>NC_142140.1:34815000-36065000 GCF_024610735.1 Ursus americanus | reverse complement strand
TTCCTTCCTTCCTTCCTTCCTTCCTTCCTTCCTTCCTTCCTCACAATAAACCCATTTCAAATTCTAAAACACTTAACTGGAAAGCAGCAATGGCTGTGAAGGGGAGAAGCAGGATGGGTCTACACCCACCTCCTGCCATGGGCCTCAGTTTCCCTGCTCAGGCACTGTCCCAAGATGCCCCTGAGCTTCCCCTGTCCCCTTCGGGGCCTAGGGCTGAGAAGGCCCTGTGAGAGCCACATCTGTGAGGGTAATTGGCAATAATCACCATAGGTGAAGCAGTCCTTTAACCGATTAATGGCCCCACCAGAGGGAGCAATGCTACTGTCATTTTCAAAATGCCCTTCAAAATGCTCCAGGAACCTACAGGCTCTCCCCACAAACCTCAAACCCAGAGGGAGGGGGCATGAACGAGCCCAGGTCAGCTCTTGCTTCTCCGGCCCTCTATCTGGGTGAACTTGGGCGGATTCCCTGAGGCACATTACTCAAATCACCGGGTCCGTCATTCTGACAAATGAGGTAACAACCTGTATCTCCCAGGTGGTCCTGAGGGTACAGTGCACTTTATCCCACAGAGCAGGACACGCACCTCTACCACGGGCCGTGCTGGCGGCACAGGGAGACTCGGGCAGTCCCGGCTCCCGGGGAGCTGGGCGCGGGTGTGCGTGCCGACGCTCGCGTGCGCACACGTGGTGTCAAGCATGGCGCCCGGGATCCGGAAGCAATGCCCCCCCCCCGCCCCCAAGGGCCAGATGAGGACTGAGAGGCGAGTAGTGTCTGTGTCTCTCCTCCCACCTCTCCGTCGCGCTTCCCTGGCCCCGTCCCTGACACAGCCTGGGGAGATGCTGCGTGATCAAGAGAGCACTTGCCATCGCGCCGGGCCGTCATTTAGGGACTCCGGAGTCCTCGGCGCGCGGGGTGGGGGGTGCTAACAACTGACCTCGCTCTCTCGGGCTGGAACGGAAGGGGCTCTCCGCTTTCCTTCTGGGCAGAAGCACAGTGAGTCAGGGCACTGCGGGTGATGGAGGGCTGGCGGAGGCTGGCTCCCGGGCGCGCCGGGCCCTGCATGGGCCCTCTGCGGGAGAGCAGCCTTCTTTCAGAGCGAGGTGGGGGGAGAGGCGTCGGAGGCAAGCCGGGGCCTCTCTACAGATTTTGAGAATTTGCGTCGTTGTCCCCAGACATTTACATATTTAGTAGGGAGCATTTCATTGCAAATTTAGATTTCTCCTTTATATCACAATTAGGATATTTAAAAAAAATGTGTGTGCAGGCGGAGGTTACGTTCTCCGTGAATTCCAGGTCGGGATAGGCAAGGAGGAGTTACAAAGTATTTGTTGAAAAAGGGGGCGAGGTGCCTGCTGGGGTGGAGCCCCTGGTGCGGGCACACATTAGAGGGGGGCGACTGTCCGCACTCCATTCATCGGTAGCCTCCCCGTCCCCATCCAGGGGGCCCGCTGCCGGGTGGGGGTCCGGCCTCAGCCTGGAGGTCTCCCAGGAGAGTCAGGGTCAGCAGGTCGGGGAGGCTGTCAGCCCGCTCCATGCAGGGGGAGAGCCCAGCCTGTGAGAGGTCTGGGCGGGGGCCGTCTCTGGGGCAGGGACACCTCAGAGACACGAAGACAGCGCGGGGCTTGGCTGTCAAGATGGGGCCGGGTACAGGTTCTGTTTCCGACACTCCGCGGCTTCGCAGCGCAGGGGGTGCTTTGGCAGCCCCAGCAGCGCCCGACTCCTTGTTCGGGAGTGGCAGAGACCGGGTGGGAAACCGTTCCTGCCTCCTGCGCCTGCCTCCTGGGGCCTGTTTCGGAGCCATGGACGGACTGACGTCAGTGTCACCACACCCCCTGCCCGGGTGACAGGGAGTGTACCGGAGTCACCGCTCCGGGGCTGTGGGGGGCTCACGTGAGCGTGTGGACAGAGCCGCCAGCACCGGACACATGTCCGGGACAGAGAGATGCCGGTCGCTCATGAGGCCTGTCACACCGACTCTGCCTCGGCTCCTTTGAGGCCACTCCACCGTCACAAGAGCCCTCGGACATGGAGCTGGCAGCTCCTGTGGCCTGTGAAGCCAGGGGAGCCGCGGGGGCTTGCGGCCTGCTGTGTGGCCGGCACAGTCCGCCACGGGCCGGGCTGCGGGAGCCTGGCAGCTGTCCCCTCGCCTCGCTGCGTCTCGCCCGCTCGAAGAGGTGGAGGATCTTGGAACCCGCCAGGCCTCATCACGTAGCCTGTCACAGATAGGCCGGGAGGTGCTGTCTGAAAGGCGGACATGGAGGGTGAGTGTCAGGCCTTCAGCGAGTCTCTCGCGGGCCTTCCCTTCCGCCTTCCAAGGACGTGGCTTCGTGGAAAGGTGGGCCTCCCTCGAGGCACAACATGGCTGCTGAATTTCTAGCTTCTTCTCCACGGGCTGGCTCCCGAGAGCTCTCTGAGACAAACACTGCTTGCTGGAAGCCTCAGGAGGCTGATCACACAACTTTTCTCGAAGATCAGGTTTTTATCTACGAACCAGGATCCACACACAGCGAGTGAAATAGTCGTTAGAGACAGCGGAGAAACCTAAATCCCATCTGCCACAGCTTACTCATGACCCACTGACCTTCGTTTTCCATGAAATTCCAATGAATCCAGTTACCTGGTTTCCTGGGTGCCGACACATGCAAACCAGTAGGTGAGCAGACACCCCTAGCTTTTAATAAGCGGTGGTAACCTAAGAAACTACAAAAAAGCAATCCAGGATCATCCATCATGGAGACAGCAGAGCCAAGAAAGGAATTCTAGACCAGCTCTCTGGCCTGTTGGTTTCAGGTCTGTGACCCCGCGCTGGCTTCAGAAGCAACCTTTGGCACATACCTCAGACACTCTCGGCCTCAGTTTCCTTCTCCCTAAAATGGCTTGCTGCAAAGATCAAGAAAATAATGGGACGACCACCCTTCAAGTATTGAATGAGCACGCAGCTATCATGATGACGGTCCTGAAGCGTGGGTTTTAGCTTAAGCTCTGCCCTGAGAAAGCAGGCAGGTGTAACAAACATTTTATGGAGAATTGTTTGGATTACTAACATGTCAACAGTTGTTAGGGAGAGAGATGATTAACCGTTTTTTTCCCCTTGAAACTTTTCTCTATTTCCCATAATGATCAGATTTTCGTTTCCTCCCGCTTTCTTTTCTTCCTTGTCATCCTAGATGCCTGGCACGTGATAGCCCGATATGCATGAATTGACAAACTGTGGGAACTGGCCCCGACTGTACAGTCTCCTACAGAACAGTGTTTTTGGCTGGGATTAGAAGTGCACCCTGTCTGGGTAAACCACAGAAGAGTCGATGAAGCTCTTTAGTTGTCCACTCGCAGCAGTTACACACTTGATGTTTAGCTACCAGGGAAGGAAGTGCTCAGCCGCTCACAGATGCCAGGCCCTCAGGGGCCTCGGGCCGGGGAATCCGTGTGGCCTGCGGCATAGGTGGCTGGGCCCTGGCTGGAAACGGGCAGACACCGGCCTTCTCCCGCAGCTTTGTTCTCTCACCTCACTGCATCTCATCAGCGTGAGGTTCTGGCAAAGGGTAGCAATGCATTTAGAAGTTCCATTTCTCTAAATTAAATAAAAACACAATTAAAATTTAGTAGGTGCTAAAACTGGGTTTTGAACTTTTATTAAAAAAATATATTTGCAAACATATAAAATTTAGGATGAAAAATGCTCATTTGAAAACATGTAATAACTTAATATTTGCAAACATACACAGATGGTATAAAATCCATACCATTAAAAATGTTAATGATGCAGTATTGCGCTCATGGAACAAAAATCTTGCTGTAAACCCAGAGCTGCTCAGCCCCACACTTCAGGGAACTGAGAATCCGGTGCACTGAAAGTCATGAGAGCCACATGACCAAAGCAGTAATACAGAATAAAAAACCACTGAGAACACATATTTTAAAAACACATTTCTTAAGGAATCACACAGATAAAAGGGAAACACAATTTTGTGTTTTCCCCATTCAAAGTGAATGATATGGCATCTTAGCATTTCAAATGAAGATGTCAAATAGAAAACCGAATGAAACATTGCACACCTCTCTCCTGCTGAATTTGCTGGAAAACAGGCTCCTTGAGGCCCCGGCCCACTCAGGGAAATGTTCTCAAACACAGCTTTTAAAAAGCCCAGTGTAAGTTGCTTTACTTGATTTAGATCTTAACATTTTATACAACCTGAAAACGCAGGGCACTATTGGTTCCAGAAGGTACTTTGAACACAACCGAAGAAAACCAAAGATAGGTGACAATGAAACATGTGCTCAGCAGCAAATATGCAGCAAGAAGGCAGGACACACGCCCCTGGGATCCTTGTCCTCACTCCTGTGGACTGGGCCCACTTGTGCCTGTGCCCCTCTCACTCCTCTGTTTCTACGTTTTGCCCAGTTACTGTGTGATGGCTGATTTTGTTTTTTAAGCAGTTAGGCACCTTCAATTTCATGTTGCATTATTAGTAATACAATGGCAGTTATGGCCTCTACTACCCAAATGAGAAAACTTCAAACTACATTCTTGGGGGTGGGGTGGGGAGAGTAATAAAGCTGCATGGTTTAAACATACTACCTAGTACAGGATTCGATAGGGTTTATAATTTTTACAAGGAAACCTAGGCAGAAAAAGAACAGATGCTTGACATGCAAAATTGGGCCAGACACATTCTAAACAAGGCCCGTGCGGCCTTAAGCAGAGGATCCGTGAATTTGGGCTCTTCGCAAACCACCACTCTGTGATGGCCACCCCAAAGGCTTGCAAGGTGAGCTGAGGACACTCCCATGCACACAGTATGAAATGCTGCTTCTAACACGGACAGTCACTTGAAAACTTAGTATTCGAAGTCCCACCTGGCACGCCTCTGGAAGGATGCGCGCTGAGGAGCTGTGCCGCGCACGCACAAGGCTGTTTGGGATCCTGGTGCAGGAGTCTACCAGGAGACATGACAGTTAACTACAACAAAAGAGCAGGGCCACCCACTGGGGTGGGGGTGGGGTACACGGACAGACATGGGGGTCTAACTGCAAAACCTAGCTTCTGTGTTTTGGTGTCCACTTTGATTCAACTAAGGTTTGAAACAAAGGTTCCAGTAAAGTCACGGCGGTATGGACACATGCAACCTAAGCTAGCGTGAGGTTCTGGATAGGAACTCTGACCGAGGAATAAGGCAACTGAACTGTGACTTTCGGGCCAGGGTCATCCGACCGCGACGAGTCAGGCTTGGCCTGACTTTTCAGGGACTCATTCTGGCCCGAACCTCCTGGTAATCATGACGAACTTCTGGCTTCTGAATTTTAAGTAAATCCTTTGAATACATAAATCTGGGAGGTGAAAGAGGTTGACCCTTTCCAAGTCTCCATGACTTGGGCACTTCAAAGTTTATTTTCCCACTAAGGAAAACTTATCATAGATTCTCTTTCCTGCCTATCATATTCTTTCCTTGGATGAAATGGTGAAAATTAACAGATTTGATTACCGACCCTCTTTAGGATATTCTCTCTTAACTCTTTCATAATATTACACATACTCAAATCATTTCAAGTCAAATGTCTATTACAAGAATCCCTTGACTCTTCCGTGTACCAAAGCCCACCGAAACCACACTGGGGGTGCGAGCAAACCTGTTTTCTGAGAACAGTCACGTCGCTCCCCCGACACCATCTCCTGGTGTAAGCAACACTCTGGATCTTACTTCGACATTCTCCTTCCTGGGTGATGTATGAGCAATTCATTTTTGGTTGCTGGATTTACACACTACCTTTGAAAACAAACTCTTTTCCATCAAGTATGAGAACTTATAAGCTTCCCTGACTTCTGCACAATTCACAAATAACTACGTAGACAGCAAGACACTACATTGATAAGCAGAAAACTGCCCAGGAAGCATGTTTAGATTAACGAAAGCCAATCAAAGTATTCGTTATGCTAAAAAAACTAAGACCAAACTAAAACAAGCATGTAATTCACAAGTAATTTTCTAAAATCTCAGCTAGGAAAAAAAAAAATCTATGGATTTATGATTGAGTTACCATTAAAGCTTAAATGATTGTTCCCGAGGAACCACCACATCCATCAGCATTATTCACAGCTAATCCTTATGCTAGCTGGTTGAGCCAACTGGGTTTTTACCCCATCATTAAATAGTGCTCAGAAAAGTAAGCAGTGCATCTTAATTGGTTAAATACTACAAAATGATCTGTATCATAGAAACGAAGACACTTTCATTCAAAGAGTATCTTAAAATTACTATTGCCGAAATAAATCAAAATCTACATTAAAATATTACTAATCACCATTACATGCCATAAAAGAATAAATATAAATCATGGCAGGTCAATAGCAGCATAACAAAGCATCTTTACATATTTTCACACTTTGGGCTGCGAAAGTACTCACAGCCTAGGAATACATTGGTAAAGTTCTGAATTTCACACTTTGTTTTTAACTCCATATTCTATATTAAAGTAAGGGCAGTGTGAATAACAGCTCCCTTTTCTGCATAGCTTTAAAACTACTCTCAGTAGACTCGAGGAATGGAACCAGAATGGCTTTGTTAGATTGGTCCACTGGTCCTTTTGTCAAAGTGTTAAGGAAAACAATCAACAAGGACTTCTGTGTTTAGACAGAAAAGGAAAATAAGGCTACACTTCACACAAAACATTTTCAAAACCACTCAAGAGTTTAACTTACAGTGAAGGTTTCTGATCGAATTCAGTCTTTACCAGCCCCAGCCTTTGCTTCAAAGGTGTGACATGCCACTCCCATACCATCACAGAGCCTGGCGTGGCCCTAGTCACATGGTATCTCTGCCCTGGGAGCCTGCTGCATGGCCGCTCTGGGGACACTTACGAACAAAACACAACTGAGAAATTTCAGAACTTTTAAGGCCCAAATGGGGCATTCATAAAAATGTACTTCGCTTGAACAAACCAGTCCTAATTTGCCAACTTAAACTCTGATCCTTAAAACTCAAAGGTACTTTGCACAGAGCTGAGTTCTGCTCTGTTCAGAACTTGACCATAAGCCTAAGGCTCAAATTTCTAGGAGGAGCAGCAGGGGAAGGGGCGCGGGCTGGGCTGAACTCTGCTGCAAGGCTGTTGACTCCTCCTCCCTAAGACCTTGAGTGTGAAAGCAACTGAAAACCAGATTCCTTATTTCACATCCTTTCTTAGAGCTGATGAAAACACCCACACAACTTAACACAATGGTTGTTGTTGGTTTTTTTTTTTTTTTTTTTTTGTCAAAACAAAGGTCTGCTGGTGATGCTTCACAGTGAAACCTCCATTATCACTGAGAATGTCACTTGGAAAACATTCTTAAAGAATGAGTCTCTTTCTCATAGGCTCAATTTCAGGATTCTCAAAACTCAGTGTTCTGTTTAGAAGTTTCCATGACGAGGCCTATTTGTTTTTGAGGTCGACATTCTGCCTTCGGATTTATTCTGCTCCAGTCATAAGTTGTGGTTGTCCTTGTTCTTGGTCAGAACCTGCAGGTAGACTTCGTGAAGTGTACTGAGGAAGCTGGAATCATTCTGGAAGAGATGGTAATGTTTCGTTTACCTCAGTAGAACTTACTTCCTTGACGAAAGCTTAGGAAAAAAGCTATATAAATAATCTGTATAACTAATTACCCAAAGAATCCCACCACCCAGAGTCAACTACAATCAATATTTTGGAATTCACTCAGATACTTTTCCACGGGGAGTGTATGCTCAGAAAGGGAGAAACATTAGTCCCAGCTAGTCTTGAATTTACTTTCTGAACAATTTTCTAAGAACTCAGACGTTCTTTAAAATTAAAGAAGAGAAGTTTACAGACTCTACTGCTGGGATGACCTGTATACCTTTATTAGATGTATTAATGTATCCTGGAGCTGCGACTTGCTGAGAATAATGGAAGGCTTTCTCTGATTTTCTGATGTTCCAACAGTCAGCGGAGAGGTGCTTGCTTTCCTCTCGAGGTCTGCAGACCTTGCAACTGTCTGCTGGAAAACGCTCGGGGACAACAGGACTGAAGACACTGCCATGGTTGTTGCAGTAACCAGCGTGGGGCCTGCGACCTGCAGGGGGACAATGGTCATGAATGAAGCTTGTTAGCTAAAGGATATAGGGCCCGTTTATTGGGAAGCCAACTCTGATCATCACAGAAAGGAAATATGGTCCCAGCAGGGTATGCACAATAAGAACGATCCTATGATAAATTAAAAATGTAAAGTTTTATATGGGGAGCAGGGAAATGACTGCAAGAGGGCATGAGGGAACTTTCTGAGGTGATGGAAATGTTACATATCTTGACTGTTACCCACGGGATGTTATGTATGTTACAACTCCTAAAACACCTGCATTTTATTGTAAGTATTTCATGTGGATGACATTTTACTTTAAAAAAAAAAAAAAAAAAGGAGAGAGAAGGGGTGCCTGAGTGGCTCAGTCCTTTGAGCATCCATCTCTTGGTTTTGGCACAGGTCATGATCTTGGGGTCATGAGCTTGAACCCTGCCTCAGGCTCCATGCTCAGCACAGAGTCTGCTTGAGAGTCTCTCTCCCCCTCTCCCTCTGCCCCCACCCCCGCTCTCTAATAAATAAAATCTTAAAGAAAAAAAGAATAAAAAAATCCAGTTACATGAAGCCTTAGTTTCTTTTATAGTGTTCAATATACTTACTCTACCACTACAGCTATCAAAGACACAACTTCTTACAAACAGAACTGACATCTACCTCCTTCCCCCATTTAGATATGCTTCTACGCTAATAATGGCTAACCATCAGAATATACTAAACCAGAAATAATCAGCATTTTTAATAATTCCCACATTGGATATATCAACAGACATCTCGATTTCTCCTTCTCCTGTCACCCTCTTCATTTACAAACAGCCACGGTGTTAACGGTGTGGCTTCTGGGGTCTGAGCTTTCCGGTCTGTTTTTGGTGCTGGCCCCGCAGCAGGCTGAGCACGCCTGCTGATCCCTACGGGCAGGTCGCACTACAGGGAGACCCGTTACCACCACCAGGCACGAGCTGGCTGTGGCTGCAGTTCTGAGGCTCGAGGAGAGGCACAAAGGCTCAGTAAGTGTGCACTTCAAGGCTGGTAGGAAATGGAAGGTGGGGACAACTTTTAAAAAGTGAGGCCAGGGAGAACAAGCAAGGGGCAGAGCGCGCAGGCCTGGGAGCACGAGCACTACAGTGACTCTCGACCAGGCCTCACAGCTCTTGCAGGGCAAAGAGTTTTCCTCCGCACGGAAACCAGGCTGACACGCTCTCAGGTGACAAACACTGTGCGAGCACCCAGCCCTCAGTGTGGTCAGGGAAGGCACTGTTCCAGAGAGGATGACCGGAAGCCCACAGGGGCCAGAGCCATGAGCTCTGTCGGTGGAACAGGGCAGCCTGGCCTAGGAGGGGCACATGAGACGGCTCTGGGCTTGAGAGCTCCAACTTTCCACTCAGTCAACAATGTTTTACTTCACACCCAGCAGAAGAACTTGAAGAGAATGTGTTCTTCAGAAAAAGGGAGTCCTTACCGGGATGGCACTGGGTAACACCTTAGGCTGGGCAAAGACTTCAGGATCCTGGTTTTGCTGCATAGGCTGCAATGTTTAAAAAGAAAAGATGAACAGAGACCTAGCGAGTTGCAATGAAGATTTCCCAGCTACTGGGGATAAAGCCAGTTTAGCAGTAAGGAACAGTTCAGACATTAACTAGTTCTGTCTCAATTGCAGGGAGAGGGCCCTGGGACAGCCTCCGACCCCCTCAGTCTCCCCAAGAACAGGGCTGTGTGCAGAACCTTCGAGGCATGTCTAAGGAAAGAGCGGGGACAGCCCATGCAGTTTTGCTGCTGAATCTGTAGAGGTGCCATATGCTGGCGGCACGAGACCCTGATAAGGTGGTGTGAACTCTGGAAGGTGGCACTAAACAGTTTTCATCTAGAGTCACACCTCCACATGCTAAATTTTGTCCTTATTCATTGGGAGACAAAGAACTTATTGTAGAGCAAATACATTACACGTAAAATTCAGTGAAGCCCCAGATCCTAAAGGCAATGAACCGTAAATGAAAATGCACACGTACGTACACGTCCCCTGCGAGGAGGCACAGTGGAGAGCAGGGGCGGGCGCTGGGGCAGTTCAGACTGCCATTTCACGGGGGTGACACTCATCTCTTAGAACATGCTCTCTCCTTATACTGCACAGAACCTCAACAGAATGGCCCCAAATGACAATTTCAAGATATAACCAGAATACTAAGCTTCCTGTCTTTCTGTACAGGATTGTAAAGGAGTGGAACAAAACTGTCCATTAACTATGAAATCACATACAATTATTATGATGGACTCTTCTGTCCAATATTATTTGGTGAAATGTTAAGATTGCAGATGATTCTTAAAGGGCACGGGGCTGAAATCCTGGAAGGCAAACAACACTGTTGCTGTGATCAGCTGTGCATCTTGCACACTCACTACAATGGGAGCTGACTCTCTCATCTGTAAACTCGCCAGCCTTATCCATCACTGAGGGACAAGCCTCTTCTTCACACCTCACCCCCAACTGACTAGCAGGTCCCACTGCTCTCATTTGTTAACAAACCCACTTGTCCATACTCCCAAAGTCAGGCCCCCACCAGCTCAAGACTGGGTAAGCGCCTGGCCTCCTTCCTGAGGGGTCCTGCTTCTGTCTTCTCCTTGCCCTGCTCACCACCTCTGCCCGAAGCCCTTGAAGAACCCCACCCCCCGCCCCCCCAACCGGGCTCTGAGAACAAGTCTCAGACTCCTTCACATCGTTTCCAAAGCCCTGTTCGTTGGCCAGTACCATCGCCTCCAAGCTCCTTCCACAGGAGATCCAGCCACACTACAGGTCTTCACGTTCACAAATGGCGCTCATCTCCAGGCCTCTGCACGCACTACTTTCCTTGTCTCAAACACTTTCCTCTATCTCTAGGAAAGATCTGGCTAACTTCTGCTGAGCCTTCAGACCACAGATGAACAAGAGCTTCAGTAGGAAGCTTTACTTGACCCTGCATCTCAAATCTGGGATGCTGTTATGGCACCCCAAGTGTGCCTGGCCCCAGGTGGGCACTCAGTGAGTACCAAGGGAGCTGGGGACGGGACAAAGCTGGGGGTAATCTGGATCCATGGTCCCAAGTCAAATGCGGACTCCTGGACTTGTCAGGCAGAAACAAAAACCCCTACAATGCATGCCCTGATAGGAAAATACTGGTATCATTTCTTGGCTTGTATCAGTTAAGATTATCTGGGGCAGTGGAACTGAGTCACACTACCATGTACCAATGATCTGGCTATTCACTACAGGGCTTCTTACCTCCCGTGTTCTGGCCCCGATGTACCTAACGGTCTTTCTGAAGGGACTGCCTCATGGCAGTCCCCATCAAGGCCTCTGAGGATTCACCCCACCCAGTTAGAGCCACCCAGCCTCCTGCCAGTACCTGAAGGGGAGCAAGCACCATGTTGCTCAGGGATGCTGAGGCTCGAGCCGCTGCGGTCTTAGAGGGAGGCTCTATGAAGCTCTCAGGTGTGGCCAGCTGGCCAGCTGCTGGGGAAAAGCTAGGTGCCATGGCACCTTTCCCAAGTGACTGCGTCTGTATTTGGTCATGCTGTGGGGTCAACCTGAGTTTCTGGAGAAGATCCACGCTCGGGAGGGATGTACCAGCTGTGTTTGTCACGCTCAGGGGGGCCCTGAAGGGGCTCTGGGTGGCAGTCAGGTTGGCATGGCTCAGCTCAGGGACTGGCTGGCCCAGGAGTGGAGACCTCTGTCTCGGCGTGGTCTTCACCGCCTGCATCATGGTGGTGTTTCGGGGTAAGCTGGGGGGAACCTGTGCCGTAGGAGCTTCTGCTGGTAGAGTGGGACTGAGCACAGGACGCAATGGGATGGCATAGCTTGGGGCCTGTTTGTCACTGGACTGTGTGATGGAGGCAGGAGTGATCAGCACCGGGGTGGGGACTTCAGGTGGGACCGAGTGGTGGGCAGCAGGATGGACACCCAGGTTTTCCGACTGAGGGGCTCCTCCTGACTGCTCGAAGGAAAATGGTAGGAATGAGCTGGACTCTTTCTGGGAGACATCTCCTGGCGGCTTCTCCACCTCTTCCGAATCGAGACCCACAACCACTGGCTGTTCCTTTGGCAAAGAGGTTCCAAATAATTCTTCCACCGTCAGATGTTTATGTCCAGATGGAGCAGACTGAAAAAACAAATCAAACCACCCAATGAAAGCAATCTCTTGCAAACCAGCGTAACCAAACTTCTTTCCCATCAACCAAAACAGTTTGCCAAAGTGAGGACGGATGGAGTCTGGAAATAAGGTACGGGGACAAACTGAAGATGTGTCAGGCATTAAGGCCAAATTGTCTCCCCAGGCGGGTGGGCAGAAATGTGTATTTGCAATAAAATCCAAGTTTTAGGGACTTCCGGTACAGAATTCACCTTTCTTCTTGGCAAATGGATATAAGGTAAAGGAGCAAGTATCTTATTACAATGTTAATAGTGCTTAATTGCTCTTAAGTCAGTAATGCATGTAAAGAAATAATACTCAGGAGGACAGAGGGACCAAAGGCTGAGTAAGCAATCCCACCTTTATCTTCATACTTCACAGTTCTCAATAAAAAGCTAGGCATTGCACCTTAGGGACTAAGTTCCAGAAAACAAATTTAACCATTTTGTACATAGCAGGCCATTCCTTCCCACTACCAAATCACAGAGTTCTTAAGAAAAAGCAAAGCACATAGTCTGAATATGTTGAAGTTCCACCTATTACAGTGATTTGGTTTATTGATACCATAGCAATGATCTGAAGGAGAAACATTTATGCTTTTCACTCCTGAGCTTTCCTGTATCTTCTTCACTTCAAGCAATATGGCCGTATCCACGTACCCTTTATTTTCTGAGGACCCATAGGGTGCCCGGGCCTGCTCTGACCTGGGCCCAAAGTACATAGTAGGAGTAACAAAGTCTGACCTCCAACAGGGCTGATGTTCTAGCGGAAGACTAGCCGATGTACTTTGAAAACACAAGCAACCTCGATGTATGGATTTTGTTTTTCAGTAGGCTCCATGCCCAGTGGAGCCCAACGCGGGGCTTGAACTCACAACCCTGAGAGCAAGATCCGAGCTGAAATCAAGAGTCAGATATGTAATCCACTGAGACACCCACGCGCTCCTCCAGATATGGTTTTATTTCTCAAGTATGTGGACAGTTGCTCAGATGTACGTTTATGCAGAAAAAGACAATTCATGGAAACACAGGGCTCTCGGTACCTCAGAAGGCCTGTGAAGGCCCGAAGCTACACCGCACGTGAAGCACAAGCCTGAGAGCAGTACGGCACGGCAGTTCCACGGGAAAAGAGCGCCGTCGCTCTCGAGCACATGTGTGTTTCACCCGTGTGGTCAACAAGGACATCTCCCCGCTATCTGCATGTGGACTGTCCTAGGAAGTGTTCGTAAGCCGGAATGGCAGAAAGTGAAGCAGCAATTCTTATCAATTCATATGGAAAATTTTTGAGCATTCCTAGACCCCAAAATAACCTCTCTTTGGCTTTTCTTTGTTCTTATAAAGATTTTACTTGTGAGAGACAGTGAGCAGGGGGGAGGGGCAGAGGGAGCAGGAAAGAATCTCAAACGGACTCCTCGCTGAGCGTGGAGGCCGACATGGCTTGATCCCATGACCTGAGCTGAAACCAAGAGTTGGACAATCAACTGACCAAGCACCCAGGTGCCCCCCTCTTCAGCTGTTCTGACACCTTACGACACATCTTGCTAACAGACGCACAGGACAAATGGAGACAGAGCGCAGGTGCTCACAGAGCCAGGGATGCTGAGTGTGGCTCCCAGGGCGGGGGCTCGGTGAGCCACTCTGTGTGCAGGGTGCTGCTGCCACCCAGACGCCAAACGCTATCTTTGCTTTTCACCTTTTTTCAAAAAAAGTAAAAATCCTCTTTGGATTTCTTTCGGTCAGCAAGATAGGTACTGATACAGATCTTCCCTAAAAGCAAAAGTGGCTTCATGCGAACTTTTAAAATGGATGGGGGGGGGTACCTGTATGGGTTTTAGCAGGTGCCCCAGGTACTGTGCTGGGATGGGCGGGGTGGGGAAAGGCCAGCACCCAGGACTGGGGATGCAGGGGAGCTTGTGAGGGACGGAAATGGAAGGGGGTGCCGTTGCGTAGTCCCTCTCGCATCACCTAATGGGTGAGCAGGGCCAGTGGGGCTGGTGGGGCTGAGGAGAACGCAGGTGGGGCAAAGGAACAGTGCTGAAGAGGCGGAAGCCTCCTCCAGTGTAAAAAATTGTAAGTTCATACCAAACTATTTCTTCTTAGAAAATATTCAATAAAGAGAATTAATGTAATATATCTTGGCAAGTTAATATGACAAGAGGCTTTGTTTAAGTGAAGGAATTCTCAAATGGCAGATTCAGACCCCCCATTAACAATGCTGTAGTCAGACTAGTAAGACTACCTGTCATAACACTTCCTAGCACCTGAAGGGATTTTCCAGATACAGGATCTTGCTTCAAATACAAGGCAGCACTAACGTCTATTATAAACTGTGGAAGTACAAAAGTGCAAAAGAATGTATATGGTTTAAT
Source organism: Ursus americanus (assembly GCF_024610735.1). Classification (NCBI taxonomy): domain Eukaryota; kingdom Metazoa; phylum Chordata; class Mammalia; order Carnivora; family Ursidae; genus Ursus; species Ursus americanus. The sequence goes on along the minus strand of NC_142140.1, from coordinate 36,050,404 downwards.
TTCTTGTATGTTTTTACTTCTGAAAAAGTTGTAGAGCTTCGGGTCTGAAATCAAAGATACCTGGGTTCAATTCCCAGCTGTTAACTGGGGAAATGACGGTCTCTCTACTGAGTTTCCTCATCTGAAAAATGGGGACAACTGTGGCAATTACCTCACAAAGCTGCTGTGAAAACGAAATCCTCAACATGTCTGGTGCCCAACAGGCATTCAATAAGCGGAAGTCGGCTGTTATCTGTTATCATCACTATATGAACACCATATAGTCTTAACAGCAATCGTGATAAAGCTGTTTGCATATGTTTTAGGGAACATCAAATACGTTGGGATATTAAAAATTCATCAAATCCTTCCGAGTATCATACTCCCCATAATGTAAAATAACACAGTATCACCTGATGGGCTCTCAAGACTGAGATATTATAAATCACCCTGTCATTCCCTGATGCAAGGGGTCATTAGACACGGTTAGCATTTCAAATCCATTCAATGTAACTCAAAGTAGACAGTGAAATTTCACTTGGGACACACTTCTTCTCTGTCCAGGCCACTTAACTGGAGTAGGACGCATAGGTTCCCTCTCCCCAGGCAAACACTACGTTTATTCACTTCTGGATCTCTGGCTGATGAGCACAAACAGAATTCCTTTCCCCCCTGATTTCCAGAAGTTCTGGGAGGGGTGCCTAGGTGGCTCAGCCAGTTAAGAGTCCAACTCTTGATTTTGGCTTGGGTCATGGTGTCAGGGTCGTGAGCTCTCGGTCAGGTTCTGCACTCAGTGGAGAGTCTGCTTAAGAGTCTCTCTCTCCCTCTGCCCCTTCCCCCACTTGAGTGTGTGCGCTCTCACAAATAAATAAATCTTAAAAAAAAAAAAAAAGTTACGGTAAAATACGTACCAAAATTTAGCAGTGTAACCACATGGAAGTGTACAGCTCAGCAGCATTCGGGACACTCACAAGGTGTAACCACCATGTTCTTTCCCTTCCCCGGTAACCTCCATCTGACTTCCGTTCCTATGAATCTGCCTACCCTTGGCACCTCGTGCAAGTGCAGTCACATCATGCTTGTCCTTCTGTGACTGGCTTCCTTCGCCCAGCATCAGGTCCTGGAGGTTGACCGGTGCTGTAGCAGGTGTCAGAGGCTCCTTCCTTCTACAAACGCTGACTACAAACCACCATGCGCACCCCCCACATCTTGTTTATCCTGAGGACTGACACTTGGGTTGTTCCCACCTTTTGGCTACTGTGCATAATGCTGCTGTGAACGTTAGTGTAAAAGTATTTGTCTTCGTTTTCAATTCTTCTGGGTACATACCCAGGAATACCACGGCTGCGCCATATGCTAATCCTGTGTTTAACTTTCCGAGGAACTGCCAGACCGTTTTCCAAAGCTGCGGCACCATTTCACATTCCTACCAGTGATGCAAGAGGGTTCTGGTGTCTCTACGTTCTCACCAACACATTGGCCATTTCTAGAGCTTATCTGAGAAGATGACTATTCAAGTCCTTTGCCTATTTTTGAGTTGGGTTAATTCTTTTTCATACATATGTTTAGAACAAAGTGGTCAAGATTGCTTGGCAAAAAAAGTACTTGAAAACTACACTGTTATTCGTTAATACAAATTACATAGCTCTTTACCATCACATTCTATTTCATATAGATGTATATATACACAAAAAACATTTAGATAGACATACTCTGAAAAATACAGACCATATTGGGGCTATTCTGCAGAAGCTTGAGTCTTTCCCAGGTAAGAATACAAATATTTTTATAAGAAAAGAATGGGGGTCCCTGAGTACCTCAGTTGGTAAAATGTCTGACTTTTGATTTTGGCTCATGTTGTGAACTTGGGGTAGTGAGATCCAGAGCCCCAAATCAGGCTCTGTGCTGAGTGTGGAGCCTGCCTGGGATTCTCCCTCTGCCTCTCCCCCTGCCCCTCATTCCCCCCATCCCCTGCTCAAGCATGTGTGCGTGCTCTCTCTCTCTCTCAAAAAACAAAAAAACAAAAAACAAAAAAAACCCCCAGGACATGGAGAAGATTCAACATGAAATATACCTTAGGCTTCAAAAAATGGCAATGATTCAGGTAGCAATTTTGACCTGTCCTGTGGAACACAAATTCACTTTTGAACAATTAAAATTACCTGTGTGTATACTTGGAATGTTTTTACACTTAAAAAAAGGTATTTCTAATGGTTTAAAATTGACTTCACATTAAAAAATGAATCCATATGGTAGAGCCCTGAACCCTGACTGCAAAAGCAGCAAAAAGTTTCCAGATACCTCTACGGGGCCTCCCTACAGCTTCTGCTAGGTCAGAAACGTTCTCGGACTTTCTCTGGAATAGGATGTGCGGTAAGGCATTAGGGTTCAGGGGAATCTCACGTAAGAAGGGATAAATGAAGCTACGATGGCAAGCAGAGTAGCCAGACAGAACACTTACCGCATGGGGGGCCCTGTGCTAAGCATGTCACACGCGTCACTCTATTATTTAGTGAGGGCCGTACTATTATCACTGCCATCTTGTAGGTGACACCCAAGTACAACAGAACCAGACTCAACCTAGTCCTAATGCTAAGTCCACGTTCTTAACCATTATGCCCCTGTACTGACACGTCAAGTAAGTATATTCTAGGTTACTTAATCAACTGGATGGTGATACTGACTTCTGGAAAACAGAGTACATCCATGGCTTGAACAACTGAGAGGCAGCTATAGGTCAAAATGTACCCACTTTTGGCTGAATCAGTCACGAGAGGGAAGTGAACAAAGCTTGCTTCTCCACACAAAAGCTTTATAGTCTGCATTTGAGAGGACCCTCTCTCCCGCTCTCCCTTCTCTGCCCATGACAAGAAAAGCGGCCACATTGCTCTGGTAGTTGGCCTTATCTATTCATGGATTCATCTCCCCCATACATAGAAAAGGTGAACTTTATTCTTCCTTCAGGTCTGAATTCTATGTTTTGCAATGCTTCACTTACATCAAGTGTTAGTCTGACCATTCCTCTTGTGACACGGAAGTCAGGAAGCAACAGTATGTATGCTGCACCGCAAAATTCTAGTATACTCTATCAGGCTTCACACTGCTCCTTCTTCACCCTACAGCTCTGGCCACGTAGAGAATTTCCTATTTCTGTCTGGATCTATGGTGTCCATCTCAGATTTCCTACCTGGTCAGTGTACCGGCCACTTCAGAAGCTATGTATGCTTTTTCTTTTTTCTTTTGTAAGAATTTATTTATTTGAGAGAGCATGAGCCGGGGAAGGGCAGAGGGAGAGGGAGAAGAAGACTCCCCACTGAGCAGGGAGCCCAACACGGGGCTGGATCCCAGGACCCTGAGATCATGACCTGAGCCGAAGGTAGACACTTAAACAACTGAGCCACCCAGGCGCCCTATGTATTATTCTTAACCCCAGGAACCAAAAAAAACAAAAACAAAAACCAAACCCCACGTATATATACATATATGTGTGTGTGTGTGTGTATAAAAAACGTACTAGGGAAATAGTCCCAAGGGAATTTTAGCAAGTGAATTATGAAACTGAAATGGCATTTAATATTATGAAGACTGGACAGCAGTACTCGCTCCTGAGCACCAGATGGCAGTGTTGCCACACAAGTGTACTACTAGCGGAGTGCAGGGGCTGATTATGGATTTAAGCTAATTTTAGTCAATCACACAGCTTCTGACAATATCCAGATCCCAATATTCTACAAAATTCTGTCACTGTGGCCTATAAAATGGACTTTCAGTAGGCTGTGCGAATGAAGGAGTAACAAACACCAGCACTCTGCTCGTTAAGAGCGTCTCATTCTCTGTGTCCCCACTTCACTATCGTCCACAGATCCATCACTGGCGCTTTTGCTGAAAGGCCGAGCATGCACAGCTCATCGCACCCGTCATCTTTCAATGGACAGTGTTTCATGGCTCTTAAGGAATTCTTTGGAGTCCATTTCTCCACCCCCCATCTGTTATTAACTTGGCTTGAAAGCTTATTACACAAAGTCTTTAATGTATAATACAATGGAATCTGTGCATAAAAATAATTGTCTTTAAACTTAATGATTGAGATTTATTTTCCTTTTCGTAGCAGTTGCCCTATTTGTGACAAATGAACTCAGTTTTTATTGCTTTTAAGATGGTGGAAATTTTGTATCTCTTGATCTGGGTGGTAGTTACAATGTTTAAAAGTTAGGAAGTTACAAGGTTTATACTTGAATTTATTCACCATGTGTTAATTATACCCCAGTAAGAAAATGCTCAGATCCTCAAGCAGCTGGTTGTTTACAAAATTACCCTGGGTCTCGGTTTTCACACACCTACAATAATGATATTGATGCTACCTTCATCTCACGGTTCTATAACTTGTGTTACTGTATGAAGAGCTATTTTCTGCACAATAAAAATGATGCTAACGCCAGGTGCCAGAGAACTTAAGAAACAAAGCGTAAGAGCATTTTGCCCATTTTCAATTGCCTGGAGATCTCCGCCCAGTTACCATTTCCTGCCTGCCTTCTTTGCCCTGGCCCCGGCAACAGGTATTAATTACTCCACCCCACTGCAATACTCGTTTCGCCCAGAAGAGTGTGGCCCGGCACCTGTAGCATCTCGAGAGGCGAGGCCGCTCTGCCACAGTGCTGAGGCCGACTGAATACTGGGCACGGCACTGGGAGCTCTTTTGTTTGTCTTTTCAGAGAGCAGGCATAGACTCTCTGAGCCCAGTTTTAACTGTAACATGGATTTGTAATAGGAAACCTCTTCTAGCCCAAGGTTTGTGTTCTAAATGGTTCTCTGGGCCTTGGGTCTGTTCCTTCACTTGGTTCTCACAGTTGCTCTGGGAGTTACGCAGCACAAGAATCCTTAACCCCAGGATTCAGAAAGGAAAGGGGAAGTGACTCATGAATCAAAAGGGGGATGTGATTGGCCTACTGAACACTTGGGGCTGATACACCAGACAGGAAGGAACGCAGGGATGCTATTCCTTCTCTCTCTCAACATTTATTTTGTAAAAATTAGATTTTACATAGCACTACTTTTAATACACGTTTCCCCTTCAGGACTCTAAACACAAATACAGTGAAAATGGAGCATGGGAAGGCAGTATACAAAATCTGGCTTAAATTATCATCTAAATACTTAAAAACATTATGGATACATTGCTGATGGGAATGTTAACAGTACAGCCTCTCTGGAAAATTCTACGGCAGTTTCTTAATAAACTAAAACATGGAATTACCAAGTGACCCAACAGTTGCATGCCTGAGTATTTATCCCAGACAAATGGAAATCTGTGTACAAAAACCCATGCACAAATGTTCACAGAAGCTTTACTTGCAATAGCTAAAAACCGAAAACAACCCAGATGTTCCTTCAACAGGCAAATGGTTAGAAATGGTTAAACAAATCTCAGTACTCCTACTTGACTGGGCAGCAGAATAAAAGAGAACAAAGAGAACATACTACTGATAAACCCAATAATTTCAATGACATCTCCAGGAATCATGCTGACTGAAGAAAGACACTCCCAAAAGGTTATATATTACATAATCCCATTTATGTAACTTTCTTCAAATTACACTATAGAATGGGGGACAGATTAGCGGCTGCCAGCATTAGGGATGGGAGGAGGGGAAAGGCAGGAAGGTGTGACAGGGGAGTCGGTGTGACAATACAAGGGCAACACGAAGGACCCTTGTGTTGATATAAGTCTTTGGTATCTTGACCCTGGGGATGGATACACAGAGCTATATAGGACATAAAATCGCACAGAGATACACACATGCACATACACATAGACATGAATGTGAATACAACTGAGGAAATGTGAACCACATGGGTAGATTTAATCAATATCCTGGTTGTGATATTATACTTTATTTTGCAAGCTGTCATCAGTGGGGAAATGGGTAAATGGTACGTGGGATCTTTCTGTATTATTTTTTGTAATTGCATGTTTATCTGTAATTATCTCAAAGTAAAAAGATTAGTTAAAAAACTATGGGCTTTATACTTGGTATCTGTTCATTTATCAAGCCATCGGCTATAAAGAAAACAGATTCAGTCAACAAATATTTACAGATGATAGGTGCTGAGAATATGGCAATGAACAAGGCAGACAAAACTGCCTGTTTCTATGGAGTTTACACTTAGGTGGGGAGGAGACACAGTACGCCCAGTAAAAAAAAAAAAGTCACAAACCACATTAGCTGGTGAAGCCGTAGGGTGAAAATAAAACAGAGCAGGACAGGGGTAAGGAAGGATTGTTACTTCAAACAGAGTGACCAGACAAGGCCTGACCTGTATGGAGGACGCCTGAAACTTGAAAGAAGAAAGGCAGCAAACCGTATCTGGGAGCAAAGTATTTCATGCAAATGGAACAAGTGCAAAGGCCTGCCCCGAGGCAGGGGTGGGTCGGGCACATTTGTGGAAAGGCCTTAAAACGCCAGCGAGGCTGGGGCCAAGTAAGCAAGGCAGTGAGAGAAAAGATGAGGCAGGGGTGGGGGGTGGGGGCCAGAGCAGGTTGGGCCTGGTGGACCACGGGCATGACCTCGGCTTTGATTCGAGTGAGCTGGGCACCACTGGAACGTTTTAAGCAGAGGAAAGCTATGATCTAACTTATGTTGAATCAGGGTTACTCTGGCTGCTGGGTGAAGAAGAGGTAAGGGGGTGGCAAGGACAAAAACTCTACAGCCAGTGCAGATGGCGGCTCTCGCAAAATCCGGATGGGAAGACAGGGCAAACGACAGGAGTGGACGTTAGCATGTCGCTTCCTGTATGTATGCACCTTGACGGAGAAATGACAACTCTGTTATCCTTACAAAATACTACTCTGTGTTTTGTTACCCTGGACAAGGCCAGGGCTTTAGCTGTACAAACCTTATCTTGTGACCCTGATGGCGTCTCTTCTAGAGTCTCAGTGCTTCCCAGATTGGAGAGCTGAGTACTTGGCTGTAACCCAGGGCTGGAGATATTGGAGTCGCCCATCTGATTCTGAAATTAAAAGGAAAAGTAGATCATGTGAAAAGTTTGCTATTATTTGGTTAGCAAAACATCGTATGTACTACGCTATCAAAATTAATGTGTCCCTGGACTGAAGTTCAGGGCTTTTTAAAAAAGATCTGGTCTCTTGAGTGTTCTCAACTGTTTGTGGTGTCTGTCTTGACACAGACAACGCTCACTCGATGCTGGATCAGACAGCCCAAATACAACTTCAGTTTCTAAAATTTATAATTCCATGTCCATCTAGTCCTCTTTTTTTTTAGGTTTTTTTTCCTTTTTCTTTTTTTTTTAACAGCACAGTGTTAGGCACTCCAGTGTTAAAAGAATGACTAAGAGTCATTTTTTTCTATTCAAATGACTTAATCCTTATTTCAGAACATCTTTTACTCACTGTTGTTCTCCATTTACATAGAGGTGAAAGCGCCTGGGAAAGCCTATGAAGTATCTTTTTAAAAACACCTACTACTGAAGTAGTAGACAGCTGTACACATCACACGGTGCCTGTGAGGGTAAGTGTGGCCACCATTCAGTCACCACAGCACTCCAAGCACTGTCCCCCGTGCGGTACCGGTCATCCCCGTGACTCACTCGTTTTCCAACCGGCAGTCGGTACCTCTTAACCCCCTTCAACTATTTCACCTGCTTGTGAAATATCTTATTTTCCACCTCTTTAGGCAACACCACCATCAACCTGTACTAACACATTCTGGAGAATGCCTGGACTTAAACTGTTATCAGAGACAAGCTCAAAACACTGTTCGCAACAAGTTCCTAGAACAGAAGGTATAAAATGTTCAGAAACATTTTTAAAATTGAGAGTTTGCACATAAAAATCCCAGCCTGTTATTTTCAGAGAGATGCTGGATACCTTGGCAACAACCGGCTGGAGCGGAGCTGCAAGTGGCCCTCTGATGCAGGGCCAGGCTCTGTCCGCGTTGGGTCCACTCTGAGCCGCTGCACGCACTCCCTGGCCCATGAGGTTTTGGGGGCAGCTGAGCCTCCCATACTTAACTCAACATCAGCTACACGATGGGTTATGCTTTAAAAGGTCTCCAGAACTTTCAGCATTTTGTTACGCACGTGCAGGGCCATTCTTGGAGTTTGTTTGTTGATGACCCTCTAGTCTTTGTACGGATTGGGTGAAGTGGACAATCACAGACAAACTTCCCTGAGAGTAATTTTACAATATTTGGTAAAAACCTTAAAAACGTCAAAAGCCTTTGATCTACCAATTCTATTTCAAGTAATTTATCTTAAGAGAAAATGCTGAACATGAAGACTTAGCTACAGGATATATTTCTGAGTTAAGAGAATTAGAAAAAAACAGCGAATTGTTTATGTAAGGCACAGAAAGAAAAATATACAGCTATTAATATGACTGTTCTTTTTCAAAGACTTTTCATTCTACCATAAGAAATCTCACAGGGACTCCCTGTGAGATGAACAGCTACTGTCATAAAGATATTGCTCTTTGGGGAAAAAAAAAATGGTTACAGAAGAGTTAATAAAAGCGACTTTTAAAACCAGTTAATAAAACTGGTGTGGAGAGAAGTACCACACACACTGGGACGTATTTATACATATTTTTGGAAGGATGCATCACAAAGTATTATCAGTGATTATATCTAGGTGGTGGGATTAGGTCTTTTTTTTTTTTTTTTTTTAAGATTTTATTTATTTATTTGACAGAGAGAGAGACAGCCAGCGAGAGAGGGAACACAAGCAGGGGGAGTGGGAGAGGAAGAAGCAGGCTCATAGCGGAGGAGCCTGATGTGGGGCTCGATCCCATAATGCTGGGATCACGCCCCGAGCCGAAGGCAGACGCTTAACTGCTGTGCCACCCAGGCGCCCCGGATTATGTCTTTTTCTTCTAATCTTTAAACATAAAATACAAACAACCCCTACAACACTCCAGGATTACTTCCTGCGGCTAGAAGCAGCCTAGCAAGGAGCAACTGTAAAGGACCGTGTCAGCGATCCTTCTTTACATTAAAAAAGGCAAGTTGGTTAAAACAAATGATAGGACTCGGAGAAAATGTTTCATATAGACAGTTCTTATTGCCAAGCAGTTTCTATTATAAATCCTTCACCCCAAAGTCTGGAATTTCATTCATTATATGACACCCAGTGGATGGGGGAGATTTAGGATTGGGAGTACGTCCCATTGCTGAGGTGTGGTTTGTACCCCTGCCCTGGTCTCTGTCAGTCTACGTCTCTACCTAAAGATAAACAGAGGAGCCATCTGGAACCACGCGGCAGCTGAGAGCGCCCGTGCAAACACCGAGATAGGAGGTCATGGGTCACTGCTCAGCCCAGCTCCATTTGGTTAGATGACAGGCAAGTGCAGACAAGAAACAAAACTGTTCTTTCAGGAAGCTCCGCCCATGGACAGATAGTGTTCAAAAACAGAAAGAACACATTATAAAGTAAGGACCAAAGATTTTACTAAGTTCCCAAAGGTTTTTCGTTTCAGACATCATTTTGTTTATTACACACCATGGGAACATTTTCTTTACAGCAGTTACTTACTGTGCTCTCCATATTCTTACTTTCACAATGTATTAACTAGAAATCAGGTCAGATTTTCAGATTGCCTGCTTGTGTACAAAAACTAAGCTTCTGTTCCTGCTTTCACTTTGCAGCCACTCGCTACTCAGCCTGAGGAGTAAGCCAGGCCGCCTCCTGGAGCGCCAGCTCTGGTGGACGACAGCCCCTACACTTTCTGTCCCGCGCAGCACCACCGTGACCTCGTCATCACTAGGCATGTGTGACAGAGCGCTGGGTTTATTAGTTACCTGTTATCAGAACAGAGAAAGGCCTCTATAAAAACTGAACAAGGCATCTACGTAGATAATCCAGATCTCATTAAGGGTATGAGCAGATCTGGGGGAATATAAGGTGACCTAAAAGTACAAAAAATGATTCTTAAAATTTATTCTCATCCAGTTTCCTAAGAATCAATGAATCTACTATAGAGATGGCTGCTTTTCCTATGTTAATTTTCACCGATCCAGAAATTCCTCCTTATTCTCTATGAGACACTGACGAATTTGGTATAACTTGAAACTTCTCATGGACTCTAGAATTGCGACTTCCTTTGGTGTCTAAATATGACTTCCTTAGTTAGAGGAAACTACCTTCTGGAGCACTGTTTCCAAAGTTTGTTTCCTGAACTCCAGATTCTTGAGATGCTAAAGGGAAACATGAGAAAAATGCTCCTGTGGTTAAATCAACCTGGGAATTTATTACAGGATCAATCGGAGTCTTGAGCACTGCAGAGCTTTAAGAGGATGGGGGAGAAGGAGCCACGTAAACAATGTTTCCTTAACTCACTCGACCAACCGGAACCTCTCCTTACGGATCACTCGCTAACTACGGAGAGGCTAGTGTGGGAGCAGAACCATTCGGGAAACACATCGGAGAGTGCTTTTCATACCTTGTCCTTAAACTTTCGGCTGGGGTGAGGATTACACAAAAAATGAAAGAAAGTACTTAATCAAATATGAGTAAAGAGTTAAGGTGACAATTACAATTCCACTGAGACAAAGTACAGCAGTGGGAACCTTCAGTCTTGCTCCCAGAAAACATGGGGCTCTGAAGTGCCCATGTCAAGTGAAAAGCCAGGACAGTTCCAAAGCCACACGGTTTGAAGACCACAGAGGGAATGTCCACTAGTTGACTCACAGTAGACAGTTCATAAGTGTGTATTAAATAAATTAACAAATGCACTGCAACTTCCATTTCATTCAATCTCGGGGAGAAAATGTTATCATTTAACTTTTAAACTAATACACAGAAGAGAAAAAAAGAATTCTAGAAAAGCTTCACATGTGGGTAAAATCCAAATGCTGCTTATTAAAGGCTGTGACCCTACCACCAATTACAGACCATAAATATACCCTTTAGCATCAGCAGGTGCAAATGATCAGACTGCATACATTCCTAAGCCCTCGCAGAGACTGCAGGGGTGAACAACAGGCAAGAAGCTTTTTTGGAACTACCTACTGCAGGCTAACCTCTGCACCCTGAAACCATTTTCTCCCATTGTAATTTTACAGAAACAGAAAAAGAGCATTCCCATTTTCATGCCAAGTCAAGGATTCTGAGATAAGCAAATTTCTTTCCCTGTCTTTCAGGCTAAAAACAGGAAGACACACTTTCTTTTTGGACTAATTATCCCTGCTGGCCTCAAGGTCACTTCCCTAGCACGTGAGTCTTCCGCAGGCCTCTCCTCCCCCCACGGTCCTCCCAGTCGGCATCTTACCCTCTCATATTCGTCCTTGGCTCTGCTGAGCATCTCCAGGATGTCGATGGGCCTGTGGTCACTGCAGCCGTTGGCCTGGCTGGGACTCTGCTTGTCCCGAGCGGCTTGCTGGGACCGCCGTGTCTCCTCTTCTACAACACTAGTGGAAGAGAACCAGGTTTCAGAAAGGCTTCTTTAGACACAGTCTGACCCACAAACTCTCCTGGTGCTCGTCTTCTGCAGATACGGGAAGAATGTCGTAGGATACACTGTCCTCCCAATACAAATGCAGGGCCTCGGTTACCTCATCCCGGGAATACGTGACTAACTGCTTCACCAGCTCATGCACAGTGATGCTGACTGACGTGTCTCACTGGTAGGACACAAGTACAGAATTCTTTTCTAGAGTTGGTGGCAGCAGATACGTTAAAAATGACTAAAATATTTTTCATTCTCTTTTTCGAAGTATCTCAGACTCAGTCAAACTACCAGGTAAAGTACATTTTCAAATGCACATGGCCAGCAAGACAAAGGCAGGCTGCATAGCTGAGCAATCCAGCGTGCGCAGTTTGTACTGACGCGGACTAGCGGGGAGAGAGACCTTAGGGAATCTTCAAAGGTTTCCCTTATTCTCTCCTTAGAAATCGCTGAGTGGTGGCTGAGGTCAGGGTGATTGTGGCAATGCTCTTTAATCTCATTGGTGCTTAGGCTAATTCTGCACTTCAAAATATGTAAAGAAAAGTTGAGGGTTAAGAATGCCACTGATAGGGTTGAGGTCTTTTTTTCTTTTTAAGATTCATTTAAGATTTTAATCCCAGCTGCAATGAATAGGCTTATGTGCCACAGGTTATAATGGGCACAGAACCAGCTTGGTAACCATATGAACTGAGAACCTTCTGGACAGTTATAAGGATAGGTAATAAAATAATTCAATAGCAAAAGGTTTGTTTGTTTGTTTGAATAACAGGAGTAGGACAAGAAAAGGCTGCTCAGTGTCTGTTCACTGCTTTAAGACAGCCTGCCTAGGAGCTCCCATTAACGTTTGTGAGATGGTTCTTGTATTTGAAAACACTGGGTTAAACAACATTAAACAGACCCCACTCTTTTTTTTTTTTTAAACAGCAGAATCATTCTGAGTTTTTAACATGCTAAAATGTATTATGATTCTCCAAGAAGGGTGGGCTTATAAATTTTCCCAAATTTATTTGACCACAGAATCTTTTCCCAAGGCGAGATTTGTTTGGGAAAATCCTGCTTTAAGACAATGTTGTCATTTCTCTATCTAGATTCTTACAGCTCTGAATAGGATGATTGATTTTTTTTTTTAAAGATTTTATTTATTTATTTATTTGACAGAGAGTGAGAGAGCACAAGCAGGGCAAACTACAGCAGGAGAGGGAGAAGCAGGCTCCCCGCTGAGCAGGAGCCTGATGCAGGGTTCAATCCAGGACCCTGGGATCATGACCTGACTGAAGGCAGATGCTTAACTGACTGAGCCACCCAGGTGCCCCTAGTTTTTTTTTTAAATTAAGATTTATTCATTCTAGAGAGAAAGGGGGGGGTGCAGAGGGAAAGAGAAAATCTCAAGCAGACTCCCTGCTGAGTGTGGAGCCCAACGCAGGGCTCACTACCAGAAGCCTGCGAGATCATGATCTGAGCAGAAATCAAGAGTCAGACGCTTAGCAGACTGAGCCACCCAGGCACCCCTGGGATGATTATTTCTAAAATGAATGTACAATCATCGACTTTACAGTAGACTGAAAAAAGACTGGTATGTGATATGAGGATCAGAACAATTAGAATCAATATTGTTTCTTTTATATCCATACTGGGAAAGAAAGATTGTATTGTCACAGCTGTGAGGCCTGTTGCAAAGGAAAAAAAGACCAGAGAAACATATTGGTTATTTCTTAACGGTGGGTCACAAGCAATTTCACTTTCCTTTTTTGCACTTTTCTTCATTTTCCACAATTAACAGGTGCTTCTTTAATAATCAGGAGAAAAAAAGAACGCGATTTCAAGTGATTTGTATTTACACTCAGTTACAGATTGCACCAGCCTGAATCCACCTTTACTGAGGACTCTGGTCATGCAGCCTCTTTGTCCTACCTCCTGCCATGCTGCCTGGCTTGCCCAGGCTGGTATTCCTCTCTCCACTGACCTGGACTGGATCTGTGATTTTGATTCAAAAGAAGAACATTTCTTTTCATTCCTTTCCTTCCCTTTCTCTCTCTGTTTTCTTTCCTTCCTTTCCTCCTTTCTCTTTTCCCTTCCTTCCTTCCTTCCTTCCTTCCTTCCTTCCTTCCTTCCTTCCTTCCTTCCTTCCTTCCTTCCTTCCTTTCCCTCTCTCTCTCTCTAAAGTAAGCTTTACATGGGGCCTGAACTCCAGGCCCCGAGATCAAGAGTTGCATGCTCTACTGACTGAGCCAGCCAGGCGCCCCCAAAGAGAAGAACATTTCTAGTAGTCACCACCGCTCAGCCGTGGAACAGGCCACCTTACAAAGCTCACCACTGCTGCAAGCAGAAGCTGTCCAGATGTCATGGAAGGGACAAGAATGATGCTTGGACTCTGTTAAGGTTTCTTCCAGTCCAAACTCTGTGAGGAACACCCTTCCCTCTCGCCCTCCTCTCAAATATGCCCCAAGCCTATCTGTAAAATCAGGAATAAAGCTCACTTCCATGAATTCTCCAAATTTCATAGTCTACGTAGGCAACCATTTAAACAAGTATTTATTGTTACAAAAAGTTTCTGGCAGAATAGATTTCCTCCTTAGGAGAGTCAGCATTTCCCCAGTTTAGTGGATTTTCAACTTAGCCACTGACCGGAGAGGATTTCCAAATTCGGATATGGTACAGGTCTAGAAGTTTGCTTGCTCTCCCACATAGCTTCTCAGTTTTTATAAACATCTTTTGGAATAAATCAATTTCTTTACTTGGAGCATTTTTATTATACTACAGCTGTTGAAAGAGTGATATAACAGGATGGCCACTGACAGGCAATTATTGGGACACACAATATGCCAGAAAGAATTTTACCTGGATTTCTGGTTAGCAGAGATGATAATCTGAAATATGTGGCAAATAGAGGCTGTACACAGGCAAAGTCAGAGCAAGGAAAGATAAAGTAGTCTTTTTTTATCTTTGGTGACCAGAACACCATTTATCACAAAGTTAATGTTAACATATAAGGTATTCTCTTCGGCCATAAATAGGCCAGACACTTAAAACTCATTATCAACAGTTTTGTGAGGGCACTCTCTAATCACTTCCAGTACCTCCCCTGCGTCTAATGAAACCAGCTGGAAGCGTAAGCAAATGTACTTTTGGGCATTCCTCATGAAAGAACCCGAAGGCTCTTCTTTTCCCTTCTGCTGTTTCTACTCCCTCACCCTATTTTTGGGTTCCATACATTATTTTCAGATAGGCCTTCAGTCTTCTGCCTCGTTTACCATCTGAAGTCTTGTAAGAGGGGTACCATTGGCCCTGATAGTTTAGAAAAAAAGCTCAAAATGGTTTCCTGTAAATAGCCATTAAAGCTAAAAGAGACGGATTTCTCACTTGGGGCCCAAAAGCTCTCAATCTGCAGAAGAAAAATCTATATATTGATATATTCTTTTTTTTTTTTTTTTAAAGATTATTTATTTGACAGAAAGAGAGACAGCCAGCGAGAGAGGGAACACAAGCAGGGGGAGTGGGAGAGGAAGAAGCAGGCTCCTAGTGGAGCTGGGAGCCTGATGCGGGGCTCAATCCCAGGACCCTGGGATCATGCCCTGAGGCGAAGGCAGACGCTTAACGACTGAGCCACCCAGGCGCCCCTATATATTAATATATTCTAAAGTTTAGATAGTTAAGGAAAATATTCTAGATTTCAGGATAACCAAGAATCAGCAAATCTGTGTCATCTAAGTAATTAAACATAAACTGCCTTTGCTGTAACTTTCAAAACTACAAAAAAGTAGTCCTCAAGTAAGCAAATGCCTTTGTAAGACAGTGGTTTTAATTAATTAATTTCCAGAGAAAAGATGTTGTAAAAAGAAAGTGTGGTTCACGTTTTCAAGCCTGAGTGATCCAAGTTCATTTGGAACAATGTCTGCAGGGGTGTGTGCCCACGGTAATAAACACAGCCTCCCCTCTGAGATCACAGCCGAAGCAAACAAAGCAGGAGGCTGACCAACATCCCATCAGGACCTGTGAGCCGTCCTGGATTAAAACCTAGCCTTAGCCACATGTGCTTCTTTTAAAATGCAAATATACCTGGAACTGAGGTTTGGTGGTTAATTATTTACTTACACGTTTACAGAAATTAGTGTAAAACTGGCCTGTTTCTTAAAAAATGAAGACTGTTTTCTTCCCAAGATGTGGATGAAAACCTTGCAGGAGAGCAAAGGGAATTTTGGTTTTACAGAGGGGGCTCCACATCTCTCAGGAGATTCAGGCAAAAACCGTGCAAAGGAAACACAGGTGAGCCAGAACACACTGCCCACTACAGCGCTCTGCCCAGACCTGTGTGGCACCGTGGGCCCCGTCAGCACCACAGTGTCCTGGGCTCCCAGAATCCAGACCAGCAGCACCAGTGAGCCAGACGAGGGCTGGCTCCCATGGGCTAGCCGGAGAAAGAACAGGGAGCCCCCCTTCAGAACATTAATTCAATGAAATTACTCTCCCAATTCCAAGATTCCAACATACAAAACATCTAACTGGAACACAACCCAGTGCTGAACTGGGGACTACTAAACCTAGAATCGGTGTCAAATCGAAGTTCGCTTCAGGGAAGCGTGTGCAGGAGCTCTCTATCGGCTACTGAATGTGGCACCACCCAGCGGAGCAGAAACCTGGAGGGAGCCTGAAGTAAAAGCCCTTAGTAAAGCCCCTGCAGGTGGTGGGCAGGCTGTGCCCCGGGTGTGGACGGTCTCCTCTGGAGTTGGGCAGTCTGACAGCCCTAAGCACATATTTAACAACAAGGCTCTGCTTCAGTTATGATTTGTCTGCAGGAATGGATAAAATGCAGTCATTACAAATGTTACAGAGGACTCTTCAGTGTCCCGGAAAAAGGATGTGAAAAGTAGGAGGTACAGGGTGATCCTATTTTTGTAAAAAAACAACCACACACATCCCAACCTAATGTACAAATAAAGAAAAGGACTAGAAGGAAACAGACTAAAACACCAACAATGGGAGTAGTAGGATCACAGATGATTCTAGAGTTCTTTTTCTGCCTCTTACAAATTTTTGACAATAAGCAGGAAATCAGGGTAGAAATAAATGAGTTAGTAGATTCAGTAACAAAGAGAAGGGGGAAAGTCATTTTTTCATCTCTCATATATCACTAATCGAATTTATGTTGTGATATAAATACTTACTCGGCCATGAGTTTGGCTATGCGGTGACAGTCATTCTTGTCGTAAAACCAGATGCTGTATATTGACACTTGAAAAACAAAGAAGAAAAAAGATGAGGGGAAATGAGTTTTCAACATTTGGGTGTATGTAAGTACCACATAAATTACCATGAATGTCACAGAATTTACCATAAACTCTCAAACTGTTAGGAGTTCCTCTAAAGAAAAAAAAGCCTCTCCCCTAAACTGTTTAATAAAATTATTAATAAAATTAGGATAGGTAAAATATCCAGGTGAAAACGGAAAAGTTTGTTTTTAGACACGATTACTAGATCTCTCTGAGCCTAAGGAGCCACTAAGTGTACGCAGCCCCATTATTTTATGTATTATCAAGAAAGAGAAACACTGCCAGTTAAACTAAGAATCAACATTGATTTTAAGATGCATTCCAAATGGATAGCAAAATGCGAGAAAAAAAAAGTGTCTCAGTTATTGAAAACCAAGTTCACCCATCGGCTGACCAAACACCAGTCTCTTGAAGCTTGAAATACAGAATCAGTAGTTCCAGTCAAAACAGCCACCAGCTCCAGAGCCAGTGCATGCCCAACACTATTCACCCAGGAACTGGAAGTGCTGGGGCTGGGCTCAGTCTGTCACACTTCTTTTCCTTTTTCATTCCCAGCATGGATGGTGTGATCAACACTAAGAAAACCCTCAAAAGATATTTGGTAAACGGGTAAATGAACTTTATTATTATTAAAGATAACAATACTAAAAATGACTGTAAATACTTTTTGAATAAGGTGGAACAGAAATACTGAACACAAAAGTCAAAATAAACACAAGGATAGCCAGGGCTCACTGCTACCATGTGCACCCGCCATGACACTCACAGATAGCCTGGCCCAGGTTGTACCTTCCTTCCTACTTATGATGATGGTACAGGAAGTGCAGGTATCATTAGGACATTTTTAAAAACTTTTTAATTTTTTTTAAACACAGGAAGTATGATTTATTGGTGGGCATGAATATGGAGGGGGCAGTGCTGGTTCTCATGAGTGCAGAGCCTGCCATTTGTCTAAGAGGCCACTACTGGGGATTTGTCTGACCCACAGCCATCTGGGATGAGCTGCTTTTCAGCCATCATGTCTTCAGATTCGTCCGCATTAAACTTAGTAAAGCCCTACTTCTTGGATATGTGGATCTTCCAGTGGCCAGGGAACTTGAACTTGGCCCTTTGTAATGGCCTTAATCACATGCTCCCTGCTCTGCAACTTGGTAAGGATGGACATGATGACTTGGCCAATGTGGACCTTGGCCACTATGCCCTGGGCCTTTTCAAAGGCACTGTGCATATCTGTCTGGAGCCCCTCAACCCCAGCACAGGACAGTATCTTCATACGGATGACGTGGAAGGGGTAGAGCCGCACTCGGATGTGACACCATCTTTGCTGCAGCTTTTCACCATGTACTTGTTGGCACAAATATGGGCAGCCTCCACGGCTTCAGAGGAGAGCTACTCATATTGATATTCATCTGATATCATGTGGCCACACAGTAGGTACTCATCCACTTCTGACTTCTTTTGCCTCAGGTCAAAGATCTAGATCTTGGCATTAGGGACACCTCTACGGAAGTGAGACTTTGGATACGGCTTGTTCTTACAATACTGGTAACACTGGGTCTCGTGGTGGCCCATGGTGACACCAGGATCTTCGGTGGCACCCCGAAGGAAAAGAGCTAAACTTTTAATTTTGAAATAATTGTAGCTTCACACACAATTATAAAACATGAACACAGAATACGTGTGCCCTTTGTTTCTTCCAATGGTACCTTTCTGTGAAGTTGTAATATATCATAGCCAGGCTTCTGACATTGATACCGTCAAGATCCAGAACATTTCCCTGGCCACAAGGAACCCTGGTGCCCTTTTATAGTCACACCCTCCTCCCTTGGTCCCTCTCCCATCTCGACCCCTAGCAAACACACTAATCTGTTTTCCATTTCTTTAACATTGTATTTCAAGAATGTTATATACTATAAATGGAATCATACAGTATGCAACTTCCGGAGACTGACTTTTCCAATTCAACATAATTCTCTGGCTATTCATCCAAGTTGCGGCTTGCATCAATAGTTCATTCTCCCCTGCCCTCACCTTTTTTTTCCCTTCTTTCTTTCTTTCTTTCTTTCTTTCTTTCTTTCTTTCTTTCTTTCTTTCTTTCTTTCTTTTTCTTTCTTTCCTTCTTTCTCTCTTTCTTTCTTTTCTTTCTTTCTTCCTTCTTTCCTTCCTTCCTTCCTTCCTTCCTTCCTTCCTTCCTTCCTTCCTTCCTCCTTTCCTTTCCTTTCCTTTCCTTTCCTTTCCTTTCCTTTCCTTTCCTTTCTTTTTTGCTGAGTAGTATAGGATGTACCTGTTCAACCATTTATCCACTAGAGGATATGTGGCGTGTTTCCAGTTTTTGGCTATTACAAATAAAGCACCTATAAATGTTCGTGCAAAGGTTTTTGTGTGAACGTAAGTTTTCCTCTCTGGGCTAAATGCCCCAAAGTACAATTAAGGAGTCACAGCTGTTGCACGTTCAGTTTAATAACAAACTCTTAACCTGTTCCCCAGAGCGTCTGTGCTAGCTTATATTCCTACCAGCGATGTATGAGCAATCGAGTTTCTCTGCATCCTTGCCAGCATTTGTTGTTCTATTTTTAACTTCCCCCATTCTGATAGGTGTATAGTGGCATCTCATGGTGGTTTTAGTTTGTATCTCCCTAATAGCTAAAAATGCTGAACATCTTTTCATATGCTTGTCATCCATATATTCTACTTAGTCAAATGTCTGCTCATGTTTTTTGCCCCTTCTGATTTTTTAAAAATATTTACGTACTGGAAAGAGAGAGCACAAGCGAGAAGGACAGAAGGAGAGGGAGAGAGAATCTGAAGCAGACTCTGCGCTGAGCGAGGAGCCTGGCGTAAGGCTCACTTCCACGACCCTGAGATCACTGCTTGAGTCGAAAGCAAGAGTCTGAGGCCCAACCGACCGATGCCACCCCCTAATTGATTTTTCTTTCTTTCTTTTTTTTTTTACTGCTGAATTGTATAAGTTCTTTATATATTCAAGATACTAGTCCTTTGTTGGATATGTGTTTTGAGAATATTTTCTCCCTGTCTGTAGCTTGTTTTTCATCCTCTTAATAAGGTCCTTCAAGAGCAAAAGTTTTTTTAATTTAGACAAGGTCCAACTTATCAATTTTTCCTTTTATGGATCATGCTTTTGGTGTCAAGTCAAAGAATTTTTTGCTGATGGACGCCTTGTTCCAAAATTTTCTCCTATGATTTTTCCTAAAAGATCCATAGTTTTACACTTCAGTCAGTGATTGACTTTGAGTTAATTTTTGTATAAAAACATTTAGGTTAAGGTCCTTTTTTTTTTTCTTTTTGGTCCAACTGTTCCAGTATTATTTGCTGAAAATGCTCTCCTCTCTTTTTTAAAAAAAAGATTTATTTTATTTTAGAGGGAGAGAAACTTTAGCAGACTCCTAAAGGAGCCTGACTGAGCCCAACTCAGGGCTCAATCTCACCCTGAGATCAGGACCTGAGCTGAAACCAAGAGTCAGATGCTCAACCGACTGTGTCACCCAGGGGCGCCTACTCTCCTCTCTTTATTGAGGAATCTTTTGTACCTTTGTAAAATAGCAGTTGGGCATATATGTGTGGGTTTATTTCCAGATTTATTTTATCCTATTTATTTATGCATTTATCCCTCCACCAATACCACACTGTCTTGATTACTGCTGCTATATAATAGGCCTTAATATTGGGTAGAATAATTCCCCCGACTTTATGCAGCTTTTCCAAATTGTTTTAGCTTCTAGGGCCTATGCCTTTCTATATAAATTTCAGAGTAAGTTCGTTTATGCCTACAAAAATCTTTGCCGGTATTTTGATGGAAAGTGCTTTAAACCCATAGACCAATTTGGAAATAAGTGAATTTGTACTATGTGGAGTCCTTCATACACAAGTACAGTCTATCTCTCCATTCATTTAGGTTTTTTTTTTATTTCTTTCATCAGTATTTTGTAATTTTCAGCACACAAATCCTGTACAGGTTTTGTTAACTTTATGCCTAAGTACTTAATTTTCTTTGTAAGGATTATAGATGGTAGGGTTTTTTAAAAAACTTTTTTTTTTTTTTTTTTTTTTTTTTAAGTAACCTGTACACTCACTGTGTGGCCCAAACTCACAACCCCGAGATCAAGAGTCACATGCTCTTCTGACTGAGCCAGCCAGGCAGCCCTAAACGGTCGTTTTTAATTGTGACTGATTTTTGAGTGTTGATCTTGTATCCTTGTACCTTACACCAAACTCATTTATTAGTTCCAGGAATTTGTACCTAGACGGTCCTCTTATTCGTGAATAACACTTTTATTATTTCTTTCTTTCCCCTTTCTATTCCTATAGGTAGGTCTATTTTCCTTTCTTGCCTTACTGCAATGGTTAGAACTTTCAGTGCTGTGCTGCACAGCAGTGTTGACTGTGGACATCCTTGCCTTGATCTCAACCTTACAGGGAAAACGTTCAGTCTTTCACTATAAATATAATGTTGGCTGTAAGTTTGTTGTAGGTGCCCTTTATCAAGATGACATAGTTCACTTCTATTCCTAACTTGAGAATTTTTATCATGAATGGACATATGATTTTTTTCCTGCATGAAAGCCTATTTCATATTCAGTCTGTTGATATGGTGTATTAAACCGACTGATTTTCAACACTGAACCAGCTTTGCAGATCTGGAATAAAACCCATTTGGGCATCACTTATATTTCTCTATATTGTTGGGTTTGCTACTATTTGGTTGAGGACTTTTTTACCTAGTTCATGAGATACTGCTTTGTGGTTTTCCTTTTTTTTTTTTTTTTGTACTGTCTTTGCCTTGTTTGGGTATCTGAGTAATACTAGCTTTGTAAAATCAGTTGACAACTGTTCCCTCCTTGGCTGTTTTCTGGAAGAAATTGTGTAAAATTGGTGTTAATTCTTCTTTGAATTCTCCAGTAAAACCATCTGGGCCTAGAGATTTCTTTTTCTTTTCAATTATTAATTCAATTTCTTCAGTGGCTAAAGGATTATTCATGTCATCCATTTTGTCTTGGTTGAGTTTTGTAGTTTGGGTTTTCAAGGTCCATTTCTTCTAAGTTATCAAGTTTGAGTGTAAAGTTGTTCATGGCATTAGCTTATTATCCTTTTGGTGTCTGGAGAATCTATAGTGATATCCACTATTCTATTCCTGATACTGGTACTCTGTGTCTTCTTATTTTTGTTAGTATTGCTAAAGGTTTATCAATTTTATTGACCTTTTTTAAAATTTAAAAAACTTAGCTTTTTGTTTCATTAATTTTTGTTTTCATATTTTCAACATCATTGATTTCTTCTGCTCTCATTTTTATTCTTTCCTTACTTCTATACAGAAGTATATATGCTTTGAGCTTATTTTGCTCTTCTTTTTAAAATTTCTTGAAGTGAGAATTTAGTAGCTCTCAGCCAGTGTCACTTGAAGGGGTGGGAGGAATTCTCCCTGGCTAGGCCACCTGGTGTGCCTCTCCTGGAGAAGGGAGCCTCTAACCTTCACAGATGAAGACTGCTTCCCAGGCTAGGTTGGTGATGTGAGTCCTCACTCCTCCTCTACCCCTACACCTCCCCTTCACGGAAGGAAGGGAAAGGATTCCCTTGGTGGCCACTTATTGTCAGTAGGGCTTCTAATCCTTCCTGGGCTCACCTGATACTGTTGGCAGGACGCCCACTCGATCCAGGAGGGGAATGAGCCTATCTGATCTGCCTTGTGATGATAGGTTGGAAGTCAACAAACACCAGACTGGGGTCCCCTTCTTCTGTTGGGTGAGAGGGTTTTAAGACCCTGCTGTTGTGTTGTTTTGCCAGTTCTGGGTCTTCCTCTTCCTACCTTTCAGAGTTCTCCTAATTGTCTCTTGTGTTATTTCTGGGTTTTTATAGTTATATTTAACAGTGAGAAGCAAGGAGAGACAAATCTATGCCATCTTATTTGGATGAGAAGTCTCATTATGCATTTTCATGGAAACACTAAGTGGCTTAAGAATCAGAGGGAAGAAGTCTTAGAACTGTAGCTAGAACTCAGGTATTCCCATTCCTAGGCCAGTAGTCTTGACATCACACAGGCACTGCCTCATTACATGAAATAACATAAAATTTTTTATAGAAACAAAAAGTTAATGAGCTTCAATTACGCTTGAAGACTCAAGTAACACATAGAAGAGTATAAATAATTAAGTTACAAATTATACAATAAAAGGATAAGAGAATATAGGAAATACAATGCTAGAACAAGAAACTTTAAGTGGGGGCGCTTGTGTGCTCAGTTGGTTAAGCATCTGCTTTGGCTTGGGTAATGATCCCAGAGTCATGGGATCAAGCCCTGCACTGGGCTCCCTGCTTGGTGGGGAGCCTGCTTGTCCCTCTCCCTCTGTTCCTCTCCCTGCTCATGCTCTCTCTCTCAAAAAAAAAAAAAAAAAGAAAAAAGAAACTTCTAAGATCCTTTTCATAACTATTATTTGAACTCTATCAACATACATTAATATGTATTGATATATTAATATACATTGAGAAAGCCACTTAGAAGCTTTTTAAAAATTGAGGTATAATTGACATAACATTTTAGTCTCAGGTGTATGATGTAAAGATTTGTTATTTGTATGTATTGTAAAATGATCACCATAGTAAATCCAGTTAACACCCATCACCATATATAGTTACAAAATTATTTTTTCTTGTGATAAGAACTTTCAAGATCCACTCTTAGCTACTTTCAAATATGCACTATGGTATTATTAACTATAGTCACCGTGCTGTACATCACGTCCCCATGACTTACTCATTCTGTAACTGGAAATTTGTACCTTTTGACTCCCCTCCACCCATTTTACCTCTCCTCCCCCCAACTCAGATAACCATAAATCTGTTCTCCATATCCATGAGCTTTTTTTTGTTTGTTTGTTTTTGCTTAAAGATTCCACATATATTGGGGCACGTGGGTGGCACAGTTGGTTAAGTGTCTGACTCTTGGTTTCAGCTCAGGTCGTCATCTCAGGGTTGTGGGATGGAGTCCTGTGTTGGGCTCCGTGCTCAGTGCCAAGTCTGCTAAGGATTCTCTCTCCCTCTCCCTAACCCCTCCCCCCCCCAAAATAAATAAATCCATCTTTAAAAAAAATTCCACATATAAGTGAAATCATAAAGCATTTATCTCTCTATTTCATTTAGCGTAATGCCCTAAAGGTCCATCCATGTTGTTGCAAAAGTTAAGAGTCCATTCTTCTTTATGGCTGCATAATATTCCACTCTGTATATATACATTTCCTTTATCCATTCATCCACTGATGGACTCTTAGGTGTATCCATATTCTGGCTGTTGTAAATAATGCTACAATAAACATGGGGGTGCATTTATCTTTTCGAATGCGTGTTTTCATTTTTTTTTTTCAGATAAATACCCATAAGTGGAATTGCCAGATCATATGGTGGTTCCATTTTTAATTTTTTGAGGAAGCTCCATATTGTTTTCCATAGTGGATGCAACAATTTACAGTCCCAGCAACAGTGCACAAGGGTTTACTTTTCCCCACATTGTCACCAACACTTGTTCTTTCTTGTCTTTTTGATAACAGCCATTCTGATGTATATGAGGTGGTATCTCATTGTGGTTTTAATTTGTATTTCCCTGATATTAGTGATGCTGAGCATCTTTTCATGTACCTCTTGGCCATCTGTATGTCTTCTTTAGAAAAATGTCTATTCAGATCCTCTGCCCACTTTAAATCAGATTATTTGTTCTTTTGTTATTGAGTGTCATTGAGTTTATGAGTTCTTTATATAATTTGGATATTAGCCCCATATTAGATATATGACTGGCAAACATTATCTCCCATTTGGTAGGTCGCCTTTTCATTTTGTTGATGGCTTCCTCTGTTGTGCAGAAGCTTTTTAGTTTGATATAGTCTCACTTGTTTATTTTTGCTTTTGCTACTTTTGCTTTTGGCATCAAATCCAAAAAATCATTGCCAAAACCAACATCCAGGAGCTCACCACCTATGTTTTCCTCTAGGAGTTTTATGGTATCGGGTCTTACATTCAAGTCTTTAATCTATTTTGAATTTATTTTTGTGTATGATGTAAGGTAGTAGCCCATTTTCATTCTTTTGCATGTAGCTGTCCAGTTTCCCCAACACCATTAATTGAAGAGACTGTCTCTTCCCCATGGTATATTCTTGGCTCCCTTGTTGTAAATTAATTTGACCATGTATGTGTGAGTTTATTGCCAGGAATTCTATTCTGTTCCATTGATCTATGTGTCTATTTTTGTGCCAGTACCATACTGTTTTGGCTAGTAAAGTTCTGTAGTATATCTTGAAATCTGAGATTGTGATACCTCTAGCTTTTTTTCTTCTTTCTCAAGTACGCTTTGAGGGGATCTTTTGCAGTCCCATACAAATTTTAGGACTGTTCATTTTATTTCTGTGAAAAATGTCATGGCAATTTTGATACGAATTGCACTCAATCTGTAGATTGCTTTAGGTAGTATGGACATTTTACAGTATTAATTCTTCCAATCCAGGAGCATGGAATATTTTTTCATTTATTTGTGTTTCTCAATTTCTTTCATTATGTCTTAAAGTTTTCTGTGTACAATAAAAGCTGTTTTTTTTTAAAAGAACTTATTTATTTGAGAGAGCTAGAGAGGGGGAGAGAGAGTGCGCATGCACAGAAGGAGAGGGAGAATCAGACTTCCCACTGAGCAGGGAGCCCGACGTGGGGCTTGATCTCAGGAACCCGAGACCATGACCTAAGTTGAAGGCAGACGCTTAACTGCCTGAGCCACCCAGGTGTCCCAATAAAAGCTATTTTAATGGCAAATATTTTGCTTCACTCTGAATTAAGGTCATTTTATTCTACAAAAAACTTCATGGCCAATCACAACTTTAAAGTTCCCTTTCTGATGGAAATAAAAGTTTAATCGGATTTTTTAAATTGTCATTGTAGAGGGAGCATTCATACATAGAGTGAGTGAATAGCTTCATTTTATGAATGAAGATCATGAATGTAAATTTTTTTCCTACCCTGTTCATAAGGGGACTTCTCCGGTGGAGAAACCCTCCGGTTTCACTAAAACTATCCTTGACTGTTGGGCTCCACATCTGGCTATGTGTCGTGCAGTGACTGTGCACACTACCACCAGGCACCCAGGCTGGTTTCTGCTTTCTGAATGGTCATTCAGTCTGCTGGAAGAGTTTTCCATGTTTGGACCCAGGTTCACAGCCCCTCTTCTGCTCACAGAACTTCAAAACACCATCAATATTTCAAACAGGATCAATGTCTAACAAATAACAAGTAATTTTGGAATATTTTACATGATGTAGTAAATAGGCTGAATTTAGCTTTGACAGCCCTTTGACAAGGAACACAGAGGAGGCTTTGTTATAGAGGAGATACTTATTAAACATGATCTTCTTGCAGGGTCTTGGTTATGTTCCTATTCCTCGCAGCTAAGGACTGCTTCTACGTAGAGTAAATCAGATTGGGCTCTGAAAAGACTCCATATATGGCAATTAAACACAACCATCTTTCTTTAAATATGTCTGTTTCAATCCTGGCTAAAGAACACACAAAACACAAGAGTCCGAATACAAGATTGCAGCTTTCCTCTAAAGGACACACCCCTACAACTTACAGTGACGAGAAAGTTTATGATAGGCACTGCATCAGGCTCAGAGAAGAACACACAACATTCTCTGGGCTAAAAAGGGGCATTTAGCAATGTTTTCATAGGGGGTTGCAAACCCAGCTCTTAAGAAAGAATTTCATATTGATAATCAAAATAAGCCCAACAGAGCTGTCAACTTATGTTGACAATACTTCACTTACATCCTCCCCTTTTCCTTTGAAGAAATACAATATAATTTAGAAATAAGACACATGCCTTCCACTCTTGTACATTATCAAATAAACTGCCAAAAAAGAGCCAAACACTTTCAAAGGCATGTTTGCAGAAGAAATAAAGATAAGGAAGCCATAACGATAGCTTAATGGGTAAAGGATAAGAGTCACACTCGATTCTGCCAAAAGCAGACCTGTAGAGGTTCAGACACGCATCCGAGAATCAGCTCTGTCTGCCAACATATCAAATGCTCAGTGCATGCAGCTGGCAAGAAGGCCCTGGGAGCTGCCCCTGAGCCTGTCGCTGTCACCAGTGAGGAAAGACAGACAAGTTCCCAGATAGCTAAGATCACGGAGGACCCGTCTTCAAGCCAAAGCCAAGTATTCTTTCCTCAAGAGAACTTCCACTCTATGGCCCAACACATTCTGTGAACAATTCATTTGCTGAAACGTCCTGAAATAATTTTCCTTGGTTAACTATAGCACAGACGATTTAGGGATTTGAAGATACAGTACTATTTTGCTCTGGCAAAAAATGATGGCATCCTGATTTATAAATGGTTCTTCTCAAGATGAAAGCAAACTATTTAGTTATTGGACCCCCACCATATAGTGTGGCTGTTAACAACTGTCCCAAGTCAGTCATGCTGTACAGGCAAGTCACTGAAGAGTTAGGGGGGGTGGTAGGGCATTTGATTACCCTGAGGTTGTACTTCCATGAAAAATACCAAAATTCAGAAAAGAACACCCAAACTTAAATGTTCCCTTTGCTTTTTAAATGATAGCAACTTTTGAAACTGTGAAAAACAACACTGACAAAGATTAAAGGTATTAGATCATTTAATATTGAGAAATTTTAAAAAGCTGAGGGGCAAGAGTTTTCCATTTCCCCAGAGAGCTCTTTTGAAGATCTAGCAGCCTATTATGATTTGATGTTACATCTCACTCTGCTTCTCATCTGGAATGGTGTATGGCACGCACAAGATCAAGAAAACCCAAATTAATCTGGATCCTTTGTAAAATCCCTTGAGACTTCTTGAGATGCTGTGAAATGTCACAAAAACAGAGCTGGGAATCACTCTCGTGCACATGTTGTCTTTTTGATTCATTTATTATTTAGATCTGACCTACTTTCTCAAAGGATTTGAGGAGGTTGGAGATTTTCTCAGTATGGTGCCAAGCAGAAAAGGGGCTTTGATGTAAGCTTTTTGGCAATGGTGTTAAGAGTTATACATTTCTAAAGATGATACTGACAAATATGCCCTACACCAGGAAAGAAAAACAAGAAAATGTGCTTTGAACATAGCCAAAAACATTTATTCTAGACATAGGGAAAATCCTTCTGATTATAAAAGTAATGTAAGAATAGAACAGATTACAGAAACATAAGCCTGCCCTGGCTAGTGAAAAAGCAAATGCCCCTGCTTATGACAGATCATTTCCTTTAAGACCAGAATAAGCCTGACGGCTCCACATCAACATGAAAAGGTTCGGAAAGAGAGAGAAGAGAGGCTCTGAGGTGGAAGGTAGAACGCATGCGGACAGGAAAAAGGGTATGGAGCCAGAGCCTGCCCGACCTAGGATTCTGACAGGAGATTGTGGTAGGTGGCCAACAGGCAGGCAAGGAAACTCCACAAATCTGTGCATATGGCTGGTAAACATGATTCGGTTCCCTTTGATGCCCCTCTTTAAATAAAATCAAGTCTGAAACTATTTACCAGCAATACTGCTTCCACAGTCCCCTTTAACACTGTAACCTTAGTACAGGATTCAGACACGTGAAATGATCGTTGAATTTTTGGAGGGAAATTAGGAAAATAAACCCCAGGATATCATGACTGTTTGTTCCTAATTACAAACTTTCTACTCTTAAATAATGGGCAATCCCAAATACCACAGTGAGTCACACTAGGGTTTTGTGTGTGCTGCCAGGGTTAATTGCCACGATTGCCACACAGTACTGGCCACTCCTTAAGGCGGAGCCTCTCCTAGGTGTGTGCTGCAAGTGATTATGGGTATGCCAAATGTTGGACCTGTCCGTCCCCTGGTGGGCTATTCATCTCAGCGCCCTGCACAGAAATGATCATTTTTATGTATCACAAGGGACAATAAAGGGTAGGAAGCATGGCCCCTGGCCTCCATGGAGTCTTGTAGGCTCCCCGAAATCTACACGTAGAGCTCTGGGAAATAGTTCAGATAGTGGTGTAGGAAAAGGGAGACCTTCTTTTCTCTCCCTTCCCTAACTAACTTCTCTGCTACATATTTTTCTGTCACTTTAGTAAGAGGTCATCCAAACCAGGGCTGTAAGGCAGGTGGCCAGGAGGCTCACGCACGCCAGGCTGTGGTGGGGTTGGAGAGGCTGTGGCACACACGCCTCACCCAGAGCTCCTGCTGACTCCCAGGGCTTGCAGGGATGCAGGTGCTGTGCAGCATTCACAAGAAGAAACGCCAGAAATCCAGCTGTGTGTGTGTAAAATGTCCTCATTTTTAAATGTTGGTAGCAAATGCTTATCCCATGCCTTCCTTTTAATTCAACAACAACAACAACAACAACAACAACAACAACAACAAACCAAAGAAAAAACCCTGCTGTGCGTGCCTGAAGTAGTGACTCTATAAGTAGCTCAGATCCTGGATCCTCCAGGGGACCGAACCCCAAGGGCTCAGTCTTAAGGTTTCTTCTGCCCACTTGAGTGGCTTCAAATCTTCTTGGATTAGTGGTTACTCTGTTTCAATTTTTACCTCCACCATGGACTTCACTTTGTAAACACAGGATGAAAACCTATATACATACATATTAAGAACACATTTCTGCCACTTAGCTATAAGTAACTGTTGCTTTCCTTTGTGAGTTCTCAAAAGAGAAAACGTTAATTATTTAAAAGAGGTAAATGGTGCATGCTCTGTTAACTTTTAAAACATTTACAATTAGGGTAACACCACATACACACACAAAAGTTAAAATTGCTTTTTACCTGACAACACTACTTTAGGGGGGAAAAGCCGGCACTTAGTGAGACATACTGGAAAGAATCTGCTTTGGAAATCTGGAAATGTTCATGGACTTAGGAACAAAGTTAACCAGAACCTTCTGGTAGAGGCTCCACTAGAGGTCCTCCTAGAACACTCACCAGTGGCCTACAACAGAAAGCCATACAGACATTTGAAACTTCTGACCTGACAGCACCACCAGGTCAGCCCTGGAGTCTAAGTCACCCTATGTTTTCATGGTGTTTTTACCTCTTCAGTCTACTAACGTGGCAACAGCGAGGCTCTTTCCTTATCTTTGTCCAGAAGGCCAGATTAATGCAGTTGCCACAGATCCTTTCTCCTTCACTGATAACAGAGTCACACCAACCACAGCAGTGCTGCTGCTGATGGTGGAAGACTGCCTTTCTCCAGGCCGGTCAAGAAGCACCGTGCTGAATTCAAAGATCACAGGGAATGGACGGTGGAGCTTTTAAAATTGTTTATAAGTTCCTCTTTTAGTCTGGAGGTAGAAGTCACATTTTTTGACTTGACAAGTTGTAAACTTCTCTTGCAAGGACATTTCCTGCACTGTGCTTTAAGTCTGAAGATTTGTGCAAATGCCAACAGCCACCTACCATCTCTACTGTTCTGAGTCTTGCCCTTGAACTGAGAAAGGCCAAGCAGAGGCAAAAAAAAAACAAAAAAACAAAAAAAAGTACACACTACAGTATTTCTTCTACTAAAACTTTCCATTTGGCAGCTGCATTTTCAACACTATGGAAATGAATCACACTGCCTTTTCTAGTGATCTAATTTTAATTAAAAATGTTCTCTATCAAGAGACTGATGCCCGATATAAAGGAAAAGTTATAAGTGAAGTGGAAACAAAGGGGTACTTCTCACAGGCTTTTGGAGGTAAGTTCTTAAAAATATTACATAATAATGATACTTTTATCTTTAATTGCTTGTTACAGTGATTTGTTGTTGTTAAGCAGGTTATAAGGCAACATACTTTGTTCACTTTTTCAAAAGTACTTTAGGATTATAGAAACCATCTGAAAATATGAAAAATGGTATTCAGTGGGAGATCTATGCCTTAAGGTGCTGGACGGAGGAAACAACAATTGTCCTTGTTTCTTTCAGCTAAAAAAAATAAAAAATAAAAAGCCAAGTCTAATATGCACGTAAAGTAAAATAATGTTGTTATTTTTTGGCTAAAACCACAAACATACACTGGTCTAAGGAGGGAATAAAGTTAGGTCTGAGGAAAGAAAATCTAGACTGTATACTCCTTTTAATTAATGGATCAGTGTTGCTGCTAAAAATGATTATTGGAAAAAAAAAAACATGTAAATACCCTCACGGTCTCTGGTGGATCAGATTTTTCAATAGTGCTGGCCTAATCATTCAAATTTACAGCTGGTAATTTTCTAATCATAAATCTTAAATCATTAATTTTTATCATTAACAGAGCTGTATTAGGAAGAAATATTCATAGCACTGGGATTAATATAGTAACATATTTCATTAAGAATCTTCACCCTTACCAGAAAGGTAGAGTTCTGACACTAAAAGTTCTAACATAATGACTTCTGCTTATAATTCTCTAAGAAAATACAACAGAACCTCAGGACTAAAAAGATAACCTCAGGACTTAAAAGTACACAACAGTTTTTATCAAAATGGTATAGCACTTGATAAGAGTACTTGGTAAATGACAGATGTTCAATAAGTGTCACTGAATAAGATGTATGTCTGAGTTAAATAATCAGCCTGTTTGTTTAAAAACAAAGGAGAAGACAATACTGAAATAGTTTTTGCAAAAGGAAATCATTAAATGCCAAAATTGACTTTATAGAGCTTAATGGGACCACAAACTTTTAACTTTAGTATTTTCGATTAACCAAGTTGCAGTGTAGACTGCCTAGCTGTAACAAACAGAAAAACCAGTTTTGCTTTCTTTTACTTTTTTGCTGATTCGTGTACCAAATTTTGGATTAAAAAAACCTTTTCAGAACCCTTTACAGAGGCAACCCTCCCAGGTCCCCTCCCTCTTCGGGAGCTTTGTACTAACACTTTACTATCGTTCAATGAACTTTGCTGCCCACCCAAAAAAAAAAACCCAAAAAAAAAAAACCCTTTACAGAATATTCTTGGGGGCATTTCACAATTCAGTCATAAAGAGGTGCCCACAGAAGTAGAAATCAAAGGGAAAGCACCTTCTAGGAGAAACATACACAGTAAGGTACATTGCTTGCAGCAGGTGCTTGCCAAATGCTTGCTGAAAGAATGAATAGTGGATAAGAGCAGCACGATCTCACTGCACAAGAGTGGAGATAAGTGCCCTGTGATAAAATCAGAAATGTACAGATCCTATATCTGCTTTTGCAGAGGCCAGTCTCTATATGGAGATTAACTGTCCTGATTCCATTTTCTGAATAGGACGTTCCTCTTAGCATTTTCTTTAGATGTGATCGGAGAGATTTGAAACTACTGACCCAACATTTTATTGTTTGTGAATGTATTCAGATCTATTTATTCCTGAATACGTTTTGTTACACTATGTTTTTTCCCTAGGAAACTATACCTATATTCTAAGTTTTAAATGTATAGGCAAAAAGTTCTTCATAGTGATTTTTTTAAAAAAATGTGTATTCCCTATATTTAGTTGCAATACATAAAAATATATACATTATTCCTAATATTGCCCATTATGCTCCCCCTCCTTTGTTATTGTTGGATCAATCAGATTATAGGGGAGTTTTTGTTACTGGTTTCAATCTGTTGTTCTGCAATTTCTATGTTCTGCAGTTAATTGCCACTCATCTGTATTTTCCTTCAACTGAACCCAGATTTCTCTTTTTTCTTAACTTCTTGGGCTGGGAGGCCTACATTCGGTAAAAAAAAAGGAAATTCTCGAATTGCTAGAAACAGGGCTCTTTATATGCTCATTAGATCAAGTTTAACTATACTGTTTAAATATCTCAAAATCATCTGATTTATCTGTCAGTTACTGAGGTGGCCTGTTAAAATCTCCCATGATGATTAGGGATTTTTAACTTTTGATATGTATTTCTGACATATACTAGGTATGTACCAGTTTGGAATCATTTTATCTTCTAGGGAGTTCATTCCTCTTATCATTACGCAGCAACTCTCACCCTGATGTTTTTCACTTGAAATCTATCATGTATGACTAACATAGCTACAGCAGCCTTGTTGGGTTAACAGTTGCCTGATACACTGCATTCTCTCCTTTTACTTTCAATCTTTCCAGGTTTTTGAGTTTTAAGTTTTTTGAAAACATTATTCACAAATTCTGTATCTTCATCCAGTCCCACGATATCTTGTAACTGGCAACTTCAGTACACTTAACATTTTGTTCTAGTTACTGACTTCTTTATTTCTGCCCCTTTATGTTGGGCTTTCTATCTCCCGTGGTGTTCATTCATTTTTTTTCCCACCCTGGTTTGTACTGGTTTAAAAGACTCCTATGTTTGTTTTGCGGTGGTTACCCTGAATCATTTAAACACGCACAACTTGATTCAAATCTATGGTTAATCAATTTATCTATTCTCACCCCAGTTGTGGGATGCTTTAGATCTGAAGAGTTTTTACCTGATGCTGTTGATGTCTAGTATTTTTGCCTCACCTTTTTTTTTTTTTAAAGATTTTTTATTTATTTATTTGACAGAGATAGAGACAGCCAGCGAGAGAGGGAACACAAGCAGGGGGAGTGGGAGAGGAAGAAGCAGGCTCCTAGCGGAGGAGCCTGATGTGGGGCTCGATCCCAGAACGCCGGGACCACGCCCTGAGCCGAAGGCAGACGCTTAACCGCTGTGCCACCCAGGCGCCCCTTGCCTCACCTTTTTAACACCTCTACTCAGACTAGTCATCTCACTGTCTTACGTAGTCCATGCTTATTTTGATTTACCTCCTTTTCTTTGCTTAGTAGTTTATAAACTTCATTTCTTTCTTCTGTGCTCAATTTTCTTCTTTCTTTTGGACCCCACCCTTTTTTGGATGAATTCTGGATAATTCCCTCAGATGTCTCTTCCAGTTCCTCAATTCTTCCAGTTCCTCAATTCTCCAATGTGGAGCTTAAACTCATAACCCTGAGATCAAGACCTAAGCTGAGATCAAGACCTGAGCTGAGATCAAGTCGGCTGCTTAACTGACTGAGCCACCCAGGCACCCCACGATTTTCTTATTTCTGAACCAAAATAAATACAATTAAGAATTCAGTTCACTAGGAGCATTTCAAGTGCTCAACAGCCACGTGTGGCTAGCGGCTACTGTACTGGACAGTGTTACCTTAGAAGCACCTAGAGGAAGGGGCCGCTAGAGGCAAAAGTTGTTTTTGTTGAAAAAATGTCTTTATTTTGTCCTCCTGAATTACTGAAGTATAGGTTGTTTTTTCCTCAGTACTCTTATTCCTTCGTCTTCCAAACTCAGTAGCTTCAATTAAATATGCTGTCAGTCTAACTGGCACTCTTTGTAAATAATCAATCTCAAGTAGCCTTTGGTTGTTTCTGTCTCTTTGTGTATTTCTGTCTACTTACTATGCTTGGTGCCTTGTTCTACTGCCTAAATCTGAGATTTATGACTTCTGAATATTCTAGAAAATTTTTAGTTATAATCTCTTCAAATACTCTCTTAAATCTATTTTATCATTCTGAAATTCTCCTGTTATGTGTTAGACTTTCCAATTCCGTCCTCCTGCCCGTATTTTCCATTTCCTTTCCCTTCTTGGATGAATTCTGGATAATTCCCTCAGATGTCTCTTCCAGTTCCCCAATTCTCCTTCCTGTTATTACAAATTAACTGCTGAGTCCATGCAGAGAGTTTATTTCAATAACTAAAATTTTAATTTCTAGAAATTGGACTTGGTTATTTTTCAAATCTGTCACTTTTTTTATAATCTACATCTGACATTTACACCCATTACAGTCTCTATCTGATCATTTCATTAACTAAAATTTTGGGGAAGGACTGGCTAATCCTGCTGTTTGTGGTATTCTATCTTTCACTGATTGTGAATTATTTCCTTGTATATTTAGTAATTTTGTGTATTTAGTAATTTTGGACCATAAGGGTGTCGATGAGGTCCCTGGGCAACCTCAGTGTCTCTCTAGAAGGATTTTGCATCTGCTTTTGCCAGGTGATCTAGAGTACTCACCAGCTGAGGATCAATTTTTATGTTAATTTTTTGGACTGGGTTAAGAAATAATACCAAGTGAATGATATAACCTGAACCCCAAACCTGTATGAGAAAGCTCATGGTTACAATTATTCAGGGGAGACATTTTCCCTGTTACCCACAGCCCATACTGAGATAGATAAGCTTGCCTTGTCCTTCTCCTCGGTTGGTGGGCTGGTATCTTTCAAATTAATTAGTATGTAGCTCATTAGGGGACCTCGCTGTATGGATGTATGGGTGTCTCAGCTCTACCTCTCCACCTGTATGAGCCCAAGGCCCTGTCTCCTGACTCCATGTAATTGTCATGGGATCCTTATATGAAGGAGAGCTCCATACCTAAGAACCCCTAACAGCTGGCAGCCAGCGTTGGTTTATAAGTTTCTCACTTCAGCTTTCAGTTTTCATTCTGATGTTGGCCCACTGAAATGTCCCTTATTCTCTTTTTGGATAAGCTATGCATTTGATATTTTATACAGCATTTCCAAATGTTTGTAGGAGAAAGATTTCCTGTTATGACATTGCTGGACAGGAGTTGAAGGATATTTTCTTTGATGTGCCTATGTCCTAGAAGTCCTAGAAGTTCAGAGTCTCCCAAGAATGATTTTTATAATGCAGTGAGTAACACGGATTTTCTTTACAAATGAAAACAGAAGATCAGCAGATTGGTAGTAATGCATATGTTTAAAACATCAAAAAAACTATGTTTCTTCAACTAATCAAAGATAAAATTAAAACTATCATCAATGTTTTTTAGGGAGAGGTGTCCACAAATTAAACATCATGACATCAATACAAAGTTTTAGCTGGGACAGTGCTATGGATTCCAGTATACTAATCAAAATAAACATCATGACCCACTGATCAGAACTGTTGCTATTGAGTTTTAAAAAATCTGTACTCCGTAAGATTTCTCATTTTTAACATGTATATATTTTCAACTTATCATACCTCAGGCTGCCTAGTAATGGCCCCTATAACATCTGAAAATAATATCTATAAAGATAAACAGAGTCTCTAGCTTCTCATGGTGCTAGTCAGAGGGACAGGAGGAAGGCCACTATGGGCCTGGGTTATAAGAGAACGTGGATAATGTTAAAATCCTTATGACTCTCTCACCACAAAGATCACTTGGCTTGGGTCCAAGATGGAGACACAGTCTGTAATATTTTATATTTGTAAGTGCCTAAGAAAATACCTTCACGTATATGATGCCCTTTTAAGATAAGTAGGTCAGATCAGTGGTTTACATGATTTATCCAAGGTTACAGACCGAAAATGGCAAAGCCTAGAATAGAATTCTTTTCTGAAAATTAAATTGCATGCCAAAAGAGTGTTACCATGGCAAAGCCCCCCCCACCCCCCGGGATATCTTCTGCAGCTTTCGTATCTAGAAATCATTTATAAATTTTAAAAAGAATGACTAAATGAGAGGCATAAAAATTGAATCCAAAGCTCCCCTAGTGCTTGTTCAATTCAGGTATGGCGCAACAAAAGGGTGTGTGTGAGCAGGGGTTCATGCTTTAGACTTCTGCTGTCCAATACGGTAGCCACTAGCCACATGTGACTACTTAAATGCAAACTGATTAAGTTAAATAAACTAAAAAAGAAAAGAAAACTTCTTGCTTGTACTAGCCACACTTCGAGTGCTCAACAGTCACATGTTGAGTGGTGGCTACTCTTTGGGATGGGACTGACACAGAGCACTTCCATTACCGCAGAGTAGTATGGGTCAGCCTCACTCTAGAACGTGGACTGATGAATGATGAAGTAAGTAATTTTATTGTGGCAGCTGAGCAGAAAGAATATGGGCTTTGAAGATTTGAATTCTGCCTGTCACTTACAATCTTTGTGATTCTTGAGCAAGTTTCTTAACTTCTCTGGGACTCTTGTTTCCTCAATATAAGTCAGAAGTAAGGAGTTAGGAACTACACTTTTGCCTAATTAACTACGGAATCTGCAGTCTTCCCAACCCTCACTGCAGCCCTGCATGGGTCTCCTGGCTGCCAAAAGGCCCTTATCAGTATAGAAATATACTGCTTCCAAATTATTCAATAGAATCACCAAACCTAAGCCCCTGGCTAGTGTAAGCATTTTCTCTGTAAGATTTTACCTTTCCCTTTGGGGGGGGGGGGTATAAATACAAACTAAAAAGTGAAATCAAAACGAAACAATTAGAACAAGAAAAAATCATAGTGCAATTTTCTATTAATTCTAGAAAGTGATTTGAGTGAAAGAAGCCGGATCTGAAGGTGTAGTGAGCAAAATGGGTCAGGTGTCTTAGTGATATTTCCCACAAGAAAATGACAGAAGGGCAGCTACGGAGTCACGTATAATTACCTGTATACACACTCAGGCACTAATTAACTTTTTGTTTAAAGAACAAATCCCTTAACAACTCAATAGCCTGCAGACCTGACAAGACTATTTTCCACATTTAAGACTAGGCAGACAAGACACACACTCGAGAAAGGCCTTCACACTCCCAGAATCACTTTATGCTGCCTTGTCACTTCTCCCCAATACGGCTGTTCCTTTAAATACTTTCCCAAGCTCCTCTTGTGCACCGTTTCTAATACACCCACAGTGTTGTACTTGACCTTTTCAGGCCTTTCTCTAGTCTGAAAACAAGCTGATGTGCTCTGGAATTTCTAATTAGCAATATCAGAAACTGTGTGGCCCCTCAGAAGATGATCCAGTGCCTCAATTAACTGGGAAACTGGACAACCTTGGTTAAGTGAATTTTCCGTTCAACTAAGGAAGCCTTTGTTTAAACTTCTTAATGAAAATCTTCCTAAAAAAATGTATTTTTTTTTGTAGTAACTTTTCCTTTTTAAGTGAGAAGGAACACTTCTCCAGCAATCTCCTTGGGTGATAGTTACAGTCGCTCTACTACTGTAACCAGGTCTGATCTACCCACCGTCGGTACCAAACAGTCTCTCTTCTATCCTCAAACACTCATACCTTCAACACCCATACTGAAATACAGGAATTGAGGATACCTCTTTAGTATCTTACTCCCCCCCCTCCCCACCATTAGTACCTTAACTTTTTGAAAGGGCCACTCTAGCTTTGTGGGCTGCATGCAACCATTCTCAGGAGGCTGTCAAATGCCTGAAAGGACCCTGAACTAGGGAGCAGAGAAGAGGGTTATGATTCTTGCTCTCCAACTGGGGAGCTGCCACTCATCTCTGAGTCTCAGCTCTTTTTTTTTTTTTTTTTAAAGATTTTACTTATTCATTTGACAGAGATAGAGACAGCCAGCGAGAGAGGGAACACAAGCAGGGGGAGTGGGAGAGAAGAAGCAGACTCATAGCAGAGGAGCCTGAGAGTCTCAGCTCTTTTAACTGCTTGCCTGCCCCACATAGATTATGGTACCATTAACATTAAGGTAAAGTAGCTCTGAGCCCAGAACTTGCAGCCAGTAGACACTCAATAAACAGACTTAAAAATACCACCACCAGGGCAAAGATAGTACTTTCTTTGTGGATAGAAGTATCAGTCCCCGTCCTGTATCTCTCAAACTAAGTTCTGTTGCTCAGAGGCATGGGCAGCCAACAATTCAGTTCCAACCAAAACAAAGGGAGAAACTTAATTTTCGTAAAACAAACAACAGGAATATGATGTAGTGCTATTACATGGAAGAGTATATTTAACTAAAACAATATAAAAAGTTACTGTAAGAGTGTTTCAATTTTAGAAAGCCCAATTTAAAAGGTTTGATCTTACTAAGAGACTCATTTATAACCTAAGAGTATAGATTATATACATTATTTTTAGAGATTTTATTTATTTGTCAGAGAGAGAGAGCGTGCGCACAAGGAAGGGGAGCGGCAGGCAGAGGCAGAAGCAGGCTCCCCGCTGAGCAAGAAGCCCGATGCGGGACTTGATCCCAGGGTCCTGGGATCAGGACCTGAGCTGAAGGAAGATGCTTAACTGACCAAGCCACCCAGGCGTTTCTATATTTTTTATTGTAACTTGAAACTCCAAAAATAACGTGATGATAGAAACTAAAGTCACACAATTTAAATTGTAAATATATGAACTGTAATAAAACAGATATACTCACAGCTTGCATTTCTATACAGAAGAAATGGTTCATGGAGCTGAAATTCCAAATCTTTATTCACTGGTTCAACCAGATTGTGCATATTCAGTCGATTCACAATGGTAAAACCATGGTAAGGTGAGGCTGACCTTAGATTTGACAGAAGACAGACACCTGTAGTCACTGTTTAATTTGCAGAAATGTTTATTTACTTCTTTATTTCCATTTCAAAGAGTATACACTACTGCATTATACAGTATTATTGGCACTTAAAATTGTAAACAAAAAATTCAAGTTAGATCATACTCCTTCTCTTCTCAGAAGTTTCTAAGGACTTAGTTCCGCACAGTAAAGGCCAATGCCCTTACTAAGGCCACTAAGGCCTTGGCTGATAGGTGCCCTCCTTGCCTTCATCTCCTCTGCCTCTTCCCTTGCTTCTGCTCCAGCCACACTGAGCTCATCACTCTCCCTACAGGTATGCTTCCACCTAAAGACCTCTGCCTGGACCACTTGCCCAGAATTTAGTTATCTTACCCCCCCCCCCCACAGGCTTTTCCTCAAATGTCACTTTCTCAGTGACACTTACCTTTCTCAGGCTCCCGGCCTGCTCTCAAGTTCAATACCTCCAATTCTCTTCTCTTTTTCCCCATACCATTTACTTATTTTTCATATTTATTGTCTTTCTCCACTAGAATGTAAACACCATGCAAACAGGAATTTTTGGCTTTTTTTTTTTCAGAGAGATCCCAAGATAGACACCTAGTAGATGTTAAATAACATTTGCTCAACAAAAATATCACTTATTTAAAACATGGTACAAACTTGGTTTTAATAATGACTGTACACCATTACAATCATGATTATTTTTTACACCAAATAGGTCTTTCTCTAGTTCTCCTACGTTAGAGAGAAAATGCCTTGTATCTTATGCTAACAAACATTCCTGGTTCTCATACCAGGTTGATTCAGTACATGATTCTTGGTTCTCATATCAGGGTGATTAAGTACATGATCTTCATACATATATATGTATATACATATATGAAATACTTCATAGTTTCTCAATCGTTTCTCTGTGTACACGGGGGAGATTTTAGAATCCTACTCTACAGATTAGGAAGTAAACTCAGAATGATTAAGGCCTTTGCCCAAAGTCACGTAAATAATGTGACCAGAATTCAGCTTTAGGTTTTCAGACTCCAAATCCAGGTTTCTTCTATACTACGGTCTCTGCAAAACAACATTCTGACATTGTGGCACACCTTTATCCAAGGTACATAAAATGTTCTCACATTTCCCTGAGTTTCTTTGGTTTCCTTTTATTAGGATCAATACTATGTAAGCCTCCATGAATTTAATTAAGTCAAATCATTTATTATACTAAATTTTGTATTTTCTACAACAAGTGGATCTGTACTATAACAATGAGGCCAGGAAAATATTTTCCAAATATCATAGATACCAAGATTCTAACAACAACTGATGAGTTTCTAGAGATTTATAGAGGTAATAAAGAATAAAGTAGGTGAAGGGTAAAGGCGCCCCCTCCCCCTTTTTTAAAGGAGAAAGATGAATGATAGGGAACGAAGTGGCAAAGAATGATGAGCTGCTATAGTTACTATGTAATATAAAAGCACTTACATATGAAGGAAGAAAAAGATCAGTGTTTTTAGACAAGATCTCAAAGTTGCATGCCAAAATTTAGAGGAATATTTGACAAATTCTTGTTAATTACCATCAATGGAGAAAGGCAATCCTTAAAAGAGAACTCATAATACAAAAAAAAGTGGGGAGGACCTGATGTCAATAATAATTCCTGCTGAATCTCTAAACTTAGAAGCCATGGGAAGGAACCTGCCATAGTCAGAGAAAGACCTAAGGGAGATCCTAAGACCAAGAAACTCCATGACTATCCTTTCCTGTCAGTTACAAGTTAGGACATAAAAGTTGCCTAACAGAACAAAAGCTGCAATTTGCAAACCAATCACGTTTTAGATAATTAACTCTCAGAAAAGTTGAAAATAAAAAAGGTGCAACTGAATAATCTGGGTTTTTCTAAAGGACTCTCAAACTAAGGTGACACATTACTAAGACACTGTACATAATTCAGAACTTCTTCTGTGGGGAGGGGTTCAGAAAAGGGACAGAACCAGAGTCATAAGAAGGTGACTCATTTAGTAACTATAGAATAGAGGGACTGATTTTTCAACTACGTTATTTTATAGAGTTAGTTTATGTATTATATTTTTCTCTATTTATGTATGTTTAATACAGGGAGAGGTAGGAAGGCATCTGTTTTAGACTCGTTCATTACTAGAAAATGTTTTCTATTTTGAGACAGTTTTGCTAGGTTCCTAAGTAAGTTCTAACTCTGTTTATTCTGAATCACACGAAGGCTCAAAGAAGGGACGTACAGCTGGAAATGGATGAAAAAGGTCAGGCAGGAAGGTTCCAAAGACAATAGGGCTGAACCACTTTATATAACACTGTTCACCATTAGATTAAAAATACGTATGTACCATTTGTTTTTAAAAGCTTACCTTCGATATACAAATAAGGTCCCTTCTATATCAGTCTTCTCCTATAATAGACAAAGAGTTGATTAGTTTTTTTCCCCATAATCCAACCCCAAATGGTCCTAATGGAGAAGTAATATTCATGTTTAAGGTGAAATTATCTATTTTAAAATTAGTCCCTTTAGAACAGGTCAAGTAAGTCTCTTACTCCACAAACTACTGTTACCAGTTCCTTTTGTATCCTTTCTACACTCTGGTTGCATACTAATGTATATTCAATGTTCAATCCAGCAACATGTCTGTTATCTGCAGCACTTTTCTTTTTAAAATTTTAGGGTGAAAATCTTAGCTCCCCCAGTTTCTAAAGACTATTTATTTGAGAGAGAGGGCGTGCCCATGCATGTGTGGGAGGGGCAGAGGGAGGGAGAGAATATCAAGCAGACTCTCACAACCCTGAAATCATAACCAGAGCCTAAACCAAGAGTTGGATGCTTAACCAACTGAGCCACCCAGGCGCCCCACTTTCCCTTTATAAAGCTAAAATGTCTTATCCAGATTTTTAAATTTTAAAGCCAAGCTTCTGTAAAGCAATTCCTTCACTTTTAAAATTTATTGGTTAGTATGGGGGGAAAAAAAAAAAGAAAAAAAAAAAGGTTATCTTCTAGGAGAGTTTGTTTCATCATTGGGGGATTTTGGTATATTTTTATGAATAGCGAATTTTGTGGTTAAGAAATACTGTCAAACACAATTAGTTTTTTATTTTTAGAACTTTGTTGAAGAATCATGAAAACTGAAGCTATACTCTGCCTTAAGGTAATTACTCTAGGACGTATAAATAATTAAAAATTTTAAGCATAAACGAAACATTTTGATTAAAAATACAATTCATATTATCTTTTATTTGCTGTGACAAGTGGACTTAGGTTTTAAACACATACAATGTTTTAAAAAACCCCAAATAACCACAGCAGTTCACAGTTTGGATAGAACCTATATATTTTAATGCAATCAACAAATTAGAAAACTTTAAATGCTAGTCATTCCAAATTGGGTTTGTTGGGATACAAATATTTAAAAAATACTTATCATATTGAGTATTGCTCTACCGTAAATATCATAATAAAACTTTTCCTTCCTAAGGGTTCATAGGCTTTTTCGTGCCTTTCAATTGTTAAATTATTAGTATAAAAAATTGGCAATCAGAAAGAAAACTTGCTCAAACACAATACTGCAAAGTTACAACTCACTGTAAAATAAAGATACAAAAGATTTTGGTTATGCTCTTTGCACCATTATCCAAATGAACAAAAAATGGCAGTTCCTTTTTCAATTCAGATATTGTAACTAGTATTTCATATTTGAAGCAGGACTTTACAATTTAAATTCCACAATATTGAAAGTCTGTGAAAAACTAGAAATAAAAGTCTGTTAGTCTAAGTTTCTGCTCCCAAGTCTTCACCATTTGTCTGCAATTCACATCTCACAAATTTATATGCAGACCAAATAAAGAAAATGATTCAGAACAATTCAAACTAAGGCAAAGTCTAAAACAGCTACACTAAAAAAAAAAAAGAAAAAAGAAAAAAAAATCTATAATTTTGTTCTTTGTGGCTTTCCATACCTCCTTCTCTTCCAGGAGGTGAAAGAAAGAAGATAAAAGCAAGAGGATTCTGAAAGCTCTTTTCATCTGAATTAACTGTTTATAAACATCAAATGATTTTCACAAAATTACTGATTAAATATAACCTATATATCTGTTTTATACCGTAAAGGACATATTACAATGGTCTTTTAAGGTTTTGTTAGTATAAGGATTTCATTTTTTACTGAAAAGTGAACATTACTCATTTATGAACTCAATCCAACAAACATTTACGGATCATTTGCCAAAAGTAAAGCCTAAAGCTGAATGAGTAAATTATGGAGGGTCAGTTACTAGAAAACCGGAAATTATGTTACTTTTAAACAGGGGCCAACCATTCAGATAACAAACCCAATGTAACTTTTCGGACCCCCTCCCGTGCAAAAAAATAAAAGGCAAAAAAGTACTTAGTCGGAAGGGAGCATTCAGAGGTGACATCACCAGCAGCACAGCTGGAATGAAACACATTTACAGGGTCTCTTTTCCAAAGGTTTCAAGGGAATCCAATTAACATGGAAGCCCATTCCCTAAGTGCCTTGAAATCTTTTCCAAAACTCTGGAAATACAGCGTAGTTAGATAAAAGTCGGACTTATCCCCACCACCTCTCTTCCAAGAATTGACACTAAGTGGATTTCAAGCTTTAAATCCAAATGACCTCTATGAAGGGGGCTCTTATTTACGCGCCTGTTGGGGGGAAAGGACTGGTGTTTACTTTATAGATTATGTATACGTAGTTTATCTAATAACCCTCATAGCTTCAAACACAATCTTTCAGGTATCTTTCTGACCCCACCGTTCTCATCCTCCAACACGTCTGCAAAGAAGGCAGATCGCCCAGGTCTCCGGACCCGACCCCAAGGGACTGATCCTCCTCCAATCCTCCCTTCTATCGGCTTGCCCCCGCTCCCCCCGCCCCCGACGTTCTGGGCCTACCTCTCTCCTCTCCCCAATTCCCGGCGCCCCTGACACCCTTCAGGGACCGACCCGTCTCTTCTCCAGTCCCTGGCCTCCCCGCTGCCGCCCTGGCCTCCCGAATCACCCCCAACCCAGGACAGTCCGCGCGGCCCCTTTAAGAGGCGGCGGCCGGGAGAACGACCTCAGCGGCCTGGCCGCACTCACCCACTGGTTGGCCTTGGGGCAGAAGGTGTACAGAGCGACCTGGCCCGTGAGGTCTGCGATGCTGGTGATGTAGGGGTCGTGCTGCTTCAGGGCCGCTAAGCTCATCTCCTGCCCAGCTCTACTCAGCGACTCCATCTTGAATTCCGGAGCCGAGCCCCTCGGCGGGGGCGGAGTAGCGGACAGGAAGGTGCCATCCAGGCAAAGTTCCCCCTGCTGCGTCAGCACCTTCAACTTCCGCCTCTCCGCCGGCCTGGCGGCTGAGCGGTACAACAGCTATTGAGCTCCGCTACGTCCATGCCCCCGGGCGCCGCGTTCCGGGAGCGTCAGGTTCCTGACGTTCCAGGGTCTGGGTTGGCGTCGGTGGCGGAGCTGTCAGGCGGGGGCGCAGGCCCTTCCTGTACTCGGGGTAAAAATGCCCTGACCGCGGGATCGAGGCTGTCCGCGAGCCCTCCCCGGGCTCCTGCCGGACGAGGCAACAGACCGACGCGGGGCCGCCTCGGCTTGCGCACCGGCAAGTCGGGTCGCAAACCGAAAAGCCCGCTGTGGCGGTGTGGGGCTCCACGGTCGTGGGGGAGAGCTTAGAGAAGCGGGGAGCGGGGCACCCCGAAAGTCACCCCAGATCTCCGAGCTCACGAGATCACCGCCGTCCGCAGTTGGATGGGGTTTTTTTTGTGAAGGAACGTTTTGAAAAAAGCCAAACTAGCCCTCTTGTAACTGCACTGGAGTGTGTTGTGCGATCCCCTGGGGCTCCTTACTTTGCTCGTCTGCAGGTCGCGGAAGTCCTTCCCTCCAGTCTTGGCA
The DNA here is from genome assembly GCF_024610735.1 of Ursus americanus. NCBI lineage: Eukaryota > Metazoa > Chordata > Mammalia > Carnivora > Ursidae > Ursus > Ursus americanus. The sequence continues at coordinate 36,005,584 of NC_142140.1, read as the reverse complement.
GGAGCCCGCGGAGGCGTGCGTGAGCGGTCGTGCAGCGTTTAAAGCTTTCAAAAGAGAACGCGTCCTTTTTAGCAAACACGTGTTAAGCATTTTAACACATTTTTAAAGAGGCAGGTACGAGCTAGAGTGAAACAAGGCACGGAGACTATAGGGAACTCTGTTTACCCCCACTCGACTTGTTAAAAGAACATTTTCTTACGTGGAAAAGATACCCCAATGGAATCGAATTTTGGAAAGGAAAAAACCCCGTCGTATTTGTACTGTTTATGATTTTTACATCCCAGGAGCGTTTGTTGACGGAAAGAATATAATGTCTTAGATTCTTTTCAGTATCACGTAAGAAGCGTGTATAAATGCCATTCATTTGCTGTGTATTAAGCAAGTATTTATTGAAGCTTTATGGGTGAGTAGGAGTTCATCAGAGAAGAAAGGCAAGGGCTCTTTCATTTTGCAGTTTAATGGTGAGGAAGGGAAGGTGTCTTCATCCTCATTTGATGGATGGTTTAATTGAAGCTGGGTGGCGTCGTCACTGGCTCAGAGTTCCATACTACTCTGGGGCGCGCGCGCGGGGGGGGGGGTGTCTGGTATTAGAATCCAGAGACTCCTTCCTTTCCCCCAGAGTCCTTTCCTCTACACCATGCCTACCTTTCTTCATCCTTGAGAATGAGTCCTACTCCCCTCCACCTACTTTCAATCCAATATTTAAAAATCTGTACCCTAATTTAAAAAAGTATGCATTTTTTGAATACGTAATACAAGCCTTTGGAATAAAATTCAAAGACACACCTGGAACTAAAAAGAGTAGGCTTTTCTTCTTTTAAAAATTACTATTTTATTAAGGTATAGTTGACATATAACCTTGTATTAGTTTCAGGTGTACAGTATAATGATTTGATATTTATATATATTGCAAAGTGATCAAACGATAGTCCAGCTAACGTTTATCACCATACGTAGTTACAACATTTTTTTTCTTGTGGTAAGAATTTTCAAGTTCCACTCTCCTAGCTGCTTTCAAATATGCAATACTATTATGAGCTATAGTCATCAGGCTATATGTTACATCCCCAGGACATGACCATTAGTTTTTTTCTCACATAGATTTACTAAAATCTAAGACATTTCCTTTTTACTTATTTTTGATTGAACAGGGTTAGACTCATGAGAAACAGCAAGCTATTTTAGGGAGTTTTCATATTCAGAATAGAAAATTGCTTCAAAATGCATGTTTGCGTGGCCCAAAACATGTTAATGTTGACTGTAATAACTCTGTACAGCTCTCACGATCTATTAAAGAGAATGTGAAAAATTTGGAATTGAAACTCTTCCTCATTTACTTTGAGGCCTAATTTTTCCTTGTATTTGGTTTGGCTAGATTTCTGCCTATTGCCACTTTCTATGAATTGCTCTTTCAATGATTCCACCCCAGCCCATTGGCCTCCTTGCTATTCCCGCACATGTGCCAAATGAGTCTTGCCTCAGGGCTTTTGCGCTTGTCATTCTCCCTTTCTGGAACATTCTTCTCTCTTATATCCCTGGGATATCCTTATGGCTCATTTCCTCATGTTGTTCATAGCACTCATCTGCCAGTGGTAATTATTTTATTTACTTCTGTTTTGTCTGTATCATCAGCTCAATGAAGCAGGACCCATGTCTGTCGTCTTTATCACACTCTCAGTGCCTGGCACAGAGGCAAGGCTTATCCTTGTTTGTTGGATTAATTGGAAAGTCAGGGTATTCTCTTTATCACATAAACCTGAGAGAAGGGATGGTTGTTTCAACTCCACATCTAAGAAAGCATTTGTTTCTCATAAGCGCTGAACAAATAATGATGCCTGATTTTCTTATATTCCTATATCTTGATTCTTGGGCTCGAGGCTTCCTGAGGCAAACATACGGTGTTTAGTATAGCCCAGAACAGTCACTGGGGACATTTTCAGTCTGGCACTTTTTCCCATGTCCGTATTCTCTCCATCTCTCTGTCTCCCCTCTCTTCTTCTTCTTCCTCTCTCTTTCTCTAAAAGTATTCTAGAAGTATCTGCTTACCGTTTGCTTTTTAAGGCAGAAAAACCAAGCTAACGAACTTTCCCAAGGTCACATAATGATTCATTTGCAAAGTTGGATTAGCATGTTCTAGCCTTGGCTTCCAGGTAGATCGTGTATCTTGCTACCATTTTGTCTGGCACACTCTTAAATTACGCTGCCTACACGTGAGTGAAGCTCGTTCTCCTTATGCTGCTGTTTCACCACTGATATTTATTTTACATGATTGATATGCAAAAGGTTGCGGATTTACTATAAAATCCATTACCTGGTGCTTACCAAATGCTTCGGATGGTAGTTCTTTCCTTCAGTTTCTCCAGAAAGGTCTGAGACCTCTGTATTTTAAAATGTTACTTTGTAAAAGTATTTTGAAAGGGTCTCGATATTTTCTAGAATTGCATTTCTGATTTGTGAATTAGTTTAGGGTGTCAGTTCTGGAGCAGAAACACAAATGCTTTCAACCAGGAAGAAAGAAAGCTGCTCCGTATGGGGTACGGTAACCAGAATAAAAGAACACGGGATCAGCACACTATGTAGTTCATCTGTTTATTGCATCTAACGGTGTTCTTGATAATGTTCTTTGGTAGAAAGTTCTACATCGTTTATTTACTTAACCCAGTGTAGCGTTTCAAATTAACAATAGCATAGCAGCGGTATATTCACAACAGATACACAGTGCTTCTCCATGGGACACAAAGTGCTTCATAGGTATGCATACTCACAAACTCTCCAGATTGGTCTGTGGACGTAAATAATTGTTACCCATTTGAAAATGAAGGCGCCCAGAGGCACATTAGTTGACTTGCCTGTGGTAGAGATTGTTTGCTGTTCATCAGCAACGTTTTTATCCTTTTCTGTTGCCTTCACCACACAGCCAGCCTTCATTTCCCAAACTCTTTTGGCTTAGGTATGGCTCTGTGACCCAATTTTGGCCGGTGGAATGTTGGCAGAAGTGATGTGTGCCTTCCCCAGGCCGTGGCCTTAACGAGCATGTTCCGCCTTGACTTGCTTTTCTCTCTTCTGTTGTCTGGGTGCAGGCAACTGTGAGGCCATGGAGAATGGCGGAGACCCAAGATGGAAAGAGTTGGGACCTTAAATCACCACAGAGAGAATTGTTGCTTGCTGTCCAGGGTATCTTTCTCAGACTATTACGTGAGGAGTGGACTCCGTTGGGTTTGAGAAATTATGTACTTTGGGGTCTTTTTGTTACCTCAGCCTAGCCTATCCCAACTAATTACACTGCTCTAGATTGTTTAGAAAATCAGCAATAAAACTTCAGTCTTCTGAAGTAGAATTAAAATTAAACATATGATTTACCAGAACACTGCTTAGTGCTTTGACAATGAGTCAAGATTTTAAAAGAACTCCAGCCAGAGCTCTGCATTTGCAATCAGTTATAAGCACAGATTTGCAGTCACAAAGTGGCTAAAGACCAAAAATATTTTTGCCTATACCATTAGGCAATGATTTTGCAATTGCATCACGAAATAACCCCACTAAGCCAAAATGGGAGGCTGTCATTTAAAATGCACTTTCTCCATGAGAATTTCCACAAATTCTCTCGGATTTCTTTTAATTCTTCCTTTCTTTTTCCCTTGGGCATATTAAAATACAAGTACAGTTGACTCTTGAACAACATGAGTTTGAATTGTGTGGGTCCACATGTGGGAATTTTTTTTTTTTATAAATACAGTAACAGTTCTGTAAATATATTTTGCTCTTCCTTATGATTTTCTTGGTAACATTTTCTTTTCTCTAGCTTACTTTACGGTAAGAATGTAGTCTATAATACATATAACATACAAAATATGTGTTAATCAACTGTTTATATTCTCGGTAAAGCTTTTTCAACAGTAGGCGGTTAGGAGCAGTTACGTTTTTGGGGAGTCGAAAATTATACATGGGTTTTCAACTGTGCTGGGGTTTAGTGACCCAACCTGTGTGTTGTCCAGGAATCAGCTCTATTTCCTTTGTTCCTACTACAAAAAAAAACCCTTTATTTTATTATTATTATATTATTATTTTCTTTATTGAAGTATAGTTGACACACAATGTTACATTTGGTTCAGTGTGCAGCATAGTGTTTGACAAGTTTATACGCTATGCCGTGCTCATAAGTATGGCTACCATTTGTCACCATATAACACTACTACAATACCATTGACAATATTCTCTATGCCCTGCCTTTTATTCCTGTGATTTATTCATTCTGTAACTGGAGTACTGTATCTCCCACTCCCCTTCACCCATTTTGCCTATCCCTCCGCCCGCAGTCCCCTCTGACAACCATCAGTTTATTCTCTGTATTTATGGATCTGTTTCTGCTTTTTGTTTGTTCATTCATTTGCATTATTTCTTTTAGATTTCACATATAAGGGGCACCTGGGTGGCTCAGTTGGTTAAGCGTCTGCCTTTAGCTCAGGTCATGATCTCGGGGTCCTGGGGTCAAGTCCCGCATCGGGCTCCTTGCTCAATGGGGAGCCTGCTTCTCCCTCTGCCTGCTGCTCCCCATGCTTGTGCTCACTTGCTTTCTCTCTGACAAATAAATAAAATCTTCAAAAAATAGATTTCACATATAAGTGAAATCATATAGTATGTGTCTCTCTCTGACTTATTTCACTTAGCAAAATACCCTCTAGGTCCATCCATGTTGTCACAAATGGCAAGACCTTTCTTTTTTTTTTTAATGGGTGAGTAATATATATATCACAGCTTTTTTTTTTTTTAAAGATTTTATTTATTTATTTGACAGAGAGAGAGGCAGCAAGAGAGGGAACACAAGCAGGGGGAGTGGGAGAGGGAAGCAGGCTTCAGGCTGAGCAGGGAGCCTGATGTGGGGCTCGAGTCCAGAACGCTGGGATCATGACCTGAGCCAAAGGCAGATGCCCAACGACTGAGCCACCCAGGCACCCCTATAAATCACAGCTTCTTTATCCATTCATCTAAAGGATCAACTGTATTTAAGTCAACACAATAAGAAGAGTTTAAGTAAAGGCATCAATCTGCTGTGTTAACTGTGTAACCTGAAATCTTCCTCGTTGACTCTCCAGATTAACATGAAAATATAACAAATACTGGTGCCCGAACCTATAGACTATTTCTGTTCATGGATTCTTTTCTGTATCTTCCCAGTTTTAGTTCTGGGTTGCTTCTAGTCTTATATTACCATTATTCATTTACTAATATTTATCTGGAAAAATTAACATCATAATCACTTTTACATATGCCTTTAATTCATTTAATGAGTTTTAGCTCTCTTCAATCTTGAAATTTGATTGTTCGATGGCTAGAGCATATTAATGAATTGTTGAACTCTTATGGGTTGAATTTGCACAGAGATACCCTTAAGAATGAATATATGTCTTTGCTGTACTCTCCAACTCTGAGGGAAAGCCACAGTGTTACATACTTAATGGGTTCAATGCTTTCTGTTTTCTGCTTACATATTGTCTTAATTTGGGTATCCAATATGTGAGCTTGAGGCAAAACTGACTCAGGATTCATTGCGAGTCTTTCTTGTGTAAACCAATTATTATATGATTTGTGGAATAATAAACATGGTCCAGATACAGTTTATGTTATCTTGGTAAACTTGAATTCATTTATCCTGAAGGCACAAGTATTAGGAAATTCTATCTTTCCCCACTCAATTACACTCATAACATAGAGAATAACGTTGAACAGGGTACATTAAAAATCACTCCAAATTACTGAAATCCCATAATTTAATGGAGATTAACTGTCACAGTGTGAAAAACCACTCATTCATCTGTATGTTGTTGCCTGCAGCCTTGAATTTAACGACTATTACCTGTTCTGGACCTTGAGGGAGATCTCAATATTCATTATCTAAGGAGAAGAGCATAAATTACACTTAGCCATCTAATAAACATTAACTCAAGAGATAATAGAAAAACGCATTTCTCTTGCACAATAAAATTATTGCCACTACTGCGATAAAAGAGGCTGAACTAGGTCAGGAGCGGTCCTTTTTACATTGCTCAAGAACACTAGAAGGATTAAAAATTTATGGATTACCTCCTAGAAACAATGATCTGGTACAGAAATGAAATAAAACACCCACTCTCCTGTATCTTCCTAAGCTGCTCCATGCCATTTCATTTTCTGATTGTATTAGTGTAACAACTTTCCAAAGCTCTAGAAACTGTCCTTGGCAAAGATGAAGATTTTCAAACCAAAGGAATTGTTTTTGAAAATTCAGAGGCAGTTGGCGTAAGAAGGTAATGTTAAAATGGGAACCAAATAGACTCTCGTCTTGTGTATACTTGGTATATTTGTAATTTTGTTTCACTTAGGTCGCAGATAAGTACAAGCAAAAGAAAAAAAAGTGAAGTAAAAGGGTATAGTATTAAAATGCTATACAATATTAATAGTCCTTCTGGATAAATTTGTATGAAAAGACTATATAGTTATTTCTGTGTGAAATCTTCCAGAACCAAAGGCTGGCAAAATTGCTTCTTAAAAGAGCTATATCTAGTTTCGAAAAGTTATTTGTTAATGTGTCTGTAACCTTTCGGACTCTTCTAAGTCTTTGTTTTGCTTTTTAAGAGTATTTTAGAGTGTGCATATTTGTATATTTAATGCTGGAAAATAATCTGAGTGGGACTATTTGGATATAAATGTAAATTTTAAGGGATTTGGGGGGATGGAGCTTTTTATTTGTAAATATCTAAAAGTCATGTATTTCCTAAGTATTGATGGACGTTTTCATATAGAAGGGTTTTTGTTTTCTTTCTCAGTGACCCCTTTCCTATCTTTTTTTTCCATTGATGGCCTTTTATTCTTCAATAATGAAACACAGGAGAACATACACAGTTTCAAACTTTCCCTTTATCTGTTTTTGAGCTAAATTGCCTTGAGGTTAAGTAAAGGTAATGGAGATATGATTACTCAGGTGAAACATTACCATACGGGCATTTTCTGCCTTTTTTACAGATGTTGGCATTTATTTTACTGTGATTTTTTAAAAGATTTTATTCATTTATTCATGAGAGACAGAGAGAGAGGCAGAGGGAGAAGCAGGCTCCCCATGGTGTGGGGAGCCCGATGTGAGACTCCATTCCCAGGACCCTGGGATCACAATCTGAGCTGAAGGCAGGTGCTTAACCAACTGAGCCACCCAGGTGTCCCTACAGATGCCTGCATTTGAAGTAATCTAGAAACTGAGGCTTGGGAGGGAAAAATGTCCACCCATAGCTTATACTAATGGCATATATTCGAATAAAACTCTCACACTCCTTAGTCCATGAATCCCTGAGGATTGCAGTCCATCCATAGGGAAGCAGCCAAGAGATCTGTTGAAGGGCATATCACACCAAAGAAATGAACCGTGGAACTTGCAATTGCTAGAAATACATCAGCCGAACCAAACTGACAGGTAATCTTAATGTCATATTTTGGTGTGTCTTCTCAGGATAAGCAAGGAGTCTTTCTCTTCCTTGCCAAAAAAGTTGACTGATTTTTAAAGTTTTAATGGCATAGGTCTTTTCTTACGTGAGCTAGAAAGGTCTTTTCAAAAGGTAACATGGACTATAAAAAAGGAGCAGTCTTTGGATTTTGTCCTTCCAACTGGAGACTGGTGGTGCAAAATGGGTTTCGGAGGCAAAGCCAATGAGTTGATGTCATTCTTATGAAGTCTGGCAGAGGGTAAACGTATTAACATTGTGAAACAAATTCTTTTTTTTTTTTATAATGATTTTTTATTATATTATGTTAGTCACCATACAGTACATCCCCGGTTTCCGATGTAAGGCTCGATGATTCGTTAGTTGTGTATAACACCCAGTGCACCACGCAATACGTGCCCTCCTTACTACCCATCACCGGCCTATCCCATTCCCCCACCCCCCTCCCCTCTTGTGAAACAAATTCTAACTGACCTTTTATGAAAATATAAATTAAGCCTGCATCTGTCAGCCCCACGCATTTCATAGACTGAGCCGAGCAAAATGAGCTGCTGACGGTGCAGTCTCTCGGTGTGGCCATGCCTTCTGCTCTAGGGTCACCTGTCCTCCAAGATGCAGATGAGGAGAAAAGCGCATTTTAAAAGCCGAGGGGAAAAACACAGACGTGGCTTTCTTTTAATCTTCTACCGAGCTTTTGAATCTAGTTTTATTTAAAACCATCACCATCAGTTGTATGCATACTAAAATACTTTAAAAATTTTTTTTAGTTTTATTTATTTATTTAGAGAGTGTGAGCGGGGGGAGGGGCACCAGGTGAGGGAGAGAGGAAATCTCAAGCAGACTCTGTGCTGAGCACGGAGCCCAACACGGGGCTCAATCCCACAACCCTGAGGTCATGACCTGAGCCGAAATCAAGAGTCGAACACTTCACTGGCTGAGCCACCCAGGTGCCCCTACTTTTAACTTAAACCAAAAACATAGCAACACATCTTTGAGGACTCAGTAGCATTTCTTCCAATAAATATTAGGCAGTTCAATTTTGCATAGAGGTAATTGACCAAATAATCTCGACCCTGACAGTTTCAGGATAGGAACATTGATAAATTGCATCTGAACTCTGCTGTAATGACAAAGCACCACTCTCCCAGCACTTTGATCTTTCAGTATGCTCCCTGCTGTAGGGGAGGAAAAGTTTTCCTCGACCATATTAGGGTTTCTAATAGTCTGGGTCTGAAATTTGACAAAGATAATAGAGGAACATACACATTTTTAAAAAAAGATTTTATTTATTTATTTGAGAGAGAGAGAGACAGAGAGAGGGAGACAGCATGAGCCGGAGGGGCAGAGGGAGAGGAGAGAGAATCTCAAACAGACTCCACGCTGAGCCTGGAGCCTGACGCAGGGCTTGATCCCAGAACTAGAGATCACGACCTGAGCCGAAACCAAGAGTGGGGCATTTAACCAACCATGCCACCCAGACGCCCTCATACACATTTATTTAATACAAGTTTTCTGTGACACAAGCTTTCCTTCCTTCATATGGAAATGAATTCCAAAGAAATGGTCAAGCCTGAGTGTTTTTATGCTGGGCTTGATAAGGATGGGAAGTTGCAGAAAGACATGATAGGGGGAAGAGAGTGAACTCAGGGTAGTAAACTGAGGGGAAGTCATCAAGGTCCGTTGATTTCCTCTATGTGTCCCTTTGTCTTCTGAAATCAGAAAGCTTCCTTCCTCTGGGTCCAAGGAGGGCACCTCTCATGTGAGGGTCTTACGACCTGCTTCTGGGGAAGCTCAGAGAGTCCTTCCTGGACTTGCCATTTCTCAAGTTCCTTCAGCCTGTAATACTCAATGTACCAAGATGCCATATTTTGGGGAAATGTGTCCTGAACCCCATTACTGCCATAGAAGTATTTATCTCTTTCACTGACCATTCATGCCCATTCCCTTCTTTAATACTCAAGAACAGGGCAAGGATGTTTCTCCTTGTTTTATTTAGGGGAGAACAGGCGCTCTGACAGATGGAGGGATAGAGCCAGAACCCACAACCACATGCCCATCCCACAGTACCCGGCCCCATTACCCATGGACTCATCTGGGATCTCTGCCCTTGGGCAGCCAAAAAATCATGGAGCAAAATTGATATACAAATGCCGATGTACCAGTGGTGGTGTAGCGGACCAATGCCAGATAATACGCATTTCACCTGTGCTATCCCACTAGCAGCTTTTCTGGTGGACGTGGCAGAAAGTATTGCAGATGCTTTTGTGCTAGAAACATAATGTAACTGGGCTGTGAAGCAGGGAAGGAGAAATACGTAAAAATTCTGGTGTCCATAAGATTTTATTAGATAGCATAAAAACGTTGGGAACTATTTTTGGAAGGCACTCATGATTGACCTAGCTCTTTAATTTTGTGACTGGAGTTTTCTCTGCCTTGGAGCTGGGCACAGGCTTCCTTGTCTCTTGCTCCTTCATCGCTGAACAGCTCCGTACATTCGCTCCGACAGGACTGGACTTCGGAGGATCCGTTCCTGGCTTCCCCCTCCTTCTCTGCAGATGGGACACCACAATGCTCTGGGTGCTCCTGCTGGAATAGAGTCAACACTGGATATCAGGGGCTGGTGATCTATTCTGTGGGATGTCCAGGGTCTTAACTTTTTATTTATTTATTTTTAATAATAATATTTTTTATTATATAATGTTAGTCACCATGCAGTACATCTCTAGTTTTTGATGTAAAGTTCCATGATTCATTACTTGCATATAACACCCAGTGCACCATGCTCCTTAATACCCATCACCAGCCTATCCCATTCCCCAAACCCCCTCCCCTCTGAAGCCCTCAGTTTGTTTCCCAGAGTCCATAGTCTCTCGTGGTTCATTCCCCCTTCTGTTTACCCCCCCTTTCTTTATCCCTTTAACTTTTTAAAACCTTTTTAAAAATTGAGATATAATTATCATATAACATTATCTTAGTTTCAGGTTACAACATAATGATTTGATATTTGTATGCATTGTGAAATGATCACTACAATCAGTCTAGCTAATATCCATCACCACGCAGCTACAAAAAAAATTTTTTTTTCTTAGGGTAAGGACTTTTAAGATCTACTCTATTAGCGACTTTCAAATATACAACATGGTATTATTAGCTATGGTCACCATACATTATATCCTGTACACTACATTTCCATGACTTGTTTATTTTATAATTAGAAATTTGTACCTTTTGATCCCTTTCACCCATTTCACTCATTCTTCACCCCCTGCCTGGGGCAACCACCACTCTGTTCTCTGTGTTGATGGGTTCTTTATTTTATTTTTTTTTTATGATTCCACATATATGTGAGGTCAGAGAGTATTTCTCTTTCGCTGACTTCCCTCACTCAACATATTGCCCTCAAGGTCCATCCATGTTGTCATGAATGGCAAGATTTCCTTATTTTTTTATGGCTGAATAATATTCCATCATAAGTATACAGCACATGTCTTTATCCAGTCATCCACCAACTGATACTTAGGTTGCTTCCTTTACTCTTTTCCTTCTTAGCATTTCTCTGCTTATTAGAATTTCCATCAGGTAATTAAGAGCCAGGAAGGGAGGGATGCCTGGGTGGCTCAGTTAGTTAAGCATCTGCCTTTGGCTCAGGTCATGATCCCAGAGTCCTGGGATCAAGTCCTGAATTGGGCTCCTTGCTCAGTGGGGAGCCTGCTTCTCCCTCTGTCTGCCGTTCCACCTGCTTGTGCTCTCTCTCTCTCTCTGACAAATAAATAAAGAAAACCTTAAAAAAAAAAAAAAGGAGCTGGGAAGGGAAGTTAGGAGAGGGGAAACTAGCAACATACAACAGTATACAGTATGTGCCAAGCCAGTAGCACTGCTAGCCAGGGCTGAGCCCCAGATGAAGGACTTTCGGAGAAGCCATCACGGAGGAGAAGGAACTGGAATTGAGCCTTGGTGATGGGTAGAATTAGGATAGGCTGAGAGGAGAGAAGGTGCCAACTTCTTTTCTTTCCTGTATGTTTTGTTACAGAGAAAACCATATGGGTTCTCTTCGGGGTTACATTCTTGACTAATAATATTTCTTGGAACATTCTTTCCAAGAAATATTCTTCTATTTGCTGTGATGTGCTAAAGCAGTATCTCACCAATGGCTTTTTTTAAAAAAAGATATTATTTAGTTATTTAGAGAGAGAGAGCACATGTGTGAGTGGGGGGAGGTGCAGAGGGAGAGGGAGAGAAAGAATCTCTAGCAGACTCCCCGTTGAGCACAGACCCCTGATGTGGAGCTCGATCCCACGGTCCTGAGATCATGACCTGAGCCAAAATCAAGAGTTGGACGCTTAACTGACAGAGCCACCCAGGCATCCCTCACCAATGGCTTTGAGACACCCAACATGTGAGCATTCTACATCAGAAAGTCCAACAAGAATCCCAGTCTTTGCTCCACCACCTGGTCGTTGGCTCTTCAGGAGAAGTCATTTAACTTCTTCAGATCAGTTTTTTCATCTAAAAAAAAAAAAAAAAAAAAGGATAGGGGCACCTGGGTGGCTTAGTCAATTAAGCATCTGCCTTCGGCTCAGGTCATGATCTCAGGGTCTTGGGATCGAGCCCTGCATCGGGCTCCCTGCCCAGCGGGGAGTCTGCTTCTCCTTCTCCCTCTGCCTGCCTCTCTCTCTCTCTCTCTCTCTCTCCCTCTCTGTCAAATAAATAAATAAAATCTTCAAAAAAAATGAAATAAAAAATAGGGTTAATAATACCTACCTCCTAGGCTTGTAGAAATTTGCCCATATTGAGAAAATGTGGGCAAATGAGCTAACATGGTGCCTTCTGCATAGTAAGGGTTCAATCAATAACAAGGTTCTTTTCCCTTCTCATAGTTCATAAATGACCTTCGTTGTTTTATAAGTAGGGGACAACCAGCATGGCTCCTGGCAGCATGTAAAGAATGTGGTGCCTCTGCTGAAATGCTTGTCTCGGAATGCAGGTCAGCCTTCCTGGAAACCCGAGCCCGCTGTCTCACTGGTGACCACCCAAAGACCCTCTTCCCTGCCTGGGAAATGGATGGTGGCACCACAGTTCACACTTCCCGGTACATTGCCATCCACAACTCTCAAGAGCCCTGGAACACACGCTAGCTGTCAAGAGGATTAAAGTACAGCAGAGTTTAGGATCAAAAAGTGCTGAGGCCAGGCATATATGTTAAAAAGTGAGGACATTTGTGAGCCAAGGACAAGGGCATACTGCTAGGTAATCAGAAGTTTCCCAGGGAGCTAGTCCAGCACAGAGCTACAGTAATTTTTCTTGCATATATTTTCCCAGGTGGCCTTCCAAAATCCTATAGTAGTGCAATCAGAAAGAGCGGTCATGCTGCTAAAACCTGCTCTTTACCAGCAGATAGAGGGAAAAAGAGCCTCTGTGCTCGATTTCATTGACTAAAACACCTTACTGGAAAAGTGGCTGCGATGAAGGGGAGAATCTGGTTCGAGCTTTGCTGTAAGACTAGGAACTGAAGAAAGGGGGCAGCTGCATTATCACGGGCCTCCCCGCCCCCCCGCCGCGAGTTGAATAATATCCCTTTAAAAGCTAAACGTAATTTCAGAGTGAATCGGGTACACACCTGTAGGTCCTGTGTCCCTATGCTTCAGGGTTGCTGTTGAATTAATAACAACACCAATAACACAAAGAACAAAGTATTTCCAGTCAGAGACTTGGATCTAAGGCAAAAAACCTCCCCCAGATCCCCCACGTGTCTTAACACGTGCTTCTACCTCTGGAAGGGCGGGGCTTCCGTGGCTCAGAGGCGTGGCTTCCGCCGGGCCTGCAGTCTCCGGCACAGCAAGCTCACCACCTTCCAAGTCTGTAGGGGCCTCTGCTCTCGCTGGGACGCGCGACGAGCCCCTAGAGAAGAATTGAATTTGTGTTGAAGAAAGTGGTGTTCTCTGGGAGATGAGGTGTTAGGGACCGGGTCTCAGGAGAAGCTCGTAGAGGTAAGAAAATGATGTTATTTTTTTAAAAAAGATTTTTATTTTTATTTATTTATTTAATTTATTTATTTTTAGTTTTCTTTCTTTATTTGACACAGAGAGAGAGGGAGTGCAAGCAGGGGGAGCTACAGAGGGAGAGGGAGAAACAAGCTCCTTGCTGACGGGGAGCCTGATGTGGGGCTTGATCCCCGGAAGCTGGGATAATACCCTGAGCTGAAGGAAGACACTTAACCGACTGAGCCACCCAGGCGCCCCTGGATTTTTTTTTTTTTTTTTTAAGTACTCTCTACACCCAATGCAGGGCTTGAACTCACAGCCCTGAGATCAAGACTTGCATGCTCCACTGACTGAGCCAGACAGGTGCCCTGAAAATAATGTTATTATTACTACCCTCTTTTCCTCTTTTTCTTGCCTTGTCATTAAATAGTGGGAAAAAAAGGGTCGTTTAAAAAATATTCGAAGATAGCCTTCTAATGTTTTAGGCAGATGACTAAACTCTTGTTTAGAATGGCTTTTAGACTAGAAAGTTGGATAGTCACCTGGTAGAAAAGAGACATTAAAGGTAGTTTTAACTATGTGAAGAAAAAGTTAATACAATCTTTTATTGTTATTTAATGACAGTGTTATATGCAGATTCCGTTCCAATGGGAACCTGAACCTTCCTAAGGTCATGTCCTCAGACACCTCAGAAAAGTATGTCCTAATTAGAGGAGAGGATTTTAAAGGTGGTAGAAAAAAAGATTTTCTTTACCGAGTGTTTTTGCCATTCAAAAGCCAAAGGACAAAATTCTCTGTTCCTGAGTTTCCTTATATGTCTGAAGTCCATGATTAGCTAACGTTATGAGGAATTTTCTACCGCACCAACCCCTTCCTCCCTATTCAAAGCCCGGATTTTTGTTTTGTTCGGTTTTGTCCTCAGCGTAATTAAAGAACAAACATCAACTCATCACTGTGTAATCTAAGTCAAATCTTTTGAATATCTTTTTAGTTGAAAATCTTTTTCAATTGAAATTGAAATTTAGTTCCATCCTTTTAAAAACATTTGAAACAAACTATTTCAGGGTGTTCAGATGGCCTGTGATAGTTGAGTTTATACTGAGATGTCCCTAAACAACCAGTCAGGCTGAGAAGATGTGCGCATATGCTAAAAGTTAGAATGAATTGAAAGCAGGGAGTGACACTGATGAAAATGTTGTAGATAGGGACACCTGGGTGGCCCAGGTGGAGCGGCTGCCTTCGGCTTAGGTCATGACCCCGCTGGGCTCCTTGCCCAGCGGGGAGTCTGCTTCTCCCTCGCCCTCTGCCTGCCTCTCCCCCTGCTTGCGCTCTCTCTCTTAAATAAATAAGATCTTAAAAAAAAAAAGAAGCTTCTCTTTCTACTTGAAAGGCTTTGAAAGTTAGATATTGGATCTACAACTTAAATTCTGTTAAGAATTTCAAATCCAAATGCCATGGTTATAAAAATTATTTCACAGAGAAACTAGATTTAAAAAGGGGACTCTTGTCTTCTGGTGTGGGATGGTCTTAACGCAAATGAAAAATTTCCTGAGAACTCGTGTATCTGTCAGGAGGCTGGAAACCACGCGTTTTGGCCACTGGGGGGCGCTGTGGCACAGGGAGAGAAAGGAATCCCCGGTGGACTATTCCTCAGCTTCCAACCCCGGTGAGACCTTGGACAGGTCATTTAATTTCTCTTCGGGTCAGCTTTGTTATCTGTAAAGTAAGATCTAGTCTCAATATGTTTCGATGAGACTAAGGTATGACAGACAGCAAAGCCCTTTTTAAAAAAATGTACTATGGCCATTAAAAGGAATACGCTGATAAAGGTTGCTAAGATACACTACTAAGAAGTGGAGATACAATTCACGTGCTGTAATAGTCACTCTTTTTGTGTGCAACGCAGTGGTCTTCAGTTTATTCATCAGCGCTCTCTCATCCCAGAGCATTTTCATCAGCCCCCAAAAGGAAGCCTTACACCCATCAGCAGTTTCTCCCCGTTTCTCCCTCCCCCAGCTTCTGGTAACCACTAATCTACTTTGCATCTCTATGGATATGTCTATTCTGGACATTCTTGACATTCCATATATAATGTTCATAGTCTGGGCATTCCCTAAATGGCATCCTGTAATATGTGGCCTTTTGTGACTGGCTTCTTTTATTATCATGTCTTCAAGGTTCCCCCGTGTTGCAGTGTAAATCATGAGTCCTCATCCCGACCCATCAGGAGCACTTGACAGGATAATCACTTTTCTTTATCTTTTAATTTCTGCAACACCCTCTCTTTGATGTCCCTCCTGTTCACTGGCTACAACTCTCAGCCTCCTTAGATGCTTCTTCCTTATCTTTCAGTCCTCTTAATGTCAGTAAACCCCAGGGCTAAGACATCAGACGTCTTCTCTTCTTTATACCTGCTCCCATGGGACTCATCCAGTCTCATGGGTTTCTATCCTGTATGTGCCATCAACTCCTGAGCTGGTACCCCAGCCTGGACTTTCCTCTGAATTCGAGAGCTGGATCTTCGTTTCTCCTTGGGTCTCTGATAGGCATCGCAAAAGCAGCGTGTTACTCCAGTTCGTTTCTTCCACAGCCTTCCTTTTAGTTGCTCAGACCACACATTTTGTAGTCATGCTTGACTTTTTCTTACTTCCACACTGCATCTGTGAGCAAATCCTACTGGCGTTTTCTTCAAAACTCATCCAGAATCCAGCCCCTTCTCATTACCTTCATAGCTAAGCTCCTGGTCTAAGCCCCTTCCACCTCCTGCAGGATGATTGCAATAAACTCCTGACTGATGTCCCTGCTAGCACCCCTCAGAGTATATTCTTAGAGGCTCAAGAGATCATTTTAAAGATTTACTTATTTATGAGAGAGAGAGAGAGAGAGAGAGTGAGCAGGGGGAGGGGCAGAGGGAGAGAGAGAATCCTCAAGCAGACTCACTGCTGAGCGAGGAGCCCAGTGCAGGGCTCCATTCCAGGACCCTGAGATCGTGACCTGAGCCGAAATCGAGAGTTGGCCACGTAACCCACTGAGCCACCCAGGCGCCCCTTCTGTTCAGAACTGTCTCTTCCATTCAGAATTGTTCAATGGATCCCCGTGTTGGCTGGAATAAAAGCCAAGCTTCTAACAGTGTCTTACAAGTCCCGCATGATGAGCCCTCCCCTCCCCCCGTCACACTAACCACCTGTTACTCTCCAGCTTGATTTCTTGGATTCAGCTGCGCAGACTCCTCGTTCTCCTTCATAGACGACACTCACGTTCTCACCTCAAGGCTTCTGCACTTACTGTTCTTTCTGCCTAGAATGCTCTTCCTCCAGGTGTCTCAGTTCCTCATCTTTTAGTCCTGTGTTCATATGTCACCTAATCAATGAAGCCCACACTGACCACACTATTTAAAATAGCAACTTGCACCAGCCCCGTCCCCACATTCCCAATGCCAATTTCTCTGCTTTCCTTTTTTCTACAATACTTGCTGCTGGCATTACGTCGACACAGAAGTATATGCAGCCACAGGTGTACGCATTTCCCACCCGTATGTAGAGCACACGTGCACACATTTTTGCACTTATGCATACATGTATGCACACGCCTACACCTGATTTTTTGTCTATTGCCCGTCTTTCCCACTAGAATGTAAGCTTCGTGGATGTAGGAACTGCATTTCATTCCCTGTTGTCTTCCCAGGGCCTAGAATCGTGCGCAGCACATTGCAGGCTCTCAAAATATTTTCACTGAATGACTGAATAAACTGTCTATCTACTTCATCTCCCCCCAGAGACAAGGGGCAAGAGCAGAAACTTGAAAGCATGATTTTGATTGCCTCCTGCTTGATGTGAAGGGGTAGGGGCCTTCTGTTTCCTTGCCCAACTTAGGCTGGTCAGGGGTGACACAGCCCCTCCGAGCTCTGGGCTAACGGTGATTTCTACTGGATGTTTAAGCAGCACATTTCCCCTCTTTGATCTCCTGCAGTCCTTGGGGAGTCAACATTTATGCCCATCTGTGAGCCTGGCACAGAGCCTTCCTTCCCTCCAGATGTGTGGATGCTTGGCTTTTGGGTAGAGATGCCAGACAATGAAAGCAAGATTATTTTGGGGGCTAGGGATTACTTCCAAAAGCCAAATGTGATAGAAGTGTTATCACAAAGGCTAGCACACATGAGCAGCTTGAAAACTGGTTTGAACAATTCTGCTGGCTACGAGTAGAGATGAAAAGAAATTCTAAATGTAGTCCCAAACAATCAGACTTTCAGAATCAGAAGGGCATTTCTTGTCCTCACTCCTTCCCTCCTTTCCTTTCCTTCCTTCCTTCCCTTCCTTCCTTCCTTCCTTCCTTCCTTCCTTCCTTCCTTCCTTCCTTCCTCAAATAGGACACCAAGAGCCAAAGAAAAGAGACAAATCTCCAGGGTCACACAGTTAATGGCAGAGTCAGAGCCAAACTCAGGTTTCCTGATTCTCACTCTTTGGAATACGTTATGCTGCCCTCCCAGTAAACAAGGAAATAGTCAGGAAAATGCTCAACTACATATCTTGAAAAAGTTGACTGCTTAGCTCTCAAAAATCTCAGTGCCAGTGGGCAAGTAGGTAGAGTATCACCCGAGAGATGGAGAAATGAATATTTCTCGGTCCTTAACCACTCTAAAATTTCCAGTTTCTCTCTCTAATTTTGTAGATTTCTTCCAAGGCAATTTATCTTTAGCTCAAATCATCATCTGCTCATCTTCCTTGCATAGAGCTTATATTCTTCTATGGGCAAGAGGGAACAGAGAGCATCCCAAGGAAAATGCAAGGCTTAAAAAATTACTACAAAACATGTAATGTACATGAAACATAGTAAAAATAATAACAGCCAACATTTGTTGAGCATATTACGTGTAACCGATGCTATCATTACTTTTCATACATTATGGCACCTAATCTTCATAACCTATGAGATAGGCACTACTACCATCTCCATATTGCAGAGGCAAAAGCTGAGGCTAGGAGAGGTTGGGTAACTGGGATTGAGGTTTTTTTTCAGTCTTAAAGTATGCTATTTATTTATTTATTTGAGAGAGAGAGAGAGAGAGAGAGCAAGAGCACCAGTGGGAGGGAGGGGCAGAGGAAGAGGGAAAAGCAGACACCCCCCAACCCCCCCACCCCCCGCCAAGCAGCGAGCCCAGTGAGGCCGCGGGCCTGTATCCCAGGATCCCGGGATCATGACCTGAGCTGAAGGCAGGTGCTTAACCAACTGAGCCACTCAGGCACCTCTTAAAATATGCTATTAATATTTTCTCAACAGACGGTTCTTTTGCCATTCACATACCCTTTGTCTCTCTGTGGCTTGGGGGGTATGGGAATATATCCATCTATACGAAGTTTCTGGGTGTTTTTCCCCCACTTTAGTGGTTTCTGGTGGTAGGACAATATACTATAGTTATGTAGACTTGGATATAAAGATCATTACAGTGAGTATACAGAATAGAACACATATATAATTTGGAACGCTCATTCTCAATCACGGAACACAGATCCTCTGAAAGAGCTCCTTACACACCTTGAATCTAGGATTTGACTCCAGTGGCTACATTCTAAACCACTATGCTATAGAAGATAAAACTAGAATATATTTTATGTGTTTTCTTTGTATTTTTATAACACTTATAATAAAAGAGCTTTAGCACGACAGTTGTCTTATATAAATCAAAGGATCGTTTAATACAACGGCACTTTACAAAGCTATACAACTCTTAGCCAGAAACAGATGTAAACCTTCATGATGGTGGAGTAGGCCATGATTTCTTATATATGATACCAAAAGCATAAACAATCAAAGAAAAAAACAGGTAAATTGAACTTTTTAAAAATTAAAAACTTCTGTGCATCAAAGGACACTACTGAGAAAGTGAGAAGACGATCCCCAGAGTGAGAGAAAACGTGCAAATCTTGATTCGGATAAGAGTCTAGTACCTAGAATGTATAAAGAACTCTCACGACTCAATAATGAAAAGACAAACAATCCAATTTAAAAATAAAGGAGGGGTGCCCTGATGGCTCGATCGGTTAAGCAGCCAATTCTTGATTTTGGCTCAGGTCGTGATCTCGGGGTGCTGGGATAGAGCCCTGAGTCGGGCTCTGTGCTCAGCAGGTAGTCTGATCGAGGATTCTCTCTCCCCCTTCCTTTGCCCCTCCCCCTGCGCATGCATGTATGCTCTCTCTCTAAAATAAATAAATCTTAAAAAATAAAAATAAAAATAAACAAAAGATCGGAATAGACATTTCTCCACTGTAGACATAAGAATGGCCGATGAGAGCAGGAAAAGGGGCTCGACATCGTTAGTCATTAAGGAAATAAGTCGAAAACACAATGAGATACCGCTTCATACCCAACCACCACCAAGAAAAGAACAAGGGACAATTGGTGGTGAGGGTGTGGAGAAATTGGAAGCTTCCTGTGCTGCTGGGGGAGATGTAAAATGGTGCAGTCTCTTTGGAAAACGCGGACTGGGAGCTTCTCAAAACAAGAGCTACCACAGGACCCAGCAGTTCCATTCCTACGTGTATACCAAAGAGGATGGAAAACATATGTTTTCCTGCATGTGCTTGGACACGAACGCCCATAGCAGCACTGTTAATCGCCAAAGAGCGCAAACAACCCAGACGTCCATCAGCTGATGAGTGCCTAAACAAAATGTGGTGTATCCGTGCGATGTAATGTTATTAAGCCAAAAAGGGAACGAAGAACTGACACATGGGACAAATGGATGAACCTTGAAAACATCGTGCTAAATGCGAGAAGCCAGACACAAAAGGCCACATATTGTCTGATGCCATTTATGCGAAGTGTCCAGAATAGGCAAATCCATGGAGATTGAAAGCAAATTGGTGGTTGCCAGAGGCTGGGAGGAGGGGGAATTGGGAGTAACTGCTCACAGACCGGGGCTTTCTTTTTGGTGTGATGCACCAGTCCCGTAGTGACATAGTGTTGATGGTCGTACAACTCTGCGAGGATGCCACTGAATTATACATTTTAAAATGGTGATTTTATCTCAATAAAAAAATGGCATTTTGCAGGCTTTAAGTGATACATATATTTGAATCATCTTATTTAAATTAGGTGTCTGTGCTCTTTATTGCAAGCAAGTTTTGCTTTTTTTTTTTTTTTTTTAAATATTCCGTCAAGGTTTGGTTTTGAGGCACCGCCAGGATGGGGTGAGAGCATGTGCTTTTCGAGTTGTATCAAGACCTATACCATGGTTATTTTGCCTCAGTTCCTCCCCAGCTCACCACCCAAACTGGGTGGGGAGACCTGCTCGTCACCCAAACTGGTTCTCCCTAACGGCAAAACATTGGATGAATAGAGTCTAAGAACCAAGCAGGTGAAAGTGGACTCTTGGCAGTCAGGTTGTGGTTGCCTTTGGTGGGGATGATTATCACTTGGAAGGAGACATGAGGGACGTTTCTGCAGTTCTGGGCATATTCTATTTTTTGATCTGGACGCTGTTTACGAGAGCGTGTTCAGTTTGTGAACATTCATCCGGTGGCGTGCACTGTTCTGTGTATTTGTTATACTTCGATCCCAAGAAGCAATTCAGTTCAACCTCCAGCCGGGTGTCTATGACATCAACGAACTGGGGTGGTTAGCTGGGGACCAGAATTCACTGAACTGGCATGCCGCTTTGGAGGTGACACCCAGCCGTGGCCATTCCGTAAGGTCTGTTTGCACGGACAGATTTTGCAGGTGCAAATCTTGATTCGGATAAGAGTCCTGTCTGAGCTCTGCTTCAGGGTCCTGTCTCTGAGGCAGTGAGAGTGTCCTCGCCATCTCCTAATGACTGTTTTCAAGAGCAAGGTCGTGGCTAACCTGTGCTCCTATGCATTGGGGCTGCTGGACCAGGTGATGCTCTGAGTCAGGCAGATGTGACCCATTCCCTGCTCGGTCACCCACGTCAGACACCCAGAAGCCACCTACCATGTCCTTGCTCTTTCCACCTGGACCCAGAAATGTTCTTGTGGGTGCCACTACAAACTGACCTGACTGGCCTTCTCGTGGGCTCACGTCCACAATCCCATATCCAAAATATTTGGTGCCAGATGTCCTTGGGCATCTAGATGTGTTTGGATTTGAGAAAGGTGATGCGTTTGCGTATACTGTATGTTACGTAATACTGTCAGCACAGCCTGAGGCAGCTCTCTGTAATCAGACAATGATGAATATTTATAACGAAGTATGATAAAGACTACAAATGGTCCCGTGTAAGTTCAGACCTGGGCATGCTGTCAAATGAGTTTGCATCAAACTTCAAAAAGCTTTCTGGGGGTGCCTGGGTGGCGTAGTCATTAAGCATCTGCCTTCGGCTCAGGGCGTGATCCCAGCGTTATGGGATCGAGCCCCACATCAGGCTCCTCCGCTATGAGCCTGCTTCTTCCTCTCCCACTCCCCCTGCTTATGTTCCCTCTCTCGCTGGCTGTCTCTATCTCTGTCAAATAAATAAATAAAATCTTAAAAAAAAGAAAGCGGCTTTCTGGCTTTCAGAGTTTTGAGAGTTGGAATTGCTTAAGAGAGAACATGGACCTGTATCAGTCGATATTACCACGGACTGAATGAGTCTCGGTTCTCTCTTGACAGAGGTTTTCATGGCGCAGGTGCTGCATGGGAAAGGTAGTGGGGAAGTGCATCGGGGTGGCGGGGGAAGGAATTGCAGTGGGCCTGGGCTGTGCCTCTGGGTCAGTAAATGCAGGTGGAGGAGTGGCAAGAAGCTAACCTCGATGAGGTACAGCAGAAATGCCTGGTATAGCGCAATCCCGTTTGGGATTCTACTTGCCTCCATGACACCTGCTAGACTGTCAAGGCTTGTTAACATTTCATTGATTCCCGCAGCACAGTGGGGCCTTCCTGGAGCGCTCAACCAGAGCCACAATTATAATGTGAAATTTCTGGAGACTAATATTTATCTAAATGAAGTTAATTATAGGCATGATAAAGCTCACTTAGACATGTGTTTTGAAGAGATTAGAATTGAATTCCCTGAACAAGAAACAGGGGAAGCCATTCTTGGAAAATTGATTTGCCATCATTCCTGCTAATCATTCAACAGGATGTAAGTTCACTGTGGGAATGGCTTCTAAACGTCTCTCTTTAGGACTGTCTATGCGGGGGGGTAGGAGGGGAATAAACAGACAAATCTCCCCTTACATGGGGAAGGTGTCCCCCACAACCTCACACACGTTAATTAATCTTGGTGTAAACCGTTTTAAAGAAACACCAAAGAAAGTGATGAGGAAGGATTGTTTATATGTATATGGGATGCAAGATGGTAGCCAACCGTGGGCGTGGCTTGTAAGCTGATTCTAATTATGGTTGGCGATGACCTGTTACTAAAATGTAACATTTTGGGGGGTTGTATTACAGCCTCAGGAATCTCTTCATGTCTCTCTCTTGCCACCTCTGTTACCTGCCCATCAATATATTTCATTTTGATCCATTTAATAGATACTTGTTTAATGAGTGCTTTTTGCGCTGCTGGGGGTGTAGCCAGTGCTAGGGAAATAAAGCTGTTAGGACATGATCCTTGCCCTCTAAAGCTTATTGTCTGGTGAGGCAGACAAATAAATTCGATAGTTGTGTATTTGCAGTGGGAGAATTTAAGTCCTGTGATGGAAGTATTTGTCTAGTGTTATAGCGGCCCAGAGGAGGGATATTTAATATTTAATCAGCCTGGGCTAGAAGTGGTGCTCAGGGAAGACTTCCTATAGGAAATGAAACTTTGAATGAAACTTTTTCTTATTGCCTACCGGTATAAACAATTTAAATAAAATGCACAGATTGTGATATAGTTCACTGAATTTTGACAAGTGCTTACATCCATGTAAATATCTCTCAATCAAGATAGAAATCATTTTCATCACCACAGAAATTCCCTTCGTGCTTCCTTCCAGCCAGCACCCCAACCCCATACCCCAGTGCAGAGGCAATCAGACGCATTGCCCTTGGTCTAGGCATTTACAATAGCAAGAGGTAGGGCAATTCCATGGGAAGGATCATTGTGCAAAGGCGTGGACATGTGAGAGGTTGTGGCATAATGTAAAGGGGCCTCCAGTCCTCTGGTATCGTATTGGTGGGGCTGAGGATACGTCCTCTCTGTTGGGTGGAAGTGTCACAGAGATGATGCTAGGGACCGGTTCACCAAGGGATGCAGAGCCAAG
Source organism: Ursus americanus (assembly GCF_024610735.1). Lineage (NCBI taxonomy): Eukaryota > Metazoa > Chordata > Mammalia > Carnivora > Ursidae > Ursus > Ursus americanus. The sequence continues at coordinate 35,981,953 of NC_142140.1, read as the reverse complement.
CAACTTGACCTTCATCCTCTAAGATGAAGGGGAAATGGAAGGGTTTCGGGCAGGGGAGTGGTACTGGTACTATGACCAGTGTACTTATTATTATTATTATTATTATTATTATTGCTAATTAAAAAGAGTACTTTTTTCCCAATTTTTTTCATTGTGGTGAAATACACACAATGTAAAATTTACTTTCTTAGCCATTTTTAAGTGTTCAGTTCAGCGGTATTGAATGCATTTATACTATGGTGTAACCATCACTACCATCCATTTCCATCTCCAGAACTCTTTTTATTTTATAAAACTGAAACTCTGTACTTATTAAACAATAACCCCCCATTTCCCCCTACCCCCAGTCCCTGGAAACCACCATCCTACTTTCTTTCTCTATGAACTTGACTGCTTTAGATACCTCATCTAAGTGGATGCCTGGCTGACTCAGTCAGGACACATGCAACCCTTGAGCTTGGGGTTGTAAGTTCAAGCCCCACATTGGGTGTAGAGATTACTTCAAAAAATAAAATCTTAAAAAAAATAGATGCCCTGTGTAGGTGCGATCATCGGATATTTGTGTTTTTGTGACTGATGTGCTTCCCTGAGCATCATGTCCTCAAGGCTCATCTGTGTTGTCGAATATGATAGAATTTTCTTCCTTTTTAAGGCTGAATCCTTTATATACACACATTTTGCTTATGCATTCATCCATGAATGGACATTTGAGTTGCTTCCACATTTTACCTATTGTGAATAATGCTGTTATGAATTTGAGTGTACAAATACCTGTTTGAGACTCTGCTTTCAGTTCTTTTGAGTATATATCCAGAAGTGAAGTGGATCATATGGTAATTCTATGTTTAATTTTCTGAGGAACCACCCAACTGTTTTCCACAGTGGCTGTTCTATGTTATACTCCCACCAGCAGAGCACAGGGTTCCAAATTGTCCATATCTTTGTCAACACTTCTTTTCTTTTCTTTTCTTTTCTTTTCTTTTCTTTTCTTTTCTTTTCTTTTCTTCTCTTTTCTTTTTTTTCTTTTCTTTCTTTCCTTTCCTTTTCTCTTTTCTTTTCTTTTCTTTTCTTTTCTTTTCTTTTCTTTTCGATAGTAGTCACCCTAATGGGTATGAGTGGTATCTCATTGTAGTTTTGATTTGCATTTCCCTGATAATCGAGACCTTAATTTTAAAGAGATCACTCTGGCAGCAGTGAGGTTGGGGGAATGGATGAAAACCCTGGTAGAGGAAGAGAGCCCCTGACAGATGTGATTACAGTAATACAGAAGTGATGGAGGCCTGAGGCAAGATGGTGGGTGGTGGAAATGGAGCAAAGCAAGTGGATGGGAGAGGAGTTAAGGAGATAGACTCTCCACGACTTGGTGATTAGGTAGAGGTTGAAGGAAAGGGAAGAATTTACAAACTAAGGCACCTACAAGGCAGAACACACACGTTCCTTCCCTCAGCAACACCAGATTTTGTGCGATGCCCCCCAACCCCACCATATTTCAAGATTTTGCCTATTCAAAGTGACCGGCTAGAGAGCACTAGAACCCAGAACCTTGGCTCCCAACCCAGATGGGGAGTTTTTTCCACCATGTTTCCAGGGCCCTTTAAATGTCTCAGGAATGGGCCAATTGTTATGCTTAAGCAAATCAGTCTTGGCTCTTTATCTCAAGGAGTGACTGGTATTTTCAATCTATGACTTTTATAAAAAAGATGTATTTATTTATTTGAGAGAGACAGAGAGCATGAGCAGGAGGGGCAGAGGGCGAGGGAGAGAGAACCCCAGGCAGACTCCGTGCTGAGCGTGGAGCGTGGAGCTGGAGCTGGAGCCTGATCCCAGGACGCTGAGATCATGACCGGGGCCGAAACTGGATCCTAATCTCAACTGTGCCATCCAGCTGCCCCAATCTATGACTTTTTACAAACAGCTTTATAAAGACATGATTCACATGCTCTGCAATTCTTCCCTTTAAAGTGTGTAATTCAGTGGTTTTCATATATTTATGGGTTGTGCAGCCTCCACCACAATCAATATTACAATATTTTCATCACCCAAAAAAGAAACCCTATACTCATGAGCATGACTCCCAAATACCACCTCCCCCACCAGCACTAGGCAACCACGAATTTGTTTCTGTTCCTATAGATTGGTCGATTCTAGAATATTTACATAAACGGAATCATATAATATGTGGTCTTTCATAAAAACTTCTTCCTTTTAGCATGTTTTCAAGGTTTATCCATGCTGAGGATGTATTAGTGCTTTATTTCTTCTTCTTACTGAGTAGTAGTCCATTGTACAGATATGCCAAATTTTGTTGATGCATTCATCAGTTGATGGACATTTGGGTGGCTTCCACTTTTTGGCTAGTACGAGCAGTGCTGCTATGAACACTCATGTACAAATCAATCTATGATTCTAAACGGGAATGGTTACCTTGTGGGGTTGTTGCAAAAATAAAGTGAGAGAGTGCGTGCAAAGCACCAAACACAGTGCTTGAAACACAACAACTGCAAAATAAATTAGGTGATTCCATATGAGAATGGTGATGATGATGACAGGAGTCTCTTTCAGGAGCAAGAGGTTGTTGTTTTCTTTTAAATGAAATGTAATTGGCATATCACATTGTATTCGTTTCAGGTGTACAACATGATTGGATATTTGTATGCATTATGAAATGGTCACCACAATGAGTCCAATTGGCATACATCACCACATGCAGTTACGAATTATCTTTTTCTTGTGATGAGCACTTTTAAGATCTATTCTCTTAGCAAGTTTTGACTATGTGATACAGTATTATTATTATTATTATTATTATTATTATTATTATTATTTTTGAGAGGGAGAGAGAGAGCATGTGAGCTCAGGGGCGGGGCAAAGGGAGAGGGAGAGAGAGAATCCCAAGCAGACTCCTTGTTCAGTGTGGAGCCCGACGTGGGGCTTGATCTCATAACCCCAAGACCATGACCCAAGCCAGAATCAAGAGTTGGATGCTCAACTGACTGAGCCACCCCTTCAGTAATCTTAAGTCCAGTCGCCATGCTGTACATTCCTGGAGGTAACTATTGTTGGATGCCAAGCTTTTCTTTCTTTCCTTTTGTCCTATTCTCCAGCTCATGTTCATCTTTCCCTTTTAAGTTTCTCCTTTTTTTTTTTTGTCTTTTTTTCCCTTTCCCATCCAAGTTATAGTTTAGCATTATCAATGATTCCCTTGTGTATTGCTTAGTGCCTGATAGCCTGAGCACAGGGCTGTAGCCTTTGTTACGCTTTGGGAATGATCTCGACCAAGTCTTGGGTGCAAGTAGGGAAGTGCACAGGAAATTCTTGCTGGGAAAGTCTAGAAGGATTTTTATGGACTCAAGAGGCTCTATTTAGGGGGCCAGACCTAATGCAAGGTTTTCATAATTACCCAAGTTTTATAACTCCTTTTTATATGCAAATGCTCAGAGATTTTTGGCCTTAATCAAAGGATTGCTTGGGTGTTTCTATACTTCCAATGCAAGATAATTATTTTTCATAGGCGTTTATCTTAATATTAAATAAATTATTTTTATCAATCCAAACAAAATGGCAAATAACCATGGAGACAACTTGCATTTCAAAGATCAAGTGGTTAAAACATTGTGAGGGCAAATTTCTATTTTCTTGATAGGAAATTGTTCAGTTTGTTCCTCTGTAAAACTAGTACTCTGTCCTCCTATGTGAGGAGAGACAAATATCTAATTAAATAAATATCGTTTGGCATCAAACAATTGATCAAACATCTCAGTGAAGACAGTTTTATGCTCAGCGTTGGTGTTGGACGGTGCCTGCATTTGAAACTCCTTTTCATACTAATTCAATATGTCACTGATCTCTCTCTTTGATTCACACAAAGGAACAGAGATGATTCTTTTCTGTGGGACCTCAAAAGCAGAAGCTGAACTGACAGGGCAGTCGAAACGAAACAAGATTCATTAGGCCTTTTTGAAGGGGTTGTGTTGTGGGTGTGCTTTCTTCTAACTAAATTGATAGTTTATTTGCTTTTGAAGTATGAAAGGGGAAAACAGTTACCTGAAAGAAGCCCCAGCTCCTGGAGCAAGAATGGCCTGCCTTTGGGAGTTCTCAGTCCCTTGTGGACTGTTTGCTTTTGTGAACTGCTTCTCCAAAGAAAACATTAGAATGCAAATTTGTTTGAAAATTTAAGTTGTTTTTCATCCTCTGAGAAGTGAACTTGTATGAGTAAACACTCTCTGGGCTTACTCTTTCCTTCCTTCCTTCCTTCCTTCCTTCCTTCCTTCCTTCCTACCTTCCTTCTTTCCTTCCTTCCTTCCTTCCTTCCTTCCTTCCTTCCTTCCTTCCTTATTTCTTTCCTTCTTTCTTTCTTTGTAAGATTTTATTTATTTGAGAGAGAGTGACAGTGCATTTGCAAGAGCACAAGCAGGGGGAGGGGCAGAGGGAGAGGGAGAAGCAGACTCTCTGCTGAGCAGGGACTCGATCCCAGGACCCTAGGATCATGACCTGAACCAAAGGCAGACACTTAACCAACTGAGCCACCCAGACACCCCTGGGCTTACAGTTTCTGTGTGAAAATTAAAGGAGTTTTAGAAATGAAAGCATGCCAGAAAGACCTGTTGGGAAAGGGCTAGGTGCAGTGATACACTATTTCAAAAGAGCTACAAGACAATAAGAAAATGAGAAAAGATACAAATGACAGAATTCAAGAAAGAACTAGAATTAAAAGGAGAAAAATCATTTTAGAAAAGAAGGCCAAACCAGAAGGAACAATTGAGCAGACATAATAGAAGGTAAAAAGAATTATAATTTAAAAATCAAAAAGAAATGAAGAAATAAAAAAGGATTTGAGAGAAGTGACCAATAGAGATGATAAGAAAGGTCTGAAATATGGATAATTGGAACCCGTGGAGAGGAAGAAGAGCAAAGAAATGGAACCAAGCCTGTTAGAACTGAAAATCAAGAAAAGTTACCTGAAATATTTTCTGGAGTGTTTTGTCCTACAGATTGAAAGAGCACACCATGTACCTAAGAATACTGACCCAGAACTACCAACACCAGCACATTTTCTAGAACAATTGCTGGACTTTAAAGAGACATAAAAATTATCTTGGAGCAGTTAGGCACAAAAAGCATGTGACTCATGAAGGAAAGAAAATCAGCTTATTATCAGAGTTTTGACAGCAAAGCTTTATTCCAGGGGAAAATGGAATATATATTTAAGATACTCAAGGAAAGAAAATATGAGTGAAGGGTTTTTATATCTGATAGGATTGACACAAACTTGATCAACTCAGGGAATGCTGTTCTCATGGGCCCTTATTACAGTATCTGCTGGAGATCAAGTCCACCAGGAAGATGAGCAAGACATTGACACAAGACTGCTGGTAAGCATGAGATGCATGGTTGCTTGTAGAGCTAAGACTTAATGAGGATTAAAAGAGGGAGATTATGATATGTAAAGGTAATATGATCTATCCACATGGAGCTGGCACAACCATTGAAAAAGAGGAGAGGGGGCGCTTGGGTGGTGCAGTTGGCTGAGCGTCCAACTCTTGGTTTTGGCTCAGGTCATGATCTCATGGATTGTGAGATCGAGCCCCTTATCCTCCATGCTCAGTGGGGAATCTGCTTGAGATTCTCTCTCTCCCTCTCCCTCTGCCCTTCCCCCTGCTCTCTTTCTCAAATCAATCAATCAATCTTTTTTTTTTTCAAAAGGAGAGAATGAGGTCCGCCTAAGAAAAAAAGTTTTGATCATTTAATCATAATTTGTAGTGGCTTTATTATTATGATTCTGAGATGATTGTACAATTATTATAGGTTAGAGCAAATGATGGGCTATTCTGTTCTATCATCCTCTTGATAGATGGATTGTCCTTGAGAAGTAGGATTCTTAGTATGGAAGAAAGGAAATGCCATTCCCTAGGAACAATGGGTGGCTCTAGAGCCCAGATTATGATCTTGAACTACTATGTTTCATTAAAAGAAAATAGAGCTTCTTGGTGAAATGGCTGATTCTAGGTCTAGAGTAGGAAATATAGAGATGAACTAGAGCATGTTGACCTACCACATAGTAGGGAGGCTTTCAAAGGGTACCAGAGTTGTGGACAAAAAGCTGAGCAGCCATTTTGGAAAAGGATCCACAGGTCAAAGGTGAAACAATTTGAACCTTAACAAGGATAATGTTTAAATATGTTTAAATCCATCATTTCATAATAATATCTAAATAGATAACTTATTGCTCACCTTCTGAAGATGACAGATAACCAATTTATTATTGTGAAAATTGTGAATAAAAACAAAGAATTGACTGTTTATCCTGCCCATCCTTTATCAACGTTGCAACTGGGTAACCAAAATGGTAGATGAGGGGAAACATCTTTTTATAAAGTTATTTCAGCCAACCAATGAAAACAATGTGATAAAATTAGAATACCACCATCCTATCTATCTCAAATGAATTTATAAACCTAGAGCACAAAAAAACTGCCAGCATTAAAAAGAGTGAAAAGCAGACATTATGTGCCTCCTGGTACCAGAAAATACCACCACTTCATCCTGCCAAAAGGATGGAATCTGAGTGTCATCAATCCTCTGGATCCAGTGGCCAATGTGCAGGGATATAGGGGATAGAGGAACATGCTGGCCTGTACCATGAGCACGCAGTCATCGAAGTCTAGATCAGAGGAAGCTCTACAGGTGAAAGAATGTAGGTCCTTCCACAGACATATTGTATGGGAGAGAAAGGGACAGAGTGGGGGTTTGCCAAGTTAAAACAGGGAGCAAATAAACTGTGCACCCCTGGGTGATAAAACCGTAACATAACACAAGAAGGTGATTATAGTTTTAGAGGGAGAGGTGGAGGCCATGATTAGTATGGGGCACATGGAGGAAGGTTCACCAAGTTGATCTATATTAACATGTTACTATCTTTGCTTTATCATATACATGGCCATCCATCTATCCCTCCTTCCATCCATCAATCCATCTTATTTTTTGATGCATTTTAATGTAAATTTCAGACATTTGTAAAAGTCCCTGTCAGTACTTCAGTACTTCAATATCATTAGCTAGCGTTCAATATTTACTTAGAATGTCTTTTGATGTAAAATTTACATAAAATGAAATTCACAAATTTGAGTTTTAACCAATGCATACACCCATGTAAGCCAGACTCCTGTGAAGAGGTACATTACATGGGGGTTAAAGTGTACAAAATTCCAGTTATAAAATAAGTAAGTAATGAGGATGCAAAGTACAGCATAAGGAAGATCATATTGTAATAATGTTGCATGGTGATGGATGGTAACTACATTTATCGCGGTGAGCACTGCCTAATGTATAGAATTATTGAATCGCTATGTTGTGCAACTGAAGCTAATATAATATTGTATGTCAACTATATTTCAATAATAAATATTTTAAAGAGGTATACATTATTATCCCTCCAAAAACTACCCTCATGTTCCTTCCAGTTCTCTAAATCTGATTATGTTTTTTCTCAAATGATCAAATTCAAGAATGAAATTGATTTCCTTTTGAGTAAAATAAAAAAAAAAATGGCATGTTTTACCTCCTCACTTGGTCTCCTGACATTGCCACTTTTTGTAGATCTGCTCCAGGAACCTCACTCTGGAGTATTATTAATACTAGTACTGAAAGGCAGTGTAGAATGGTGATTAAGATTCCAGACCGCCTGGCATCCCAGCTCTTTCCCTTACCAACAGCGTGACCTTGCTTAACTCTTCTGCCTCCGTTTCCTTCTTTGCAAGATGGGGATAGTAGTAATATCTTCATCAAAGGATGGTTGTGAGGATTAAGTGAGGCAATACAGGTAAAGCACTTTCAACAGTACGTGGAACACAATAAACAAGATAGAAGTGCTTGCTATTTATGTTATTAAATTACCATTTTACTTTGTGTATTATTTCTTCCAAGAACTACTTGAGGATTGCCTTCAGATTTAAAATTACATTAACAAAAATTATATTCACAGCAATTATTCAGACTCAACTAAATTTGAGGGTCGATTGGAGGCATCCAGTGACTTAACTCTGGTTCATCCATGTAATCTGGAATGATTTGTTCTAGAATCCTCCGGAGACCATCCATCTAGTATGGATCCCATGTGGTCTTGGGGAAGCCATGCGCCTTCTCTCTCTAGTTTCCTCTTCTGTGAGATGGAAGGAATACTATAGACTCACACAGGAGATTCATCAGACTCATCATAGGAACTGCTTGGTTATAAATTCGATTAGTCATGTGAAAACCTGTGGAAGTCTCAGGGAAATCAATACTGTACAAATGCCTGTGATTGTTGCTATTTATCATTCTCCAAGTGAGTCAATCCTTTTCATGACACAGGCTTACCACGGGGTCAGTCTGCAGAAGATCCATTACCGGTGCCTCCTTTTTCCTTCTTCCTTGAGTCATCCTCCCCCAAAATGGCCACCATCTCCTCCACCACCTTCCATCCACCTCTCCTGTACAATGTGGTCGACAGCCATTACAACAGCTCCAGCCCACCCAAGGCTCTTATAGAGGCTGGATCGATCTTTTCTTGGTGAGAGAGCAGGAAGACTTGTATCATTTTTTTCAAAATACTTGGCTTTGCAGCTATGGAATTTAGTGCAGCCATTTGGAATTCTGTTTGATTTTTGCCTTGTGCACTTTTACTCCTGTGTGATCAAAACCTCTGAGGTTTATTGATGGGATGTGCAACAGATACTTTATCCCATCAAGATGGATTTTTTGGATAATGTGAAAAAACTTTTTTTCTGTCTTTTGAGGCTCCTTACTTTTTCCTTTCTCTCATATTAGAGAACCTACCTTTACCGTTGAAAAACACATCAAAACTATCAGTATCTATTGTCTTACTAATTAATATATCAGTTTGAATTTAACTTTTATTTTATAGCTCATACATTCTCTGCATAGGTCATGTTAAAATTTTCAAAGATTCAGCAGAATCTTATATATCCTATTATATTAAAGTTTTAAAAATATCTAATATATGAATTAATGCCTAACATCAGAATATGGATTCATAGTAATTCTAGAATATGGATTCATAGTAATTCTAGCAAACTGGAAGGGAGCAAGCCATTAAAGAAGGGACTCTCAAAACACAGGTGGGATGGTTGTCAGTCTACAGAAGTTTAAGTCTGTCATTTCTGCAGAAGGATTACACTTGGGGCGCCTGGGTGGCACAGCGGTTAAGTGTCTGCCTTCGGCTCAGGGCGTGATCCCGGCGTTATGGGATCGAGCCCCACATCAGGCTCCTCTGCCATGAGCCTGCTTCTTCCTCTCCCACTCCCCCTGCTTGTGTTCCCTCTCTCGCCGGCTGTCTCTATCTCTGTCAAATAAATAAATAAAATCTTAAAAAAAAAAAAAGGATTACACTTTTCTCTTCCTTTCTGTTGTTCTTCTCCAAATAGTCTGTCCTTTGTCTCTACTGTGTTCCTTATTACTGTCTATACCCATGAGATACTCTGGGTTATAGTCTCATGGCTGGCCACACTTACATGAGAGAAAAGCAGCCGATTGTCAGTTATGCCTCCTTATCTTCTACTCTTATGGGCTCACTCACCATGGACACGTATGTTTCTTGAAGCTGAGAGTATCTTATCCTTAAAGATACATGGAAAACTTACCCGCCCCACTAGCTTTCATCTGGTCTGTGAATTTCTGGACACTTATGTTCTCGTGGTCACCTCTAGAACTAACTTGTTCTTTTGAACTATAGATTTCACTCAGGTCTCACTGCTGTTCAGAAGCTCTTCTCTCTTTCCTTGACACTTGTCTAGACATGGAACACGATGCTTTTTCTTTGCACATCCCAAGATACCTTATGCAAAAGGCATCGTGAATAACAGATTTATCACTGCACAACAAAGAATTTTAAAAAGTAGTTACCAGAGCCTCCTGTCCTTCATCAGTGGATCTCCACGGGAGTCTCCTCCCTGCTGTCACATTGCTCTAACCTCTACCGTTCTCTTTCTTATGTCTCCACTCCATCTCATCACCCAATTCCTCTTTGTGTCTCAGGCAGAGGAGTTTAGCTATCTCTTGGTTTCCCAGTTTTCTTCCAAGTCATGACTTGGCCTCACTTTTGGGCACCTAAATCACCGTGTCCTGCTGCACAGCAGTCCATGGTTCCGGACAGGATAGTTCCACTTCCATTGGGTCAGAAGTGATTATAGTCAAAAGTATTTTTAAGTAGTAGTGTTTTACTTTTCCCTTCCACCACTTACTCCAGCACCTGGAAGTTGACTAAGATCATGTTGGAATTTTGCTTGCAATTGATCTGTTCTTAGCAGATTCTTTCTTCAATTCTAAAGTAAAGTGCTACAGAAGGCCTTGCTTCTACCGTATGGCGATCAGAAAACACTAGATCGATTTCACGTAGTTACTGCTTCTTGTTATACAAGGTGTGTCCGTGTTGATATTTCTGCATAGAACCCAACCATTCCTTTATATAATTGAGAGGTGATAGCTTGACTTCATAATACAGATTTATTTATTTATTTTTATTTTTTAAGATTTTATTTATTTGTCAGAGAGAGAGAGAGACAGACAGACAGACCACAAGCAGGGGGAGCAGCAGGCAGAGGGAGAGGGAGAAGCAGGCTCCCTGCTGAGCAAGGAGCCTGACAGGGGAATCGATCACAGGACCCTGGGGTCATGACCCGAGCCGAAGGCAGACGCTTAACCAACTGAGCCACCCAAGTGTCCCAATAATACAGGTTTATTAAAATTGATTTGGGCTTCTGGGTCTGGAACGAGGTGGAGTAGATGTACTTTTTCCTGGTCCCTTTCTCTAAATATAGCAAAACACACTTAGAATTATCAAGGAGACTGATAAAGGGACTCTGAAGGCTAGAAAGAAGAAGTACACTGGTAGAAAAGTTTAGGACCTGAGGAATAACGACATGGTGAGTTCCCTAGGTTCTCTTGTCTCCAGTATACCCCTGGACAAGAGAGGCCTGCAATCTGGAACCACCGATAGGCATAGACAAAAGAACCCAAGAAAAGCCTGCTCTCTCTCACCAAACGAGCAGGAGAGGAGAAGCCCACAGACACTCAGTGGGGAGCTGCAACCTCTGTTTCATATCCTCGGCCAGTAGGCAGTCCTATCTGCCGGTAACAGTGGCAGCAGCAGAACCCCAGGCCGTCGCAGACACTGCTCCACAACCAGGACTCAGGCAGGCAGTCCGATCTGAACACAGTGGCAGGTGCAGGAGAGCCCTGTGTCTCTCTGCCTTCTACCCTCTGGCAAAAGGAGATGCAAACTCAGTGGTTTCTGCTCCATCTTCCTCCCCCAGAAGATCACCCAGTGACTGCAGGTGGCTGAAGGAAGTGCTTTCTGCCACCATAGATGGCACCAGTGGGAACTGAACAGGAACCCTGGCAGCACAGGAAGAATGAAGCAGACCGGAATAGCACTGTAAGGGCTCTGAAAACTAAACTCTCGTTGGAACTAAAGCCCACAAAGTAAGCAGGAATTTACAGGCTAAACCTGACCAGAGTGACAGCCTGCTAAAAGAGAAGGCTTAAATAGGATCGGGAGTCTCCTCCCATAATAATCAAATGTCCAACGATAAAAGAAGTCACTCGTCATACCAAGAGCCAGGAAAACTGCAGTTTGAATGAGAAAAGAAAATCAAGTGACGCTAATACTGAGATGAGTCAGATGTTGGAATTATAGGACATGGATTTTAAAGGGTTTTTGTTTTGTTTTTAGAGAGGTAGGGGAGGGGCAGATGGAGAGGGAGAGAGAGAATCTCAAGCAGGATCCATGGCCAGTGCAGAGCCCGATGCGGGGCTTGATCCTATGACCCTGAGATCATGACCTGAGCTGAAATCAAGAGTTGGACACTTAACTGACTGAGCCACCTAGGCGCCTCTGTATGACATAGATTTTAAAGCAACCATCATAAAAATGCTTCAGCAATCCATTACAAATTCTCTTGAAACAAAGGAGAAAATAGAAAACTTCAGCAAAGCAATATAAGTTATAACAAAGAATCAAAGGGAAAGCATAGAATTGAAAAATTCAATAACTGAAATAAAAGCTCACTGGAAACACTCCATTGTGGAGTGGAGATAACATAAGACAGAACCAGTGAACTCCAAGACAGATCAATAGAATTTACTCAGTCTGAGCAACAGAAAGGAAATGAGCAGGGCCTCGGGAGTCTGGGGATCACTGCCAAAAGAGCTCACGTTCCTATCATCACAGAAGGAGAAGAGGAACTCAGTGTTGCTGAAAGAGACCTTGAAGAATTCAGATGGCTGAAAACTTCCTAAACGTGGTGAAAGACACAGACTTACATATTCAAGAAGTGAGTGAACCCCAAATAAGACAAAAAAAGAAATCTGCGCCAACTTCCGAAATCTACCCACTTCGGAAAAACTAAGAGAAAAAAGATCTCTAAAGCAGCCAAAGAGAAGCAACACGGAATCTATAAAAGAACAGCTACTTAAGTAACAGCAGATTTCTCCTCTGAAACCATAGGGTCCAGGGGGAAGAGGCACAGGATTTTTCAAGTTCTGCGAGAGAGGAATTGCCGAGCCCAAATCCTATATTAAGACCCTTCAGGAATGAAGGGGAAATAAAGACATTCTCAAAGAAAAACTAAGAGAGCTTGTTGCTAGCAGATCGATCCTTAAAGAATAGACAGAGGAAGGTCTAGACACACATACATGATAATAGAAGAAGGCCGGGCCTTCAGAAAGGATAGAAGAATAAAGGAATGGGCGAAAATACATGTGAATCTTTTTTTTTTTTTAAAGATTTTTTATTTTTATTTATGTGACAGAGAGACAGCCAGCGAGAGAGGGAACACAGCAGGGGAGTGAGAGAGGAAGAAGCAGGCTCCCAGCGGAGGAGTCCGACGTGGGACTCGATCCCGGAACGCCGGGATCACGCCCTGAGCCAAAGGCAGACGCTTTAACGACTGCGCCACCCAGGCGCCCCTATGTGAATCTAATAGAATACACTATACCACCGTCTGAGGTGGTGCCCGATACATAGAGGAAATACTATTTTGCCGTGGGCGAGCAGAGCAACCTAAAGGGGCATACGTTTGCTTTACTTCATTTTTCACTTGAAAGTGTCTGCCCAAGGAGGCTGTGATAAGTTATGCATGTCAGTGTGGGGATGCCTGCCGCGATCAACACAAGACTGCCAAATGGTGTATTAGAAAACACCATAAGACAAATAAAAATGGAGCTCTAAAGAAATGTACCCCGAAGAACTGAAAGCAAGGACTCAAACAGGTCTCCATATGCCAGTGCTCACAGCATTCGTCACATGGCTGAAAGGTGGGAACAACCCGGGTATCCATCAGTGGATGAACCAATAAACAAACTGTGGTCTGTACACACAATGGAAGATTATTCAGCCTTAAAAAGGAAGGAAAATCTGATGTATGCTCCAACATGGATGAACCATGAAGCCACGATGCTGAGGGAAATAAGCCAGACACGAAAGAACCAATGTTGTAGGATTCTCCTTCTACGTGGTACTTAGAAGAGTCAAATTCATAGAGACAGAAAGGAGAACGGTGCTTCCCAGGGGATGGGGGGGGGGCGGGGTCACTGGGAGTTACCACTTTTTGGCTTAATGGTTGGAGAGTTCTTGTTTGGAATGATGAAAGGGTTTTGGAGGTAGATAGCATGGTGATTGCATGAGATTGTGAATGTATTAATGCCACTGAATCGTACACTTAAAAGTGACTAAAGTGGCAGGTGTTCTGGTATAGATATATTTCACTACAATGAGAGGCATGTGGTTAGGATACGTAGCTCCCGTGGCCCACTGGCAAGGACTGGTAAGGGGGGAAGGAACACGTGGCTTATCGCTATCCTCTAGAGGCCCGTAGGAGAGGAATGTACTCCAGGTAGGTCTGCCGAGCAGCCTGTGCTCGGTGGAGCCTTAAGCTATTAAGACAAGGCATGGAAAGGACAGTTACCTTCTGAGCCATGAGGATCTTTGAGTAGAACTTCAGTTCGCAGCCACAAAGTCAGCTGAACAAGAGGGGACAGATTTGCATCGCTTAGTTTCCCTCTGGTGTTTTTCAGAATACAAATCTGATGATCAGATGTGCTGATCGAGAGAAGAGAGAAAGAGCCCCGGGGTTTTCAGCCAGGGTTATTGGAAACCCCTGTGGTGACCTTATCAGACTCCACTCCCTTTCTGCTCCTTCATTCATTGTGTCCCTGTGCCATCTGCCATCTCGGGAAAGCAAAATGCTCAGGCTTCACCTCACCATGGGGTCAGTGTGTCACACCCTCCGTGACTGCGGATGCTGGAGAAGTGGCCTAATGTCTGAAGTGAGTTCCTTCCCCAAGACCCGGATTCCCAGGGCCCCTTCGGTTGCACAAAGAAGCCTGTTTTGATGGGGTTTTTGGCTGAGTTATCTCCGAAGTTTGGCTGTTGAAAGATTCATTTGGCCTTAGCCTAATAGAAAAACCAAGAGAACATTAATATGATGGATAAAGCATAAATATACTGTCTTCAAGAACAAGACATAGAGACATTTGGGGCACATTTTGCCTATGGCTATGTTGACCCACTCAATGTGCCAATTAAGTTCGTAGACATTACTTATTGTTTTAATGTATTTGGGTGTGTGGGATCCACGTGATTTGTATCCCGGGAATCATCTGACCCTGTGCATTGCTAGCTGGTAGATCATTCATTCATTCATTAAGCATTTAATCAATTCGTATGTGTGAGGTCCTCTGCTATATTTTGGAGCCAGATATAAGGCCCTCTCTCTATCATCCTGACTGCCATCAGTGTGCAAGGAGCCGGGGACTAACCCAGGCAGCCGTGGGCGGGAGCCTTCACACGGCACAAAAGCTGCTGTTCTCTAGCAAAGCCTAGGGTTGCTCTGCTGACTTCTCAGGAATGGAGGGAACAAGGTGACCAGGTGTCGGTGTTTGGTGTATGGTGTTCTTTTTCCTATTAATCATATCAATAAAGGGTTTTGTTAATTTTGCACTTTCTTCTAAATACCCCTTGAAAGCAGATGAGCTTTATCTTCTCCCCAGAAGGTAGAATCTGAGAATGGACATGAACTGACCTGCTCAAATCATGCAGGAAGTCATTGGCAGCATGGGGACCCCAGGGGCCAGGAAAGGAAGGCATCTCCTCCAACCTTCCTGGTCCTGACTGCCTCCTCTCCTTGGAGACCTTCCTTTACTTCTTGGGTCTGTCCCGATTTCTCCCACCTCTCTCCTACAGAGCCCACTCTCCAGGCTGTCCCGTCGCACACCAGATACTGTGTCCTATGTCTGCAATAGACTGGGGGCTCCTGGAGTCTCTCAAGAGGAGTGTAGCGCCTCGTAGTGAGCTTATATGGTAATGCTTCTGTACCTTGTCGTTTCTGCTAACCCTTCAGAGTGTACCTATCTTTTCCATGTCTCATCCTGCACAGGAGAGTGATATCCTCAACACATTTTGTCTCTATTACAGTGATGATTGGCTGTTCTTGGGACAACGCCTCCTGTTTATGTCTCCTAATCTGAAGGGGTGGTTTTCCCTTTGAAATACCTAAGGGAAAGACAGAGAATTAAGATATAACTGGGAAGCATGGCTTCATTTTTTAAAATAATTATTGTAAAACTAATGATGCATAGTTAAATATGTGTGTATATATACACACACAAACATGGAAGTTATGAAGGTTCATAATAAAATGAGTACTATTGAAGCTGATACTCAACTTAATAATAAAACAAAACCAATACTGGTAAAACTACCTTTAAATTTCTCCTTAATTTTATTCCTCTACTTCTCCATTCTCACCTCGGTGAACCACAAGCTGGAATTTTGTGTTTATCGTATCCTTACTTTTCTTTATAATCTTAATATATAGGTATATGCCACAAAATAATGTATTGTTTACTTCTACATTTTTGGACTTTAGATAAATCATGTCACGTTTTTTGGTATCTTGATTTTTTTTAACTTAGCATTATATTTTTCAGATTTCATTGTTACCCTGTGTAGCTGTAGTTCGTTTCTTCTCCCTGCTGTGTGACATTCCATTGTGTGAATATTCTGCAGTGTTTTGACCGTTCTCCTGTTGGTTGACACTTTGGTTGGTCCCAGTTTTTTCCTGAGAAAGCTGCTAGAGCGTTCTTTTCCATGTCTCTCGGTGCAGACGTGCAAGAGTTTCTCTAAGATATTTGGCAGTTCCTGGTTTGATTTACCCTCAGATCTAGCTCTTGCCCTGCTGCTGCTCTGCCTGGTAGCGTACGAGGCTGACTCCTTATGTTTCAGTCTCTGTGTCGCTGGGTTTGGCCAGGGGGCGGCACTGAGGGGGGGATTGGAGGGCGTAAGGAAGAGAGCAACCAGGTATTCCTCCTCTCTCTCTGTCTTTTTTTTTTTTTTTTTAAGATTTTATTTATTAATTTGACAGAGATAGAGACAGCCAGCGAGAGAGGGAACACAAGCAGGGGGAGTGGGAGAGGAAGAAGCAGGCTCATAGCGGAGGAGCCTGATGTGGGTCTCCATCCCAGAACGCCGGGATCACGCCCTGAGCCGAAGGCAGACGCTTAACCGTTGTGCCACCCAGGCGCCCCTCTCTCTCTGTCTTGAGCAGTGTTTCTAGAAGGGGCAGTGCCTGTCCTCCAGGTCAGGCTACTGTGCTTCTGGCTTCTGTTACGGGACGGTTGTCCACATGTTTCTATAACATTGCTTCCTCCTATTGTCCCTCTTGCCTAAGTCTACAAAGAGACGGATAGTAAATATTTTAGGCTTTGCAGGCCATGTGGTTTCTGTTGAATGGATGTTGCTGTGTTCTAATAAAACTTTATTTCCCAAAACTAGACAACACATAGACTATTTGATCACTCTTTTATAAATTCCTGAGGCTCAGTTCACTTCTCTGGAGTTTTTGTTTTTGTTTTTTTGCGCATCCCTTTAAAGGAATTAGTATTTTTTTTAAGGATTTTATTTGTTTATCTGAGAGAGAGAGAGAGAGAGAGCACAAGCAGCAGAGGGTGGGGCAGAGGGACAAGCAGACTCCCTACTGAGCTGGGACCCTGCGAGGCTCGATCCTAGGACCCCAAGATCATGACCTGAGCTGAAGGCAGGCACTTAACCAATGAAGCCACCCAGGTGCCCCAATATTTTCTATTTATGTTACAAAATTAGCCTTGGGTGAATATCATCCATCCCCTGAATTTCTTTTTTTTAATTTTTTATCTATTTAAAAAGTTTTAATTCCAGTGTAGTTAACGTACAGTGTTCTATTAGTTTCGGGTGTACAATATAGTGATTCAGCACTTC
Organism: Ursus americanus; assembly: GCF_024610735.1. NCBI lineage: Eukaryota > Metazoa > Chordata > Mammalia > Carnivora > Ursidae > Ursus > Ursus americanus. The sequence continues at coordinate 35,964,663 of NC_142140.1, read as the reverse complement.
CATACATCACTCAGTGCTCATCAAGTTAAGTGCACTCTTAATCCCCTTCACCTATTTCACCCAGCCCCCACCCCATCCCCTCTGGTAGCCATCTGTTTTCTATAGTTAAGAGTCTGTTTTTTGGCTTCTTTCTCTCAATCTCTCTCTTTCCTTTGTTCATTTGTTTTCTTAAATTCCACATATGAGTGAAATCATGGTATTTGTCTTTCTCTGACTGGCTTATTTTGCTTAGTATTATACTTTTCAGCTCCATCCAGTTGTTGCAAATGGCAAGATTTTGTTCCTTTTTGTTCTTTTTTATGGTTGAGTAACATATATGTACCACATCTTCTTTATCCATTCATCTATCAGTGGACACGGGCTGCTGCCATAATCTGGCTATTGTAGATAGTGCTACTATAAACATAGGTGGGCCTGTATCCTTTTTAATTAGTGTTTTTGTGTTTTTTGGGTAAATACCCAGTAGCACAATTACTGGATGGCAGGGTAGTTCTATTTTTAACTTTTTGAGGAACCTCCATAATGTTTTCCGTAGTGACTGGACCAGTTTGCGTTCCCACCAACAGTATAGGAGAGTTCCTTTTCTTCCATGTCCCTCCCAACCCTTGTTTCTTGAGTTTTTTTATTTTAGCCATTCTGACAGTTGTGAGCTGGTATCTCATTATAGTTTTGATTTGCATTTCTCTGATGATGAGTGATATTAAGCATCTTCTAGTTTCTCTGTTTTTAAGGCTGGATACTTTTTATTGATTGGTCTTCAAGTTTGTTAACACTTTCTTCTTCTGTTGAGTCCATCCAGTGAAATTTTCATTTCAGTTCTTGTTCTTTGCAATTCTTCGATTTCCATTTAAAGCTTTAAATATTGTTTTATTGCTGACATTCCCTGTGTGTTCACTCAATGCGACCATATGTTCTTTTAAGTCCTGGAACATACTTACAGCTGCGTAAAATTGTCTGCTAAATTCAACATCTATGCCACTTCAGGGTCACATTTTCCTGTTCCTTTACATGTCTAATACTTTTGAATCGTGTACTGAAAATTGTTCCGGATATATTTTAGAGAACCTGGATTTTGTTATCTTTATCTGAAGGGTAATGATTTTCATTCTAGCAGGCAGTTCCATTACTAGCAGGTCACCTTGAATTTGTGCAGAATTAGTTTTTTTTTTTTAAAGATTTTTTATTTATTTATGTGACAGAGAGACAGCCAGCGAGAGAGGGAACACAGCAGGCGAGTGAGAGAGGAAGAAGCAGGCTCCCAGCAGAGGAGCCCGATGTGGGACTCGATCCCGGAACGCCGGGATCACGCCCTGAGCCCAAGGCAGACACTTTAACGACTGCGCTACCCAGGCGCCCCGTGTGCAGAATTAGTTTTATGCTTTGTACGATGGATCCTCATAAAACCCATATCTGTGGCAAGCCCACCCACAGCCCCTCAAACTTGGCAGGACTCAAACTCCAAAACTACATCTCCCCCGCAGACCTTGTCAAGGCTGCTGAGCCATCTTTTTCTTTCTACTGTTTATATATTCTGGGTACTAATCCTTTGTTCCTTGGACGTGTTGCAAATACATCCTCTCAGATTATGGCTTGCCTTTTCATTTCCTTTATGATATCTTGGTGGGTAGATTAGTTATTAATTAACTAACTAAATTGGTTATTAATTTTAATGCAGTAAAAATGTTCAGATTTTTAAAAAATGTTAACACTTTCTTCATCTTTAAAAAATCTTTTTCTATCCCAAAGTCATAAAGATAACCATTTCTAAAAATGTGTTTGCCTTTCCCAGTTAAGCCTTTAAGGCATCTGGAATTGATTTTTCTACTTGGTGTGAAATACGAATCCGATTTTTAAAAAGAGATTTATTTACTTATTTATTTGAGAAAGAGAGCGGGAGAGAATCTGGGGGTAGGGGCAAAGGAAGAGAGAGAGGAGACTCTCCGATGAACGTGGAGCCCTACAGAAGCAGGTCTTGATCCCAAGACCTTGAGATCATGACCTGAGCCAAAACCAAGAGTCAGACACTTAACTGACTGTGCCACCCAGGCACCCCAAAGTAGGAATTCAATTTAACGGTTCCATGCGGATAACCCATCGTCTTAGCACCATTATAGTCTGTTTTTCTCCTTGTGTGATACGCAGTGTCACTTTTGAGATATATTACATTTCTGTAAATGCATGTCATGGCTTCAGATTGTCTTTATTATGCTCCACTGGTTACTTTGTCTGTGTGCCAATAAATATTACCTTAATTATTATGATTTTCCAAGTCTCAGTGCCTGGTGAGAAAGTCTTCTCATATTTCCCTTCAGGAGTGTTTTGGCTATTTTTTGACCTTTGCTCTTGCGTATATATATTTTAGAATCAGGTTGTCATATTCCTATTTATTGGGGACCTATCTTGTTTTCAGCTAAAGAAAAGTGGTGCAAGAACAGGTGTTATGGCTTTTGTTTATAGAGAGCTTACATTCAAATTGCAGAGAGGACGAATACGTGTGAAACCACGAAGAGGGAAGAGGGTAGGCAAAGTGCATGGTTGCGTAAACTGTGTTAGTGGATAAGGGAAACCCCGAACACAGTCAGATGGAGAAGGTAGAAGAGGTCAGGGACATCCCAGACAGGGTAATGGGCCTGGAAAGGAGAGATGAAGGGAAGGAGGGGAGCTATGTTCAGAGGTGATAGAAAGAAAACTTAGCTGAGTGTTAACGTGTCCGTTTATAAAGTGCTTTCACATCTATTATTTCATTCAGTACTCAAAGAATACTGTCGGGTAGGACAGGTAATATTCTTATTTTGAGGGACATATAGGTAACACGATTTGCCGAAGAATCCTGTTTGCAAATGCAAGGCGGGGACCTCAGCTCTTCTGCTTCAAGGCTAGAGTTCTTTCCATGTTGCCTCCCCTTATCATTCCATTGGTAAGAATGGTTTCTCAAGAAAGCCAGGAGACCTTGAATTGGCCGTCTGTGTGACACACGTGCCTTCTTCCTTGCCCAGAACATGTCAAGAAGCAGGACAAGCTGTTTGATCTGAGATCCCATGGAAGGCTTTTAGCATCTAAACCTACTCAGCTGGGGCCCTGCAGGGGAGACTGGGGGGAGTCAACAAAAGAAAGGTGGCAGATAAGAATCACATGGTCTCAAAAAGATCTTGAATACCTCTTAGGAAATTAAATTTAATATAGGATCCGTTACGTTAAGACAGTGATTCTATTATAACAGGCTTGTTGTTTTTCCTTGAAAAGAATGTCACAAAGTAATTATATATTTTTATCAGGCAAAATTTGGGGTTACTATAATTTGCTCTGAGCTTACATCTGGCACAACAGCATTTTGAGCACAGAACTAAGTCTCCAATGCAAAATAGCGGAAGCTGGCAAGGTTTCTACAGGTGTCCCCCATTTCTTGAAAGTTCACAGTATGGCGCTTCACTTCTACGAAAAGACCTACATCAGTACCTGTTTTTGCCAACCAAGGAAACTGAAGAGGATTTTCGCTTTCATGGAACATGACAGAAAGCAAAGCCAGCCTTCAGCGTCGTGTTGCTGGAAGTCCTTGTAAAGGCGGCACGCAGCCCCACGCAGCTCCTTCTCCGGGAACTGCACTCAGCATATTAGCATCAAGCCACTGCAGGTCTGAACTGGGTCCGTGAGCATCTGGGCTTTATCTCCATTTATTTTGTGCATCTGTTAGCAAGATGTGTCCCAAGGTATCAGAAAGGCTGAAGAGAGGTTATTTTTTTGGGTCTGGGAAGGCTCAAACATTTTCCCATATAAATTAATGATAATTGCTTCTTTTTTTCCCCCTGCCATTTTGGCTTACAAAAGATTTCGTAAGAATGCTCTACTTTCAGATAGCGGAGGAAACATGTACTCATTTCCAGCAATTTCCCTTCGTCTTTCCCCAGTCCATCAATTCTCAAGTCCCGTCTGGCATTCAGAGCCCTCTTGAAAACTCTGCCTCACTTCTAAGTCACACTAGTGTTCAAGAGTGAATGTGAACGGATTCATGCTAGGGTAAACTGATTTATGAGAAATTATTTTTTTAAATGGTAAGTTATTTTTCTGTCTTTCAAGAGTATCTTCATTTAATTGAAGCAAAGCCGCAAGCTAAAGAGATTAAAGTGGGCAGTGGTGGGCTTTCCGGGGGTCACTGCCGCAGCGTGGGAGGTGGGCGGCACAATTAGAGAGAAAATGTTGCTTTTAGTCCATGACCTCACAGATGAAAGCACACCAAACCAGCAAGTATTTATTGAGTGCCTACAAAATGCAAACCAGCAGACTTTTCCCGAATGCCTAAAAATGTCTCATTATGGGAAATACATGGCTTAATCTCAAGACATTTAGGGTCTGCTGGAGATGATGTAAATTGGGAGTTCTTAATTTGGGGTCTTTAGCTATTTCATGAGTTATCTGAAGTTTATGCGGTATTTTATGCATATGTGTGTGTGTACGTACACACACTCACACACACATGCGTCTTTAGGGGCCATTAGAATCTCAAAGAGGTCTATAGCTCCCCACAAAACCTTCAAAATGATGGGCATTGGTCTCTACTCCGCATGCTGTTTGTTCTAAATGAGTGTGAACTGTTTTGGACCTTCTTTCCTGAGAGAGATTGAAGAGAAAGCAATCTCCAGGTTGGACCACATACCTGAGGTCCCCTTAATCGGCTCTACCAAAGATAGCACATCTGGCCCAACAGCTGCCTTGGGGATACTATTTGGTTGAGTTGGCGAGAGTCTCCTTCCATCCTCCAGGATTTATTTTCTGCAGGAGCCGGGCGGGTGAATTAAAGGAAGACATGATGGGGACCATTCTTTCTGTATCCTTTTGCTCTTTAAGGGTGGCACAAATTGTAGCCATTTCCCCTGGAGGCAAGATTGATTTGGATTTATTATCTTGGCTTATTTGTAAGCCGAGGGTGGGGATCAGTTTCGGAGGCTTCCGCTGCCCCTTCCCCCACTGGGATGGCTCTTACCTCACTGACGTGAAGATTCCACCAGTTACACATTTGGGGATCAGACAAATGACTGCTATGTGGGTTGCAGACACAGTGGGCTTTCGGTGAGCAGTGCCTGGGCCAGGATTCTAGTCGTGACTGAAGTCCCATATGACCCCACTGAAATGGGGGGGCCTTGGTGCTCTTTTCGGTCTCTGGAAATTAACGTAAAAAATTCAGACCCTTTTGAGTAGCCCCTTTTCCTCGATGTGTGGTTCCCTGAGTAATGGTTATTGGCCTATTTGGGAAGGAAATGGGGAAACATTAATAGGAACTTGCCATGGTGTTACAGGATCCTTCCATTTGGAGGCCCAACTTCTCCTTCAGGGAATAATTTCTGTGTCTAAAAACTGGCTTAGGTTCAGAAACTGGGCAGGGGACCTTAACATGTTTGGGGAGGCAATGGCCCTCCACTTCCTCATTATCTAGACTTGATTTCTCTTGATTTTACGGTTTGAGTAATACTCTTGTTGGCATCCCACTCCTTTGTCCCTAGGGATCTTGTGTTCTAGAATCATCCCCATGACTCTGTGTCTCAGGCCCGTGGGCTGCCCTCACAGCCTTGCCACTCACTGTGATGCTTATGCCCAGCTGCCCTCCGACAGAGAAGCATCGCCACCTGGCGTCTTTTGGGCAGTGGCAAGACAGGGTTCTGGGGGTGGGTCCCATGACCCTCATCCTCACTGCTGTCAATAAATTCAGTTTTGCAATGGCATCTACTATTGGCCCTGGGCCAAGATGGCAGCCACCACGGAACTTCTGAGCTTTGGTAAGCAGGGTATCCTCTGGTGGGCTCTCTGGCCTCGCACGGTATATCCACTACAGTACCACCCACACTGGCTTTTTCATTCTTCCATTACCTGCCATGCAGTTCTGGAATTTCCACTTCCCTTAGTATGGCCCTTTGCCTTTTCTCTGCTTCTAGGAATCAGCCTAGTAAAGTGCCTGCACCGTCTCCCGGGATCCTTGCCAGACTGTTCTATCGTGTATCCCAGGAGAGTGCTCCCGGAGCGATAAACCCTCCATTGGATTTATTGTCTTGTTGTTCTGCCCTCCTTGGTGGAGTGCCCTCCTCGCCCCTGCCTCCACATGCTGGCTGGGCCCCGCCTCTCCTGTGTGCTGTGGTCTCCTTCCTCCCTGCTGGACTGCAGGCTCAGATCCTCTTCCCTGCCAGTGTGCATTGACTTAAAGCACTAGTCATCCAACTGCATTATCCTTATTGTGACTACGTTGCCCGTATTTCTTCAATGCATGCTGTACATCATGCCAGCCAGCGTGGTTCTTTCTGTAAGTAGACCCTCCCAGGTCACCGCAGGCTACCTTGTGCCACCCAGTGCCACACAGTCCCACCAGGGACAGAGCCTCACCGCCAACTGGGTGATCCAGCTCCCAAATCCTGGCCACTTTCTCAGACGACACCTGGAGCCAGTTGAAGACGAGTATGCAAAAGATTGATTAGGAGGTGCTCTTAGGATCCTGTGGACCCCATGGAAGTGAAGGGAAATCGAGCTGAGATGCAGTCTTGGTAGTGGCCTCTGCTGTCCCCGGAGGGGTTCAGAAGCTGGGGTAGCATGACTCTTTAGGACTGTCTCAACTTGGGGCAATAGGGCCAAGTCTTTAAACCCCCATGTCAAAGAGCCATTGGATGCAGGATGCTTTGGTAAGGGGCCTTGCCCTTGGCAATGTGGTTGTCATGAGCCGGGTGATTTGTGTAGGGGCTGACAGTGGAGGGCATTTTGCTGGCAGAACCCCAAGGAGCTGGGAGAAACTTTTATCCCAGAAGGGAGATCAATGTGGAATGTCACAACATCTAGTACAGTCAGTGGTTAGGATTTTTTTTGATAATAATTTTTTATTATGATATGTTAGTCACCATACAGTACATCCTTAGTTTTTGATGTAATGTTCCATGATTCATTGTTTGCATATAACACCCAGTGCTCCATGCAATATGTGCCCTCCTTAATGCCCATCACCAGCCCATCCCATTCCCCCCTCCGAAGCCCTCAGTTTGTTTCCCAGAGTTCACAGTCTTTCATGGTTCATTCCCCCTTCTGTTTACCCCCCCTTCATTCTTCCCTTCCTTCTCCTGCCGATCTCCCTGCTATTTCTTATGTTCCATAAATGAGTGAAACCATATAATTGTCTTTCTTTGCTTGACTTATTTCACTTAGCATAATTGTCCTGTCCATGTTGCTGCAAATGTTGGGTAATCGTTCTTTCTGATGGCTGAGTAATATTCCATTGTATATAGGGACCACATCTTCTTAGGATTTAAAAAATCTTGAATGTGACATCTCCTGATCTTGTCTGCCTTTGTTCATGAAATAGTTGTGACTGTCTCACTAGTAAAGAGTAAATCATAAATTTAAGGACTACATGCTCTTTAGGGTTAGGCAAGCTAGTAGGGAAGTGAGAAGAGCAGAATCTGACCTTGTGACCTTGAGCAAATCCCTTCACCTTTGAATGTCTTTCCTTCTCTGAACTAGAATGCTAACCCCTGCCCTGCTTGCCTTCTGTTGATTGAGGTCTCATTAGCCATGAGACAATATATTTGAAAGTAATTCTGATTTTCTTTTTTTTTTTTTTTAAAGATTTTATTTATTTATTTGATAGAGAGAGAGACAGCCAGCGAGAGAGGAAACACAAGCAGGGGGAGCGGGAGAGGAAGAAGCAGGCTCATAGTGGAGGAACCTGATGTGGGGCTCGATCCCGGAACGCCAGGATCACGCCCTGAGCTGAAGGCAGATGCTTAACAACTGCGCCACCCAGGCACCCCAAAAGTAATTCTGATTTTAAAGCTTCAGCCAAACTAGCGTGGTTTCCTATGCACAGTAGGACCTGTTATAAGTGATAGGTGGTGGAAGGATCCCCCTTTCCCAAAAGAGTTTCCCTACACTTAAAAAGTTCATATCAACTAGAAGTCTTTTCAGAATGCTACAGCTTTGGGAAAGGCTTGTTAGGTTGCTGTCAGTCATACCCTAGACAATGGAGGAGCCTCCAGACGTGAAGAGAGAGGTCCCAGGAAGGAGCTAGGTACATGTGGAAAGTCTGCCGACCAGCCCTGGCTTTGTGCTGACACTGGGCTCCCTGGCTAGGTTAGGGAGGTCGAGCCGGCTCTGCTCCCTGGTCTGCTCTGACAGGAGCTCAGAGCTCTCCCCTAGAGCAAAGGAGCATGCCTCTGTTTCTAGTCAGATCCCAAATCATCCAGTGTTTCACTCAAGTCCTACGGAAGTGCACAGAAACCCATGTCCCTCCATGCTCTGCGACCCCAGCTATGCCAGCAGCACGAGGAACCGTGCACCACCCCCCTTCTACTCAGTAGAAATTGAGTGGATAAAGAGAACTGATAAAAGCCAGTTTCCAAATCTACCTCATTCATCATTTCTAGTGTTTTAGATTACAGCGAGTGCCCTCCACTCAATCACTCCTCATCTCCTGGCAGGAGGTAATAATGACACCTATTTTGGGCCGAGTGGATAATGATAAAATCCTCTGTGCCCACAAAGTGCCTTTCACCACATTACTCTCTGCTCACAGAGCTCAGCTGAAACACAGCCTGTGTTCCGTCCAGTCCGCACGGGAGCAGGCTGGGAGCCGGCGCCGCAGAGATGTCTGGGGGAGGGAGCAGGAGGAGGCAGACACCCACACGCCGGTCTGACACCTGAGGAAGGAGCAGGGAAGGAAGCAGGGCTGGGCGAGGAGACTTGGACCACAGCATAGCTCTGGAAGAGGTGCAGCCAGGCCAGTGGGGAGTCCTCCAGATGTCACCTGTCTTGCTGGAAGACCTGCCATCATCTCCCCACTGTGCTTGGTCATTGGCTGGGGCTGAGCGTCAGTCGCACGCCTGCAGCAGGAAATCTGAGCTGTGTGTTTCCATGGCCTCCAGCGTCCACTCCTTGCCTTGCACAAATCTCGTCTCTCCATAGCTCCTCGAGCAGCTTCCTCCTAGTTCCCATTGGCCTCTCCTTCTGGGGGGAACCTAGAAGAGGTTAATGGGGTGAACAATGGCCCGCTGTTGTGGTGGGTCTTGGAGCCATAGTTGCTCCCCGCTCCGCCCATCCCTTCTGAGTTCCCCTCACCCTTGGCAGGTCATGGTGACTTCCTGGTGTTGGGACCCACGTCTTCATCTCGAGGGGCTGAGCCCTTGGTAACTGTACCCTTCTCAGGCTGGAGTTGCTATGTATATCTGCTTACAGTTACAAGGAGGCAAGAGAGGACCAGCAGGCACTGTCCCTGCCCCAAGGAAAGGGCCAGCCGCCAGCCCCAGCTCCGGAACCTTGGCATGTTTTCACCTCAGGCCACTTCCGTTCATGTGCGTGACTGCGAGCTCTGCTCATGACCCTGTGGGGAGGACTTCCCTTCTCTGCTGCCTTTCAAGGCCAACTCTGAATGTGCCCGCGACGCAGCTGCTGTCCATTTCAGCTTGTATCCACACGCAGCTTACGCCCAACATTGAAACAAATTGAGCTGCAGTTCACATGCCATGCAGATTTGTCAGTCATTTGTGAGCCAAACTTGGCCCTTCTCCTGCTCTTTCTGTGTAGGGCCATCGGTGCAAGCCTGGAGAGGGGCCCTGGCGCAGATGGGGTGGGTGGTCCGGGGTCTGAGCGACCTGCTCACGCAGTTTTCCGGTCCCTCTGTTCCTGCTCAGGCTTACTCACAGATGCGCCATGTCGATCCCATGACGGACCGTGGCTGGGCCTGTCCCACTTGATGACATGGCAGGTCCCACAGAACCCAGCTGTTGATGGACAGCTGTATGTTGGCTTGATTACTTCAGGGCCAAGCATTGTGTCTCTATCAGGGCCCCATCAGGAACTGCTTTCTGGAAGGCATCACAGTCCTCTGCTGCAGATGGCATGGCCTTGTTCCAGAACCCCGGAGGCCTGTGTTGCGTTCTCCCGCTGGGGCTTGCCAGAGGCTCCGCGATGCATCTTGTTTCCTACTGCTAACACCCCCAACACGATGGGGTCTGGTGGAGAGTATGGCCCACGTAGCAGGACGGGTCTGCTCTATCTGCTGCATAGCGCCTTCCTGCGTTGGGCTCCATCCGAAGCTGGCAGCCTTCCAAGTTACCTGGCGTGGACTGGAGCAGAACTCCTGGGTGTGGCATGTGTTGCTTCCAGAACCCAAAGAGGTCTACCAGGCACCTTATTTCCTCCTCTGTGGTATGGAATGTAAGATACAGCAAGTCATTTTCTTCGGTTTAGAAGGCAGGGTGTGGCCTGCCCCTGACCATTGAACCTCTACACACGGCACTGAAGTGGCAGGTCCCAGATGCTTCATAGGGCTTATCTCCCACCCCTGGCCACCCATGGGCTTCCTCAAGGCCTCCAGCATCCTTGCTGCCTTTTGCTTGTCCTATCTTTACTGGAATGGGTTTGTGTGATGTTCTGTGCAATATCCAGGAGGCCAGACTATATCATGACAGAGGGCGGGAGAATTAACATAACCCCCAGACAATTTTGTAAACGAAGTTATCATCGGTCCCATGTGAATGCAGAATGGAAAAGAACACACTTGCCAAATCAAGTATATATTCTGCGCTTGAGGCCTTATTAGTCCCCTCTAGCATCAATACTATGGCCAGCACAGCAGCTACAGTTGGGACTCCTACTTGGTTGAGCTTGTTGTCTGCAGGCATCTTTTAGGATCCATTTGGTTTCTGCAGGGGCTAGACTGGCAGATTAAATGGAAATATGGTAGATCTTATCTTCTGTTGGTCTTTAATGATGGCGCTCCTCTCCAGCTCCCCCCAAGGGATATATTTTTTAAAGATTTTATTTATTCATTTGAGACAGTGAGAGACAGAGAGAGCACAAGCTAGGGGAGAGGCAGAGGGAGAGGGAGAAGCAGGCTCCCTGCTGAGCAGGGAGCCTGATGTGGGGCTCAATCTCAGGACCCTGGAATCATGACCTGAGCCGAAGGCAGACGCTTAACCCTCTGAGTCACCCAGGCGCCCCTAAGTGATGTTGTTTTTGATTTACTATCTTGGCTTATGGGGGTTCAGTTTCAGAGTTTCCACTTGGTGTTTTGCATTACGATAGCTCTTATCCCCACAGGCCAAGGACCCAATGTGGGAGTTACTCCAACTGCCAAGTCTATCAATTCCCATTACACCTTCAGAGACTGGGGGAACGATCACTGGCTGGATCCACGGACCCGTCAGGCCCACTGTGAGCCAGACTACAGCCAAGACTCTATTTGTTACCAGGTCCCCCTGGGGTTTATGATGATGCTTTGGCTCTCTAGGTATCAATGTTAACTCAGATTCTGTGTCAAATCATTCTCAAAAAGTCTGGGAGTTTCCTTACCTCTGCTCAGTAATCACATGAGTGACTGGCCCTTGGAGTCCCTTGGAGAGGGCCTGGGGATCATTATAGCTTATACCTGCTATGCTGTTATGAGGCCTACGGCTCTGTCCACCTCACCTCTGTTAGGTAATGGGTTTCAGGTCTAAAATTTGCCTTGAGTCTGGGAACCGAGAAGAGAAAGTGGCTTTTTGTTGAGGTGACCACCTTCAGCCTCTTGTTCTACATTTTTGCCTTTTTTGTCCTTTTTTTGCGCTTATAGATGTTAAGTTAGGTAACACTTTTTTTTTTAAAGAATGCCTTTTTTTTTTTTTTAAGATTTTATTTATTTATTTATTTGACAGAGAGAGAGAGAGCCATCGAGAGAGGGAACACGAGCAGGGGGAGTGGGAGAGGGAGACGCAGGCTCCCAGCAGAGCAGGGAGCCCAACGTGGGGCTCGATCCCAGGACCCTGGGATCAGGCCCTGAGCTGAAGGCAGACACTTAACGACTGAGCCACCCAGGCATCCTGTTAGGTAACACTCTTAATGGCTGCTTATCTATTTTGCCCCTATGAATGCCATGCGCTATTAACCATCTCCAAACTCTGTGTGTGTCAGGCCCCCTTGACTGCCGCCCAGACCTCTATTACTCTGGGTCCCCCATCTTCCCATAGATGGCAGTGAACCCAGCCCCGTGACTGCTACTGCTCTCATGAGCTTGGCTGCAGAGGAAAGCCGCCACTCAATTTCTCAGTGATGCCAGGTGGACGGGGGAGTCCTCAAGCCAAAGTTGCCTGATGGAGGAGTCTGTGTCTTGCTGGAATGAGCCTGCCTTCGTTCCCCTGCTGTGCTCAGTCACTGGCGGGGAGCAGCCAGCGGAAGCCTGGCACAAATGTGGTGACAAATCTCGAGGAGGAGCAGCTGGGGCCATCAGTCACGTATCGTCTCCGCAGCAGGGGATCGGAGCAGGGTTTTCCTGGGGGCAGCCCAGCCCCTGTCAGGGGGCCATCAGGAGTGGAGAAGGCCTCTAGCTCATAACATGGTAACAGGAAGGAACAATTGTACTGAAGTCAGTAGGCAGAGTCTCTGGGTTTTTTATATTTCTTTTTTTCCCTAAAATATTTCTGGAAACTTCACTTTCAAACACTAATTCTCTGTGCCCAACACTGTCTAATTTCAGAACATTTTCATCACCCCCAAAAAGAAACCCTATACCCATTAGCAATCACTCCCCACTCTTCCCTCCCACCTGGTCCCTGGCAACCACAAATCTACTTTCTGTCTCTATGGATTTGTCCATTCCGAATATTTTATATAAATGGGGTCAAACAATATGTGGCCTTTTGCGTCTGGCTTCTTTCCCTGAGCACCGTATTTTCAAGATTCATCCATGTTGCAGTATATGTCAGTGCTTCATTCCATCTCGTGGTTAAATGATAGTCCTCTGCATGGGTATACCAGTTTGGTTTATCCGTTTACCAACTGGCAGACAAGTGGATTGTCTCCACTTTTTGGTAATCATGAATAATGCTGCTCTGAGTGTTTGGGTACAGGTCTTTGTGTGAATTTATGTTTTCCGTTCTCTTGGGTATAAGAGGGGATGGAGGGGTGAGAGGGTAACTCTATGTTTCATTTTTTGAAGAACTGCCAAACTGTTTTCCAAAGTGTGCGCCCAACATTTTTATAGGCATTTTGGAAGACACACAAGTAAGGATAATCCCTTATTCCAAAGAGTTTACAATGTACAGAAGATGGGGAGATGAGATTAACATTCATACGTTGAAAGTGTAATTGTAATACGGTGTATGATTAAGACCCAAACCATGGAACTCTAAATTAATGGTGGCTCTGCGGTCATATACTCTTAGAGTCGGAAGAGAGGAGAGGGGCAGGGAATGATGACTGCCCCTTAGATCATTGGAGTTATGCTCCCCAAGCCTGCATTTCCACATCCTCTTCCACAAGACAGGGTGGGATTACAGAGACAAAGAAGTAGCAAGTGCTTGAACCTCTGGAAAGCCTGCCCTGTGTCCTCTGCTTTCTTTGTTTTACATTATATTTTAAGATAAGAATCTGATATGGTGAACATAGTTTGAACCTAAGTTTGAGGTATTTTCTCCAGAAGCGAACATAAATTTGAGTAGAGTTATTTCCATTCTCTGATCTGGTCTTCCTTGTGACATAGGGCATACACTTGCCGTGGACCTGGTGGGGTCATGGTTAGGATCTGTGGTTAGGGACAGTAACCAGTTCACAGTGGAAATGAGCCCCGAACCCTGCCCTCAGGGCCATGGAAAGAAGCATTTGGGGGATTCTTCTATTTCAGGCTAAAACAATATTGCAGCATTAGTAATCTCCCACATTTCTTCTTGCAGTGGACTTCTTAATGGAGGGAGTCAACTAATTTCCATTTTCTTTCTTCTTCTTCTTCTTCTTCTTCTTCTTTTTTTTTTAGATTTTATTTATTTATTTGACAGAGAAAGAGAGTACAAGCCGGGGGGAGCAGCAGGGAGAGGGAGAAGCAGGCTCCTACTGAGCGGAGCCGGACCTGGGGCTCGATCTCAGGACTCTGGGATCATGACCTGAGCCAAAGGCAGACACTTACCGACTGAGCCACCCAGGGGCCTCTAATTTCCGTTTTCTACGCATTTGCCTTTCAGAGGCCATATAAATGATAGGATAGAAGTTATTCCCACTCAATTATTCCAAGATACTTAAGTAGAACTGGTATCACCTTTGGGCCGTTTCACTTTGATGTTTGGGTGATCCTCGACTCTCTGATCGTTCCCTTCTCAGCACCTGGAGCCCGCTGCTGTCCTTGGGGAACCCAGCCACCGGCAGCCCCAAAGCCCCAGCTCACCGCACACTCACCCGAAATGGCTCAGCCGGTGTGTCCTTCACAGAGTGATTTGTTTTGAGCTTTACACACCCTTCTTTCTGAGCTTCCTCACCTTCTTACAAGGCCCGCCTTCATTCTGAATACTAAGTAGCAAAATCGAGGCAGGGGGGGCGAAGGAAGCTTTTTCCGTTTGTGCCTCTCGGAGCATGTTGTTTCCCGTGTTGAAGGAGTTGAGACTTGATAATGGACTGGTTCCTTCCACTTGTTCAAACTCTCATCTTTTAGTATCACAAAACCCCCAAATTGTATGGTGAATCTGTCTTTATTTTCTCCATGACTAAACACTGCATTTTCCAGCACTTAACAAGTCATTGTTCTGAAAAATTGTTTCAGATCAGACCCTGCTTCCTAATGAGGCAATGACTTAGTGGGTAATACATTTTCTTTTTTCCTGGACTGTAAACAGTAGCAGACGTGAAAAAAAGCACAAAAGATGAATGAGAAATTAAATTATGCCATTGCCCCCTTCCAGAGGGGTCTGTGAGTAATAAAGGATTATGGAAGACCGAGGCCTTTGATTGAAATTCTATTGATCAGCAAATGCTAATTAAGCAATTACTGTATGACTAGCCCTGGTTGCTGTTTGCAGAAGACCCAGGAAAAGGAGAGTTGTGATTCAGTCTGGGAGGCGAGATTTTAATCTTGTTATTTCTGGGCTTCCTTCCTATTTTGCTATCACATGAAATTTGAACCCTTCTCTTTTCTTGGAGATCTTCTGTAATCTGTGATTCACCTGCTCTTACAACGTTACTGCCCATTTTCTTTCCCAAAAGGAACTCCTAAAATCTGTCTGGTCTTCTGATAGGCCATTTTCATTGGCCTTCACTCATTCCATTCCACCTCCCTTATCCCAAACCCCTAACTTTCCATCTTTCAGAGTCTGATGCAGGTTCTACTTCTTTTGGAAACTTCTCCAATCACTAAAGCAGTTAAAAATATTTATTTATTTATTTATTTATTTATTTATTTATTTATTTATTTATTAAGTAATCTCTGTGCCTGGCATGGGGCTTGAACTCACAACCCCGAGATCAAGAGTCATGTGCTCTACCAGCTGAGCCAGCCAGGCACCCCTCCATCACTCTAGCATTTACCAATCATTTTACTCTATTTTGTCGACATTACAGCACAAATCTATGTTAAATAGTTTGTGTTAAATTACTTTGTATTGTTCAATAGTTCCAAGTGCCCGGTGAAAATTTCCTTCAGAGTTGAGAAAATATCTCATGTTGCTTTTCTCTCTCAGAACACTTAACATCTGTCCATCAAATGAATAATATGTATTTTTTGAGATTTATTTATTTATTTGAGAGAGAGGGAGAGAGCATGAGCGGGAAGGGCAGAGGGAGAGGGAATCTCCAGCAGAGTCCATGCTGAGCATGGAGCCTGACGTGGGGCTCGATCCCAGGACCCTGAGATCACGACCTAGGCTGAAACCAAGAGTCAGGTGCTTAACCGACTGTGCCACCCGGGCGCCCCTCAAATCAACATTATTTATTCTGTATTAGGCCCAGTGCAAGGTTCTGGAGAGACAGTTAGATGGCACAACGTTCCTACCCACATGGATCTTGCACTCTGGGGGCGGGGGGAGTGAGGCAGACACTCAACCGACTGAGCCACCCAGGCGCCCCGATTCTTATTTTTGATTTACCTTTGATTCAAGAGTAGCTCCTGGGGCGCCTGGGTGGCACAGCGGTTGAGCGTCTGCCTTCGGCTCAGGGTGTGATCCCGGCGTTACGGGATCGAGCCCCACGTCAGGCTCCTCCACTATGAGCCTGCTTCTTCCTCTCCCGCTCCCCCTGCTTGTGTTCCCTCTCTCGCTGGCTGTCTCTATCTCTGTCAAATAAATAAATAAAATCTTAAAAAAATAAAAATAAAAAATAAGTGAAATAGCCTTTCTTTAAAAAAAAAAAGTAGCTCCTTACATTCTAAGCATTAAGTTTTTCCCCTAGCTCAGCAGCTTTGGAAAGCAGTTTACGGTGTATAAACTAACACTGTCGTATACAATAAGAGCTACCATCTAAAATCACCGTGATTAACTTCGTACATTGAAGAATGATTTATTCTGTCCCTTTTCTCAACCTCTTATATATCTTTTTACCACTCCTGGATTTCACATAGTGAAATTTCGCTGGTGCTCACACGTGTGTGGGAGTGTGGTGGGCGGGGGGGAGATGTTGAGAACCAAAGCCAAGGTTAGAGTGGCTGAGAATTAGGGAGAGGGGAGAAGTAGAAGTCACATACAGAACAGTCAGTCAGTGTAAAAGGCTGGCAAGGGGGAGAGAGAGCCAGGACGTAGTCTGAGTCACATTGGAGAGAGCCTTGATTGCCAGAACAAGGATGCTGCGTTAATTTTGGTGAGTCTCTGAAGATCTTTAATGGAGTTTATAATAACCTCGATCTGCCCTGCACTGGTCTTTCTGGCCTCATTCCGTGCACGTCCACACTCGCAGGCATACACCCACTGAAATGGTGGGCTACCTGCAGATCACCAAGCACTCCCCGTTCCATGGCCTCTGTGTCTTCACCTTCTCTCCCATCCCTTTATTTATGATGAACTCTAACCTGTTCTTGAGGTTTCTCCTATCATGTCTTCCAGAAGTCTTTCCTGGCCCCTACTAATAGAGTTGGACCCTGGTTCTGTGTGTCCTTTGGACCCCACGGTTACCTTGTCTTTCTACCGATCGCTCTGAATTGCGATGCTTGCTCAATCTTCTGTATCCACGTCCGGATAGTAAGCTCCTACAGGAGGGACTGTGACACGCTTACCACTATATTCCCATTGCCCGGCACATAGGACATAAGTATTTGATGCATGAGTGAAAGACATAACGAGCAAACCAATGCAGGAATGGAAGCATGTACTTGGTGCTGACTTCAAGGACATTCTTGGCAAGGCGAATGGAGAAAAGAAAGAGAAGCGAAGACAGTTTCTATGGTAATCCGGGTAAAAAAGGATGACGCTTAAACTAGTAGCAGAAAGAGTACAAAATGGGGACAGAAGAAAATTTCAGAGGAAATCTAGCAACTGATTGAGGGCACAGAGGGAGGAAGCAGAAATGTTGAAATTCTGAGCTTTGGAGCTTTTAGGAATAGTGGGCCCTGAGTGGAGATCGGGAAGTCAGAAGAGGTGAGAGCTGGTTTTGGGCTGGTAGTGGTGGGGAGATAGATAGGATACTACGGAATACCAGAGTCATGCATGTTTAATACTACCTACTAAAGCTAACTTTACACGTAGTTTTCCTGATTCATGGAAATGTATCAGGATTAAGCTATTTGTGCCTAAATGGCAGATCTGGTGTCTTTGTCCTCATTGTTAATCCTTGGATTGTTTGAGAGACCCCACCTTCCTTTTTCAGTGTGGATTTCTAGGTTACTTGGGAAATTCACCTGGTTTTTGCACTTCCATCCAGGCAAGATCCTGTACAGCCAGGAAATTCATATTTCAAGCCTGATTCAAGGGAGTTGGAATTAAGCCATTTACATGAGAGTCCTCTCAAGTTTCTTCTAGGATAATCCCCACGACTAGTGATAGTTCCTCCCTTCCCAGCATCCTGGGTCAGACAGGTGCTGAGTATCTGCCTAGGTGAATGATTGGTCATAGCAATGCCAGTGCTAGGTCAGATGGCAAATGAATATCTTCTCTGGTAGGATTACTCTCAGTATTAGCATTTAGCGAAAGAATGCCACTGAAGAAGTTTGTCTTTGGCATTTTTTTGGGTCACTGTTTATCTCCATGTCCTTTCGTAATAGATCTTTCCTGCTTTGAAACTCTACCCAGTATATGGTCCAGGCAGAAAGCTTCTCTAAACTTCTGGGAAAAGAGTAAGGTCATACCATTCAAACTTCGTTGTTAATGTTGGGCTGTAACTTATTTGATCTCCCTTCTCTGTGACACTCCTATCCTAATAGGGGCCAGATTCTTCGTAATGTCTGACAATGTTGGAAAGTTGCTTGGTCCATTGGTATGGCTCCAGGAGGCACCGCGGGGTCCTGGGTTCTGGTCCTAGCACTGCATTAACAGACTCTGTAAGCTGGACCAATTGAATGAATAGAACCTCAGTTTTTTAATTTATGAAATGAGGCAGTTAAACGTAATCAGTGGTTTTCAGCTCTAGCAGTCATATCAGTGTCTTCCTTTTGTCTGAAGCTCCCTTTTCACTGATCTGAAATGAAATCCAGGGATAACATAAGTTACTTAGATACATAATTTAAAAATCAATATAGTGCCTTAACTGTAATAAAGAAAGACGTAAAAAGAAAGTATTCATATAAAACAATATGTATTTCAATATGTAAATGCTTAGGCCCACAGACACCGGAAGACGTATTCATTAGATGTTTCCAGCTATACATAGAACCATAAATGTGACAGCTACACACGCTACAGCCAGGACTGTGTGGTACTGGCCCTCGTATATCATCTTTATTGGCCATCAAATATAACTAGTGGCATTGCTGTCAGTGATGTGATTTTCTGAAATGGTGAACATTTCTTGGTAAGGTTCCAAACAAAATAAACTATGATCTTCCCTTCTTGGTTGCTTTCCAAAAAAAAAAAAAAAATCAGTATATATTTAAACTGAAAAAAAATAAGCCAAAACAAAACGTGTTTATATGCAGAAAGGAGTTTTGTTCTAGGCTCAAATAATAAAATACACGTTTTTTTACTTATGTGATTGGCTGGCTGAACATTGGGAAGTCAACGTGGAAGTGGGATAATGGTCTGGGGAAGGAGGGACTTCTCCACATTCAGGCTGTTGGATATATCGCTCACCACCACCCACCAAACGCTGGTCGGTTCCCTCCAGATTACTAGGAGGACAACAAAAAGACCCACCACAATTTCCAAGACACACTCTAGGTGGAGAGAGGCAGGAGTGGCTAGCGGGCAGTACCATCTCCCTTGAGAATTACTGAACTGGACAATATTCTAAGTCTGTGTCTGGTGGACCAAGGGCAGCCTCAGCCACTGGGGGGCACAGAGCTTATTCATGAACTGGGGAGGGGGGCGGTGTGGTCCTTTCTTTAACAAAGACTCAAAATTACAAATACCAAATTAGGTAGGAACATGGGCATTTATGTACAATGGAAAAGAAATTATAACAAAATACAGAATTTTTTCATGCTGATAAGTACCACACACATCTCAAGCACCTAGTATTTTTTTAAATTAACGAACTGCCTGACGGGCCTCTATAATATCCCCCCCCCCATTTTTGGCAGCACACCCCGATCACCTTTCACATGACGATGGACGTTGTTTCCTATCAAGACAAGGAAGGATAGTTCTGTCTTCCCTTTAGCGTACTTGATCACACTTTGTTTCTGCTAGTGATAATTTAGAAATGTTTCTTTTGCCTTCACATTAGTTATCAAGTAAATTTTTAGGAGTGTTATCAAATTTGGGGAAACTTCTAGTTTCTTTTATATCTAAGCTGTCAGATAAACACAAGTTTTTTTGTACATTGACTATCCTAAGCACTCCTTAAACTGGCAATACCCATTAGACAGCTTGTCACTGATGTTCTCATGTGAGTAGCTTAATATTCATTGATACTATCTTCATTAAAGTCAGTATTTCATGCCAAGTCAGCAAGAAATTCAAAGGTAAGAATTCTGATAAATTCTATTGTCTATGATCCCCACCAAAAAGGAAAAAAAAATAATGGTGTTTTTATTATTTGCATTGGTTATTACCAAGTCTATTTCTTCTAGAAGAGAGCTTCCCTTTTGACTTAGTATGGATGAAAACTTTACCCTTCATCACAACTTTACATGTTCAGCGATTGGAAGAATTTTCCATAGACTGACATCTAGCCATGTGCATTTCAAATCTTGTTTCCCCTCCACCTCTCACGTACTTCTGGGGCTGGTGGCGTAGCGCATGGTCATAGCATGTCATGACCTTAGCTCTGCACCTGCACGCCATGATAGATACCAGGCAAGTCGGCGGAGTAGACGGTAAGAACATCCCTAGGAGTCTTTCTTGGATGTGAAAGCAAAAACTTACCTCTATGTAGAAGTGAATCTGAGCCACACAAATATTTCCCAGCAACACAAAACTAAATGCATCCACAATTCAACTTGCCCCTATCCAGATTCTCAAAATGACCTCTACTCTTGATGGTACCCATCTCTGGACAAGTGTGATAGAAAGGAAGTCAGAGTGTAATGAGAATATTCTTAACAACTGTGGTTGAAATATTTTACTTCTGCACATGATCTGTAAAAAATATATTTTTAAATATTAAAAAAAATTTAAATTTTAATTTATTTTATGTGACTATATATATATGAGTTGGAAATATATACCCCCCCACACATTAGAGACACTCCCAGGACTTTGAAAGAGGCCTGTGCAAACAAGCTTTGTTAGCTTCACGACAATCTGACTCAACTCCCTATGATTCTTTGAATTGATCTGTAATTTTGAGGATGAGAGGAGCTGGGAGGTGTCTCACTTCATATAATACATAGCGCTTCCTCTATTTGTGATAAGACAGGACTTTCTTCTCTAATTAGTCTGTTGCATTTTTTTTTCCTGTGATGTTGCCAAATTCTGGGTGATAAACCATTTAAAATTTTCAAAACGAATTTTGACTACGGGCAAAAGCATAAATTAACATATCTTAACAATTCGAGGAAGATGAACAACAAAAGCCAGTGGTCCCACGGCTTCTCCCCGTCCCAGAGGCAACCACCTTCTGGTTTTTAAGCCATTTTTTTCAAGTTTTCTTTAAAGTTTTACTTTAAAAAGCCCAATATATAGATGCTGTGATGTCTTGGGTCATCGTTTTAGACATTCTTCTTCTTTTTTTTTTTTTAAAGATTTTATTTTATTTATTTGACAGAGAGAGAGAGACAGCCAGCGAGAGAGGGAACACAAGCAGGGGGAGTGGGAGAGGAGGAAGCAGGCTCCCAGCAGAGCAGGGAGCCTGATGTGGGGCTCGATTCCAGGACCCTGGAATCAGGCCCTGAGCTGAAGGCAGATGCTTAACGACTGCACCATGCAGGCGCCCCTTTTATCATTTTAGACATTCTTATTGTCTCCATTCTAATAGATGCAAAGTTTAGCTTTCAGTTCCATGGTGTCTTTCCTGCAGACAACCCCTCGGGCAGCCTGCGATCCTTCCCTTCCAGTCGGCACTGTCCTTCCCCAGGATGGCAGAGCAGGGGTCTGGGGACTTCCCTTTGCCACAATCCTGACAAGCCCTTTCTTATCTCATCCTGTGTGTTTTAGCCCCTAATTCCTGACTCTCAGATCTTTCTTTTTATTTGGTTCACTCCATTTTGTTGAAATACATCTTCCAGTAGCTTTTTGAAAAAGAGTGTATGTGAGACAGAAATCTTTAGAAACTGCAAATATTACAAGTGAATTGCTTGTACAGTGAATTCCACTGCTGTGGAATTCTAAATAAAAGATAATTTCTTAGGGGCTCATTGGTGGCTCAGTCAGTTGAACGTCTAACTCTTGATCTCAGCTCAGGTCATGATTACAGGGTCATGGGTTCGAGCCCTGTGTTGGGCTCCATGCTGGGCGTGGAATCTCCTTAAAAAAATTTTCCTAGTGGGGCGCCTGGGTGGCTGAGTTAACATCTGCCTTCAGCTGAGGTCATGATCCCAGGGTCCTGGGAGCAAGCCCCACATCAGGCTCCCTGGTCAGTGGGGAGTCTGCTTCTCCCTCTCGCTCTGTTGCTCCCCCTACTGCTCTCTCTCTCTCTCTGTCAAGTAAATAAAAAACATCTTAAAAAAAATTTTCCTAGTGCATCAGAATTCTGAAGGCATCCTTCCAGTGCTTTCCAGCTTTAGTGTTACTGTTGATAAGTCTGGTACCATTGGATTTCCACTCCTTTGTAGGTAACCTGTTTCTTCTCCCTGGATGTTTTAGGATCTCTTATTTAATCCTAGTGCTCTGAAAATGTACAATAGTTGGCCTCACGTGTGTTGGTTTTCAGTCATTGCATTGGACACTTGGTAAATGGGCCCTTTCAGTTTGGAGGACTGTGTCCTTTAGTTCTTAGAAATTTCCCTGGTTTTGTTGTTGTTGTTTTGTTATACATATATGTATATATATGTATATATATATGTATATATACACGGTTATTAATTTTCCTTCCTACTGTTTTTGTTGTTGTTGTTCTCTGGCTGAAATTATTATTCAGAAATCGGACCTCCTGGATTGTTTCTACTTTCCTTTTCAGTATTATTGTCCATTTCTTGATCTTTTTGTTTTATTTCTATTTTTAAGGAGATTTTCCTAGACTTAAAAATTTTATATATTTTTAATAGGAAGAGGTTTTTTTTGTTGTTGTTGTTCTTGGAGTATTACTTTAAAACCTTTATATATAGTATTGTTATTATTTCAAGGATGAAATATTATTTTTGTATTTTTCAGATTTTTTAAAATTAGGTCCCACACTCAACATGGGGCTTGAACTCACAGCCCTGAGATCAAGAGTCACATGCTTTACTGACTGAGCCAGCCAGGCACCCCTTATTTCTCTGAGATTCTTACTGACTTTTCTTCTCCTACCTGTTATCTCCAAGTATTTGTTTCATTTTCTCCTGTCATATTAGAAATATTTCTAGTATTTCTCAAATGTCTGATGACCCTAGGCTGTCTATTCATATTTAAGGATGAGGTCTAAGGGCTGTTTGTATATTTTAAAATTTATTTTATTTATTTTATTTTTTTATTTTTTAAAAATTTTTTATTATGTTATGTTAGTCACCATATAGTACATCATTAGTTAAAATATATCTAGAGTCTTACCACTTCTCACCACTGTCACCTGTACCATCTTGTTTCAAACCACCATCATCTCCTTCCTGAATAGTTGCGAGAGTCTCCTAATTGAACTCCCTGCTTCCATACCAATGCATTATAGACTGTTCTCAACAGAGGCTGGAGCAATCTTTTAAAAATATAAGTCATATTACATCACGTCTGCTCTAGATGCATCAATCGA
The DNA here is from genome assembly GCF_024610735.1 of Ursus americanus. Classification (NCBI taxonomy): domain Eukaryota; kingdom Metazoa; phylum Chordata; class Mammalia; order Carnivora; family Ursidae; genus Ursus; species Ursus americanus. The sequence continues at coordinate 35,941,497 of NC_142140.1, read as the reverse complement.
TGGCTTTCCATCTTGTTCCAAACAAAAATCAAACTCCTTATGATGATGTATTTGTTTTCTATGCTGTGTAACAGGTCGCCGCACATTTAATGGTTTAAACAATATACATTTATTATTTCACAACCCCTGTGGTTCAGAAGTCCAGGCCTGACTTAGCTGGGCCCGTTGCTTAGGATCTCCCAAGGCTGCAATCAAGGTACTGGCCAGGGTTACGTTCTCATCTGGAGGCTGGACTAGGGAAACACCTGTTCTCTAACTTGCGTGGTTGGTTATTGGCAGCATTCAATTCCTTGCGGTGGTGGGATTCACAGAAGCTTGCCTTGTCGAGCCAGCAAGGAGGGAGAGAGACAGAGACGGAGAGAGAGAGAAACAGAGACCAGTGTGAGTCTTCTAGCAAGACAGAGTCTCACGTAACGCAACGTAATCATGAGAGTGACACCCTCTCGTCTTTGCTGTAGTCTTTTGGTTTAGAATCAAGTCACGGATCTTATCCACACTCAGAAGGAGGGAATTGCACAGAGGTGTGAAGATGGGGTGTCACCTTGAGGCTGTGCCACAACGCTCTACGTGGCCTGGCTCTCTACTACCTCTCCGACCTTATTTCCTACAGTTGTCATTCTTACTCACTCTGCTCCAGCCACAAGGGTCTTAGGGCTTTTGCATTTTCTCTTCCCTCTGCCTAGAACCCTCTTCTCCCAAGTACCCATCCACATGACCCACTTTCTCACATCCTTCACGTCTGTGGTCAAGGGTCACCTTCTCAGAGGATCCTTCTTTGATCACCTTATTTAGAGTTCCCGGCACTCCCTAGTCCCCTTTTCTGCTTTAGTGTTCTTCATACACTATGTCATTTACTTATTTGTTGTGTTTACTGTCGGTTTTCCCCTACTACAATGGCAGCTCTATGAAGATAGGGATTTCTACCTGTTTTGTTTACTACAGAATCCTTTGTACTTAAAACACAGTGGTCACTCCATACATATTTATTAAATGAATGGATGTGTATGTGCAAGACTTGCTGTGTGATCAGTTCCACCATAGGACAAATGGATGGGTGGCTGGCTGGCTTTTCTGTTGGGGACTCCCAAATATCAACGTCTGTAGGTCTCTGTTCATGCGTCATCCAGCTTCTCCAAGAAAGGATCATCCAATCCCTGCCCAAGGGTTGTGAGAAGCCTGGCTGCCAGTGTTTTGTAGCTATGCAGTAGAGGGGGCTGGACGTCTTACATTCAGTTTGAAAATTATCACTGTATCTCCTGATTTTTCATTCTGCCCCTCACCAAAACCCCTCTTCTCTCCAAGCCTAGTATCCTCTAGACCTACAGGAAAGGGAATCAATTGAATATACAAGATAGAGGTTGGGATCTTGGGGTTTATCTGCTGCCTCTGGCTCACCCCTGCCTTCTATCTATTGTTTAACATTTCCTGAATTCTTCTAGAGTTCTTGTGGGTGAATTAGCTTCTCTTTCACTGGCATCTTCTTTTGTACACCCTCTCGTTTGACCGTTCTCTCTCTCTTTTTTTAAAGATTTTATTTATTTATTTGAGAGAGAGAAAGAACGCATGCGCAAGTGGGGTAGGAGAGGGGCCGCGGGAGAGAGAGAGTCCCTAAACAGACTCCATGCTGGACACGGGGCTTGATCTCATGACCCTGTGACCAGGACCTGAGCTGAAACCAAGAGTCAGACGCTGAACTGACTGAGCCATCCAGGCACCCCTAACCTTTCCCTGTTCTGTTAAGTCATTCAACCGTCCTCCAACCACCTTCTGACTTTATATGGAGTTTCTCTTTCTGTTTCTTTTCCTCCTTGTTTTGGAGAATTTTGGGAGAAGAAGGCCATCTTGATACTGAAAAATCCCCAAAAAACATTTTTATCCAGATGTTAACATCTCCCTGGGGATAGGCTTGAAGTCTAAAAATATTGATGGCAAATGGAAACTCTTATTAGAGCCTGCTTGATTTTGTGCTAAAGGTGAACATTACGAAAAGGATCTCAGATAATTCCAGTGTTAAAGGGGAGTGGAGGAGGAGGTGAGAAGTACCATCTACAGTCAACACTTTAGGTAGTTCATACCTTTTGATCCTTCGTCATTCTAGAACCCTGCCTGAAAGGCATAATCAGAAACTTGAGCAAAAATAGAAGTACAGTCACGTTCATCACAATACTAGTCATATGATCAAACTTGGAGAAACCACAACAAGATAAATATGGCACATTCACTGGAATGTAATGCAGACATTTAAAGAGGTATTCTTGAAGGTGCTTTGAAAAGTGAAAACAGTCAGATTTTTAGGACTGTTAATGACATGAGAAAGAGCTCACAAAATATATTACATGATAAAAACAAGATGAGTATATATTACTTTTATTGTAAGAAGGTTTTAAAAGGCACAGCTAAATTAGAAGGCATTCGATTTATTTTAAACCATTTAAAAAGATTTCTAAGGTACACAAAATGAGTGTTATATGCACCAGAAAGTACCAAGTTATGGTTTAGAAATTCGTTCTAAAGAAAGCCTCTGTTTTCTTCCTTCGGTACCATGCTCCCATAGATAGATGTGGAAGGGAACGAAGCAGTCACTCCTTTTCAAGGAGTCCCATTACCTTTCCTTCAGACTGTTTGGTAAACTTATAAGTCTTCACTTACCCACTTCCCAAAATAATCTTTGTATGTACTTCAAAAGAATGGTCTTTTCCAATACTCTGCCAAGCCTTTAAAGAAAGAACTATACTTGACCAAGTTTGGAAAAATGCGTAAGTGTTCACTGCACGTAAAATCAGTGTGTTCATTTCGTAGGAACATTCTCGAGTAGGATGATTTTAGGTATGCAGATAACATGTACTCTAATATTAATTGTTAGTGCTAGAGGAGTTTCGTTCAGGGAAACATTATTGACTTAGGGAAGATGTCAGTCCCTGTGCCTGAACTCTCCACGACATAAAGTAGATGTGGGAAAGTGTCATGGTTCAGGAAATAATCATCACAACAAGCTTCTGTGCTCTGCTGGCATTCATCTACCCAATTCATAGGCATAGTGAGTATGAAAGTTCTAGAGGGGACTTTTAGCCCTTGGGAGAAGCAAGAGCTAGGATGGCAAGCAGAAGTTACATTAGGGTATGTTTTGTGTCCCAGTCTGCTTTCTGTTCTCTTACTATTTTTATTCTTTCTCTCCCCCCAGCCCTACCCCCTAACACCATTAGAAATGGGGAGGGTAAGTCCTATCTGTTTGTATTTGCTGTCCTAACCCCCACAACCCGACACTGAATGCACCATTATGAATTTCCATCCTTCATCTCCCATATACATGTATGGAGAACTTTATTACACAAGGCATTAGGTGAGACACCTGGGCCCAAGGAGCTTAAGATCGGGCACACGATTCAAGGTAGTTCAGTGAGCATATTCCATATATGGTGAAGGAAGTCGGGAAGAGAGATCATTATGGGTAAGTGCCTTAGGGAATAACTTCTGCTCTGTGCATTTAGCTTTTTGGGATAGAGGGATTTCCCCCTTTTGTTAGCTTGAATTTTATTTTTATAGTCGTGCTTTGGCATACGCTCACGGAGCTGTGTCTACTGGACCTAGGCTTCGCCAGCAGACTGCCCAAGGAAGGTGCAGGTTAGCTCCCGCAAACTTAAAGAGGTGAATGCAATCTCCCTGCACTGGTCAGCACGGGAGGACTCGTTGGGTAGAACTGCTAGACACAGGCACTTTGAAAATAAGGAAGCTAGACTAGTTAAACATAGGTTGAGATTCTCAGTTTTTACCTATTTCAAATACTTGAAGTGTTTTTGTTGAGGAAATTGTACCGATCAGAGTAAGGTATCTATCGGTCACGTTCGAGCTTCCCTATATCAGACCTTCTGACTCTGACTTGTCCTTGGAGGAGCTAGTGTCTCTCTCACATGCTTGGGTCCGTGTGGCGCTGTTTTCAGGTTACCTGAAAGGGGAAGTTTGGGATGACTGGAGCTTTTCCCTAGTTCCATTGTTGTACCTTGTTCACTGGTCTCTAAATGGAAAGCTGATCATTCTAGAATCCTCCTCCAGTATCCGCAGTTGTAGAGGTGAATTCAGTGTGAACTTGGCCCGTCTTGAACCTTCCCAAGGAGATTTAGTTACTTGGAAGGCACTCAAAACAACACTAAGCACACAGGAAGGGGTTAATACGTAGTGCTTCCTTACCTGGCAAGTCTTTTGGAAGCAGTGCTGTTAAATTGTAAAAGAGCTCACATAGTTCACGTAAAGCAGTGGTTTTTTGGAATAACTTGTTTGTGCAGCTTCATGGGACCAAAAAGCTACAGCTGACAGTAGTGACAGGCTACCCTACAAGGAGAAACAAGGGAAATCTGGATACACTTCAGATCCCAGCTTAATCCTCTGAAGGTTTTCCTGTCCACCTGGGGCTCATTGCTCTCTTCAGCTTTCAGATCTTGTAGCCTCTCTCTCTGATTTCTGCCCGGATTCCTATGCACCACAGCGACGGCTGTTCCCGTACTTGCTTTGTGCCAGGCACTCTCCTAGGTGTTAGGAGAGCAGAATAGTGATTCCTGCCCTCCTGGCTGTTACAAAGGAGTGGGAGAGACAGACAATAAACAAGTAACAAGAATAAACAGTTCACTGAGGATTCTCATTTCATTTGGATATAGACTTGACACAGCTTTATTTTTTCCAGTGACTGCTTTCAACCTTGTTCACCAATTTCCCGCTTCTTAGTGAATGTTTGGCATATCCTGCAGCTTTCTAGTCAAGTGGTTAAAATACAGTCCAGGCCAGCTCAGAATTCCACCTGACTTCTGATTCAAAATAACATGACACGCTGTATTTCTGTTTACCCCATCTGGGAGGAAGAGATTCTGGGCTGGTCTCTTTTCCTAAGAAAAGAAATATCTCTCTCCTGCAGCTGGTCTGGAGCTGCCACTGGTATTCGCTGTGTCCTTCCGCTGTACCCATTCTAAATTCCTTTCACACTTGGCTAACACAGCTGCTAGCTTACCTTATGTGGGGAGGGCTGAACCCTTGGTTGTTCCTGAAATCTCTGGGGTCCAAGTCTGCTGTATTGTCCATGTATCATCCAGTTGGGCAGGGGAATACCAGGGGATGTGCCAGGAGGCCACCTGGGTGTCAAGCACGCTCTTCCCTGTCCCTCTTATCTACTAGCAGTCCTTGCCGAGGATCAGTGACCTCTCCTGGTACGGTGACACCTTTCCTTGCCTGCTGGTCTTTTAGAACGAGGAGCTCAAAGTGACTAGGGGGAAGCTGTAGCTAAAACATCCTCTGGTAGAAGTATTACTCCTGTGGGAAACAAGATCTTTAGACCCATAGCATCTGAAGTTGCAGGGGGAAGAAACAGAAGTTCCCTTCCTGGGTGGCTGGGGGTGATGGCAGGTGGGAACACTCCTACTTTCATCCTTTGGTTCCAGACCCATGCATTCCTCCTCCTGGGGATATAGCACAATATAATGGTCATTGCTCTAGGTGTTAACTTATTTCTACCCTGCGGGTATCACTTCTGCCACCTCGGATAAAACTTCAGTGTGCTGTTCTACCACTCTGTCAATGTGGCAACTTCTAGAGAGGTGAGCAGTATGGTAGGACCAGGGATATCATGGTTACGTGCTACACGGCTTTACCTCTTTTGCTGTAAAATGAGGTCCCTTGGTCTAATGTACTGTCTTGCAGGTTTAATGTCAAGGAGAGCCTGCATAGATATGTCTTTTTCCCTTATGTATAAATTTGTGTTATTTTTTCTTTCTTCCAAAGAAAACTGGGGATGGCTTTGATTTTAGGGGCACCAAGAAGCTTCTGCAGCTGGGCTGTGTTTCTGTGGGGGGTGCATGCAGATTTTTCCTTAAAGTGGTTGGCTAATGCCGAGAATTCCTTTCACTAATGTGGTGTCTTTCTTCCATTTAAAGAAAAGGCTTACAACGCAAACTCCTGGGGGAAAGATAATATAATGCCTTAAATACATCTTCAGGTGCCATGACTGAGGCTAAAGTCTTCACTGAGCCCAAGGGGAGGAGGGTCAGAAGACAGTGACAGCCCAGGAGTCGGGAGAAATTACTCTCAGGAGACAGAAAGGGGCAGGAGCTAAGCTCTTTGCCCCGCGCTGGCTCTGCTGCCTTTGAACCTCCGGGTTGCAGGGTTTAGTGGTGAGTGTCGTTTGTGAGTTCTGAAGACGTGCTGGTGCTCTCAGAAAGACATTGAGACTAGTGGAAATATTTCCCTCCCTATTCAGGCTGCGCTTGCTTTCTTTCCTTCTTCTAGGATGTCGCCCGGCTCACCAAACTTACATTTCCTCAAATGTGTGGGACTTCTCCGTCCGTCTAGTTCTCCTTTCTGTGTATTCCAATCCAGTCTTCCAGCGGTTTCCTGTGGCCCATGTATGCAGAAACGAATCCGTTTACACAGAACTGACCTATCATCAAACTAAAATGCCCAATATTTAGAGAAGCTGAATTCTGAGATTTAAAACAAGTAGAATTTTTTTTAGAAACTCTTTCCAACCTAAAGTCACCTGAGATCCCAAAGATCTGAGTTTTGTTTCTAGTTCTACCACTAAATAGCGCTATGACCTTGGATAAGCAATTGTACCCTTTCAGGGGCCTCTGTTCACTCACCGATCAAAAGACTTCATTAATGCAATTAATATACGTAAAAGTGCTCAGTGAACTCCAAAGAGCCAGGTGATGGGAAGATGGCATTGCTAACGTTGCGGTGTGACTCTTGGTAAATATCCCACAATTCACAATCACTCAGGGAATTTGGTCCGGCTTTTGCTTCCTTCATCCATTTGGTTTTTGCACCTGTTCTAGGCGGTTGAAGGCAATATTAGAATCACTGATGAGTTGTGGTTTGTTTTTGGATTTTTTTTTTTTTCTGGCCATACTATCCTCCCGAAAGCTAATTCCCAGGCTTAAGAGTTATTGCCGAGTCCGATCCCCACCCCGCCCCTGGTTTTCTCTCCCAGAAATGGTGTTGACGTTTCTGGCTTTTTACTTCTGCTCTCCTTTGAGACCTCTTAAGTTCGAGAACTCATTTAATTCCCCTGTCTCCAGCTGGGAGCGTTCTTGAGTTCTGTTTTTCCTCCAAGATCTGGGAGGAGACTGCTTGCTCATTCCTGGATATTCTTTGCCTTGTATTTTCAGAGTCGAACACACTGCTTACTTCCATTTCCCACGGTTGTCTCTTTTTTTCCGTGAGCCCGTTTTCTAAACATGGCTGCTGCAGCAAGAATCCCCTTGGCCTCAGTGAGATTGTGAATATCGGACACTGCGGTTCTCCCCACGCGGGTTATTCGTAACCCAAGTCCTCTACTGCAGCTCAGACACCCTGGATGATGTGAAAACTCGAGAGTTATCCTTTCTCCTTTCTTTTCATTTTTCACCCAATGGCTCCGGCTTGACCAAGGAGTCCGGCAGCAGGCATGGGATTAGAACAGTTTGTGTCTTGGATGGCCCTGAGCTTACCCACCGACCTTGGAGTCACAGAGGTGAATTTTCATCTCCCATTCCATCCCCCTTCTACTTGCTGTGGGACATCAGGGGGGTTGGTTCACATCTCTGAGTCTTCCGAATTCCTTATCGGTAGAGTGGGTATCATCATTTTGTGCCTGCTTCACAGTTATGAGGCAGCAATGATGTAAGCTTGGTGATCTAGAAAGCACTCTAGACGTGAAAGTGATCTTTGTCACGATTATCGTTCTTGTGGCTGATTTTCTAGGCGTTTGCCATCCATACCATCAGTGCTGGGGCTCTGAGACTGGCTGGCTCCCTGGCACACAGCATGGGCTATGTGGGAGGGGTGGAGAGCAGCCCCAGGCACAGAGTAGGGCTGCAGTACCTGAGGTTCCAAAGGGTGCAAGTGAGCGTGTTGATGAATATGACTTGGACACCAGGTCCCACCTGTAGTCCCAAGATGCGGGCTTCCTTGGCAACGCCGCCTTCAGTCTTTCTCCTCCGGAGAAGAGCTGGCTGTCAGCTTCTCATTTCCTATAGCACTGCCTCCCCATAGCACTTGTCTGATTATGTCAGGGTAATCTGTGCCATCTAGGTATTCAATTTCCACATTCTTTCTCCCCTACCGAATTACAGGTGTTTCAAAGTCTGGACCGTGTGTATGCACGTCTGTCATCCCACAGTGATAGCGCGTCACGGCGATTTATATGGGGTACGCACCAGCAATGTGAGCCTGGGCCATGTTTTTCTTTGTTGAGGATGGGAGGGAAGAAAGTCTTCTGAGTGTGTTCTGTTACTCTGTAAATGTTTTATTTTTAACGAAGTCATAAATGAACATACATTAAAAAGTTAAAAAGTGGTACAGGCTTATAAAAACAGTAGTCCCTGCCAGCCACACATTCTAATCTGCTCCCCAGAAATAACCACTTCTTAACTGTTTAACTGTTTTCCCTCCTCAGTATTATCCTCCATATTTATAAATATTTTATGTCTGTATACTATCTCCTCATTTATCAATTTTATATCTTATCTACTAACTTTAAAAATTGGTAGATGAAAAATTTTTTTTTAAGTAGGCTCCACACCCAGCGTGGAGCCCACCGCGGGGCTTGAACTCACGACCCGAGATCAAGACCTGAGCTGAGATCCACAGTTGGACACTTAACTGACTGAGCCCACCCAGGCACCCTGGTAGATCAAAACTTGTATTCTTCTTTCTCTCCCCTCTCTTTGTCCCATAATCCACTCTAGTTCTATCTCAAATTTTGGTTAACTTGATTGTCAATGTTCCAGTTATCTATCACCATGTAACAAATAATCACAAAACTTAGTGGCTTAAACTAACTACAGTAATTTTGTTTTCTCCCGTAGCAACTTGGGCCGGGAATTTGGAAAGGCTTGAGGAGCTGGCTCTTGCTCTGGGTGTCTCACACAATTGCGGTCAGCCAGTGGATGGAGGTAGAGTAGCGGGAGCTGGCCCAAATGTCACATAGCTGGACTTGTGCAGTGTGTAACCTTGGTAGATCGGCTTCTGTCACTTGTAATATGCATTTAAGTTTCCCCCATGTCTTTTCGTGGCTTGATAACTCATTCTTTTTATTTCTGAATACTATTCCAATGTCTGGGTGTCCCACAGTTTATTTATCCATTCGTCTACTGAAAAACATCTTAGTTGCTTCCAAGTTTTGGCAATTATAAATAAATTTGCTATAAATATCTGTGTGCAGGCTTTTGTGTGAACATAAATTTTCAACTCTTTGGGGTGAATGCCATGGAGTGTGATTGCTGGATTGTAAGGATAGAGTATGTTTAGTTTTCTAAGAAACCGCCAAACTACCTTCCAAAGTGGCTGTACCGTTTTGCATTCGTACCAACAACGAATGAATGAAAATTCCCATTACTCCACATCCTTGCCTGTATTTGGTAGCATCAGTGTTCCAGATTTTGGCCATTAGAATAGGTGTGTAGTGATATCTTGCTTTAATGTGCAATTCCCTGTTGGCATATAATATAGAGCATGGTCTTTTTAAGACTTGTCATTTGTATGTCTCCTTTGGTGAGGTATTTGTTAAGGTCTTTGGCCCACTTTTTAATCAGGTTCTTTGTTTTCTTGTTGTTGAATTTTAAGATCTATATCTATATCTATACCTATATAGATATAGATAGATTTTTTTTTTTTTTGAGAGAAAGAGAGAGTGCTTGGGGCTTGATCTCACGACCCTGAGATCATGACCTGAGCTGAAATCAAGAGTCGGATGCTTAACCGACTGAGCCACCCAGGCACCCCTAGTTCTTTTTATATTTTAGATAAGAGTCTTTGACGAGATTTATCTTTTGCAAGTATTTTCTCCCAGGCTATGGTTTGTCTTCTCATTCTCTTGACATTGTCTTTCACAGAGCATAAGTTTCTCATTTCGAGGCAGTCCAGTCTACCAATTATTTCTTTCATAGTTCATGCATTTAGTGTTGTATCAAAAAATTAATTACCATGCACAGGTTAACCTAAGTTTTTCCTATGTTATCTTCTGGGAGTTTCATATTTTTTTGCGTTTTACATTTAGGTCTATGATCCACATTGAATTAATTTTTTGTGAAGGGTGTAAGATCTGTGTGTAGATTCGATTTTTTATGTGGGGATGTCCAGTTGTTCTAGTACCATTTGTTGAAGAGACTATTTTGCTCCTTTGTATTGCCTTTGTTCCTTTGTCAAAGATCAGTTGACTGTATTTATGTGGACCTATTTCTGGGCTCTTTATTCTGTTCCATTGATCTATTTGTTTATTTTTTCACCAATACCAAACTTTCTTGATTATTGTAGTTTTATAATAAGTCTTTAAGTCGGATAGTGTCAGTCTTCTGACTTTGCTTTTCTCCTTCAATATTGTGTTGTCTATTCTGGGTCTTTTGCTTTTGCATATACATTTCAGGACATGTGTTGATATCCACAATATAGCTTGCAAGGATTTTGATTGAGGTTGCATTGAATCTACAGATCAAGTTGGGAATAACTGACATCTTGACAGTATTCTCTTCCTCTCATGAATATGAAATCTCTCTACATTTATTTAAGTCTTTGACTTTATTCATCAGAGTTCTGTAGTTTTCTTCATATAGATCTTGTGCATATATTGTTAGACTCAGTATAGCTAAATCATTTTTGGGGGGTGTAATGTAAATGGTGCTCTATTTTCAATTTCAAATTCCACTTATTTATTGCTGCTCTATAGGAAAGTGATTGAATTTTGTATATTAACTTTGTCTCCTGAAGCCTTGCTATAATGACATTATTTCCAGTAGTTTTTTTCCCCCTGATTCTTTTGAATTTTCCACATAGGCAATCATGTCATCTTTGACCAAAGACAGTTTTACTTCTTTCTTCTCAATCTTTATACCTTTTATTTCTTTTTCTTGTCTTATTGCATTAGCTAGGACTACCAGTACAATGTTGAAAAGAAGTGATGTGAGGAGATATCCTTGTCTTGTTCCTGATCTTAGTGGGAAAGCTTCTAGTTTCATTAAGAATGTTAGCTGTTGGTTTTTTGTAGGCGTTCTTTATCAAGTAGAGGAAGTTCTCTATTTCCAGTTTACTGAGAGCTTTTTAAAAAATCATGAATGGGGGCGCCTGGGTGGCTCAGTCGTTAAGCGTCTGCCTTCGGCTCAGGGCGTGATCCCAGCGTTCTGGGATCAAGCCCCACATCAGGCTCCTCCGCTGGGAGCCTGCTTCTTCCTCTCCCACTCCCCTTGCTTGTGTTCCCTCTCTCGGTGGTTGTCTCTATCTCTGTCAAATAAATAAATAAAATCTTTAAAAAAAATCATGAATGGGTGTTCGTGCATTTTATCAAATGCTTTTTTTGGCATTTACTGATATTATCAAATTATATTTCTTCTTTAGCCTGTTAATGTGATGGATTACATTAACTGATTTTTAAACATTGAACCAGCCTTGCATTTGTGCGATAAATTCTACTTGGTCGTGGAGTATAATTCCTTTATGCATTGTTGAATTCAGTATGCTAATATATTATTTAGGATTTTGCATATATTTTCATGAGAGATATTGATCTTTAGTTTTCTTTTTTTTAATGTCTTTGGTTTTAGTATTAGGGTAATGCTGGTTTCATAGAATAAGTTAAGAAGTATTCCCTCTGCTTCTATCTTCTGAAAGAGATTGTGGAGAATTGATATAATTTCTTTCTTAAATGTTTAGTGGAATTCACCAGTGAACCCATCTGGATCTAGTGCTTTCTATTTTGGAATATTGTTAATTATTGATTCAATTTTAGAAGTAGATGTAAGCCTATCCAGACAGCTTATTTCTTCTTGTGTGGGTTTTGGCACATTGTGTCTTTCAAGAAATTGGTCATTTCATCTTTTTTTTTTTTTTTTTTTTTTTAAAGATTTTATTTATTTATTTGACAGAGAGAGAGACAGCCAGCGAAAGAGGGAACACAAGCAGGGGGAGTGGGAGAGGAAGAAGCAGGCTCATAGCGGAGGAGCCTGATGTGGGGCTCGATCCCATAACACCGGGATCACGCCCTGAGCCAAAGGCAGACGCTTAATGACTGCGCCACCCAGGCGCCCCTGGTCATTTCATCTTGGTTATCAAATCTGTGGGCATAGAGTTGTTCATACTATTCCTTTATTATCTTTTTAATGTCCATGGGATCTATAGTAATGTTCCCTGTTTCATTCTAATGTTAGTAATTTGTGTTCTCTCTCTTTTTTTCTTAATTAGCCTGAATAGAGGCTTATCAATTTTATTGATCTTTTCTAAGAAGAAGCTTTTGGTTTTGTTGATTTTCTCTATTGGTTTCCTGTTTTTGATTTCATTGATTTCTGCTCTTATTTTTATGTTTATTTCTGCTTACTTTGGATTTAATTTTTTCTTTTTTCTTTTTTAAGTAAACTCTATCCCCGTGTAGGGCTCAAACTCATGACCCAAGATCAAGAGTCACATGCTTTACTGACTGAGCCAGGCAGGCAATCCTAATTTTTTTTTTCTTTTTCTAGTTTCCAAAAATGGAAGCGTAGGTGACTGATCTTGGATCTTTCTTCTTTCCTAATATATACATTCAATGCTACAAATTTCCCTATAAGTACTGTTTTCACTTTATCCCATAAATTTTGATAAGTTGTGTTTTCACTTTCATTTAGTTAAAATATTTGAAAACTTTTCTTGAGACTTCTTTAATCCGCATATGATGTAGAAGTATGTTGTTTAATCTTCAAGTATTTTGGGATTTTCCATCTATTTTTCTGCTATTGATTTCTGGTTTAATTCCATTGTGGTCTGAGAGCAGGCATTGTATAATTTCTTTCTGTTTAAATTAAAGATGTGCTTTACGGTCCAGAATGTGGTTTATCTTGGTAAATGTTCCATGTGGCCTTGAGAAGAATGTGTGTTCTGATGTTGTTGGATGAAGTAAGTAGACTTTAGATGTCCATTACATTAGTTGATTGATGGTGTTGAATCCAGCTATGTCCTCACAGAGTTTTGGCCTGCTGCATCTGTCCATTTCCGAGAGAAGGATGTTGAAGTCTCCAGCTATGATAAGTGGATTTATCCTTGCAGTTTGATCAGTTTTTGCCTCATGCATTTCAATGCTCTGTTGTCAGGCACATACACATTAATGATTGTTATGTTTTTGGAGAATTGACCCTTTAATCATTATATAATTCTCTTTTTTAACCCTAATAGCTTTCCTTTTTTTTAAAAGATTTTTATTTATTTATTTATTTGAGAGAGAGAGCAAGTGAGTGCACGAGCATGAGCTGGGGGAAGGAGAAGAGGGAGAGGGAGAAGCAGACTCCCACTGAGCAGGGAGCCTAATGTGGAGCTTGATCCGAGGACCCTGAAATCATGATCTGAGCCAAAGGTAGATGCTTAACCAACTGAGCCACCCAGACACCCTCCCTGATATCTTTTCTTGCTCTGAAGTTTGCTCTGTCTGGAATTAATCTAGCTTTTTAAAAATTAGTATTAATGTGGTACATTTTTTTCCCATCCATTTACTTTTTTAAAAATTTTTTTATTTTTTAAATGAAGAAGATTCTTAAGCCCCAGCAGATGTGAGAGCTCCAAGATGGAGTAAACCTGATTCCCTAAATTAATGAGTGGACATTCAACATGTCCACATTCAACTGTTAGATGAGTGAGAAATAAAGTTTTATTTTGTTATGTCACTCACATTTTGAAGTTTATTACTGGTTAGCATTACCTAAATAATAAATTTATCATTGCTAATATTGCTAATTTATCTCTTCTCTTTTTTTTGTGTGTGTTGACCAACCATTTCAGAGATTTGTCTATTTTATTAATATTTTTAAGAAACACGGTCTGTGTTTGATACTATTCTTTATCATTTCTTTGTTTTCTATTTCATTAATTTATATTGCCTTCAATATTTCCTTCTTTCCATTTGAGTTTAGTCTTTTGTTCTTTTTATAAGTTCTTGGAGGGCTTGAGTAGATCATAATTCTTAATACTTGTTATATTTTAATATATACATTCAGTCATCGTTAATTTAGTTGCATTTTACAAGTAATTCTTATTATTTTATAATATTCATTGTTTTTTAAAGCCATGAATTTTTCACATACATGTTTTATTATTTTTCTAATATATGAGCTTTGGGGCTCTAGTTTTGTTATTTCTGGTTGTGCTATGACAAAGTCTATCCATTTGCTTTTTTTTTGTCTAGAGTATTCATTGTTTTTTATTTCATTTTATTGAGGTATAATTGACGTACAATGTTATATGAGTTTTAGGTCTAAAACATAGTGATTTGATATTTGTATACATTGCAAATGATCACCACACTAAGTCTGGTTACCATCTGTCAACATACAGAGTTAATACAATATTAGTGACTATATTCCCCATGCTGTACATTACATCCCCATGACTTATTTATTTTATAACTGGAAGTTTTTTTGATACCCTTCACCCATTACTCACCCTCCCAACCTTCCTCCCCTTTGTCAACTACCAATCTGTTTTCTGTATCTGTGAATCTAGGTTTTGTTTGTTTTGTTTTTTAGATTTGACGTGTAAGTGGAATCATGTAGCATTTGTCTTTCTCTGTCTGACTTATTTCACTTAGCATAATACCCTCAAGCTCCATCCATATTGTTACAAATGGCAAGATTTCATTCTTTTTTATGGTCAGTTAATATTTCATTATATATAACACATTCTTTATCCATTTATCCATTGATGAACACTTCGGTTGCTTCCATATCTTGGCTATTGTGAATAATGCAGCAATGAACTTATGGGTGTATATGTCTTTTCAAATTAGTTTTTTTGTTTTCTTCAAATAGGTAGATACCCAGTAATGGAATTGCTGGATCATATAATAGTTCTATTTTTAATTTTTTGAGGAACCTGGTACTATTTTCCACAGTGGATGCACCAATTTACATTCCCACCAACAGTGCACAAGGGTTATTTTTTCTTCACATCCTTGCCAACACTTGTTATTTCTTGTCTTTTTGATAATAGTCATTCTAACATGTACGATATGATGTCTCATTGTGGTTTTGATTTGCATTTTCCTGATGATTAATGATGTGGAACATCTTTTCATGTGTCTGTTGGCCATCTGGATGTCTTTTTTGGAAAGAGGTCTGTTCAGATTCTCTGCCCATTTTTTTTTTTTTAATTGGATTGTTTGACTTTTTTTTGTTATTGAGTTGTATGGTACTTTATATATTTTGAATGTTAACCCCTTATCAGAATGTGATTTTCAAATACCTTCTCCTATTCAGTAGGTTGTCTTTCATTTAATAGCTGGCTTCCTTTGCTGTGTAGAAGCTTTTTAGTTTGATATAGTCCCTTTTCCTTATTTTTGCTCTTTCACCCTTGCCTTTGGAATCAGATCCAAAAACAAACAACAAACAAACAAACAACAAACAAACAAAAGCATTGCTACGATGGATGCCAGGGAGCTTAACTGCCTATATTTTCTTCTTGGGGTTTTATGATTTCATGTCTTACATTCAAGTGTTTAATCCATTTCAAATTAATTTTTGTATGTGATGTAAGTTAGTGGCCCAGTTTCATTCTTTTGCATGTTGCTGTCCAGTTTTCTCAACTGTATTTATTGAAGAGACTGTTTTTCTCCATTTTATATTCTTGCCTCCTTTGTCATAAATTAATTGATCATATATGTGTGGGTTTATTTCTGGGCTCTCTGTTATGTTCCTTTGACTCGAGTGTCTGTTTTTATGCTAATACCATAATGTTTTGATTATTATAGCTTTGTAACGTAGTTTGAAATCAGAGAGCATGATACCTCTAGCTTTGTTCTTTCTCAAGATTGCTTTTGCTATTCAGGGTCTTTTGTGACCCCATACAAACTTTAGAATTATTTGTTCTAGTTCTGTGACAAATGTCATTGGAATTCTGATAGGGATTGCACTGAATCTTTGGATTGCTTTGGTAGTATGGACATTTCAACAATATATTAAGTTTTCCAACTCATAAGCATGGAATATTTTTCTATTTGTATTTTCTTCAAGTTCTTCCATCAATGTCTTATAGTTTTCAGTGTATAAGTCTTTTACCTCCTTGGTTAAATTTATTCCTAAATATTTTCTTCTTTCTGATGTGGTTGTAAGCTAGATTGATTGCTTGATTTCCCCTGGGGGCAGGCCTTTTTAAGAACAGAATGCTCTGGCTTATTTCAGAATTGTTCCTTTTCCCCTCCCCTTTTGCAGAAGCACAAGGGGATTTTTCTCTGATATTCACTGGAGGACCTGGTAGAGCTTCTGGAGATAAAGCTTACAAAAGTGTGGGGCTCCCAGGATGACTAGGTCCCCCTGGAGTTCTCTGTCAGGCTTGTCCACACCGAGATACCAGCAACCTGTCAGTACAGTTCAGATTTTCCTACCCAGATACCTGGTTCTCAAGGAGATTTTTCTTTGTGGATTTCTGCTCTGTAAAAGTAGTATTGCATGAAAGCTGTGGTTAATCCATATCCTTGCCGAGACTTGGTGTTGACAGTCTTTTTAAAGTTTGTTGAATTGTAGGAATTCTTCATTTTGGATATAAGCCCCTTTTCAGTTATGTTTTGTTAGTATTTCCCCCCAATTTGTGGCTTGCCTATTCGTTTTCTTAATGCCCTTTTTAATGAACAAAGGTTTTAATTTGATGAAGCCTGATATGTTACTTTTTTCTTTTTATGAATATTGCTTTCTGTGTCATCTCTAAGAGATCTCTGCCTAACCCCAGTTTGCAAAGATAAAATCCTATGTTTATTTCTAAAATCTTTACAGTTTTAACTTTTTATATTTTGGTTTCTGATCCATCTTGAATCTTTTTTTTTTATAGTGTGAGGTTGGAGATTAAGGTACTTTTTAAAGTTTTACGTAGATATCTAGTAGTTCTAGTACTATTCACTGAAAAGAATTTTCCTTTCTAATTGAACGGCTTTGGCAAATTTGTTGAGAGTCAGTTGACTGTGTAAGTATGAGTCAGTTTCTGCACTCTCTTCCCCCTTTTCCATGGAACTATTTCTCTATTCTCATGCCAATATCTACTGTCTTGATTATTCTTTTTTTTTTAAAGATTTTATTTATTTATTTGACAGAGAGACAGAGACAGCCAGTGAGAGAGGGAACACAAGCAGGGGGAGTGGGAGAGGAAGAAGCAGGCTCATAGCGGAGGAGCCTGACATGGGGCTCAATCCCAGAATGCCGGGGATCACGCCCCGAGCCGAAGGCAGACGCTTAACAACTGAGCCACCCAGGCGCCCCAACTGTCTTGATTATTCTAGCTTTATGATAGATTTTGAAGTCAGGTAGAGTAAGTCCTCCAAATTGTGGGTTTTTAAAAACTATTTTTGTTTTGACTAATCCACATCCTTGGCACTTACATATATAAATTTTGGAATCAGCTTGTCAATCTCAAAATAATGATAATAATAATTATTATTTGGATTGTATTGCATTAAATAGATCAATCTGGGGAGAATTGACATAATTCAATTTATCTTGGTAATGCTTTTTAGCCTTTTGTAGATGACATATGGTTGGATCATGCGTTCTTATCCAGTCTGAAAAACCTATTTCTTTTGATTATTGTATTTACTTAATCTACATAGCTCCCCCCCCTTTTTTTTTTTAAAGATTATTTATTTATTTATTTGACAGAGATAGAGACAGCCAGCGAGAGAGGGAACACAAGCAGGGGGAGTGGGAGAGGAAGAAGCAGGCTCACAGCAGAGGAGCCCGATGTGGGGCTCAATCCCAGAACGCCGGGATCACTCCCTGAGCCGAAGGCAGACGCCCAACCGCTGTGTCACCCAGGCGCCCCTACATAGCTCCCTTTTTTCCTTCATTTTCTATTCATCTGATGTGATTTTTGTTCCTTGGTTTCTACTTTTTTTTCCATTTTGGGGAGTTGACTTAATAGGTTTTTATATTCCATTTTAATTCCTTTTAGTTATATGTCCGCATATTTTTATCCATTGCTCTAGGGACTATAATACATGTTTTAAATTTATCTCAGTCAGCTTACAATTAATATCGCACTACTTCATATAAAATATAGGAAACTTGCAAAGGTATAGTCTACTTATCTCTTTTCTTCTTGCTATTAGTTTCATGTATTTTCACTCTATATGCATTACAAACCCTACAATATAGTTTTATAACATAAATTTTAAATAGTCCTATATCTTTAAATAAATTAAGAGAAGAGAAAAAGTATAGTAATTTGCATTTACCTGCATATGTACCATTTCCGATGGTAATTTAGGGTCCATCTAATGTCTGAGGAACTTCTCCTTAGCCCAAAGAACTTCATTTTGCATTTCTTATAGCGAGGTTGTAATTCTCTAAGTTTTCATTTATCTGAAAATGACTTAATTTCACCTTCCTTTTTGAAGGATATAGAAATCCGACTTGAATGATTTTTTCTTTTAACACTTCATTATTATTTTTTTATTATGTTTGTCACCACACAGTACATCATTAGTTTTTAATGTAGTGTTCCATGGTTCATTATTTGCGTATAACACCCAGTGCTCATTGCAATACGTGTCCTCCTTGATATCCATCACCGGGCTAACCCATCCCCCCACCCTCCCCTCTGAAACCCTCAGTTTGTTCCCTGGAGTCCATAGTCTCTCATGGTTCGGCTCCTCCTCTGATTCCCCTGACCCCCTTAACACTTTAAAGACACTCTTCCGCTATCTTCTGTACTTCATTTTTCTGATCAGAGGTCATCTGCCATTTATTTGGTTGTTCTTCAGTCTGTATGTAATATGCTGTTTTTCTTTGGCAGCTTTTGAGATTTTATCTTTGGCTCTCTACAGTTTTCAAAATGTACATAGGTGTGGTTTTTCTTGGTGTTCATCTGCTTGCATTTTTCTGAGCTTCTTGGATATTTTTCACCAAATTTGGGAAAATTTTAACCCTTGTTTCTCCAAACATTATTTTTGTCTCATTTTTTCTCTCCTCTCTAGCAGTTATGTTAGCCTGTTTCGTATGGAACCATGAATTTCTGAGCATCTTCTATTTTCTTTAGTCTTTTATCTCTGTATTTTGGATTGAATAAATTACTACCAATCAATCTTAAAGTTCATGGAGTCTTTCCTTACTTATATATACTTATTTATATATATATATATATATATATATATATATATATATATACACTTTCCTTACATATATATATATATATATATACTTTCCTTACATATATATATATATATATATATGTATGTATATATACTTACTTATATATATATACTTTCCTTACTTATATATACTTACATATATATAAGTAACTTACTTTTTAAAGTAAGTTCCACACCAAGACGGAGCCCAATGCAGGGCTTGAACTCATGACTCCGAGATTAAGACCTGAGCTGAGATCAATAGTCGGATGCTTAACCGACTGAACTACCCAGGTACCCCTCGAATTTTTTTTCTTAAGCCCATCTAATGAATTTTAAAATTTCTCTTTTATTTTTTAGTTCTAGACTTTTCATTTTTTTATACTTTTGATTTCTTTGCTGAGAGTTTGCTTCATGCGTTATATCTATGTTTTTATGTAAGTCCCTGGATATATTTATAATGAAAAGTCTTGTCCACTAATTCCAACATCTGTGTTTGGAATTGGTTTCTACCAAGTCCTTCTTCATCCCCTTGATTAGGCATCACATATTTCAGTTCTTTGC
This sequence comes from Ursus americanus, assembly GCF_024610735.1. NCBI lineage: Eukaryota > Metazoa > Chordata > Mammalia > Carnivora > Ursidae > Ursus > Ursus americanus. Next base: position 35,921,852 of record NC_142140.1, on the reverse strand, counting down.
ATTTAACACTTTTTGATGGTGTGCAGAACATTGTGCATGATAATTTCTTTTTTCAGACTCTGGATTTAGTTTTGTCATCCAAAAACTGTTGATTTTGGTCTTGACATAAGTTAACTTACCTGGACTCAAACCCCAAACTCTGTCTCCCCTGAGGTGGGCAATGGCTGAAATTTGCACCAAGTTCTTCTAGCTCAGGTTTTTGCTGGGTTTCTTGGAGTCGCCCTCATGAAATGTCAGCACAGAAGTCAACAGAGGATTTGTGTAGTGTGCACACTCAGATTTGGGGGATCATCCCCTCCGTGGAGCCCTCTTTTCTGGGATTTCCCTTATAATTTTCCAACCTCTCTGGTAACCTAGTCTGTCTCTAACTGTTCAAGGCAGCGAGTCGACAGCCCTGTGCCAGCCCAGGTAAGGGACTGCCCTCGGGCAGAAAGCCACAAACATCAACTCTCACCCAGTGCAGTTCCCATCTTTTAAGGGTTACCTGCCCTCTAGTTCCTGCTTCCTTTAGGTCAATACCCAATGCTTTCAGAGTTAAAAAAGTTTTTTTGGTTTTGATTTTATAACCGTTATTTGTAGGTGGGACATCTTTTTTTTTTTTTTAAAGATTTTATTTATTTATTTGACAGAGATAGAGACAGCCAGCGAGAGAGGGAACACAAGCAGGGGGAGTGGGAGAGGAAGAAGCAGGCTCATAGTGGAGGAGCCTGATGTGGGGCTCGATCCCATAACGCCGAAGGCAGATGCTTAACCGCTGTGCCACCCAGGTGCCCCTGTAGGTGGGACATCTTGACCAAGCTGCTCTACTGTAGTCAGACTAGAGGCTCCACCGCAGCTCTTTACAGCACCCGGGGCCCCGACTCCTGTGACTTTCTGTGTGTTGAGGGGTGTTGAATTGGTTTGCTTCCTGTGGGAATCTCTCCCTGGAGGTACTAAATTTTTCCTTTATTCTGCTCTAAGTCATTACCTTTTCGTCATGTGTTTTCTCTCTTCATGTATTGTGGCTCAGGGTTACAGACGTCTTTGAGTTTCAGCAAAGATGGATTTTTTTCCCTTATTATTTTTAGAGCTAATTTCTAGAAAGGGAATGGGGGTGGAAATAACTCTGTCCTCTTGAAACCTGAAGTTTCTTGAGTTATTCTTAAGCATGTTTAGATTGTACATTTTTGGGCTAGGATAGTGTCTCTTTTGCGTTTTCTCAACATCATGAATTTATAGGGGCTACATTCCCAAAATTCATGTTGAAATCCGGGTGCGTTGGGCACGCAAAGCTCTCTGAAAAGTGTCAGTGTTTCTGGCTGTTTCGGCTTAGTTGCTGTCTGAGAAACAAACTTCAATATTCCTATCTTCTCTGAACCACTGCCCTTGGCCTCTGCTTAGCCGGTTTTCTTCCAGGGCTCGAGCTGTACGCCATGGCTTCCCAGCAATGATCATACTGACAGAAAGGTGAAAATCTTTTCACAGGCAAAGCTGAAAGGGTGAATGCTGTCCATGGTTTCAGGAAAAGGATCGTCCCTCAAGCCTTCGAAACTGGCGTGTGTGTGTGTGTGTGTGTGTGTGTGTGTGTTGTGGAGGTGGAAGTCTTAAAGTTCAGCATTAGGAGAATATGTTTATTCCCATGGTTTTCTTCTAAGGTCTTCCTGAGAAAAAAATAATGTAAAAGAATCACTTCACATATCCAGTGGCAGATCCGATCTGCCAGAGCCCTCTTCATCCCAGAGATGAATCTAGAAATCTGGGCCACACTATACACTCCGTCTCAGAGTAACATCCATGCGTCCTCCTCCTTAGCCACGAGCCTTCTCACGGGCGGGTCAACTCCTCGGTGCCTAGGAGCAGTGCAGCACACATCCTGATGCGTCCTCGTGCGTCCTGGAAATGTCTGTGTTTCTGGGTGACGTCTCTGTCAATCCAAGGATGAAGGGTGTATGTGGGAACCTCCGTCAGTAATTAGCCTTTAGGGCACAGGCTGCTCTCCCTGCACTGTCACAACAAAGGGAGCTTTCTTCTTTGGGAATTAGTATTAAGATGCAGAATTGTAATTGTATACATGTCGTGTATGAAATGGCTTTTATCTACTTTTTCATCGGTGACAACTGATCTCCAGTTCTGGCTCAACTATTTACCAGTTGTATAACCTTGGGCAAATTCATGTCTCAGCTGAGTTAATCTAGTTTGCTCCTTTATAAACTGGGGGTGATCATATTGTCCCTGACCACCTACCTCAGACACTCAGCGAGCCTTAAAAGGTAGCCTGGAAATGGAAAAATGTTATTAAAAATATAAAAGTAGGGGAGCCTGGGTGGCTCAGTCGGTTGAGCATCTGACTCTTGATTTCAGCTCAGGTCACGATCTCGGGGTCCTGAGATGGAGCCTCATGTCGGGCTCTGCCCTCAGTGGGGAGTCTGCTTGTCCCTCTCCCTCTGCCCCTCCCCCTCGCTCTCTCTCTCTCCCTCTCTCTCTAATAAATAAATAAATCTTTAAGGAAAAATAGAAAAATAAATTATTGATATTACTGCTGAGAGAAGTTTTTCTTATGAGGAGGGATGAGTTAAAAAGGGAAATCTTGGTTGCCTTCTGAGAGAGCCCAGTTCTGGGAGTAAAAGCAGAAGATGGGGCAACGTGGTACAGAGTTTACAGAAGGCTCTACGGCCCCTGCCACACGTCCCCTCCTTTCCTCAGCCCTCCCTGCCCCCAGGTGGAGACAGTAATCGACACTGGGCAGGACACCCCTCCCCCGTGCTGCCAGGCCACCTATGCTGCTGGGCCTTGTCAGAGGCCTGACAATCAGCTCCCTGCTGCTTTCTCATCTTTTAAAATCCAATTAAACATCTCTGGCCACAGCTTGACAATTGTCTGGGCTCCACACAGTAGAGCTTCACCTGAGGTGGCATTAGGAAGCCCACAGAGAAAAAGAAAAACTTCTTTATCCTGGAAAGACCGTGGCCCCAGTTCCTGAAAGGGTGGAACCATTGTGAGGCCTGGAACCCCGCTCAGACTGAGAAGTTGCCTGGTTCAGTTCTGAACGTCAGGATGTCAAAGGTCAGGTAGCAGATTGAAGCTCACCCACGCGGGTTCCCGGGCCTAGGAGCGATCTGGTGGTTTAAGCATCAGCAATGGCATAAGGTATGTGTGAGAAACAGCAGGTTTGAGCGGGATGTCCTGGCAGGGAGGGATGCTGGAAGCTTAGGATAAGCCAGCTGACAGGGCACCTCGAAGCCAGGAGTCATGCTGAACCGTAGGGCCTGACCTCTTACAGAGGGCGGGAGGATTCTGCTAGGGGCAGGGTGTCCCACCCTGCAGATTGCCAACTTGTAACGTCTTGCCATTCCTGATGTTTCCTGAGGTCTGTCCACCCAGCTAATTGCAGTGCACTGGCACGGTTTTTGCTTAATGCAATGCTGGCTCCTCTAGCCACGGAGGAAGATGGATGTTGCATCTAGAAGGATCAAAAGCTGCTCGTTCCGAAAGGAGCGCTGTATGGTTCCTGGGTCCACAAAGCCAAACCAATGCAGGAATCTGGAGTCTGGTCCTAAATCGGCTACTAACCAATTGGACATGTGAGGAGGCTGTTCTTTTCCTGAGGCCTCAGCTTCCTTGTTAATGAAATGTTGGGGGAAGGGACAGCTGGACCTGGGATCTCGAGAGCTCCTCTAGGGCTAAGGCTCCCCTTTGGTGAGGAATAGCTTCTGCTGATGACATGTCTGTGTTTTGCGTCCCGCCGTTCGTCTCGCACGTCTGGAGAACCCTTCTGTTGGACCAAGTTTCTGAGGCGGTTTCAAAGATAGAATGAGTGATTTTAGAAAAAAGACCACTGCTCTAATTCAGCCTTTAGCAGATGGACTTTGGCCATTTGGGGCATTTTTTAGAAAGGGAAAGTGACTTGCCAGCAGTCACAATGTGTCAACAAGGCGGCCCCAGTTCCATATCTCTCCCCGTCCGCTTCTCTTCCTGCTCTTGAGTTTACTGTGCGATGGGAGGGTTGGTCCCGAGATGAGAGTTATGCGAGACAGAGGGGAAAAGGGTGAATAAACCCTGGGGTGGTTGAGGAAAGAGTAAAGGGCAGGAGAGGGCCTAGGCTGGAAACGGGCAGAGGGGTAAGACTTCACAAGGCAGAGAGAGAGGAGTCAGGCTTTCTGAGGAAACCAGATGGCAAGGCTGGCCCCCGTGAGCTGGGGGGAGTCGGGAGCAGGTCTGGTGAGAGCGGGAAGCCTGGGAAAGGGGGGAAGGCTTGCACTCATCACTGCCCCCGGGCAATGCCAGTGCTCCTGTGGCCTGGGCCTGGAGACCCAGAGTGTGGTCTGTGATCTAGGAGCATGCTTATTGCCTGAGGGCTTGTTAGGAACACAGCATCTCAGGCCCATCCCAACCCTCCTGAATGCGAATATTCATTTTAACAAGATCCAAAGGAGATTCCTGTGCACCTTAATGTGTGAAAAGTACTGTCATTTAGGATAATGGTTCTCAGTCATACTGATGACTGGGCTCCCTGCCCAGGCCCCACCCCCACCCCAAACCAGAATTTTCTGGGGATGGGGCTTGGACATTGAAAGTTTTTTAAATTTTTAAAAAAGATTTTATTTATTTACTTGAGAGAGAAAGCAATCGTGCGCGAGAGAGAGCGAGAGAGAGAGCACGAGCATGAGCAGGGAGACGGGGTTGGGGGGGGAGAAGGAGAAGCAGACTCCCTGCTGAGCAAGGAGCCCAACGCTGGGCTCCATCTCAGGACCCTGGGATCATGACCTGAGCCGAAGGCAGATGCTTAACTGATTGAGCCAGTTGCCCCAGATGCCCCGATAATGGAAGTTTTAAGAAGCTCTGTTCCCTGTAGCCAGGGCTGAGAAGTGCTGTTTTCATGGCTGTAAAGCACGGATGCTGTGTGGGGTTGGAGAACAGCACAGTGAAGGATTTAATAAGGGCCAGCCAGGCAGCAGTGTGAAGAAAGTACTCAGCAAACAGGCGTCAGTGATGGCGAACAAACACGCGGAATGAAGGGGAAGACGCCTTCGCCAACGTTGAGTGTTGATGGTTGAAGAATGGTCGTACTAGAAGTTGCTGTGGGGAGCTGGTTTGTCCAGGATAATGAGAGCTCTGTTTGCTTTAAGACATTTCCCCTTAGATTCGATGGTGAGCACATCTGGCAGCCTTGGTGGGGAGGGATCGGAGACTAGGTTACAAAGGGCAGGACTGGATTTGTAATCCATCATCACAGAGAGGGGACCTCGAGTCACACAAATGGTACAGGTGACCAGATAACAAAATAAAAGGCTTTTGTTGTGTATATATTAGGATGGTAGTGCAGAAGGAGTTTTAGAGAAGTTAGGCCAAACTTCTGTGTGTGCACCACGTGCCCTGACCTCAGCGATAGGGCAAGGAATGTCTTTCCAACTTGACCTCAGCAACCCTCTGCCTAGACTCGGGGAAGGACTGTGCCCTGGGCCACCTTGCAGAGCCCGTGGAGTTCATTCCCAGAAGAGCCTAGCCTGCGTGTGAAGTTCCCCTGCCAAATCTGTGACTCAGCTACACACTTCCACAGTGATATTTTCAGAGTACGATTCTGTGTAGCAGAATCTCTTTTCCATGGCTGACAGAGTGGCCCATCTGTGGAGTCGTTAAGCTCTGTGCTCTAAAAAGCAGGCAGGAGGTACACCGTGGGAGCAGATCGGGGACCTGCTCTGATGTTGGCGGCCTGGGATTCACGTTCTGCACCAGGGCTCCGGACCCCGAGCATCCCCCTCCCCAAGGGACTGCAGGAGCTGAGCAGGAATGCACAGATCGTCCTGGCAGGAGGCTGCGAACCAGCCTGAAATTACACACTGAGACAAAAGAAGTAGGCTTGGGGTCAGAAAGATGGGGTTCAAATCTAAGTCAGCTCTGCTCCGTATTGTTAGTAGCCTTGCTCGTTTCTTTCTCAGTGAAGTGAGGGGTTTTCTCTTCCTCATTGAGCTGCCATGAGTAAATGCAATATTGCATGTGAGCAATAGAATGAATACACAGAGAAGGAAGGAGAAGACCAAAGGAAATGGGACTACCCATTTCCTTGATAGTTCGGGAGGTTTTCTATCTTTCCAGGGGCACCAAAGAGTAGGAATCAGCCCATTGGGTTCTGTCTCTGTGCTGGTCTACCCATTTTCCCTCCTTCAGCCTGAGACCCCCCAAGTCAGTCCTTAAGGTTTTCTACACACCTGGGATCTGCACCTGGTTCCGTATGCACACCTGGCCTTTGGCAAAACCATGAAGTTAGCAAAATTGCTAACCGTAGTGACCCTAGATCTCCTCTCTAGGGTGTGCTTCCCCAAGTAGGGCGGGCATCCCCCTTCCTGAGAACAAGACACTCAAGTTCTCTTCCTTCTCCCTCCCTTACTTGAGAAGTAAAGGGCTCGGTGTGATATTTCCAGGGATACTGGCTTTCAGGTATTGGACTAAAGCTTTAAGCTATAATGATGGCATTTCTGGCATCAGTGCACTGGGTGGAAATGTGTAGAATTCGATATTTCTGGTATCCTTGACACTAGCGCACAGACTTCTATCAAGTTGTTGGGCTGGCCTTGTGATTCAGTATTTCTCAGCTCTCAAAGACGGCATAAGTTGTACGATCCACATTATCCATGCTGTGGGATTCCCTAAAATGGGCCCAGCTGCATTACTTTGCCAGGTTCTGTGAGAATCAAGAAGAGGACAGAGGAGCATGAGCTGTCGTGTTCCTCACACGATACAGGGGTGTTCGCATTTCTCACACTGGCAGAATCTACCCAGAATCGTAGAAATCTACAACCAGAAGAAATCTCAGGAAAATCAGTTCATCTGTACAGTGCCACGTTCTCAAGCGTACGTGTGAATCAGAATCACTTGAAGGACTTCTTAAAATACAGAGTGCTGGGCCCCACGTCAGAGTTTGTGATTCAGTAGGTCTGGGGAGAGCTGAAGAATTTGCATTTCTAGCAGGTTCTCAGGCAGTGCTCCTGCTGCGGCTGTGGGAAGTACACTGGCAAGCCATGGGTCTTGGGCTTTGTACTTTGTACAGTGCCTTCCCAGACCAGTCTCCCGTGGCCCTCCGATTGCTTGTGACCTCATGAGGTAGGTCCTTCAGGACGGAGAAGCACGTTCAGAAAGACTCCGGATGCTGAAGTTCGCCCTGCCCTTCAGGGGCGGTGATCAGCAGAGCCGGGAGTCCAGCCTGTCACTTGCTGCCCTTTCTCTGGTTCTAACCTGGAATAATCGGGGTATTCTGGAGATTCATGGAGAAATATTTAGACAGGGAAAATGAAGGGGCTGGGGGGAAGAACCTTCCAAGAAGAAAGGTTTCTGAGGGATGAGAGGAGCCCAGTCAGGCAGGGGCTGGAAAAGGAAGCCAAGGAGAGGCCTGTCGAAGGGAAGGGGAGGGAAGGGAAAAGGGAAGGGAAGAGGGAATGGAAGAGGAGCAGACTTTGGGTAGAAAGTTAAGAAACCGAGAGACCTTTTATATCACTCAGGCATTTAGCTTCATGGGAAAAGATATCCAGTGTTCTGTCTGTTAGCTGCTCGGATGCTGGGCCACATCAAAGGTCTGGTCTGTTTCTGATTAGTGTGTTTGCAAAAACCCTCCCATCCACCCTGGCATTCTTGTTATTTACCATTAGAGTAGTGTCAGTATTTGAAAAATTATGGAGCTCTTGATATGTTTCCCTTTCAGCCCCATGTGTTTCTTGTATTTATCAAAATGGAACACTAACAAATATTTATTCAGTTTTATAAGACATGTTGACAATAAAGACTACCATGTGTGTCTCCCTGCCATGGTGATTATTTTGCTCAATACATGATTGACAAAGATGTCTTCAGTGTATTGTAAACACAAATTAAAAATAGCAACCTAAAAAAAAAAAAAAGATAAAAACTGAGAAACGGGAAGGTCCATATTTTTGGATGCAACACAGTGCCAAGCTGGTTATTAGAACACGAAACAGATAATCCTTAGTGACTTATCTAAGTTGGTATAATGAGTCTTCTTCAAATAAGTATTTTTGGCTCCTGCAATGTTCCTTTTCATTTATAAAAGCCTCTCAAATTGGAACCTTTTAAGTGGCATATTTTTTTCTGCATGTTTGTTGTAATAACCTTGGATATGTAAAGATCTGGCTATTTTATCTCAATTTGAAAGCCAAGGTCCAATTCCGATGTTTAGCACCCATTTATGACCGTGATCATGAAGCTAAGCAGAGGTTCCTGCATTTTCACATTGCGTTTTTGTCGAACAGGTAGAAAATATTCCTAAATTGGCTAAGCACTCTCTACTTTGTTAGCAATAGGGAACTTTAGAGGGTACAAAGCACTCCAGAGTTGTGCTGCTTATTTCTAAGGGTTTTATTAGTAAAATTGATAAAGCGAAGATTCTTGATGTTTTTATTATTTCCTACTTAATAGTCCCCAAACGCATTGATTTAAAGGTTGAAGAGACTTATGTCAGTACCAAGGATTTGTGACGTAGAGATTTTTTCCTTAAAGTAAGAAAGGGAAGCTGGTCTGCCTATGCAGGGGCGCCAGGTCTGGCGGGTACTGGGGCCGTTTCAACTCGAGTTTTTGTTTCATGAATTGAATATGTAAACAGATTCTCTGAAGAAACCGAGAGGAAACGATCATGTTTGAACCATAACATTTCTGACGCTTACGGACTCTGGATCTCCCAGACAACTTCCCGCTCTCATACATTTGCTCCCATGGTTGGTTCGGATGCAGACTTGTGTTATGTTTTCCATCATGGTGTGTGAATCGACCAGTTTTATTTCCAGTGGTTCGCTAGTGCTTTTAACCTGGAGGCGGCTGTGCAACACTGTTGACTATACTGCGTGTTGGGCGTGTGTGTGTGTTCAGTTCTACACGGAGCGTGTACCGTGGGGCTGCGCTTCCGTGCATGTATGTAAAGACCATTTTATTGTTATCTCCGTCCTTCTACTTGATCTGATTTGGAGTTATGGAGCTATGAATAGGCACGGTTGAATCGTGTGTACTAAAGCGTGTACCAGAAATTAAAATTCAGCAAAACACAAAGATTATTTAAAAAAAAACCCAACCGTGTTCTGTTGCTTGGGGACTATATTGGATGACAGGATGCTGTTAACAAAAAGAAGAGCCACTACGGAGGATTGATATTAATAGGGTAAGGAGTTAAAGTCAAGCATAGAGGTAAGAACTAAGACCAAGCAGAGGAAGGACAGACTCCCGGTAGCATTATTTAAATGGTGCCCTCTCTTCCTCTCTCTCTCTGTAACTGCCTCTACTTGAATTCATATAAGGCATATGATTCAACTTGATAGTATGCGTCAGAGGCTCTACAATATTGTTTTATTTTATTTATTTTTAAAGATTTTATTTATTTATTTGACAGAGATAGAGACAGCCAGCGAGAGAGGGAACACAAGCAGAGGGAGTGGGAGAGAAAGAACCAGGCTCCCAGCGGAGGAGCCTGATGCGGGGCTCGATCCCAGGACTCTGGGATCACGCCCTGAGCCGAAGGCAAATGCTTAACGACTGAGCCACCCAGGCACCCCTGTACAATATTGTTTTAAATCTTTGCAGTAAATCAGTCAGATGGGTGATGTTATGCCTGTTTTACCCCAGGAGAGTGAGGGACTTCCCCAAATAATGTAACTGGTGGCCTGCGAGGCCAGGATTTGAGCCCCTTCTCGATCTGACTCCGAAGTCTAGGCTGTCCAATATGCCATAGTAGAATGGTAAGAGCCTTTAGAGATCATGTTTTATAACCCAATTTATTTCACAGGTGGGAAACTTCAAGCTTGCCCCCTTCATTGCTTCCCTCAGTCAGCATGGATAATGGGGTGTTGACTGTACAGTGGACTCTGCCAGGATTTCCCAACCGGGGAAATCGAGAGGAATTAGTGCATCCAAGAGTCAGAGATAAGATTTAAGATTTGGGTCAAGGGGGATGGGAATGAACCAGTTAAAGGAATGGGAATGACTTAGTTTGATGTGTAATATAAATCCTGCTTTTCAAGGGAAGAGTGAGTTGATGAAGGATAAAGCCCAGCTGGCCTCTACTTTCCATTTCTCCAAAGCAAGAAGTCAGACCTTTCAATTGTGCTGGGTGGGGGCTAAGTCAGTTACAGGCAAGAAGTCCTGAAAGGGGGAGGGTGTTGGAAGGAGGGTGGCTAGGTAGGGGAGAGGGACCCCCACCAGGCTGGGAGCTGCTTTTGGCAGGTTTTCTGTTTTTCTTGCCCAAGCTTAGCATAGCATTGCCCCTCTCTATGACTGCACTTACGAAGTAACATCAGAGTATCCTGTGCCCACAAATCTTCCCGCCCTCTGATCCATTTTTCCTACTGTGTTTAGAGCTATTTTCATCCAGCACAACTCTGATATTACTTCTCTGCCCCCAAATGGCCCCATAGTAGCTATTTTTAAGGGGTGGTCTACGGACCCCCAGAGGTAAGATTGCCAGTTGTAGCAAATCAAAATAGAGGACACCCAACTAAGTTTAAATTTCAAATAAATGACAATTTTTTAGTATAAATAGGTCCTGAGAAATATCTGAGCATCTTGTAGATTATCTAGTAACCCTACCTGTGGGAACTTAAGACCCTTTCAAGGGGTCTCTGAGGTCAGATCTATTTTCATAGTAACACTACGACTTATTTGCCTTTTCTAGTGTGTTGATATGTGCAAATTCAACAGTAGTTCAAACTGCTGGTGTCTTAACATGAATCAAGGCAGTGACATCAAAGTGTGCTGGTGGACATTGCCTTATGCACAATGTCTGTCGTGTACTCACAGTAAAAACGTTGCCAATTTTACTTAAGAATCTTCTTGATGAAGCAGTGAAAATTATTAATCTCAACCCTTGTGTAAATGTCTTCTTAATATTCCAAGTGACAAACTAGGACATATGCATAAAACGTCTCTGCTGCATACAATGGTTGTCTTACTTTGTGATGGTTTGAGGTGGGGAGCTGAATGGGCTGCTTTTTCATGGAACACCACTTTTACTGACAAATTTTGGTTATTCATACCTAAGTCTTTGGCAGCTATTTTCCTGAAAATGAATGAAGTGAGCCAGTCACCTCAAAGAAAAAACTTGACAGTATTTGTGCCAATTATAAAATTTGAGCTTTCAAGTGAAAATTAGAACTTTGAAAAACTTCTATCTACCACTGAGAGCTTGACAGCTTCCCAATATTTAAAGACTTTCTGATGAGATTGGTGGTGATAACAATGGATGTGGGTTTTTTTAAATACTGTATAATGAAATGTGTCAACATTTGGAAAGTCTATGTAACTCAGCGAACTAATATTTTCCAAATGACCAATGCATGTTACCAAATTATGGATCTAACAAGATCCATTCAAAGTACAATATAAACTGATAGATTTTAATGTAACAATATGAGAAGTTTCACTGCTATGGTTTCAAATTCCACATTTCAACTAACCTTTAAAAGCCAAGTTTAATGTCATAGCAAAGGAGAATATCTACAGTTATCTGAAAAGGCTATTAAAATGGTTCTCCCTTTTCCAACTAGATATCTGTATGAGGCTGAATATTTTTCATATACTTCAACCCAACATCCTGTCACCATAGATTGAATGTATGAGAATCCAGGGGTCTTCTTTTCAGCCAGACAGTAAAGAGATTTGCAGAAATGTAAAGCAATGCTATTCTTCTCACTGTTTTGTTTTGGGAATCATAGTTACTTTTCTTTAAAAAATGTTAACATGTAATGGGCTTATTACTATTTTAAAGTGAACGATAAATCATTTTTAAATGTTCTCAGTTCAAATTTTGCGTATGGTAAATACTGATTGATAAAATCTGAGCAAAACTTGTTGGGGTGTACCATAATTTGTCTTTAAGATTTATTTATTAGAGAGAGAGAGAGAGGGAACAAGCGGGGGAGGGGGGCGAGGGAGAGAGAGAATCCTGAAGCAGACTCCCGGCTGAGCATGGAGCCCTACGTGGGGCTCAATGTGGGGCTTGATCCCAGAGCCCCGAGGTGCCCCAAGGTGTACCATAATTTTTAAGAGTATAAAGGGGTCCTGAGACCAAAAGGCTTGAGAACCACTGGACCACAGGACGACACCCAGACTGGTGAGACAGATGTTTGGGGCTTTCCATCATCCCATCCCATCCTGTCTCTGCAGCCTCACTATATATCACCATCTCTGAAGTACCCCCAGGTCCCAGCCTAACCACCTTACTGATTTCTTCACATGTTGTGGACTTTCCAGCCTAACTTTGTGCATACCATTCCTTTACCTGGAACATGTGTCCCGACCCCCTTTATCTACTTGTCTGGTGGTTAGAGGGCCAGGGCTTACATCTGAGCATGAAGGCCTGAGAATGCAGAGACACTGAGACCCAACTTCGCAGTTTGTTTATATGTATATTCTGCATATAGCCTTTAGGATCTGTTTAGTTATTTTAATTAGGATTCCTGGAGTCCCAAGGACCCAATTTTCCGTGTGTGTGTGTGTGTGTGTGTGTGTGTGTGTGTGTGTGTGTGTGTATTTTTTAAACCATCGAAGGGCCAAGTGTCCTGCCATAAACTTTTGGGATTTTTGTAAATATTAGCTATTTCTAGTGTTATCTGTGGGCTTTTAGGATCCAGTGCAGATTAATCAGGAGTATTTGGTGCCTGCTGTGAACAGAACACTTGGCAGTGGGAGCAGGGGGCTAAAGAGGTGATCCTTGCTTAAGGACCTGCACCGTGGTTGGAGACACAGGCTTCATAGCCAAGGTACAATCAAACAGGGCACAAGAGGATATGTAATCAAAGGGATAACCAGGTGCTGTAGGCCTTTAGGGATGGGGAGGTGGAGGCAGGGGTGGGCGGACGTGTGTTTACAGTGGCTGGAGAAATCAAAGAAGGCTTCTGGGAGGAGGAAAGGACTTTGCTGGGGACTTGTTAAGTAGGCAGGGTTTAGTTAGAGGTCAGCAAGGCAGGATTTCAGGTCAGCGAGTAAACACGAGTCAGAGCAGAGAGTCAGAAATGAGCACAGCGTGTTAGCCTAATGAGGCTGCTGACCACGGTGAAGGTGAATGGTGCGAGGTGATAAGGGTGAAAGCTAGTCGGACGATTTTAGCTTGGATGTGGAAGGAAGGAGGAACCAGCTTTATTTTGGTTAGGGAAGTGGCATGGGTTTTTTTTTGAGCACAGGATGGGTTATTATGGAAGGAGGAAGGGAGGTAGGGCATCTAGTTAGTGATCTCGGGGTGTGAGGTGGCAAGGCTCTGGACTGGGGCATCAGCAAGGCTTTTTAAAAAATGAAATACATGCAGGGAACCGCTTCCAGAATGCCTGCTCAGTGCCTTTAGATGGGAGTGTTTTACATATGAGGCCATGGGGATTAAAGCCCCACAATAGCGTGTTCTTGACATAATTGGGTCTTATCACATGTGGCTGATCTGGAGCTGAAATCTCTTATTCTAGCCTTTCTCGGGTCTTACTGTCTCAGCGACTAGATAATAGTGTGGTTTTGGGCAGGTCCTTTAACTCCTCAGCGTCTTGGTTTTTTCATCTGTAAAATGAGGTTGTTAATAGCCCATCTCCTGGGCTTGTGATGAGAATTACATGAGTTCATACATGTAAAGTGGCTATACTGGGGCCTGGGACATAGGAAGCCTTTCAAAAATATTAGCTATTATTTATTTATTCATTCACATTAGCATGGGAATATAAATATTTAAATTACCCAGTGAGCCAAAGCTTCAGAGCTGTGCTGAATCAAGTCCCCGCCCCCTCCCCCCCCCAATAAAAAAAGCTGGCTGGAGACATTGTGAAGATGGGACTCAGAACCTAGGATGGCACAATGTTAAAAATTCTAATTCCACAAACTCCTTAAGATCTGAAGTGTAAAACCCAGAGACCCGAGTCACAATATAATCATGCCACTTCTCGGCTTAAGCACCTTCGCCAGCTCCCACTGCAGAGAAGATACATCTGGATTTCTTAGCGAGCCAGCAAGACTCCCTGACTGGCTTTGTGTTGTCCCAGCCTCCTTCCCCCCACCCCCCCAGCCCGGGAGGCCTGCCCCTCAATCCTGCACTCCTGCTTCTTTTCAAACACATCCCATCCTGCACGTCAGTCTCCCCCGCCTTCACTCTTTCCCCAAAAGCTCATTCCTCTTACTGCACTTATGCCCAATAAAATTAGTCACCTGTTTTTAATAGACTTTATTTTTTAAGAGCAGTTTTAGGTTTACAGAAAAATGGCAGAGAAAGTAGAGTTCCCATATACTCCCTCCCCCAACTGTTTCTCCTCTTAGTAACATCTTGGATGAGTATGGCACATGTGTTACAATTGATGAGCCAATATTGACACGTTGTTACAAGTACATTGTTATATAAGTTCATAATTTACATTAGGGTTTACTCTTTGTGTTGTACATTCTGTGGGTTCTGACAAAGGCATTGTGTCCTATATTCATTACAATATCATACAGAATAGCTTCAATGCCCTAAATTGCCCCGTGCTCCAACCCCTTTCCTCCCCTCATCAATTTTTAAGAATCAGAATGCCATGTCTTCTGTGCACACGTCTCAAATGAATCTCTTTGATGCTTGCATAGCATTTTCTTCCTAGGTGTTACAGCTCCTATAGTCTTACAGATGTACACACACCCTTCTCACTTCGCTAGGTTGTAGCTCCATGAGGGAGAGGATGTACCGTGGATTTGGCCCGACAACACCTAGCCTAGACCCTGTTCTTAACAGGTGCCTTATACATGCTGGCTGACCTGAATTGTGAGCAAATATTAGGGTGGGATTTTGCAGAAGAGGCAAAGCTTTCAACCTTGAAGTCTGAAAGTGACAGGTAAACGTGTGAATTCGATACTTGCCTCAGCACTCAAGGTCTGTGGGTGGGAAAGTTCTTTGAAGGCAACCATCTTCTGGCTCTTCAGATTTGGGCTCAGGAGCAGCCTTAGGTGAGGTAGTCCAGGCCGGCTTTATATTACTGCTAGGTCCCAGGGCTCTTTCCTCTCTGTTAAAAGAAAAAAACGAAACCACCACCACCACAACAAAAGAGGAGAAAGGGACAAGGAGCCTGATTGTTTTTACCCTTCCAGTCCCCAGGGCCGTCTCAGGAAGGCCCCTGGAAAGCCTTATGTTTGGTCCCCACATTCTCTCCCTAGGTGGCCCCTAACAATTGATGCCCAGCGTGCTTTCTTTGGCCAAGGAGCACCTTCCCATAAACGCTTCTTATTTTCTTAAGTCACGCTGAGATTTTTGCTTTATTTTTGCTTTAGAGACACTGTTCTCAAACGTTCTAAAACGCTGTAGGAACATGCAGATCGGAACAAAAGCAAATAAATCGAATCTTGTGAAGTAAAGCAGAAGCCCTTCTCCAACAGCCAGCACAAGGCTAAATGAGAAATATCAGTCTTCCACTAGATACAGTATTTCCCCCTCTAGACAGGAGCGGCCGTTTGCAGAAACCCCACCCCAAGTAGGAGACAGTGAAGGTAGCATAGAACGAACTACTCTTCCTCTCCTCCCACGCGGGAGTCAGCAGTTTCAGCAGCGCACTACCTATTCCTTTAAGGAGCACTCGCTGTTTGAAAGACCTTGGCCTTTACTTCCTTGTACCTGCCTGCAAACACACGTGGGGGGGAGGGTAGGAGGGAGAGAGACAGAAAGTCCCCCCTCACTCCCCGAATCTTTGAGCCCACAGCGACGCCAGACCCGGCGCAGGTTAGAGGGGGGACACTCTGGAAACCCGGTTAGATTTCAAGGTGCCGTTACCTGGGACAGTGATTGCTCTCGAGAGAGCAGGGCTTCCCCATCCCCCGCAACCAGAAAAAGCCAGAGGAAAGGTGGGGGGAGTCCGCCCGGCGGCAGAGCCCGGAGGGAGCCTGGCAGAGCCCCCCCACCCCGAGGCGACCGCCCGCTTGCACCTGTGCTCCCAGGGGGCGGGGCCTCCTCCAGGTGTGCGGAGGAGAAGGACGCGGAGAGCTGAGGCCAGCGTTGGAGCCTAAGCGTCGCACTCTCCGGCTTTCCCCGCCCCGCCCCATCCCTGCCCCGCAGAAATGGAGGGGAGGAGCGGTTAATCCGCACCCCGCGTCCCCGGGCTCCGCAGGCCCCGCCCGCCTCTGCCGGGCGAGAGCCGGGAGCACGCTGCGGCGCGCAGGGGGTTAAGCGGCAGCCGGCGGCCGGAGCGCGCTTAACCCTTTGGCGCCCGCGGGTCCTCCGAGCCAGGCGGGGTGGCGGTACCCCGAGTCCCACGCGGCGGCCACCCCGGGCGCGCGGGCCGAGCGGGGACAGCCCCGGGCCGGGCCCGGCCCCCGGGGCGCGGCGCGGCCCGTGGGAGGCTCGGCGGGCGGGGGGGAGGGAGGGGACGGCGGCGGCGGGCGCGCAGCGTCGCCAGGGCGAAGCCGGCGTGCGGCGCGGCGCGGCGGGCGCGGAGCGAGCGAGCGAGCGAGCGCCTCCGTCCCCGGATGTGAGCTCGGGGCGCCCGCGGTCCCGAGCCAGCGGCGGCGCGGGCGGCGGCGGCGGCGGCGGGCACCGGGCACCGCGGCGGGCGGGCGGGCATGGGGGGCGCTCCGAGCGGCCCCGGCGGCCGGGCCGGCATCTCCGCGGCGTCCCTCCGCTAGAGGAGGGGACCAAGCCAATTCTCCTTTGCAGCAAAAAATTACATGTATATATTATTAAGATAATATATACATCTGATCTTATTTTTTAAAAAAAAGTTTATTTTGCTCCATTTTTGAAAAAGAGGGAGCGTGGGTGGCGAGCGGTTTTTACAAATTATTCTTATTTTCTGCTATCTGTCCTCGTCCCTCCCCACCCCCTGCTGAAGCGACAATAAGGGCAGGGACCGCGGCTCCTACCTATTGGTAACCCCCTTACCCGTTCCTCCCCCGCCCCAACGCTCAGCACCGTGCCCTGCACACAGTAGGCGCTCAATAAATGTTCGTGGATGATGATGATGATGATGATGAAAAACATGCACCATCAACGGCAGCAGCAAGCGGACCACGCGAACGGTGAGCAGCCAGAGCCTGGGCACTCGCTGCCAGATCTCATCCTTGTCATGGTCCTCCTCTTCCCACCCCCTCTTCCTTCCCACCCCCTCCCGTCACTGATGCACTGGGTGGGTTGAGGGGGTTGGAGAGGATGCTTCTAGCTCGGTACCATCTACATAGAAAGGGGAGATGCGTGACAGCCACTCCGTTCTCCCCTTCAGGCCTTGAATGTCAGAGTTAATTCTGCATTTGTGGGGTGGGGGCGGCCGTGGAGTCCTTGGAGTACTGTGCCGCCGGAGGGGCGGTAAGCCGAGGTGATTCAGGTTCAGTGTCCTCGGGCTCAACTTTCCTCCAACGCTCCCGAGCGATGGAAGGGGGATGGCTGTTAGTCCTCAGCCTGAGCCCCCTTTCCAGCCTTTTCTTGCCTTCCCCTCCTTCCCCGCCCCCTGGTCTCCAGTGGCATCCGGAAAATTCTAGGATTGCCCGGTTTCCCTCTTGGCGAGGGTGGGTGAAGCACACCCCGCCCCTGGAGAGGGAGGCCAGGTCTCGGAATCGCGGCCAGGGGGTCGGGTGGAGCGTATTCCCGCTCCCAGAGCCGCTGTGCACACGTCGGTAACCTAGCAATGCCCGGGGAGTCGCTGCCGCTGTGGGGCTCCCCTCCCCAGCCCGGCCTGGGCACCACGTGCAGCCACCACGCCGGCCGGGCTGGGTCGACGGAGACTGGAACAGCTTCTGGTCAGCCCTCCTACCTCCTCCTTGAAGGCCGGCGGCGCCCCGCCACCCCCAACCTCTGTGGGCTCACAGCCTTCCCGGGAGAGCGCTTCCCAAGGGAAGGCTCCGCACGATTCCTCCCCAGCTCGGTCCCCAGCTCCAGGCTGCTGCTGCCGGAGCCCCGAGTCCCCCGTGGCCTCCTTCTCACTGGGCAGTGAGTGCTTGCTTTGACTCTCTCTTGTTCTTTACTTAGCAAGAATTGGTTTTGCAAACACCCGTCCCTCTACCTTTGCCACCACTCTCACTTTGACTTCTGTCTCGGTGAAGAGGTTGTGACTCAAGGTAGGCAAGTGCCTGGGAGACCTGCCTGGGTGGTGGCCTGACCCAAAGTCAGAGAGGGCTTTGCACATGGAGCCCCCTTGGCATTCTGCCCTGTACCTAGATGCCCACCTGCACTTAGGTGACTCCTGCTTGGGCCTTGAGGGCCCCTGGCATAATCCATCCTGTCCTTCCTAGGTGTAGGGGTGCAGGCTGCCTGCCTTGACTGTGTCTCTGGATGCTGGCTTGGCTGCTGCGGCTGCAATTTAAAATGCAAAAAAGCCCTAAAGATGTTTTCTGTTTTCGGAAGCCTGTGGAGGAAATGAGTCCCAAGCATCATGAATTTTCATTTGCAGGAAGTGTCAGTGCATAATCTAGATATTTGTTATGGGGCTTTTGGTATTGCCCTGGTGCCAGTGGAGGATTTTTTTTTCTATGCTGAAAAAAATGCATGTGTGGCTGTACAAAGATGTTGGAGTGACATCCTGAAAATGATTAAGACTATTGAGTTATTGGCGCTGCCTTTTTTTTTTTTTCCCCGGTGGTGATCGTGGTTCTTATTTGGGAGAAAAGCTACTGTGCCTATCTATTAACTCCTTAGAGATCCATGGGTTTTAAAAGTCAGAAAAGGTGGACTAAGTGTGGATGACCTCCGTTTCAAGAAAGGCACTAGCAGAGTCCTCGTGAAGACATGGATGTAGAGAGACACTCCCCCCACTGCACCAGTGGGCCTTTGCCGCTCAGGGCCCGACGCGTGGACTTCTCTTCCTGCTCTGGTTGACCACACTCCTGCTTCTGAAAAATAGGACATGAGATTCAAAATGGAAACGTTGAAACCATACCCCCCCCCCCATTATTGATGGGAGACCACCTTGTCTTTTTTTCTGGCATTGGATTCTCATTGTTTGTTTGTTTGTTTTTTCATTTTTCCTTTTCTCCTTCTTCCCAGAGGCAAACTATGCAAGAGGCACCACACTCCCTCTTTCTGGTGAAGGACCAACTTCTCAGCCGAATAGCTCCAAGCAAACTGTCCTGTCTTGGCAAGCTGCAATCGATGCTGCCAGGCAGGCCAAGGCTGCCCAAACTATGAGCACCTCTGCACCCCCACCTGTGGGATCTCTCTCCCAAAGAAAACGTCAGCAATACGCCAAGAGCAAAAAACAGGGTAACTCGTCCAACAGCCGACCTGCCCGCGCCCTTTTCTGTTTGTCACTCAATAACCCCATCCGAAGAGCCTGCATTAGTATAGTGGAATGGAAGTATCCTTTTTTTGGGGGGAAGTCTTTCTCATTTTCTCTTTTACCATCTGTTCTTTAAAAGGATCTGCTTTCTGAAATGGCACTTACGAAGTCATAGCCGTCTGGCATTGAGCAGCGGCAAAGCTGTATGTCGGGGGTTTCATTGTATATACCTTCCTATCTCCTTAGGGTGCAGAGGGGTTGCTCTTTGGGTATATTTTGCCGTGTGTGTGTGTGTGTGTGTGTGTGTGTGTGTGTGTGTGTGTGTGTGTGGAGGGAGGGGGTGACGGCCTGAAACTTCAAAGTGGTCGTTAAATAGGAAACTGACCTTTGGTCCTTTGACACTAGATGGTTAGTTTAAACCCACCATTGCTGTTGGGGCCACGATAGGCATCGAACCTATTGCAGATGCGGTGTGCTGATTTAAAACACAAAGACCGTATGAGGCTCCGCTAGAAATAAATACCTTTTGACCTTTAGTGGCATCTTCCCATTCCGATGTTGAGAATTTGTTTCTGAAACGCCCAGTGACTGCTGAGGTCGCTTCTAGCTCTGCCATTTGCTGATTCTGATTGTTCAGGTAGCTACAAATATGAACACTTGCTTCATAGGCAGGGAGCAATTTGCTCATCAATGCTATGACTTCCTGGAATTTCCTTTTGACATGTTCCAAAAAAGCATTTGAAACGTGAGCGGGAGGGAGCCTGTGGAGGGAGAGGCTGGGCGGGCCTCTTCTTCCTGAGCCCTCGTGAGTTAGAGAGCAGTCTGTCGGTGGGGGAATTTGCAGTTGCTGCCTTTATCAAACACTCTGTCTGTGTCCTTGGACTGGAGTTACATTTCTGGGTGTCTCCTTTGTATTTTTAAAACTGAACTCCACATGCCCCAGGATGGTGGTTACGTCCCAGATCTTGGAAACCTAGGGTGCTCGGCCTGCTCGCCCCCGTCCCCAAATCTGGAGACCAGTCTCCAGTTACTGCCACCCTTCAGAAAAGGTTGACTGAGGCCTCCTTTCTGAGCAAATGGCTTTCTAATTAGTCAGATGATTCATGGGTCTGGGTAAAACAAAGCATTTCCTTTTCCCAGAAGCTATTTGGGCCTGACAGGAGCCTTAGAGTAGCTCCTAGGCACAGGAAGGAGTGTGAATCTCGGGCTTCCCCCACTGCAGCCAGGGTGAAGGGGGCTCCTGAGGGAGGATATGGGCCACCAGCTGAAAGGTGGAGCTGAAACCCCCTTATAACCTGAGGGCCTAGTGAGGTTGCTCTTTGTAGGCCTTCTGTTGTTGCTGGCTGTTTTCTGTGCTCACGGACACAAGTTAAAATGAGGTAACTTTGTCTAGAAAGGTTTTAGAGAGGGTAGCCAAATGCCAAGGGTAGGATTTGAGGGGTTTTCTTGTGCTTTTCCTTTTTAGAACAGATGTCTCCTCTCTAGAGGGAGTTACGGTGTCTCTCACGTAGCTGGGGTTGCGTTTTCTGTGGAAGTTCTCTTCTAGTCTGAGAATGAATGCTAGTGTCAGCCCGGAGGCCGCTAGGTGCCTAGGATGTGCCTCAGTGGCGTTGCAGCAGTCGGAAGCGTGGTTGCACTCAGCTGGGAAGATGCGCTCCTCCAGAGGTTGGCTTGACATGACTCTGGGTAAGCAGAGGCCTCTCTGGGGTCATTCATTTCACGTGGAGTGAGGTGGGAGGCCTGACGCTGTTTCTCTTGGTGCATGGTAATTTGTGTATCACAGTGTCTGTGTACGGAGTGAATTCCTGGAGCGTGCTGCTGACTCCCTTTCCCTCGTGGCTGGACACATGTGTACGGGAGCTAGGGATATGGCTGCCAAGGCAGGGACAAGCCTGCCTGCAAATGGGACATCTGTAGAACAGATCTTTAAACAACATATGATCTGTTTGTCTCTCCCAGTGACAGTTGCCTTCTAGTTCAGGGAGCAGGTCATAGAATCCTCTGCAAGCCAGCTGTGTCGGGCCCAGTGCACACTGGGAGAGTGAGAGCCTCACTGGTTTGTACACCCATATGAGACGAGAGTGTCCTGCATCCTGGGGGAATGAGGAGTGTTCGCTTTATCAGAAGGTATTTTTGGGAGCAGACCCATCTATTTCTCCTTCGCTCTATTCTGCATGGCTTGTAAAAATCTTGTGGCAGTGAGATAGTTATCCACCAACACCGGGAACTGCAACCAGATCACCATAAAGAAAAAAAAAAGTGTTTGGCTTTCCCGAATGGCCCTGGTATTTCTCGGATTTGCTGGTCTATCATTTAGGTACTGGTAACTAAAAAGGAAGAATGGTGGTATGGGGGGACAGGAGAGACCACAGGTGTGTTTCTGTGTAGGATAACACTGGGGCAATTGGCTGTTAAAATTTCAGTAGGAATGGCAAAAAAGAAAAACAAAAAGAGGATCTTGAAGTTTTCTGAAGGGGAGCTGTCTTAAGGTTGGATCCCTGGATAAGAGATCTTGTAATACTAGATGTGTTAAAAGAATAAATATGAATGAAAGCTAATTGGCTTTAAAAATAAACCCATCAAAATTAGTAGAAGAATGTCATTCATGTCCTTATTTCAGTAAGTGTCGAAACACTTTAAGGGGCTGAGTTTTCCTAAGACTCAGGGTATCCCCAGAGAGGTAGAGGGCATTTGTTTCCTTCAGCATTTTTGGATTTCCCAGAAGGATATCAGGATGAATGGAGAAGGGTCTGTTCACATCCTCAAAGCTTTAGTACTCGGAGATGTTTGCTTAAACCAGTGGCTTTGCCTTTTGTGAGTGAGGTTATGGCAGAAACACTTAGAAAATCAAGCCCCCCCCCCCCCCCGCCCCCAGAGTTGTACATTATGCTGGTGCTCAGAAACCTTGCATGCATTCGGAAAGCCTGAAAGCCAAAAGAAGAAAAACAGTCATTTTGGCAGAAGTCAAATTTTGCATTGCCAGTTTTGACAATGTCTCCTAATAACACCAGAATGTTGAAGCAAGTATCTGTTGCAAGCTGATTTCAAAGTGATTTCTTCCAGACAGACCCCCGAGATTTAGAATTGTTCAATTGTACTTTCCAAGTGTCTGGTGCTGATTTCTTATGGCTTTTTATTTAATTTGTTTATAAATTGAATGCAGTAACAGCTCATTAGAAACCGAGCCCCAGTCCAGCTGTAATCCGAAACAGTGATAGGCATTGATTAGTAAAGGAAGCAGAGAAGGGGCCGGAGCCTGGCTTGCTTATTACAGTGTTTGAGGTATTGGAACATGCCACGAGACAGTCACAGGTAGAATGCAGAAAGTTCTGGTGCCTTGGCCTGCCCTGGTCCAGACAGGAGACTGACCCAGCCAAGAATAGCCCCTAAGAAAATGGCTTTAACACATGGAGGCAAGGATTTGTGGAAGAGATTTGTCTCATGAGGACTTCTCTTTGTGTCTACACCAGCCAGGAATGTAGTGTTCTCAGGCCTTTGTCGTTTTTAAAACTTTAAGAAGCAGAAACATGGTTTGGAGGGTGCCCTAATTGGATGTATGTTTAGGTTTTAATGTAAAATGCACAGCGAAGACTGAACGCGTAACATGATCCTTGCAAGAGAAGGAAAGGACGCGGAAAAGTCATTCGATAGGAAGATCTGCCAGATGACCACGGACGATTACATTTGTCAGAGACATAGTGGTCACAGCAGTGGGTCGAGAAAGGATTCGTGTGCATAATTTTCATTTCAAAAGTGATTCAAGAGTGGTGTGATTGGGAGTGTGATGAGAGAAAGGATTTATGTTTGTATAAGACATATATACCTTAACAAAATTTTTCAGACCATTTGACATATTTATATTATTGGCTATTTTTGCCAATTGTGTGGCCTTAGCTATTTACATCCCATTCCCTGAAGATGATTCTAATTCAACAAATCATAACTTGGTAAGTGTCCTTTGAGTTCCTGCTTGTCCTGATGTGTGGTTATCATTTGCTCTCTACTTAAACTGGCAGCTGGCTTTCTGGGTGGTTGAAGTTTACAGCTGTGCATGTGATGTTTCCTGGAGCTTTGCAACGGTGGGTTTGTCTGTGTGCTGTTGTGGTTTTTTTTTTTTTTTTCCCTCTGACCTGTATTCTCAAATTTATACTGAATGAAAGTGTTTAAAGTCATGAATCTTGCATAAATAGATGTGGCACTTTTTTATGGAAGAGGTTTGTAGCAGATTTTAAAATAACTTTTCTCTCCACATAAGCTTTTGCTGTCTACCATTCTTTTCCAGATAATATTAGCTGCTTTTGTTTTGTTTTGTGTTTACTTAGGAGTGGTGGGTATTTTGTTTGGTCAATTTTCCTGGTAAGTAGAGAATTAGCATAGATTTTGTACATGAACCATTCATTTTTAGAGCATCAGAATACAACAGAACGAATAGATCTACATGGAACATAATTTGGAGACTACACTGTAGTATTCCACTAGGAGTATCCTATGAAGATACCTTTTATCCCAAGATAAAATGATTCTAGGGTTAAATAAATTGGGATACTTCCACATACTTTATTGCCCTCCTAAAGATTTACAGTGCACATTAGCTCAGCAAGAGCTCTGGGATGGTCTGTAGTTAAAAAACCAGTTTCATTTTGTTTAACTCAGCTAGTCCTTAAAAGTAATTGGTCATGGATTCTTCAAACAGTTTTTTGGCAGAACACATCACGGAACCAGTGTTTCATGAAACTTCCTTTGGGAAAGGTTGCTACAGCTTAAAAAGAAAGAAAGAGAAAGAGAGAAAGAGAGAGAAAGAAAGAAAAGAAAAGAAAAAAAAGAAAGCAAGCCCGACAGAGCACCAGAGTTAGGACTAGGAGCTTGCCACACTGAGCTGGGACAACGAGGTGTGTTTTGGGAGGCATTTCCCAAATCCTTTCTGCGTTGCCATTCATTCACCCACTTGTCAAGGGGCCGGATGAAAAGATCACTGGGATCGTGTTTACCTCTGACATTCTGTAATCTTTTCTCGATGATTCAGAAGCCATGTCAGGATTTTTCTGGAGCTGCAGCACCCTTGGGGGAGGCTGTGCAGAAAGGCAGGTGGAGCAGGGGGCCAGTGCTGGGTAACAGCTCTCTCCCTGGTTTTGCTTTCTCCTCTTTGAGCTAGATTTGTTTCTGGTTTCCCATGTTGAAGCTGTATTTGAGTAGGGTGGCTGTTTGTAACTAAGTGAGTGGTGTAAAGGCAGAACTGCTGTGTGTGGGGGGCTCTGCTGGGTTCTGACGATACTGAAATTATGCTCTTGTGATTTTAGACTCCATGGCTTACATACAGGATTTCATGTTACACTTAAAATGTTGTGGCATATGTCAGATATAACATGATGTCTGTTCATATTTGGGCATTTATAGTCTGATTTCTAGAGAATGTAAAAAAAGTTTTGGATATTGCTACTGAAAATATCACTCAACAGGACTCGGATACACATATACACAGTTACCGTTAGTGTGGGTTTATACTGTGCTAGACGTGATTCGTGTGCTTTGGGATATTTTAAACAGCTTCTGACTTGGTCATAGACATGTGGCATTAGATGATCATTTTAAAGGAAGAGCAGAAGTGGCAAAAAGCCCCCATCAATGGGGATGGATCATCAGAGTCTAGGCCACAGATGGTGTCAGCTTTGTTACCAAATTTAACAACGTGGATGGTGACCCAGTTTGTTGCTTTTTGTAGCTCAAGAGAACATGATTAAACAAACTTAGAAAATAAATACCTTTCAGAAAGGCAGATTAATTCAGATCAATGGAATAATTAATGTAACTGCGTGGGTAAGCCAATTAATATTCTGATTTTTCCCAGGGAAATTCAGGGCACTGATATCTGCCGTCAGACCATTTGGATTTCTCAGCTAATGAGGAAGGGAATAAAATATAGGAAATGGATAAATCTCTCTTCTTCTCCCTTGCAATCCCTCCCTAGTGGATGCTTTCTTAACAATTCTTAAACAGAGGTATTTTAAGGGGGGGAGGGAGGCAGTGGATTAGTTTGGCAGGCCTTTCTAAAAACCAACATACACGCCTTTGACCTCTTACTGTTCTGAAACTCAGAGCCTTGGAGTTTCTGTCTTGTTTCATTGGGATGGTCACATGGCCAGAGGAGTTTATTCTCTGCTTGACTCTTTAAATATTTCCTTTCCCACTGTGGGAAGGGAAGATCTTGGTGGATTTCCCCCTGACTCTTTGCAAGGTCCCATGTCATGTCAGTGCTCCTGCCAGGGAGCCGTTTTTTTTTTTTTTTTAATACATTTGACCCAATTTATACCAAAGTGATTGCTCTATTTTTGGGATCGGTTTAGAGGCGGCCGAACGAAGCTTATTTTTCATCTGTAGTAAATACCTTTCAGTTAACATGAATGGCAAATCAAAGGGCAGAGACCGATATGGGTTGCAAGGCTGCACGTGTCAGGGAGCTGCTGGTTTTCTTTGCTCCGGAGCTCTGTGGGAAATGTGTATGTGGAACCCTTAGAGCCAGCTTTGTGCTAGGCTCTGTCTGTCTCTTACAGGTCATTTGTCGTGACATGCTTGCCTCCCTCGGGTAGGAAGGGTGGCCATCCCCATCGGGCCAACGTGTGTTTGCTCTGGGTGGCCTGTAACTGAGCCAGTTTTGGGAATCTGGAGACTACCTTGGGGGCAGCAAGTTTTCCCAGGGTTAGGGTTTTTTTTTTGTTGTTGTTTAAATATAAACAGTCTCAAGTTTCTATGCAGTTTCATTTGTGGACTTGCAGGGACGAGTGGAGGTTGAAGCCATGGAAACGGTACGACTGAGTTCCCACAGTGAGACCCTTCTTGGCTCGGTCTATAGCGCAAGCTCCTCGGTTCCACTTATTGGGAGTGTGTATCATTTATTTAATTTCTTCTTAGCCCGGGGTGGGGAGCAGCGGGGAGCTCTGCTTTCGGAGTGTCAGAGCGGGGCTGCTTACAGCACCGTGCTTCACTGTGTGGAAGGACGCCCTCTCTTGCGTCCCAGGCCTCAGTTTCTCGGAGGCCGACGGACGGACGGGGTCGAAGTTGTCTACGCCACCTGCCCCCGGCTGAGCCCCGCTGTCTGTAGTGCTAAGTCGCTTCAAATGAGAACTGTCCCACATATCAGGGTGCTCACCTGCCAATTTGGATCTCCGCTGATGTCTGCTAATGATGCCAGCCTTGGAGGGCGAGGCCCATGGCCCAGGCCTCTCGACCCCTTTATCAGGCACAGTGGCTCCTACCAGGGGCTCTTATAATGCTCCTCTCATTCAGCAGGAGGTCTTACCAAGTCTTTGACCCCTTTCCTGTCCCCTTCCTCATCTTGTTGTTGAGGCCTGTTTTTTTTCCTTTAGCCTGTTGACATTTAGCCTCTGCAGAACCCCTCACATCTTCCCGGTCCTCCCCATCCACGCCCCTGTCGCCGTGGCCAGGTCCTCCTGGCTGTCTGAGCTTTCTGAGTCCCTCCTTCCCAGCAGCCCCCCCGCCACATTTGCCCACCCATAGTTCCTAAACACTCCTTCCATGTGCTTGTCTACCTTCTGGCCTCTTCTTCACCTGCAGTGTCCCTTCCACTCCAGCCCCTGGAGGAGTTCAGGAATCCTCTCAAATACGTCTCTTCCACGAGGGCTTTTCCCACCCTGACCCCAAGTAACGCTCTTATTTGAACCTCTCTCGTGGCACTTCATGTAAAAAATACCCTACGTTTGAGTTTTTCATATGCACATCTTACCAAGCATCTTCAGGATACAAGTCTTAGCGAATCATTTTGGAATCCCCGACAGTGCCTGGCCTGGGATACGCAGTGGCTGTTTGGTGAACACGCGTTGTTGCTGGGCCTGACCTCACCCATTCTTTCCTCTAAGCTATACTCGGGATCTCCTTGGGTGGCAGGTCCCTCTGTGGACTCCTTGGAGGTCCTTAGCTGGGAGTGGGTGGGACGTTGTAAGTGCTTATTCCTGAAAAGCTTAGGGTCTTGTTGTGACTCTGCTTCTTGAGCACCTCTGGCTGAAGGAGGCCTAGGAGCCGGGTGTCAGAGCTGAGCCTTCCAGCACATTTTGTGCTCAGAGTAGCTGAGCGATGGGAGCGCCCCTGAGCAGCAGTGCTGGCCGTGGACTCTTGGCAGTGGGACCATTGCAAGGGGCCTTACAATGGCCAGGAATGTTGTGGGACAGTGTACCCTGACTGCGTTCTCTCTTCCGTGACTGAGATCCCAATACACCATGTTTCCTGAGCTTAAGACGTGAGCTCATTGAATCTGCGCGGTCCCATAGTTCAACATCTCACAGTGTTTGTGCATAGTGAGAATGACTGAAACGCAGTTTCGTAACTTGGTGCATTGGGTGTAGCCTCTAGGGCGGGTTTCAGTTCTGTACCTTCTGCACACTGTATCTTTGCTACATTGTCCTTCTGTTTCAACTGTGAGCTCTTATTTCTGCACAACGCGATTCTCTCTGTTCTAGAACAGCCCCTTTGCCGCCTTCACCGCCCAGCCTCCTCTGAGCCTCATCCACTCCTGCCTCCCACCCCACCTGCCTGAGTTTGAGTACTGGCTTTCCTTCTGCCCTGCCATGAGTGCGTAAACTCTCCTCTTTGTGGGCATTCGTCCCTTTCCGCATCTTTTTATAAGTGCTGCGGGGAGTGGTTTGGTGTGTGGTGGTTCCGCCCCTGTGCTCCAGGGTCTGACCACCTGCTTGAAGAAGCTCATTAGCTGAGTGACTTTGGATGAAACCAGCGTTTGAGTTCCTAGAGACAGAGGCTGGCGTCTGGTTAGTCTCTGTCGTGCTGGGGACTAACCTTGTGCCTGGCGCACAGTAGGCACCAGGAAATGCATGTGGAATGAGGGAATAAGTACATGAATGGCTGTACAAGGGCTTCATGGTATGTCCTTATGGATCAGTAGTTAGTTTTCAACAATTGGCTAATGATTAATGTTTGCCCAAGAGGCCGACTTTTGTTGTCCGATATTAATGAGAACCCCAGGAAACACCTGTCAGAGTTTGCCTTTAATTTCAGGATCATGTCTTTGTTGGCAAATTTAACTCTTTATATCTGAAGCAGGAAGAAAGACAAGTACTTGTTGATACTTTTCGAATCCCTAGCTCACAAGCTGGCTTCTGTGTTCGAATCCCTAGCTCACAAGCTGGCTTCTGTGTTCAGTGTTGTATGTGCAGTGTGTGTGAGTGTGAGTGGGAGTGTTTGTGGAAGGGTTGGAGGGAAAGCAGCAAGGTGACCAGAGTAGATACACTTGTGTAGTAACGCTTGACCCAGCTCTGGTTTCCTAATCGTAAAACGTGAGCCAGTTTATGTCCTGCACAGATAATCACATGTCCTTTCTAGTCCTACCTCATTTTGACAGAGAACAAGTTACCAGGCTCCCTCGTTTACTGAATGGACTTTGATCGGGTGTTGACAGTTTTTCAGAGACCAAATCGGGCTCTTAAAGAATTCAGATCTACTACTATTGAAGTTCCTTAAGAATTTCAACAGGGTCCTCAGTCTTTCGGTTGGTTTGTTATAAAAGCCAATCTCATTGTTTTATAGGCATACCTTGCACACTGGAACTTCCTTGCTCAGACCTTTTAAAAATGAGCCGTCTCAGAGTGCAGATATTTGGATATGTTGGTGTATTAGCCAGCCCTTGCAGGGTGACGGGTTGCAGAAATACAACTCAAATTGGCTTAGTTGAAAAAAAAGAAGTATATGTGTGTGTGTTTGTGTGATTTATTAACTTAGCGAACTGGAAAGTCCAAGGGATAGAAACCCTATCAGAGACAGCTGGAAAGGGGGCTTACAAGAGGGTGTGAGGATGCCACCCTACACCCCGGCCCTCGGGCGTCTCTGGCAGAGTCCAGCTGGCCTGCCGTGGGTCTCCCTCACACACTGTCTGAAGCGCGCAGCCCCTTTAGCCCATCTGGGGGAGGGTCGGAGGGGAGATGCATTCCTTCCTTAACCTCAGCTCGGTATTTTACGAATGATTATATGAGAAATAAGAGACCCCTGTGGCAGATGTGTGGGTAGTTTCTTTTTTTTTGACCTTTCCCATCAGAATTTAATTTTTAACTGTCTGCAGAATATGAGAAGTTCCAGAATCAGAGGGGACTACTCGCTCAGCACTGGAGATTATGTCTCGTTAAATACTGGGGGTGGTGCTGGGGATCCAGAACAGACCCTCAACAGCTCCTCCCCCTAAGAAAGGCCCTAAAGGAATTGTGGAAGCTCTGGAACTGGAGTGGTTGAGCTATTGGAACGGGCCTCATGAGGTCTTGCTGTTGCTTGGTTGCAGTGCCACGGGAAGGGATGCTGATGGGTGTCCTTGTCCTGGCGGTGGGGTGGGGGTGGGGGTGGGAGATTGGCAGGTCATCCAGGAATAGATGGTAGCCTTCCTGCTTCTGCCTCCTACTGTGCTCAGACTCCGGGGACTCTCTGCCAGCAATAGCACAGGATATGTCCCCCAAGTCCTGTTCTGCCTGTGTCATCAAAGTAAGGAAAGTGGCAGAAGGTGTCTTCCCTTTTTCATTCAAGTGGGATTGGAGTTCTTCCAGTTGGGGTGCTTGTGAATGGTAAGGCCTTGTGGCTGGGCAGGCAAAGCTGGCCATGCCTGGTGGGGAGGAGGACACAGTGAGCAAAGCAGAAGACGGGGCTGAAGGAGGAACTGCCTGAGGTGACCAGTCGTGTGTGTGTGTGTGTGTGTGTGTGTGTGTGTGTGTGTGTGTGTGTGTCGAGGGGGTGTGGGTGGGTATATGGATGGATGGGTGTTTTTGACACACACCTTGAAGGGTGAAGCCTTCTAGTGATTTATCACTAAGCAGGGCCCCAGACACTGCCCAGGCTGGGGAAAATGACTTTCTTCTCCTGAACCTCCAAGCAATTCTTTCTGCCAATTTTTTATCCTTCTCCCTATTGGCTGAGTGGTAATTCTAGAAATCACAGGACATCTGTTGAAATTATTGAATGAGTGACCTTGAGGGGCAGGCTGGAGTGAAATGGGAGGCTGACCTGAGGGAGGAAAGGCAGGCTGCAGGCTGCTCAGGGAAAATGAGGCTGCCAGGTGGACCCAGCCTGGGAAGGAGGGAGGGGCCTCGAAGCAGGCTGGGTGGAAGGCTCCCACTTTTCCCCGCCTCCTGTGTCCAGCACAGCGTGCTCACAGATAATTTTGTAGAGCTGTATGGACCCTTGTGTATGAGGCAGGAGGGCAAGGCACCATTATCCAACAGATATGCTGTTGAGACTTGGCTCTGCGGGGCCCACCAGGCTCTCGTGGCCCTGACTTGTGTAGCCTGAGCCGCCGTGGCTCGCTGTGCCCAGGAAAACCCACCACACGGGGTCAGAGAACAATCCTCTTTGTTTTCCATATCTTGCGTTCTTACGACTAGCCATCATTCAAGATTTGCACGAGTGCGTTCTTCCAGACAATGAAAACAATATCAAGTGACAGTTCCTTTCTACCCGTCCAGCTCATTCTAGTCAGTCCTCAGTTTGGTGTGATCCTTTCAGAACTGCTTTTCACTGTGTCTCTGTGTGTCTATACCCTGTGCATTTTGAAGTGTGTGTCTATACAGTTTGGGTATTTTAAATTTTACACAAGTGGGAGCAGGACGCACGTGTTAAATGGCTCCGTTCCCCCCCACGTAACGTATCTTACAGATCTTTCCATATCTGTATGTCGAGATCTCACAACTTCGTGTTGGTGTAAAATATTCCCTGTATGAATGTGCCATGGTTGACTGGTTCTCTTCCTAATGAGCGTTTAGGTTAGTTCCTGAAGTTTTGCGATTTCAAACAGTACCGCGTCGAGTACCCTTGTATGTGCTTTTTTGTGCGCAAGGAAATATTTCTCTGGGGTAAGTCCTTAGGAGTCAACTCTCTGGGGGGGAGGGCAGGGCATTTTAAATTTCCTTACTCGCTGCCACATCGCCCTCCACTAAGCCTGTATCGATTTAAACTCCCGCCCCCACATCTCCTTGAGATCTGCTGTCATTTCACTCGAAGGAGTGACCTCATGTGTTTTCCAGCTTCAGCTATGGGAAGAGAAATTCTGGGAGTGGGGCTCAGCCTTCCTCTTGGATGTTTGGCAGGCATCCAGAGCCTCTGGTTAGAGCAGAAAGTCCACAGACCCTGAGTGCTGGATTTCTAATCTCTTCCAAACCCTGGATCCAGATGAAAGGCCCCGAAGCTTGTGCTTCTTTGCCTTACTTTGCGTAACTACTTCGCTACAGGTTTGGTACTGTCGTGCTGTCAAGTGAAACAGTCATTCTACGCGGCTGAGAGGTAAGGAAGTTCCTTACCCACACATTGATTCTTCGTTTTGGAGTATTTGCTTGCTACAGTTTCAAGATGAACACTGCCTTTATGTTCCTTCCAGATGGGGAAGAAAAATATGTAACCTGCTAGGTTTCGACTGTCCCATGTTCTTTGGTTATTAATTATTTTATTTTCACACATAGTAAAATCTCGCTCTTATGCTATTTATGATAGAGTTTATGCCCCCCCTACTTCCAAAAGCTCTGAGGTGGCTTAGGAAAGGGAAATTGGTGCAAGTTGGGGCAATGTGGCGTCAGAACAAAGCAGACCTGGCCCGGGGGCTGGGAGCTAACGGACTGCTAACACCAGGGCACTGATTTGGCCTTTAGGGTTTCCAGCAGCGGTGGCCAAAGGAGGCACATCCTAACTTACAGGGCTTTTATCCTCCCAACGATGGGAAGCAGCTGCATTCATTCAGAGAAGCACTTTTCAGGAACCGGATCCACGAGGCATGTGCGCGTGGGTCCTTGTACAAAGTACACTGTCAGGCATGGGGAGCCGTGGCGTCGCTGTGCTTTTGTTACAGAGTCAGAAACACCCTGCGAGCAGATGGTCTCTGGATTCGTCGTTTCCAGAGGGTGAGCGGGCAACGTTGAACTGTGGCGTTGGGAAGGCGCTTCTGTGTTCTAGGAGAGCTTTGCCTTTGGACTGCATAAAAGACTATAGAAGTAAAGCTGGGAAGCTGAAAAAGCAGTTTAACACAGCTCTCATGAAATCATGCATAAAGTACTTTTTTGAGTGTTTGTTATGTGTAAAATAGAGGCCATTAAACACATTTGCTTCCTGTCCTAACTAGTTTAAGTCAAAATATAAAAGGGTACTATGATTTAGTGTAGAGAACCCCTCCAACGCCCCTCATGCTTGAAGAGATGTGTTTTTTTTTTTATTTTACTCTGACATGAACTGAGGAAGTGACCAGTATGTTTTTTAAAAAGACATCTCCCTGAATGCTCTTCAGTAAATAGATAACAATGGAGCATAATGACTGTTTATATTTAAATGACTGCTTTTAAATTGTACAAAACCAGCCCGTAATTAGCCCCTTTAGTCCTTTTTTCACGATAATGCAAAAATGAACTTGTCTTCAGGCTTTCACAAATTCTGATTGTTGAAGTATAAATTAATGGTGAATCAATCTAATGCTCTTTTCGGATGTTTTATCAGGAGGGGATGAAAGGAAAACATCTACAGAGCTGAATTAGAATTCCAGGGAGTAGCGACACCCAGCAAGAATTTGTAGGGTGTGGGTGGTGAAGAGGTCTTTTTCTAGAAGGACACGGGGGTTGGACCTAGGGTGGTCAGGGTAGAGAAGGCGCTGCTGTATGTTCATCTGGCCAGTCGGGAAGCTCGCCGACAGCAGGGAGAACACACGGGGCCGCCGTAGGTCGGTTAGCTGGCCGGTTCGCATTTACGCAGAATCGTGCTGGACTCGCGCTGGATTCGAATCACAGACCGGCTGAGGTTGGGATAGGAAGGGCCCCGGAGACCTGCAGATGAATGTGTTCCTTTTCAGACCCAGCAGTTGACTTGCCCAGGGTCCCATGGTGACAGAGGAGCCAAGTGGGAACCTAGGCCCAGTCTCCTGTCTCCTGGACGGTCTCTTCCCATGCCCTCCAGTTATAGCTGTGATTCCGGGGTGAAGCCAGGCACTCCCCCTCTGACCGGGCAGGGTCTGAGACTACCAGGGGCAGTTGGGACAGCCGGAACATCACATGACAGAAGAATGCCTCTTCATAGCACGCTGGGTATTCAGTGGACCTTCCATTCTCGCCTCCATTTTTTGTTTGTTTCTTTTCCCAAAAAGAGATTTGATCACTCCTTCCCCTGCTTTACTTTAGAAACTATTCTCTTTCTTCACGCATACCAACATGCAGGAATCATTTGACCAGACATAGCCGCATTATTTCATGGAAAGAGTCAGGGCACAGGCCGGTGGGAGGGCAGGAGAGCATCAGCTGCTCCCCCGTGACCTTGTTCTAGTGTGGGGTGTATTCCCTGCCTTTTGACAGTAACTGGAGGCATGGAGGTAATTGCCTTTGTTACTAGTGCATGGTTGACATCTCCTGAGCTGGGGGACTCCGCATACATAGTAGCCTTTCATTCCTAGTTATCTTTACCATAAACTCCTGAGGAATCCTCAGTGTCCAGGTGAGGAGCAAAGGCTCTGAGTGGCTCAATTGCTTACAAGAGGCCACAAGGCCTAGGAATTGGCAGGGTCAGGGTTCCCACCTGGGCTTTCTGACTTAAGTGCCCCCCCCCCCCCCCCCCCGTGAGGGGAAGCCGAGGCTCATGGCTGATGCCATCTTAAGGCTGAGTAGAGGAAGGTGGAGCCGAGGGACAGAGCGGCGTCAGAACATCAAGGTGGGTCTCTGAGACTGCTGTCCCACTCTTGATTTTGGCTGGGGTTTGGAGCCTACTTTTGGGGGCTGGCAGAGAAACTTTTCATGCCCCCTCCTTCCCACCACCGGGAGGCATTTCTAGGTGGGGGGTTGTGGCTGGAGAGAATCAGGGTGGATGGAGGTTTCTACCAACCCCGTAGCCCTCTGCCAACCTTCTGAATCACTCAGTTAAAATAGCAATGAGTAGAGAAGTTTACATTTGGGTATGAAGTAGATTCGTTTGCATTTTAATTCTTGAAAAGCATTACCTACAAGTGGAAGGTTCAGGAAGCTTTGGCGGTGTGGGTCCGAGGTTTGTGCTGAGCACTGGACAGCTGTGGGATGGAGCGGTTAGGGTTATGGGTTCTAGAGTCGGACCACGTTTAGTCCCCAGCATGGCTGGTCACTGCCTGTGACCAGAAATCTGCTTTTTCTCACCAAATCTGTGCCTTTTTGATAAAAGAAGAAATAAAGTGGCTTAAGGGGGTTAGCCCAGACCCTGGCTCCTAGAAAACATGGAGTCACTGTGAGTGGTCACTATGACTGTGAGCCACAGTGACGTGTCCTTAAGCCTCTGTAAAGTCATGTGAGGTAGGGACGGCTGTCCTCAGCCTCAGAGACCAAGGAGGAAGCTGGGGCTATGGGAAGACAGACCCACTTGCTCCTGACTTAGGGAGTGGCAGAATGCGGATGGG
The DNA here is from genome assembly GCF_024610735.1 of Ursus americanus. Lineage (NCBI taxonomy): Eukaryota > Metazoa > Chordata > Mammalia > Carnivora > Ursidae > Ursus > Ursus americanus. The sequence continues at coordinate 35,887,307 of NC_142140.1, read as the reverse complement.
TGAGCCACACCGGGGAAGTTTCCCGGGTGGTTTGCTGGGTTGGGGGTTTGCTCTCCAAAGCCATTCAGTGCAAAGTGGATTCACCAGACTGACCCAGCTAAGACAGTAGTGGCCCTGGAGGGTGTTGGGTGGCCCTCGTGAGGAAGTGCCTGAAAGAAGTTAGCAGGAGGAAGACGGAGGCCAGCACCGTACCCCGCCTTTGCTTAGACAACAGAAAAGGGTTGCTTCTTTCCCTGGGAACACCGAGGAAAGAAAAGGGGCTGGTTTAACTGTTTCTACCACAGCTGGGAAGGCTGAAGCCTGCCTCTACACAGTGAGTCATCTTGGGGGTAGGCAGGGTAGAAAAGTCCAGAGCTCAACACCCCCCCTTGAGGCTTGGGGGTGTCTTCACAGACTACTTTCTCAGCTAACTAGGAATCTGCTTACCAGCTGTGTCTTGTTCCTGCTCGGCCCAGGTGGGAGACCGCTGACCATCTCTTGATTTAATTGTTATTCAGGAGAGAAAAGAAAACAAGCTCTAAGGAGCAAAACAGGTGTTGAGAGTTCTGGCCTGACTGCCATGGCTCAGACAGGAAGACCGGGTGACGTCTCGAATTGGAATAGTGACTATCACTAGTGCCCCGCAGGTGCCCCCATCAGGGCGTCTGCTTTCATTCTCATGGCTGCCTTGTGAGGATCGCTCACGCTTACAGAGCAGGCAGCCTTGCTGGGGCGGGGAGGGCGGGAGATCTGACAGCCAGAAGTGGCAGAGGTAGCCCGCAGAGCTCTCTGGCCTTTCCCTCCCACCACGCTCTGTTCTTGGGCCGCCGGAGTCCTCCCTGCGCATCGTTCAGGTGGGAGACCGAGGCCTGCAGAATGGACGGGGCTTGCCGGAACTAAGGCTCACTGGAGCCCTGGCTGTCCCTGGCCTCCATTTCCTCACCTGTGACCTGGGCCTCATGAGGTGACATTTGCCTCACGTTGTTGACAGGGTGAAAAGGGATTTTGGCAAGGGAACTCTCTGGACCTCAGGTCTGTACTGTTAACGTCCTTGTACCTCAGGCCTCACTTGCTCAGGCTTTTGGGGCCCACCTGGGTCTGCCTCCCCGTCTTCCTGTCTTCAGCCTGTCTCTTGTCTTTCAGAGAGCAGAGACTTCAGAGGATTGGGCTCAACGGAGCTAGGTTTGGGTCCCAGGTGTCTGCTCGCCAGCTTTGTGACGGAACACATTCTCTTCCCCGCCTTGTTCTTGGTTTCCCCATCTGTAAGATGGGGATGATAATACTTGTGTCCTGTGGAGCATGGAGTCTTTGTGAGGAGCCCATGAAAGAACACGTGTGAGCCACAGTTTACCAAAGACATTGTTTACTTAGTCAGGAATCCTCTCCAGGGAGGGGCTCTTACTTCCCAGTGAAGTTCAAAGGTCAGCAGTGGCTGAGCATGGGGGACCGTCTGAATTCCCCTGCTGGAGCGCTGTGGGGGGTTTTAAACCCACTTACAAGCCATGCCTGCTAAATCCCTGTGTTCTCCAGTGAGCATCCCACTTCTTGGCCCTTGTGGCCCAGCGCATGGCGGTGGGGGGAGGGGCATGCCCTTGCCTGTGCCTCAGCTAGGGGCTGCTCGCTGCTCCCAGCTCGGGGCTTGCTGGCAGCCCAGAGAGAGACGTGTGGGGGCCTCGTCGAGGCAGCGGAACCTCTGGAGAGGCTGCCGCTGAGCTTGCCCACGTGCTGAGGTCAGCATTTTCGGCTGCAGGGAGCCCGGGTTCATAGTCTTCAGTGACGGAAAGCAGAAAGACCAAGTATGGCTTGGGGGTTCGAGTTGGTATTTGCGGCCACGCTGACGTTTCGGATGAGAGAGTGTTGCCCTCTGTGCAGTGCTCGTAGGGCCCGTGCCTTGCACTTCGCACCCTTTGATTCCCGGCACCAGGCTAAGCATTTTCCACCTGTTTTGTGTGGTCTTCACTACCATTCAGGGCTCCAGGACTGGCCCTTCTGTCGTGCGGATAAGGAAAAGGAAGCTCAGAGGGGTTAACTGAATGACTCCAAGCCCCTGAGGTTATAAACCGGTCCTGCGGTCCTTCTGCACTGCTTCGGGGCTGTGCACAGCTGTATGTCTGAGGTGTGGCATGGAAAGAACGCTGAATTTGGAAGCAGGTCATGTGGTCTTGAGTTCATGCTCTCTGTGAGATCCCCACTTTCCTCCCTCGTCATAAAGTAGGGAGTGAAAGCCCAGCGGGATGTGTGTGAAAGTGTTTTGTAGTCTGGAAAGCAGTGTATACCTACAAAGCAAAATCCTTATTGTCTGCTGAGTGACTCCAGGGAGAGGACCCAGCTTCACCTTTCCTTGTATCCCACTGGAAAGCAGTGCAAGACTGAGTCCCAGATCCGCTCTTGTCTCCCCATGATGCCAGTGCCACATGTGGGCCCCCCACGGAAGAAAAGTCACCCCCGCCAGCACAGCCACAGTGACGGTGCTGGGGAGAGGCTGAGGTGTGGGCAGAGAACAAAACCAATCAGATCTAAGCTCCAGGGACCCACCCCCACCCTTCACGATTTTCAAAGACCAGCTGTTATTTGAAGTCCTGACTGTTCCTTGAGCTCCTTGAGAGTTGTGGAATTCACCCTGCTCATGAAATGCAAACCACAAACGATTTTGCCTAGTAATGGATAGGCTTGTGACCCAGCCAGCCCCGGAGGCAAGCAAATGCTATTTCCTGGTTCTGCGTGTGAATAGGAATAGTTAATATCACATCTTCACTCTGTTCCTAGATCTCTCTTCCTTTGGTCTGTGATGAAAAAGTGAAATGAGTATAGTCCCAGCCTGCAGCTGGGTGGGTCCTGACTCGTTCCTGTGGGGGTGTGCGTGCGTGCGTGCCTGCTAAAGCTGGAGCAGTGAGATCAGCTGGTGTGTGCTTTGTGGAAGTTCAAGACCAGCGTGTGGGGTGGAAGCAGCCGGGTCCTCTGAACCACAGACTTGCTTGCGTTTGACCTTGTGCCATTCTGATTTCTAACAAGAGCGCGAACGTCTTGTGGGCAGGGACCCAGCCTTGCCTCGGTCTTATCCTCCACCTCCTGGCACGGGCAGTTGGGTAAATGAGTGATTATTTAATGAAGCATTACTGTGTCTACATCAGGCGCCCTGAGGTTGCTTTAATTGTTTTGACTGTTTCCTTAACCTAGGCCTGATGGTGTCTCTTTCCAGCCTGGGAGCAGAATGAGAGCATTCACATGTGCCCAACTGACCCCCCCCCCCCACCTTTGGTAGACTGACTGCTTAATGAAAATATCAGAACTTACTCAGAAACACAGTGCCCCCCTCAAAGTACTTATTGTCAGAGCTGCACCCTCATCCCAGTGATGCTGGAATGCTTCAGAATTGCTTCCAGAGCCAGTTTCTGCTTTTCATTTTGCTTTGCTTCTGGCTAAAAATGGGGTGATTGAGTTTGATCCACTGACCTTATTCACAGCCTTTTCTTAAAGGTTATTCGTAAGCAAATCACATCTGCCCTCAACCCAGTTTTCTTATCTTTGAGGATCTCGGGAGGTGAGAGGAATGTCATGGTCTTTGAAGAGGGTCAGACAGTGGCATTTGGGAAATGTTCTGAGGAATGGCCATATTACTAAAATTAGGTGTCCTGCTTCCCAGCTTACTACTTCGAAGGGAATGGCTCTTATTTACGTGACTCTGGTGTGCTTATTAAACAGAACAGCCTCGCTACTTCAGTCCGACTTCTGAAGTCTGCAGTCTCTCCATCTGCTAGACTTTGTCTCATGCCAAGAATTCTTCCACCTAGGCTCTGCTCTTTAGCCCTTGGCCCCAGGAAGACGGTCAAGTGAGATGTTTCACTCCCCACGAGAGCCTGGTTCGTAAAGGTTTCCCCACATCCCGGGCAAGACACGTTGTCATGTTACCCCAGAGTCTGGGGAGTTAGGATCTATGCCTGACCCTTGCCAGGGCTTCGGGGTCCTTGGGAACAGATGATGAATGACTGTTTATAGCTGTCAGTGGGGTGCTTTACCCAAGCAGACAGAATTCAGTTCCCAGGAGGGTTCCCTGGGCTTGACTATGAAGAAGATACAAGTTTCTGGATTTCTTTCTTCTTGCCTTTTTTTTTTTTTTAAATGTACTTTTGATACCAGTTAAGTTAAACATTTTAATCTTAGCAACAGCAAAGAGCTCCACCCCGGCTGCCTGTGAAACTGTGCGAGACAACAAATACAGCTTTAAAAATAGTCTCCTTGTTTGTAAGTGGGGCATCTTTGACTTAAGTCAGTGCTCTGTAGCTGGGTTCACAGGACCACCACTGGTCACTGGCCCTCGGCATTGGCATCTGGGGGCGACAAATAATAGAATTGGTCTCTGCTAAGTAGATGGGATGATGGCATGTACACACTTTGTAATTTGCATACCCTACAATTCACCATTTAAAATTCTATAATTCAGGGGATTTTACTGTATTCACAGTGGTACAACTGTCATCAACATGAATTTTAGAACCTTTCATCAGCCCATAAAGAAACCCCACACTCGTTAGCTATCCCTCTCTCTTTCCCTCCAACCCTTACACTTCCCCAGCCCCAGACAACCACTAAGCTACTTTCTGTCTCTGTGGGTTTTCCTAGTCCAGACATTTTATATAAATTATATAATATGCGGTCTATGTACGAAAATTTAGCTTGTTCTCAAGATTCATCCGTGTTATAGCCTGTATCAGCACTTCATTCTTTTTTACGGCTGACTACTATTCCACCGTTAGGGATAGGCCACATTTGATTTATTCCTTCCTCCATTGTTGGACTTGAATTGTTTACATTTTTTGGTCTATTATGAAGAATGCTGCCGTGAACATTCGTGTACAAGTGTTTGTGTGAACGTACGTCTTTAATTCTCTTGGGTATATTCCTGGGAGTGGAAGTTGCTGGGTCATATGGTAACTTTAACATTTTGAGGGATTGCCGAACTGTTTTCCAACGTGGCTGTACCATTTTATATTCCCACCAGCAGTGTATGAGGGTTCCAGTTTCCTCTCGCTAACACTTGTATTGTCTTTTGGGTTCTAGCCATCCTAGTGGATGTGAAGTAGTATATCTCCTTGTGGATTTGCATTTCTCGAACAACTAATGATACCAAGCATCTTTTCATGGGCTTAGTAGTCCTTTGTATATATATTCTTTGGATAAATGTCTATCCAGATCTTTTGACCTTTTTTTAAAAAAAAATTTTTTTTTTTTTAAAGAGCATGTGGGGGAGGGGCAGAAAAAGGGAGAGACAGAATCGTAAGCGGGCTCCATGCTCAGTGTGGAGCCCCATGCAGGGCTCGATCTCATGACTTTGAGATCATGACCTGAACTAAAAGCAAGAGTCAGACACTTAACTGACTGAGCCACCCAGGTGCCCTAACCCTTTGCCCATTTAAAAAGTTAGGGCAATTTTATTATTGTAGAGAATTCTTGTTTTTTATGACATTTGATTAGAATCTATAGCCATTTAATGGTAAAATATCAGAATTCAGGTAACTGAAGTCATGCTGTCAGGCAAAAACTGACAAATCCTAGAAGGCTTTGGGCAGATCTTTTCTCCCACTTTAGAAGAAAGAGCTCATTTAACCATCTCTGGTCTGCATTCTGCTTGTTTTGAATGAAACATATATCTAGGACCTACTTTGGTAGGTAGAAAACTCACAATTCGAGGGTCTTAGTATTTATGTGGCATTTGTCTAATCAGAATCTCTGTTAACTGCACATATTCTCCAATTAACCTACAGTTTAAAAAAGCCGTAAAAATTATACATCAGAGAACATAAATTCTGAATATAAGACTTGAGAAGGACGTAAGAGTTTTATTGTTTTGTAATTTGAAGACTTACCCTGCAACTCAGTGGTGAAGGAGAGCATTGTGGGAAGACTGTGACTTTGAAATCGTACTGACCAAGGTTTGAATTGTTTTTCCATCCTTTACTAGCAGTGTGATCTTGAGTCTCAGATTCCTTATCCATAAAATCTACTTCGTTATAAGGATAAAATTTCTGGCACCTAGTAGTTGCTCATTTAATGGCGACTATTAACATGCATGCTTTTCATGAATTTTTATGCGTATATAGTCAGGTTCTTAATTTTTTCAGGTTCTTCTATGTTTTGTCGTCTTGTTTAGAAATAGCATGCATTGTTACATTTGAGTTGTAGGAGTTCTTTTATATATTCTGGATACCAATCCCCTATCAGATATAAGATTTGCAAAATTTCTCCCTTTCTGTGGGTTGGCTCTTCATTTACTTGATGGTGTCCTTTGAGCACAAAAGTTCTTAATTTTGATGAAGTGGCATGCACATTCTTAGAATCTTAGAGCTGGAGGGGGCCTTTGAAGTTGCCTGTTCCAGCTCCTTTGCCCTAGTGATGGGAGGCTCTGTGGCTTGGAGAGAAGGGATCTTCCTCAGGTCACAGGCCAAGTTTCATCCCCTGATTTTCACCTCTGTGCATCCTCCATTTCTACCCCTACTGTTTCGGAAGGAAGGAAGTTTCGTTTAGGTGTGTTAGGTATGTAGGGCACGAGAGTGGGTAGTTCTCTCCCTCGCAGCACACAGACTCTTTGCTTCTAGGTGGGACTGACCCTAAGGTGCTTCTCCATAGTTCGCTTGTGTGTCCCTCTCCCCCCGCCCAGCTCTACTGAGATGTAACTGACACAGTTCATTTATCTCTGTCCTGCCAGAAATTTGGTCCTGTCTCTCAGAGGGTGCGCTGTATGAGAGAATTGCTTAGAGCAGTGCTCTTTGGAATGTACAATTTGCATATGGCTATAAGAATGGAAGTTTATTACAACAAAATTTAAAATTCAGTTCCTCAGTCACACAAGCCGCATTTCCACTGTTCGGTCTCCACATACAGCCACCATATTAGCACACACAGGGAGCATTTCTTTCTTTTTCTTTTTCCTCTTTTTCCTCTCTTCTCCTTGCCCCCCTTCCCCCCCTTCCCCCCTTCCCCCTCTTCCCCCTCTTCCCCCCTTCCCCTCTTCCCCCCTTCCCCCTTCTCCTCCCTTTCCCCTCCCTCCCCCCCTTTCCTTTTCTCTCCTCTCAATTTATTTGAGCAAGCCAGCAAGTGGGGGGTGGGGGAGGGGCAGAGGGAGAATTTCAAGCAGACTCCCTGCTGAGTGCAGAGCTCATGGTGGGGCTCCGTCTCAGACTCTAAGATCATGATGTGAGCTGAAATCAAGAGTCAGATGCCCCACCGGCTGAGCCCACTGGGCGCGCCGCGGGAACATTTCTAGCATTGCAGCAGGTACTGTTGAACAGCACTGGCCTGGCGAGGGTTGTATCCCCTGCCCGCTGACCTTGTGTCCATGCGCCCAACCCAGGCTGGCATCCTGGACTTGCAGCCTTGATCTGTCTTCCGTGTGTTCCTCATCCCCCTGCCACTCAGACTTCCTCCTTATTTGGTTGCCTCTGGGCTTCTTGGCAAGCCCCCTCTTCAGATCAGATGGTTGTGGGCCCTGCTGGCAGAGACCCTTCCATTCCATCGTTTCTGGATTTGGTTGCCAGTAAAGGGACTAGTGCCTTTCTTTCCTCACCTCAGCCAATAGATGTGACTTGCAGAAATAGAGCTGAAAGGTGCTTAAAGGCATATGTGCCTTCTCAGAAAGTTAGTCCTAAGAATGAATCGATCTACTCTTGGACAAGGGGAAGAGGTTGGAGAACTTTCTGGCTCGGTTCTTTTGGCTGTTTGTTTGGTGACCTTTCAGACACATACTTCCCTGTAGAGGTCATTGGTCTCAAGAATTTGCAAGATGGCGAGGTGACATGGAGGTGTGGGAGGCAGGAAGGGTTGGAACCTTGGTGTCCTGAGACAATAACAAGACAGATTCTGGCCAGTCCTGCTTAGTGCTCTGCAGCGAGTGCCTATAACCCTGAGGGCTGACTGAGCCTCTGATCCCAAGGTCACCAGGGCCGCACAAGGAAGTGCTTTACGTGAAAGGATGGAAGACCTTGTGCTTGTACCAAACTGGAATATTAGACCTGAAATGAGTACAGGGAATATCTCCGAGGAGAAGGGCATTCACCCAGGCTTATAACAAGTTAGTGGTGAGAGAGTTGAGCGTAGTCTTCAGGTCCTGTGGCACCTTGCCCTCATGCATGTTCCACGTGCTGTACTGTGTATCTTTATTGATGGGAGGGACAGGTACTTCAAATACAAACCAAACCTCTTCTTGGAGACATTGCCTGAGCTTAGCCGTGAATTGATTTAACCCATTAGGCACTAGGTCTTGCCGTAAGCTCTCCTTTGTCACTCTCCTCGCTAGAAAGTATTAAGAAACCTTTCAGTTAAGGTGGGGCCACCCAGGTCCTCATTCTCTCTCTCCAGCCTGTCTCCAGGATCTGTTTCTGCAGGAACATCTGTCCTTGACCTCAAAGTGTTTGGAAACAGACTTGTTATGGAGCTCAGCCTGTCTGCCAGACTGAAGAGCCTTGAGGGCAAGGACCACGTGCGCTCTGTCCTCCCTTGGGGACAAGCCCCACATGTTCATTTAGTGAATATCTGTGGACATTCTCTTTTTCAGGAAAGTTCCCCTTTTGATGTGTTTTGAATGTATGCGGCCGGTTCTCCCTGTGGTCCTGAATCTTTGTCCATTCTGATTTGGAAATCGAGACCAGAAGAAATGGGCTCATTTTTCTTTCTGCCGCTGAAAGAGCTGTCCATTTGCCTTTGAACTTTTTAAGAGTTGAAGGACTTTTCTATCTGTGCTGAGAAAGTAAGGGTTACTTTTGCTGAATTGGGCAGTGAGTAGACCAATCCCAACAGGATATCCTGGGAAGGAGTCCCAGAGCAGTGAGGGGCAAGCAGGGAATTGTGGAAGGAATTCCATGCCATAAACACAGAATATCTCGCTTCACAGTGGAACTTTTCTGCCTTTTCCTCCAGAGGTGGAAGACCGTTCTTTTCAAAGACCAGCTTAATGACTGCTGGGCTAGCACGCACAACTACGAGATAAATTTATGCACTGGCTTAGCACTAGAAATGCAGTTTACAGAAGATCTGGCAAAAATCTTAAAAACAGGTTGAAACGTCTTAGGCTCAGCTGGTATGCTTTTAGGTGGGTTATTAGGGACATCGGCCTAGGGACAAGGTCATGGGACAGGGATATGACCCAGGTCAGAGCACCTGTCCGCCTGGCCTTTGAAGCCCCTTTTTGAGTTCATCTAAATTAATTCCTTGCTCTGCTTTTACTAGGACCTGAGTTTCTCTGGTTGGAGCAGAGTAAGTTTTCAGGCTGAATTACTTGGACCATTGCCTGTGTTTTCTTTTTCACGTAGCCTGTGGGTATCTGGCCTTTTCAGCCAAGGAAAATGGAAATGGTTCTAAACACTCACTTGAGCCATGAATTTCAACCGTGTATTAATTTGCTGCTTATTTGCTTTTTGTGTCTTCTGAGAAGTAATGAGAGGACACCGGAGGGGGCCTCAAGGGTCCTGTGGCGGTGCTGCAGGGGTCTGGAGCTGGGGGGAGAGACCAGGGAGAGAGAAACTGTGCCCTCCCACTGTGTTACCCGCAGCGCAGCCCCCACCCTCCCGTGTGCATATGTGTAAGGTTGCGCTTCAGATTTCATTTGGAGAGGAACGTTTCCAAAACTTCTTATGTAGGGAGTACAGGGCAGATTGCTCTGGGTCTTACCCTTACCTCACTCTGCAAGGAATCTGGGCTGAAAATTTAGGGCTCAGCTCTTGTTCCTTCCTCCTCCATGAGCTGCCGGTTAGATTCTGTACTAACGTCTTGATTTTTGCCTCTCGCTCAGGGCTATTGCTTCACTTTTCAGGGGCATCAGAAGTAAGAAGCCTGGTACCATCAGTGAGCACAGGCCATATAATATGTGATTTCTATGTATTCTAGAGATCTTAAAGTATTCAGCATTACCCCAATTTTTTTAAAAAATATATAAAAGGGTTAGATCAGGGGGCGCCTGGGTGGCTCAGTCATTAAGCGTCTGCCTTTGGCTCGGGGCGTGATCCCGGTGTTCCGGGATCTAGCCCCACATCGGGCTCCTCCGCTAGGAGCCTGCTTCTTCCTCTCCCACTCCCCCTGCCTGTGTTCCCTCTCTTGCTGACGGTCTCTCTCTCTGTCAAATAAATAAATACAAAATCTTAAAAAAAAAAAACAAAAAGGGTTAGATCAGGGTGTGAACTCATGCCTGTCTTCTTTTAAAACTGTTTCCTAGGGAGGAGAAGATCCAGGGATGAAGAGTAGGTAGTGGGCTGTATAACACAGGGCAGCTTTGTGGGTGGGGGTGGGAACACCGTGGGAATAAACTAGAACTGATGAATAAATGATCAGTATACGGCTTTGCCCTGTATTTGTTTTTTTGTTTTTGTTTTCTGATTTTTGTTCTTTTCTGCTTTGGGCATCACTTTTGCTCTGTAAAGCCTGGAGGTGACCTATTTAATTCCTATATTTGGAGCTCTCAGAATGTGCCGAGGATCAGCCCAACTCCCTGACTGAACAGGAATGAGAAGTCAGTGCCTGACCACAAGGCGCTCACAGTTCAGGGGGGAGCAGATGACCCTCGAGTGAGCCTTCGTTTGTGGGAGGACTCCCTTGGTCACAAGTAATGAGTCCAAACCCAGCTCTGGCTGGATTAAGTCAAAGAGGAATTTATTGGCTCACACCACTGACCAGTCCAGAGAGAAATTTGGAGTCAGCTCAGGGGCCCACATGAGGTCCTCAGGATCTGGTTTCTGTCTCCCCATCCTGCCTCCACTTCCTGTGTGTTGACTCCATTCTCAGGCATGCCTCCCCCGGAACTGTAGAATGGCTGCCAGCACTTGCTAGGCCTGCATCTGTTGTCCACCTTCCTTCCGGCAAGAGAGCGTGAGCGTCTTGTTCCCCGCCATACCAGCCTTGTTCCATCCCATTGGCCCAGGCTCCAACGTGTGCACATCCGGAATCTGTCACATGGCTAGGGGTACGTGAAACCCTTTAAGCCCTGGTCCTATGCGTCACCCCTGAACCCAGTGGAGCCAACTCTACCCTAAAACCCTGGGCTGAGAATGGAGAGAAAACACTGATAGTTGGGGAAGGGTGTCAGGCTTGAACTGTGGTCTGCGCCATTGTCGGGGCAGGCTGAACCTGGGGCTGTGTTCCCACCTGACCTACCCTCGAGTCAGAATTGATTCTGTAATGACGACAGCGCCTTGTTACCGCGTGGTTTTAGCTGGCCCAGACATTGAGACACCAAATCTTTTCTCCCTTGAGAACATTGCTCTGGCCCGAGATGGGGTGGGAAATGTATTTCAGGTGAGCATTAGGCCCTTGACTCCAATATTAGATAACTTATAGCCTTCTAACTTAGATGATTACTATTTGAAATTCTCAAACGCATAAAGGTGAATAAATACAGTTAGTGCAGTGGTACCCCACCCCCCACCCCTTCCCCAATCAGCCACGTTATTCAGAGAAACACGTTGCAATCTCTCGGGGGTCGATCTAGCAGAGTGGGGGATGGTACAGGCTTCAGATTTGGGAGAAAGATTCCAGTGTACAGCTTGACTTCGTAACTAAGGGTTCCTTACTTGTAAATGGTAACTGACTCCTAGATTTGTGAGAAGTGGAGTGATGTGAATAAAGCATGGTGCCTGGGACGTGGTAAACAGTCCATAAGAAGTGGCTATTATTTCCTAATTTTTTCAAACGAGTTGGGTGTACTGCCAGATAATCTCTCTGAAGTTTGGTGTTACCATTTTGTAAATCTATGAAAATCTTCCATGCTCATACTCAGAGTTTGGGGTGAGATGCTAGGAAGTTCTCAAACAAAGCCTTCCTGGAGTATAGTGCTTTATAATTCATGGTGCTTCTGTGTTTTTGAGAGCTTGAATGAGTTCTCCAAGGGCATAGGACTGTAGAGTTGTGGGGCAGGCCCTGTGGCCGGCATCTTCTCCGCTAGCCCACGTCTGTAGCCTTCTGCTACTCCAGTGAGTGTTTGCCTAATTCATTGAATTTGTTGGCTATCTACCACGGTTTCTGATGGATTTCACTGGAGAACCATATCATGTAGTTCCTTAAAATAAACCCTGAGCTCGTTTATTGAAAAATGATTGTCCTTTCACGTTTGTCTTTGTTCATTGGCCTGATTTATCAGGACTGTATCACAAACCTCTGCTGTCCTTCGAGCAAATTAGCTCAATTTGTGTTGTATGAAGTAACACAAATCAAGTTTATAACGTTTCAAAGTTCTAGTCAGTAGCTTCCTAATTAGAACCTGGAAAGCTTGCGTAACTGACGTCTAAGTCATTTATCTTGGTAGAGGTAAAGATTTCTCAGGGAGGATGGACTCCTGTGAAAGATCGCTAAACCCTACGTTCTTAGTCTGTTAACACTTAGCTCATTTCTTCCCGGCCACGCTTCTCAAAGCATTGTGCGCTAAAGTACTATTTAAAACTATTGGATAGTAATTATGATGGCATTAACTATTTGAGAGAAATTGCGTGTGTGCCCAGCAGCCAATAGACTGTTGTTAGAGGCTTCTCCAAAAGACATAATATAATCCTGTTCTATTTCAAGACCTTTGAAAACGTAGACCGGATTAGTCACCTGCATTGTGCTCCGTAAGTGTCTGTTACTATCTCATTCATTTATGTGTGAGCAAGATGGTCACAAGAATCGGCAAAAGCAGGATCATCTGAAGCAGGTTTATCAGTCGTTGGGGGGTTTTAGGGTGAGTCACATCTGGTTGACTGAGGGTCGAGACTAAAGCCAGATGACGGGTCTCCTGATACACCAGGAATGGGTGTTCTGTGAAGACGCAGAAGGCCTTGACTCACATTGCTAGTCTAAAGGACACCCTGATGTCTCTGTGAAGACCTCTGCAGTAGAACACACCAGCTTCTGAGACCAAAGCACAGATGAATAACAATTGGCTTTGCGGTACGCCACACGTACGACAGGTGCATAAAGTGCACAGATCTGAAGCGTACAGCTCAGTGAATTGTTGCATATACATGTCCACGCAGACACCACCCAGATCAAAGTGTAGAGTATTTCTGTCACTCCAGAGGGCTCCTCCATGCCCTTGCTCACTCCTACTTCCCTGAATCCCCCACCTCCCCCCAGGAAATCACTGTTTTAACTTCTACCAGCATCAGTTAAGCTTTGCCTGTTCACGAGCTTCATTATAAATAGAATCCTACAGTATGTACTGTTGTATATCTGGCTTCACCATAATGCCCAGAGGACCATTTTTTGCAGTCAAGTTGGGCTTGAGAACTCACCTGGAATAAAAAGGGTTTGAGCAACTTTGATTTATACTGGTGGGCAGCACACATTCTGAGATAAGAGATACCCTGGCAACATGATGAAATGTAAAAGCCAAGGAAGTAGACATTGCCTGGGAAAGGACTTCCGTGAAGTTGGAAGCTTCTGGTATTGCGTGTTTTTTCTTTACCTGGTGGAGGGGGTGTTTTCTCCCACCACCAACTAGTCCCACATCTTCCACATAGATGCTGGAGAGTCCTGACGGTGTGTATAACATCATGTGTGGTAGATGACATTTGAATAAATGCATGACGGGGTCAATGAATATGTTAGCTGGCGTTCTGTATCCATTATCTCTTCCTATCTTGGAATAATTTCCTCATATTTAATGGGAATGGTTGTAAAAGACCTTGTAGAAAGACACCTTATATCTTAAAAAAAAATTTTTTTTAATTACTTCCATTCCTTGTCTTATTGCACCCCTCTCTTGACATTTGTCATTTCCTGTTTTGTTTTTGTTTTTTTTTTTTGTCTGAGTAAATCCTGAAAACTGTCTCTATTTTGTCCCACTGTGGTCCCTTAATTTGGAGAAGCTAGAGTTTTAGCTACATTTGGGAGTATTTTTCAATGATGCTAAGTATAATCTATAGAACAGCTTTTTTTTTTTCTTTCCAAAGGTCTTAGAAAGTTCTGGAAATGTTTTCAAGTATACACAGCCAGACCATACCAAAAACTAATAACTAGAAGGGAAGACTTGAGTTTGAATTACAGAATATTTGAAGGAGGAACCTAGTTTTATTACTTCTAATTGTGAGATCAATCTTTGATGTTTAAAAAAAGTTATGGTCCATGCTTTCTAGATCCTGAGAAAAGTCACAGGATATTGTTTTCTTCAGAAGCTTGATAATTTAGCTTTTACATTTAGGTCCATGGTCCCATTTCAAATTTTTTTCCCCTCTGGTGTGAAGTAGGGGTCAAAGTTCATTGCCCCCCCCCATTGAATATCTAGTTCTTCCAGCAACATATGTTGAAAACCCTTTCCTGTCATTGAATTACTTTGATACCTTCGTTGAAAATCAATGGACCATATTAAATATAGCCTATTTCTAGACTTTTCTTTTCTCTTCCATTGATCTGTTTACCTTTATGTCATTAGTATACTATTTTGATTACCAAAGCTTTATTGTTTTAAGTGTTAAAAGGAGATGGTATAATTTCTTTGATTTTTGTTCTCCATGACCCCCTCCAAGATGGTATTGTCTATTATAGGTCCTTTACATTTCTATGTAGAGTGTAGAATCAATCTGCCAATTTCTACAAAACAGCCTTCAGGAATTTTGATTAACAGGACATTGAGGGGCACCTGGGTGGCTCAGTTGGTTAAGCGTCTGTCTTTGGCTCAGGTCATGATCCCAGGGTCCTGGGATTGAGCCCCGCAAGGGGCTCTCTGCTCAGCGGGGAGTCTGCTTCTCCCTCTCCCTCTGCCTCCTCAGCCCCATCCCCACCTCACTTGTGCTCTCTCAAATAAATCATAAAAAAAAGGGGGGGACATTGAATCTATAGGTCAAGTGGGAAGAAGAACATTTTAACAATATTGAGTTTTTCACTCACTCAATATAGTGTATCTCTTTATTTAGATCTTTTCTAATTTCTTTTAGCAATGTTATCAGTGTAGAGGCCTCATCATGTTTTATTAAATTCCTAAAACTTAATGTTTGTTGAAGCTATTGTAAATGGAATTAAAAAAAACTCTTCCAGTTATTTATTGCTATTATATACATACTTGATTTTTACATATTGGCCCTGTGTCTGTCACCTGGTCCAGTTTACTTATTCTGGTATTTGTTTGAAGATTCTTGAGGATTTTATATGAATGTAATCATTTTGCCAATAAAGGCAGTTTTATTTTTTGCTTTCCAGTATTTAAGTATGTATGTGTATATGTATTTTTCTTCCCTTGTTGCATTGGCTAAGACCTTCAGTACAGTGTTGAAACGGAAGTAGTGAGAGCAGATATCCTTGTCTTATTCTTGAACTCCGAGGAAAAGTATTTAGTTTCTCATCATTGAGTACAATGTTGACCGTAGGTTTTGCATTGCTGTCCTTACTGGTTGAGAAAATTTCCTTCTGTTTCTGGTTTGAGAGTTTTTGTTACAAAGGGTGTTGAATTTTGTCAAATACTTTTTCTGCATGTGTTGAGGTTATCATATGATTTTTCTTTTATTCCATTGATGTGGCAAATTCTATTGAATTTTAAATGTTAAACCAAATGTTCTTAGGATAAACCCCACTTGGTCCTGCTATAGTATTCTTTTTATATTGCTGCATTTGATTTTCTAAAGTTTTCTTAAGCATTTTGGATGTCTGTTCTTAAGGGATATTGGGTCTGTAATTTCCTTTTTTTTTTTTTTTTTTTTTTTTGAATATCTCTGGTTTTGGTATCAAGCTTGTGCTGGCCTCACAAAATGAATAGTCTGGTACCAGTTACTTTGTCATGACCAGCTGCAAAGTTCTAGTTTTCATACTTGTAAGTGCATGAAGTCATGGCTGTTAAGTAAAAGAGGAGAAATTGTTTTACCGCTCAGCTCAGAATTTCTGCTTATTAATGTTTGAAACATCTATGGAAGAGTATACTTGTTGTGTATGAAGTAATGCATCAAAGATGTTGGAAAACATTTTATCTCAAGTGGGATAAACAACTCACACCCTCCCATATGCTGAATCGCATTTGTATTTTATTAGCAGAATATCTTTTTTCACCAAGGGAATGAATTATCTGATTGTCATTCCTTTGTAATTTATGGAATATTCAATTCATACGGTTTTATTGTATGCCAATATTTGGGTCTTTTTTTCCCCTCTCTTTCCCTTCTTTTGGTTGTATTTCCCCCAAATAAAAGCTTATGTTCATAAGTCAGCTAGTGCTTTCACATGTTGAGTTATTTTGCATAAAGTTGGTCGCGTGTGCTCAAAGTACAAACTTTTTCTTCTGTGTCGGGGGCATTGTAGGTTGCCAATACTGCTAGGGTTTCTGTGTTGGGGAGTCTTCCGTTCAAAAAGGATTATAAATTCAGTCCAACTCAGTGCAGAATGGAGTTAGAAGAAACCAAGCCGTCCATTGTGGTGAGGTAGAACTCTGTGTTAAGCCAGCACGGGGTGAGAGGGAGTTGGGAGCAACCACCCTGGTGGCCATAATGATGGTGAGAAGCACAGGGAAAAAGAGAATCCGTATGGAAGAGTTCTGGGACGCGTCGTGGTGCTTTAGGAAGCACACCAGCTTCTGCACCTTTGTCTTCAGAGGACGCGTTTAGACACACATCCTACATTTTCAGCAGCACTTACCGTGCTTCTCTCTAGCCCCTCAAATCTAGGGGATAGCATCTCTGGGGGGAATCCTGTCCCCGTGTGATTTAGAAGGATCTTCTCCCCTGTTCCCATCCCAAGAGTCCAGGGAAGGTGAGTTATAACTCCCCTATGAGCAGGGACCCACAACATTGCTTGGAGCACCTGGTGACCTCTGATGGACAGATGTCCGCTGTCCCTGGTTCCTGGACGGTGGGCCTCGTCGCATGATGCCTGTGGGGTAGTGAGCACATTCTCGGATGCCACAGGCCTGACCTTGGTGCTGCCCCCTGTAGCAGCCTCATTCTTCCTCTGGGGGATCCTTACACAGGTTATTGGGTTTGCAGACCATTCCTGTGTTTGCCTAGAATATTCCCCAAGCATGAAATGTCTGTCCTTGCTCTCATTCTTGAGAATGAGGCTTATTTCAAGTCCAGCATCCTTTAGGAAGCCCTCCCTAAGTAACTTCTCAAGCCCCCCTTTCCTTCCCTTTAGGATTTATTCTGTGTATGTTTAACATAGCCGGAAGGATAACAGCACGTTGAACTGAATTGAGAGGACGAGGTTTATATCAGCAGATAAAGACTAGGTCTGATTTTTAAAAAGCGGCACAGAATGGAGGTATTTTATTTTATTTTATTTTCTTAAAAGATTTTATTTATTTATTCGACAGGATAGAGACAGCCAGCGAGAGAGGGAACACAAGCAGGGGGAGTGGGAGAGGAAGAAGCAGGCTCATAGCGGAGGAGCCTGTTGTGGGGCTCTATCCCATAACGCCGGGATCACGCCCTGAGCCGAAGGCAGACGCTTAACCGCTGTGCCACCCAGGCGCCCCGGTATTTTATTTTTTTACTCAACATTCTCAGGTTTTAGTTTTTTGGAAATCATGAAAAAATATTTGTGTAGTACGCAATGGGAAATGAAATGTTTGCATTAGCCAGAAAATTTAGGTTGTAAAAAGTGTGCCAGCACATAATTTATTTCTTTTAGTATAAATTATCTGGGGTCTTGATGTCTCGGGCTCAACCCCCTGGATATTGCCTTATTTCCTTTACTCTTATATGGTGAGATTTTTTATCAAGGTCCCTTCCTGTCACTAATGAATTCTTCCCACCGTACCCACTCTGTCTGAATTTTTATTTTCCCTTTTTGGTGTGTGTACCTCAGGTCTCTCTTTATTGAGGCTCTCCTGCCAGTTGTTTTTAGGGTAGTGGTGTCTGAGACGTCCCAGGACCAGATCTCAGGTTGTGTCCTCTTGAGCCAGCCAACCTCCCTGTGTCTTCCTTCTGTCCCTTTTTAAAAGAACTACAAAGCTTGTCTAGAAGGGTGGTGCTTAGAACTTGAGAAGATATGTGTCCGGTGCCTGGTGCATGACAGGAGCTCTGACGGTAGCTAAGTGGGTCTCTGTTTGCTCCACATCAGGCTTCCATTGGTCCTTGCATATCACAGGTGCCCAGAAAGCGTTCTCCCAGTGGGTCACTGACGTTACAAGCAGGGTGACCTTAATAGTCGATAACCAAGGGGAGGTGAGTGTCCTTAAATGCGGGTTGGCTAAATTGTTGCAAAGGCATGTTTCATGCTGGTTGCAGGTGTGACACTTGGAAGATACTAGTCCCATGGTGACAGCATCTATTACTGCAACACCAGGAAGTAGCTAGGGCCACAAGAGGTCAGCGGATGCCTTACTCTTTGTTGTGTATGGAGATTGAAGGCTACATAATTAAGGGAGAGAGAGAACATGGGGAGGATGGAGGATGCTTTCTAAGGAGGTGGGACTTCCGCCACAGCAATTGTCATTTATGGAGCCACCATTCTGTCCCAGGCACTGTCCCCAGTAGTCGCAAGTCTGTCATAGGGCCGGGGAGTCAACGGGGGCTCCAGGAGGCTGTATCGAGGTGGGGGAGAGCAGTGGCAAGTGGGCATTTCAGGCTAAGGGAAGAGCATGAAGAGAGAATGTGAGGATGAATTTTAAGCACTTTGCGGTGACACCAAAATTCTATCGCCTCTCTTTTTAGGATAAGCGGCATTGGCTGGAGTTTGAGATTATGATATTGTTGAATTGACTTTTGCGTGGATGTTGCTTTTATGCCTTTGATCCTTGTTTTTGAAAAGCCTTTACATTTATTGGATTTTACATTCTTAATTTCGAGGCAGATCACTTTGAGAGCCAGGAGGAATCGGAGAGGCAGTGAGCGTCTTGAACAGAAGGCAGCCGGCTGCGATGCGGGTCCCTTTCCTGCTCTTACCTGGCTGTGTGACCTTGGGCCCCACAAGGCCACATCCCTGTGGTGGGGGCGGGGTGCTGACCCTGCGTCAGGCTCCGCAGACTGGCTCCGTGGCTTTTTCTCTGCGACTGTTGATTGACCGGGTTCTGAGGGGGGGTTTCGTTCGGTGGCCCGGGCAGCCGGGCAGGGAGGATGGCGGAGATGGTGCCTGAGAACTTTGCCCTCCCACCCGGGCTCTTGACTAGGTCGGACTTCTTTGATGTCTTCGCCGTGCCCCTCTTGTGTTCTCTCTGAGTTGTGACTATATCTGCACTTCCCATCATGTTTTCTTTTTGTCTTGGCTTCAAAGAAGCTCGGAGCTAAATTTATGGCTTGATTATAGTTGCTGGGTTGGCCAAGATTTTAAATATGTATTTTTATTTTTTTACTTGATGGGATTTTTCTTTTTCTTTTGGTCCTCTTGTTTCTGTGTCCTTTCTTGCATTATCACCTTAAATCACTTTGAGAAGTAGGTCAGGTATACATCGAAAAACCCTTTCTGGGGGAGGGGACCATCAGACAAATGGAAAACAGATGTGGGTGACTTTGGTCAATGTTTGGAATAGATCTTGTCTTTAAACTCCCTTTTTTTAATGTTATTCACTATCAAATGGTCTAGACAGCACATTTTACCGTCTTCTCGCGTGAGGTAAGCAACCGGGGGAAGTTGTGCTTCATAAAAATCCGTGTTCCTGATGAAGCTCGTCCTCGGGCAGCCTGCAGTTCTGACCTTGTGGGCAGACCTGGGAGCCCCCGAGGCAGTGGGGACCACACCCCTGGCTCTTCCTTGTCAGCGCCTGAGACCGCTCCCCTGGGGTCCCAAGGCCACTTGGGTGGGGGTGGGGGGTGGGGGTGGCCCCCTTACCTGAGCCGCTGCTGGCCGATCCTCCTAGAATATGGAAGGAAAAGGTGTTGGGCACAGTTACTAAGCATCACTGCCTGTCTCCCTTCTTTTTCTAGCCTGGCTTTTAGCAGTAGCTTTTATTTACTTGGCCAGCAATGTTTTGGCATCCACTCTGCGGGGGGCTGGGCACTGACATGGGGGCTGTATTTTTCGGCACTTCACGGTGGTGGTGGAGTTGTTCATAATCACAAGGGTGATAAAATCCTCACACAGGCACCACACTTCGGAGGAATGCTCTTGAAAAGACTCCTGGCGGCAGCTGTGTGCAGCTCTGGTAGAGGAACTGAGGACAGGGGTTACCGTGGGGCAGCACAGGCAGCAGAATTCCCCTCTCCAAGTTGTGTTCACCGTGCATCAGGGGCCATTTGGACACCTCTTCACGGTAATTCCAGATCTTTGGGTTTACAAAGACAGTGCCTCAGATCCCTCAGCCTTTGGTGTGGCCCCCAAACATGCCAGTTATTTCCAGAAATGGTGTGGGGGGCGGAGAGTGTAGGCCGGCCATGCTTACGAACCCCCACCCCCCCCAAACGTGGCTATTCCTTTCCGTAATTCAACTGATTGCTTTTCTTTCCAAATTGCTGGCTTAAGCTTTATCTTATCTAATTTTATCTCCTCCAGCCTCGTATGTCCAGAGCGTCATTAGGCCCTGTGCTCATTCTGTCCCCTCGCTTCTCCTGTGCTCCCTCTGCGGCCCCGGGGGATAGGGACTGGGTTTGCATGATCTACATTTTCTGGCACTGGGAGGTGGCTGGGCGGGCGAGTGCTTTTCACCCTCTGGAAGCTCTCCTTCCTGAGTCCCCCTTGTCATTGCGTTTCAGGGACATCTTTTGCTTTCTCTTTCCCCATCTCTATCCACCCCCTTGTTTCTTTTGACCCATGTCCTTCCCACCCCCCTGTCCTGCCCTTTGCTGGCCGCCTGGCTCTCCTTACCTTCTGTCAGATTGACAGGCTCACTTTCTTTTTACTCCAAGCATCTGTTCCTCTAAATCGTGAACTGCAGTTGGTAGAATTTAACATGTGATATGTTTATTTTAATATCAGTCTGTCTCTTCATGCACATATTAGTCAGGGACTTGGCTGTCAGCAGTGGGCTGGATCCCTGTTTGCAAATGTCCACTCCTGCCAGCAACCCCCTCGGGATGCTGATTATGACCCTCATCGGTTCTCTCTCTGTCTGTCTGTCTCCTTGCTGTGTGCACATCTCTGTGTTTCTGTTTTTCTCTCAGACACACAAAGCTCTGATAGGCTGGCACATTTTCCTCCCCATAAATCCCTGTTTGGAAACACACACATACACGCACACACTGGGTGAGTGAGGAGGAATAAAACACACACACACACACACACACACACACACACACACACACGGTGAGTGAGGAGGAACAAAAAGGGCTCGGTCAGGAGGCTGCTGCAAGACCCAGCAGAGAACTAGAAGTGCAGGCCCCCGGCTCTGTGGTCCTTCTCCTAGGTCAGCAGCACTTTGTTTGGACCGTGGAGCCTGGGCACTGTCCCCTGAGTGTATTGCTGATGCAAAGGAGGGAAGCCAGGAGCAATCCCAGCCTTGCCTCCCTCGCCTGTGGTCCCAAGGAATCCCCCTCCCAAATGGGTGGTGGGGAAACCAGCCCATCCCTGAAGCATCTGAGCGAGGGGCCAGGAACCAGAGGGGGCTGCAATAGAATAGATGATGTTAAAAAAAAGAAAAAAAGCAAAAGAAGAATAGATGAAGTGGTATTTGCTTGTCACTTCTGTTTCAAGGTAAATAAAAATCTATCTTTGGCTTAGAATTCTTGCCTCCCAGCCTGTGGGTGAATATTGACTGACAGGCATTACCTCCCATGTAGAAAAGGCTTGGATGCTGGGCTATAAATTAAAGCTCTGCATTGGACGTATCTTCTTAATGTTTTCTGCGGAGTGGAATTAGAACATGTTGTCTCTTCGGAGGTTATAAAAAGCAAACAAGGATCCCCTTCCTCCCAGACTAGCGGAAAGTATGTGAATACTTGAAATCCTGTCTTATCAGCCATAAAGCTTAGATGAGAGCTAGGACAGATGTACGAGGAAATCGTGATAGATCCGGGACCACAGACTTTTCTTCCTTTTCTGGAAGAGAAAAACTGCATTTAGACATAGACAATTTGGTTAAATTTTGCAGGCTGTCAGACACCGAGAATACCGGATTCAGTCTCCACAGCTTCAAGTCTTAGCGCAGTGAGAGGCAGGTCACTTCACCTCCCTGGGCTCTGGTTTCCTTGGCTGGCCAAGGGGGATACAAATTCCTGCCTCACAGGTGGCAGTGACAATTATGTGAGAAATTTATGCCAAGCACAGAATATGTATTCAATAAATATTAACTGATAAGCCCTTTGATAAGCCTACTGAAGGCCTCCGGTGGGGTTTTTTTTTTTTTTTTTTTTTTTTTTTGTTTTTTGCTTTCGTTTGTTGTTTTCATTTTGTTGTGATAATAGGGTAACACATGCTGTTTGAGCTTCTGTGGACACCTGCACTTTTAGGGTCTTAACGCCACCGTGATGAAATTTTGAAAGGACTCATGGCTTCATAAAAGGCTGCAGGGTTTTGAATTTCCTTTTTTTTTCTTTGCAAAAGATTTTGAAGCTTAAATCATGTAATTAATAACAGGGGAGGTTAAGAGTCAAAGGTTTTTTTCTTACGCTGGTCATTTTTTAAGCTGAACTTGGCATGGGTTGAACCAAATCCGTGTCGTCTTGACCATTCACTTTTTTTTTTTTTCAGCTGAGAAAATAGATTCTATCTCTAATGAAGTAATTGCAAACAGTCCTGTTAACATATGGTACTGATTTTTCACAGAAGCATTGTTGAAATGCTTGGGAACTACCAGGTTAAAAGTCGTAAAAATAGCCAACACTCCATAGAGTCCAGATGGTATCTCCAGACTTGAGGGTCCAAATGGCATGAGAACTGTCTAGAGCAGGGGTCAGCAAACCATGACTCTTGGGCCAAACCCAGCCTGCTGCCTGTTTTTGCGTGGCCTGTGGATGAACAATGGCATTTCACATGAAAAAAATGGTTAAAAGAGAATCCAAAGACTAATGCTATTTCGTGACATGTAGAAATTATATAAAATTCACCTTTGTGTCCATAAGTAAGATTTCTTTGGAACGCAGCCACGCCCATTTGCTGACGTATTGTCTAGGGCTGCTTTTGTACTGTAATAGAATTGAGTAGTGCCTGAGATACTTACTGGCTGGAATTACACAGAAATAGATTTGCCAGTCCCGGGTCTAGATAATTTAGTGAGGAATTTTAGTTCTAATATCTATTCATTGATAAGTGACTTCTTTTTGACCGTAGGGTTTTTTTTTAACTTTTATTTTTTTGTTAATAAAAATATGAAGAAGATCAAACATGACCCATTAATGCCGCTATGCAGACTACCCTGTTCAATATTTTGATGGTAAAAATAAAAATGCTCATGGTAAATTGTTTTTCAAATGGGTTAAGAAAGATATAAAAACCTATCCCTGCATTTTCCCTACCCCAATTCCTCCACCCAAAGGTAGCACTGTTAATAATTTAACATTCCAAAAATTTGGGGTGGGGCTATTTAGAATATATGTGTGTATTCTTTCTTAAAAAGCTTCTCTTAGCATGCTTAATTTACCGTAAAATACTTCTTAGTCAATTACTTAACCATTTATTATGAAGTTTCAAATGTATATGTGATAAGACAAAGTGTAATGAATGAACCCCATGAACCCATCATTCAGCTTCAACTTTTCAAACGATGGCCAAATCTTGTTTCATTTATGGCATCCACTTCCCATATTATTTTGAAGCAAAACGCAGGTACTGCATTTCATCTAAATATTTCTGTACATATCTCTAAAAGATAACGACGGCTTTAAAAAAAAAAAAGATTTTATTTATTTATTTGAGTGAGTGAGTGAGCACGAATGGGGGAGGGCAGAGGGAGAAGCAGACTCCCGGCTGAGCAGGGAGCCCTATGTGGGACCTGATCCCAGGACCCAGTGATCATGACCAGAGCCTAGGGCAAACACTTAACTTGACTGAGCCACCCAAGCTTCCCAGTAATGACTCTTTTAAAAAAACAACCATAAACCATTAACACACATAAAAAAACCCAGAACAAATAGTAATACCTTAATGTAAGTTCGAACACTGATTATTAATTACTTAGTTGTTGTTGTTGTTTTTACCCCTCTCGGCTATCTTTTAAATAGTTTCGTTTACTTTGAGTCAGGATCTGGATAAGGTTCACACAAGGTGATTGGTAACCTGTACATTCCCTCTAGACCTTTCCCCCATACCCCCACTTCGCACTTACCGGCCAAAGAAAGGAGGTGATTTCTTCTGTCCTGTTTCACATCCCTGTAGTTAAGTTTAACTGTCCCTCCGTCCTCTGATTTGCTAGTTGGATCTGAAGACTGGATCGTGTTTAAGATTCATTTTATTTTTATTTTTTTAGCAAGTACTTCATAGATGATGTCAGATGCTTCCAATAGGGGGCACTTAACATCTGGTTGTCTCTTTGTGTTAGCGCCGGTTGGTGTTTACGGTACGTGTCCGCTCATTCAGTATGGGTTGTGAAATGGTGGTTCTGCTTCAATTCTGTCACTCCTTTGCCATTTATCAGCAGAAATATTTGATTTCTTTTAATAGTATTTATGAAAGCATCGGTGTATTAGCATCTTTTAGCAATGCCTTTTTTGTTATTTGTTTTTGTGATTTAAAAAAATATTATGAATTTAAACATTTGCTGTGTTCCACTGAAGTTCGTGATGCTGAAAATGTCCCCATTTTGGCCATTGTTAGCCTTTTCAAGTTGGTCCCTGTCCCTGAGTCTTTTTGACATGAACCCAGTGTTTTTGATAGCTTTCTTTGTATGTGATGTGACAGGATGTTTTGTAGTCATCCTCCACATGTCTTGCCCCAGATCTAGAATTGGCCATTTCTACAAGGAGTCAGTCCCGTTTCTTTTTAGTGGTGAAATTGTGTTTTAAGACTACAGTCAAGGCTCCAAGGTGCATATCTATAAACAGAATTTTTATAGTAAAAAACACACATAGAAAATGCATGGAGTACACCACTTATGTAACCACCACCTACGTGTCAAGAAGTAGAACATGGCAGAAGCTCGGAAGTACCCTAGCGGATCCCTTTGTGCAGTCCTGCCTTTCTTCCTCTCAAAGTTAACACTGTCTTGACTTTTATGGTAATCCCTTCCTTGATCTTTTTCGTTTTATCATTTATGTACACACCCCTAGGCAAATAGAGCTTGGTTTTGTCTGCTTTTGCCTTTTTATACAAGTGGATCGTGTTGCATGAATTCTTTTGTTTCTTCTTCTGTTCAACATTGTGGGATCCATTTGTTTTCATTTTCTTTGCAGTGGGATATTCCATCAGGTGAATGAATAGACCCCAGTTTATCTATTCTACTGATGTACATTTGAGTTGTTTCTAGTTTCGAGCTGTTTAAAAATGCTGAGACTGTCTTTGTATGTTTTCTGGTGTGCGTGTGCAATAATTTCTGAAGGGTGTATATAGAAGTAGAATTGCAGGGTCAAAAGATGTAATTTCCCCTCCCCCCCCAGAGTTGCACCAACTGATAGTCTCGCCAACAGTGTCTTGAGTGTTCTGTTGCCGCACGTCTTTGCCTACATCTGGGATGGTCAGACTTTTAACCTTTCTGCCAGTCTGTTGATTCAACATGGTATCTCACAATGACTTTTGTTTCCTATTTTCCTGATTACCGGTGAGGTTAAACATCTTTTTATATGTTCAGTCGACTATTTGGATTTCTTCCAAGTCTTTCGCTTATTTTCCCACTAAGTAGTAGTAGTAGTAGTTGTTGTTGATGTTGTTGTTGTTGTTTTTTCATATTGACTTATAGGTATTTCGTATGTATTGGATATAGATTCTTATTGGCTATGTGTTTTGAATATCTTCTCCCATTCTGTGGCTTTTCACATTCTTTATGGTGCCTTTATTTATTTATTTTTAAAGATTTTATTTATTTATTTGACAGAGAGAGACAGCCAGGGAGAGAGGGAACACAAGCAGGGGGAGTGGGAGAGGAAGAAGCAGGCTCCCAGCAGAGGAGCCTGATGTGGGGCTCGATCCCAGAACGCCGGGATCACACCCTGAGCCGAAGGCAGACGCTTAATGACTGTGCCACCCAGGCGCCCCTATGGTGCCTTTAGATTAAGACAACTTCTTGTGCCTTTTAGGTCTTATTTTAGGAAGTCTTCCTCAGCCCTGAGCTAGGTTAGGACATATAATATGATACCAAATATTCTATCTCATGGACGTCTACGGTTCGGTGGAGTATACACCCTAAAGGACGGGAAGGCAGGGAGATGCTTAAGTGTGCTACCAGGTGAGCACAGAGAAGCCTCTTCTGATGACCGCCGTGTTCTTTTTGACAACTAACTTGAGTGTGCTTGGGTTCCTGAGTAATCCTCTCCCAAGAAGGAACTCTTACCAGCCTTTTGGATTTTCAGCTTTATTCAAATTGAAATGCATTTCCTCTTCTTGTTTTAGTAATTCTTCGAGTATAGCTGTTCTTTGTCAAGTATTTCCTGAGCCCCTGACTTCCAGGGAATAGCAGATGCTATGGGGAAGGTGGAGGGCTGCTGACGAGATCGGTTTGTCCTCAGACAGATGACCATCGCACAGAGGAGTTTAGGCAGCACAGCATTTACATAATGGACTTGGACCATGAATTGGGTTTAACTTTCTGCATTTACATAATGGACTTGGACCATGAATTGGGTTTAACTTTCTTCGGGACATCATTTAAATCCAAAAGGCTGAGCCAGTCACAAAATACCACATATTGCATAATTCCATTAATATGAAAGTCCAGAACAGGGAAGCCTATAGGGACGCCTGTAGGGACAAAGCAGATGAATGGCTGCTTAGGGCTGGGGGCAGGAGGCTGGGGGCATGGGGGATGATCCCTAAAGGGTACAAAGCTTCTTTCTGAAGTGATGAAAATGTTCTAAAACTGTGGTGAGGGATGCACATAGCTGTGAATATACTAAAACTTATTGAATTGTATGCTTTAAACGGGTGAACTGTATGATTACCTCAATGAAGTTGTTAAAAAAAAAATAAAAAAAATTGAAGTGCTGCTGTATTTCCTCAGCTGGCTCAGCGAGGCTTTCCCTGTAAGTTCCATGGTTACTTTAAAGAATGGACGATACAGAATTCCCAGGTCTGGAGGAAGGTTCCTAAAAAAGATGCCAGTTTGATGTCCATGAGATAGCTGGTTTACCGGCCAACAGATAGGAAACGAACCGTGTGATTCCTTTCTTCACTCCATGACTCAGGGCTGTTCAGAGGCTCTTTTTTTAGATCATTTTTTAATTAAAGTATAATTAGCATATACAGTGTTATATTCGTTTCAAGTGTACATTATAGTGATTCAACAATTGTTTACATTACTCAGTGCTCATCCCAGTAAGTGTACTCCTAATCCCCAGCCCCCTCCCCGGCAACCACCAGTTCTCCATAGCTAAGAGTCTGAGGCTTCTTTTTTCTTTTTCTTTCTTTCTTTTTTCTCTCCCCCCCGCCCCATTCAGAGACCCTTTCAAGAAGGGGTCAACATTCTTTTTTTTTTTTTTTTTTAATTCTATTTAGTTATCATACAGTGCCATGTTGGTTTCTGGAGTAGAATCCAGTGATTCATGACCTACATACAACCCCCAGTGCTCATCCCAACAAGTGCCCACTTTAATGCCCATCGCCTATCTAGTCCATCCACCCCCACCTCTCTCCAACCCTCGGTTTGTTCTCTGTCATTAAGAGTCTCTTATGGTTTGTTTCCCTCTCTCCTTTCTTTCTCCCCTTCCCATATGTTCATTTGTTTTCTTTCTTAAATTCCACATGAGTGAGATCATAGGATATTTGTCTTGCTCTGACTTAGTTCATTAGCATAATACCCTCTAGTTCCACCCACATCCTAGCAAATGGCAAGATTTCATTCTTTTTGATGGATGAGTAATATTCCATTGTATATATAGACCGCATCTTTTTTATGCATTCATTAGTCCATGAACATTTGGGCTCTCTCCCTAGTTTGGCTGTTGTGGACATTGCTGCTGTAAACATCAGGGTGCACGTGCCCCTTTGAATCAGTGTTTTTGTATCCTTTGGGTAAATACCTAGGAGTGCAATTGCTGGGTCGTAGGGTAGTTCTATTTTTAACTGTTTGAGGAACCTCCATACTGTTTTCTAGAGTGGCTGCACCAGTTTGCATTCCTACCAACAGTGTAAGAGGGTTCCCCTTTCTCCACATACTTGCCAACACCTGTTGTTTCTTGTGTTGTTAATTTTAGCCATTCTGACTGGTAGGAGGTAGAATCTCATTGTGCTTTTGATTTGCCTTCTGTGATGATGAGTGATGCTGAGCCTCTTTTCATATGTCTATTAGCCATCTAGATGTCTTTGGAAAAGTGTCTGTTCATGTCTTCTGCCCATTTCTTAATTGGATTATTTGGTTTTTGGGTGTTGAGTTTCATAAATTCTTTACAGATTTTGGATACAAATCCTTTATCAGATATGTCGTTTACAATTATCTTCTCCCATTGTGTAGGCTGCCCTTTAGTTTTGTTGATTGTTTCCTTTGCTGTGCAGAAACTTTTAAAAAAATTTCTCTCAATATATTTTTTAAAAAGATTTATTTACTTGAGAGAGAGAGAGAGAGAGTCAGAGAGTGAGCACGAGAGCAAGTGAGCAGAAGGAGAGGGAGAGGGAGAGAGAAAGGATCTCCAAGCAGACTTACTATCCCAGACCCCAAGATCCTGACCTGAGCTGAAATCAAGAGCCAGCTGCTCCAATGACCATACCACCCAGGTACTTTTTATATTGATGAGGTCCCAATAGCTCATTTCTGCTTTTGTTGCCCTTGCCTCCAGTGATGTAACTAGTAAGAAGTTGCTACGGCTGAGGTCAAAGAGGTTGCTGCCTGTGTTCTCTAGGATTTTGATGGATTCCTGTCTCCCATTTAGGTCTTTCATCCATTTTGAGTTTATTTTTGTGAATGGTGTAAGAAAGGGGTCCAGTTTCATCCTTTTGCATGTTGCTGTCCAGTTTTCCCAATACCATTTGTTGAAGAGGTTGTCTTTTTTCTATTGGATATTTTTTCCTACTTTGTTGAAGATTAGTTGACCATAGAGTTGAGGGTCCATTTCTGGGTTTTCTATTCTGTTCCATTGATCTATGTGTCTGTTTTCGTGCCAGTACCGTACTGTCTTGATGATGACAGCTTTGTAGTACAGCTTGAAGTCTGGAATTGCGATGCCTCCAGCTTTGCTTTTCTTTTCAGGATTGGTTTGGCTATTCGGGGTCTTTTGTGGTCCCACACAAATTTAGTACTGTTTGTTCTAGCTCTGTGAAAAATACGGGTGGTAATTTGATCAGGATTGCTTTAAATGTGTAGATTGCTTTGCGTAGTATAGACATTCTAACAGTGTTTGTTCCTCCAGTCCGTGAGCATAGAATGCTTTTCCATTTCTTTGTGTCCTCTTCAATTCCCTTCCTAAGTGTTCTATAGTTTTCAGAGTATAGATCTTTTACCTCTTTGGTTAGGTTTATTCTTGGGTATCTTACGGTTTTCGGTACAATTGCAAGTGGGATTGATTCCTTGATTTCTCTTTCTGCAGCTTCATTATTAGTATATAGGAATGCAACAGATGTCTGCACGTTGATTATAATTAATATGAAATTTAAATGCTACCATCTTTCACCCCCAATTTCTGAGTAAACCTTTTCTGATGCTCAGGGTGAGGAGGGTGGGTAAAGGACTTCAGTACCTATAGTTGAGTTAGTGTTTGTCATTCCCCAAATGTGCAGGATTCAGGGCCCTCTCTCTGGGTAGGTGAAGGGTATACACCCAGGAACTGATGTGTGTATATATTAAGTCTTAATGCCTGCCTGTTCTTATGTAAGAACTCCGGGATTACCCAGGAATACAGTGCCTGCCTGAGACAAACCTGTGAATAATAACTATCCTAATAATAGCTAACACTTACTGATTATTATGTGCTAGGCTTGCACATTTAAAAATTGTTATAAAAGCAGGAAAAATCTGATAGGTTCTCACAAGTGAGTGATGGAGGCCCTTCTCATTTCCCGGGTGAGGAGGCAGAGATTCGGAGAGGTGTGGTATCTTGCCCAAGGTCACTTAAGGGGTTGATTCACACCCAGATCCGTCCATACTTTCTCTTGTCAGGGAAGAGGAGGCAAGGAATCAGTGCCATTTTTATGACACAAATAATACAAATTTAAAGAGAAGGAAAGAAAAAGAAGAAGAAAATAAAAAGTCACCCATAACTCTACCATGTGGGCCTGCCCACCATTACTATTTCTGTGTATTTCCTTCTAATCCGTTTTTATGCTACCTGATTTATTTTTATATCCTCCCAACCTCTGTCAGCCCAGCACTGAAGGGTGTTGCTAATTCATTAAAGGACCTTGGGATGGACAAGTCCTAAATCAGGATATTTTTGTGGGCTGGGGACCGGTGGGCAGGGGAAGACCCAGACCTGATAAGTTCCTACCATGGTCCAGACACTTGTTCCAAAGTGCCCTCCCAGTCTTTCTCCACTCCCCCAAATGTTGGACCGTCTCCTGGGGAAACATTTAAAGAAAAAGCTCTACAAAGGGGCACCTTCTGCGGCCCGTACAGAAAGGACATGGCACTGTATGGAAAAGTGCAGGGCTAGCCAGAGCTGCTGTGAGAATGCCCGGATGTGTGAGGTGTGTGGGTGCGGGGCAGGATCTGGCTGGAGGCTTCCTGAGACAGATGGGACTGCGGCTGGCTCTCAGCCAGTTGAAAACCTGCAAATCGGAGAGAGAAAGTTCCGTGTACTATGAAAAGGTCGTGAGAACCTCCAGTCCTGGGAGGATCTAGGTGAGGGGGAAAGTCAGATGGGACTTTGCCCGATGAGTCACCAGTCATTTGCCTGGTGATTGGTGGGGGTCACCTGCGATTGTGCCTGCTTCCAGTGCAGGGGTTGGCAGGGAGGGACAGGTGAGAGCTTCCTTTCTGAATCAATAGCAAAAGAAGAGTTCCATCTGGGGACTGAGCTGCGTCTCCCATGTGCG
The DNA here is from genome assembly GCF_024610735.1 of Ursus americanus. Classification (NCBI taxonomy): domain Eukaryota; kingdom Metazoa; phylum Chordata; class Mammalia; order Carnivora; family Ursidae; genus Ursus; species Ursus americanus. Next base: position 35,856,476 of record NC_142140.1, on the reverse strand, counting down.
TGGCATATTTAGCTGGGAGGGTCGGAGTAGTAGATGGAGCTGTTTGAGGGTAGCCGGGTGTCAATATGGTTCAAGGCTCAGATGCTCGCGTTCCACAGTAACTGTTCTGATCTCAGCAGTGCTGCTTTCGAGTGTGTGACCTGGCAGAATGCTTATTTCGTTTGTAGAATGTGGGGCCACCCACAGCATCTGCCTCCCAGGTTCATGGAAGGGCAGAGTGAGATAAGGCACAAAAAGCACGTCGTCTGGTACCTAGCACACAGCAAGGGCTCAGTAAAGATGAGCTGATGGTTTATAATTCCAGAGAAGGGGGAGAGATGGACATGAAGTTTGGAACATTATGGATTCTTCCCTTTGTGTTCACGCACAAAACCATGCTGTGAGTCCTTAGGCAAATCACTTCAATGTTTTGGGCCTCAGTTTCCTCAGTAGTAAGAGGATGGGTGGTTCTAAATGATCTTAGATTCAACCCTTGATTACAATTCTGTGAGTCTGTAGTACTTTATTTTTGTTTTTAACATTCATAGTTACAAATTTTTTTTCCTCGTGATAAGTTTTAAGACCCACTTTCTTAGCAACTTTCAAATAAGCAATACTGTATTATTAACTAGCATTGTCATGCTACCCATTATATCCCCAGGACCTTTTTTTTTTTTAAATAACTGGAAATTTGGGGCGCCTGGGTGGCACAGCGGTTAAGCGTCTGCCTTCGGCTCAGGGCGTGATCCCGGCATTGTGGGATCGAGCCCCACATCAGGCTCCTCCGCTATGAGCCTGCTTCTTCCTCTCCCACTTCCCCTGCTTGTGTTCCCTCTCTCGCTGGCTGCCTCTATCTCTGTCAAATAAATAATAAAATAAAATCTTTAAAAAAAAAAAAAAACTGGAAATTTGTGCCTTTTGACCTCCACCCATTTTGCCCACCCCCACCCCACGTACGATTGCGTTAAAGTGTGTCTTAACTGAACGCAGAGTTCTTAGAGCATTTCCTTGTTTGAGCCTCCGCATGATATTGACAGTGTGATGACTATTCCTGCCATTTTCTGCAGACCTTGCTCTCCCAAGAACTCAGAGCTTTTGGGAGAGAGAGCGCATTTTCTAGAAAGTGAAGGCCAGGTTCCTTTAACATGACTTTTTTTTTTTTTTTTTTTTAAACATGGATGCACCTTGATGGGGGCTTTTGACCTTGTCTTGAAACTGAGCCAGAGAGGGGTTTTCGGAGAGGCGGGGTGAGGGTTTCTGGAGAGGGGATTCCAGGAGCCTCAGGCTAGGACTGTCCTAGTAGAGTAGTGATTTACAGGCTTCTGGCTGCTCAGAGGTCACGCTGGTCTTCTTTAGAGATGAAAACAAAGTATCTTGGGGGTCCAAGGACAAGGGGAAGGGCCTGCAAAGACTGACCTCAAAAATCTCTGGTTATTACCATGTAAAAATTCGGTTTGCTGCAATTAGCCAGATCTGGACACTTTATTCTTATCCTCAAAGCAGCTGGGATTCAGAGCGGAGGATAAAGCGGCATCGGGGCTCAAGGGACGGGGAACAGGCCCCTGGCAACAGTGGAAAGGCCAGATTGTTTCTATTGTGTGCCCTGATGAAATTCTTTTTCTGCATGCCCTCTTGGTTTATCACGTTCCATTTCACGCCCTCTTCTTATAAAGCAATTACAGAAGCGGGAGAAACGGGCAAAAGCAGTGTGAATCCCTGCGTCCAGACTGGATAACTGGGCTTCAGCACAAGGGCTGCGGCTGACGGGGGGTGCAGTGTGCAAGGATGGGAAGAAGAGAGATTCCTTCTAGAGGAGTGACCGTGGCCACCAGGGGTCATGCCTATCGAATCGTGGGGTGCTTCGGCCAGTCCTGCCGGCACCTGAGTCCCTTCTAAGCTGTTTCCTGGCTGCATGGGGACAGTGGCTGTGGTGGCGGCTGAGAGCTTGTAACTTAGCCGTTACCACTGCTCAGCCACGAAAGGTCAGCTTCGGGCTGCTCCCTCCAGTGCTGGGAGGGAGATGTGGACCCCCGGGGAACCTGCTACAGGATTTGGAGTCTGGCTGACACCAGGAGCCCCCAGAGGAGGGCTTGGACCCTCACCCCAGTGGGTCAGAATTGGAGGTGCGGGTTCCCCGAACTAAACCGTGTCCATACCTCGATGTGGAGGCACTGAGTACATAACTATTTCGTGGTCAGGGCGCGGATTCAGGTCTGTCCTTGGCTTTGTGATTTCAGAGTGCCTTTTGGCTCAGGTTTCTGGTGACGGACTGCTCCCAACCATCATTTAGCCCTTGAAAGGCCACGAGAGCCAGGACGTGGCAGGCAGGGATGAGAAGCCAACTCCAAAGAGTCCCTGCTGACCTGAGGAGGGGCCATGTCTTCATTCGTTCTTGCCCCTCGTCTCCGACTCCGAGCCGCGCCTCCGTGTTCTTCATGTTGGCAGTTTTGCGTTTTAGGACCCAACGCACTCGCCCGGCCTCATTGGCGCGATGTTAGTACCGCGCATTGTAGGAAACCACAGCAAAGGAAACGGACAGAGAACAGCTGGCAAGGGGCTGAGTCCTCTGAGTTTAAGTTTCTCTGGGATGGGGTGATGATGATATCCGTATAGGACATGGTTAAGAAGAAACACATGCCTACGTTATTCAGATGATGAAACATTCACAAACGTAAGGTGCCATTTTTCTTAGGTCAAGTGGGACTTTCTGTAGAAAAGTTGTGGGCAGTAAATCACAATATTGTATATTGCACTTACTAGTCCTTTACGTTTACTCCCAGGGCTTCTGTTTTGTGATTCTCTTTTGATGCCATCACAGTCCTCTGCAAGGAAGAGGCAGGCATTGTTACTCTTCTCCCCCACCCGTTTTACGAGTAAGGGGAATGAGGCTCCCGGATGTTGAGTGACTCGTCCAGGGTTATTTACTGAATAAATGCCCAAATCGGTAATGTCCCCGGACATCCTGAGTCTGGCCCAGCAGCGCGGCCCTGCTGTCGTCACTGAGTGCTGAGTTCGGAGCATTAAGGCTCCTAGGGCCTGGCCCTGGCTGTTCATCTACCTGTGTCTGCGGCCCTCATTCACTGGCTTTGTAGCTGTCGCCTGAGGGCTGCTGGCAGCCAGGCCCTCGGCTGCGTGTGAGAAATGTCATTAACCAGGAAGATGGGGCTCTTGCTCCCTCGGAACCTACAGTCTAGTAGTAGGGCAGGCGGACTTTAATCATTAGTGTCAGTTGGTCCTCTTTCTTCATCCTGTGAACATGCCAGGGCCAGGGGTGGAGAGTGACTTGGTCCCCTCACCTTGGGTTTTGTCTGACTTCTCCTTCTGGGGGAGTCCTGGGATGGCTCCTGAGCTCCCTCAGGGAGGTTCCAGCCTGCCTGTCTTCGAGACTGTGTGCTTGGCAGTTGGAGACCGTGGAGGTTGTGCGAGTGTGAGCGTGGGAGGGCATTGAAGCTGGGAAAGACACGGGAAGGTTTCCCCAAGGAGATGCATCTCTTTCTCTTTCCCTCTCTCCCTCCCTCTCTCTCTCTCTCTCTCTCTCTCTCTCTCTCTCTCTCTTTTGTATGTTTCAAGTGTATAGCTTCATAATCTGACGTGTGTACATTACAGAGTGATCGCCACTGCAGGTCTAGTTACCATCCATCACCATGCATCTTAAAGATGATGACAGGGGTCCCTCGGGAGGTGGTGCCTGTCCTGCTGGCTGTCATGACCCACGGTGGGACCTTGACAGCTTTCACTGAGATCTCTCATCCTACTTGTGAAATTTTTGTACTGGTCTGTTTGCTCTGAGTAGAGCTGGAGATGACAAGGCAATCCAGTTCCGCCTTTGTCCCTCTAACATCCTCTCCTTACCAAAGCTTTCCCCTAAGGGAGTAGTAAAATGTGACCACTTCCTTGGCTCCACTGGGCAGCATTTCCCGCACGAGCAAGAGGTATGGTTCCAGCAAAGAGGAGCATCAGGCCGAGGGAGATTATCCAGATTTCACAGTTAGGTGGGTGGAAGGGAGGTCTGGGCTCATTAAATAGAGAAAGTTTTTTTCCACCCCATCACAGAATCGAGGCACTTTGCAGGCTTCTCTGGGGTTTGCTGTTCTGCTGCCTCTCTTGGTCCTTTGATTCATTCTGCCTTGTATCTTGTCTTTGCTCTTCCTCTTTGTACCTTCTCTCCCGAAAGGTGGTTTGGCAGAAGGGTGAGAAAGACTCACATTAAATACACAAGCTTTGTGGCTTCGTTGATGGTGCACAGAGTAACTGAAGAAGACGAGACACCGTGGCTGGGGTCCTGCACAGACTGTAGCCTTCCAGAGAGCTGCGTTCGTTCCAGAGCGCTGAAACGGAATCTTATCCATTATAAGCAACAAAGCTTTTCTTTATTTTTAAAAATCCATTTTGGAAGGAAGTTCTCTGAGATGTATTACATACTGCACATACGGTGCCTTCCTCAGCAGTCCACTTGAAACCTACCATGACGTTTCTGTCTACCACACAGGGTCATGGTTCCGAACATCCAGGTCTGCTCTGCTGGAGGAGGGATGCCTTTGGCGTGTTTGCCCCTGCAGGAAACGGCTCGGCTCTCCTACTTTGCCGATTCTTCTATCTCCCCCCACCCCCCATCACCCGGTCTGGTAGATGTTACCTTTGCTTACAATTTTTCTCCCCTTCTAATTTGTGTGTTCAGGAACAAGAGAGCAATTTATCTAGAAACAGAAGTGCCACATCTACCATAGAGTGGGTTCTTATTCTAGGCACTGTGGCAGGGCTATGCATGAATGTTTCCAGCTTAGGAGATGGATAATATCCTCCTCATTTTACAGAAGAGGGAAGTGGGCAGCAGAGAAAGCAACCACCTATCCTTGCCTGAAATATAGGAAATTAGTTTGACAGGCATCCACTGGGGGCTTCTATTGTAGCAGTTGAGCATCATTAATGAAAAATAATTGGGGGGGATTGTGGAGCAGTAACAGCAAAAGGAGTTTGAATAATAGGAGATTGTGAAATAAATAGTCCTATTAGTTACAGGGCTTTATAAATCTTTGTGCTGTTTCAGAACCCTTACAGGGCATTGAGAATGATAGAAACAGTCCATAAATTAAATTAGAATGCAAATGCTGTCTTCTCCCTACTGCTTGGGGTTCAGCTCTGCAGACCAGAGGACAATTGAGTACAGTAGAAGTTTTTTTTTGGTTGTCACATGCACTGATGTCACAATAATTTGTGTTCATTTATGCAGCCTAATTGTCCTAAACTTGGATGTGCTTTCACCGAAATCCATTTACATTGCTTCTGTGAGATAACAATGGCAGCCACAGATGCATGTGGATATATGTATGCACAGGCCCTTGAAACCCTGTGGATACAGTGAACCCAACTGTAGGTGATCTGTCAGTAGACTTAGGCTCTAGTTTTGCCCCTATTGTCACCTTTCTGTGGGTCCCTGAGCAGAAACGATGACTCTTACTGGGCCTCCAGCTCCTCAAATTTTAAAATGAGGGGGTAAGGAAATCTGACAGAACTTTTAGTCTGGGTCATTCTATGGAGATGCTGTATTATATCTCAAAGGATTGTGACTGGAGATGCAGGTCTCTAGGTGCTTGCTCTAAAGAGGGCTGTAATCAGCAGCGGTGTTTAAATGTAAACCACTCACTTAGAAAATTCTTTAAAAGTTGATTCTTTTTTATTTACTTGAAAGAGAGAGCACGAGCGGAAGAGATGGAGAGGGAGAAGCAGACTCCCCACTGAGCAGGGAGCCTGATGTGGGGCTCAGTCCCTGGACCCCGGGATCATGACCTGAGCTGAAGGCAGTCACTTAACCGACTGAGCCACCCAGGTGCCCCAAAAGTTGATTCTTTTAAGGCTATCCTACTTGCCTTTGGAGTCTTGCGTGGTGTTTTTTGTTTTGTTCTTTTGTTTTTTTGGTTTTTTTTTTAAGTCTTCATGTTCTCCATTGGCTTTTACAAACCACTGCTGTGGCTCTTTCAGATTAATTTATCATAAATTCTAAATTGGCAGATTTTCTATTAATGATGGTCTTATGCTGTCTGTTCACACTGGTCTTTAAACTTAGAGTAAATTAGAATGGGGGAAAAGTCTTCTTCCCTTCCAATACTCAAAGGATTACTTTTTCCTCCTGAGCAGTTCTGCCTGTCTGTTTGTGATAGAAGCAGAGAAAAGGGCGTTAAAGTCGAGATGCCACATGGCTACACAGAAGGGTGACAGCAGTCCGGTCATTGTCTGGAACCTCTGCGGAGCCACTGGGAGGAGAGGTGGCGTGTGGCATTGACCCGGAGGATGGCCCTTCGGTAGAAAGAGCCAGCTTTCCCCGACCCCCGGGGAAGGGCGTCCTGGAGGAGATGGGGCAGCGGTCCAGAGCCTGGGATGCCCTGGAGGGGCCCTGGTGAGAGCAGGTGCTAGCAGCGGGGTGGCGCGTCTTCAAGAGCCCTTTCTGTGCCTGGGGGCTTTTGTCCTGAACTGGGGAGTGACAGCACCTGACCAGGCTCTCAGAGGAGTGGGCCAGTCCTCCTTTGTGTTTCTGATATTCCCCAATGACAAAGATGTGCGAGGGCCCCAGGTGATGTGCTCAGTGACCCTGGAGCCATGACACAGCGTTGAGAGCTGATACCCGTCTCCCAGCCCGGGTCTCCCCCTCAGCAGCCTGTATGGCGGCTCAGTCTCCCAGTCCGCATTCCTGGACTCCCCGTGAACCATCAGGTTTTCCTCTGTAATTGGGTCAGGCAGCCATGTGACCTGCTCACTGCCAATTTCTTTTTTGAAAAGATGTTTATTTCATGGATCATTGTGAAGATTCTCTGTGGATATGCGACCTGGTTCTAGAAGGTTGGCTAATTTTTCATTTGCTCTTTGAGATTGGTGGTCTTTTGGTCTTCCTTGTGGCCGGCCATTGTAGGCTTTTAAAGAGTCGCTCTCTTGCTGTCTTTATTTTATTGCTTTGTGTCTGAGGAGAACCACTGGAGAAGTACCCAGACCCATAGGAGTCCAAACCCGCCTGAGAAGTGGTGAGAGAGAATGTGTGAGGGGAAAATCTGGATTTTCAAGTTAGATATTTTAGCAAGGGAGGGGAAGGGAGAGAGGGACAGACCAAGACCTAAAAGTGTTTACTTAAATGAGCAATTATATCCTTAACTTGGAGATGGAAATTTGTTTGGAAATTTGTTTTGTCAGCTCCTTCTGAAAGAAATAAAATTACAGAGATGATATCATTCCTGTTTAAGATGTTTGAATAGGTATCAAGGCAGAGTGATTAGGGCCTAATTGTTTGCCAAATTTTCTTTAAAGCTACATTGTCTTGGGAGGGGGGATTTCTATGCCAAAAAACATCTTAAACTGATGAACATATAGTTCTCCTCCTTACTTATTTTGGCCGCTGTTTAATTAGATGACTGTTTCCATAGTTGAGGAAATACATTTGCATTGGGTCCGTGCCCCGGGGTGCCAGATTTCAAGCCCAGAAAAAATGTTCTCCCTCCGCTTAGTGCTGATGTACACTTCAATAGCACGGGAGCAGTGCTTTTCCTCGGCCAAGGTCACATGGCGACTTTCCAGGGGGTTGATTGGTTTCAGAACTGCGCAGGTTTAAGGTTGAATACCTCAGTTTGCCCTCCGTCCGGAGGAGCGGCGAGGCTTTCAAGCCCCGCATCAGTGCAGCCTTCTGAAGAAGGGTCCAGGGCCCCGAGTGTCTCTGCTCCGGGCCGGAGGCTGTGAGTGGAGGGGGAGTGGGCACGGAAGCGTGCTGCCCAGCCCAGCCTGACCTCCCGGTACCCACTCGGTCACGGCCACAGCGCTCGAATCACCAGCTCCCGTGTTTATGCGCTTGCTCACTCTAGGTGCTTGTAAATGAACTGTGACGTATTTACTCTTTGCCACCGACTGCGGTAGATTCTGGGAATCTACCTAATTTCCCTAAAACCCTGCTCTGAGGCTTACAGTGGTAACCTTCCGAGGATCTCTGCTGACCCCCAGCCAGGCACCTTTGCTGCTTTGCTTTTCACCCAGGGCATGAAGGCAGGGCTCCTACCTAACACTCCATCCACTCCAGACAAGCCGGTGTGCCCCACCCCTGCACGTTGGCTGGGCTGCTGCTCCCCTCTGATAGGGGAGCCTCGTGCATGGCTTTGGTGGTGGCTGGGTGACTTCTCCCCGCCTGCCTTATCCGGAATAGGGTGTCTCCTCCAGGGGCTACAGGTGCAGCGCTGGGGGTTGTTTTCAGTCGTCTTCGCTGCATCTGAGGGTGTAGAGGTGCGATGTGGGGTCTTGGCTGGCAAAGGAAGGGCAAGGGCAAGGGCTCTTGCTGGGGGTCCGGTTCCTGCTTGTTCTTCTGGTATCCCCTTACTGACCCGCCAGAGCCCACTCTTCCATCCGGGAGGGATCCCACTCCCCAGGGCGGCTCGGCACCGTGCGCTGCGAGGTGGCAGCCTGCCGGCGTTTCTGGTGTTTGCCCCTGTCCCTCAGGGTTGTGTGTGAGGTTCTAGGCCTGGCGGGCTTATTTCCCTTCTTGAAGATAGTGGGCTGACCTCTTCTGTCTGCTTCTGACTTGGAGCCCACAACTGAGAAGTACCAGGATTTTGTGCATTGTCCTTCTTTGCCCGTCCAAGGAGTAGGGGTGGGGGCAGAAGCTCTGCTGCCCGGCTCTTTCCACCAGATTCTTCTTCTGTTCTTGACATACGACCTGTAAGGTCTATTTCTGTTTCTTGTTTGATGGCTTCTGGTGTACATGCGTCTACACACCAACGTGAACTTTTTTCTTGATTATCTTTTATTCGACTTCATAGTATAAAGATAACACGTTACCACTTTGCCCTCTTCTGAATTTGGAGCTGCCATGTACACGTGAAGAGGATTTACTAATCCTGTGAATTTTCTTCCTTCCTAAACTGTAAACGTCTTCAGGTCAGGAACTATTTTATTCTCCTGGGTGTGCCTCAACCTGCCGAGTGCTTATAGTAAACAGAGACGATTCCATGCTGAGCCTATGGGAGAGCAGCTAGTTTCAAGTTACGTTAACAACTCTCAGGCCCACGAAACAGTTACTCGTAGATTCCAGGCAAGCTGCCTGCACACACAGGAAAGCGGGGACCCTGAGAACCGCCACGAGGCCCCGACTTCAGCTTAGGAAACAAAGTTCAATGTTGTATGTTAACATATTTGACGCGGTGATTCAGAATGATGATTCAGAATGATGATTCAGAATGGCCTTGGTACCCATTAGTGGAGCTTTTTAGTGACATTTTTAATACATTCCTAGTTTCTGTGACTTGACTAATTAGGCTAGGCTCGTGTTCAACACAGTCCCCACCTCTCCATTATCAAGTTCCACAAAAAATGTGGTGAGGCTGCTGCCACAGCAGCTTGTCTGTCCCCTTCACCAGCTGGCTGCAGAGGCGCCGGGGGCACCGCAGCCATCCCGTTCCCCCTCACGTGTTGAGAACAAGTTCCTACCATTCCCCAAGGGGACCTGCTGGTGGTCGTGGTGGAGCTAGTACCAGCACCCCAGTCCACTGGCCACCCCACCACTCACGGGAGCTAGGATGCAGGAGCACTCTTACACCGGGCCCTTGTCTGAGCAGTTGACGCGTATTGCCCCATTCAGACATCCCAGAACCCGAAGAGACGGTGGCCATGATTATTCCTAGTTTATGGGGAGGATCCGCGAGGTCAAGCGACATGTTGAGATCACACGGCTTGAGAGAGTGGGGTGGGCGATTGGGGTAATGAGGTTTTTTTGGTTTTGTTTATTTGTTTTTTTCTTTAAGCGAACTGAAAAGTAATCAGAGCCTGCTGATAGGAGAAAGACCTTCCCCTGGGATGGGGCACAGGCTATAAACATTCCCATCTTGTTAGTGACTAAGATCCAGAGGACAGGGCTTGGGGGGGAGCAGTCAAGGAGGGTCATCCGCTGAGAGTTACCCGTGGTTCAGGTAGAAAGTCGTGCAGGTACCAGGATTACGATCAGAAGTCCAGCTCTGAACTGTCACCCACGCACTAATGACAAAGTGCGCATACAGACCAGAGAGGAGGAAATACTGCAAAGCTCAAAATTCTTCTAGGTAGTTACAGCTTATGTGTTCATAGGTATGTGTGAGTGTCTTTAGATGCTTCAGGACGCTTGGACCCCAAGGACCTGACCAAGTTATCTCTAAAACATAGTAATTCCCCAGTGCGTGTGATTTCCAAAATTCCTACAAGGAATACTTCATGATTAGAAAAAGAGTTCTGCTAAAAATGTATAATGAGAACTGTTCCGGAAGCAATTGAAACAGTGTAACACTACAGAGGATCTAGCTATATTGCAAGTGGCAGGTACACACACCATGCACAAGCCCCTAGATTCTGTGATAGCCCTGTGCAGGCAACACATTTTATTCCCTGGCAGTTAGCGGCTGCCTTGGAGGAGAAGGTAAGAATGAGGGCTGCTCAGATGGCATTCGCAGGTTCTTCTCCGGACTGTGACAAGCCTCTGGGACGGCTCTCCATATGCCATCCAAATACTTGTTACCTACAAACTCGTGTGAAAGTAGAAAATTAGGGCACAAAACACAGGTTTACAAATACTTTTTTTTTTAGAGAAAAGATTAATTAATTTTTGATGTGAAGTTCCATGATTCATTAGTTGCGTATAACACCCAGTGCACCATGCAATACGTGCCCTCCTTAATACCCATCACCAGCCTATCCCGTTCCCCCACCCCCCTCCCCTCTGAAGCCCTCAGTTTGTTTCCCAGAGTCCATAGTCTCTCGTGGTTCATTCCCCCTTCTGTTTACCCCCCCTTTCTTCTTCCCTTTCTTCTCCTACCGATCTCCCACTATTCCTTATGTTCCATAAATGAGTGAAACCATATGATAATTGTCTTTCTCTGCTTGACTTATTTCGCTTAGCATTATCTCCTCCAGTCCCGTCCATGTTGCTGCAAATGTTGAGAAATCGTTCTTTTTGATGGCTGAGTAATATTATGAATACTTTCTGAAAATGTCTTAAGCTGCGTCCGTGCATGCACGTGTGTTTTAAAACTGGAATTTGCAGTATCACACCATAGGAAAAAAAGATACGTAAGCTAACTGATACAAACTATTTACAAAAAAAGGACAGGAATTGTGAGCTAGTAAACTGCTTTTCCAGGAACTAGATTCCCTGCTATTACCACTCCGATGACATCCCTGTAAGTCCTGCTGCGTGCAGCCTCCCCCACCCCACCCTAGCTGCTGGCGGAGCTTCTCCCACTCTCCAGGCACATGTCGTGTATGGGCCTTTCCACAGACCCTTCTCTGCGCCCTTGCCCTGATGAGTTCAAGAGCCTCCTTGCCTGCTGCTACCACCTGTCAGCCCGCAGCGGAATGGGCACTGGATGGAATGTGCCCTTAGAGCTCTTAGCTGCTTCCTGGGCCTGTGTCAGATGCATTCATCAGCCCTCCTCAGCTACCTGCGTCACGTCAAGGTTAGGCAGTAGGTGCTCTGTGTTCCTGCGCTCACGGCATGGCCCACGGGGCTCTTGCTGCATGAGGTTCACACTCTCTGGTGGCAGACGTTTTATGCCACTCTCGCCACCCGGGGACCAGCACACGGTCTTACACCGCAGAAGCAATCGGATATTTCATTGATTAATAATTCCTACAGCTGAGGAAGGTTCTAGGACCCTGCATTCTGTTGTGTTCGAGGACTGTTTGCCTCCTGGTGTCCAATGGGAAAGGCTGGTGTTGGGGTGGGGAGGTAGTAGACACCCCCCCCCCCCGTGACTCCCCTCGATTTAATCACACACACCACAACTCCTTTTTAAAATTTGCATTCTCAATGTTAATCTTACTGGCAAGTGTATGGGATTATGTGAAGCTTTAAAGAACATATATTGAAATGCAATCAAGGTGAAAAATGACCATCGCTTGGCAGCCAAATTTGGTTTCCTGTCACCTGTATCCTGCTGTGTCCAGAGAGTGATTCTGACGCGAGGGTGCTATCCCCAAATGATGGGTTAGAAACTGAGACTTATCAAGCGTTTAGTGTCAGGGATGTGTGAGATGAGTCACTCCCGGAATCTCCAGCTATGTCTTTTATGGCCCCATATTTTACAAAACTATGGAAAATATTGACAAGGATCTCGGTCACAGTGATAGAACAAGATGAGGGACGGGGCTTCGCTGATGGAATTCAGCTGGAAAGTGGCCGGGGAGGGTGGACCTCCTGCCCTTTTCCCTCTTGCTTTCTGGATGCTTTTTCAGTTTTCCTCTGAGGTACTTCCTGGGGAATAGAGAAATAAGTGGACAAAGGCAAGTATAAAAGAGGGATTTATGACTTTTTGTACCTAAAGCTCAGAGCCCTTTCATTTAATGCTATATTGACTCCACTTTTTTTTTTCTCTTTAAATCATTCTCAGTGATGCTCCATTTCTCACCTCCCCTTCTCTCTTATCAGTTGCAGGTGATCTGTTGGGAAGGCAGAATTTTTAAACTACGTGTGCCTCTCAGATAGACGGCCCACCTGCATTTTATCGAGTTCCTTTCTTGCCGGTAGGAATTCTGTCCTACCTGGATTGTCCCTGCCCAGGTTCTTCTTGCGTTTGTTTTTAAAAACAAACCCACTGTAAACACTTTTTATTCTTGATGTACAGTTCTGTGAGCCTTAACACATGCATAAATCCTTACCACCCCCCCCCCCCGACTCAGTCAGGACACAGAACAGCTCGATCACCTCCCCAGACTCATTCATCCTGCCTTGTTGTAGTTCTGTTCTCCCTTCGTCCCAACCCTTGGCAACTGCTGATCTGTTCTCCATCACTATAGTTTTGTCTTTTCCAGAATGTCCTGGAAACAGAACCCCTCAATAATAATGCCTTTGAGAGTCGTACGAGTTCAATACTGTATATCAGCAGTGAGTTCCTTTTTATTGCTGACTCGTATTACATTTCTAGATTGCCACAGTTTACTTACTCAGCTGTCAGAAGAAATTCAGGTTATTTCCAGTTCTGGTTGATTATGAATGGAGGTGCTCTAAACCTATAGATTTTTTTATGTGAACGTAAGTTTTCATTTCTCTTGTACAAGTACCTAGGAGTGAAATGGCTGGATTATCTGGTAAGGCTCTGTTTAATGTTCGAAGAAGCTGTCCAACTATTTTCCAGAGACGCTATCCCATTATTGCATATTCTCACCAGAAGCCTATGAAAGTTCTGATTGCTTCACATCCTTGTCAACACTCAACAGTGTCTGCATTTTTTGTTTTAGCCTTTCTGATAGGTGTAGGGTGGTATCTCACTTTGGTCTTAATAATCATTTATCTAATAGGTAATGATACTAAACATCTTTTCATGTGCTTATTTGCCATCTGTATCGTTTTCGAAGTGTGTTTCATCTCCTTTAGATTTAGTTTGCTAATTTCTATGAAAAAAACCCTACTGTGATTTTGATTTTGATTGCATTGACACTACAGATCAATTTAGGGAGAATTAATATTGAGTTTTCCAAGTCATAAACATGATATATTTCTCCATTTATTCAGGTCATCGTTGATTTATTTCATCTGATTTATGTCATCAAAGACTATCTTTTTGTTAGTGTCTTAAATCAAGTACATTCAGGGGTGCCTGGGTGGCACAGCGGTTAAGCGTCTGCTGTCGGCTCAGGGCGTGATCCCGGCGTTATGGGATCGGGCCCCACATCAGGCTCTTCCACTATGAGCCTGCTTCTTCCTCTCCCACTCCCCCTGCTTGTGTTCCCTCTCTCGCTGGCTGTCTCTATCTCTGTCGAATAAATAAATAAAATCTTAAAAAAAAAAATCAAGTACATTCAATGTTACGTTTATATTGAGGTCTGCCATTTTATTATATTGTTACCTCTCTTTCATCTGTTTTCCTTTTCTTGCCTCCTTTCAGGTTATCTGAATATTTTTTAAAAGATTTTATTCATTTGAGAGAGAGAAAGAGAGAACACGCACGTGCACATGGAGGGGGGGGGGCGGCAGAGGGAGAAGCAGACTCCTTGTTGAGCTCAGTCCCAGGACCCTGAGATCATGACCTGAGCCTAAGGCAGACACTTAACCATCTGAGCTACCCAGGCACCCCAATTATTTGAATATTTTTCACATTTCACTTAAATGTATCTATTGTTCCTAATCATAGGGGGAAAGCATTCAGTCTTTCAGCACTAAGTATGATGTTAGCTATGGGTTTCTGTGATGACCTTTATTAGTTTAAGAAAGTTCCTTCCTATTCCTAGTTTGTTGAGGGTTTTTGTGTTTTTGTTTGTTTTTTTTTTTGTTTTATCATGAGAGGTGGCTTGGATTTTGCCAAATGGTTTTTATGTTTCTATTGAGATGGTCATGTGGTTTGTCCTTTTATTTCATTAATGTGGTGTATTACATTGCCTTTTTTTTAATATGATAAGCCAACCTTGCATTCTTGGAGTAAATCTCACTTGGTTATAGTGTATAATCATTTTTATACGTTTATATGCTGAATTCAGTTGCTAGTATTTTGTTAAGGATTTTTGTGTATATATTCAGGGATGTTGGTATATTATTTTCTGTGGGGTCTTTGTCTGGTTTGGGTATTGGGGTAATGCTGGCCTCACGGTATTCCCTTGTGTGTGTGCGTAAGAGAGAGTGAGGAGAGAGAAGGATTAGTGTTAATTCTTTAAGCATTTGGTAGAATTTACCAATTGGGCCAGTTGCTAGGCCATTTGGGGCTGGACTTTCCTTTGTGGGAAGTTTTCTGATGACTGAGTCCATCTCTTTACTTATCATAGGCCTGTTCATATTTTCTATTTCTTCTTGAGCAAGTTTATAGAATGTGTGTGTGTGTGTGTGTGTGTGCGTGCACACGCCGTGCGTGGTTTTTTTTTTTTCCCCTAAGAACCTGTCCATTTCATCTAGAACATCTAATTCGTGGGCAGCCTGTCCTTCACAGTAGGCCTCCTACAGATGAATTCTTAGTTCATTCTTCTGAGAATGTCATTTCTCCTTTATTTCTAAGCATGTTTATTGCTGGAGAGAGCAGTGTAGGTTGACCGTTCTTTTCAGTCCCCACTTTATAAACCTTGTTATACTTCTTCCTGACCTCCATGGTTTCTTCTGAAAAAGTCACAGTTATTGAAGTCCTTGGTCCCTCTGTGTTAGATGTTTTTCTATGGCTGTTGTGAGGATTTTTTTGTGTCGATATTTTCAGCCATTTGATTATGTGTCTACATAGGGATTTCTTTGAGATTGTCCAGTTTGGGGTTTGTGAATTTCTTGAAACTGTCAGTTTAGGTCTTTTGCCAAAGATGGGAGTTCTCAGTCAGTATTTCTTCAAATATTTTTCCTACATAACACTGTTTCCTCTCTTCTGGGATGCCCGTGACGTGAATGTTGCATCTTTTGGTATGGTCCTGCAGGTCCCTGAGACTCTATACCCTTTCTTTCTGTTTTACATTGGGTAATCTCTCTTCAACTTCACTCACTGCTTCTTCTATCATTTCTATTTGGCTACTGAATCCATCCATTGTCATCTAAAATTATGTATTTTTCAATTCTAAAACTTCCACTTGGTTTTTTATTTTATTTTTAATTTTTTGGCTGAAATTTTCTATTTTCTTCATTTTAATAGGGTTCAGCCTTACTTCTTGGAGCATGGTTGTAACAGCTATTTTAAATTGTTAGTGAATTCCAATACCTGTGTTATCATAAAGTTGGTGTCTGTTGATAGTCATTTTTCTTGCAAGTTGAGAGTTTCTGGATTTCCATATGCTCAAATAATTCTAGACTGAATTCTGGATATTTTGGATTTTGTGATCCTCTGAGTTTTGTTTCTATCTTATGGAGTTTGCTTGTTTGTTTGTTTATTTTTCTTTAAGCAGGTGATTGGCCCAGTCGCAGGTTCTGTAGGCTATGTTTCCAACACCAGTTCAGCTTTCAGAGACTTGGCCATGTCATTTGGATCTGGCCCACATGTGTGCAGTCCACAGCCAGGGTGGGGCCTGGGCATTGCGATCTCTTACAAAGTGCAAATCTCAAAGCCACTGGCATGCTGTTTAGGATCAGATCTACAAAGACCAGTGTTTTTGTTTTTGTTTTTTTGTTTTTTAAAAGATTTTATTTATTTATTTGACAGAGAGAGACAGCCAGCGAGAGAGGGAACACAAGCAGGGGGAGTGGGAGAGGGAGAAGCAGGCTCATAGCGGAGGAGCCTGATGTGGGGCTCCATCCCAGATCGCCGGGATCATGCCCTGAGCCGAAGGCAGACGCTTAACAACTGAGCCACTCAGGCGCCCCTACAAAGACCAGTTTGGAGGTCAGCCTGAATGTTAACAGATCACTCTATGGTACCACTCTCTTGAGCTTCCTTCCCTCTGCAAGCTCTCCAACAATTTCTGATTCACGGAGGCATCTTTTGATGTCCTCCAGCCAGAAATCCAGGACTTTGGTTCCCTTGCTCTGCTGTGTACTTCCTGTGACTGTCCAGAGCCAAGCAGTGGAAGACCAGAGAGCCAAGCAGTGGAAGACCAGAGAGAAGCAACAGTGATGAGGATTCACCTTCTTGTTCTTAGAACTATAGTTCCTCTTCTTAGAATCATTCTTTTTTTCCAGAGTTTTAGGTGCCCGCTCACCTCTGCTCTTTGCTCTGTGGCACTGTATGATTGCCTGCAGCAGAGGTGGGAGAGATCAGAAAAAAGCAAAAACAATCCAGGGCATTTCTCTGAACATCAGGAGTTCCTATTTTTGGTCCCCAGTCTAGAAAGTGAGTGTTCCTCTTCAGGTCATTCTGTCCGTACCCAGTGAGAACCTCTGGGCCTTCGAATCCAGGCTGGGTGGTACCAGAGGGAACAAAACAACAGTGGAAGCTCACCACTGGTTTAGTGGTGCTCTGAGTTCTAGTTTCCTCCCCCAGCTTACCTGCTACCATGTGCTTTCCAGAGTCCCCAGTTACTCCATGTGTCCTGTCCAGCTTTTATGTTTGCCTTCAGAGAGCTACAGGGTGGGGGTTCCTACTCCATCTCACCTTTAACCGGAGCCTCCATATTAATCTAAACATCATTGTTTATAAACCAAACCCTGCGTAGGGTGGGATTTACCAAGCCTGGTTTTCTGAGACCCTGGGATGTGTTTATAACCGGTATCAAAGAATTCTCAAATCATGGTTATAATTAAATAAACTTGCATTTTTTTTTGTAAAGGAGGGGTTGGCCTACTGTTTCTGTGAAGGGCCCAATAGTAAGCCTTTGTTTGTGACCACATGGTCTTTGTCACACCTCCTTAACTCGTTCTGTTGCAGTGCAAAAGCAGTCATAAACAATACAGAAGTGAACGAGGGTGGCTGTGTTCTAATGTAACTTTGTTGACTCCGAAGTTTAAATTTCTTACTTTGCACGTGTCATGAAGCGTATTACTTATTATTTTATTTTTTAAAAACCATTTTGTAGTTGGTGGGCCAGTTTTAGTTCATGCGCCAAAGTTTGCTGATCCCTGGCTTTTGTCACGAATGGCTGTAGGGCCCTAACCAACAATCTTTCTTGATAACAAGGCTTCTTTTCTTTTTCTTTCTTTCTTCCTTTTTAATGGTAAAGGAATTTAGATTTAGCCAGCTGGACTCGCTTAGATGATCCCAATTTTGTTGGCAACATCCAAAGTATCATAGTCAGGAGCCAGTTGAACATATGCCTTCTTCTCTCCGTCGGGGCTGATCAGGTGTTGACCTTGGCCATGTCAATGTCCTAGAGCTTCTTCAGGGTCTGTTTGATCTGGTGCTTGTGGACATCCATGATGAACACAAGTGTGTCGTGGTCTTCTCTTTTCTGCGTGGCTGACTTGGAAGTTAGGGAACTTGGTGGGGTGGTGGTCCAGCTTGTTTCTCCTGGGGGTGGTCTTTGGAGGATATTTGGGCTGCTTTTGGAGACACAGTGTCTTGGGCCGTTGGAATGTAGGTGATGTGCAGATCTCTTTCGGGGGTGCTGTGAACACCTTTCAGCATTGCTTTCTTAGCCTTTAAAGCCTTTGCTTTGGCTTCAGCTTTGGGAGGGGCAGGGGCTTCCCTCTTTGCCTTTGGCACATCTTCGTGAAAGGGCATATTTTCTATTGTTATGGGGAAACAAAGGCAGGAGAGCAGCAGAGTTTCCACAAATCCTATGGAGTGTTTTGTAGATGAAACTTGTAAACTTATATTTCTTAGGTCGTATATAGAGAGGGGTCATTTTACGTATTTTATCTCAATTTATCCTCATCTTACTCTGTAAAAACTTTCATCCTTATTTTATGTATGTAGAAACTGAGGCACAGAGATGACTACTATCATGTCCCGAAGCATGACTAAGCTGGGGTTTGTGTCCAAGTCCGCCCAGTGCCAGGGCTGCTGCTCTTTACACTCTAGGCTAGTGCAGATCTCTGTTCTCCATTTTGACTTGTTTCTTTGCCAAAAAAACCCCCATCTTATCGATAATGTAGAGATCATCAAAAGATGTGGTAGGCAAGACCCCTGTGTTCTGGTCTGGACTCATTCATGAATTCTCGCATGACTCAGGGAAAGTCTCTACATTCCTCTGGGTCTCAGTTTTCTGCTTCTACAATTGAGGGGGGGGGTGCACCACCCAGCGTCGGTTTCTCTGTCACTGTGTTCTGTGGGTTTGGGCAGTGAAGGAAGAGATGCTCGGTGCCCTTCAGCACTGGAGGGTTGGGGAGAGTTGTAGAGAACAAGCTGGTCTGGGGACCACACCGTGGTGACCGTTGATGTACGGCTCCATAGCTCTAAAGGGAACTGAGTACATGTATTACTTCCTTTGATCTTCGGTGTTTCATGGTACACTCTACCTTGACTTCGCATTAGCCGCATGAGTTCCATTTTCTTTGACCTCTTCTCAGTGCAAGTCCATGAGAATGCTTAAGAAACCAGGGGCCTTGAAGCCCTACAACTACTGAGGTTGTGTGTAAGACTGGGAGCAATGTTGGCCTGTACGCCCCTTGATGAGAAAAGCTTTGCATTATTGTTGGGCCATTTGCATGATTTCCTAAAATACCTGGCAAAGAATGCTGCGCCTCGGTTTACCGCCAGTGATCACAGCGTGGCTTGGGCTGAGTACCACCGCAAAGCCCTGTGAGGGGCTCCTGACCTCTCACGTCTGGTGTCTGTAAACACTCTTTTTGTTCTTGGTCTTTTTCTTGTATTATGGACATTCTTTAAAATTGTTCATGTATAACAGGGCTTATGTTTCAGTTATAGTTTTCTGTTTTGTTTTAAACAGAAAGTGAGAGGACCGCAAGCTCCTCTTCTTGTTTCAAAGTTGCTACCAGCAAACACAGTGATTGGACAGAGAGGAAACATTCAGTAGACCGTTTTATTGCCTTGTTGACAACTTTGCTTGAATGGTGGTTCTACCCCTTCGACACTACACGGTTTTCTAATAGGTATTAATGCTACATGACAAAAAACCCTGCTTCCTGGTGCCAAAGGTTCAACTTAATGTCTATACCCCCAAACCCATGCATTTGTGCTCTTTTTAAAAAAAGTTTTAATGGTGCTTGAAGTAAAATCGCCCATCCTCTGCAAGTCCATCCATGCTGTTCCTTGGGCATTCTGTCTTTGCTCAAATTGTTGAAGGATGATGGGTTGCTTCATGGTGTTTGTATTTGAGTCCAATGTACGTTCTAACTTGGTAGAGGCAGTGCGTTATGGTGTAGCCGTGGTTTTCTGGAGATGTTGATATTTTAGGAATTGTACTTCAGATCTTAAATAAAATTGGTTTCTACATTTCAAAAAAGAAAACCTCCCCCAAAACTAAAAAACCATGGGCCTCAATGCAGTTGTGCAGTCTGTTCTGCAAGTAAAGCTTGTTTTGAAGACTTTACGGGATAGTATGAAAGTGCTCCTTGCTGTCTTTGTTCAGTCTAGCATTTAAAAAATCGCTTTGGGGGCGCCTGGGTGGCACAGCGGTTAAGCGTCTGCCTTCGGCTCAGGGCGTGATCCCGGCGTTGTGGGATCGAGCCCCACATCAGGCTCTTCCACTATGAGCCTGCTTCTTCCTCTCCCACTCCCCCTGCTTGTGTTCCCTCTCTCGCTGGCTGTCTCTATCTCTGTCGAATAAATAAATAAAATCTTTAAAAAAAATAAAAAAAAATAAAAAATCGCTTTGATATTGCACGTCTTAATCATGTAGCTGATCTAATGTGCTTTAGAAAGAAGGTACGATCATAGCCACTTTGCTTGGACTGCTGCTTCGTGTATCCAAGTCCAAATGGAATGCCACAGAGAAGTCCAGTGGGAGTCTGGAAGACAAAGTCAAGGACATAGCATGCCCGCTGAGCCTATAATAATAGAATTTGCCTGTTTAGAGATGAAGGAAATCCTCATCTTTTGTTTTTTGAGTTGATACTAAAGGCTATCTTAAAAATATTTCAAAAGTTCAACTCAAGATACAGTGAAAACCCATGGACCCATCCTGCTTCCTATGAAATAAAACTCCATCACCTTCCACTCCCCTGTGGGCCTGTCCTCATCCCCTCTCTCCACACATAGGCAACTATTACTTTATAGTTTTACTACCTAGGTGTTAATCCCTCAAAAACCTATCTTTCGTTTTGGACATTTGGGAAGTTTATGTACGTGGAATGATACTGAATATATTTTGTAACTAGCAGTTTCCTCTCAATATTTCTGACGTTTATCTGTAATTCACTTGTCGTCATTGTATATTAGCTTGTACCACCATCTCTTAATACATTTACTGTTGGTCATTTGAAATGTTTCCATTTTTTTCTAGTTCAAATGGTGCTACTGTGAATAGTCTTCTGGCTGTCTCCAGGTGCACAGGTGCAACGATAGGCAGGGGGTTGCAAGGTCATAAGTGTGCGTGCATTTCCACCTTTACTGGGTGATGCCCAGTTGTTTTCCAAAGGGTTGTATGAATTTATATTTCCTTCCAATGATGTCTGAGGGCTGTTTGCTTTCAGATCCTTGCTAACACTTGATGTCACACTTTTTAATTTTTCTAATCTAATGGTTCCAAATAGTGTATCGTCGTGGTTTCAAGAAGCATTTCTCTGATGACTAATGAGATCGAGGATCTTTTTATATAACCATTTAGCTCTCTTCTTTCATGAAGTATCTGCAGTCCATCTTATGCCCATTTTCCAACTGGATCATCTTTTCCTTATTCACTGAAGTTCTTTATATGTTCTAGATACTAATTTTTTGTCAATAATATGTTATACAGATATTTTCCCCAGTTCGTGGCTCAGCCTTTTGATTCCGTTGTGATGTCTCTTGATGAGCAGAGTTCTTAATTTTAACGTAGCTGACATTATTCATCTTTTCCTACATGGATTTCTTTTTTTATTTAACAAGTCCTAATGGAGTACTTTCTATGTGCTAGACACTTTCCTAAGCACGTTCCACGTATTTACTATCATAACAACATTAGAAGCAAGTACCATTATCTCCATTTTGTAGGTAGGAAACTGAGGTACAGAACGGGTAAGTGACTTGCCCAGGTCACCCAGCTAATAAGTTGTGGAGCCCGGAATTGAATGCAGATAGTTTGAGAAGCTCTTGCTTAAAAAATCCTTTGCTGTTGTGACATCATGCAGATGATTCTCTTAGACCGTCCTCTGAAACTTATATTTTTCCCTTGAACATTTAGCGTGTCAGTTGTTCTGTAATAGATTTTTGTGTGGTGTGTGAGGTAGGGGTACAGTTAATTTTTTCCCCATGTGGGTAATCTTTTGTTCCAGCATAGACCCAACTCCTCTGCTACACGAGCTCTGTAATGACTCCAGTTTCCTCGTGTGCCCAGATCTGTTTGCGGGTTCTCTGTTTTGTTTCAGTGGTCAATTTGTGCATCCGCTCCACGCTGTGTTAATGACCGTGACTTTATCTGGTAAGTCACCCTTCCACCATGTTCTGTATTATCAAGGGTGTCTTGGAAGGTTTCTTACTCTTCGAAAGCAAAACAGCAGGAGAAGTTTTCACGGTAACACGGTATTCACTTATTGGCTTCTGGAAATGATTTGTCCTTGCTTGTTGTGTTTACTTGTTTCTGAAAAGTTAAGCAGACCCAGTTCCATTTGAGTGACTCAGGCTCAATTGATCGTCATGGCAAAAATGTCCTCCCGTGCGTATCCTGCCGCGGCCTCTAGAAGGCTCTGGAATCTTGTGACGTGGAGGGGAAGGGATAAGGAAAGGAAAAGCAGTCTGATAGGTTAACATTCCCTCCTGTTTAACCGCAGTTAGGTCGTCGGTTGCAGAATGCATGCTGACGAACTCTGAAAGGTGTGTGGAACCTGGTGTAGTAGGATTCCATTAGTTGAAAAACAAGATATTACAGATGGCATCCGACTGGTCTTAAGTGGCTGATGTACAGTTTGGTGCTTATATTGTCTTGATTCGTTGAAGGAATTGAACTAGAGTGCCTAGCACCTGCACTTGAGGGTATTTCTACTATGTTACACCAGAGTAATAGCAAGTAGAATGTGTCTTCTAGCTACTCAGGCACCGAGTACTCTTTCCTTCTCTCTGTAGCGAGTATTACTGAAGCTGCAAGTAGCAGTCAGCTTTCAGATAACACCAGTGCTCTGTGTCCTAGCCTTTCCCAACCTGGTGGGCCAAAGTGTGGCATGCTAAGGCTTTGTGAAGATAATTACTCTTTCCTCCTGACAGAGGCGTTGAGAATTTCTCGGCAACGGGAGCTGTTTCCCTAAGTAAAACCTGACAGTGTGAAGCCTTCGCAGCCTTTAGGTCCTAGCAAGGACTGAAGAGATCCGCCCTCTGCCCGTGCTGCTCCCCTTCATCCCTCACGCATGCCCCTTTTCACTCTGCTCCTGCCATGGTGGCTTCCTTGCTGCCCAGAATGCCAGGCCCCCTTTGGCCTCAGACTTTGCCACTCCCCCCTTCCTTCTGCCTGAAATGTGCTTCCCCAGGTCGTTCACTCCTCCTCACCCAGGGCCTCTGCTCAGATGCCAACTTCTTGGAGAGGGCATCCCTGACCACTTCTAAAACCACAGCACCTACACGCCCCACCCCCGCACCTCGTCGCCTCTGCCCGATGGCCCCTGACACGCCACGTCCTCCGCTCCCCTGGTGCCCAACCACACACCGGGACGTTCTTCTGGAGGACAGGGACTTTTCCACTGCTGTATCTTCCACTTTTCCACTGCCTAGAACAGTGCCCACCACGTGGAGGCTGCTTGTTTGCTATTCACTGAGTGAAAGAAGCTGTCTGCCAGAGAGAGGTGGGCACAGAGGGCCTCTGGAGCAGGCTTGTGCCCCACCACCAGCCACCTGGCCCTTTCCCGAAAGCTCTGGCAGCATCTTGCTTGCCTCGGTAAGAAACCCTCACCATTGAGGTAGCTCTTTGCATGCATCTTGCTTTCGTTACCTGCTAAGTAACTTGAGGCAAGAGTCTGAAATTTTTTCCCTTCCTTTAGGGCTGAGGACCGTGCCTTGCATGCTACTTTACTCGTGGTAGGCTCCCTGTTACTAGGATCCCAGCAGTGTTGTCTACCCCAGGGAGGAGAGCGTTCAGTTAGGCAACACTGTAATTTCTTATGCAAACTTCTGGCCGAACTAGCATTTTCATTCTGAATTCCTGGATGTACTTTTCTCGAGCCCTGTGTAAGAAAATCCCATTGACTGCAGTCTTGAGGAGAGAAGGACTGGTCTGTCTATTCACCATAGCATCTCCCGTGCCTGGCGCGGTGCCCGACACATGGTACCCACGCTTGGTAAATGTGTACTACGGATGCGTTGCTGAAGTTAACTTTGGCTTACATGTCATTTATGATCAATGTCAAAACTTAGTCTTTAACATCGCCAAAATTATTTGCACTCTCCATACAGGCTCTGTAGGGGACAACAGTTTCTCACCTGACTTCCTGTGATGTGGGACAAGAGGGTCTAGACAGCCATGCACCCCATTCTCTAGTTGGGGTTTTCCTAGATGTTTAGATATTCAGAGTCTCTTCTGAGCAATCTGTTGTTTTTACTTTCTTTAGTGGTGCCCTTGTGACCTTAAACATTTTCACCTACCTTCCCAAATAGAGCTGTATTCCTGCAGTCTCCTCACCAGAGAGTTTGAGCCTCGAGTGTTTGATTAATGAGGAATGAGAACCTACAGTTTAGAATTAAAGAACTCAAGGGCAGACAGCACCCCCACTGATAGCAAACTCTGTATTCCTAAAAAATAAAGGCCAGTATCTGCAGTTCAGAACACGTTCACCTCCTAGCAGCTGAGTGTGCCGAAGAGCAGCGGGCGGGCTGACCTCCACGCGGTCCCAGACGTGTCTTGTACCCTTCGCCTGGGGTGCAGCTGGGTGGAGCTTAGGCAGAAGCCAGTGCCAAAACTTCTGCCACTTTTGCCAGGCAGGGTTGTATCAGGAATTCCTAGAACAGGAGTTCTGGTTTATGGGTTTCTTTTTGACCGGAAGGAGCTTAGCCGGGCAGAGCACTGGGCTAGGAGTCAGAGGACCCAGCCTTGCGGCCTCCGGGATTTCACCTCCCGAGCCTCCCTGTCCTCCCTGAACACGGGCAGAACCATCACGAGGTGGTGTTTACATAAAGGGAGAGGATGCAATTCTTTGTGGACACTGAAGTTGTGTGACAAGAAGGAGAGGTCCTGTTGTGTCTCGGCAAGACCCCCAGACTTGAATAACTACAAGTATTTGATCTCCCCTGACCTGCACCCAGCAGCCAAGTCTCCATTTATGCTCGCATTTTTTCTCTTTTTGTATCGAAGTGGAGTTGACCCAGTGTTACGTTAGTTTCAAGTGTACAACGTGGCGATTCAACAACTCTGTACGTAAGGCTGTGTTCACCCCGAGTGTGGCTGCCGTCCGTCCCCACACAACACTGTTCCACTACCCTTGACTATCTTCCCTGTGCTGTGCCTTGGTTCCTGTGATTTATTTGTTCCCTAACTGGAAACCTGGTTCCCAGACTCCCCTTCATTTCCCTCCCCTCTGGCAACCATCAGTTTGGTCTCTGGATGAATGTGTCTGTTTCTGCTTTTTGTTGGTTTTTTAGATCCCATACGTAAGTGAAATCACACGGCATTGGTCTTTCTCTGACTTATTTCACTTAACGTAACATCCCCAAGGTCCGTCCAGTGTTTCACAGATGGCGAGAGCGTATCCTTGTTTATGGTTGAGTAATATTCCTGTGTGTGTGTGTGTGTGTACACAGACCACATCTTTATCTGTTCATCTCTCGGACACTTAGGTTGCTTCCATATCTTGGCTGTTGTTAACAATGCTGCAATAAACATAAGGGTGCATATATCTTGTTGAATGAGTGTTTTCATTTTTTTGGGGTAAATGCCCAGTATTGGAGTTACTGGATCTTATATGGCAATTCTATTTCTAAGTTTTTGAGAAACCTCCATGCTGTTTCCCACAGTGGTTTCACACTTCTCTTCCCGCCAACAGTAACTGGTAGCCTTTAAAATGACCACTGACCTCAGGTGAGAGGTTAATGCCACGGGTATTGATAGTATGTTTAATCTAACCCATTGTCTCTTTCTCATTTCTTGATACCAATTCCATATTGCCTCATCTCCCCCTAAACCTCCAACACCTTCTTCCTCTCCCCCTAAACCTCCAGCACCTTCCTCATCTCCCCCTAAACCTCCAACACCTTCCTCCTCTCCCCCTAAACCTCCAACACCTCCTTTCTGTCCTCACTCCCCACTGATGGTCGCACTGCCCATTTTCCTGAGCACGTCGAAGCCATCAGAACTTGTCTCCAAGCTTCCACTGCCACATGCCTCTGTCCGCCTGCATCTGTCTGCAGCTGCTGCTGCGTGCCTGTTTGATCTGGAAGGAATTGCCCATGCCCCTGGTCAAGGCCAGCCACGCCCCTTGCCCTCTGGATTGCCCCCAGACCTTTGCCATCACTACATAAACATGCTACTTTTTCTCCACGGAGGTACAAACCCTTCGCCAGTCCCTCTTCAGCCCTCTGCTACCACACCAGTGTTCTCTCTTCCTCTATAGCTAAGCTTTTCGGATGACTTTCCATACAGCCTGTTGCATACTTTCCCTTTCCTATTCCTTTCTGGACTACACTTTTGCTACCAGCACTCCGCAACCGCTCCCCTCAAGACCACTGTTGCTCTTTGTGTTGCTAAATCCAGGGGCAAGTTTTCAGCCCTTTCCATGCTCCATTCATTAGCCACAACTCACACCCTTCCTCCCTGCTGCGCTGCCTTCTCGCGGCTTCCAGGATACCCCACTCTCTGGGTTTCTCCATGCCTCACCTGTTGCTCCTTCTCTGCTTTCCCGATGGCTCCTGGACCTCTTTGTGTGGGAGTGCTCCGGGATGGAATGTGGTAGGTGGACCTCTTGTTTCTGGCAGTCCTCCCTCCCTCCAGGATCTTACACAGTCTGTGGATTCAGGTATATCCAGAAGCTGATAGATCCTATGTCCCTCCAGCTCAGGCTGCTTCCTGCACTCCTGCCTTGTACACCTGCCTGCCCGAGGAAAGCCACGTCCTATCCTCCTTGCCCTGTGTTTTCTCCAAAACACTTGTCACCAACTTGGTGGCTGTCATCTTTGTGCCTTCCACTAGAAAGGATGCTCCGCAAGGGAGGGTTTTTTTGTTTACTGCGGCACTGACAGCACCTAAGAGTGAGTGTTAGGTCTCAGTATTCAGTGCAGACTGTGATAAGTCACCGTTCTCATGTGTAGTCTCTACTCTCCCCACATCCAAGGGTGCTCTAGCTCCTCATCGATGGTTCTGGTCTTGGAAACCTCTTAATAAATCCATTTGGCAAAATGATATCATTGTTTCCATATAGCCGTCTTTAACTGAAATCAGACATTTTAGTATGCACTCTTAAGTATATTCCTCACAATTGATTGAGGGAGGCCACTTGGAGTAGTCGAAAGATCTTTGACTTTAGAGCCAGATACTTCTGAGTTTAAATTCTTGTTCTGCCACTAAATAGCTGCAGAGCCTTTGTCAAAACATAGCAACACCAACCTTAGTTTTCTCATTTGCAAAGTCAAAGGATACTTGTTTCATAAGGTTGTTGGGAGGAATTGCTGACTGTATGGAAGGCACGTAGCATAGTTTGGTTAATGATCGCCATCACGATTACTGTCCCTAGCTATATAGATGATCTTTGGCATTACTTACAATTCTAAAACTTTTGAAACAAACATTTTCCTGTTTTTCTTTTTAAACGTTGATAGTTGGTCTTTGGTCAAAAACATAATTGTTTAATAAAACATTGTTTCTGTGGTAAAAATTAGATTTGATTTACATTGCTTCAACTTACAGAGTCTTTTTCAGGAATTTGTTCTGCTACAAAGTTCAAGGACTGCCTTTCAGTAAAATTTACTTAACCAGAGTGCTTAGGAATGGAATGTTCTGGAGGAATTGAATCTCCTAATTAACGAGAAAGGAACTCATTTTGTGGGAGAGGCTCTTCCTAAAATGCCTTTATATGTACACGGAGCATAATCCCAAGTGTGCAGCCAGTGCTCAATAAATACTTGGTTACTTGTCTTTAACTTAGAGACGTTACCTTAATTTCTAGATTGATTAGCCCTTGACCAATAAGCTATAGGAAGTATAACTGTTGTTACTTAAATACAAACTTAACATTGGCTTAAAAATATCTTAAGGACGATATTTGGCTTTGATTCCTGAATGTCAACAGTAGCCACTTTCAGGACAACTATGGATTGATTGTATCTATTTGGATAAGGAGGATTGCAGGTGGCTCCTAATTCAGAGGAAGCTGAGTAAATTGGAGGACGTGCACACCAACACACCTATCCATGGGTGTACTCGTGCATACACATGGACTCTCACACGTACCGTTAAATGCTAATTTGAGAACCAAATATCAAGTGCGAGATACAGTCCAGTGCGTATCACCGAGCAACGTGGGGTAAGTGTCAAATAAGCAGACTAGATCTAAGGACTGCAATTTCTAAGAAGGTGTGTTTTGCAAATGCTGAATGTGGTCAGGGGAGGCTTCCTGGGAAACGTGAGATCGGGGCTGGGCATTGAAGGTTGTGTCTCCTGATGCGGTGTATGAGGGTGGTACAGTGGGGGCCAAGTGGGTGGTTCTCGGGCGAGTCCACAGCCACCTCTGGGAGGACTGGGGCGCGTCTGGGGAGCACCACACAGCTTCCCTGTGATGTGTAAGTCCGACCTTCATTTGCCACTGTAATTTCGGTCTATTGTGGACTTTGGGTCAAGATGGGGGTTCTTAAGTTGGCAGGAGAGAGGGATTTAGGACCGAGTTTGTTGTGGGCAAGTGTTTAAACCATTCACATCTGAGTCTTGCTTTGGAGATGGGGCTTCTCGCTGGGGGTGTGGTGAATGATTCTGGGGAAGAAGGCAAAGGAGATTCCGGCTTTAGACAGAAAGAAATGTGGGGAACCATTCACAAATACTTTCCCCATCCACTGAAAACCAAGCACGCGGTTTACGCCTCATGGCGGGGATGGAAGCAGTGGGCTTGCTGGAGAGGGTTGTGTCTCTCGATTGACTTGCTCGGCTCTCTGGACTGTTTACTGGGAAATCGTAGCTGTGGATAGTTGTACCGACTGGAGGTGTGTGGCCAAGAGCCCATAGTCTTACGCAGGCTTTTATGTGAGTCATGAGAGGCTCTCTGTTGGCACAGAGGCTGCGGTGCTGGCGAGGAGGCTGGTAAAAGGGGCTAGGATTGTCACGGGGTGACAGCCGCACTTCTCCAGAGGAACCACAGCTGCAGATGTGTGCCTGGGTGAACCGTGAACACTAAACAAGAAAACAGTCTTGTCTTTGTGGGACCTCCCCAATTAAAGTGTCTGTCTATAAAACACCACGAGCTTTATGGCAAAGGCTTACTTGAAAGCATGACCCGTGTGACCATGATCGTGAATTCCAAGCTGTTCTGCTTTGACTGGGCAGTCAGGATCATAGCTGGTTCCAGCCTACTTGAGAAATACTCTCTAAATAATGGGTGGTGGGGGACTTCTGACCCTGAATGATTGGGACTCACAAAATTTCCTGGAAGTGCCTTAGGCATCACACTGTTTTTACAGATGAGAAAATGAATACTCAGCCCGTGGACTGATTTGAGATCTCTAAGCTCTCTTTGTCTATCCATCTCTACGTCTTTGTATGTTGTGTGCTAGTAAGTCCTAAATTTATAGTCTTACCCCTGACCTAGCAGTAATCTTGACTTGAATATTGCCAAGGCACTTCAAGCTTGATACATTCAGCGGAACCCACATCTCCCCGCCCTGGCCTGGCTACCCCCTCGCCTTCCCTCTCCCAGGGGTGGCATCCCATCCACCCAGGTGCTGAGCGGGCAAGTCTGAGGGTCTCTTGGACTCCTTCTCATCCCTGGTCCTACCATCAGCTCATCATCTGTCTTGTCCTGTCTGCCTCTGGATTTATTCTGAACCTCTCCGTGTCTCTCCTACCACCTCCCTCATCTAAACTGTCGTCATCTTCTGCATTTCCATTCTCCTCTCCACACAGTGGCCAGGTGGCCTTTTCGAAACCAACCTGAGCATGTTCAGTCACCTAAGTACCTGTTCATAGACCTTCTACTGTGAATTGAGCTTGGGCTTCACATCAGGGGTATACAAGGCTCTGTGTGATCCCTGCCTCTCTCCCACATCCCTGTCTTCTCCCTCCTTTGCTGTGGTGTTTCAGCCACAACGTCGTTTTAGGTTCTTTCAGACAATAAGTTCTGATGGCCACAGAGCTTTCAAACCCATTCCTCCCACCTGGAAGCTCCTTTTTATCCATGGGTTCCTAGCCTAAATGTCCCTTCCTTTTGTGCTTTGCTAATTCCTCTACCTAAAAAGTTCCCCCATGTTTTTCTCTATCACTGGACCCACCTTATTTTCTTGATAGCAGTTGTTTATTTGTTCATTTGGTTATTTTCTGTACTGATAGGGAAGGGCCTATGTTCGTTTTGCTCACCCATGTGAATCCTCCTCTGTCTCCAACTCATCTCCTATTCCTCTTTCCTTTATCCCATTCCGGCTACACTTGTCTCCTTGCCATTCCTCAAACATGCCAGGCTTGCTTATGCCCAGAGCCTTTGCACTTACTGGGGTCTCTATCCAGAAAGGTGTTTTGTTTTGTTTTGTTCTTACTCAGATATCTTAGTGGCTAACTGTCATTTTCTTTAGATCCTAACTCAAAGTCACCTGTTTGGGGAAGACTTCTCTGGCCCACGTCTTAAATTGCACCTGCCCCCTCTCCCCTTGCCCCAACACTTCACACTGCCTTTCTTTGCTTTATTTTTCTCCCTTGTACTTACCACCACCTACCATGTGACACATCCTACTTATTTATCTTATTTTTTGTCTGTCTCCCCCACTAGAATGAACACTCCATGAGCTTCTGTTCTTCCAGTGCTAGGTACCCAGTATCTTGAATAGTTCTGGGCCCATGGGCACTCTGTAAGTGCTGGTTGGAGGAAAGGATACTTGCATGAATAATGCATGCTCTGTGACGGGCACAGAGTGGGCACTCTACACACTTTGGTGTTGTGGTGAAATATACATGACCTGTACCATTTGAAGCATTTCTAAGTGTACAGTTCAGTGGCATTAAATATATTCGCCTTGCTGTGCAACCATCACCACCATCTGCTCTTTATTTTCTGAAATGAACGAATCCAAGAATAAGTGAGTAAGTGAATGAATGAAAAGCAGGTTTACAATAAAGGTCTCTTGACTTGAGGCCCAGTGTTCTTTGCACTGCCTCGTGCCAAGAGGAGGGAGGGTGAGAAGAGGCATCTGAGTAGCCTCTCAGGAGGCCCGGTAGCTACAGCAAAGATGCTCAGACGTGTGACAGCTGTTCTGCGTGGTCTCTGTCGTAAACGATGAGGGACGCCTCTCCCTACCGTGCGCACCCGCGTGCCTTCTCTCTTCCATCTGAGGATGCGACTCTAATGTTTCGAGCTAGTGGAATGATGCAAAAACAAGTGTTCATTTGCCTTTCAACCTTTCTTACTGCCCCCCCATCGTGGGGGGGGGGACCCTCCCTGCCTTCCTGCCTCTCGTGGGTTTGTTCTCATTAACCCTTTAGGAGAGGATTCCGTTGATGGCAGGGCAGTGATTATTTTTAATTCTAAAGTAAACCAGATTATAGGGAACACAAAATGTTAAGTGTGGGTAAAATCACTGACTATGAAATTCTCCCAGATGGACGGAAAGGGAGAGGTTATTTCAAGCCCATGATAGTTTCTTCTCACGAGCTTGTTGAATTCAGTGGAAATCCTTGCCATTTGAGGGACTTCCTGCTGAAGTTCACATGGCAGGTTCCCACCCGTCTCTATCACACGCCCGGCCCTGGATTCCTCGGTGACATTGCCGTGGTGTCTTTTGTTCATGACCCCACTCACGTCTTAAGACAGAAGCATAGGGCTGGCATGTCTGAGGGTTTGGGGTCTTCTCTGTTGCATTCCCCAGTGTCATGGACGCACTTGCACTGTGCCTGATGCTGTGTTGGTGTGGAGGGCTCGGGGGGCACTCGAGCATAGGCGTGGCCCTCAAGAGCTTACAGAGCCATCCTGCAGGGAGAGCGATCCCTACCCGACTGCTTGATGGTGTTACGAACGCCAGCCTGGTCTGTGCACAAGACCCTGGGAGCTCTGAGGGGAAAGGAAACTTGCTGTGTGGGGTGGGGGTGCAGGTGCAGGTGGAGGGCAGGAGAGAGTTCACAAAGGTACCTGTCGAGGCACGAGGTCTGTGTGTGGCAGAGGGCGAAGCAGAAGGCAGAAGAGCCGGGGTGTGGGGTGGGATTGTGGTTTGGGTCAGCTTCCTGTTTGCCCTTGTCAGGGACAGACAGGAACTGGATTACCTGGGTTATGTTCATTTCTGTTCTCAAGCTCTAATCATTGTTGTTTGACTTGCTTCCTGCCTTCACTAGACATATTAGTACTTGTCAGGGAATTCCTGAATTTCCACTGATGTGGCCATGGTGCGCAGCCTTGCAGGGCCCAGGGTCAGTCATCATTTTGCTGGTACCAGATGGCATTCAGTGTTACCTAAACTCGCAGGATTACCCAGCCCAGTAGAAATCTAGTAATGTCTTTTTAGGTCATTAAATATTACTTCATGAGAGTAAAGATGCACACCAATTGGTTTAATCTATTTCGATAGATTTTTAACTAGTTATGTCCATTAAAATCACTGGTCCATTCTCTTTATGTTAAAGGGTGCTAGACCCTTATAGTCATTCATGTGGTAAGACTTGGTGTAAAATTGTTAATTGCAGTATTCATGGTACCTGACCCCCAGCAGAATGCTCATCTTTATCTTCTGATGAGCAGAAGTCCTTAAGAGAACCTTCCAGTGTTGGGAAGAATATGCCTTAACTGGCAGTTTTTCTTGTTCTTAAAATTAAGCTTACAAATGACTAAGTAGATAAAAACCTTAGTTATTTTTCCCAAGCTATGTGTCAGGTTTTAGTTGGGAGAATATTTCATGTCTCATGGGCAACTTCCCTCTCACCACTGAGACATGACAAAGCGGATGGTCCCTGTTGCATCTTTGCTTTATTCTCGTGGATGTCTCGGTTTCAGGCCTCAGGCCAGACGCATGCCAGTGGAGGGATATGCTACTGTGTTTCGGTTGGGAAATATTATTTGTTTTCAAACAGTGGCCCAAGAAGTTGGATGCCACTGACATTTGTTACACTGTAAAAATAACAAGAGGGCCCTAAAGCTTGACCTGTAGGTCCATCCGCTTTCTTTTGATTTATTTTTAAGATTTTATTTATTTACTTTAGGGAGAGAGCATGTGAGCAGGGGGAGGAGCAGAGGAGGAGGGATAGGGAAAGAATCTCAAGCCGACTCTGTGCTAAGCATGGAGCCTGACCTCATGACCCTGAAATCATGACCTGAGCTGAAATCAAGAGTCGGATGCTTAACCAACAGAGCCACCCAGGCGGCCCCCATCTGCTTTCTTAAAATAGTGACCAGTGAGCTTTTTCTGGTGAGTGTGTCCTCTTAAATTTTAAATGGACTCAAATAAAATTTGGTCTGTGGATGTGACGATTCTTAGTGAAATCTGCAGCGTGCAGAAATCCTAAAGGCAACAGTGTGTTCAGAGAAACTTTGCTTTCTGTAACAGTTTCTTGTAAGAACATGGGAATCTCCATTCTCCATCAGACTCATGGTTTTTCCCATCCAGCGCTCTGATGAAAAGTGTGGGATTATTAGGGCGGGGGGTTCCAGTGGGAGGGCCTGGTGCCCCTTCTTGCCATCACCTTAACAATCTGGGGGTGTGGTTCAAATATGGAGAAATTCCACTAATAAGCTATCATGGAGCCATTATTCCCATTATTCTTGGATGTGTTTAAATGGCTTTGACAGCAGTTTTTATTTTTGGCCTCTGCCATCTGGTGGGCGGTGGTGGCTGGTCCGAGCACAAGCCAGTCGGAACGGACCTGTGTCACCCATGAAGGAGTGCGGCCCTTTTCCCGTTCAGTTTTCACTTCTTCATTTGATTGACTGAGTAGAACTGATAGATGCATATAGCGTTCACCTGTGTGTGAGAGCTTTGTCAGGGCACGTTACTCCGATTCATGTCACCAGTGCGGCTCCCGAGGCCACTTCCTCGTGCTGTCGGGGCTGTCCGCGGTGCGCGGCCGATGCTCGGTCACTCCCGTCTCACGGTAGTGGGACGCGGGCCTCGGGGCCCACGCTCTCCTGCTCATGTGGCCTGTGTGCTGCACTGAACCCGAGGCTCACCTTCCGCCTCTGTCAGGTGGACTTGGACTCCTTCCGACCCCCTGAGTTGCAGGTGACAGGAGCCCAGCTCAAGTTCTGCAGAACAGGGGAGCTGCTGGCTCAGGTAGGCAGCAAGCCAGGGCGCGGCGGGGGCCCGGCTCCCACGGTGCCGGGGAGGGGGCTGTCTCTAGCTCTCGGCACAGCTGCTCTCCACGCGACTTTCTCTTCCGATGTGGCGGTGAAAGGGCCCTTGGCAGCCCCAGATTCATCTTACCAACCCGGCAACACAGCCAAAACAGCATTTTTTCCAATAGAAAAAATAGAGAAATCCCATGGTGGCCTCTGAGCGCTTCTCCTTTTCACCGTGGTCAGGGGGACAGAGTCTTCTATCCCTGCAGTGGCCAGAGCCTGGAGACCCCGCTTCCCAAACCACGGGAGGAAGAGGTGCACCCGCCTGCAGCATCGGCTCTCCCAGCGGTGGGAGACCTGCGGTGATGCCTTATGCGGTGCCTCCCAGGGGATGCAGCTGCTTCATAGTGCTTCTAAAGCTGTCCTTTAACACAGCAAGGTGGTTCCACGTTTAAGACGTCTGTAAACCTTGAATTTTACTTGCCGTCAACCTTGAAGTGTTTTGAGGAGTGGCATGGTAGAGGGAAGTGTTATTGAATCTGTTTTTGTTATTCAGTTAAAGATTCCTCATGGAGAATCTGCCCTAGATGAGACACTCAGAAGTTCTGAGAGCAGGGAAAAGAACAAGGAAAAGCCCCTTTCTTGGGGTGTCTATAAGCCCATCTGATGGTAATAAGTCAGGTGTCTTGGTAGTGTGTGGTATAAGGTAGGATACGGGGAGGTGCGCTTAGGGAAGAGGGGAGGCAGTGGGGAGAACAGAGTACAGAAGGACACCAGCCAGCTAGGAGAATACAGGAAAGGTGATAGGGGCGGTGACGTTAGAGTTGAGCCTTGAAGGTGGGGCATGGCTTTGTAGGCATGGGCTGTAGGGAGCAAGAGGGGGTGGCCCGGCAGGACAGGTGAGGGAGAGGGAGCGAATCCATTTATTCTTGGAGCTCACTTTACGCCAGGCTCTGTGCTTGGCCCTGGGCATTCAAAGATGAATAATCGTTCCTTGCTGTAGTGGAGGAAGAACGTCACAAAGTCACAGGTGGGTCTTCCTCACAGAAGTCTGTGCTGGGTCTGGTGAGGGCACAGAGGAGGGACCTGTCCACTCTCATTCACAAGGTATGCACAGAGGCATAGAGGCTGGGTGGCGAAGGAGGACTCCATGAAATGACTGGTGTTTCTGGAGCTGGAGTTTCACCGGGAGGCGTTACGGTGGAGCCAGGCGGTAGAGGACCTTGAATGCCAGATTCAGAAGTTTGGCGGTGATCCTTGAGGCTTCAGCTCTCCAGGGAAGGCTTCGTGGGCATGTGACCCATGCAGCTGCACAGGGCCCCATGCTTGGCTCACGCTCTGCTATGGTCGACTTGAAATTCTTAGTGCTTTTCAAACAAAGAGCTGTGCGTTTTCGTTTTGCGCTGGGCTCTGCACGTTACATAGCCTGTGGGGGTCATGTGATAGCAGTCTGAGCTGGGCTTTAGGACACGTCCAGCTGGAGCAAAGGAGAGCCTGCGCAGAGGAGGGCAGTAATGGGGAAGCCGTTTGCATAGCTTTGAGGAAGAGAGCTGTGAGGCTGCCCAGGTGAGGGCAGGGGTAGGAGGACGGGGGTGGGGGGTGGGGGATGAATCTGATGCCTCTGGCCAGGCCTGAGCAACAGGCTGGATGTGAAGGGCAGGGGGAGGGAGGAGCCCGAGTTAGCCTCAGCTCTCCCCTCGGGATCTTCTCTAGCTCAGCGCTACCCTCTGAGCCAGAGGACTTCCGGTGGATAAGGCTGGTTTTCCAAACCAAAATTTAGAAGACTGTCTTAATATTTTTACTCTCAACAGTAAGCGAAAGCTGACATTGGCAGGCTCCTTCGATGAATGTAAAATAACCAGAAAAGACATTCTGAGGCATTCTGGAATCCAACAGATGGACCAAGCAATCATGTTAAAAACAGTAAATCACAACTTGAACTTCAGTTAATCATAATCACATTTCTCTTTCCTTATTTAATTTTGAAGCATCTTCCTAAGTAGTTTCCTTTTTTGGTTTCTTTTACTTAAAAGACCTTGTTATTATAGGGCACCCCAGTTAAGGATGCCTGATATATGACATCCAAACCGAAAAACCTTATTTGGGAAATGACCTCCTTTCTGAGGTTTCAGAAGTGGTTATTTTGTCTCCTGCAAAGATTCATGAAGGAATTTGTTTCCCCTGGTTCACTTCACATAGAAATTAAGATAACACAACTGTGTATTTACCTAGCGATCTTTAAAAACACGCTTCACGTAAATCAAGGTTGCCCTGCACTTGGGGTGGCCGCAAGCAGGGCTTCGAGAAGCAGGGTGGGAAGGGCATGTGGTTTTGACCTATCAGGTCTGGCTCTTCGACACTGTATTCTGCTTCCTGCCTGGTGCAGACATAGACAAAGCACTTCTGTTGCAAGGACACGAGGTCAAGGCAGTGCCATCCAGGCCCCAGATGCTGTGCGAGGGCGTCTTGGGATGGAGGGAGCAGCTCAGGGCCCCAGGGACCCAGGCAGGGCTTGTGAAAAGATGGAGGGGTGTCACTGCAGTCATGTGCACAGGTCGGCACCCTTTTTATGTTTTTATCAAAAATGGGCTCCAGGGAATACAAAGTCTCCTGCAACTCTTCCTGCCTTCATGGTGTTGCCCCACACCCGCACACCCACCATGGCTTTCTCTGACTTGGGCGTTTTTTCTATGAAAGGAGGAATTTGGTGCCATCCACGTGTGTCCTTCTCTAAAAATGGAGGTTATGTCTGTTGCTTTTTTAAGGGGATTGTGGAGGAATCTATGATGTCACTAATGGGAGGCCCATAAATTCTCGAGGTGGAAATGAAGAGTCCCCTTGCTTGGTCTCTTGCCATGATTGAGCTCTATTTGCTTCCCTTTGGCTACTCCTGTTTCGCCGACGAGGAGTGGTGCTCCCTCGGCGCAAAGTACTGGCTAGTTAGGAGCACCTCTGGGCGCAGTGAATAGAGGAAGTGCTTGTAGACGCTTGGCCAGCTCCTTGGTTCTCTCGTGACACCATGTACCTTGCTCTGAACACAGTAGGTGGTGGTTGCTGGGTGAAAAAATGTGCAGTTGAATTAATCCCATTTTCTCTGTCTGAAGAAAGAGACATTGACCATTTGTAGAGTGTGAATTGTGACTTCTAGGTGCAGGGACAGCTTTGGGCTAAAGCATCCTCATAATCTGACTTGGCTCTTTTTGGTACCAAGAGCTGTGAGGGCAGAGCCTGTTTCTGTTTTGCTCAGGGTTTGTTCCCCGGTGCCTTGTGCAAGGCTTGACGTGTAGCAGATACTTAATATTTGAGTGAAGGAGTAAATGAGTAGAGATGCCTGTTTCTCTTACATATTAGAAGCTCATTTCTGAGAATCCTCTGTGAATGTCTCCAAGTTCAAGGCCTCCCCCTCCCCTGTCCCCTCCTTCCAGTGTTCACCACAGTGATGCATCATGGTCATTTGGTCTTCGGTATTGAGGGAATGAAGTAAGTGGCAGTAGGTAAAGCGGAGTGCCCTGACTAGGAGTTAGAAGGTCTGGAGTCAAGACCACGTTTGGCCACTAACCAGTCCGGAGACCTTGGGTAAGTCGGCCAGGTATCTTGCCTGGGCCTGGCAGAGCCCTGCTTTGTAAAATGGGGCCACCCGTTGCTGCCCTGCAGCCATTTTGCAGTTCAGAAGAACGAACGGATGTGAAATGCTTGGCTCAAGTCAAGTCTTGTACCCACAGGGAACTTGTTACCGAGACACGATGGAAACCCGTTACAATGATTGTGTCTAATGCGTATGCATCTGCTTCCCAGGCCTCCCTGAGAACTAACTGGTGGCTTTATTTTACCTAAATGAGTAAATCGATAAATTGAATACACTGTCAGTGTAGAAAGTTTGGAAATTACAGAAACGTAGAACTGGGAAAATAATAATTACCCTAAAGAGGTAGCCCAGAGATGATCACTGTGAACCTTGTGGAATATTTTAGAACCTTTCCTAGGCAGGAGCATATACACATCGTACACACACTGTATGATTCCAGTCATCAAACAATTACTTTTGTATCCTCTCCCTTTCCGAAGTCCATGCTGTCTTAGGTCAGGCTGCCATGACGGACATCAGAGCCGGGGTGGCTTAAACAACATTGATTTCTCACGGTTCTGAAAGCTGGGAAGTTCGAGATCAAGGTCCCAGCAGATGGGGTGTCTGGTGAGAGCCCGCATTCTGGCATGTAGATGGGTGCCTTCTAGCTGCATCCTCACCCGGTGGGGAGAAAGAGAGAGATCGATCGATCGATCATCTCTTTGTCTTTTCTTATAAGGGCACTGACCCCATTTGTGAAGGCTCCACCTTCATGATCTAATTACCCCCCAAGGCCCCATCTCTAAACACCATCACATTGGCTATTAGGGCTTCAACATATGAGTTTCTGGAAGCCACAAACATTCACTCCATAGCAAAGACCAGTAACAGGAGAAGAAAGAGCCTTGTCTTCCCATTTCTTTTTTTTTTTTTTTTAATTTTTATTTTGTTAGTCACCATACAGTACATCCCCAGTTTTTGATGCAATGTTCCATGATTCATTATTTGCGTATAACACCCAGTGCACCAAGCAATACGTGCCCTCCTTAATACCCATCACCAGCCTGTCCCAATCCCCCACCCCCCTCCCTTCTGAAGCCTCTTACACTGTTGGTGGGAATGCAAGTTGGTACAGCCACTCTGGAAAACAGTGTGGAGGTCCCTTAAAAAGTTAAAAATTGAGCTACCCTATGATCCAGCCATTGCAATACTGGGTATTTACCCCAAAGATACAGACATAGTGAAGAGAAGAGCCATATGCACCCCAATGTTCATAGCAGCATTGTCCACAATAGCTAAATTGTGGAAGGAGCCGAGATGCCCTTCAACAGATGACTGGATTAAGAAGCTGTGGTCCATATATACAATGGAATATTACTCAGCCATCAGAAAGAACGATTTCTCAACATTTGCTGCAACATGTCTTCCCATTTCTTCTGTCATTTTCTTAGGGCCCAGTGTGGTGTGAGACAGAGCAGGAATTTGTTAAATACTTAATAGATTTCTAGAACTTCAGGGCTACAAAGATTCTGAGTTATAATTTTGAACATCCTCATTTTAAATACAGGGAAAGTAAGGCTCAGGGAGGAAAAACCGGCTCAGGGCCCCAGGGCTGGATGATCGTAGAGCTGGATGTCCAGACCTTGCCTGCTGGTCTTCTGGCCTGCTCACCTCCACTCCCTGCTAGTGAGTTAGAGTGCAGATGCTGGGAGGTCTGTTGGGCAGACACTCCTGGCAGATATCTAAGTCAGTGCTTGGTGGGTTTTGCCTGCATCTCCAGGTTTGCGGGTACCACTCCGTCTCAGGATAGCATCTGGGTGTCTCAGAATAGCTGTCTCCAGGAGAGCCTTCTGACTGTTCTCACAACATTATGCTGACTTCTGTGTCCCTCAACATCTGGGGGTTCCCTCTTGGTTATCACCATTTGTGTTGAATGCAGACTCTGCATGCTTGATTTAACATTCTAGTCTTGGTAGGACACTATTCTCCTGTGCTGCTCGTGTAAATAGTCTTTAACATTTCTCGTGCCTTGCCTTTCAAGCCCGGTGGGAAGGGTCCTCCTTTTTATAGGCGGTCCTTTCCTCACTCTCTCACAGGTGTGCAGCTCCGCCCTCTCCCCTTCTGTGGCTGTATGACCGAGCCATCTCTTACCTACCAGCAAACCTTTCATGTTTGGGGTCCCCAGTGAGGCTATCCTATGGAAGATTCTGCAATCTGGTAACTCCCTGGCTTTAAGGATCTGAGTCTGAAGAGAGAGGGGACATGTATATAGGAAAATTATGCTCAATTTATAAAGTGGCTGGGGATGAAGAGAGGGACAGAGAAAGTACTCTGGATCCTCAGAGGCAGGAGGCCTTCCTCATGGTTCCCAGGGGTTGGGAGATGGGCAGGCAGGCCAGGCTTTCAAAGGAGAGACATTTAAGCTCAACTTGGAAAGGATAGCCAGGGCTTGAGCAATTGGAGGCTGCAGGGAAAGCGTTGCAGCCAGAGGAAAGAGTAAGAGATGTGTAGTGTCGGGGGTGAATCTGCAGCTGGGGTCAGCCAAGAAGGAACTCCAGGAATCCTGGGCTCTGGCACGTAGTAGAGGCAAGTTAATTTTCCCCTTTGCTGCCTGTGACTTGGGGACACCTGGTCTCCCACCCACTCCTGCTCCAGTGCTGTTGATGCAAACGGTCTGGCAAGTAGGTGCAACTAGCTTTCCTTTGGGGCGGGGCTCTTGACCCAGTGTCTGTGGACTCCTTAGGAGCCTGCCAGTGGGGATCCGGGTATCTGGGAACTACCCGAAATTATGTGCATAGTTTTGTATCTACGTGTACTCCCCCCCCCCCCCCCCCCCAATTATCAGAGGTCTCCGTAACCCTCGAAAGGACATGCACCTTATATTCTGGAGAAGAAGGTTATCGTGTGAAAGAATTTTGACAACTTATTGCAACACCCAAATCCTGTAAAGTTGTTTAGGAGAAAGTTTGGAGGCCTTCACCCTTCTCACGCATGGCTCACCCATCTCTTTAGACTGTGTCCCGATGAGCAGGACTGAGTCTTGTTCTCTCTGCCTACTCCCAATCCACTACCCCACCCACCATTCAGCCTTGGACACGCACTTGTGACATTTGTTTAGGAAATTAAGTAGCATCGGGGTGCCTGGGTGGCGCAGTTGTTAAGCGTCTGCTTTTGCCTCAGGGCGTGATCCCATTGTTCTGGGATGGAGCCCCTCATCAGGTTCCTCTGCTGGGAGCCTGCTTCTTCCTCTCCCACTCCCCCTGCTTGTGTTCCCTCTCTCGCTGGCTGTCTCTCTCTGTCAAATAAATAAAATCTTTAAAAAAAAAAAAATAAGTAGTGTTGCACGTTGACCTGCAATAGGGTGGGCTTTTCAGACCAGTTGGCCACCTGTAGGATCCTGAGGCTGGCCCTGTGGGGAGCAGACATCTCCAGTGCCTGTCTCCCTGCCTGGTCCCTCCCTCCTCTGCTCGGGGACAGGCCTTGGCAAATCCTGCCGGTCCGCCGAGGGCTGGGTCTGTCTGCCCTGCATCTGACAAATACAGTTCGAGCTGTCTTCTCTCAGAAGGGCTCTTCAGCCCCGTGCTCCACAGGCATAGGGCTAGACACGAACGTACCTCTCACCTTTTGCAAGGCGGCGAGCATTCTTGGGAACCTCCTCTCCCCCCCTTGACTTGCGAACGGCTGGTGCCAGCAGCACCCCCAGTGTGTCTTGGGCAGTATAAGGACTCCCGTGACGGCAAAACCACCAGTTAGGACTCTTCTCAGGGACTTTCTGCTTGGTGACTGCTCTGTTTGTCATCAGGAGCTCTGCTGGGGGTGGGGGAGGGCCACTAGCAGCTGCCTTGGCATTCTGTTAAGCAGGTGTGCAAGTCGTGGCCCATCGAAGAGCTGCAGGAGTAGGACAGGCAGGGTCATTTGCCCACCTGGCTTAGACTGCGTTGTAGCACGGCGGGGGAGATGGAGGCAGGAGAGCGGCCTCCTCCATAGTCGGGCAGAGTCCTCTTTTTCCTGTCTGGGAAAGCACGAGGAGACCATTTCGTTTCCACCATGAATGAAGGGCTTTGCCCTCACTTGGGAAGACAGCGACTATGGCACGTAGTGCTTCGGGGTGACAAGCCAAGCCTGACAAGTCCCGATCCAGGTGGGATCCAGAAACCCATGCTGTCACTCCCATGCATGCTCCCTCTACCCCCCCCCCCCCCCCCCCGCCCCATTCTCAGCCGCTCAGTGGCTTACTGATTGTCCAACACAGGAGACCGTGACCAGATACACACCCATCCTACCTTCAGGGAGCTTTCTAAAATGCAAGCTAACACCTAGTGTTCTAAGAAGTTTTGAGTTGTTTGCTGGTGGGGGGCGGGGAGGTGGTTGGATTGATGCTCTTGCTTCTTGAGAGGTAGCTGTATGTTCCGTCTGCTACCCCAGACCTGCAGAATTTTTACCACTAAAGAACATTTCCATCTTCAACTTCTGATTTGCTCTCTCCATCATCTGCCTGTTCATCCATCCCTCTGCCGATCAATGTGTACAGGCCCTCGGACAGGAACGCGGAAAGAAAGCCGACTCAGTCCCAGGTGTCAGGGAGCCTTCTGGTTGCCTTCTCATGGTTCACGTTGCCTTGTGGGTTTTGTTCCCCAGCTTAACTGTAAACCTCTTGAGGTCAAAGATGATCTCTTCTTAGGTATTCTTGGAAGATGGGAAGATCTGTTGGTCGGGGGATTGCTGGTAGTTCTGTTGTATTTGCTTAACGAAAGACTGAACAGAAAGTGTCTGCAAAGCTGGCCTGCCTCTCCGCCTGGCCAGGTTGCATAGATGTCTCCACGAGAGGCTCTTAGTTCTGGGTTTGGAAATCCAGTGTGGTGGGAGGGACTTGGGGAAAAAAAATACAATGTCTCAATAGGCAAAGATCCCCAAAGTGTATTTGTGCTGGAGTCTCTCCTGAAGAATGAAAAGCTTAAGTCATGCCTTTTCTTTATGCTTCCACTTCTTTAAAACACAGGAAAAGAAAAAGGGGGGGATGTGTCAATTTCAGCTGCTAATTCATAATTCATTTTTAATGTGGGTCAGAGTTGCCATCTTCATGTGCCTTGTCTCCTCACACCTCCACTGCTGCTGAGATGCTTGCCTCATAAACGAAGCTTAATTAATAGAGCCAGGAAGGTGACACACAGGGCAGACGACGCTGAGCACGGCTTCCTGCCTGCCCAGAGAGCCTCTGGGGCGGCATCCCTCCCGAGCCTGTCGTCTGTCGTCTGTGGCAGATTTGCACTTGGAGAGCCAGGGTTCTAGGAGTCAGGCTGGGGCATGCATCAACAGTGTGGAGCTTCGATTGGCTTCTCAGCACACGTGGCTGGCCCACTTACGGTCCTAATGCCGGAAGAATTGTCATTGTCTTAAAAAAAAAAAAAAAGAAAGAAAAAAAGAAAGATTTGACTTAAAAAAAAAAATCAGACTCGGATGAGGCCAGGTTTGAATCTTAAAGCAGGTTGACCTATTTTCATCACAGCATTATCAAAGCCTGCTTTGTGATTCTAGCTCCTGAAGGTGCTTCTCTTGGTGTCACATGAACTGAACACCTGATTCAAGGAGGGGAGCGTGTGAAGACCTTGTTTGGGGGAGCTGGATTTCCCACGGGTCTGGGGGCTGAGCATTAGCCTACAGCAGCCGGTCCCTGCCTGGGGGAGGGCCGTCGCGGTGAGGACAGCAGATGCCTAGTGCAAGCACGCAGGGCTGTCCCTTCTGCAAAGGGCATCTACACCTTCCTATGTGACCTTGATTGACAGCTGCCCGGGGAGGGAGGCCTGGCAGGCCATGCTCTCCTTGCGGACGCTTACACAGGCAAGTGGTTGGAGGGCCCAAGTGAGAACATTCAAAGCCACCAAGACCTGTCCAAGCCCTGTCCCCGAGTTCCCACCTCTGACACCTTCCACTTCTTTGTTCTCTTCCTCATTTGGTTTAAGTAGCTGTGGTGTGGGAAACAGAGGAACCCCCATACTGCATGTAGGATCTGTGTGTAATAGGCCAGGAAGCTCACTCTTCTGGAAAACCTTGGAAAGTGAACTCTCCTGAGCAACCTTGCCACATAATGAGCCCCTTGGGAAGAGGAGGGAAAAGTCTCAGTTCCTGGTAAAGTGGGGACAACCCTGTGGCCAGGGTATTAGCCAGAGGAATTCATGCAGAGGAAGGAGAGGAGGTCTTTCCCACTGACTTTTTCCCGGCCTCTGTTCTGGGTTTTTCTCCCCTTGGAGGACAAGATGGCTCCTTGTCCCGAAGGGTTATACCCTGTGGTTTATCAGTAGCCTCCTTGTCTCCTCCTTTGCTTTTCTTGATTGTCTCAGAGGCAACGATTTCTTACCCAATTTTTGTGACATCCTACAATGATAAGAATGGGTGTCATAAAAAATCCCAAAGCAAACTTAATCCACTTCAGATTTGGTGTTTTTTTTTTTTCAGTCATTGTACGCAACAAAAAAAATATTCACAAGGACCAAAGACTGTCAGTATCATGAAAAGCAACAGTAATAAATCCTTCCCACTTTCGTAAAGAGCTTAAATTTTAGACTGTCTTTACTTCGGTTGTCTTGTCATTTCCAGAAACTATCTGGATTAAACAAGAGGATATTTAAATGTTTCCATCTTACAGATGAGCAAATTAAGATCTGGAGAAGATCAGGAACTTGCCCAAAGTTACTGGCCAGTTAGTGAACACCAGAACTGAATGAACCCAGATCCTTTAGTTCAGAGTAAGACTGGCATTGTCTCTAACTTCATGAAGCTAACAATCTACTTGAGAAGACATTAAACAGAAACAAGTAGAAGCCAG
The DNA here is from genome assembly GCF_024610735.1 of Ursus americanus. Classification (NCBI taxonomy): domain Eukaryota; kingdom Metazoa; phylum Chordata; class Mammalia; order Carnivora; family Ursidae; genus Ursus; species Ursus americanus. The sequence goes on along the minus strand of NC_142140.1, from coordinate 35,812,328 downwards.
GTGTAAAGGGCATATGATGAGGGACCTAAACTGGTCTCAGGAGTCAGGGTGGGCTTCCCTGAGACCGTGGTGGGTAAATGAGGACCCGGATGGTGAGTCGAAGAGGCATGAAGACCGTCGGGGGCAGATGGAGATTCACGTGGCTGGACAGGCAGGAGCAAGGGGTTGAGGACCACAAGGTCACGTCATTGGGGGGGGGGTCTTCCAAGCCAGGGCAAGAGCTTTGCTTTGGTCCTAAGGGCTGCGAGGAGCCACTGAAGGGTTTTAAGCAGAGGACTGCCTTGGTTACTGGGTGCATGCATGTTGATGGAGGGGCAAGATAGACTGAGCAGCCTGGTCACTCGGGTGCTGGAATTGCTCAGGTTGGGAAAGTGGCATTGTAAAATAAGGTGATGTGGACTTTGGTGGGGATGGTGGGGATAGACAGAGGGGGACAGATGGAGGCATGACTGGTGAATGGACTGAAGAGAGTTTGGGATTGTTTGGTTGTGACAGAAGAGGAGGAGAAGCAAAGACAGACTCTGAGGGTTTTGGCTTGGATGTGGGATAGGGCTGTTTTCTGGGTTAGGGAACCCTGGGGGAAAAGGCCAGCTTGGGGAGAAAGGGCAGGATCATGGCCTCTGTTTGGGACACGCTGAGTTTGAGATGCCTGTAAGATATCCAAGTGGAGATACCTATAGGAACTTAGAGAAGTCGGCTGGAGCTTGGGAGAGAAAATCAGGCCGGTGGTGTGAATTTTGGATATCCACGGATACAAAGTGAGTACTTGAAATGGGTTAGGCCACCAAATGCTGTGTTTTCTCATTTTTACCACACTTGTTGAGAGGACGTTTCACTCAAGGCCTGCATCAGGAGCCAGAGCTTTCAGGGCGTTATTAGCAGGTCTGGAGTCAGTTTAATAAAGGCTATTCCTCAGGTCCCAGAAAGGCCCCGTAATGCCAAAGGCAAGTCCAGTAGGTGAGTGAAATGAACAAATGAACTCAGTATTCGGAGTGGTGTTAATTTCATAACCAGTGGCTGGTTGCAGGAAGGTAGGTGGTCTCTGGTGACACTTTTTTGTGGTTGTTCCCATTCCACCCGAGTTGTTCTGCCCAGGTTTACTTCAGTAGATCCCTGGGGTCCTGCACAATCAAATCATTCTGAAAGACCTTCATAGTGTTTCAAATTGTGGATTCTTTGGGTAAATACCCAGAGGCTGTCTTCATCGTTATAGAAGACATGTGTTTTTATGACTCTTTCTTGTTACTGAGACACACTCTATGGGGGTTGTCAGCAAGACAAAGCTCTGGGGCAAGAGCTTCATGGCCTGTCCTACTAAATCCCTCAAAAGTTTGCCCTGCCCAGGTTTCCGAAGGATCCCCTCTGTGGGGCCCTCTGGAGACTGGGGGTAGAAGCACTCACTCACTGACTCCTTCATCAGTGCTGCCCGAACACCCTGTCACCTCTTTCCTTGCTTGCCACAGGGACAGAATCCTGACTCAGCCCCAGCCCTGCTTACAGCCCGGGGCAGGTAGCCTAATAGCTGGGTAGGTAGTAATGCTGGTAATTGTAGCCAAGGATGAGCTCGGCTTTATTTGAGTGGTGAGGAGGGGGGTGGCTTAGCGGAGGGAGGGGCTCTTTCTGCGCAGAGAGCAGAGAAAGGGCTTCACGGAGGTTGTGACAGTAAATTGAATTCGCAGAGATGACTAACAGCCCGGTTCCACGGTCTCGTCAGCAGACTTAGAGAACTCTCGCCCAGAGGGCACACAGAGGTCAGCCAGTGGAGCCTCAGTTTACCCACAAGCAGGCAAAGGCCTGTGTGAGGACCTGAGTGTCACAGCCTGGCCAGCGTTGTTTTTTTGTTTTGTTTTTTTGTTTTTTTTACCATTTAGTTCTTTTTTTTTTTAATTTTAAGATTTTTTATTTATTTATTCGACAGAGAGAGAGACAGCCAGCGAGAGAGGGAACGCAAGCAGGGGGAGTGGGAGAGGAAGAAGCAGGCTCATAGCGGAGTAGCCTGACGTGGGGCTCGATCCCGTAACGCCGGGACCACGCCCTGAGCCGAAGGCAGACGCTTAACCGCTGTGCCACCCAGGCGCCCCTTACCATTTAGTTCTTGAAGTATGAATTTTTACCCAGATTTCTTCTGAACTTAAAGTTACTTAACGCTCCCGAGAAATCATTCTAAAATTGGATTTAACTTAAATTTCAGTTAGGATTTATTGAGTTGTTCCATCTAACTCTATGCAGTTAGATGTGTATACCGTCTTCGTAAAACTGTAACACGTTCTGATCTCCTTTGTGGGGAGAGAAGAAGATCTCTTCTAGGTTAAATGCCCGAGAAGGTCTGGGTTAATTTCTCGTCGCGTTCACAGTTTTTGGAGAGCGTGCTTCATCTCTCAGCCCCTTCATGTACGTTTCCGTCCCGCACAGCATCACTGCTAGAATCAACGAAGCTTCGAATGGTGACAGATGTGCGATCCTTCAGTTCTTCAGGTCTGTAGGGTTTTCCCTCACGCAGAAATCAGTGTCTTTTTTTTTTCAATTGGATTACACCTTTAATGAATATTTTATCAAATGAACTCCATGTCTTGTATTTCATTATTAATGGTGTTTGAGGCCCTGTGCTCATTAGCATAATTTAGAAACCAAGAGGTTACGGAAGGGAGGGGTGATACTTCCGGGACGATGGGTGGGAGTTGGGGAAAGAACATCTGCACGCCTTTCTCCACGTGTGCAAGGGCGGGCATTCACAGGTGCTGCGTGCAGGAGAGACTGGGTTGTGTGTGCCTTTCCCTGGGGGGGTGGTGGTGGGGGGACACATTGTGTGTCTCCTGTGAGACGTTGTCCTAACTGCCTGCCTGTCCTGCAGCGTTTTGGATGCAGTGCTGCTGTGAGGTGGCCTAGACAGAGCAGGACTGTGGAGGGAGGACAGATGTGTGTGGGTCAAGGTCGGCCTAGTCCCCACTGGCTCACTCTAGTCAAGCGCCCTTCCCCTGATTCAGGGTCACCTTGACCTGCTCCCTGTCCAGCTAGTCCCTTGGTTCCCTGACGACCCTGGCCGCCAGCTTCTCATTTTCCTTTCTACGTGTCTGGGCTCACTTACACGGAGGCTCATTCATCACACTCTGGTCTCTTATTTCCAGGGACCTCTTTCTTCTCCCCGCAGGTACCTTGGGTCTGTGGTCATGATGACGTTCCAGCTCCTAAGCCTCTCCCTCGGCACCCCGCCCTTGCCTCTCCTCCCTGCTCCCCTGCCCAGCACTGCCCTGGGACCTCTTCTCCCTTCTCCCTGCAGACCTTCGCTTTCCTCCTTGGCTCAAAGTTCAGACCTTTCAGATCACTGCCCTAAATGCTCTTCCCGTTTGTCCCTTCCCTTGTATCTTCCCAGGAAGTTCCCAGCCCTGGGTGAATCCAGCCAGTTTTCTGGCCCAGGCTGCCTGACCACCCCCCACATCCCCCCACACCTTGTTCATGACTGGAGGCCACACTAGCCTTTGCTGTTCTGAGCTGACCTCCTTCCCACCTCAGAGCCTCCTCACACATGGTTCCAGCTCCCTGGGTTTTCTTCCCTGCCTCCATCCACTTCTTCGGGTCCCAAGTCCTCATTTGCTTTGTAGGGGGCCTTGTCTAGCTGCCTGGCCGAGGCAGGTTCTCTCCTACTGGGTGCCGTCTTGGCATGCTGTCTGTCCCACACTCGGGGTCGTGACATGTTTGTGTGTTCGATACCTGGCCCAGGCTTCCCAGGGCAGCCCTCGCTTCAGAGCTCTGTTCCGTCACACCCATGAAATGTCCCAGAACTCCTATTACGGTGGCATTCAGATGCCATCTCTCAGACTCTCTCTCCTGCTCAGAAGCAACTGAAATCCCTCGGTCTCATGACAACCCTGATTTTTGGTTCCCCGAATCCCTGTGGTCCTCAGTTATAAGCCCTGCTGTCTGGAGGTGTGGTAGGATACTCATGAGGGACACAGGCTCTTGACCAAGCTGTCTGAGTTCAGTCCGGACCTCACCACTTGCAGATGGATGACCTTGGGTCAGGCACCCACTCAGAGGCTCAGTGTGCTCATCTGGGAAATCATGGTACCCACCTCTTGGTATCGAGAGGATTAAAGGAGCCAGTTCAGGTGTGGGGCAAAGGTGAGCCTCCAGGAAGTGTTGTGAGCTGTTCTCCCCACCCCCACCGCCGTAGGGAGTGGGCCGGGGTGGGGGAATATAGGAGTGGGTGGGGGGGGGGGACATGTAAGACTCTACTGCCTTGTGCTTCATATGCTTCTCTTAGCTGTAGGCTTTCAGTAAACATTTGTAGCTGGAAACCAACCTCGTGAGAAGGTACTGGATGCTGGCTTTTGAGCCTACAACACACACGCCCTGCCCTATGTACGACGGCATCTCTGCTCCCACCTCCCCACCCCTCTGGGCAGCCCCGCGCGATCGCCTTCTCTCCCTCTCCTGCACACGGAACAAGCACCTCTTTGTGGACTTCCTTCTCTCCTTCTGGCTGCTTGAGATACTCTCTCTAGAGCTTTCCTTGACCCTGGCATCATGTCCACCACCCCCTTTATCACCAACTTCACAAGCCCTCGGGGCGTGTCCGCCGACTGCTGACCTTGTCTGCGCTGCTCTGTCCCTTCTGCGCTCTGTCGATTTGCCTTCGTTGCTTTCTGATACTCAGCTTCCAAACTGCTGAAGGCAGGGCGCCATCTCCTCTTGCCTGGGAGCCACACGAGGCAGAGGAAGGCCACTCTTCTTAGGCATCCAGGCAAAGCTCATTGACCTAGCTCTGGTGTTGACGTATTAGTATCTGCATATCAGGTGAACCCCGAGAGGCTGGTTCAATGCCGTGTCACTCAGCATATTGTGTCATCAACCTTTGGCAAAACTGAGTGACAGGACCTTGTCCCACCCCCCCCTTTTCTTTCCCTGCCTTTGCAGAACACTTGATCCTTCTTCACACGAAGGGGTCCTTGCTCTCATTGCTTCGGCGGTTCAGCAGGAGTGCGAGTGCTTCCCTCCTGCGTGGCAGGCAGGAGCTCACCTGGGCACTGAGGAGCAGCGGGGAACCAAACAGGGAGGGGTCCCATGCTGTGGAACTACGTTCTGGGGGGAAGAGGCAGACCACAGACACCACCCCTTTCCCCCAGAGATGGAGCTTGCTTTCCGGTCAGGGAATTGCAGTGAGGGAACGAGGAGAGGGTAGGCGATGGTAGTCCACGTTTTGGGAGGCCTGGAACGGCTTCTTCCGTGAAGTGATATGTGAGCAGGGACTGAATGGGGTGAGGGACCAAGCCTAAAGATATCCAGGGAAACAATATTTGAGACAGAAGGGACAGCAAGCACCCAGGCCCCGAGGAGAGGGGCATACCTGTGCTGTCTTGGGAAGGTTGCAAGGAGGTACCTTCCACTGGAACGGAGAGGCTGACGTGGGGGAGAGTGGAAGGGGCAGAGACATCTCTAGGGGAGACCAGCCTGCGTGGGCTCTCAAAGGGCCTTGGATTTGATTCTGAATTCGATGGGGAGCCCTTTGAGCGTTTTGAGTAGCAGAGGGCACGATTGATGTAGCGTCACCGCAGATCTCTCAGGAACGTAAGGAAACTGGACGAAGTCATAAGAGGAGGGAAGTTACTTGCATTTTAGCAGAAGGGCACCTGCCTAATTATGGGGGAGGCCTATAAGCAAGAAGGCTACTGCGTATATGGGAGTAAGCAACTCGAAATGCCTCCTGCTTCGCTCTCTCCCAGCACGTATGTAAGTGGTAAACACTTGGGAAGAAATCTACCCCAAGCCCAGTGTGGTTTCTTTTTGGAGAGTTTTTGGCACCACAAAACTGTCTTTTACTAACAAAACCAAAGAACGTTAAACACTCTTAGGGACATCAGCTTTTTTTTCCCCCCAAATTTCAACATAGTATCGTGTATGTGCTGTATTTTAAAAGACACATTTTGGAAGGCCCATACACATTCACAGAATCAACGGGAGATATTCTGAGATGTGAATTCAAACCCTGAGAACCATGAAACTCCTCAGCCACAGCACCTGTCGCGGTGATGAGAGTGTGGTGCTTGGAGCTCTGTACGAAAGGCTTTGTCCTCTCTCTGAGGACTGTAGAATTCCCAGGGCCATCCTGTCGGCGTTGAAGCCGTGAGCCAGTGAGGGAGGAGAGAAGGAGGGAAGGGTGGCAGCCAGCCTTCACCCTCAAGGTATGACAAGGGCGGGGTTCCGAGGCTGCCAAGCAGCTGGAATGTCTCCCTTCTCAGCCCAGTCTCCCCCACCCCCTAACAGGTGGACAGAAGGCACTGCCTCGTCTGTCCTGGGCTGAGAAGTGGCCGCGGGTCCTGCCCACACAGTTCGGTCACCGGCGGAGATGGCTACAGTCCCAGGCGATGTTACAAGAGCTTCCGTCAGAGACGATGATGTTTGAATCCATTCTTTAGAGAGCTGCTGCTTTTCTTAGAAGGTGTAAAAAAGGAAAGATGTGAGTAAGGTGGAATCTTTGAAGTCAGAGGAACAAGAATTCAGGTCAGCAACAGAACCCACCAGGCCTGGCACAGCCCGGGTGACTAAGGAGTACGGAGGGAGGGAGTGTGCGTGTGCGCGTGTGTACGTGTGAAGGCAAAAAGATGGGACTCCCTTCTGGTAGGACGTCTGGTGCGTATTAGTAACCGGACCAGAGAACAGCTTTACGCTGTGTGTTGTGTTACTTTAGAGCATTTGAAATAACCGAACTGGTCTAAAAGGCAGCTGTCTCCGTCTGACCTGAGGATGGGGACGAGGTCACTCAAATGCTCTGGGCTTCCTGATACTCCAGACAGGAAGTTAGAGCCCAGCTTCCTCAGGTCACGTCCTTCCATTAGTTTATTCAACGTGGCTTGAGCACTTAGTGGACGGCGGCCACGGTTCCCGGCACCAGGGCCCTTGTCTGAACCGGCTGCACGCGGAGCTTATGTGCTGTTGGGGTGAACAGCCACGCAGCAGCAGGTGAACAGAGAAGGGGACTTCACAGAGCACCACCTGACGAAGGCAGCGTGGTCGCACCTGCCGGGGTGTCTGGTGAAGGCTGTGTCGAGCTCTGCGGCAGAGTTTTCGAGGCAGGAGGGAGATACCGACTTTGATGCAAAAAGAAGTGTTTTTAGGAGCAAAAGAGAAGCCACCGTCTGCCTGCTGAGGAGAGCAGCGGTCTCTGGGAGGCCCTTCCTCTGTCCACAGACTTGCGGGTGTATGGCAGGCACAGTCATGGGTGCTGGGAGTCTCTTTCTACGCGGTCTTTCTTCCTTTTGGCCGAGATGTAAAGATTTCTGAGCAGAGCACGCGTGCCTTGAGACTCGGGGGATTAGTCTGTCATTTGCACCCCGGGTCACGCACGTGTGAAAACTTCGTGTTCCAGGAGCCCCTGTCGGTCTGGGGCTGTGTGCCACCAGGAGCCTTCTTCCTTGCACCTTCAGTGTCCCACCGGCGTTCTCCTCCCGACTGTCTCTTCTCCCTGTGGTCTGTCCCCTGCTTGTCTCTCTTCCTGAAGCTAATTGTTGAACCATTAACACGGTTTGTTAGTTCGGCATAACCACTACACGCTACTGTTCGATGGGGGGTTTAACCTTGGTGGTTTCCGTCGTCTTCGAGCTGCTGGTCCTGTTAGGACGGCTGGCTCCTCACACGGTGGGCCGCTGCCCCCCGGAGAATGCAAAGCTCGTAGCCATGTGCAGACACTGCTGGGGCATTTGGAGGGAGTCAAGGTGGGTCCTAAGAATACTTGCATTTGGAGGAAAAAGAGAACTCCAGAGCTTAAGCCAAGGCAATGGCACCTTCCCTCCGATCCCACCCCTAGGTCCCTCACCCACAGACAGCTGTCTCTGAAGCCTCGGATCACAGTGGAGACCCCTGGGGACCAGGAAGGACCATCTGTGTGTTCTCCATCTCCAGCTGGCAGCCAGGATTGCTTCCAGGTGCTCCCTGACCTGGCTGACCAGAGCCCACTGACATCCTGGGCCCTTGCTTGCCTGCCTTTCACTCTCGTGTGACCCCAGGTCCTACTGACCCCTGCCTGACAGGACTCTGTTTGTCTAGAATGCACTTAAACCTGAAGTGAGATGCCAGGTGAGAATTCATGAAAAGAAGTTAGATGTCTTCATAGTTCTTGCCTTCATGGAGTTTCCAGTCTAGTGCTCACGAGGATATGAATAATAAAGGCACTTTGTGACATGGGCCCAAAGGGCGGTTCCGAGAGTTGGGCGGAGCGGGAGGGGACGTCGGTGGGTGTGGTGGAATGTGTTACTAGGTCCTACTATCTGTTCTTAATGAAGAGCCCAGGCTGGTATCAGGGTGGACTTCCTTCCTAGAGTTCTGGCATCATTAAAGACACCAGGCTTAGCTACTTGGAGCTTGAAGTGTCCCAAAGAGACGGAGAATGCAGTGGGGAGCCAGGGCTTTGAGAGCCCTGGAGCACGTCTGCTCCTTCTGGCGATGCCCGAGCAGCCCTCATGGCTCTGGGGAAGGTGAGCTGGACCGGGGTCCTGGGTTCTAGTCCCATGCATCCAAGGGCTCACCGTGGGACCTGGGTCTCTGCCCTTGGGGACCCCTGCTCTGTCATTGTGCAATAATGCACACACACACACACACACACACACACACACACACCTGCACGTGTGCCGCCGAGCTTGAGGAGTGGTAACTCCAGTGTCGGGAGACTGTCTGCTGAGAGCCAGCGACCCTGGGGGAGGGGGGCTTTGTCATTTGCTAACTGGGTCATTTTGGGGAAAATTGAGCAGAATAATGGTCCCTCAAAGATGCCCACATCCTGATTTCTGGAGCCGGTGGATAAGCACCAGGCAGTGGTAAAGTTGGGCTTAAACCCAGATCCGCTGGAATCCAGAGGCCTGACCTGGTCCTTGTCTTGGGCTGCTGGAAGGCTCTGCTCTACCTCACTTACTCGGACTCCCCCACTTTTCTGAGGGAGAGGAGTCCCTGTGACCAATTGTTGCCCAAAAAGTTGCTGTCATTCTGGGTTTCGTACTTTTTAAACTCCTTCCCATCTCTCTAATAACACACCAGAAATCTTGGGCCTGTTCTGATGCTGGTGACGAGCCAAGGAAGGGGGCAGCCCAGCAGGCTAGTGCGGGAGGCACGCGGGCCACTGTTTCGGTCCCCACCGCCTGAGGCCCCAGAGGAAGGCCGTAACTCTGGGGACAATGCTCAATTACTCTTATCCTTCTGCAGCGTGGCCTTTCTCAGGCAATCTGATTTTCATCATTTAGGAATACGTTTTTCTAGGATGTGGCCATCCTAGAGGAAACTGTTCCTCAGAGCTCCTGCCCCCTCCGCTTCACGCCTTAGTCCACTTCCGATTGGAAAACTCTAGGTTCTTGGTCATAAGACTAGTGGAAGTAGGGTGTTTTGGGATTAAACACTCACAAGTCATAATTAATAAGGAATTAGTAAGCTTTATTAATGAGTCTTTTTTGCAGGCTCAAACAGGAGATCTTAGAGATTTTCGGAGTGCCTTCTGTTGAAGGGGGTTTGAGGAGAAGCCTGTGGTCCTGTTAAGCTCCTTTTGAGACCGTTTCCCTTTTATTTCTTCCTGCTGCTACTTCTACACAAAAGCGAAAGGGAAAAGTTGCTTCAGAAGAATTAGAGTCCACCCCTGAGGCCAGCTGCTGTGAGAGGAATTGAACTTTTGGTTAATGAGTGAAGGCCCTGTGCAGCCTGGGCCTGGGACACCGGGTCCCTGCACAGCTCTGCGGCTGACAGCTGTGTCATCGGGGGGACCTTTCTGGGCCCCGGCACAGCTGAGAAACCTGATGCCATTTGAAAATGCTCTCGAGGGGCGCCTGGGTGGCTCAGTCAGTTAAGCGTCTGACTCTTGGTTTTGGCTCAGGTCATGATCTCAGGGTCGTGAGAGGGAGCTCTGCTCAGCCTCCTCCTTCTGCTCCTCCCCCCCTGCTGGCTCATTCTTTCTTCTTCTCTCAAATAAAAAATCTTAAAAAATGTTCTCGAGGGCTCTAGCAGATTAGCCAGTCGTGGAAGTACATACATTTTAGGTGGCCACGCGTGGATATGGTATCAGTGTGCCTTTTTAGAAAATACCACAAGTATGTTCCTGGTAAACAGGGACATGTACGTAAATTGGATTTTAAGTAGTTTTCCACTGAAAGGGATCTTTTAAATTTTCTTTAAAAAAAAAAAAAAAATTAGGTTCCCCTGAAGGGGCAGCTCTGTCTGCATTTCCTTTTTCACGTTAATTTAAAATGCTTTAAAGCCAAACGTGTTCAATTCAGAACATATAGGAAACTGAAACAAAAACATAATAAAAGAATATATTTTCAAAATATGGGATCATTTAAAATAGACTCTTACGAAACTGAACGCTGGACTGTGAATGCCTTTTGGCATGTTGTGTGATCCAGATCTGTCCTTGCTGGCTGCATAATTTCATTAAAACGGAGGCTCCATTTAACCATGTCCTGTTGCTGGAAGTTGAGGTGGTCTTCTTCTTTTCACCTCCGTAAGCCGTGCTGCCGTGAGTATGTCCGTGGCAGGATTGCCGTGCACATCCGCGATTATTTCCTTAGAATCAATTTTTAGATATGAAATTGCTGTAACAATGAGTATACAGGTTAATTTTTTTTGGTCTTTGATGTGAGTGTGCAAAGCATTTGCTTTGTTGTTGATTTTCAAAAGCGAATAAAAACTGAGAAATGTTCATGTTACAGTAACTGAGTATTCAAGAGCTTGGATGTTCAGGTCAGATGCAAGTTGCTTCACATCTCGCAGCCTGTTTCCTCACTTGTAAATGGGCGTCGTAATATCCTCAAACTGAATGTGAGCATGAAATCATGTCAGTAAAATGTGAGGCTGCGTACGAGCTCTCTGTGTGGAAGCTTTGTACCTGAACCTTTGTACCTGAACCTCCCCTCATTCAGCCCAAGAGCCTGGGCTTCTAGGCAGCCTCCTCTCCAGCCCTTCCCGGCTTCCCGGGCCGTCACTGTAGGCACAAGCAAGCCGGCTGCCATCTTGGTGCTCTGTGACTGTCCTAATTCTGAAAGCCTGCCTTCAGACATTTATATGTTCAGACAAACTAATCAGGCTGAAATTTCTCATGCTTATTTGCAGCTAGATGAAGCAATCCATTTAGTTGCTTTGGAATTACCCAGGCGTGGAAGAAACTGGTTTCTCAGCCTTGAGAAATTCTGAGAATTTTCTGAGGTACCGACAGGCACCGGGGCCAGCTTGGTGAAATCAGAAACCAAGGGGCCTGCGGTGGCTTTTGGTTGGGATCTCTGTCCGTAGCAACACTGGTGAGTCCACCTAGGGCACGACATACTCATCAGCTCTCTTTGGTCTGCATATCTCCTAAAGTTACTCCTTCTCTCCTCTTCGGAGAAGCTCTAAGCTTCTCAGTGAGAATGCCTTCCCTTCCGGTTTCCTCATTGGTCGGTAGAGCGGGCACATTTGCTGATTCTTTTTCTCCTTTTGCTGAATGAGAGGCCCAGAGGTCCTGAATAGTTGCTTTGTGTGAAAACCAGTATTGGGGCTATCAGGAGAGCTTGCACTGAGTTGGGATTCCAGAGTGTGTAACACCTGCTTTCGCCCATCTTTATGATTTCTGAGAACATGCAGGGAGACTGAGGTAGCAAGAGGACTGAGCTGTGCAGAGGTGTGCAACTAGCAAGTGGCAGATCTGGGGTTTGAATCTTGCAGAGTGTAGTTCCATTGTTGGTCCTTTGAACCACTGCGTGATGCCACCTCTCAACAGATGTGTATTTATCAGAATGTGTTTTGTACCTGTCTGCACAGTGGGCTTTATCAAGCTCATTGACCATTCACACGGTTGTCGCATGGGAGCATGCAAAGACACAAAGATGGGGTCCCTGTTCCCCTGTAGAAACAACAAAGTGGCTATCAATTATATGAAAACACTTCACCTGTTTGATACATAGCTCTGAACCCCAAACTCCCTGAAGAATTTTGTTCTGAAGGACAAAAACAGATGATTCTTACATACTACACACGTCATTTATGCCCCATGCGCACCCCAACCGTCACTTAGAGCGTGTGGATTCTTTACTGGGGATCCCCACATGTTGGATTATCCGCTCCGTGATTCCATAGTGACCGTCGGTTTGTGAGGAGGGGAACCATCTCTAACACACACCTCGTAGTATTTTTCAGTCCCCCCTTTTAAAGGTCACACCCTCTTGTCATGAATCTAGACTCCAGGCCCCTGCAGAGATGATGATACCTTGGGGGGGGGGGGTTCATGCGCGCCCCTTGCCGCTGCCCCATCCTCCGTGAGGATCATTCCTATGCCAGAGGGGTGTGTTCCTTCTCTGGACTTTCCATCCGCAAAGGTTTGATCAAGCTTTGCTTCCTGTCCTAGGTATTAAGGTTTTAAGTCTTAAACTGTGAAATTACATTCTAATACTAAGTGTGCTCCTTTCATCTAGCCCCACTGCTGTGAGCCTGTCCACGTTACCCAAGATGTGTCCCGCTCTGGGGCGCGCCCCCTGGCTAAGAACCACTGGTTTAGTAACAGGGGAGAAGGCAGGAGACTGATTAAAAGAAACCCCAGGGTTTTGGAAATCCTGTGATGCTAAAAATAGCTGGGATGATTTTGAAGAGGGGGAAAGAGCCCTGCAAGCCTCAGTCACCCCTGCGATTACTGTTCAGCCCCAGCTCAGTCACTGACTTTCCCGACTCCACATGGGAAACATGAAATTATGTTGCTGGTGATGATGATGAAGATGATGGTAGTAGCTAGTATTTAGTGTGTGCTAAGCCTTGTGGGAGGCACTTTTTGTACTCATTTAATCTCTACAATGACCCCCTGTTATAGGTGTTTCACCCTCATTTTAGGTCGGAGGGCTCTGGCGCTATCCCAGCCCTCATCTCCCACAACCAGGTAGTGGGCATTTTACTCTGAGTCGCCTGGGCCCAAAGCCTGGTCCTTCTCACCGTGACATCCTGCTGCAGCTCGCAGAGCCTGTGCGGAAAAGTCATGCTTCCATTCTCTACCACATCTGGATCAACTGAGTCGTCTTGGCTGTTCCAAACCCTTCTGGAATGAGGGTTCGGTTCGGTAGAGTCTCATTCACTAGGTGAGAGGCTCTTTTGTGGTCAGAGCAGAGGACTTTCATTGTCAGAGTAGCGGTTAATAGAAGTTAATACCAGCCTCCAGTTCATGTTCGGCTGGGTGATGCTTGGACCCTAGTGTGAGCACTGAGAATGAGTTCTGAGTCTCACCTGTCCTTAAGTGGCTTTGTGACTTGGGGAAGCTCCCTTCCCATCCATCGCTGATGGGTCATGCATCCCTTCCCTTCCCCCTTCCCTCCCCCTCCTTCCTTCTTTCCTCTCTTTGCTTTTTTTGGGGGAAAGCCTCACAACTTTACCAGTTAATCAGAGCTGGAATGGAACCGGCTTTCTGGTTTTGACTTGATGGTCTCTGTAGCTCCTTCCATTTCTGGATCTCAGCTGATTTGCTTCTGGTCCAGCTTTGACAAGCTTTCTCCCAGTAGCTGACCCAGTTGCCCTTCTCACACAATGAGCACAGGTAGGCTACTGGAGACACGAAGGTGGGGGTGGGGGCAGACTTAGACACAATGGAACTGTGCTCCGGACTGCGGTTTGCACCCAGGGTTTTCTGAGAGGCCAGAACCCCCCCATGGAACAGGTGCACTCTCACCTGAGAACTCGTTCCAGTCCCCTCACCCCTTACGGTGGGACTCCTGCTCGTGCTTGCTCTGAAGGGCAGCAGGGCAGAGCGGCTGAAAGCTTTCAGTGCTTATAAGACTGCTGGGGTTTGAATCCCAGCTCTGATACTAATGGTAAGACCTCGAGGGGCTGCCTTCTTCTCTCTGTGCCTCAGGTTCCTCATCTGTAAAACCGGAGGCAATAATGAACCCACCCCGCAGGGTTGGCATGAGGACCGGATGACTTGCTATATGTCAAGCCCTCAGAACAGGCTCTGGGACGTAGGAGAGGCTAGGTGACGTGTTGTTATGTCATTTAATTCTCTAAATCAAGTGAGGATGCTTCATAAATTGCAAAATACCTTTCAAATCCTCTTAGTGACAAAAGGTGAAGAAATGGAATGGCGTAGCCTGAGCTGTAGCTGATAATCCCAGTTCACGCAGCCCTAAGAAAATTGGCCATCGGGAGATGATGGGGAGCCCACAGATATGAGAGAGCTCCCCAGATCAGGGATGCCCTACCTCAGCTATGTATTAAAGTCTCTGGGGAACTCAAAATACACAGCCCTTGGTTTTTTTCCCGGACCAATGGAATCAGATTTATGCAGGGCATGGGGAAGCGTGGACCCAGGAAGCTGTTACTTTACAAAAAGCCCTCCAGGTGCATTCTGGTGCCACCTGTCTATGGACCCGTGTTTGGGGACCTCTGGCGTGGATTGTCTAATGGAATTAGTTGGCTATATTTAACAGGGTGCAGGAGGATTTAGTAGAGGGTCTGACAGCAGGTGTCTGTATTTAAATACATTTTCATTAGGTAATGTGGGAGAGGTGACACAGGCAAGTTTGTCCAAAAGAAATCCAAGACCTCTAAAGACACCTAAAGCCTGGGGCCGAGTCTGGCTCTGTTTCTTTTCAAGGTCAGTTTTTACCGGCTCGCTGGTCCCCTTGCCATGGGGTAAAGTGACACGGAGACTGCAAACCAGGTGAGGAGTGGGAGTGAGTGTAATTGAAAAGGGATTTGGAAGCTGGCACTTTTGGATCCTGGTTTGTAGCAGGGACACCAGCCTCCCGTGTCTGAATGTGGACACGGAAGGGCTCCGTGGGATTTTTCAAACGTGGCAGCTGCAGGGGAAGGGAGCGGTGCAGGGGATTTGGTGAGTAGGCACTGGGGTGACTGGCCGGCAGATGGGGAGCAGAGCTGAGTGCAGAGTCATGGCAAACTCATCCATCCAGGAGCAGGGAGCAAGCTGGGGGATGTGTGCTAAATAGAAAGGGGGCCGGCATGCTATTGAGAAGGAAGAAGAGGATTACAAACGGAGAGGGCTTTTTGAAAGTCATCGAACACTTCCTCATCCCTCCTACGCTGCACTTGAGCTAAAAAGTCTATAAAAGCCTTCCAGGAGATTATAGAAGTTAAGCGAGATGTTGGGATGGGCCAGTGATGGTCTCTGGACCAGTGTCCAGCAGCCGGTTTGGTTAGGTTGGTCCTGGCTCTCAAATAGGGCTAAAGAGCCTTACTCTACAGAGCTGTCATAGAGGCGGATGAAATGGTGGCTTCGTTAATTGTACGGGGCCATTCACACAGACGGAAGCCCTGCCTATAATGTGTATGTAGCATGGCCCCCGGTACTGGCCTGCGAAAGCAGGTTTTGCCCCTGGATGAACGTGGGGGTACTTGCTACCCAGTGGTAGAACCCCAGATCTAAAGATCTAGAAACATTTGCCATCATGTCTACTTCATGGTCTGAAACGGAGGAGTTTGCACCTTCCTAATATCTCTTGCAGGGCAGAGAACTGAGCTCACTCCTCATGGTAGTGGTATGTCTGTTCTGGTCCTCAGTGTGGGCTATAGGACTGTAGCGGTTAGATTGCTGGTTATGCCCCGTTGCCCGGGCTCTGCTGTGACCCCATTCCTTTTTCTTCTGTGCTATTGCTACACGTAAGCAAGAGTGAGTCATTAAAGAGGTAACTCTGAATCCACTGATTAAAGGAGAAACCCAAAACATAATAGAGGATTCAGTTTTTTATACTATGCTGTTAGCAAAAAATGAGCTACAACACCCCACAGAGCAGTTGTCAAGTTAACCACAACTCCAGGTAGGGAGATCCTTCCAGACATTAACAGCTATGGTGTCCTGAGACCACCATGGAGGGCTCTCCCCCTGTGTCTGGCACTGTGGGAGTTCGTGGGGAGACAGATGGAGTATCATTTTCTGGCCCTTCCAGGTACTTCAGTCTTTCTAGGAATTCAGTAAATGATCTTGTGCCCAAATGAATGGTAGGCTCCTAGCTTCTATAGGAGTTGTTCAGAAAGAGAGGGATTCAGATTAATCGAAGCAGTCTTATCGATCGAGACACTAAAGGGTAGGTAGCTAGCTGGCTGTTGATAATGCAAATCAGAGTAATAACTTCGTTAAGATTTTTTGAGAGCGAGAGCACGCTGAGTGGGGAGAGGACCGAAGGGAGAGGGAGAAGTAGACTCCCCGCTGAACAGGGAGCCCGACACGGGGCTCAATCCCAGGACCCTGGGATCATGACCTGAGCCAAAGGCAGACACTTGACTGAGCCAGCCAGGTGCCCCCAGAGTAGTAACTTCTTTGTAGAGCATTTTACATTTTAAAATTTTCTACAGGGATCATGAACTCAGATGCCTTCCAGGACCAGGCAGGTAACAAAAACTGGGGAAGCAGTTAGAATGGTGGGGGTTGTGGCACCTTAAAGCATGACAATCTAAAATTTAGAATAGAAGCATAACATATTACTTCCGATTTTCCAAGATCCCATTTAATGTTCACAGCGTCCTTAGGAGGCAGGACTCTTCTCCTTTTCCAAAGATAAGAAAAACGTCAAATACAATGAAAGGCAGAGCTAGCTGTGGTCGGAGTCTGCAGTGTTGATCTCTAGAGCTCTGCACTATTTCCCCTGGAGGCCTGG
Source organism: Ursus americanus (assembly GCF_024610735.1). Taxonomy (NCBI): domain Eukaryota; kingdom Metazoa; phylum Chordata; class Mammalia; order Carnivora; family Ursidae; genus Ursus; species Ursus americanus. The sequence continues at coordinate 35,795,736 of NC_142140.1, read as the reverse complement.
GCCCCCGGGACCGAGCCATTTGAGAAGAAGGTACATGCTCTCCTAAATGGTCCCCCCTCTCCCAGAGCTACCCCAATCATTCTCTGAGCATGGCTCTGGGGAGACAGCTTCTGGACCTGTTTGTTTCTACTCTTACCCCGTTTCTTAAATGGACCCAGGAGAAATAGGCTGGGAGACACCAGCAAGGCTTTGCAGGAGTCGGAGAAAGCCATCAACCGAGCCAGTGTTCAGGTCCTTTTGGACCTAATAACAGGTCCCCAGTGCTGAAATCAGCTTTGCTATCACATCTAATTGGCTGATTTGAGATTTCCCAACTGTCTTTTTTTTTTTTTTTAATCCCTTACCCATCTTTGTTATTTTTCACTGAAAGAGAAAGCAAAAAGAAATTGAGAGGTTGAGTTGGGGTTACTTGAACCCAAAGTGAAGAACTCCCTACAGCAGGACTGGGACCCCCTGAAAAAGGGAAGAGGTGTCAATCACAATTAATGTGAGCAGTCTCTCTAGCTCCCCAGACCTTCAGTTGCGGCTGCCGTGACAGCATGAATAACCTTCAGTTGTGGTGAATTACATTTAACAGCATTATTGCGCATATACCCTGGCGGGAGACAGGAAGGAAGACTTAGGAAGGACGGATGCCTGGGGTCCGGGTGTGGGGCACAGCATCAGGCCAGGGACCATGGACTTTCTGCGCCATCACCAAAGCTTCTGTATGGTTTGGGGTCTGATTCCCACAAGTGCTTGGGGGAGGGCACAGTCACCTACTTTATTTAGGTACAATTTACATACAATAAAATGTACATCTTAAAGTATACAGATTGAGTCTCAATAAATGTCTACACCTCTGTAACCGCCATCCCAGTGAAGGTGTAGACCATTTCCATCCCTCCGTAAAGATCCCTGTGCCCTCCCCAGTCCATCCCCCCACTAATTCTTGACCCAAGGCAAACGCTGATCTGCCTTTTACTATTCCAGACTAGATTTGTCGTTCCTGGAGTTTCATAGAATGTACTCTTGTATGTGTATCAAAGTTTTGTCCTTTTAACTGCTGAGGGACATTCCATCGTGTGGATACACCACAATTTGTTTATTCCCTTACCTGCTGTTGGGCATTTGGGTCCAAACACTGGAAACATTGTCTTGGCTATTACAAATAAACAGCCAGGTTTTGGTTGGTGCAAATAAAGCTGCTGGGAATATTTTTATACTCATCTTTGTGTAGACATAAATTTTTATTACTCTTAGGAAGAATAGCAAAGCCTGGGATTGCTGGATCATACGGTATGGCAGGCAGGAATTTGGCCCCCGTAACTTCCGCCCACTGGTGGTGCACCTGTGAATGCTATCATATGTAGCAAAAAGGACTTTACAGATGGAATTAAAGTGGCCAATCAACAGATTTTAAGACAGGGAGAGTATCCTGAACCAAACAGATGGAGCCAGTGTGATCCCATGGAGGTATCCGAAAAGGAAGCCAGAAGACGCAGTGAGAACTCTTCTAGGGGGAGAGGTCAAAGAGCGAGAAGGACCCAGACACCACTGCGGTTATTGAATGTGGAGAAAGGAGGCCATGAGCCAAGCAATGCAGACACCTTTAGGAGAGGAGAATGACCCCCGACTGGCAGCCAGCCAGGAAAGGGGGACCTCCATCCTATAGCTGTATGTAGCTGAATGCCATCAACAACTCCAGTCGGATGAGTCTGGAAGCCGATCGTCTGCCAGAGCCTGTGGATAAGCACCCGGGCTGGCTGACACCCTGATTTTCGGACCTGTGGGACCCACAGCAGAGAAACCAGTCACACTTACTGGACCTTCTGACATGGCGGAAATGAGATAATAAATCTGCATTGTTTTAAGCCATTTGTTGTTGCTGTAACAAACTTAAGTAGTAAGTTTGTTACAGCAGCAGTGAATGGCTATGCAAACTAATGTATATGCGAAGTGTGTGTTGATAAGAAACTGCCAAAGCCTTCCCAATGGGTTATACGATTTTATATCCCCATCAGGAACAGTATGTGAGTTGCTCCATATCCTTGTCAACACTTGTTATTGTCAGACTGTCTTCCATTTCAGCTGTTCTGTTGGGTGTGTGGTCGTATGTCACTGGGGCTCTAATTTCTATTTCATTCGTAGACTTTCTGTTGCAGTGTGCCTGTTCAGATCTTCTGTGCAGTTCTCATTGGGCTGCCATCTTACTGAGTTGGAGAGATATTCATAGAGTCTGTGTTTAAGTTCTCAGAAGACCTGTGCATTGCATCTCCTTGTTCATAGTGTGTGGCTTGCTTTTTTGTGTTGTTAATCGTGTCTCTGGAAGGACATGTCTTATTTTGTTGAGGTCAATTTTACTTTTTTCTTTGGTTCATTCCTTCTAAGTCGGGAAAATTTACTTACCCATGATTTAAACATTTTTCTCCCATTTCTTCTGAAGTTTTCTAGTTTTAGCTTTTACAAATGCCTATGGTCTACTTTGAGGTAAGAGTTGAAGTTCACTTTTTTACATGAATACAGAGTTGTTTCAGTGCCATTTGTTGAAAACGCTGTTCTTTATCTGTTTAATTCCTTTGGTCCTTTTGTCAAATTTGTTGATCATAGATGTGTGGGCTTATTTCTGGACTTTTTATTTTCCACGGATAGGTCTATCTTTATGCAAATACCACTCTGTCCTGGTTACTGTAGCTTTATATTAGGTCCAGAAACCAGGTAGTGTATGTTCTCCAGCTTTCTATTAGGTCTTTTATATTGCCATCTGGATTTCATAATTAGCTCATGAACTTCTACAAAAAAACCTGGATGGGATTTTGATCTGGCTGGCATCGAATCTGTGTATCTATGTAGGGAGAATTGAGGTAGGAATAGAAAAAGATTTAAAAAAATTAATGGTTGAAAACTTTGGAAATTTGATAATAACCCACATATGCAAGGAGCTCAATAAATCCAAAGGGGGATAAGCAACAAAGAAAAGCTCACACTGTAATCAATACCCCCAAAATTATATAAGCAGAAAATCTTAACAGAGGGAAAAGACCTATTCTGTAAACAGATTCAGAGAAAATTTCTTACCGGAAACAATACAAGCCAGAAGATAATGCAGTAACACCTTTACAATGCTGCAAACTATCAATCTAGAATTTGTTTTTTAAGATTTTATTTATTTATTCGACAGAGATAGACAGCCAGCGAGAGAGGGAACACAAGCAGGGGGAGTGGGAGAGGAAGAAGCAGGCTCCCAGCAGAGAAGCGTGGTGTGGGCCTCGATCCCATAATGCCGGGATCACGCCCTGAGCCGAAGGCAGACGCTTAACCGCTGTGCCACCCAGGCGCCCCTAGAATTTTTTTTTTTTTAAGACTTATTTACTTGAGAGAGAGAGAGAGAGCAAGCAAGAGCGGGCATGAGCGGGAGGAACAGAGGGAGACAGAATCTCAGGCAGACTCCATGCTGAGTGGGGAGCCCAATGCAGGGCTCGATCTCATGACCCTGAGATCACGACCTGAGCCAAAACCAAGAGTCAGATGCTTAACCAACTGTGCCACCTAGACACCCCGCAATCTAGTCTATATCCAGTGGAAACATCTTCCCAAATGATGGTAAAACAGATGATCAGACAAACAAAAGTTAAAGGAAAGTCTTCATAGGGGAGGAAAGTGGCATCAAATGGAAACTTGGATCCGTACAGAGGAATGAAGAGCCTTGCAAGTGGTAAATGTGTGTTAAATATAAAAGACCTATCTAGGAAAGATCTATAACATGGGTGTAGCTAATATGGCAAGAGTAGAAATAAAGTGGAATGCTAAAGAATACTCAGTTGTGCCAAAAAAAAGAAAAAAGGCAGAGAAAGAGGGAAAAGGAACAATTAATATATAGAAAAATAGAAAATAGCAAGAAGGTAGACTTGAAAGCCAAAACCCGAACGGTCCACACGCTTCAGTTCAAGGACAGCTGTACTGGGAGCACATGTGGAGCCTGAGAACCAGGCAGTCTGGCGGAGGCACAGCCCTTTGGCGACTCAGCTGTCCGTACGGAACCTTGTCACACTTGAACTTCTGCACAGCAACGTGAGGACTAGACTGCAACTTTGGCTCCTCTGTAGTAAGATAGCTTCGTTACAGGTGAAGACGTTCTCCCCTGCTTCCCCAGATGAGGAACCCCAGTCCCGGGAGCCGTAGCATTCTTCTCTGACTCTGCTGATGATGCCTCGTATCCAGCCACAATCCCACTGACTATTCTGTTACCTACAGACTACATTGTACTTCACGTTAACTTGCAATTACTTGTACATAAATCAAAGTGGGAAGGAGAGAGAAGAAAACGATTAGTGTAGACAAATAAAGATACACATATAACGGGCAAATAGAAAATACGCAAAATTGCTACAGTCCCTGTGTCATTTCTGAAATTGGTCCTGTGACTGCACTTGCCCTGTTCTCGGTCACAATCTCACATGGTTGGGATTTTTTTTTTTTTTTTTAATCTGCTGGAGTGACCTTAACCTACCTTCCTGAAGGTCTGAGTCCTCATTTTCCTGCCTGGTTTGGATTGCTGGAGTTTCCTATTTGCCTTTATTATAGAGCACGGGATACGAAGAGGTGCCCCAGAAAACCATCTGGTTTCCACACTGCTTCCTTGGCCTCCATTGTGTGAAAGCAACCCAGTTTCCCCTGGCTACCCAGAATCCATTCCTACAGCCAAGAGATTAACACCCTCCCCTCTCTGTTCTGCTTGTTGGTCCAGTGGCATGAAGAGACTAAACCGTCCAGGTGGTTATCTCATGTTCCGATTCTGTGAAACCATGGTTGCGTACCCCGGGGGAACTGTTCCTCCCTTGGGGACTAAGGTCTCCAAACCAGCAGATCCCAGTTGCTGAGATGGGAATCGGGCCCTTTGTGAGTTGGTTATTAGATGCAATGGTAAGAGGAGCCTCCCGCACTTGCACAATCCCCGATCCGTGCGTTCTGGCTGTGGGAGAGACCGTGCCACGCATCGGGTTTTGATTCAGAACATCTGCCTCCTGTAAAACAGAATCTCATCTTGTTGGGGGTTTGTCTTCCACCTGCTGTCACCACGGAGTATTTGAGGAAGCCATCCCACCTTTCAGTTGGCCGGCCATCTCCAGGTGATGGGTGCTGGCTGCTCTTCTTGACCCTGGACCGACACCGCGTTGCCTGCGGGCTCTGTATCTGTTATGGCTGGCTTGCTGCTCTCATTTGCTTATGTTGTCTGCTTTCCTCCATGACCGCATGTGCAGGCTTGGGTAAATGCTCCCCTCCCTCCGCATCTTTGAATCTCCTCCTGAAGAGCGGGAGGTCCGGGGGTGATCATCTTTTTCCCACTTTTCCCCTCTCCAGTGTTTTTCTCTGGTGACCTTGCAGGGTTGCTGTGAGATCAGTAGGGATGGCGTGGGTGAAAGTGAATTGTTAGCATGAGGGGTGGTGCACACGGGAGGGTTGGGGCATGATGCCTTCTCCTTATTGTCAGTATCCGTGTCCAGACCTTGACTTCTGTTCAGTCTGGAGCTGCCCTCCACTCTCATGTGTTCCTTTCTCTGCCCCCAGGACTCTGGGATCAGGGCTCCTATTTGTGGACATGGACTGGGATGTGTTGGTGGGGATGAGGAAGGGGCAACCTCATGGGGGAGGTCAGGGCAAGAATGGGGAGGAGTCTGATGCTTCCCGTCTGCCTCTTGCTGCCTCCCTCCCCTCATTCCCCCTGCGCAGAGGCGCACGTGCTCTCCGGCACACTCTTTCTTGCTCGCCTTTCTAAACAGGTGCATATGCTCTGGAGTCAGCCACACTTAACGGTGAGACAGTCACTCCAGGCTCTTCTCCTGCCTGCTCCCAGGCCTGATGCTGCGCTTGGCAGTGGCAGCAGGCCTACGAGGAAATACACTATGCTTTCCCTGGGTTGTTTTTGAGATGAAGACCTAAAAATATTCTCCTCTATAATTGGTTATCCAATCAACCATGCAAATAAGCACTGTGCCTGAGCCTATAGGAAACAAGGCAGGAGGCCTGAAACTCCGAATCACGCCAGCTTTGCCTTGCCTTGTTTTAAAAATGTGCTTGGGATCTGAGCCTGAGGGTCTAGAGCGGAGGATGTGCTGGGTGGGTTTCCATGGAGGCAAGCATGTGACACCGATTTTAGGTGTACCTGGCGGGTTGAGGGCACAGGGCGAAGGGTTTGGTGTCCTGAGGAGTTTCGGAGGTGGTGTCACTGAATATAGTTGGGACGATTTGACTTCCTGTACCTTGAATGTGATTCCAGCCTCTGGGCCTTTCTTCTGTGTGATGTCTCCCCCCTCCCCCCTCCACTTCCTGCACAGCTGGACCGCCTCATCCTCCTTTCTGCTATCAGGACCAGCCCTGCGTTGCCTCCCCGTGCTCTGTCACAGAAACAGCCTCTCCCCATCCTTGTGCACAGTGCTTGTGTGTGCAGAGCTCATGGGGTGCTCTGTTGTCTCCCCCGATTCTCCCCAAGGCTCTCCGGTCTCAGTGGGGGTGGTGGTGAGGGGGAGGCAGGGAGAGCTAGGTCAGAGTTTGGGCTAAGAGCACGGGCTTTGGAGCAGCATGCCTGCTGCTGCTCTGTGACCTTGGCTAAGCTGCTTTGCCCTTCTGGGCCTCAGTTTCCTCACATGGAAAACACTGAGAGGAGTATTTCCAGTTTCAGAGTGAAGGCTACTGAACTGAGAACTGATCACCGAAAGTACTTAGCTCTGTAGATGCTAGGTGGGGGTGGTCGAATTTCCTGGTGGAGGGAAGGAAGTGCGGGGAGTAGGCAGCTTAGCCTGAGGATGCGGCCAGTTGCGGCTTCTCAGCAAGGACTGTAGATGGTTAGCTAACTGGTCTATTCCGTGCTGGCTCCATCTGTCAGCTGGTGCTGGAAGAGTGGCTGGTACTCCGTGAGGGGCACAGCAGGGGGGAGGAGGGAGTACTCCCACGGGAGCACCCTGTGTGCTGCGAGAGGCAGGATGGAGGAGTCCATGCGCAGCGGGGCAGCACTTGACCTGGAGATGGAGCAGAAGCTTTGTAGGAGAGTACCTTCTGTCCTCTTCACCTTTTGCCCCGGCCCCCAGGACAGGTGCTTGGTCCTTGTCCGGGGAAGGAATGGCCCCAGGTCCTAAGCCACAGCTCTGGTGGCGCCTCTGACCTAGGTAACCCTGACCAGCTCCTGCAGATACCCCGGTGCAGGAGGGGTTGGGCCACGCGGCTCCACGGGCGGCGTGTGGGGGTCATCCTGTGGCTGTCCTCCACACAGCGTCTGACCTCAGCTGTGCTTTTGGAGAAGTCGGTGGAGAGGCAAGAGCACGAAAGGTCCCACGGGCTGACTGGCAGCGAGGGCGCCAGGTCCTGGCAGTGCTGCAGGCAGCGTGTGGCTGTCCTCAGATGGCCGGGCCGGCAGGAGCGCTCAGCTTGTGGACAGCCTTGATTTGTGCTGACGCTGAAGGACTTCCCTGGCAGCCAGATTTGCTGCTGTTGCTATTGCATAGTCAGAGTCAAGATCGAGTTCTGACAACGGGAGCCCTGCCTCGCCTTCTCTCTGCTGGTCGGAAGCCTCTAGTGTCCAGCTGGCCATAGGAGAAAACTTCTGAGCAGGGCATTCAAGGCCGTTGAGATGCTTTGGCCCCATCGACATTTCTCGTGTCCCCTTTGGCTCACCTCTAGACCCCAGGACCCCAAAACCATGCTGCAGTCTCCTCACCTCTTTGCTGGTCCCCAAACGTACTCAGAACCCTAACTTTTCACATAGGCATGCAGTGCACCTGTCTCCCCACTGTGCACATCCGTGCTCTCTGGGCTCTCACCCTTCCCTGCTCAGATGCCTTCTGTAGGGAGCCTCCTCCCCTTGATCAGAATGAATTCTTTGCTCCCATGTATACTGCGTAGCACCTAGAACGTACCTGGGTCCATCTAGCACCTTTCGTGTCTGTAAGGTAGTGTATTCTAGTGGTTCAAGTGTTGGCTTTGCTGCCGACCAGACTGGGATTTGAATTCAGGCTCTGTCAGTCACTAGCCATGTGACTTTGGGTAAATCATTTAACTTCTTGGGCCATAATATCCTTATTGGTGAGGTGGGGTTAGCAACTCTGAAGTTACAGGGGTTTGTGACATACTGTATTTACAGCTCTCTGCAGGTGGCAGCAAATAGGCCCTGACAAGGGAGCTGCCACCACACCCCCCTGTGTTGATTCAAGTCTGTTTCACTGGCCAACTCCACCTCCTTCCATGCGGAAGCTGCACGTGAAGTATTAGCGTCCCGTCAGGACACACCAACCTGCGCTGCGGCTCTAACTTCCACCCTCTCCCCACCCCCACCACCCCTGCACCTTGCACAGGGCTGTTGGCGGACCCAGTCTTAATAGAAAGCGGGCGAATCAGATTTTGAATTTGCTCATGCTTTCTCTCCCCTGGCCCTCAGAAAATTAATAGAGTTGGAATTAGGTGTGGGAAAGTCTCCATTCTCCCCCTCACTTGTTTCTCAGTGAAGATCAGAGTTTTAGGTTCTTTCCTTGAATTAATTAATTTGGCAAACCTTTGTGAAGCATTGGTAATGTGCCTGGACTTTGAGGTGCTGGAAATGATAACCAGCGTTCTTAGATGGGTGTGCGTTTTCCAGGTACCTTCAGTGGTGCTCACTGGTGTGGCTCCCGCCATGCCTGATGTGGCTGAGGGGCCATGGTTAACTGTTACCACCCTCATTTCACAGAGGATTCGGAGCTCAAGCCCACATCTTCTGGCTCTAAGTCAGTACCCTTTCCCTGCTCCTCTTGACCTCCTTATTCACTGGACGGTCAGGAGAAGATCCTTCTACAGAACTTCCCTGTCCCACCAGGCCGAAATGGAAGGTTTCCTTGTGATCAATCTCTCTTTCTCTCTCTCTCTCTTTTAAAGATTTATTTATTTATTTTAGAGAGAGAAGGTTAGCAGGAGCAGGAGGGGCAAAGGGAGAGAGAGAGAGAATCTCAAGCCGACTCTGCACTGAGCGCAGAGCCTGATGCGAGGCTTGATCTCACGACCCTGAGATCACAACTTGAGCTGAAACCAAGAGTCAGACACTCAACCAACTGAGCCATCCAGGTGCCCTGTTCCATCTCTCTTTTAAGTGTGAGGAACACTGGACAGGTGCAGAGGAAGGGGGACGTGGTCCCTCTCTACCAGAAATTTATAAACTCCCCACAGAGGCTAGGACACATATATCTTTATTGAACAAAGAGTTATTGAGTGTCTGCTTTATGCCTGGCACTGTGCTAAGAGTTGGTAATATGGGGACAAATTGGACAGAAAAAATATCTTAGGCTTCTGGGTGTGCAAACAGGCAGTTTAACAGGGCAACAGATAATCAAAATAGCTAGATTGTTATAAGTGCTATGACGGAAGTTTATGAAAAATTAAATGGCAATACAGGTGGAACACAATAAAATGAGAGCACACCAAGATAAATTATAGGTCCGTCACGTATCCATTATGGAAATGCCCTGGTCCTACCTCCTGCTCTTTATAGCAGAGAAATCCAGTGTGAGAGGGTGGGGCGGGTTTCTAGCAAGCAGGCTTTCCATGGGCAGCGGGTACGGAAGGTCTGGGAAAGGGGAGTGCCTTTTTTGAAAAGGGTATTGAGATCTTTAATTTCTACCATTTGAACCCGGTTCTGGTCCCTCTTTTAAAGCAGAAGAAAACACAAAGAAACAACATTTGTACTTTCATGGTGTAGGAACATTTCTTCCAACTGTGAACGCCCCCTGAGCATTTGTGATCATACATTTGTATTAAGAACTTGGTTTGCATCTTACATTTTGGGGATAAGCAGATATACGTGAACTTGTGCAGCAGAAAGGACTGTAGTTCAGGAAGGCTTCTGTAAGATTCCACTGCTGTGGGAACTTTAACATCAGATGAGGACTGGGGGCAGCAGAGATGGGGCAGGGGGAGGCAGGGGCATTCTGAGGCTCGAGGAGGAAGGAAGGAATGCTCCATCCCACAAGGGCTAGCCCTGACTGTGTCCTAGGAGCACAGGCCCCAGAACGTCAAGAAAGGATCAAGAAATGGGGGGGGGGGGCGCGGTGAATCAGAGGGGGAGAGGAACCACAAGAGACTATGGACTCCGGGAAACAAACTGAGGGTTTCGGAGGGGAGGGGGTGGGGGATGGGTCAGCCCAATGATGGGTATTAAGGAGGGCACATATTGCATGGGGCACTGGGTGTTATACGCAAACAATGAATCATGGGACACTACATCAAAAACTAATGATGTATGGTGACTAACATAAGAAAAATGCAGAATAAAAAAAAGGGGGGGGCACTTTCTAAATGAGGAAGAGAATATACAGGGTCCACACACAATCTCAGCCTCTAGTTTGAAACTCCATTTCCTCTTCTGTCCTGAGCCCTCCTGTGGCCCCAGTCACAGTTTAGAGGATATACTTTTGTTATAAATGAATACAGTCTTGCCTTAAACACTGAGATAAAAGCCTGAGCTGGCAGGGGAAGGAGAAAAACCGGAGTACACACAGTTGAGAATTCACAAAGGTCAGTATGCTTGGGGCTGGGGTGTGGCTCCCTGAACTTTCCTCACGGTTCCTACTTGAGGCTGGAATGTTGGAGGCCCGGTGTTTTGACTACGTGTCTCCTTCATTTTGTCTTTTTGAAATCTCTGTCTCAGCACTAAGCCAGAGAGTGCTCCAAAGGGATGAGAGGTGTGTCCAAAGCCAGCCGTCCTGCTTCCTCTAGCTCTTGCTGTCACGGAGGGGTGGGGAGGGCTGGCGGCGGTAAGGAAAAGGTGAGCGTGTGCCGATTGTCAGTGGCCTCGAGAGAGGAGCTAGGGAGAACCAACCAAGGTAATAACACAGTTAAATATACTTACGTGTGGAAAATCAAGGATTGGACATCGGCAAAGGTTTTTAAATGGGGTACAGGCAGCAATAACCGTAAAAGGGAAAAATGGATACAGTAGGACTTCATCAAAATGACAAACTTGGACTCATCAAAAGCTTGCTGTAAAGAAAATGCGTAAGCAAGCCACCAGTTGGGAGAAAGCAAGTGCAAAACATAGCTGACGGACTTGGACTCAGGACGCAGAACGCATCCAGGCAACTGAATGATAGTAAAAATCTCAATGTAGCAAATGGGCGGAGGATGTAACCTATCCTTATTGCATTTATTTTCCTTTTGGCTCATCTACCGTCCTATAATGTATTTGTAACGAAAATGGTCAAGGGCCGATGAAAAGAGTTTCAATGTTATTGATGTCAGACAAACGCGAGTTAAAACCAGAGTGGTGTCCTGCTGCACGCCCATCCGAGTAACCGAAATGAGAATGGGTGATAATATCAAGTGTGGGTGAGAACGTGAAACAGCCAGGCGCTCTCACACGTGTTGGCGAGGCCATACAACGGTAGGAACGCTTTGGAAAAGTTCTCAGGCAGTTCTTGATGAAGCTTATTAACCCAGCAGTTTTATTCCTGGATTTTTACCCAAGAGAAAGGAAAACCTATACACAAATGATTATAGCAGCTTTCTCCATAATAGAAAAAAATCCTGGCAACCATATAGGGGTCCCTCAATGAGAGAACGGTTAGACGGTGGAATGTTCCTACCACGGAATACTGTGCAGTAAAAAGGCATGAACCAGGGGTACGGGTAGCATCATGATGCTGAGTGAAGCCTTTCATAAAAGAGCAAATACTGTACAGTCCATTTATACAAGTCCTTGGACAGGCAAAACTAATCTATGATGAGAGTAAAATCACGGTTGCTGCCAGAGAAGGTGGGGTACGGTCTGGGGAGAAGAGGCTCAGCAGGACTTTTTGAGGTGACGGTAATGTTCTGCATCTTGTTGGGGGGTGGGGGCATGCATTTGTCCAAACTCACAAATAGCACCCTTACAAGTAATGTATTTCTCAATATGTAAATTTTTCTTCAAAAGCCATATATATATATATATATCAAATTCCAGAAAATAGTATGGTGCTCACAGGCTTAGGGATGAAGTATACAGAGGTCTACAGTATGTTTTGACGTGTATCTGAATGTAAGGTACGCTGATGCATGGATCGAAGGGTAGCTAGCCAAAGCACACATAGCAAAATCTTCATTGTGGAATTTAGGGGCTGGATATATGGGCAGGCACTGGAACATTCTTTCAGCTCTTCTGTGTGTTTGAAAAGGTTTACGCTCAAGCGGAGGATGCAAGTTGCAGTCGTATGAGTGGAAAATAATTGTGATTTATTGCCCTTGTTACGACAGGGCTATTTTGCTTATCTTCTTCAAAATCCCATTAAAACCCGCCGTAGGAGCCTCTGCAATGTAGCTGATATATCAAATTCGGAAGAGTCCTTCCATCCTCCGGGACCCATTTGTATCACCTGGATACTTCGAGCTAATTTTCTCACCACAGTTACGATTCTCTCCCCACCACGAGTGCGCTCATCCCAGAGGTGTGTTTTCCTAAGTGCTGAGTGCGTGGAGCAGCTTGGGAAGGGTTGCTTTCACGATCCGCTCATTTGGAGAACAAAAAACCGATGAGCAGAAGGAGATTGGGACCTAGCCGTGAGGAAAGACTGGGAGTTCACTAAATAATCTGCAATCTCAGTGACCGAAACAAAGTTGTAGCTTTTGAGTAAAGACTTAAAGGACAGACTAGGACATCTTTTCCCTCTGATGACTGTCCCCCTACCTCATGTGATGGCAGATGTCAGGTACAAGAGCTGTAGCGGCTGTCCGTTCTGACTTTCAGGCCGTGAGACGAAAATGCCAGAGACGCTGTTCAAGTTAGCAGTATCAGGCAAGCCTTTCTGTGGAGAGGGGAAGTTTCTAAACCACCGTAGATAATCAGAGAGTGAACTGAGGACAGAGATTAGATCAACACTCCTTTCTTCTTTGTTTTCCTGGAATGAAGTCAGAGCAACATTGTTCTCATTTTTATTTGCAGTGAACCTGATTTTTGAACTGATCTATGTCATAATCACAGGAAAGGTGAACCAGAAGAAAGGGGATTCAGGACGTTGGCTGGTTTCTTCTTGCACGATAAAAGAAAACAGCAGAAAGTGACCCTGTGCAACTTCTGGCTGGCCAAGCTCACTCCGCCTTCCTTCCCGGGCCCCTTCGCCTTCTGCAGTGCTGAGATTTCCCCACCTGCCTGGTTTTTCTGCCGGGGAGGGGCGGGGGTTTACTATCCATCTCCCCTCGCCCTGCCAGCCCAAACCAGCTAGAACGACCCAGCTGCAAAGTGTATGCTCCAGGTGTGTTTACCTTCTGCTCTGTGGCACTTCCCACGGGAGGGACTCCAGGCGAGGCGCTCTGCTATAACCCGCAAGCCCTTGAGTGGTAGTCCAGTTCCTTTGATGGTCTAGCACAGCCCTCAGTCCTAGAGCTGAGGCCTTGGTGGGAGCAGTCCCTGGAAATAGAATTTCTGCGAGGGACAGTGAGTTCCGCAGGTGACAGCCCTGAGACTGGATTTGTCTCATGGTGCCAGTGGGATTGCATGGGGCACGCTGGAGGTGGACACTGTGGGTACACTGAGAAACTCTAAGAAACCCAGAGCATTTAGGTGACAGCGAAAATCCTATCGATGGAACAGGGGCACAAGGAAGCTGATGAATTGCTGTATGTTTTTAAGGGAATAGAGAAAGAAGGGGAGGAAAGAGGGTGTCAGTCTGCAAATGAGTGTCCCAGGGGCTCGTGTGTTTCTTCCGTTGTTCCCAGCCCCAGATAAGGAGAGCTCAACTTGTCTCGGAGTCCCTGGCAGTCAACAGAACTCAGGACAGTGGACTGTAGTGAGTACAGAGAATGGAGGGGCAAAAACCACATTTCCTTCACGTCTGGCTGGCAGGTCCTGGCGTCGAGAGCATGCCCTGGAAGGAGCCCTGAAAGGCGGTGAGGGCAGCTGGTCCAGCCACTGGTACCAATGCTGGCGAGATGGACCTCAAGGTCTACCCTCCCTGTATTTAGCCAGGCCACCCAGTTATAAACGCCGCCTGTGGCCGGGTCCCCGCTGTGTGTCCAGCCCTTGCCCTGAAGCCCTTTGTTTTATTTTCCTTATTGCTCTTTGGCTGTATTCTTCTGCTAATGAAGGCCGTGGCGGGACTACCAAGGTGTTTGGGAGTGTTGGGGGAGTGTTCTCTGCCTCTCTCATGTACTCTCTGTCTTAGCCAAGTTTGTGCCTGTTTTCTGAAATAGTCAACTTGAGGAGGACGGGGCGCTTTCGTTCATTGATTTGTTCATTCACTCTTCAGTGACATGTTGGGTCCAGCGTAGACAAAAGGAATTTGCAAAACCCGTAGATGATTTGCAACCACCCCCATTTCTCTTTGACCTTCAAATCTGTTGATGGGTTTGCAACGAATTAAAATAAGTCACGTGGTGGGGCAGCTGGTTCCCCAGGGATGTGTTGTTGGGGGAGTGGGCTAGTGGTAGGTGCAGAGGTTCAGGCTACCTGACGCAGAGAGGTCGTGGGGTCCCCTGGAGTCACCTGCTGCAGCCCCTGCCTTCAGAAGAGGTGGGGGAGCCGAGTGAGAAAACTCACAGAACGAGTGGGGAGTGGAGGGAAAGGAAGTTTTTGTTTCTTGTCCTGCTGCTTTGCGTCTTTCTAGGTGAACTTAGAAGTTGGAGACTGGCTAAGGAGATCCACAGAGTTAGTGGAATTCTAGAGCAGAAGGGGTCTGGAGCCCACTGTATTCCTCCTCATTAAAAGTGGGGCTCGTCAGAGATGTTTCCAAGTCTGGACTGTCCCTGCTGGGTGCGGTGGGCTCGGGTTGGTCGGCACTGTGCCATGTCTGTGCCCTCCCGGTCAGAGGGGTGCAGAGCAGGTGGTGGCTGATGGCCAAGTTCTAGAAAGGCCTGCTCTGAAGTCATGTCCTGGTTCCTCTGGTCTCGAAATAGCCTAGAACCGTGATTGTGGCCTGAGTATTTGGGGACAACGTGGTCACCCAGTAAGGTCCTGACTGATCTTGACAATCAGGTGGAGGGGAAGAGGGGCAGGTGCGGCAGATGATAGAGGCAATCTGCCTGGAAGGTGGAGAAAAAGGTAAGAGGGGAAAGGACAAAGGGTGAAACAGAGTGCCTGAAGGAGGCTCTTGGGAAAAGCCCTCAAGGAGGGAGGACCTGTAACCTGACCCATGGCCCTGAGCCAATTCCTCTATTTCTTTCCCCCCTCAAACATGGATGAAGTGCCAGTCGAGTATTCCTGTGCAGGGGAAAGTTTCACCATAGCTACCGTCAGGGTTGATGGCGTTGGATAAGTTTGTTCTGTACGAGCCTCCGTTTACCCATGTGTATTTCATTGGTTGAGGAATCTCACATGGCGCATGATGTGGTTTGAGGTTTGCAATCGCGGCTTCGCCTGTGCCTGTGCCCCCCCACCCCCACCCCGTGACTCTCCCATGTCTTCCTACCATACTGTCCTGGGCAGACTACCTTTGCAGTCCCTTTCAGTTCTTACCCTGGAGGGTTTTAACCTGATTTAGGGCTCCCCCACCCCACAACTGCCGTCCCCACCAGCCTCCCTCCCTGCCCCCACAGCAGCTCCAAGTGCTCCGTTTTTGAGGAAGGGGAGAGCTGTAAAAGGACAAACACCTTTTCCCCTAGCTGGGCACGACGGAGGGTTTCCTCCTGCTTGGTCTTGCAGCCTCTGTAGCAAAAACGGGCCGGGTGGCACACCCTCCCTCTGACAGGTGTCCAGGTGCGGGTCCCCCACGGGGTGGGTGGGCTGTTGTTCTGCAGAGGGCCTGCTGACACTTCCCCACCTCACAGGCCCTGGCCCTGGCTCAGCCTTTCTTGTCCCTACTGCACAGCCTGTGTCACTATGGTGACTTACCTCTCGTGGTGACCAGTCCCCTTGGGTGATGTCCCAGAGATGATTCACTCCTAGTAAGTACCCCATGAGGTCCACTTGGCTCATGGGAAAGCTCACAGGTCCTTGCCAGGCCAGTAGGCGGCATGGTGACTGTCCTGCCACTTTGCTTTTCCCTGTGCAGGGAAGGGAAGCAGCAACTCAGAACTGTGGGGAATAAGATGCTAGTTTATTCTTCTTGCAGGCAAGACCATCTTTATGATTCTCCTGAGTCCTTATTACCTGGATTTAGGAAAGGGGGGCCTCCCCAACACTGAAGTCTCCGCAAGGCTGGCAGCCTGATGACTCTGAGTCCCCCTCCTCCAGGCTCCTGAGACTGTAGCCATGGGGGTGGCCAGTGGGTGATGATAGCGGGCTGGCTTAGTAAGCCCTGGGCAGGGCGCCTCTAGTCCTATTTGTTGGGTACATAGAAAATGAACTACTTTGTGCTTCTTCCATCAGGGAGCCCTGTCCTTTAGCACCTGGGTAATAAGAAACCTCTCACCCAGCTTTAAAAAAAATAGAAAGTGGAGAATTTTATCCTTACCTCCACTTCCTGTTCTACCTCACCGGCACCCACACACGGTATCAGAGCGGAACCTGAACCCTTTCTTCAGGACTGTCTTTCGGTGGCTTCGGTGTTCTCTCTGTGATGGTGTTACTTGTCAAGTCTGAGGATCGTTTCTTGTGGAAGGATGGATGTTGAGTGTTATTTAAGGCTCTTATAATCTCCACAGCCCCCAAACCGTAGAAAGTCAACGTGCCTTGCTCTGGGTCTGCTGTACGCTTATCACCCTTGCTGACAGACCAAATTATAGTACTCCCTAACCCGACTCTAAGGGATGAATGCCACGGCACTGGAAGTATTTTGCAGAAACTATTATTTTAACTAATTTTCACAGTGGCTATGGTTTTTTTATAGTCTCGTAGGAACTTTGGTTAAATGCAGAGTAAAAAAACCGAAAGCTTCTTTGGGAATAATGGGGAATCAAGTCCTTCAAGGTCTTTTAAAAAGTAATCCCTAAGTAGCGGTTTCTTTTGTGCATGCAATTCGGAATTGTGGTGTGTACCTCTGAACAGAGCTGAGCCCCGTATGCGACTCTGCATGCGTGTGCCTCAGAAAACCTCAGTGGTCACTGTTATTGTCGTGCCTGTATGTTTGCACAGGAAGCAGCGAGGGATGAGCAGAACCCGTGTTTAAAGATGTGTGTGTAAAGATTTGTGCTCGCATCCCACACCTGTCTTGGCTATTGAGCAGAACCGTCACACCGTTCATCTCAGAGGAAGGATCCAAGCTAGACAGTCACTCGTGTTCTCCTTTCCTTTTCCTGGCAGAGAAGTGAAAGCCAAGAGCACTCCCTCTCACGGGCAGTAAGGGTCCAGAGCAAGGGTAAACCAAACTTTCTCTGTCCCGAGGCAGACAGTAAATAGTTGAGGCTACGTGGGCCACGCCCCGGCAGCCACAGACGGTACATGAACAGAGAGAGTACGGTGATGAGAGTCTGGCAGCGGACGGGATTTGGTCTGTGGGCTAGGATTTGCCAACCCCTCGTCTAGGGAGAAGTATGGGTTTTGAGTTGTCACTGATAGTCTAATGTCGCCCAAGAGGGTGGCACGGCTCGCCGGTTGCCTTTACGCGACACGAGTGTCCTTTGGTGATCGCTGGCCACGCTGGACGGCCAGGCTGGTCTTCGGGCTCTTCCGACGCAGGTGAGCCCGTCTGCAGAAATGGATACAGACCCCCGAGAGAAAGCCCTATTTCCTTCCTTCACCCCCCACGCGGCAAATGCTCAGCAACTGGTTCTCCAACTTCGGACGAAATACAGAATGCGAGAATCCTTGACAGTTGAACTGAAGTCACAGTCACGGTCAGGAGTTAGCAGGTGGCACCTGGGTGATTTTCTGGGGAACTCTAATCAGGGGTGCATCTCCACCAGGGGCTGCCCTCCTCCTCTCCCACGTGTGACCTCCCACGTGGGTCTTGCTTGTTCACACGCATGCACACTCTTCCTCTTTCCTGCTCGCTTGCATCACAGTCCTTTTCTTCGTCTTGCCGCGGCCCGTAATGCTGCCACTACCACCGCACGGACACATACACACGAGCACTGCCCCCTCGCTGGGCACACCAGGAGGGCGGGGGTGGTGACCTAGGACCCGACCTTGGGAAGGCGGTGGTGGTCCTCGGTCCTCCACCTGTGCATCAGATTGTCATGAGAGCCGTATATTTATTTCAACACACATTCCCTGGTGACTGACAACACATGTGCACTCTGTGATGCTGTTTGTAGGGACAGACTCACGGCAAGCATAGTCACGTGCCAGACCTCAGCTGGGAGCTGAGGACAGTGAGTGCTGGCTCTTGCTACACCTGCTCTCATACCTGACCTCTAAGTTGGTTATTCTAAGAAGTCAGTGATAGGCTCATTTAAAAAGATATAAGCACATCTTAAAGATTATTTTCACCTGGAATATATAACCAGATATTTACTTGTTAATCTTTTGGAGCAGGGCAAAGGCTTTTTTTTTTTTTTTTTGAGTATTACGCACATACCGGTTAGAGTGTCCATCTTCCTTCTTGCATAAACTATGCCTATAATGTGCCTACAATTTGTAGTCACATTTTATTTAAAAATAGAATAAGAACTTAGATCTCTGAGAAGGAAGCTGAGAGCAATTCTAAAAGCTTACGGGTTTTCCCTTATCTTGTCTGTCATGCTGCTCTTGTCGGATTCAATGACAGAACCTTCAGCAATGTTCTTATCCGGTACTTCCGAAGGATGTAGCCTGTTGTTGTTGTTGTTGTTGTTGTTTTTAATGGAAACAACAACTGTTTTAGACTCCCGTCTTGTCACTCCAAGCAGCGTTCACTTAAGTTGGGTAGTCCATCTGCTATAAACTTGGGAGCACATAACCAATTCTTGGTGAGCACGCAACTCCGCTGTTGGGAACAAAAACATAGGAGCTGTCTAGAAATTGACTGAGGAGCCAAGTGAGTTCAGTATGGCATGGACCTTCGTCATTATCTTACCCAGAAGGAACAAACAACGTCAGTTCATCGGGTTCATTGGTTAAAAGGAAATCAGTCTGGAGAGCTTCTAGTGTAGGAAGAAAGAAAAGAGGTCAAGACCCGCACTGCTAACCTCCATTCCCAATATCCTAATGGCAGCCATTTATCGTGTGCTTGGGCATTGCGCATGACCTCATTTGTTCCTTTGACAACGCATTCACTGACCCAGAAGCCAGGGCTCAGGAGGGTGAGGTGCTTGCCCCAGGTGTGGTAGCTGGACCAAACGGGAACCCTCCACCCCAACCGTCTGACTCCACAAATTCACTGTGCTTGCCCAGCTGAGAACCGGGAGCCAGATGTCATCCAGATGGATTTTGTGTTCCTTGTCCTGGCTTATGGACGGGTCTGGCTGTTGAAAAGTAACAACCTACTGGAGTGCGGGCCCTCCAGAGCTAATATAGCCCCTTGTCTTTCAGACCCCACCCCTTTCCCTTCCCTTGGCTGTAATGGGGGCTTGTCTTACCTCCGAGCTTTGTGTCTCTCTCTCTCTCTGGACTCTCCTAGGTCTGAGCTGTTAAAAAAAAAAAAGAGAGAGAGAGAGAAGACGGGTTCTTACAGTTGAACTCTTTGTTCTGGATTTGGATTTTTTTTTTTTTTTAAGTTTGGCATTTAAGCAGGATCACAAGTTGTAGAAAGTAGTAATTTCCAGACATTTGAGGTCTGATTCACCAGCATTACTGTAATTAAAGGAAAACCTGTATTTGCTCCGTTTTATCCTAACTCACTAGGATGTTTTATAAATAATGAACCTAGATATTTAGCAAATAGCATCCATTTAGTTGTTGCAGCTTTCCTGGTTCTTTATGTTCAGATGTCTCGAACTGATCCTCATGATTTGAGTTCACCCGAATCCGAACTTCACCCGGCAGTGACTCTGGGAAGTGAACTTTACTGACCTGTCGAGGCAGCTTTAAAATAGAGGACAGACATTAAGCAGCGTGGCAGTTCTCTTAGGAGGTGCGTTTATGAAG
Source organism: Ursus americanus (assembly GCF_024610735.1). Lineage (NCBI taxonomy): Eukaryota > Metazoa > Chordata > Mammalia > Carnivora > Ursidae > Ursus > Ursus americanus. The sequence continues at coordinate 35,775,887 of NC_142140.1, read as the reverse complement.
TCTAGGACTCAGTGCAGGATTTCCGTTGGTCACGGCGTGTTAATGAATTTTGAATCTAGGCGCTTGTGATGAAGCCTATTGCCTTTTCTAACACTCATCATTATTAAGATGATGATGGATCTTAGTGATTACGAAGCCATTAAAAAGGTATCTGCCTGTGCCCGAATTAACAGGATAGATATAGTTTTGAGCTTTCAGATAGCCAAGCAGGACTCTAGTGGCTGTGATTTCCAGGTGCGTGTTTATTTATGATCTTTCCTGTGTTTTCTGAGCCTCCAATACGACTTTTTGTCATGGGGCACAATGGTGGTGGCGGTGGTGGGGTTGGTGTGCCCCCTTCAGCCTTAGCCTTGTGGCAACATAATGTGAAAGGATTGCTCAGCTTTCCAGAACCCTGCCCTTGATTCCTTGATTGGAAAGAGGTCCTCTGCCCGCCTCACCCCACAGCCTGTGGAGACCTTTCTGTGGGACATTCACAGCCACCAGGGTGACAGCAGCCACTTCACTGCAAGCCGGCCAGGCACCGGGCATCTCCCACCAGCAGTGTTCATCCTTAATTACGTGACGGTGGTAGTGTCCCCATTGAGGGGATGAGGGACCTGCTGCTGGAGAATCTCGGTGCTCTCCCCGAGGCCACACAACCGGTCCAGGCAGGACTGGGATTCGAGCATGTTCCTCATTACCCACAGCCTTGTGCCTCCTTACAAAATTCTTTGGGGGAAATCGGTTGACAGTGTGAAGGAAGGTGGGGGAGGAATTCGTCTCATCCAGGGAATGAAGACACACCAACAACTGGCCAGCTGCAGAGAGGCCTGGATCTCAGCTGGCCCCCCTTTCCATAAAGCAGCTGTATCGACTAGAGGCGTCCCTTCTCTCTTGTGTCTCCTCCTGAGTCCCAGTGTCCCTTGCTTTGACAGCTTTGTTCCAAAGCAGCCCCACGCCGGACTGAGGACACAGGGGACGCCCAGCTTCTGTTGGCCTTCCTTGGCCTACAGCCTCCAGTCTTGGGTGGGGGCCTGTGGCCCAGGTCTTCAGACGCCTCCATGCTCTGTTCCCTGCTTCTTTCTGATCTGTTGTCCCAGGCTTAGGACCCAGGTGGGGGGGGGGGTGTTATTCTCTTCCTGTCCCAGTTAGGACTCTTCATGAGCCATTCCCCATGGGACCTTGAGTGGGTCTTTATCCCTACTGGGGTCCACTGGTGGGTTCAGATTATTGGCTTCTACAGTTGTGTTTTCCAAACTCTTTTTTTTTTTTTTTTTAATTTTTACTTTGGCCGACAGTAATAGATACCTTTTACGTTGTAACTCCCAAACATGCATGTGCATGTCATCTGAGACATGAAGTTTGATGAAAATACTTACTCTTCCCAGATTTTGCTATTTTCTGTGCATTCTGATTCTTTCCATCCTATTTTCATTTTTCAAGAAGTGCTGGTTGTAAACCACAGAACTGATTTCCTGCGTATTTTATTCAAAAAGTCCTCTCTCTATTACAGTACAAATTCCACGAAGACAGGCAAACGTTAGTCTACTTCCCATAGTTGGTGCTCAGTCCCTATTGTCAGCTGACTCTTCTCTCTATGCAAATGCTCTGGAGAAATATTCTTCTGTGCTGAGAAAACGTTTCATTCAAAGGAGAAGGTGACTTGTGTCACTGGTCTGATTTCCTGCTTTCACTGCAGTGGTGAGAAATCTCCGAGACATACTAATAAAGCTGTGTCTTCGCTGCCCACATCTTTGTCATGTTCTTACTCCCGCTTCATTTCATTTTCTTTGTTAAGTTTTCTTCTCAGCTTACTCCTTTGTCTTAAATACTTAGAATTTCAGCTAATTTTAAAGGAAAAGGTCTTCAATGAGAAAGACTCAGACAAATCAGGGATACCTAAAAGTAGGGAAGATGTGCCCCATGATCTTGCCCTCAGAGCCAAGCCTCTTCACACTTGGCTGTGTACACTGCAGACTGGCTTATTAAGAGATTTTTTTCAGACATCAACGGGATCCTAATCATAGGATTCCTGTGGTAACATATCATGGACATTCTTCCCTGTCTTTTTAAAACACAGCCATGTAGCTTTCCCTTTCTTACCTACTTCAGATTTTCATATTTTTGCTGCCTAGAGTTCTTTTTTGGAGCTAGTCAGGTATTAAACAAAAATTCACTTTGAAAAGAATAATGGCATTGTATGGTGACTAACATATCATAATAAAAAATTTAAAAAAATAAATACAAAAGAATAATGGCATTGTGAACTAGTCTAGCCATCTGACCAAATAGACACCTCTAGTAAATGCTTCCGGAACCACCTGTCTTTCTGGGAATAGGGCTGCTCGTGGAAAGCCCGGGTGTATCCTGAGCTTCGTGGGGTGGTACAGAGCCCTTCCTCCAGCCTCTGGGAGGCGAGAAGTGATGAGGGAGACCTTTGACTGGCAGGACCAGATCAATGCAAATGATACTTGCAGCTTGGAGCAGCTCTGCAGAGAATCTGTTCTGCTCAGTCATTGACCGTGTATTGATTTCCACTTCAAGGCCACGGTTCGGTGCTGCCTGGTTTTTAAGCTACCCAATGTCTTTTAAATTAACTTAATTTTACTTACTAATTCTAAAATAATGGTGAATTATAGGCACGGGGTTATTAATCTTCTGAGTGAATGTATTACATACTTTATCTCAATTATAGACTCCACACGTTATGTATTTTTAAACTTTGATTCATAAACTTATTCAGAAAGAAACGACCTATGTGCTCCGCGCATTCCCTGGGAAAGAGGTGACCGTGGCCTAGGGTCGTTCATCACCCAATGTGGCTTTTCTGGCAGAAGGTCACAACTGACCGGCTGAATGCTGAGACGCCCGTCCTCTGTTTTGACCGTGAGGGGAGGGTGGGTTGCTCGGGGGCCCGTTTCCCCTCCTGACCGTTCTAGGAGCGGCCACAGGCGGACTGCGGGACGGCCCAGACAGGTGCAGGGGCAGGTTTAGACGGAGCAGCGGTCTCCCAGGTGGAGCCGTGCTCACCGGAGCAGGCCCACCTGGACGAGTTGTCCACGCTGTGGGTGCGGAGACCCGCAGGGTTGGCAGGGGGTAAGGCCCCCTCCCAGGGCTCGCTTAGTCAGCAGCTAGCAGTGGCTATGTGCCAGGCCCTATGCCTTTCCTGGTGGTGGCCACCGACACGACGAAAACAGGAGCCAACATCCATGGAGCGTGTGACATGTACACCCGGTTGTCGTGTTGTACACGTGTGGCCTCGTTTATGCTCCACGAGAAACTTGGGCAGTGGCTGCCCTCCCTCTCCTCTTACCATGAAGCAGCAGTCGGGGGGGGTGGGGTAGAGTCACTTGCCTGAGTCCACCAAGCACGTAAGGGGCAGAGCCAGGCCCTGCCGCCCGGCTCTCTGCCTCCCCTGGAGGAGGTGAAAGTACTTCCAAGGGGCTGCACGCCTTCCTCAGTGGGGGCAGACCCGCCCCCGGTCCCGACACCGAGCAGTTGGCAGCCGGGACCTCCAAGGTGCATCTCAGGTTGCTCAGTTGTCCGGGTGACCCTGGGCTGAGGGCCTTCTGCTGTGACCTCGGCGGAACAGCCCAGAAGCCCGGGTGAGATTTGGCGGGCACGGATGGCATGCAGGTGGGTGTGGCCAGGGCTCCTCACACCAGAGGGCACGATCGCCAGAAGCACCTCGTGTCTGGGACCCTTGCATGTGGATGTGAGTTGCAGTCCCTTCTCTGCCTGTCTTACCCCCTCGCGTAGAGTCTGCTGTGGGAAGGGACGGGAAGGTGTTTCCTCACACTCCAAGTGCGGTGTCCAGCGTGCAGACGGCACGTTTACAGGGATCCGAGCGGGCGTCAGGGCAATGCCGGGAGATTTCATCTAGAGCTCTGATGTCGGGGAATTCAACCATATGCAGATTTGAAAGGCTTGTCCTTACCTCTGTTAAGAAAAGAAATGACCGTCGTCTTGTCACATGAAAATGTTTAGTTTTAAGCTTACTCCATCCCTGCCATTTGGAAACGTTTGCTCATTTCTTTACGGTCAGGGAGGCGGGTGTTTTGGAGCATTTGGCTCACATCGTGCAAACCAATGTGAAAAAGGTGGCTTTTCTAGAACGATGGGTGTTTGGCAGCTGTGACAGGACCCAGGCCCCCACATCCCAGAGAGACAGCGGGTGGCTTTGGTGAGCCCCACGTAGGACGCGTATTCTTCCTGCCATCCACCTTGACCTGAGCTGTCAGAACGGATGTAAAGGCTGGACGTGGTTTGGAAAGAAAGCGAACCTCTGTATCTCCAAGTGGGAGAGGACGAATGGGATTCTGGCCCGGGCGGTAGAGCCGCCGTCAGTGCTCCCTGATGGCGAGACAAAGTCTCGGCCCCCGGGGGCTTAGCGATGCAGCCTTAGGAGCGCGTCTCTGCTTTTCCTTCCTCGTGGTGGATGTGCCATCACAGTCACTCAGGCTCCATTCTCTGCTCGGGATGGTGGGAGAGTCTGCCCACATAGATGCAGAGGTCCTTGCCCTCAAGGTACCGACGATCTACACGTAGGCCAAGACCACACGTCCGTGGGTTCTTCTTGCCCATCAGACCAGGAGCTGAAAACGGCCGTGCCCTGCCCTTCTCTGGTCTCTTTCATGGCCTCGTACATAGTTGGTGCTCAAGAGGAAATGAAGCGCCCTAGCCTTCCCTGCAATGGTGGAGCAGGACTGAGATCAGCAGAAGTGCTCTGGGTCATGGAGAAGACCAGAGGTTCTAGTAAATATGACCTATGTGCAGGGTGTCATGGGGGACGGATGGACTAGAGCAAAGGAGGAAGAAGGGGGGAGGAAGAGGAAGGGGATCAGGTAGGGTGGGGACCCTATCCTGTGGGGTAACAGATATCAGTTGGTTGTTGGTAGGTTGACCGCAGACAGATTGTAGAGGTCCTTGGGGATGCCATTTGGAGGAACTGTGACTCCGTCACATGTGTGACATAGTCCTGTACTTTTAAGGAAGCTTTCCCGAATGCTCCAGACACAAGGAGTTGCTCCATCCCTCTGTTTCTACACAGGAAATCCCCAGTCGGTTCTCTACTTTGGCTTGGATTGTCATCTGCTGTGTCTTAAAATTTTCATATATGCCTCCTGTAGGGCACCAATGCTGCCGTAGTCATCTTTCACTCTGCAGTGCTCAGGAGTGTGCCTGGTACGGAGTAGGTACCCCATGAATATTGTTGAATTGACTCGAAATTGTGCGCTTGAACTGCCAGGCATGATGGGGTGGAGGCGGGCAGAAGTTTGGCATTGGACCTGGGTGAGGAGGCACATGACCGCCAGCTGTGGAGTGCACCTGCTACCGGGGGACTCACAGTTCGGGTCCTGGCATGGGCGGGATGGGAAGCAAGACAAGTCCAAGGCATTGAGTTTTCAAGAAGGAATGTGTGGAGTGTGGGAAACCAGTTGGAATTGAAGACAGCAACAGAGAATGGATGGGATTGAAGGAGTCTGTTTGGAAGGCTAAACCTAGATGAATTCCCAGAGGCAACGACCTGCAGGGCTCGTGGGTCCTCAATGTAGAGAACCACCCTAAGCCTGTGGGTCAGAGGGAATCCCCAAAGGAGTTGAATACCTTGAGAAATGAGCTGCTGAAGTTTCTCTTAGATGCTTTAGGGAAGCAGAGTGACCCTGTAGGATCACTGTGTAGTTAGCTCGAACATTTTTTTTATAATTGACCAGAAACCCAACCCAAACTTGCTCGATGAATTGGCTTTTTATGACTGAACAGCCCAAGGCAGGGGGGAGAATTGTGGCTTCAGGTTCGGCTTGATTCAGGGGCTCTTACAAAGGCATCAGAATCAGATGCTTGCCTCTGAGTTCCTCTGCCTTTCTGTTTGACTCTCCTTGCACACGGTGACATAGTTCTTCTTCGTGTCGGTTCTTCATTCTGTGTCTTCCCAGTAACTCCATGCTTAGTGCCTCTCAGAGCTCAGTCCAGCCAATGACAGAATTTCTTGCCTGGTGAAAATCACCGGTGCAGCTCTCACTGGACCTGGTTGGCATGTGTGGGTCACCTGCCTGTCCTTGAACCAGTAACGTGGGCCACATGCCAACACCTGTAGCTCCTGGACGGACAGTAGAAAAGGAAGGACAGGGTGCTGTTGTCACCTGGGAGTTTTCTGGGTGGCAAGAACCACGCTTCGCCGAGCGTGGCAGCAAAGCAGCAGCTACCTGTGAGCGAGGAAGCCGCATCCAGAGAGACAGCCCTGCTCAGCCCCTGCCATGCCAGGCGTGCCGCTGCTGTCCTCCCACAAACGAGCGGTCTGGAGGCTGATCTCCATGGAGGCGCCAGCCGGGCCACCCTGCTGGCTTCTTCCATGTGTCCTCGCTGGGCAGGGGTCCTCCCTCTCTGGCTGGTCATGGGGTCACTGGACTGTCCTAGGATCTTCAGAGAGTTCCAGAGCCCCCCGTCAGGACTGCACCTCCCAGGGACTGGAAGAGCTGCTTCACGTCTGTCCTCATTCAGGGGGGCCTTGGATCGTGGTGTGTGGGGCAGTTTACAGAACTTTTCCCCACTTTTCACTTGCTCTGATTGTCACCATAACCCAGGTGGGTGGAGCAAGGACAGTGCTCCTGTTCTCCACGAGGCAGCAGAGAAGCCCCAGGGGTAGATGACTCAACCAGGGTGACTCAGCCGTAGAGACTGGAATTGGACTCAGGAGACACAAACCTCATCTCGAATTTATACTTTTAAACCAAAGGTGAAGAAAAATGAAGGCAAACTGACTATTCTAGCCAGTTTCCTCATGGAAACGGGGCATTCAACTGCCCACTGGGGGCCAGGGAAGCGCATCCTTCATTACTACCCACAGAGGAGAACATTAGCTCTGTTTACATCTGAGCAGCCCTGAGCCAAGGCCTGCCTGCCAGCCGCTGTCCCACGGCTCACCCACTGCGGTTTGACGAGACGTGGAATCGCTCACGGAAACTGTCACCCTAGCCCCACGGCTCCCCAAGGCTCCTGCCTTGTGCACAGCAGCTCGTGGGAGGGGCCACAGCAAGCCTGGCCCCGAATGTGCTGCAGTGACCTCAGGTGACCCAGTCCCTGGATGGCACGGCCCCTGCTCCGGGTTGACTGGCTTCCGGGGGTCTCTGGGCCTCGTGGAACCTCACTGTGAAACTGGGGTCCAGACTTTGCTCCCCAGGTGGTAGAGAATTGTGGTTTTACAGCTGGAGGAGATCATCTGGTTCAATGTACTGGTTCCCCAGGCGAGAGACGGCCCTGTAGTCTGGCACGTGAGGCCCTGTGTCCCCCGCCCCCGCCTGTCCCTCACCCCCGTGTGCTCGTCCCCCTTGAATGTTCAGCCTTTGCATGTGTTCCTCGCTCTGACTGGAAGACCCTGTCCCACCATTTTGAGGAGGGGCACGGTTACAGAGCAGAATAGCTCTTCCCTGGCATTTCATCTCAGACGTTTTTCTTGGAACAGAGCAAAGTCAAGGGGCCCCTCGCTATGGGCTGAATGTTGGCGTCCCCTGCTCTCTCCCCTCCCCCAGAATTCATATGTTAGAATTTGAATCCCCAGTGTGATGATATTGGGAGGTGGGGCCTTTGGGGGGGTGATTAGGTCATGAGATGGAGTCCCCATGAATGCGATTAGTGCCCTGTTGGAAGAGGAAGAGGGAGATCTCTTTCCACACACACCCACGAAGGAAAGGCCAGACGAGGACACAATGGAAAGTCAGCCGTCTGCAAGGTAGGGAGAGAGCTCTCGTCAGACACCAAATTAGCTGGCACCTTGGTCTTGGACTTCCAGCCTCCAGGACAGTGCGGGATCTCTGCTGTTTAAGCCCCCGGTCTATGGCGCTTTGTTATGGTAGCCTGAGTGGGCTAAACCCATTATGGAACTTCTTAGCAGGAAGGGACAGTGAATAATGTTTGGTCAAAACCTTGCAATTTGCTCATTTATTCATTTATAAATATTGAGTATTTCTGTGGCAAGCCTTGGGAATACAGCGATGCATGAAATGGAAATAGTCTCTGATCTTACAAAAATCCACTTACTGGAGGAGACAAACATCAAAGAGATAACTTTAAGGAATTTAAAATTTCCGTTGTGAATAGGACCATGAAGGAGCATCATGGGCTTTGACAGCGTCTGACAGCGGGCCCTCCTTTTGTCTGGGAGGTTAGCAAAGGTTTCTCTGAGAAGGTGCTATTTAAGCTGAGTCTTGAAGGACAAGTAGAGCTTAGCCTGGTGAGAACGTGGGGGGGGGTGGGCGGAAACCGTTCTAGAAAGAGGAAATGGACATGGACCTGAAATAGTGGCTGAGCCCGGGCTGGCAGAAAACAGATGCTGTAGTCACAAGCCCTGTGTTCTTTCCGCTGCCCCAGTCTGGGCTTCGTCCAGCCCTGTGTCCCCCGTGTACTCAACCTGGAGAGGGCGTTTACACACGTGAAGGTGGGCACCCTAGTTATGGAAGCGGGGGGGGGGGGCCCTCGTGGAAGAGAAGTGAGGAAGCTGGAAGAGAAAGCGAGGGAGGGGGGAGGAGGACGTTCCCTGTGGGCTTGGGTTGGAATAGAAAGCGAGGGCCAGGTGAGATGTTGAGATCAATCGTCGATTCAGCAGTGTGACCATTTCTTCCAAGCTCGTTCTGGAAAGGGTTAATGGCAACTTAGGTGCATATCCTTGTTGTTTTGCTTTTTGATATGTATGTTAGGATCACAAAACCTCATGTTTTTCTAGTCCCCTTTAAGTCTAGCTTTGTTTGCTATATTCCTTGCCTCTTTCTTCTCTACTTCCTGTTGAGTACCTTATGTATGCCCCATGTGGGGGCTGGGTGCTGGCATTACAAAGACAGTAAGGGATGATCCCCACCAATAGGGAGCCCGGGACCGTAGGGTAAGGAAGAGCGGTGTGTGCAGGACGAGCAGTGCTACCAGGGTGTCAGCCAGGAGAGGCTTCCCAAAGATCTGGAGCCATGTGGGTGGATGACCAAAGCAAAGAGTTGAACCTTACCTGCCCGTCTCATCAAGTCCTTGTTATCTTCTGATGGCAGGTGGGGAGCTCTGTGAAGATACAGATCAGGCTTTCTGAGGAGGACCCAGGTATTGGTGGCTGGCTGCCTGGCTGGCTGGATATTCATAGTACAGTAGTGAAAGATCCCCCGAGGACCGGAAAGAAGAGAAGCAGGTGTCATCGAGGGGATCCTGGCACCTCCCACCCATCACCAGTTGACAGTTTCAGTTTCTCAAGGTTCTCTGTAAGGTTGACTGGTACAGAGACTCTTCTCCATGGTGACTCTTCACTGTTTAAAGATGTATCAGGTTTCTGAATTAGATTTTGAGCTTTTATTTCTGGTGCCTTGAGGTGGCTGGAGGTCTCATGGGTGGCTCTCATCCCTACATAGGGTGGTGTCTGGCTAAGAGGAATTGGTGTTTGTTTGTTTGTTTGTTTTAAAAACCTGGTCCTGCTCACCCAGGATCCACTTCCAGCAAGAAGAATGCCTGCTGCTGGCTCGGTGAGTGCACAGAGCTGTGGCCCTGACTGGCAAATGCAGGGAGACTGGGATGCAGGGGTGATTTCATCTCTGTTTCGTCTGGGGCTGTGAGCTTTTACGAAGCAGTCCTGCCCCCGAGAACACCTTCCAGTGTGTCCAGTTCTGGAGGCTTCCTGCCTGCCTCTTCCTCAGCCATGCCCTTCCTCTGTGCTCTCCTCCATCTGGGCCACAGACTCGGTGTCTTCTCTATGCGACATCTCGCTGGGCCTCCTCCGCTCGGTGTGCAGTCCCACCTTGCCCAGTTAGGAACCTGACCTTCCTGGTGACTTCCCTTGCAAATTACTAACTCAACATTCTTTTCTCAAATGAACCATTCTTTTGTGAAGGAGATAATTACCTCCCCTGCCCATGATGGTTGTTTTGCAAACTTTTTAAAAATATTACATTTGCTTGCTGTGGGGGTATATTTGAATTATAGGAGTCCTTTTGAATGGCAGGATCGGGGATAAGCACCACACTGGCTTCTAGGCCAACTGATCTAGAATGCTCTCCAGGCTGTGATGGTTCAGTTGGCATCATGGTAGAGTCTCCGTAATAAATAAAATAAATAAATAAATAAATAAAATAAAAACACATTAAAACAAGGTTCTATTTCCTACAATCAATTCCATCAAGTAATGCACGAAGGATTTTTGGAAAGAGAAACCCAGTTCTTTAAAAGGAGAGAGAGGAAGACAAGAGAAGGGGATATAAAAAAACCCTAAACAACTCAGTTACACTAATGGCCCTTGTATTATTGTGGCAATATTACTTACAAATAAAAGCCGAAGAGGAAAAACAAGCCGTGTTTGCTAGATGTACTCTCTGTTCCCTGCCTTGTTTTTCTGCTCCAAAGTATAGCACTGTGTTGACGTAGGGATGTAACTGCTATGAATATTGATGGCAGCAAAAGCTTTTTTTCTCTGTCGGCCTAGTAAATAAAGCAGAAGGGATAAAAAGGGAAAAGGAATTGTAAAATCAGCATGCTGTTTTTAGCGTATCTTGTTCCCCTAGAACTCCAAGTCTTAGAAACGTATTGACAACCTACATTTGGTGGTCAGGGTCTAATTTGAGTATAGTGGGTTGGTATTTTCAGGGGGTTTGCTTCTGGTTCAAGTAACAGAGTTGCTCTCTCCTTTTAGCCCTCAAAGTTAGCGTTACCACCTCACTGAAGCCTTCTGGGATCCTTCCTCCCTAGCCAGTGGCAAAGTCCGTCCAGTCCTAGCTCTCAGGGAATGGTGGAGAGTAAACCAGGGAGTCCCCGGAGGTCTGCAGGCTCGTGCATACCCCGAGGGCACGGCTGTGGGGAAGGAGAAGGGGTCGTGTTCAGGGAGGGTCTTGGCAGCCCGGTGAAGGGTGTGCAGTCCATGGGAGGAGCCAGAATGAGGGCAGGGCCAGTTGGGAGGTCAGGGGGAAGCGTGGGGGTGCAGGTTGGAGATGAGTGAGACTCCATATGGTTGAAAACACACTGACTCTGGCCAACTCACAGCACAGAAGAATTCATTAGACCTCGGATGGTGTTCAGGGATCAGAGGGAGCTCTCAAGGACAGGTTAGGGATGTCAGGGACCTGGGAGGAAAGAATGATGAACTAGTTTTTCAGCAAGACCAGCGCGAAGTCGGGAATGGGGGTGAAGGCTGGGGTCCAGCGGTGGTTGGATGGCTGCCCTGGTGGTAGCCAGGGGGGAGATGTGAGGGACTCCTGGGTGGCTCAGTAGGATAAGCATCTGCCTTTGGCTCAGGTCATGATCCCGGGGTCCTGGGATCAAGTCCTGCATCAGGCTCCCTGCTCAGTGGAGAGGCTGCTTCTCCCTCTGCTTGTGTTCCCTCTCGCACACGCTCTCAAATAAATAAAATCTTAAAAAAAAAAAAAAAGGATTTGGGGGAGAGAACTGGGGAAGGTCAGGCCGGGTGAGAGAGGAGTAGCACTCTGGTAGGAGGGTGGCTGAGGCCATCTCGCAGTGGTCACATAGCAAAGCAAAGTCGTGGTGGGGAAGGAGTGGACCAGTCCTTCGGCCTTCTGGGAGAGCTCAGGGTGCAGAATCACTGTTTCCACTACCTCTCTGGGGGCATTCGCAGCATTCATGTTTGGAACAGACTAAACCTTCCCTTCCCTACCAGACTAAACTTTTCGAGATTAGGGACGGCAGTGGAGCTGTTTTTCTCATCCTGGCTCCTGGCGTGGGGTCCGGCATATAGGAGAGGTGTTCACTCAGTGTTTCCTGAGCCAAATTCATGTGACTTCTTGCACCAGGCATCTTCGTAAGTGAATTCCGTGACTTCCATTTTCCTAAGGTATTGGTAACTTTCCTCGGGTCCCACGGGGTAGAATTAATATTTGTGGAGGGCTTTATGGCCCATGTGGAAGAGTTTTAATTGCTGATAGTTTTTCATGGAGTTATTAAGTAGCCTCTTGCCAGGGAGCGCCTCTTATAAAATTAATTGCACACATCCCAGCGGGTCGGTATTTCTATTAAAGCTGAAGCTGCATAAGGAAAACCTTCACAAAAGAGGAAAGGAGTCAACATTTTTAGACCTGTTGAGGAATGTATTCTCTGGACTCATGAAGTCACCTGAGTTGGAAGGGAAGGGTTCTAAGTCAGCTAGCCTGAGGGCTGAGTCTCCGAGGCCTGGGCAGCCAGGTGGGCACGGCTGCCAGGGCCCGTAGGGGGGAAGGATGCAGAGGCTGAGCCCCGGCTCCCCGGGACTGTATGATGACCCCTCAGCACTGTCAGCTGGGAGAGACCTCATGCCAGTACACAGACAGGGGGTTTGCCATCCTGAATTTGCTCCCCTTCTGTGCCGGCGAGGAGACTGAGGTCCACAGGAGAGGCGGGACTTGCCGAGGTCACCTTGCTGCTCTGTGACAAAGAGGACCCTGACTTCAAAATCGGGCGTAAACCCAAGAGAAAGAGAGAGGGTCAAAGAAGCCACATCTTCCTTTCTTCCAAAGGACATTCTACTCAAAGCCGCCCTTGGAATCTTGTTTGCCCCCTTGTGCTTTTCTGGGCCTGGTTTGGCAATCTCAGGAGGAAAACACGCTGCGTTTTGCAAATGTGTGCAAATAACAAACATGCCCCTTATGTCCCAGGCAGACTCATTGCACACGCATCAGGGCAGGTGGCAAAATGCAGTCATGCAGCCTGGAATGAAAAGTGTTTTACACTTAGTTGCTTATGAGAAATTCAGTGTTGGAATTAAAACGCCTTCCTGGCACAGGTGCTGTGCTAATGGTGCCATTTCTCATAATAAAACTTTGCTTGGAGAAAAACGCTTATATCTCAGAGATATTGATTCTAATTCCTATTTCTTTTTCTTCTTCTCCCCCATCCCCCCCTTTCTGTTTCTCTTCACAGGAAAAAGTAGAATATGCCTTCCTGATTATTTTTACAGTCGAGACATTTTTGAAGATTATAGCGTATGGATTATTGCTACATCCTAATGCTTATGTTAGGAATGGATGGAATTTACTGGATTTTGTTATAGTAATAGTAGGGTAAGTCCCTTTTATTTTGGGGAAATATTTGGAAGTTGGGGGGCAAGGAGTAATGGAAAGCCACAGTTTTTTGAGGGGATATGGTTGCTCTTCTCTGCTAGGGCTTGCAGCTAGAACCTGCCAGATGGTTTTGAAGATGGGCGATACTGCTATCAGTATCGGGCAGAGACTGGTTCAAATCCCCTTGTTGTTCTTACTTCCCTTCCAGTAATGGGTATAGAAGGAGGTTGAAGCTCTTGATGTAAGAGGGGTCATTTTATGAGGCCTTGGGTCTTCACAGATAGGCCAGCCCTGCTGATGGTTAGAGTCAAATGAGTAGAACTCTTATACTTAGCACCCCGCTAAGTTAAAAACAAAAAAACCCCAAACCAGTATTACAGTAATAAATCCTTCAGAGAAGTAAGGTACTCTGCTATTTAACATCCCTGAGCAAAGCTATTAATTTTTTTCTGCTGACTTGTGGGAAAAACTTTGGCATGCTACCACCCCATTTTAAATAACAAAACAAGGGGCGCCTGGGTGGCACAGCGGTTAAGCGTCTGCCTTCGGCTCAGGGCGTGATCCCGGCGTTCTGGGATCGAGCCCCACATCAGGCTCTTCTGCTGGGAGCCTGCTTCTTCCTCTCCCACTCCCCCTGCTTGTGTTCCCTCTCTCGCTGGCTGTCTCTATCTCTGTCGAATAAATAAATAAAATCTTTAAAAATAAATAAATAAATAAGTAAGTAAATAAATAAATAAATAACAAAACAAGGGTCTGAATAATGTCAGGTATCTGGCATGAAATGAAATAAGCCAGAAAATGCAGAGAAGGAGGCATTCTCCAGAAATCCTGTCACAGGAAGGAGACACCAACAGTTTAGTTAAAGAAGAGTGTTAAAAAACAGTGGCCTGTGTTGTGTGGCTCTGGCCCTGCCACACCTGGAAATTTTGCCAGTGAGAGAAGAAAATGAATCCGCATCAGAGGAGTGCTGGGCCTTTGGACCAAATACCCATATAGGGAAAGAATATGTATCCCTTTGGTGAGTCTTCGTTACCCAGCTATAAGGTGGGTTGCTCCTAAAATTATATGTGGTCCTACAGAGAGAGATTGTTAAATGACCTCTCTGTGTTCATCTCCATAACGTTGGTCAATTGCCTTTTGAAGTTGAGCGATGTAATTTTTCTTATAGGCTACTTTTTTTAAAAATCGTGAATCCTTTGGCTTTTCGTGGGAGACCAGTATAGCTGGATGTTAAGAGAGTGGGATAAATTTTAAGTCTGCTCCTTAAAGCCTAGGAAATTCAAATGGGATCCAAAATGGTGGCCCAGTGGGATAATTAGATGTAAGGGGAAAAAGTCAGCTTTTGCAAAAACCACCATAGGACATGGCAGGTAAGGTATTACTGCAAAGGAAGCGTGGCTAAAGTGAACCGGTAGCAGGTATGTACCATGCTTTCCTGTATTTGCTGAAATCTAATAAGGAGTGGCAACCAGGAGCCTTGCAGGTCTCTGTTCTGGATTACTCTTGCTGTGCCTCTCCTGAGCCTGGACTTTATGTTCAGCTATAGGATGGAGATGCTTAGCTCCATTTATTTTGTCCTTACCCTACAATCACCTCAGCTTTCTACCTTGAGACATTTTTCAGACTACAGTAGAGCACAAAGACAGGGAATCAAACAGAGGGTGGTGGTCTCATTGCATTGAGAAAACAGAGACAAGAGTCCAGGAAGGCCAATGGGGCTGAAATTTGACAAGCATGGGATGGGAGGGAAGGGGGCTTTCCAGAGCAAGAGCCCCATAAATATGCCTTGGGGTCCTCTTGAGCTTTGCCTGAAGAATAATCTATACTTACAGGGGGTGAGAATCCATGAGGCCAGTCAAATAATACTACTAGGGAAAAAGAAAGAGAAGCCGGAGAATGTTAGCTGAATAATAACTACGATTCACATAGGTCCGAGAGATGTTCAAGTTATGACCAACCAGAATGAAAAGGCCTCAGTAAACACCCTGGACTGTCAGTAGAGACCCCAGAAGGGGCATTAGTAGTAGGGCTAAACTAACTCTAGGGTAGGGGTTGGCAAACTATGGCCAATGGTCCAAATTCAGCCTGCCACAAATTTTTATAAATAAAGTTTTATTGTAACATTGTCACATGCATTTGTTTATATAGTTGAGTTGAGTAGTTTAGGTCCACAAAGCCTAAACTATTTACTATCTGGCCCCTTATGGAACAGTTTTGCCAACCCCTGCTAGAGAGTAGGGATCACCTGAATTTCCTTGCTAATAATGTTTGAAAAGAAGCCTGAAAAGGAGCAAACTGATGTGCAAAACAAACTGCCTGCCAAAACAAAACTCAACACTCTTTAAAGGAAGACAACAAAATCCAGACACTTAACAAGTGTGCAGCATCCAGTTAAATCCTACAGCCTTTAATTAAGACATATGACCCATAACATGGAGGAAATTCCATCCATAGAGACAGACCTAGAAATGACAGAGATAATGGAATTAGTAGATAATTGCTTTACAAGACTTTAAAAATAGCTGTTATGAATATGTTTATGGACATAAAGGAACACATGCCCGCAAAAGAAAAGATGGGACAATATAAGAAAGAACCACATGGGACTTTGAGAGTTGAAAAATTTTCCTGGATTGGCTTAATAGCAAATTAGACACAACAGGAAAAAACAAAAATCAAGGAACTTGAAGACCTAGCAATAACACAAAGAATAATGATGGGGAAAATTGAACACCACCTCGGTGACCTGCAGGGTAATATCAAGTGGTCTAACATACATATATTTGGGGTCCCAGAAGAGAGGAGATAGAGGGGAGCCAGAAACAATATTTGAAGAAATGACTCCAGATTTTCTAAATGTGATGAGAAATGTAAGCTCACAAATTTAAGAAGCTCAACAAAGCTCAAGCCAAGTAAACATGAAGAAAACTCCATCTAAGTACACCATAATCATAATGAAATTGCTCAAAACCAAGGATAAAGAGAAAATCTGAAAAAAGTAATCAAAGAAAAAGACATCCCTAGACTTCTCGTCAGCACTATAGAAGCCAGAAGACAGTAGAGAGGTATCTTTAAAGTGCAGGGGAAAATGTCAACCCAGAATTCTTATTCAGGGAAGATGGCTTTCACAATTGAGGTAAAAACAGACTTTTTCAGACAAACCAAAGCTGAGAATTCACCACCTGTAAACCTGTACCTCAACAAATATTAAAGGACTTTCTTCACACTGAAGGAAAATGAAATAAAAAAGAAACGAAGAATTCCAGAAAGGGTAAATGCAAGGGTAAAAAAAACATTTTTTCCTCACTTTAAAATCTCTTTAACTGATTATTTAAACCACAAGTAGTAACAATGTATTGTGGAGTTTGTAGCTTCTATGAAAGTAAAATATGTGACAATAATCGCACAAAGGACAGGAAGAAGGAAATAGCTATATACTACTGAAAAGAGCATGTACAGTTGGTGGTAAATGTGATAAAATATTATTTGAAAGTAGACTATAATAAGTTAGAGATGTATGTTGTAAGTCCTGGAGCACAGGCCTGCAAAGTTCAGCCCATAGGCCAGGTATGGTTTATTGCCTTTTTAAATTTTTCACATATACGAAGTATTTTCCTGTCTGCTTTGGAAGATTGTTTTATCAGAAGACAGTCACACTCACTCATGTTTGTGGCTATTTGGTGTTAGGATGGCAAAGTTGAATAGTTGTGACAGCGACCCTGTGGCCTGCAAGTCCTAAAATAGTTACTGTCTGACACTCCACAGAAGATTTTTGCTGACATTTGCCCTAGAGGAGCCACTAGAAAAATAAAGAGGTATAGTTAATAAGCCTGTGTTGGAGATTAAATAGAATTTTTAAAAGCTCAATTAATTCAAAAAAGGGATGAAGAAAAAAGGAACAATGGACAGGGCAAACAGAAAACAAATAGCAAGACAGCAGATTTAAGCCCAGCTAAATCTTTATTAGAATCCGAAGTTTATCAGATTTTATACATAAAAAAACCCAGACCCACCTCTATAGTATCTACAAGAAACGTAACTTATAAAGACACAAAGAATTTGAAAGTAAAAAGCCAGAAAAATACATACCACGTGAAAACTAATCAAAAGAAAGGTAGAGTGGCAATATTAGTCCAAAAAAGTAGACTTCAGAACAAGGAATATTATCAAGGATAGAGACATTTTATAGGGATGAAAGAATTCTTTCATCAAGAAGATGTAATAATCATATATGTGCCTAATAACAGAGCTTCAAAATACACCAAATAAAACCAGAAAGAATTGAAAGGAGGAATGGACAAATCTATTATTGTGCTTGTACATTTTAATACTTCTCTCCTGAGTGGTGATAGAACATCTAGTTAGAAAATCACTAAATATATAGGGAGATTTGAACAATACCACCTAACTTGACTTAATTGGCATTTTTATAACACTCAAGACCAGAAAGCACATTCTTTTCACATGCACATGGAACATTGACCAAGAAATATCGTGGGCCATAAAATAAGTTTCGGTGAATTTAACAGTATTAAAATCATACAAAATTATGTATTCTGAATGAATTTAGCAATGTTTCTGGAAAGAAGGTCAGTATTAAAATGTGAATTTCTGTATGCTAGTCATGAACAATTGGAAAATGAAAATTTAAAGACATTATTTACTACAGCATCAAAAAGCATGAAATATTTAGGGATAAATGGCATACTACAAATGACTGAACTTTGCTGAGAGCAATTAAAGAATACCTAAATAAATGGAATGATGTACCATGTTCATGGATTGGACAGCTCAGTTATTGTTAGGATATCAGTTCTTCTCAAACTGAGCTGTAGATTGAATCCTAATCTAAATCCCAGCAAGATTCTTGTAGAGATTGACAATTTATTCTAAAACTTATATGAAAATTAGAGAGGCTCTCAGCTAGCCAAAGAAATATTTAAGAACAAAGCTGGAACCTGATCTTAAGGCTTACTATAAAGCTATGGTAGTCAGGACTACTGTATGATGTCGGCAGAAGAAGTAGACATGAAGGTCAACGGAACAGAATTAAGGATTCTAGAAATAGACCTATCTGTATGTGATCAATTGATTTTAGACAAAGGTGCCTTGATAATTCAGTGGCTTGAATTATAAATTGTATTAAATTGTAGTCAGTGGTACTGTAACAACGATTTACCCATATGAAAAGAAGAATCTTTATTCTTACTTCGTAACATACATAAATATTACCTTAAAATGGATCATAGAGCTATGTGTGAAAGCTAAAACTATATAATGTCCAGAGGAAGATTTTTATGACCTTGAGGCAAACAGAGATTTTTTAGGACCCAAAAG
Organism: Ursus americanus; assembly: GCF_024610735.1. Taxonomy (NCBI): domain Eukaryota; kingdom Metazoa; phylum Chordata; class Mammalia; order Carnivora; family Ursidae; genus Ursus; species Ursus americanus. Next base: position 35,757,561 of record NC_142140.1, on the reverse strand, counting down.
TACCAGCTATAAGAGAAATAATTAAAATTTTGGAGCTTACCAAAATTTAAGATTTTTCTTCAAAAGATAGTGTGAAGAAAATTAAAAATTAAAGCATAGGTTAGGAAAAAATATTCACAATACAGTTACATGACAAAGGACTTGCATTCAGAATATATAAAGAATTCTTATAATGTATTGGTAAGAAAACAACCCAATATATAAATGGGCAGAAGATTCGAACAGATCTTCACAAAAGAAAGTATGTAAATGGTTAACAGGCACCTGAAAAGATGTTCAACATCATTAGTAATTAGAGAACTGCAAATTAAAACCACAATGACACAATACATACCCACTAGCTTTACTAAATAGAAAAAGACTGACAATGACAAATCTTAGCCAAGATACAGAGCAACTGGAACTCTCATACACTGCTTGTAGAAATGGAAAATGGTGCAGTCACTTTGGAAAAGTTTGCCAGCCTTTAACAATGTTAATCATACACTAACCACATGACCATATTAACCAGCTCTACTCTTAGGTACTTACCCAAGATAAATGAAAACACATGCTCACAGAGACTTTATTCATAATGGATGAAAAACTGGAAACAACCCAGATATCTCCTAACAAGTGAATGGATGGATTCATTGTGGTATAGTCGTACAATGAAATATCCCAACAATAAAAAGAAATGAACTGTGGATAAATGTAGTAACTTGGATAAGTCTCAAAAACATGGTGAGCAAAAGAAGTCAAGAGAACATATATTGCATGATTTCATTTGTAAAAGATTCTAGAAAAGGGAAAAAACAACCCAAAGTGATAGACAGCCAATCAGTGGATAGCAAAGGCTGAGCCGAGAGGGAGATAATTGCACAGAGCCGTTAAAGAACTGTTGGGGATGGGGGAAATGTTCTAGATCTTGGCTGTGGTGTTTGCACTTGGACTTCTACATTTGTTAAGACTCCTCTCGTTGTATACTTTAAGTAGATGTATTTTATCATTTATAAGTTGAGCTGCAACAAAGTTGACTTAAGTAAAAAAAATCATCTGGGAAACTTAAATAGGAATGGACTCACTGGTCTTTCTCATGAAATGTGAAGAACTTGAGAATATCAGATTTGTTTTTATCCAAAATATGCATTGAATTACAGTCAAAGAGCAGAAGAAAAGTTAAGAAAAGAAAAGTTATTAGGTCTTCATGTGAATCACATTTCTACTCACTAAAGTTTCCAACTGCAGGCTGTATCTCAATCCAATGGATTTTCCATTCCAAGCCAACTGTGACCTATTGCTTTTGTCAAGATTCCCAATAACAGAGACATGAGGGAAGTAATTGATACTTCTAAAATATTAACCGTAATAGTGTGACCACAAGAGGACTCAATGTGTCTACCAGAGCTGATAGTGTTCCCTGTACAGAAAAGTTTATTCCATCCCCCGAATGCTTCAGTCAACATATATTTCAGCCTCATCACTTCAGCTTTTGTGAAGAAGAGCACGGGGCACTCATGCTGGTGCTTCTAACTTGAGTCAGTTTAGGTAGCTCCTTGCCTTTTTCTCCTGCATTGGGGTAAATTTTATAATATTCTGGATCAAATACTTTCTGTCCTGAACTCTCCAGGCGTGTGGTACTTTTTTTTTTTTTTTTTTTTTTTTGTCAGGGGCAGGGAGGGTGTTATGAGTGGTGAAGGGAGTAGAATCACAGAATATTAGACTGGGAAGGGCAGGGCTCTGGATCATTTAATCCAGTTTTCTCCCTTTACAGAGGAGGAATCTGAGGCCCAGAGGAGGAGAGGAACTTTCCTAAAGCTTCCTAATTCTTAGGAATGGAAGCCAGCCCCAGCCCCTTCCACCCCTGGCTATCTGGAGAAGGCAGCCAGCTTCCCTCTCTGGCTCAGGTTCCTCTGTAATGGGAGAGAGACAACATTCACCTGTTTTCAAGGGCACTGCTGAAGAACAAGGGGTGAAAGGACCGTGGAGTACGCACTGTAAAACATAGACACTTGAAAGTGATCTTCAGTCACCACCTGCATAAATTATTTTCCTAACCCCTTGGGATGCAAATTCCTGTGGCTGCCACAGTTTCAGAAGAGTTTGAGGTTTTCTTTCTTCCTTGTTCTTTGTTCTTGTGAAGCTATGAACTTGTTTTGAAGGGGAGACTTTTAACTTGAGCCTTGCTGCAGGGGTTTAGAGTAATTAAAAAAAAAAAACTATTCTAATGAGAGAAACCGATCATAAATATGATCTATTTCCCCAGCCATAACTAGAGAGAGCCCACCATCTGAAGGTTTGAAAAGGTAGAGGCTTGATTTACTCCCCCCTGGCGCCACCCCCCTCTGCCCCCCGCCCAGGTTGACTGCTAATTGCTGTAGTGTTGTTAAAACAAATGGTTGGTCTTGAAGTGCCCCGGAACGACAGGACTATGCCTGATCAGGACTGTAATCAGACCACCCTGTGTTTTATGGACTTCGTGTCTTGGCAGTCCAGAGGCATGCCAGTGGGGGCAGAGTTTCTGCTTCAGCTCCTAATTAAACTTTGGAAACCTTTCCTTTGTTGCTGGGCCAGTCATCCCCACAATCTGATTGGCCGGAGTTGATTCTATTTGAAATGGGCAAATTTATATTTATGCTGAAAAACAAGCAATAATTCCAAAGAATAAATGTTTATTTGAAAGAGCAAAAGTAACTGTCAAGTGAGCAGATTGTCTGAAAATAGCTTTATCCGAAAAACCTTTGGAGAGTAGGAAAAAATGTGTCATGGCTGCCAGATACAATATTATGCACATTTCAAAAGAGAAAATGACGATATGAATCCCTTACCTTGGGTTACTGCTTTTGGCCTTTGCACAACTCCTCAGCATCTGTGATTTACATCATTCCTTGAACATCCCTATGCGGGTGGAGGGGTGTATGTGTATGTGTTTGTGTCAGGGGCTGTACCAGAAATGGTGTAACATGTTGATTAAGATTTGGGACTTTGAGATCAATATTCATTCGCCCATTGATTTACTCCTCAGATATTCCTTGAGCACCTTCTGTGTTGAGAACTGTTCCAGGCACTAGGCTTGAACAGACTAAAGGAACAAATGAACAACACAGACTTAAAGTCCCTGCCCTCATGGGACCTGGATCCTGGGAGGGGGGCCAACATACCTGGATTCATATGTTAGTTCTACGCTAATAGTGTGACCTTGGGTAAGTTACTTGCTCTCATCAAGTGTGTTTCCTCATGCGTAAGATGATAAGAATCCCTACTGCGTAACACTTTGTGAGGACTGAGATAATGTATGTAAAGTGTTTGGCACATAGTGAATGTGCATGGAAGGTAGCTGCCATGTTGGTTGTCCTCACGACTTCCGTTCTGGTCAGTCCACCTGTCGTCCTTGGATCCCTGGTGAGTCCCCTCTTCCATGGGACCGGACTTGCTCAGGGATGCTCTGTTGGCAGGAAAACAGCCGAGCTCAGTCCTTGTCCCCACTCATGTCACAGGTAGGGGTGGCTTTTGGGCTACACAGCCTGATTCTTGCCCTTGCCCTGCTTCCCCTTCATGAAGGCAGCCGCCCCACAGAATTAGCCCTTGTGCAGAAATAACTACTATTCTCCTCCCATGTTGCTTCCCTGGGTGACGGACTCTAACATTTCTTCCTTCTTTTTTTCAGATTGTTTAGTGTAATTCTGGAACAATTAACCAAAGAAACAGAAGGCGGTAACCACTCCAGTGGCAAGTCAGGAGGCTTCGATGTCAAAGCCCTCCGCGCCTTTCGGGTGTTACGACCACTTCGACTAGTGTCAGGAGTGCCCAGTAAGCACGTCTTGTTTCCTAAAGCCAGGAGTTTGTTGACTTGGTTTTCCTTCTGGGTGGGGCTCAGTATTCTGGAGCCGAGCGCTGCCGGGTGAGTGCGGTGTGCCAGCCAGGGGCTCCTCAGACGACCACGGAGGCCTTCACGGTTCACAACACGCTTTTGCTTGCGTGGTCACTTTGGACCCCCGTGACGGCCCCGAGGAAGGGCCGGTAGTGATTGTTGTCTTCCTGATTTTGTAGGAGAACCTTGTCTTACAGAGACACCGAGTGAGTGGTGACACGAGGCCTTGAGGTCAGGCCTCCTGATTCCGGGCTGGTTTTCCTTCTTGGACACCTCGCTGCCACCACCTCCTCCCGCTCCCAGGCCTGCCCCTCTGAAAGTGGTGGCTTATGCAAACGAGGAGGGTGTTGGAGGGCTCCCCGCCGACTGGCTTTCTTCAAGTGAGCAGCAACGGGGCTGGACTCCTGAAAAGTCTGCTCAGCTCTCCACTATCAGGAGTTGTACATATCCGGCTCTGGGGGAAGAGATGGATGCTTCCGGGTCCTCCTTGTATGGAGGGTAGGGTAGGACCTGCTTGCTGGTGGTTTGGAGGACCGAACGAGATGATGCGGGGAGAGCCCCCGCAGCACAAGGTCTAGAGCACAGAGGTGGCCCTCCATGGCGAGAGATGCTCTTTTCCTCCACTAGGCTGTGATACCTCTCCGTGCCAGGCCCTAGTTTGCTTTTTGCTCCAGGCGTCTGGGCCAGGTGGAGTGCCACCTGAGCTGGGACAGATGCTCTGGCTGTGCTCTGGCCAGCAGCTCTGGGCTGCTTCTGCTCTTCTAAGGAGCATGGAGTGTGCTTCACTGAGCTCTCTCCCTGATGGGACACCCCTGGTGGGAACTTGACGGTAGTCCTAGCACCTCTCCAGGGGTACGGCGGCAGCTGCCTGCTCTAGCTGGAGGAGGGAGATGGGATGATAGGACGTGCCTGTTTTTCACGACTCATAAAGCCATCAAAAGAGCACAGGTCATGGTTTTGCCTCTCCAGAAGTTCTTCGTGAAATTTTATTAAACCTGTTGGCACTTGGGACACACCAAAAATTCTCTGGAAAAAAAAAAAAAAAGATTTACAAATTTAACATTTTAAAATGTAGGAAGTGGTGTTTTATGTGTACTTGTTTTTCCAGATGGTTCATTTATTTTCATTGAAAAAGATCAGCCCAAGTCAAAACCACAGAGCTGTCTGGAAGCAATTGAGAAAAATAGAAATACCTTGGAAATGACTGGTTCTGTTATGTGTAACATGATGAAATGAGAAGTTCAATGAGCAAGCACGTTCTTTCAGATTTAGTTGTTATAGCTTAATCTAATCTCAAAGTAACCACGACAGCCTTGTTTCCCCCAATGAGCAAATGACAGGACAGCCTGTTCGCCGCATGTGTTGTACGGACGAGCGGGTGCTGTGGCTTCACGCATGCAGGTCTGGCCGGTGAAACTCCCCAAACTCACAGATCATTGTTCTGGCTTCCTTGTTTAACGAGGTTTTCACTAAATGACTAGTCTAGTATTCCCAGGTGCTCTTGGGAACCAGTTTTAAACTACATTTCTTCCTTTTCTCCCTTATAACATGACAGAGCTCTCCATCACTCTCTCCCAGAAGTCAACAGGGAGACATGGGGACCTGAGTCTTGTTGAGGACTTTTCAGCCTCCTTTTAATTACCTTAGTGGAGAACACCCAAGTCTCACGTCAGCCCCAACTGGGAGATGGGTCGGGGGCTCTGGGTCATGATGTTTTCCATGCTGGTTGTCAACTGGGGCCTAGTGATTTCTTAAGAATCCTGAAATGGTTAAAAATGCCGGGGAAGGTGTGACTGTTTATACTTGTCTCAGAATTGTCTTGTGCCCTCTATAGAGAATTCAGACTGTTCTATAAGACACGATTTTGTGTGTGCCTGTATTCATTCGTTGGGAGGTAAATATGTATTGTCAAAGAGAGTGCTTCAGACATTTGTGGAGTTCTTAACCACCCATGCTCAGATGATAAATATTCATCAGAGTCCTGGACCAGCAAATGGGAAAGAACCCTACAGATCTTCTGGTCCATGGGCGTCCTCTTTTAGACGAGGAAGCCAAGGGCTGTGGAGGGGCAGCAACTCACAGATTCTCACAGCCAGTCGGCGGCTGAATGGGAACAGACGCACGCTGTCCCAGTTCCTGGTCTCGTGTTCTTTCCATTCCACCCCACTGTCTCCTGAACTGGAGTCCCACCAGCTCTGCCGTACACGCTGCTTATGTACGAAGGAGCCTAATGTACGGAAAGTCTACACAGTCACGTTAAGACAAACTTCATTATCTCATCAATTTGGCCAATCTGAAGTACAGTAGTTACAGCGAACAAACATGCTCACGGGACTCACGGCTCACTACCATAGAATTCAGAAGAGCTAACTGCCAGATGATGATTTTGAATGGGCCATCCATGTTTTAGAACAAACAAAAAATGCCCAAATGAACAAACAAACCCATCTGAGCACATTAGAGCAGTTACTTCTTTCCATCTAATTCCTGATAAAAGGTGAAAATGTTAGAAGTCCTCTTATTAATCATTTTTTTCCTAAAACCATTTGAGCATTGAAATGGCTGAAGGTAATACCTAGGACTGGGGTTGTAATGAGGGTCTTGGAAAGACGGGCTCTTCCTGAGTCTGAAACCCTCTTCTCGGTTGTCCCTCCCCATCTCCTCCCTCTCCTCTTCCCGTGTACTGATGATCTCGGGCAACTCTTGTTACTGTTGCTGATGAATATTCTTCTCTTTGGTCAGTGTGTTCTGACTTGTCTTACTTTAGCGTCCTGGCTTCTTTCACTCATTCTTTGAGTATGTATTGGGAAAGTGAGGAGACACTGTAAAGGAGCAGTGTGAAGGAGGAGAGACGGCGCGGAGGGGAGGGGGTGGAGAGGGAAGAATGGGGAGAGCGTGACCGGTGCAGAGCAGCGGGTGTGTTCACGGGGTGGGGGGAGAGCACAGTTGCTAAACCGGGGAGTCTGGAAGCCTGGCCGCAGTGTAGATTCTGGTTTCTTGCTGACCCTCAGTCTGCTGCTTCTGCCCACCTGCTCCTAATCTCAGTGTTGCCTCGCCTGCCCTCTTCCGTGATCTCACTCCCATTCTGCCCCGTGGCTCTGAGTGTTGCTCTATGCAGAGAGCTTCCAGGTGTCCATGCCTTACCTTCGTCTCTCAAGTCCACATCCCAGCTGCACAACACTTCCCTTTTAATGCCAGGCCCATGATCAGACTTTCTAGTGCAAAGCAGCTCTTGCCCCTCTCCTCCCTCCCTGTTGCAGGGGGAGACTCCTTTTGACATGCTTATTTTGGGTTAGGCACGGAGCGGGGGAGGCTTACCTCAAGACCTTGCCTCCATGGGTGCCTTCTCGTCCCTCAAACTCATTTGCTGGATTCATCCTGATCCTCAAGCTGTCCTGCCTGGAGAGCCCAGCACTCCCTAACCACCTCTCTGCCGGCCTCGCCTCCTGCTGCCTTGTCTGTCTTTCTAAAGAGGCTGCCTTTTACCAGTGGACTCAAGTCCAGCCCTGTGATCCACATTTAATACCCAGAGCTCCATTGCTGCAATCTGCTTTTCTTTCCTGAGCTGCTTTCCACTGTGTGACCACCAACCAAGACTCACTGGTGCCCGGCCCCCGTTGCCTGGCTCACCTCCGGCTTCTGGTGCTCTTCCCAGGCCCACTTGTGCAAATCCATCCTCTTCCACGTTTAGGCCCTGGCGAGAGGGGGCTGCTGCCCAGTCCTTTGTCTTACCCCCACTCGGAAGCGATGTCTTTCATCCATCCCTCTTTAATTTTAATTGTTTGATATTACTCCATAGTGTCCGTGTGCTGCCCTAGGGTAATTTGTGTTTAATTCTGATGTCTCCTTCTAGGACATACCCTCTTCGAGAGAAGGCACTTTAGTAATACATCTTCGTATTCCCCAAAGCACTAAACTTTACGCTTGCCACGTGATCGCTGTTGAAAGCATTTTGTTGAATGGGTGAACGCACGCATGAATAATCACTGACTTCGACACTGGGCAGTCAGTCCTCTCTCCGGGCCTTAGTTTTTCCATCTGTCAAGGGAGGCAATTGGATTAGATGGTCTTTTAGGTTCCGTTTTAACTTATCTCACATCCAGGTTTAATGTTAATTTAATGTTAAATATCTCTGTGTTTTATTACTATGTCATATGTATATATGTGTACATATATTTGTGTATACATACACGTATGTATCTTTGAAGTTCCTCCCTGGCTCACAAACTTTTTTTTGTCTCTCCTAGGTTTACAAGTTGTCCTGAACTCCATTATAAAAGCCATGGTTCCCCTCCTTCACATAGCCCTTTTGGTATTATTTGTAATCATAATCTATGCTATTATAGGATTGGAACTTTTTATTGGAAAAATGCACAAAACATGTTTTTTTGCTGACACAGGTGAGTAATGAAAACAGTAGCTAACCTAACTTTAAAAAATATTAATTTTTCCCAAAATAACTTCTGTGGTTTGGGGAAAATCTAAAACAAAATGGTGGGGGGTGGAAGCCAAATATACCAGTAAAAGCAGTAAGGACCAGCCAGTTCTTAGCATGAATTATGTTCAGAATAAATGAGGATTTAACCTCCTTTTTTATCCTGATTTCCTATGTAATGCATCTTGGCAAAAAAGATGAGGTACCCCCAATACAAGAACATGAGGGGAATCACCATCATTGTTCCCTACACACTTAAGAAAGGGGCTGTAGAGTCCGGGCAGGGGAGAGAGCCATGGATTCTGAGTACAGAAGCAGCAGGTGCCACGGAGGAGGGCGTCTCTGAAGTGGTCCTCGAGGGTCAGGTGGGGGTCCGCCAGCATAGCCAAGAAGCAGGGGGTCCAGGCTCTGGCAAGGGCACTCGGCTTCCGCCAGCTTTGGGCTTCCTGCTGTTCGTGTCTGGAGGGGTGAAGCCGCTGTGCTCTGTTTGCAGATATCCTAGCTGAAGAGGACCCAGCGCCGTGTGCGTTCTCAGGGAATGGACGCCAGTGTGCCACCAATGGCACGGAGTGCAGGAGTGGCTGGGTTGGCCCAAACGGAGGCATCACCAACTTCGATAACTTTGCCTTTGCCATGCTCACCGTGTTTCAGTGCATCACCATGGAGGGCTGGACAGACGTGCTCTACTGGGTGAGCGGCTGGAGGACCGAGTGTGTGGCGTGTTCTTTCTTTGGATAAGAGTGTTTCGTTCGCTAGAGCTGTTGAAGAGTTAGCTGGGGGAAAAAAAAAAAAACAAAACCCTTGCAGTCAGTTCTTGGGAAGGGAAGCAGACCCTCTCCTCACTCAGTGAGACTCCTCCTCCTTCTTCCTCAGGGCCCTCGTTTCTATTCCAGAAAGCCACTGTGTGATGTTGGCTGCCTCCCTCCCCTGTGCTGTCTGCGGACTTGCTGCTCAGTGTGCCCACGAGTCCTTGCTTCAGAGGAACTCCCAAAGTCAGGGCCGTTCTGAATTAAACTCTTAGAGAGCCAGGGGTTATTTTCCAGGTTAAGAGGCTCCTGGACTTCCATGAGCTTGATTTTTTTTTTTAGCATAAAGGTAGGTTGCTCTACCAGACCCTAAACAGAAGATAGGGAATATAAATCGGATCCCTTATGCTCTCCATGAACTTAGTACAACCTTCAGGCCAAAATGGATTTTTCCCTTATTATACTCTTTCCCTTTTGCATCTTCAGCATTCCCATAAATCAGCCAAGCACAAACCCCCACCTCTCTCTTCCTTTCTCTTTGGAGCTCTAGAAGTCTGGCAGAGAGGGTGGGAAAGGCCCATCAAACTTCCAGGCCTGGCGGACCCATCCAACCTGCTGTGAAAACAGACGCCCCTTCTATGGCTAAGGCCTGGTTCTTCTTGTTCCTGAAAGAGCCAGAAGGGTTTGCTATAAATGAAGAACAGTAGTATTTTAACAACTATTTTCCAGAGCTGAGTATGTTTGTATGCTCATTTATTTGGTAGAATTTGAAAAAGCTCATAAAAGTTTAGAAATTAATTTCCATGGCACAGATTGCTGGGGAAAACAGCTGACATGCAGATTTTGAGCCGAAATCCAAGTTCAAATGGGATTAATCAGGATTCCAATAATGATTTGTTAAAAGGCAATTAGTAATAAAGTACTTCTTGAATGGGCAGTCTTTAGTTAGAAGGCCTACAAATTGAGAAGTAGCTTCTGGAAGTATCTAAATTTTAGACTCTTTACAGGGTTCCATATTCCTTTATAACTTCAGAGAACCTGACACATGATGGTTATAAATAGGTTTTTGCTTCCCTTCACCAGTGAACACCATGCTTACAGGATTGTAGAAGTCCTCATATAGTCAATGTTAGGCCAAGAAGGTATGCTTTTATTTTCCTCCCCAAAGCGTGAGTCTAGTTTGGTAAAAAAGTTTTGAGCATTACCAACATGTTGTATCTTGTTTCTCTCTCTTCCCTTCCTTTGTCTTATCGTCCTGGGAAAGAGAGAGAGAAAGAGTGTGTGTGTGTGTGTGTGTGTGTGTGTGTGTGTGTGTGTGTGTGTGTACGTACACGTGTCTGTGTCCGTGTGGGTATGCATGTCTGTTATTTATACCCATCAGACAATGCCTTTCATGAAGAGGAAGAAGGAGGGAAATTATATTGGATGAGCCAAGATTACGGCCATGACAAGGGGACCTTCAAATTAGATAAAGCGTTCATCGTCAGTATTGTCTTCAAAGTTGCAAATCCTAGTTAGATTAGTTGAGGTCTCAATCCCACTCTTGCCTTAAAGTTTCTGATACACAGAAAAGATTCATCCAAATAGCCCAAACTTTGATCCCTGGCCCCCCACCAAACGGAGCAGAAACAACATTTTGATTTTTAAAAAATCTGGCTCCTCTCAGCTCTGCTGGTCTCTCTGTTGTCAGAGTGAATTGTCCACTGCTGACCCAACATGCCTTGACTAATACACAATTTTATACTTTATGTTATATTTTGCACATGGATTCTCTCATGACAATTTTCCTGTTGTCAAGCAAGTGAGAACTCTGAGTATGTGATTAAAGGAGAGAAAACTCCATGCACCCAGAAACAAAAGTTTCCATTGCTTTCCTTGGAACCTTTAAGTATCACCTAGGATTGTATAATTATTATCTCTATTGTTAATATGACAATCACAGAGTTAATAATTTGACAATATAATAATTATATTCTCTGTGAATTACAGGGCATCTTTATTCTGATGGAGGAACTCGAGTAATTTATCAACATTATCCCAGTCTATATCCCTTTCTTAGAGGGTCTGGAATTTTGAAGGTCAAACAGTGGTGTATAGAGAGACCACTGAACATCCCTAGGGTCCTACAGCTAGTGATTGTGGTTCTTGGTCTAGAACAGGGGTCTGTAGACCTACAAGGGGCCAGATAGTCAATATATTTGGCCTTGCAGACCATAATATCTCTGTAACAAAGACACAGTTCTTCCTTCTGTCTGCCCATGGCACTCAGAAGCAGCCATAGACAACACATAAACAGATGGATGTGGCTCTGTTCCATTAAAATTTTATTTCTGGACCCTGAACTTTGAGTTTTATAGAACATTCATGTGTCATGAAAGAATCTTTTGATTCCCCCCCCAACTATTTAAAAATGAAAAAGCTATTTTTAGTTCAAGGGCTGTGCCAAGGCAGGTTGTGGGCTGGGTTTGGCCCACAGGTCATAGTTTGGTGACCCCTGTTCTAGACTGGAACCCAGCACTCTTTCACTGGCATTCTCTACTGTCAGAGGTTTGTGAATCATTCTAGAACACTAGAGGGCAGCTAAGTAATCTCCCATACAGTTCACTAAGATCTTATCCTCTGAAACACATCAGGTTGTTTTTAATTACTTATCGATTACATTTATTAACTCATCAGAGAGATGGACAAGAGCCAAGACACCAAACCTTCTTAATATTTATTGGGCCATGGCCAGGTGGAAGATACACAGTTGTGTTCCAGAACAGACCATCCTTGACCAGTGCAGTGCCTGGCACAGAGCAGGTGCTTGACAACTACTAGTTACTCTTACTGCTTCTGGTACAATTCCATTGTACCACAATTCCATTTACCATTCTACATCAGTGTAGAAAGGCCATGTTTAAATATCAATTTTTGTGGACAACTAGGGTGTAAAGGGAACATCTTGAGAGATAACTAAGGAGATTAGATTATAGATATTGATTGCAAGCAAGTTTCTCAGTCCTTTAGGTGTTTGTATATGGTGGGCAAAGTCTTCACCAGGGATTACTTTGCATCTTGTCAAGCTTATATCCACTCCGTGTTCTCAAGCTTGTTGATGCCTGATTCTCAAGAATTTCTGGCAGTGGGCTGGCTGGGTCTTGAGAAAAGTGCAGGTGGGTCTAATCCGCAGGAAGACATACTTAGAACCATTTGGACATGTGGGAGTTGGATTAACAATTTCTGGTGGGGAAAACAGTCCTACTCACTTTTATAAAGTGAGTTCCATAAGCATAATTACACTGCCATCTGACCCACCCATATTGTCTATGGAGGCAGCAGGGTGTAGGGCAAGAGAAGAGCCTGAGCGCTGGATAGGGCTGGCTGCATGACCTTGGGTGGGTCACCACAACTCTCTGGGCTTTCGCTTCTAGTCTGCAAGGTGCTCAGTTAGACTACACGTCCAGTTCTTCAACTCAGAGGAAATTTTTTTGAAAGATAGGAAATTAAAATAGTGTTGGTTTCAGGAAAGAGCTGTTCATATGTAAATCATTGATGACCTCTTGCCTTAGCGCCAAGCTCTTTCCTCAGTGCACACCGCTATGGAGGTGCTTGCTGCCAGACTCCAGCGGGAAGTTCTCATGGTCACACTGACCATCCATGTTGACATTTAAGACACCTGGGAAATTCCTCTTTCGGTAGCTGAGGGTGTGCGTTTCTGTGCCTTTGCCTTATTCCTTGCTCAGGGGAGCCATGACCACTATACCACGTTCCCAGTAGTGTTTTCACCAGTTAGAAAAAAACAAAAAGCCTGAGGTTGCTCTTTAAGTGGAGGTCAAGAAGGTGCATCTCAGCCTTTGAAATGAGGGGAAAACCATAAACTAAATAGAATATTATTTTCTAGGTACCAGGTGACCCCACATGATGACTTTGATATGAATTTTTAAGAATGAATCTAAATTGAAATCCTTCAGCTCATGCTGATTTTTTTCCCTTGCTGATAAAGACCACGCAGACGAAATCCCCAGCGGAAGTCTTTATTGTCATTTGGGTATACTTGCCAGTTCCCAAGTTGGAACTTGTCCTGTGTATACGGTAAGGTCTGAGAAATACTTACCTCTGAGAAGAGACTTGGGTTGAGAAAATTTAGTTTTGGTCAAAGACTGGCCCCTAGAGCTTAAGTTTTGTTTCGCTTCTCCCACTTTCTGGAGAGTTAGAGTCCGTCTTCTGTGGCCTTCCCTCCAGCCCCCAACTGTCATTCCAGTTGATATTTTTGATCCAAGTAAATGTGAATCTGTCTAACACCTATTCCAAAAAAGTTAAAAGCTTCTTTAATTAAAAAAAAAAAAGTGCCCTCCCAAGTGGAGCAAACTGCTGTTCCTAGAACATTCCCTGGAACAGCAGACTGAGATCTGAATGAGGATTGGTAAAGCAGTTGGCCTGGCCACTGACCAGCCCTCTTTCTCCTCATCCCGGTCAGCTCACAGCTGGAGCCAGCTCTCCCAGGGTGGGTCATCTAGTGCCAGGGCTGTACGAGAGTGAGGTGTCCTGATGGGAGTCCCGGACTTTGCCCATTCCTCCCTCACCCCATGAGCACGCTCTCCCCTGTCACCTGCACTGCTCCCATGCAGGGGAGACAAGCCCAGAGAGGTCTCCATGGAAGGTCCAGACTCCAGGCTGGGCTCTGGCCACTACACCGGGCAGCCTGCTTCTCCACACATGGGTTTTTAAATAAGTTTAGTGGTGTCGTTGCTTTGGAAGAATTAGCCTCTGCCTTCCTGCTGAAATTAGTTTATCCAGCTTAATTAGATCAACAATTGCAGCCATGGCCCTGGTTCATTCATTACTCTAATTGCCAATGTGAGATGTGCAGACTGATATGAGTTCTATTAAGCACATCAATTTTCATGTGGCCAAACAGGTGTTTCATAAGGGATTTAATGCCCTCTCCCTAGATTTCAGCAACAGATGTTAGGTGTTTTTTTTTTTTTTTTTTTAATGTTCTCTTTTCCTGTTTGGCTTCTGCATGAGGCAAACATAGTGAAATGCATGCACTTCATTCTGCAAAGCTAAACTCAGGAGCCAGATAATGTGGAAGAAATCACATGTTTCAAGGCCAAAGGGGCTTGCACCCATGAGGCAAGAACTCTCACAGACCACGTATAGTTCTGTTGGCCGAGATTCTGGGTGTTCCAACAAAGTCAGGCCTGCATTCATTCTGTCCCTGGACTGGCCCTTAACACCTCCTTCCTGGGAGAAGTGTTTGCCTAATTTAACATGGACCTGTGTTGCTGGAAAGTTCCATCTCCAGCCATGAACCTTGAAGCACCTATTTACTCCCAGATGAGAGCTGTTCATGATCAAACCTCCCCTGTGAGGGTCTGCCACGGAGGCCAGGTCTGACTGTGCTTGCTTGAGATTGTTCCAGAAGTAGTGGCACAGGGTTCCTCTGGACCAGCCCTCTTTCACCTAGTCCAAGTCAGCTCACAGCTGGAGCCAGCTCGCGCAGGGTGGGTCATCTAGGTCAAAGGGAGATGTGGGGGATGAGTGCTTCTTTCTTTTTTCTGGGTCCTTCCTTGGGTGCAGTTGGCAAAAATCTCATTCCCCAAGCACGCTTGAATGCGTGTCAGCTAGTTGACTTCTGAACACTTTCCTCTTTGTGTTCAGTGAGCTGTGTTTGCACTCACTGATAGCAGATAATCTAGATTTTAGGTGGGTTAGGTTTCTTTGGATGGCTTGGCTTCCAATAGAAATTTATCATTTTAGAGTTTTTTTTTTTAAGGAAGAGAATTTATTGAGTCAGATATTGCAAGTTTGTCTAAGTAAGACTTTTCTACCATCACAAATTTTGAAAGCAGAAAGTTCTAACGACTTGGGTAGAGTAGGAAATACTTTCCAGCTAAGCACTAGCTTAGAATAGATCTACCAAGACCTGTTCTAATAGTCCATGATCCAAGACTGTTTCCAGTAAGAAAGAGCCTGTGTCAAAGTCTGATTTCCCTGCCTGTGTCAAAGTCTGCTATTATTTGCCCCCAAAGCTATGATGACTCTTCATGGGCGGGCGTGTGTGTGTGTGTGTGTGTGTGTGTGTGTGTGTGTGTTGGGGATGTGTAGTGAATGTGCCTTGGCTACTGTTGTCTCTGATTCAAATCTAAGTAAATGTTTAATAAAATGTATAGAATGCTATCTCTAATGTGACCCTCTCTCTTTATTAGATTCTCTTATTAACCCACTCCTATGAGACCATCTTATTTCTTGCAGATGAATGATGCTATGGGATTTGAATTGCCCTGGGTGTATTTTGTCAGTCTCGTCATCTTTGGGTCATTTTTCGTACTAAATCTTGTACTTGGTGTATTGAGCGGGTAAGCTACACCTCTTTCATCTTGAAAGCAGAGTTCTAAGGACAGTTGCCAAGACCACACAGGTTTTGCTAGATGGGGGCAGCCGGATGGGTGCCAAACCTCCGAGAGGCTTTCTCTCCTACTGAGGCTTCCCAAATCAAGATACTTCCCGGAACTTCACCAGCCTTTATGAAAGAAAGCTATGGAATGGTTATTGACCAGAAATTAATCAGCGTTGTTGCTTGGGATTTAAATAGATTCCATTGCTTGCCTTTCTGTCTGGCCTAAAATGAGATACATTTATAATTGCTTTATTGGTCTGGATCCAAATATGCAGATTAATTAGTACAAAATAGGAGCTAAATGAGTTGGTCCTGGCCGACTTTTGGTAGGCCAGGTTTGTAGATTTCACCAGCAGAACTTACCTGAAGACCAAAGATGAAAGGTCCTAGGTGGGGGTGCCTGTCCTCAGAGCAGTAGTCTCCACCCAAAGCCCTAAGTGGTCTGGCAGCTGCTCCTGGGGCTCCGCTCTTTAGTAAATGGATAACTGATAACTGATTTCCTTACATTTTACAGGTAAATGATGCGATAGGATGGGAATGGCCATGGGTGTATTTTGTTAGTCTGATCATCCTTGGCTCATTTTTCGTCCTTAACCTGGTTCTTGGTGTCCTTAGTGGGTAAGCAGTCAGATCTGTGTTGCACATTCTGCTGCTGCCTCTTGTGGGGCAGCTCTGCGTGTCCCCCAGCTGCTCCCTGCGGCTTCTCTGCATGCGTGTGGACTCTGACGTCCCTTCTGTGTGTTGCTTTTGGATTGAACTGTGATTCTCTCTGCCTGTAACTTGTCTGTGAGATGCTGTGTTTCTGACGCTTGCCACACATTATTAATCTCATGAAAGCGTGTCCCCGAAGCCAGGTGCGTTAGCGTGCCCCTGTGCAGAAGCTGATTGCAAGTGAGTGAGCGGAGTCCCAGCCTTGGCGTCCCCCAGGAGAGGGCCTTTGTCTTTTGTGGCTTTGTTCCCATTCGTGTATAACCTGGCCTTTTTGAGTTAGCCACAGCGTATCATGAATATTTCCAGGGCGTTTTAGATTTTATTGAGAAGGAGAAATAAACCTAGATTAGCACCGTGAGTACTGAACAATTCCGAAATCTTACGTCCTTCAAGTCATTTATTTGCTTGGTTTCCTGCTACTGTCACTGGGAGACTTGTCCCTCTAATTCGTGACTGGTCTTCCCTTGTGCAATCTCTAATGCAGAGTAATGAGCAGCTTTTGCATACACACTTCCCATGGCCTTATGGTCTGGCTCGCTTAGTCACCATTTTTGAACTGTCTTTTGGCCGCCTCTACTCCTTGGATGACCCTCCATAGAGAGGATTCTCCATGGAGAGTGGAGGCTGGCTTGGGAAGGAGATGCCGGTGTTTCTGGGCTCTGCCTTGCCCATATTTGGAGATGCCGTCCCAAGCCCCTGAGGAGGCCCACCCACAGACACCCAGAAAGAGGAGCACCCTGAGAAGGAAGAAGGGGCTGTCTGGGCCCTCCCAGAAGCTGCACCAGGAGGTCAAGGGCCCCCCCTGGGGGCCGGGGGTGCCTATCTCCCCAGAGGACCTTTGTCACCCACCGTGCTCACACTTCCTCAGGAATACTGGTGGGACACTTGATTCCACGTGAGCGAATCCTCACCTGCTTTGTCTTCCTCTTTCCAAGTTTGTGTCTCGGGGCGGGGGGGGGGGGGGGGGGGATGCTGAGTCAGCAAGGAGCCCTGTATCGCATTTGTCCAAACGCTGCCTTTTCCAGAGCAGAGAGCACAGCTCCTTGTCCACCGTCTAAACTGCCCTGCCTGTTTTCAGGGGATAACATATTTGGGGTTCTCCTTGACCGAATGTGGTCTGTTTTACACCACGGACGCACAGCTGTGGCGGGAAGCCCCTCTCTAGAGATGGCCCTGGAGCCCGTGCCCCCAGTGAGGGGAGTAGGGCCGTGTCGAGGGTGTGAGAGCATCCCCCACTCCCACCAGAGCTTCCATCTACAGAGCACTGGCTCTCTAAGCCCCCGTGTGAAAGTCTAAACACTAGAAAAGTGCTTTCTCCTGCTGAATCTCTGTGGCCGTAGGTGAGTGTTGGGCTGGGAAGGGTGGAATTTATCGCTGGAGAAACAGCCTAGTGTCGGTTTTGCCTCAGGAATGGCCTGCACGAGGTTAACAGCAATTCTGTTGTGCGTTGCTCGGCACCCCACGTCTCCTATGTTCAACCAAACTGACTGAGGCCATGGAAACTGCTAATTTTAACAGTGCCAGTGACATGCCTTATCTCCAAGCTTCCCAGAGCAGGAGCCGTCGCCCTGGCAGGATGAAGCAGCTCGAGACGGGGGCGGGGAAAGGAAAAGGTGGGAGGAGGGGCTCCTTGGCAGAATGGGGGGCACTAAATGTCGGCTCCCATGGGGGAGGACAACAGTGACACCCTCATGGGACCACCGGTTTACTGGGATATACTTCAGGGAAAATAACAAGTAATTTACAAACATTTGGGTATCGGAACAAAACTAGATCCCTTCGGAGGGAGAAGGCAATGGCACGCCCGGCTCCGGGCCAGAGACTGGAGGTGCCGCTGTGTCTAAGACCCAGACGGAGGCATTGGGCTCAGGCTTTCATTGCCTGGTGGGGAGACTGTCGTGAAACGGGGCAGGGTGGCAGAGCTGGACCAGAGGTGTAGACCACGGGGCTGTGAAGGCTGCATGTCTGAGAGCTGGATCTTGAAAGGCGACACGGCGTCTACAGGGGAAAACCGATGAGGAGCTTGCTCCCCCCTCCCTGGACGGTTCCCTGCTCCCCTGCCCCACTCCTCCCCCTTGCCTGGCCCCCAAAGCAACAAAAAAATCAAAAGGAGTCACTTGTGTGCGTTTTCTTGTTAAATTTTTAAAAACTTGCTTTAGTCTTAGAGTCTTCACAGTTTTTTTAGGAACACTGAAGGGAGGTAGATGTTAAAAGGGACACAATTTGTGCTGCGTGGCCCCTTAGGGACCACCAGCCCAGCACGCACGCACAGAATCCTTGAAGCACTGAATTAAGAGCCTCCCATTTTAGAAGCTTCAAGACCGTGCCATAGCCTTCTGATGAAGAATCGTGAAGTGATGCTTGTGTGTCTTTCAGTCTGTTAACCCCTTGGAAATACTTATTCCTGCTCCTTGGCTTTTTTTCTTTTGTGTGTGTGTGTGGCCATGGCATCCTATTGTATTCGTGAGCTGACTTTAATCTGCACACTTGATTTGGTGTTGGTACCATGTGTAAAGTATCCTAAGACTGATGCTTTGGAAAAATCTTTGGTTTTACAACAGATGCTTTTCCCGAGGTGAGTATGAAGTTTATGAAGTGCACGCCCTGTGTAACCAAGCGTGAACACAGGTGAAGACTTGTATCTCGGACGGTAGCGATCTCGGGGGAGGGGGAGCCGAGAAGGTCTGTAGCTCGTGCTGCAATTCCACGTTGTCATTGAGGAGATGGTCCTGTTATGACCAGGGATTGGAAAGAATGTCTCATTTACATCTATAAGTCAGACAGATAGGTCTCTGCTCATGCTGGGGATTTTGGGGGGGGGGATGTGTTTTGTTTTCTTTGAAGCTTGGTGATTTTTTTTTTTTTTACTTTTAAATTGTTCATTTAACTTCTTGTCCCTTTTGAGGTTTTTGCCAGTAAATAGACAGAATAAGAGAACTCATTGGTGTCTCAGTGCTGGTTTCTTTAGAACCACTGCCAGATTCCCAGGGGGGAAAATGATGGACCTGGGCAGTGGGCTCATTTCTTTACCTGCAGGACCCACCTGATGCCAGGCATACCTGTGGAAAGGTCCCCAAGGTGTGGTTCAGACCCCCAAGAAGAGACTGGTAGATGCGAATGCCTGGGTTCTGGTCCTGCCGGTGTCACGCACCAACTCCGGGACTTCACTCTGTAGCCCTGAGCTTCGGTCTCCTGGTCCCTCAAGGACGGTGGTCCCGTTGTGTGGCCTTCCCCATTCGGTGGCTGGATTTATATCAGCTAATGAATGTAGAAGTAAAGGATTTTACTCAGTGAATGCAACTTCATCCTAAATCCGTGGACCTCCTCCCTGTCCCCTCTCTGGGTGAAGTGGGGACAGACACAGGGACTCTTTTCAAATTAAAGTGTACCATTGTCTGGATTTCCCAGGAGGCGACGGAGAGAAATGAACTTTGTATACACATTAATACTGTACTCTGTGCCCCCCGAGGGGAGGCCACAAAATATCTCGCAACTCTAAATCGTTGTGACTCATGTTCTCTCTGACAGTGATTGCTTTTTCTTTCTTTCTTTCTTTTTTTTTTTTTTGCACAACATAAGGGAAAGGCATTTCTGTAGCATTGTGGTTAATCACACCAGCTTTAGAGTTGGATAGCCAAGACTTGATCCTGTTCGAGCCTCACTTTCTTGGTCTGTGCAATGGAGCTAATAAGACCATCCGTGTGAGTTGTGCGAGGACTCAGGGAGCTAGAGCGTGTTTGCCCTTTGTCATTGTGGTGGCTTGAGTGAAAGAATATAAAACGTGATTCGATGCAAGAAAAAAATCTAACCAACTCAGTCCTTTTAAACTTATAATAATTGGCCAAGATTAGCCTACATTAGTGGAAAGTTATATAATATTTTTAAATGTTTTATTGCATATACACGTGTATATGTAATGACATAAGCCAATGATTACTGAAGGATGATATTACATAAACCACCTCCTGGGCCTGCTTTAAAGACTAGATTAAAATCATTTATAACTCGCCTATGAATTCAAAGCTTTGGTTTTTGCTAACATCTTAGGGAAAATATTTGAAACACTTCCTTAAGTAGGCTTTGTATGTTAGAAGATAAGTGTTCTTTGTAAAGCAGGTTTTACAGTCTAAGACTGAATGTAAACCCAGCCCATGTCTCTAAGTTCAAAGTCCTTCATCTCTAAATTGTGTTCTTTGTGTCCCAGTAAGTTCCAGTTTATCAGATCACAGGTATCTTTTTAAATCATTAATCTGATTTTATATTACTAGAGGCCTGTTTATCTTTTTTTTTTTTTAAAGATTTTATTTATTTATTTAACAGAGGTAGAGACAGCCAGTGAGAGAGGGAACACAAGCAGGGGGAGCGGGAGAGGAAGAAGCAGGCTCATAGCAGAGGAGCCTGATGTGGGGCTCGATCCCAGAACACCAGGATCACGCCCTGAGCCGAAGGCAGACGCTTAGCCGCTGTGCCACCCAGGCGCCCCAGAGGCCTGTTTATCTTAACTTCAGAAGTTTTGAGGGAACATGGATGTGGTGAAGTGTTATAGAAAAGCAAGGGCCATTTTTAAACCAGTGGATCATTCTGAGTTTCACCTTTGGGGTCTTCCCATACCGCATTCTAGTTGCATCGAATCCCAGAGCCTCACAGACTCAGGCATGGCTGTTTTACCGTGCGGCTGTAGGCATGGAGGGAATGGGGAGGGATGGAGGGGTGGTGGTAGCGGTGGGACTCCGGACTGTGTGATTTCGGGATTTTACAGAGCAGGATCTGGTTTGGGGCCTCATCGTTTGCCCCCTGGTCCATTTAAATTCCCACCATTCTGAGCCACGGTAGGTCAGAGATGGCCTCTGATTTCTTCTCCTTGAATATTGGCTCAGGAGGCAAAACGTAGCAGGTAGATGGTAGTTGTATCACTTGCGAATGTTTTCTAAGTGGAGACATAACCTCTGGGAAGAGGCATTCTTATGAATTATTCATGACTGGGATTAGATTCTGCTCTCATTCAACACTTCACCAGCATCTGCTGATTGAAAATGAACACCGGAGTTTCTTCCTATACATACCCCTCTGGCATACCTGCGTCTTAGAAGAGTAGTTGAATGGCTTACAACACCGGAAGGGGTGTTGTTAGGCGATGGGGTAATCAGGCTGCCCGTGTGACTGGGTGCCGCTGTATTACAGAATGAAGTTGTACTGATTCATGACTTAATTCTGTATCCTGACCAGCAGACGAAGGAGCCACATCGAGGTCTAGTCTAAAAACGAAAAGAGGGTATAGGGTTCTTGGAAGATCTTATGACTCAAAAAAAAAAAAAGGTATTTTTCTATGTGTAATTAGTGATGACCGTGCTACAAGAATTCAGGACAAAGACACCTTTCATGATCCCTGACAGCAAAGTAACTCACGTTGAGCTGGGTTTGTCTTTGGTTGGAGTAGGCTAATATGTGAGGTTAGTCCACACAGTTGGAGGTCTCTGTTCTTGCATTTGGAAGTCTTGTTGTGAGTGGGGTTGAAGGTCGAGGGAAAGAGCCATGGGCCCTTTAGTGTCTTCCCCTGGTTTGGCTTGGGTGGAACAAGGAATCGAGCCCCGCTTCAGCTTTACACAGAAGAATGCTCCATTTCCTTTTTCTAATGAAGAACCAAGCTAAACATTTATATATACTTTTCAACACTGAACTTTCTCGTTTCAGAGTTAAAAGGCTGTCGGGGGTAGCTGGCAGCCGGATCCTGGTGCTGCTGGTACCCCAGTACCCTAAGGGCACAGGCTGCTAGCCACACCTGACCTTAGTAAGGGAGTGGGAACCTCTCTGCCGCTGGCTCGCAGCTGCTGTTGCCATAGAAATGGCTGTCGGGATCAGTGGAAGCGAGGTAAGTGAAAGTTTTCGCTGATCCTTGTTTCCATCAAGCTGACGTCTGTTTCCTTGGCAACAGCAGTGGACAGCAGCCAGGCACTAGCCACGGATTCAGGAGCGCTCTCTCACTTGTCTGCTGTGGCTGTCCACTGTTCCTGACCGAGTTCCTTTTTCATAATGCACAGCAAAGACCTCTGAGGACCGGGAGGCACCCGCGTTGCTGATGGAGAGCTCCGTACTGAGAAGCTGCTCCATGGGCAGGCAGCCTTCCCTCCGCCGCGCTCTAGTGTGTCGATGAGCAGTTAGGGGAGGGGGAGAGGTAGCTGTGGGTGTCTGTGTGGTGTCAGGCGGGTTGTTGCGTCTGTGGATACCAAGTCCTGGGGGAAGAGAATTCATTACTTCCATCCACAGACCCAGCTCTTCATAAAGCTGCTGGTAACTTAATGGTCAAAATTAAAGCCATAATTTTCCCGTGTTCCCTATTTGATTGGT
Source organism: Ursus americanus (assembly GCF_024610735.1). Taxonomy (NCBI): domain Eukaryota; kingdom Metazoa; phylum Chordata; class Mammalia; order Carnivora; family Ursidae; genus Ursus; species Ursus americanus. Next base: position 35,735,089 of record NC_142140.1, on the reverse strand, counting down.
GGTTTTAACACTTGCTGTCACTTTTGCAAGGAAAGGAATGTTTATGAAGTCAATAATTTGACTTTTTCTGAGAAACATACTGCCGATTGCTCCTAAGACACTCCTGTCAACCTTATGCCAGTCTTTTTATGTTTATGTTTTCTTCTGTGAGCTATTCTTTTGCAGGCTGGTAAAATTGCTTACAGAGATCAAATATTGGTATAGCCGGGCAGCTCAGCATACAAAGACCAGTATGTTCATGGTATGGGGGGCTCTTTTTTAATCCAAGTCCAGCAGGCATTCCTTTCTTGGAGTTTCATTTTAATATTTCAGCAGATGTATGCATCCCAGGCCCAAGTATCCTCCTCCTGGACGAGACCGCTCTCCCAGGTCCCAGAGGTGGAGGGGAGTGTTGTGTGTTGCCCTGGCATTATGGGACGAGAGCACGTGGGTAGAGGTGCGGGGTGGCGTGGAGCGGTGTTGATACCATCAAAATGTTTTCCTTCTGAAACAAAACAAAACTCTGATATTCAGAGCTGTATCTCTGAGAATCAAATGAAGATATGGAGCCACCGTGTTATGAGAATTTAGATTGGCCGTCTAGAAGAGCACTGAAAAATTGTGGATTTCCTGTCTCTAGAGGGCTTTCTGAATGACTGTCTTCCTCGCCAGTCCTCCTGGAGGCAGTAATGAGGTCTGACCCTGTGCCTGCTGGTTGGGTTCAATATAACAGACTAATACAGAGCAGAAAATCTTGCTAGGTACTTTTATTCTCTTACTTAGACTTCTTAAGAAAAAAAAAATGACTTAGTCATTTAATGAATACTTTTTTAAGTGCCTACACAATAGTAGGTGTATTTGCCAAGCCCCTTACTAGACACTGGGTTTCTAATAAGGAAACAAAACAGAGTTTTTGTCTTTATGAAGCTTTTATCTCATGGGGGAGACAAAGATTATAATTACAAACTTCTGTAAATTCTTTGAAAGAAAGGTATGGAGTACTGTGAGAGTGTTTAAAAGGCACAGCTGATATCCAAGGGCTGAGGCGAAGGATCCTGGAGGAAGAGAAGAGTGAACGAAGAACCATCATATCCAGGCAAGATGCGGGAGGAGGTTGGGGGAGGGTATTCTAGTCAGAGGAGAATTCATGCAAAGGCCCTGCGAAGGGGAGGAGCAGAGGCTCTTGGAATAACTGAGCAAAGCGGGGGTGGCAGGCACCCGGGGAGCAGGGAGAGGAGGGTGGAGAGAAGATGAGACTTATCAGCAAAACCCAGATCAAGAAAGGTCATTCTAGATCATGTCACAGATTTTGGTCATTAGCTGAAGGATAAACCTACTGATGAATTTAAAGCAGGAAGTACATGATTTATATTTGTACTTTATCAGAATGATTCTGTGTTATGATGTCTTCAGCTTACCTTAAGCTGCATCAAAAAAAAAAAAGAAAGATGACTTTGTGAATGGATAGAAGGATGGATAGAGGTGATAAAATCTAGAAGATGTTAATTGCAAATTTTAGGTGGTAGGCATATGGGTGTTTACTGCATAATTCTTTCTACTTCTATGAGTGTTTGAAAATTTTCTTAACAAGATGGAAAAATTTGCATATAGAAATCACTCCGGGCTGCCACAGTATGAATGGACTGAGTTGTTACAAGACTGTTTATAATCCACTTCCAGCCGCACCATAGTAACAGTTCCAGAGTGGACCTTCTACCATCAACAGCTGTAAAACTGGCCAAAACATATGAAGCCGTTTCTTCCCCCCAGGAAATAGGCAGCATAGGACTGGGATCCCTAAGAGAAGGGAAACACATCAATTAAGCCTCCACAATTGCCCTGGTTTTCTGCCTGAAGACCCTTCCAGGATTGAGGCACAGGGAGGCAGAGTCCAGCAGGGTATTTGCTCAAGAGGCAAAGAGCAGAACGTGGGCTGCTGAGCCAGCTGGAATTTTCAGGGCAGGGTACTGGAGAGGGGTGTGCAGAGAAGGTGCTCTGGAAATCTAAGGATTCTCTTAAATCTCTGACTGTACACTAAGCTGCTCTGTGCCTGGTGAGACTATCAAGGCAAGGTGGAGAATAGCCGCTGGAAAGCTGTGCACCGCTGGAAACCTCACAATGCTGGGAAACAGAGGGGTTCTGATCGGCCGGAGTGGACTGACCTTGATGAATACATTGGACCTTCGACTGAGACTTCAGAAAAGCCAGGCCTTAGGGGTGGGGCTACTTTAGCTCTACAGTAGAGCTACTCTTAGACCTGCCCTAACAAAGCTTAAAAACCAGCTTCAAAAGGCTCAGGTTAAGTGGCTAATTAATTAAATACCTGCCAAAACAAAAGTCCACACCCATTAGAGAAGACACCGGAATCCAGATGTTCTCCCAAATGTTTCTCCACATCATTCAGAATCACAGGACAGAAAAAGAAGCAGGAAAACATGATCTATAGTCAAGGGGGAAAAAGTCAATAGAGACAAATTGAGAGATGACAGAAGTGTTGCAATTAGAAGCCAAGGCCTTTGAAATTGCTACTGTAAACCTGTTTAAGGAATTGAAGGAAAGGATGGATATGTTAAAGGAACAGATGGCAAATCTCCGCGGAGAAATAGAGGCAATACTGTATCTGGAATCAACAGATAGAACACAGGGAGGAAAAGAGAAAAGATCAGTGAAGACTTTAGTGATCTCCAGGACAATAAAAATCTGATAGATGGGAAGTTGGACTCCCAGAAGTAGAGAAGAGATTGGAGAAGAAAACAACTTTTAAAGAAAGAATTTAGGCCCAAACATTGCAAAGTTTTTGAAAACTTAAACTCGAAGTCCAGGATGCTTAACAAACCCCGGGCAGTTTACACACAAGGAGAAGCACACCTAGACCCATCAAACGTAAATTGTCGAGAATAAAAACTACAATGTTTTAAAAACTACAGTTTCTTTTAAAAGAAACCAGAGAGGAAAAGGCAATTATGTACTGGGGGAAAATAAGATTATACAGTGACTTATTCTCAGATATAATGTAAGCTGTAGAATAATGGAGTAGCATCTTTCAAGAGCTGAAAGAAAGGAAACCGAATTCTGTATTCAGTAACATGTTCCTCAAAAAGTGAGGATGAATTAAAGAAATTTGCACAGAGGATTGGTCACCAGCAGATCTGCACAGTAGGAAGTGCTAAAGGAAGTTCTTCAGGCTGAAAAAAAATACCAGATTTAAAAATATACATTAAAAAATAACACCAAAAATGGTAAACATGAATAGAGAATTTTCCTCATTTCTGAATTTCTTTAAAAGATGATGAAAATGAAGGTAATAACAATATTGTAAGGACTACAGTATGTAAAAAAAAAAAACCCGTATGACAACAATAGCACAAAAGATAGAGTTAAATGGAACTTTACTACTGTAATATTCTTACATTATATATGAAATACTATGAATTCATGGTAGACTGTAGTAAATTAAGGATGCCTATGTAAATCTCTAGAGCAATGGTTTAAAAAGTAAAGTGTTATCTTAAAAGCTAAAAGAAGAGATTAAATGGTGTGCTAAATAGTAATCATACTCAGTTATTCAAAATCAGGCAGGAAAAGGAACAAAGAACACGAGGGATGAACCAAAAACCAATAGCAAAATGGTAGACGTAAATCCAACCACATCAGTAATTGCGTTAAATGCAAATGTACACATTTTAATTAAAAGACATGTCAGCTGCATATAAAAATATAAGATGCCATAAATTTAATGACAGATTAAAAAAATGGGGTAACTGTATTAATGTCATACAAAAGGGATTACAATACAAGGAGGCAACTCATAAAGGGATCAGTTCACCAAGAAGATATGAGGATTCTAAATGTCTTTAAAGCACATGAAGAGGGGTGCCTGTGTAGCTCAGTTGGTTAGGCATCTGCCTTCAGCTCGGGTTATGATCCCAGGGTCCTGGGATCGAGCCCCGTATCGGGCTCCTTGCTCAGCAGGGAGCCTGCTTCTCCCTCTGTCTCTGCCTGCTGCTCCCCCTGCTTGTGCTTTCTCTCTGTGTCAAATAAGTAAAATCTTTTTAAAAACACATGAAGAAATAAGCTTTAATATATATAAAAGGAATGCTGTAAAAATTAAGTGGAGAAACTGATAAATCCACAAACGTAGATGAAAGTTCTTTCAATAACTGATAGAGCAAGGAGATGAAAAACACTAAGTACAGACAGTATCTAAGCACTATAGCCGAACTGAGCTAACTGATAATTATAGAACACTATATCCAGTAACTGCCAAATACACATTCTGTTCAAAAGCACGGGGAACATGAACCAAGGTAGACTACATATGGGTGGCAGAAGTCTGACTCAATTTCACAACCGTGAAATCTTAGAAGTGTGTGTTTTCTAACAGCAATAAATGCGAAGTAGAAGTCAATCACAATAATCTGTCTAGACAGTTCTCCAAATATTTGGAAATTAGATAACATAGCTTGAACTTACAACTCAAGGAAAAATATTACAGTAAATATCATAAGATATTTTAACCTGAGTAATGAAGACGCAACATCTCAGAATTTGCATTATGCATCTAAAGGAGTGCTGAGAGGGAAAGAAGAAAGGTTTAAATTCAATGAGCCACATTATCGTGTAAACATCTAGAAAAAAAAGAGCAAAATTTTGCCCAAGATAAGTGGAAATTAACAGAAGTCAATGAAATAGGAAACACAAAAATAAAGTTAGCAAAGACAAAAGTGGGCTCTTTGAAAAGCTTGTTAAAATCAACAAATCCCTAGCAAGACTAATCAAAACAGGCAAATTATAAATTACCCGTATTAGTGATGAAAGAGGGGCATTATCACAGACACTAAAGCAATAGCAAGAGAATGGGGTATAACATTTTATGAGAATAAATTCAATAACTTAGGAGAAATAGGCAAATTTCTTGAAAAACGCAGCTTATCAGAATGGACTCAAAAAGAAATAAAAAACCAAGGAGCCCTATGTTTGCTTTTTAAATAGAATTCAAAATCATGAACCTCCTTTCAAAGTGAACTAGAGGCCTTGATGTCAGAAGTGAATTTTGTCAAACAAATTAGAATGTCATTCCTAGGAAAACCTTTTGCAGATAATTGAGGGGTGAACATGTTCCAACTAATTTAATGAAGCCAGAATAACCTCAGTACCAAGCTAAACAGATATAATAAGAACATCTTTCATTAATGACATAAAATTCTCAAATATTAGCAAATCTACTCTAGCAATATGAAAGGAACAATACTTCAAGGACAAATGGGGTTTACACCAGAAATACGAGGTTGGTTCGTCACTGGAAACTCAAACAATGTAATTTACCCCATGAACCAAATGAAGGAGAAAAATCATATGATAATCTCAGTAAATACAGACAGTGCTACTGACAGTGTTCTATAACTGTGATAAAAACTCAGCAAACTAGGAATATATGGGAACTTCCTCAACCTGAAAAAGGTTGTCTACAAAAAACAAAAATGAAAACCTCGCAAAACTGTACCTAATACCATCCCTAATGGTGAAAGACTGAATGCTTTTTCCCTAAGATTAGAAACAATCATCCCTCCCTTACCCCTTTTATTCAACATTATACTGGAAGCACTAGCTAGTGCATTGAGGCAAGAAAAAGAAAAGGCAGAATGATTAGAAAGCAAAAACTATTTCTATTCACAAATTGACCAAAGACCTGTTAGAAATGATAAATGAATACAGCAAGGTCACAGGGTATAGGATCAGTTTACAAAAATTTTTATTCCTATATACAAGCTGCAAGCATGTAGAAAATGAAATTTGAGAATATATAATAACATCAACAAATTAGAATACGTGGGAACAAAGATAAGGAAAGATATGGAAGATCTCTACACTGAAGATTATAAAACGCTGATTAGTAAAGTTAAAGATGGTCTAAATAAATGAAGCTGTCCCATGATCATGGATTGGAAGACACAATATTGTTAACATGTCCATTTTCCTCAAATTTTCTACACATTCGATGCTGTCCTATTTATAAATCTTAATAGCTTTTTTTTAAAAGAAATTGACAAGCTGATTCTAAAATTCACATATAATTACAGATTGCCACATAACCAAATAATAACCAAAATAATCTTGGTGATGAACAAGGTTGAAGGACTTACACTACCTGGTTTCAAGACTTATCGTAATGCAAAGTAAATTTAGTGCCATTTTGGCAAAAAGATATATAGGATACTTGAGTGGAATAGAAAATCCAGAAATATATATATGGTCAATTGGTTTTTTATAAGGTGCTAAATCCAATGGAGAAAAGGTTTTTTCAGTAAAATATAATAATGAATGAAGGAATGGACCTTGACTATTAGGTCACACCAGACACAAACACTGACTTGAAATGGACCATTAAAAAACTAAAAACTACATTTTTAAGTGATTTTTCCCTTCAGAATCAGGAAATTGAGAGGGAAACCACACACTGGGGGAAATATTTCTTCTGTCTACAGATAGGTAAATAGATGTCTGACAGAATTGTAGCTATAATATATTAACTCTTAACAACTAAGAAGATAACCTAATTAAAAATTGGCAAGAGACCTGAACAGATACTATATAAAAGAAAATACAGAGCAGCCAGTGTACGTGGAAAGATGTTCAAAATCCTTAGTCACCCGGGAAGTGCAAGTTAAAACTGCAGTGAGATACTGTAACATATATAGTAGAATAGCTAAAATTAAGATGAACAATACCAAGTGTTGGCAAGAATACAGAGCAATTTCTGTACTCATACATTGCTCATAGAAACCTAACATGGCACAACCACTTTGGATGAGTTTGTCAGTTTTTCATAAAGTTAAACAAATACCATGTCGGCCCAGCAGTCCCATCCCTACAGGTAATGACTCGAAAGAAATGAAAACCTACATGCACTATGACTCATCTATGAACATTCATAGAGCTTTGTTCCCAGTAGCTCCAAACTGGAAAAACCCAAATGTTTATCAACAGGAAAATAAATAAACAAAATGTGGTGAAATTGGCATACTACCCATCAGGACAAGGAATTGGAAATGCTACACAGTATTATTGACGAAGCTCAAAAACATTTTGCTGAGGGAAGAAAGCCAGGTGCAAAAGAGAGCATACAGTATGACTCTATATGAAGTTCTGGAATAAGCAAAATTCGTAATATAGAAATTAGATCACTGATTTTTTCAGGTAGGAGGAAGGATGCTTGGCTGGGAAAGGGAATGAGATCACTGGGCAGTGGTATATGTGTTCCATATCTTGATCGGGGTGTTGCTGATGACGAGTGTCAATGTTAGCTAAGCTACAAACTTAAAACATAACACATTTTTATTCATGACTTGTAGTTTTATAAAATTGATTTTAAGATACTATTAAAATACAATTAAGAGAGACTTTGCTTCCAGTGAAGATCCAGTAACAGATGCCAGCTTTACCCTCCTACCTGAAACAACAACAAAACCAAAACCAGATCATATGTGTGACACACTGGACATCAGTCAATGAAGGAAAGGGATTGATCCCCGAGAAACAGGAAGTAAGCTGAATGGGCACCATAATTGCCCCAGCTTGCTGGCTTGAGAGACTTCTGGGGCCACCATAGCACAAGATGGGAAGGACCCAGGCGGAGCCCTGTGACCTCGCACAGTTGAGAAGATGAAGCTAAGCGTCTGCGGAAACCAAGGTGGCTAGAGTTTGCAGAACAGAGTATCGGAGAGGAGAGAACTGCATAGAAAGAGCACTCCGGAGATGAGCAGAAGGTCCCCCTCAAGGTGCAGCAGAGTTTACTATTTAGCATACGTCTGTAGGAAACTACCAAAGGCTGAAGGAAGAACATTGGAATGGATTACGAAGGATGATGTTCAGTGCTCACACAGGCCCAGGAACATTGCCTGTTCCCACTGGCCAGACTGGAAAAACTCCTAATTTGTGGGGCATTGGGTAAAGTAATCAAAGGATTTGCCCAGCTACTGAGGAATAACTAGACCTAGATGGGGAAGTGCTCCAGACTGTTCCAGCAAAACAGCAAAGCAAAACATGAAGGATCAGTGTGATCCAAATAACTGTATCCCAGAACAAAGCACTAGAATATTTATAGAAATACAGAATATCTAACACCCAAGAAGATAGAACTTACGATGTCTGGCACTCAATTAAAGGTTACTAAGCATGCAAAGAGGCAGAAAAACATGGCCCATAATAAGATTTGATCAATCAATTGAAACCAACCCAGAACTCACACAGATGCTAGGATTAGCAAAAAGAACATTAAAAAATCATTATAACTGTATTCCATATGTTCACAATGTTAAATAGAGGCATGCAAGGTACAAAAAAATATAGCATTAAAAAGATCCTAAGAATAAATCTAATGAAAGATGTACAAGACCTCTTCTACACACAACTTTGCTGAAGGAAATTAAAGAAGACCTCAGTGCATGGAAGGATAGGTGATCACGGATCGAAAAGCCCAATTGAGATGCCAGAAGACAGGCTGTATTAAGAGAAGGTGCTTTCCTTTGTAAGGAGAAGAAAGGAAGAGAGGGTGGAGCAGATGTAAGTTTGGTTTGATGGTGGGAAGCTGGGAATATTATTGCCTAATTCCTAGTTTCTCTGAAGAAGGGGGTAGCTGGCTGGCAGAGTCGTATGTCTGAAGAGCATACAGAAGGCTCAGATGAGCTGGGAGGGAGTGATAGGTTGTGTTGAAATCTTCCTTGAAGCTGGTGATGAGGGACCTGCTTGATGTCAGCCTGTCCCAACCATCCCTTCCCCAGGGATGGAAGAGTGTTTCGGTTACTGGCAAGAACTTTACCCAATAGATCACTGATGTATCATGAAATCTAAGTTCAATTAGGAGGAAGGAGAGGCCTAATGGACTGGGAGAAAATGGGTCCAATGGGTCAGGCATTTCAGAGAGGTAAAAAAAAAATGTAGTGGGAGTGAGGAAGTTGGCTGTTAGGAGGTTATGGTCAGAACACAGAAGGCTGGGATTTATGTTGAAGTTATGGATGGTGAACATTTGGGGTGTGGCAGGGATTGGGTGGCTGAAGCAGCATGGAGGGGATGGCTATTAAAGATTAATAGATCAAGGGATTGCAATGCTGGGGGTTGCAGGAGACCCCCAGGATGATGGGAGGGCTCGGAATGGAGAGGGCTCCTGGGAGCCAGGAGCTGAAGTCTTCAGTTGAAGAGGTTGGTTGAAGCCGACCCTGAGGAAGGGGAGAAGGCCACATCTACCCCGAAGGAACAGAGTTTTCTGTGGGATGGACTTTTACAGCAAAATGAAGGAATAGGTTAATGAAGATGTTAAGAGGAACAGAAAAGCAAGCAACTCCACCTCGAGGAGGAATCTGGAAGGACCACAAGGGAAGCAGAGCGGTAAGCCCGAGGGTGACCCAGATTTCCATCAAAGCAAGGAGGACGGCGGGGAGGGGTCCCTTTGAAAAGATTGAGGGTACAGGAACAGGAATTCCAGAGGGCACAGGGAAGGGTGGAAGAGTGAGGGAAAGCCGAGTCAGTGACAAGGACGTGCAGGGGAATGTGGGGACAGAGGTGCACCAGATGATAAGGGATTGGGCATTGGACGCGTGCCCTGCACTTGGGACAGGCATTCGCTGGTCATCAGCAGAGGGAGCGGAGGCTTGGTGGTGAGGTCTCCTGATGGGGGAGGGTCCTCGGCTGATGGAGACCATGGCCCACTTGGTCTGGCTCATCCAGCCAGAGGTGTGTGCCAGAAGCTTCAGTCTCTCCAGAGATGCCCTCCAGAGACCACCCGGGGTGGTGGTTATTCCAGCAGGCGTGGGTAGCCCAGCTGAAGGTCAAGGTCTGAGTGTTGCTGGTGGCCGTGGCTCCGCTGGCCAAGGGGATTACCAGTTGCTGCGGTGACTGGTTCCCGCCTGTCATCATAGTGGGCAGATTTGCAGGGTCTGGCTGTCGTGCTGGTGGCATGCTTCCTACTGACGTGATGTTCCCCAGGGGGCTTCACGTCCCCTGCAGCTGGGTGGCCTCACCCACCCTGTCATATTTCTTGCAGAGCTGTCCCAAAACCCAGGAGAGAAGTGGTTGGGAAGGGACCTGTAAACCGAGCAGACCTTCCCAAACGCGAGGTGCGCTCAGCATCAGCCAGACTGTAGTCTCCTTGAAGGAGGCAGGCTCTGTGCATTTGAAAAGCCTCATTTGCACTCTGAACGTTCACTTGCGGGCTGTTCTCTTGCGGGCTGTTCTCTTCAAGGCGCCGCAGCTTTCCAGGACCGGAGTGGCACTTGAAGCACTAACCTAATTTCTCTAAGTCTGATTATCCTAAGAGTTGGGTTTGGATTCCGGGATAAAATATTAATCTGTTCAGAACTAGATCATTTGCTTTAAATTCTGCGTTAAAATAAATCTTGGTCTAAGCTGAGTTCTCTGCTGGCAACTTCAGAGCCTCCAAGCGTTTGCGGCTTTTTGGCTTCTGAGTCCGAGAGGCTTTTGCTGTTTCTGAGAAGTCTAATTCAGGGGGCGATGGCCCTGCGCCTGCCCACATGTGTGCTGTGCCCTGAGCCCCACCTGACCTTGAATCTCGTGCCGTTCCTGATGAGCCGGCTTCCAGAGACATAAGCACTGAGGACTCCCAGGGCCCAGTCTGGGGGCCAGTTGCACGCTCTTCCTGTCCAGCCATCGGTCACGTGCATTTTAGCATTTACTGATAGGTAGCAGCGTGCCCTAGGCCTCTGGGGAGGGCTGGCATGTCAGAGAGGGCTCTTCCTCCTGAGGAAGCCAGACTCAGGTTGGTCATTGAAGGGAGGGCATTTGTAAGGATGTAAAGAAGGGACGTTCCAGATCCCAGCAAGTGGCAAGGAAAGCAAGGCCCAGTGCACACATGTGTCGGAGCCGGGGAGGTGGCCAGGGTGCTCTGTGCTGGCTGGTGTGCAGGGGGGCAGAAAATGGCCACCGAGCCAGGGGAGCCCGATGAAGGAGGTGGCATTTGTCTTTAATTGATGGGAGCCGTGGAGGTGTTTGAAAGCTGGGTGATGGTGTGGAGGCAGGCCTGGAAAGCAAAGCCAGGGCCCCCGCAGGTGGCATGGAGTGAGGGGAGTCCTGGGAGGTGGGGGGGCTCCGACGGTGAGGTGGGTGTGAGGTGATGGGCAGGGTGGGGTGGTGGAGATGAACACGAAGGAGTCGATGGAGAAGGCGGTTGGGGCCTCAGTGGATTGTGAGAGAGTTTCCTTTATTCTTTGTCATTGTTAATAGAACTGCTAAGACAGACGCTAGGCACTGGGCTAGGAGCTTTGTATCGTTTACTTCATTCAGTCTTCTCTAGCACCTTAGTGAAGTGCTTCTGCCTCGCTTTTACAGACGAGGAAAGCAAGGCTCAGAGAGGTTTCGCTTTTCTCAAAGTCACACAGCTAGTAAGTAGGTAAGGAATTCCTGGTAAGCTAGAAATTAAATTTCTAGCTATTTGTCTCCGGAGCCCAGGCTGTTTCTCTCATCAGTTGGGAGCTGCATCTGTGTGGGCCGAGGGGGCATGTCCTGTGGGACCCTGTCTAGCCCGCCCGGCCGGGTCTGTGCCCATACACCCTGAGCTGCTGTGAGCCTCACGTTCTGTCCATGTCATTCCCTCCCCCAAGATCGTTACCTGCAACAAGTGGAATAGTGGAAGATGGAGGCTTCAGAGAAATTCGTGTCTTTTTCCTCGTAAAAGTGCTTGTGATGGGGCACCTGGGTGGCTCTGTTGGTTGAGCGTCCGACTCTTGATTTCGGCTTAGGTCATGATCTCGGGATTGTGAGATTGAGCCCCGTGTGGGGCTCCATGCTCAGCAGGGAGTTTGCTTGAGATTCTCTTCCTCCCCATCCGCCCCTCCCCACCAGCTTGTGCTATCTATCTATCTATCTATCTATCTATCTATCTATCTATCTATCTATCTATTCTTAAACAAAAACAAAAAACAAAAGGCTTGTGAACAAGTCCCATTCTATCTCAAGTGGTCCTTTTGGATCCTTTACTGAGGATGGATCTCTCTGAATCCCTCAGGGTCCCTTATAATCTGATGCTCATTCCCTTGTCCTCAACTAAATGTGATGGTCCACAGAAGGCACTTCCCCCCTATCCTGCCCTCCAACGAGGAACCCCTCCTGGGGGGGAGAGGCTCCATCTCTGCGTGCCTCTCATCGGCGGGTTTGCCTTTGACACGCATGGCCAGTGGGTGGGATTGGGCTGAAGTTCTTAGAGGTTTTGCTTTGAGGACATCCCAACGGATGGGTCTGGTCCCAGCTTCTCCCCTGGTCCAGCATCGCTTACCTGCACTCAGACCCTGCCTGCAGACAGGTGGATACAGTCGTCACGCCACTTCAGGCAGTTTTAACCAGACCCCAAACACAGCAAACGGTGTCGGTGTATAAGTAGGACATGCCCTGGGGTTGCTGGTACCTTCAAACATGTTTGTTTTTTAATGGCTCTGCCACCCTCTGGAGTCAGACTGCAGGTGCACATTTTCCTCATTTTTCTTTAAAAACTGGAATCTGACAAGTCTAGCAAGAGGTTTCTCAAGTGACTCCTTAAGTAGCAGCGTTTGAAGCCTGTCATGGAAGATACATCGTTGGCTTGGCTTATTTGATTGAATGATGTATTTCATTCAGAGAAAGTGATAAGAGATGAGAGCGCCCATGTTTTTGAAGAATGCCTCTTCACACACGTTTTCTAAAAAAACAGATTGAAACAAGAACCCTGTAACTTTTAGCATGCAGCCTGCATGGGAAATTTTCTGCCGGAAGCACTAGAATGTCTCTGGTAGCCATGGAAACTCACTCTTCAAAGAGAGAGCAGCTCTCTGTCCTCCGACAAGGAGATGCAGTGAAAGGAAAGTATATTTCATTCTAAGATGCCAGATACATTGTATTTCTTTCCATGGAGGACTTTTTAAGACTTTACAGGACATCGGCTGTCTTCATTTCTGTTTGTTTTTTAATGACGACAATGGGTACAGTTTTAGCTGATAGAACATTACATGGCCATTTGTGATCAGATACACCCAGTGCAGAGCCCAGGATCCATGTCTTTGCGGCGGTTGTTACTATAAGACCTGAGTCTGTAGGGGTGCCTGGGTGGCTCAGTCGGTTAAGCGTCCAACTCTTGATTTCAGCTCAGGTCATGATCTCAGGGTTGTGAGATGGATCCCACGTCAGTCTCTGTACTGGGCGTAGAGTCTGCTTAGGATTCTCTCTCTCCCTCTGCCTCTCTCTCTCTCTCTCTCCTTTCTCTCTAATAAAAATGAATAGAAAATAGAAAAAAGACCCGAGTCTATAAAACTGTTTATTAAAATTTAGCCTATTCTCAGAGAGCAATGGCCAATGTGTTTGATAAGGAACTGATATACAAAGATAAGACAGACACCGCCCCTCCTTCACCGAGCTTCCAGTTGAGTATGTAAAAGAAAATATTAGAGAACGATGACAGTGCTGTGAATGAAATTCTACCCAAGTGAGACTCTTCTCCAGGAGACCCTAAGGACATCAGAGAGGTGTGGTCGCAGGCTGACCTGGCAGAGTGGGCAAGGATCAGGACGAGCATTGAGGCTGACTTACGGAACAGCACACACAGCTGTAAGATCTCCGTGCCTTTGAGAAAATGAGTGAACTTGAGGATGATTGGAATATAGAGTTTAAGGAGCAGGTGGTTAGGACCAGAAGAGAGAAAATACCAGGCTGATCCCACGTTAGCTGGCTCCGTCCCTACCCCTCCTGCTCTTGTGGGGGGTAAGCGCCGCACGTGCCCGGGCCCTGAGGTTTGGTGTGTGCACGCCTGCTCGGCTGCGGTTCACAGCAGATATCCTTGTCATTAACAGCTGGGGGCGGGGGGAGGTCAGGAAATACCTCCTTTGAAAGCGGTTCGTCTTCTCAAAAGATGGACACTGTTTTCTATTTAAAGCATTTTTCATAGACTTTTATGTCCATAAAAGCATTCAAGGACATGAAAAGGGGAACATTGGTTTGAGGAAATCACTTAAGACACCCAAGCCTTTATGAACAGAAAAATTAGGAGGCACGGACTCCCTTTACAGAAAGATTCACTGTGGGGATTATTTCAGTAATGAGCTCCCAAAGAACGGTCATAGTGTGATTTGCTGAAAATGGGATTGTTAGATTCTTTTTCCAACCTCTTCTCTGTGTAAACAAAAGCCCCCAGTTTTCTCTTGTCTTTCTTCCCAGCCCTTGGGGCCCTCGCTTCTTGGGGGCCAGTGCCTCACTTGCCATCGATGAATGCTGTCCCTGATGAGCTCCCCTCCCCCAGAGCCCTGTGCCATCTGCAAAGGGGCAGGTCACATGGACGTAGTCCCAAGACCCTGGGCTGGCATGCTGGCCTCCTCTCATGCAAAGACAGCCTCCTGGGACGAATCCCAGCCTTTTGTGGTTGAGGGAGACTGGAACAAAGACTGAACTTTGAACCTGAGCCAGTGCCACTCATTTAAATTGGCTTTTTTTATTGTGACACATCACAGGTTGTTCATTTCCTCCCTTCCTTCCATCCTTCCTTCATTTTTTTTTTTTTTACAGAACACGCATTTCCTTGAACAGAAACTGAACTTATGTGTTTTCCAAAAAATTAGATTTAAACATAAAAATATTTTTTGAACCAGACTACTTTTTCATTCTGTTTCATTTCCTCTATGTCTACGTAGGAAAAAGAATTTATGCCTAAGGAAGACAGGCCTCCGCTGATCAAAACCAGTGGTTGGCTTCTCCGGCTTCCCCTGACTCTGCCTTTTTACGATTGTTGCGCGTGTGTGTGTGTGTGTGTGTGTGTGTGTGTGTGTGTGAGTGTGTGTGTATTCCTGAGTCCTCTCTTTCCCTGGAAATCTGAGTCCTAGTGATTCTGTGGGCTTTGCTCACTGACGGTTTTTATGCTTGTTTGTGTTTGTTTTCTGTGTGTGTGCGTGTGCACAAATTTCAAAGCGTTCGTCTACATTTTATTTGTGTGGGTCTGGTTAAAACAAATAGCATTACAACCCAAGAAGGAACCCTATCTCTAAATCAGCATGATTTCCAGTGGCCCATTTATTTTATGGGGCGTTTGAGAAATAAATTCCAGAACAAATTGTGTGGTGGCCTTCCCGTGTGACCTGCACTGCCATTTGAATGCAATGGTTTGCTTCAGGCTAAGTGCTCTCTCTCTCGTCGTGTTGACTGAGCCAGGGCTCCCAGAGCGCAGGATGTCAGGACCTGTAAACCCTGGCGGTGTCAGGGTTTGGGGAGCTCTCTGCAGTGTGGGGCATGTGCATAGGGACTCCTGGGGTGGGGGGAGGCTGGCTGGTTCCAGGCAGAGAGTGTCTTCCTGGAGCAGAGCTTCCTGGGGAGTGAGGGGCAGCGTGTCGGGGAAGTGCACTATCAGCCTGGCCAAGCCCGAATTGGGGATCTGGATGAAATCAGAATGCCGGGGGTGAGCGGTGCTTTCTGTCTTGACCCACCCCTCCTGATCCTGACCAGTAAGTGTCCAGTCTACACATCTCCTAAGCCAGGAAGCAGAGGGTTTAGGAATCCCGTGGAAAGAACGCTTAGCTTGGAGCGTGGTTGTCCTGTCTCCTAGAGTATGTGATGCAGCGTCAGTAACGTTACCTTGTTGAACTTCAGCTCTGGCTTTTGTGAGACAGGAAGACAGCCCTTGTCCTCCTGCCTGTCCCGCATCAAGGTAGCGAGGAGCCTGTGGAACAGTGCATGTAAAGATGCTTGGAGGACTGCAGATAGAAATCCCAGTATATAAGAGGTTTGTTTCTGTTATTACTAGAAAGGGGCCATGACCTGGACAGGCTCTCCTGTGGGAAACTGAGGCAGCACCCCCAGCTGTGCAGGTGCGGATCCTGCTGGCACTGCTGCTGGTTGACGGGTGGGCCCTGGGTTAGTCACAGGTTAGGGATGCTTAAGGCCGCAGTGGGTTCAGGCTCCGCCTGTCTCCGAGCCTTCCACCTGTTCTCCTGTCTTTTCCTCTCCCTTCTGTAGAGCTTTGCTGGGGCCCGAGTGAGGGTGTGGCTATACCCTTGCTCTGCAGTCAGAACCCCTCTTGGCCATTGGTTCTGACTCCCTCAACCCTTAGGCTTCTTGATGCCACCAGACCTCTTGGCTGGCAGGACTGAGAGAGCCACCAGGTTGCCGTCCCGGGAAGGGAGCAGAAAATGAGGAAGGGATCCCTTCTTAGCAATCAGGGGTCCGGCTTTCCCTTTGAGCCATAGAGGAGGCCAGGAGGCTTGAGCCACAGCCATGGCTGGACACAGTACGGGGCAGTGGGTGGCAAGTGCCACCCTGAGTGAGATGGAGGGGTGTTGTGTGGGCCTGGGGAAGATATACCAGCAAGGTCTACACCATATCCCATGCTCCAGCTTCCCCACCGAGGTGCTAGTCCTCTACCAAAGGTCCCCATCTCCACAGCCGCCGCTCCGGAAGCTGCTGCTTTGAATGGCTACTTATTTCATCTTTGGTGCACTTGGACTGGTAGAAGTTTCTGCCTTACATTGCACTGAAATCAGTCTCATTCTGCTTCTACCCACTCCTGGGGCCTGGGGGGGGTCCACTTCCTCTTTTCCATGGCAGCCTTCTGGGGACTGAGGACCAGGAATGTGGCTCTTCTGTGCATCTCGTATCTCCCCTCCTGTTTGGCCTTCCTCTGCCCCTGCCCGCCTGCCTTTCTTTCCTGAACACGTGGGCATGGGATGTTTACATGGCAGGGAGCGGGGCATCATCTGCCCTGGAGGAAGGTCCATGTTCTCAGAGAAGATGGCGCTGGGTGGGACCAGACCCAGGGGACCAGCATGAGGGGGCAGAGGTCAAGGTGACCACAGTACGGGGCCGCCTGGGGGTCAGTAATGATAGCCCCCACAGGTGTTCTTCCAAATACTCTATGAAAGTTGGGAATTTCATCAGAGCCATGTTACTTTTGACTCACATTTTTATTGGTGTTGAATCTACCCCGTTACCCGGTGTTTACTGAATGCCTTCTGGCATCAGCACCATTTTCTCCCTCTTTAGATCTCATATTCACATAGAACTCCTATGAAACAAAGCCGATAAAGGACTCTCTGCTATCGGACTTCTGGGGGTTCCCCATTGCCTCCAGGGACGCAATCCCAATCCTGAATTTGGGATTTAGGGCCCCTCCTGGACTGACGGGTTGCTTCTTGGTCCTTATCCCTTCTTACTTCTACCCTCTTCTTTCTCTGCCTCCTGTGTGCCTGTGTCGAGGTCCTTGGGGGGGTCGATTCAGGAGCTAGGTGGGCTTATCTGACCAATCTCTCTGAGCCTCTGTTTCCTCATTTTCTGTGTAATGAAGGTAGTAATAGTCCCTCCCTCACCATTGATGCTCTCCAGTGAGGATAGGGTAAGGCATTGGGGCGGGCTCTGTCAGGGAGACTTCATTGAGGAGGCCAGCTGGGATCGGACACACACACACACACACACACACACCTCTGTGTCTTGGTGTTCACCCAATAGAGTGCCCTGGTGAATCAGAGGAGGGCAGAGCTCTTTCTGGGGGGCAGGAGTAGCCAGGGTAGCTAGGAAAGGCTGGGTCTTGATAGGTGAGCTGGAATTCAAAGATGGGAGAGGCTTCTCAGCTGGATGGAGTTCTGTGGACAGAGGCTCTGAGCGTTGAGGACTTGAGAAGAGCATAGCCAGAATACAGTGTGTTTGTTATAAGGGAGGGAAATGGAGCTGGGATAACCGGTGGGAGAAGGCTAGAAGGCCCGAGTGCCAGGCTGAGAGGCATTTGATCCTGGAGTGTTGAGGGCAGCTGCGAGGAGCCCCGAGGCTTTCTGAGTAGGACAACCTCAGGATGAAGCCGAGGTCTGCAGTGGTAGTCCGAAGTGGAGGGGGAAGTGAGCCCTCCTGAAAGGCTCCAGCTACAGCTTCTCCAGCTGCCTTGGTGGGTCAGGGGCGTGCAGAGTGGCCAGCGTCGATGCTTGGTGGTCGTGATGTCAGCTGCCGGGGAGATTCCTCACTGAGAAATTGCTCCTTACAAAGGACATAGACCTGGAGGGAAGATTCTCTAGCAGCCTGGAGGCAGAAAATCCACCCCATGAGGCCCATAAACGATAAGGGGAAAGTGTAGGCTGATGGTGAAAGCTGCCCCACATGGTGCGTCTGGGTTTCCTGCTTCTGGGAGATCCCAGGAATCACGGGCTTTCTATCCTGATGCATTCTGGCCTCCTAAGGAGTAGGGCTCATTTCGTGAGCTTCGTACCCAGACTTCCCCACATGCCTGCTTGAAGGGGGGCGTCATGGGAGAGACAGAGATGTGGAAAGGAAAATGTAAGAGATGGACAACATTGTCCGTTCCTGGGAAGAGCCTACAATCTGGCTGGTAAGCGGAAAAACATATATAACATAAATCTGCATTTGGTTCCTCTGATTACATTTTTCCAAACACTTGAAAATTTATTCTCTTTGGAGGTAATTTCAAACTACAGAAAAGTTACAAGAATAACATACTGAACAAGCCATGTACCCTTCACCTGAATTCCCTTACTAATATTTTATCTCATTTGCTTTTGCTTTTAATTTTGTACGTTAATAAAATTGGAGTGTAGTTGGCACACAGTGTTACGTTAGTTTCAGGTGTACAACATAGTGATTTGACCAGTTTAGACATTACACTGTGCTCACCCCAAGTGTCGTCACCATCCGTCACTATACAGTGCTATTACAGTATTATTGACTCTATCCCCTGTGCTGTCCCTTGTATTCCCGTGACTTATTCATCCGTTACTGGAAGCCTGTGTCTCCCTCTCCCCTGCACTCATGTGGCCCATCCCCCCTTCTCCTCTCCTCTAGCAAGTATCAGTCCACTTGTTTTTTCATTTATCTGTCTATAAGAGGTGTGGACTGATTTTTTTAAAAATTATAATTTATTCCTGTTTTTCATTATTTCGGGGCTCAGACTATCCTAGATTTAGCCAGTGTGAGATACTTCTCTGGCTCCTGTGACCTTATGGCATGCCCTTGTCATGTTTTTGTTTTGTTTTTAATTTTTACTTATTTGGGGCACTTCCTTACTTATTTCAACCTGTACCCACTCTATCCTAGCCCTGGAATCAGCCATTTTACCAGAGATTCCTGGTTTCTTTTCATGGATGAGGTATTAGAGACCCAAGTCTGGGTGCCAGGTGTGCTCATAACTACTGGGGTGCCTCTGCTTCCATATCCTTTCAACAGAGTTGGGAAACACATGCATTAATAATATACATATACATACTTACATTTACACATTTATTCATATTTATATACATCTTCTAGAAATCATGAATTCACACCAACACCTCCAATTCCAGTCCATCCCCAGAGGATTCTTTCTAGTCTTCCTTTCTTTGATGTTTCTGTGTCCCTCCTTCTACAGTGAGAACCCTGATTCCCAGCAACATGGACACATTTGCTCGCTCATTAAGTCCTGTAATACATCCGAAATGATTTCAGCGTTGTTTTGTCCATAGCACTACCAAACCTGAAACTTCCAGAAAGAGTTTAGCATTTCTTTGCTGTTCCCCCCTCTCTCGGTCCTATCCATGGCTGAGAGCATGCAGCCCAGGGATCCTAAACTAACCTGAACCAGTGTCTCCCTTTCAGTATAGCTGTGGTATTCATTTGAAATACAATCGGATTCACGTGTCTCAATTCACTTTCACTTTAGGGGTATTTTCCCTCCATCCCATCCTTGTTGATTTAATTTACAAAATCGTAATGTGTAGAACATTAACATGGTTCCAAAAGTCAAAACTATAGAGAAAGATATACTTAACAGTGTCCCTCCTATATTGTCCCCTTCCTTCCGTTTGTCCCCATTCAGCATTTTCTGCTTTATCCTTTGAATGTACCCTGAAGTGTAATGTGCGTGTTTTCTTATTTCTCCTTTTTTCATACATAAAGGGTAAAATACCATGTGCCTTTTTGTCGAAGCTTTTCTTATGTCTTTTTTCTTTTGATTGAATGCACCAGAAGTAGGCTTCTGTCACATGTAGAATTGTTAGATTTAGTCATTTGTCAGAAGTCTGATGATTTCTACCAATAGCTGTTTTAAATCTACTTTTGTAGTGGTGACTGCTGTTTTGTCCCTTAGTAACAAGCTTTGAAAATGATGAATTCTCATGCAAAATGGAGAACTGTTTTTTTCTTCATCCACGGAGGTTGATGGAAGATTCCATGCACTCAGGTGGGATTTTTCTGGAGTGAAAGGTTTGTCAAGATGGGTTTGGGGTATTTTCACCAGAGCAGAGAGTTGTACAGGATTGATGAGGCACTGGCTGGCTCGTTGAGGTCACTCTGAGCCTAGGATCCCACGTGTCCCATGTGTCCTATGTTTCTCTCAGTTCTGCTGGGATCGTGTAGCTTAGAGCCCAATCAGGGCTGTCTGTAATTTTCCTCCCTTTGGTATTGGAGAAAGCTCCTCCCATGGCCTTTTTCATGCCCAGATTCGACAGCTAAATATTCTTTCAACTTCGCATTTTCCCAATACTTTGTGATTTCTGCAGTGTTGTCTTACTTAATCTCTGTGAAGCAGTAGAACGGGTCCTATGTCTGTTGTGCAGCGGAGGAAACCGAAGCTCAGAAGAGACCAGTGTCAGAGCTGGGACTAGAATCCAGGTCTTCAGACTGAGAGCCCAGTGTGTCTAGGTCCATCACAAAGACCCCCTCCCCCCGCCCCTTTTCCTCCAGCCCGTCTCAGAGCCGACAGGAGATTTATGCTTGCAAATCTCTGTTCTGTCCAGATCAGCATATGTTTGCATGCCTGATGGGTATTAGACTCTTCAGAAACTGCCTAAAGTCTGTTCTGAGGGTTTACATTAACAACTTTCTTACCTGAACTTGTGTAACAGTGACTATTATTTGAAATAAACGGGCCATAAGCGAGGCAGTGGTTTTTGTTCTCAGAAATGTTACTCATAGTAGGATTTTAGCAATGCATGTGTTACCGTGTCTCAACAACCAAGAATGTGCAACAGTGATACGGCTTGTTAGAGAGTTTTGTTTTTTCTTTTCTTCTTTTTTTTTTTTTTTTGTATTCCTAATACAAAAAAAAAAAAAAAACCCTCATAAAATATATTAAAGCAAAATCCTCTTTTGTAAAGCTCTTAAGTTTTTCAGGTAACTTTTACTATCTTTGTCATCTTTTTCAAGAACTCAGATGAGACATGAATCTAGGAATAAGAATACCCTGTTTGTATTATAATCATGTAAATTTCATACTCCAAGTTCAGAATCAAAACACAGAGATTTGGGCTTAGATACTTGTGGCGAACAATAGAAATGGAGCCCACGTAGTTGCTCTCTATGACATTTTTAAGAAAACAGATGGCATCATGTATTTTCATGTCGACACATGACCCTCCAGGGCCTCCGCTTCATCCTTCAGGGATGTCATTATGGACTGGTGTGACTTTTTCAAAATTCAAATTAAGTTGGTGAACCTACCCAGAACCGAGTTACGTGTGTCCTGTATCTCAGGAAGCCTGGCAGGCCTAACAACCCCACATCATCCTGAGGGTGTGGTTGGCCTGAGCAGCAAGACCCTGCCTGTAATGGCCCTTCCTATGTGAGACAGCAAGGGATTCTCCCTCGGAGGAAAAGGTTCTGGGTGAGGAGTGCAGAAAACACCTCTGAGTCTTAATCAGCTTTGGTTTGATTCCCCCTGCTAAAGCCCCCCTGAAGTCCTACCTTCTACAGGCCGGGCCCAGGATGCCTTCCCAGAGGGGCAGGTGGGGATGGATCAGCCCGCACACAGCCAAGAACAGCTTCTGGGGCATCCAAAATGTGGGTGACCGGGGAGCAATGAGTGTCATCCTTTCTCACTAGGCAGAGGGTGGCACCTTGGTGAGGAGTCTAGTTTCCTGGGCTTTCAAGTATCTGTTCAGCCCCTCGTCAGCCCAGAGTGGAGAGGGAGAGGGAAGAGAGAGAAGAGGGATTGGCTCTATGTAAGCAGATCATTTCCCCCTTCTTGGGTTGGGTTAGGTTAAAGAGGTCCCTGATAGGGGCGCCTGGGTGGCACAGCGGTTAGGCGTCTGCCTTCGGCTCAGGGCGTGATCCCGGCGTTATGGGATCGAGCCCCACATCAGGCTCCTCCGCTATGAGCCTGCTTCTTCCTCTCCCACTCCCCCTGCTTGTGTTCCCTCTCTCGCTGGCTGTCTCTATCTCTGTAGAATAAATAAATAAAATCTTTAAAAAAAAAAAAAAAAGAGGTCCCTGATAGGGAGATGTGCCGGTTTGGGGCTGGAGGGAAGGCAGAAGGAAGGCAGATGTCACCTCTGTCAGAATCCAGGGCTGTGTGCGCGGAAGCTGAGCTGCCTGTAATCTCATCTGCTTCCTTCACAGCTTTTTAATCGTACTTAGGAAATCCATAGCTCGGGTAGCTTGGCTCCTGTAGCCATTCGCTGTGGGAAATGCAGATGGATCCTTGGTCGTGGAAACTGGGTAATCACCCACCTGACTCCCAGGCTTGCCTGAGCCAGCGTGGGCTTCTACATGTATGCGTAGATGGGATTGCAGACACGAAAGGGGGTGTAAACAACAAGCAGTTGGGAACATGTACACATCTGCCAAAGCCTTTCCAGGACAGGTGTTCCCATAAATGGGCAACAAATCGTACTGCCTCTTCGTCTCCTACAGGGAAGACTTTTGGGGAAAGATCATGGCGAGAAAACAAGGGTTGCAAACGAGAATAGTGCTTCACCGGTGTTCTGTTTCCTGTGTGGGAAGGGAGAATGGGGCTGTGAGGTGGGTCTGCCCCGATCCTGTCCTCTGCTCTGGCTGGAACCCGCAGGTGCTGCTGGCAGCACCTGCTTCCCCTCCTGGCTCTTAGTTTGGATACGAGGGTCAGGGATGCTGTTTGGCTGAAGGTATTGAAGAAGCCCTACACTCGGTGTGTGCGCTCTCTGACCACCGCATAGCCCTCCCGGGTCCTTGCTCTTTGACGTGTGATGCCAGCTATCTGAGGAGGCTCTGGGGCAGGTGGGACGTCTCTGAGTTCAGGCTAATGGCAGGGAGGGGTGGTCACGAGGCCTGCCACGACAGCACATGGCATTTGGGGCCTGGGCTCCTTGGGATTGTTCGTTTTCTAAGAAATAGCGCATGTGTGTTGGTGTGGTCACTGCAGCTCTGACGCCCACAATCTTGCTTAGGAAGACACTGTCTTATGTTCTGTCCACGTGTGTGGCCTCTGTTGCTGTGCTCGCGTGGCTGTACTCAGTGCCGTGTGTCCTGCCGCATGACTGTTGTGCAGCAGGGCAGATGGCCCGAGGTGCAGGTCCTCGAGGACGTCCTGACATGCGCTTGTTCTCTCTGCCTCCCTCAGAGAATTCTCAAAGGAAAGAGAGAAGGCTAAAGCCCGGGGAGACTTCCAGAAGCTCCGGGAGAAGCAGCAGCTGGAGGAGGACCTAAAGGGCTACTTGGATTGGATCACCCAAGCTGAAGACATTGATCCTGAGAATGAGGAAGAAGGCGGAGAGGAAAGCAAACGAAACAGTATGTAGCCCTTCCTGCTCCTGACCAGAGGGAGCTCGCGGGCGATTCAGGCGCCTGCTGGGCAGGGACGTTTCTCCCCCGGACCCGGCCTGTGAGACAGGTGGCCTCCGCCCAGCTGCCCTGTTCCTTCTGCCGCCCATCAGAGGACCGGTGCGTTCACACCAAGTCTGCGATCTGTCCGAGGTCTGGGTTTTAGATTTGTATCTGGTCACAGGGATTTAAGGTGGAGGAAGGTCAGCCACACTCGCTCGTTGGGAATTCGGGGAGCCCCTTCTGTGGGGGCACCAGCCATGGTAGGACGCGTGGTGACCCTACAGCACGGGAGCTGTGGCTCCTTCCCTGCAGAGTGAGCCGTGTTGCTGGACGAGAGCTTGAAGAGCAGGGTCCCTCTCCATCCTCAGGCCACCTGGAGTGGCTCCCACCTGTGCTGCACAGGTGAAGCCAGGGGCTTAGCCTATCAGGAGCTGGGACGAAACCAGTTCAGCAGTCGGGGCAGGGTGAGAAGGCCTGTGAGTCTGTGTGGCTGCTTGGAGCCCACTCCCCACCGGGGCCCAGGCCCCTCGGGCACTTTCTGCAGCGGGAAGGCCCAACGCCCAGCAAGCCCTGGAGTTCATTCCCATCGTCAACCAAGGTGTGTCGTTTACCACCTACTTTCCCCACAGATGTGCTCTTACTCTTCCTGGGCCATCTGTGCCTCAGGTAAAAGCAGAAATTGAAATTCAGCAGGGGATTTGCCTGAGATGCTTGTGGTTTGTTTCAAATCTAGACTAGTTGATGGTAAAGCCCGAGAACCCATCTCAAAGGCACGCATCCCTTGAGAGGCCTGGGGAGGCAAGGTGGGCCCCACATGGTGGAAGATGGCTGAGCGAGCTCCCCTTGGTCCGGGCCCCCAAGATGTCATGCAATTACTCCTTCAGCAAGGCGGGGGCTGGCTGCCAGGGGCTCTCCAGAGATGGAAGGGATGTCAGGGGACATCTGGGGATGGTCAGGCCTGCGCATGCTGAGACACATGTAGTGAGGGGCGGCAGGCTGGGTGCTGGGTGATGGGTGCTGAGGGGGCGAGGACTGGCTGTGGGGCTCCAGCAGGGAGCTGTGGGGCATTGGCCCTGAGCCTGGAAGGCTGGAGGGGTCTGAGGTCAGTCAGGGTCAGGGGAAACATCCTGAGCCATGGCAGAGGCATGAGGAGGGCACAGGGTAGTTCATTCCTTTGGCTTGTTGGGGGAGACAGGGCAGGGAGGCTGGGTGGGTGAAGCCAATTTCTGCTGCCTTTGTAGGCAGCTGATCATGAAGGCTGAGCAGCCCATGGTTGACTGAGAGGGCCTTCTGGTGACTTCTAGCTGGGGACTCTGGGTCCGTACTTCCATTGGGAGTGTGGGTTTCCTGTTCTCACAGCTGCAAATGAGGGACTCAGTCCTGTGTGCTCCTGGGGGGCCAGCAGGGTGCAGATACCTCCTCTCCCCTTCCCAGTGTCACTGATGCTGCTTCCTTGAGGAGGAGACTGGGGGCTCAGTGTCTGAGCATCAGGAAGCTTCCAGAGGATTTCTAGAGGCTGCCTTTGAGTGCTAACTCTGAGATGGGAGCTCATATGGGGGCACTCCTTCCAGTTCCAAACTTGGTGATGTCCTTTAGGTCACTGGGTGTGAGAAGGGTGTCTGTGTGTTCAGGTCATTTGAATCTGAATCCCCCATGGTCTTCTCGTGGCTTCCGAACCCACCGTATGGCCGACAACAGGCTGTGCTTGGAGCAGGGGGGATGCCTACCGCACTGTCTTCCTCTTTGTTTCCTGAGTGCAGCTTCGGCGCTGACCTTGGCGCGGGGGGGGGGGGGGGGAAGGGTCTGCCAGCCACGTCTTCCCTCCCCTAATGTAGCATGTCCTATGTCAGCCAGTGCAAGCATTGGCCCTTCCCCTGAGCACAGCACCGTCCTTTGCCAGTTGAGATGTGTCTGACGGGGAGCCACGTGAGCCTTTCATTGAGCATTTGTTCATTGCTCCAGCTTTGGAAATGGAGAGGGGTCCCTGTTCGTGCTGCTAGCATCAGGTGTGGTGAGACTGTGCTTGTGGCCTGTGGTTTGAGGAGTGGGCATTTTCGCTGGACTCGAGGCAATGTCTTCTGATGGGCTGGGAGCTCTCACTCACTTTGTCTTACCCCAGTACTGCCACCGTGTGTGAAGGACCTGGCCACATGATGACAAAAATCAGTGCCTCTGCCCTTGGAAACCTTGCTGTGGAGGGAAGACGGAGAAGTGGGGCCTTAGCATAAGATGGGGACAAGCTGGCCCCATGAGCAGGGGCCGGCAGTCTGCTGTGGGAGCCCTGAAGGGCACAGCAAAGCAGCCTGGTCGGGGGCGGGGGCTGGGGATGAAGGGGAGGCTTCTTAGAGGAGGTGGTGTTCCTGCTGAGCTCCAGGGAGGAGAAGCCTGTGGTTTCCAAAGGGAGGGGGGAGAGGGGGGTACTTCTTCGGCTGGGGAAATGGCACGAACAAGGTACAGAGGGTTATAAATGTTCCAAGTCTGAAGTGCACTACTTAGTAGTATAGTCAAGGAAAGAAATGACAGCCCTTGAAAAGTTCTAGATCCTCAGAATTCACTTTGTGCCAGGACTCCTCACCCGGTGAGGCTGCGCCGTGTCCCTGAAATGGCAGCTCTGTGGGTTTCGCTGTGCACAGTGCCGTGTGGCTCAGCCTGGGGAACCAGCTTGACATTTGATCTGGAAGGGCACGTGCTTCTGTGGGTACTGTTTTTCTTTATCAGGCTCATTTTGCCAGATGCTGGGCTTCCCTGTGGAGTGAGGCTCTGATTTCCTGAGTCACCAGATTCCCAGGGCATTGATGATTACGGTCTGAAAGAAAGACCCAGACCCCAGGCTGTGGGAAACATGTAGGGATTTAACTGACTTAAGACAAGAGCCCTAAGTCTCCTCCCGACGAAGAAGTGGGCCTCCCTGAATATATTCCCTGCAGCTCAGACCTTTGGCCAAAGGAGAGCTGCTGGGGTTTCCCTGGGACATCCTGTGGTTGCTGGCCATTTTCTTCCTGTCACAGCGAGAAACCCCAGGGGGAGAGGGTTTCCACAAGGCCTGCATCGTCCCCCTCACCAGCTGATGGGTCGATTTACCACCTGCACATGCCAGGTCTGGTCTCTGTCACCCAGTGGCAAGCAGCGCAGCGTGGGCATGGCCATTGCCAGCATGCTCCCTGGGTGTGCAAGATCCAGGCCCACACACTTAACACCGCAGCCCTGCTCCTGCGTATTATCTGGGGGAGGGGATGGGGCACTCCCTAGGCATCCTGGCTCTCTCCGTACTGCCTTGGGATGCTTACGCCACTGACTGCCCTTTTCAGCTGGGTCCTGGGTGGGACTGGGGCAGGTTCCTTCCCACACGGGGGAGTTAAGTGATAGTGTGACAGGAAGCCCTTGCTCTAGCCAAGCCTCAGCCTGTGCAAGTGAAGGGGGGGGGCGTCTCAGGAGCCATTAATAGCAGGTGTCATGAGCCTTTGGGGTAGGGGCTAGATAGCATGTTGGTGCCCCTTCTCTGGAATTGGCTGCCATTGAGTTTCGTGACTCAGAATTCGGGCTTGAGTGACAGGCACACTACCCAATGTCTTTGAGCCCCCATTTCCCTGTCTGCAAGAAGCAGATAAAGATATCTGCCCATGGGCTTGTCATGAGGATGGAAGTTGGATAACCGGCAGGAGTCACTGTAACCATAGGAGTACTAGTTACTGCTGCTGTTACCAGACTACAGCAAAACCGGACCTAAACAGAATGATTCTTGCAGATTCTATTAAACCTCTAACCAACCTCAGGCTAAGGACCCCTTTTAGGACCACGTCCCTATACTTTCCTGTTTAGAGATTGTAAAGTTCTAAAGTATTGATGGAAAACACCCCCGTTGACCAGGCATGTTGGAGATACCGAGGCACAGCGTTCTGGCCCAACATCCGTTTGAGGTTTGTTGATGCTTGCTGTCGGAGAGCAGGTGGCAGATCAAGTGCTTGGAGACATGCACACCTATCTCTTCTCTCTGATCTACTGAATGTCATGTCTGCATCTGTGGTACCCGACTCTGGCTGTACATGGCTGTCACCTGGAGAGCACTGCCATGTCCTGGTGTCATACCCACAGCCTGACAAGGACTTGTTCGTCTGCGGTGGGACCCAGGCGTGGCTTTATCTGCTGCTCCCTGGAGGTTCCCGCGTGAAGCCAGAGTCGGGAACTCCTGAATGCTATCACACTGAATATCACGCTGGTTCAGGCATTCACCTGTAGGAAGCCCGAAGGAGAGGCATTCGGGGACGTAACTGGGCTGTCTGGTGGCCACGGTGACTGGTCGCTCTAGCTTCGCGCGTTCATGGAATATTTAAAAGGTCCATTCTGTAAATTTGCTGTTAGGAAGCTGGTGTTACATGGTTACTTGAATGGACAACGTTCCCTTGGAAGTTAGTTCCTAAGCATTTGGGACATTTTCAAGGATAATTTATTTAACTTTTTGCTGAGCCTCAAGTTTCTTAAGAAACCCAGCCAAATCTCAAAGTGATTTTTTAGACGTATGCAGCTGCTCTGTGTTAACAATGGCGTTTTTCTAGGGCCATTAAAATCTGAAAGCCTAAAATTCTATTTTAAACTCTTCTCATTGTCAGTGATTAGTCTTTTTTTTTTTTTAAGGAAAAAAAAGGCATTAAAAATAATGAAATCGTTTTAAAGGGAGCTCATTCTAAAATTCTGGCTAGAAAAGCAGGGCCGTTTCACCGTGGGAGCTATGAATGATCGATAATCTCTCTAAGTGGGGGTACGTGCTGCCCACAAGGAGGGGCCTCTTCCTCAGAGGTCCTAGAGGCTGCCCCGCCCCTCCCCCCCCAGGTGTCCCTGTGCAAGACTGCCACAGCTGTTCACCTCCCTTCTGCAGGCGCCACTTGGGTGCCTTTTACTGAGATGTTTGATTTGGGGATGGGCAGGAAACCAGGGATGGCATAGCCGTTGGCAAGCACAGGGCATGGAAGTGTGTTGGTCCGGTTTGAAAGCTTGTGTCTTCAAACTACGACTTATCACTTGGCTTTCATCACGGTTAAACTAGCTCAGAGCACAAATCCAGAATGGAAGACGTTGCTTTGAAAGCAGCAAAGCACACAGCGGCAGTTAGAGTTGCATGTGTCCGGAGGGTTTCCCTGTCCCAAGAGGTTGCTGGAAGTGCCTCTGACTGGGAGAGCCAACGGGGGTGGGCCCAGCACTGGGGGCGGCTGGAAGACCCACTGGGCAGGCGGCACGGGGACCTGCCCTGGCTAGGTCTCCAAAGAGCTGGCAGGAGACAGTCCCAGGGATGATTGCCCTAGCATGGACATGAGGAGAGGGCCCTCCAGCCAGGTTCGTAGAGTCCAAGTCAGGGTTGTGTGTATTTGTTTTTAATATATTTTAATTGCAAAAGTAATATTTGCTCATTGCCAAGAATTCATATAATATCAAAGTGTATAAAGGATGAGAGGACCTGACTGGGCAGTTGGGGGCCTGTTCTTTCTGACCTCACCTGTGCAGGTGAGGACATACGTGTTTTCACGGGCGGCCTGCACACGGGTCCCCACCAGTGCAGCAACTTGCCTTTCTCACTGAACCGCGTGCCGCAGACTGTGCGCTCCTCGGGGGGAGGAACAGGGCCTGTCTCTGTTCTCCATCAGGTGGCTGACACCTAGCGTGGTCTTTGTCACACATAGGAGTTTCCAGTGATTATTTGTTCAACGACAGAATGCAGAATAATCACATCTCACATTTATCAGGTGCTTCCTGCATGTCAGACACTGTGCTAGGGGTCAGGGGTGCACAAATCCATTAACCCTCCCAGGGCTCTGGGAGGCAAGAACTTGACAGATGGGGAAATTGAAGCACAGAGAGGTTAAGTAGCTTTCCAGGGTCGTATGCCCGTCAAGTGGCCAAGCGGAGACTTGAACCCAGGTTCTGCTAGTGTGCATGTGAGCCACCATTAATCCCGGCAAATGCATGCACCTGTGTCTGCACGTGCACATTCATCTTCTTGCGGGAGAAAGTACCAGAAGGGATTTGCTGGGTCAGAGAGGATGCCCATTTTTGAAATGTGTCCTGCCGTTGGTACCCGTTTGCATTCCCACCAGTCGTGCTCCGTGAGTGCCCGTGTCCTCACGGCGTTGCCCCCCCAGCGTTCCTTCTGTTTCCCTCCTGCAGTTCCCTTCCCTGAGCTCACGGCCCCACCTTGAAGATTAGCCCACCGGCTAATATTGTGATATCCTATCCCAGAGCCAGAGGGAGCTGGAGACCCTAGATTCATTCTTCTTGTGACCTAGTGGCCACGGGGGAGTTATACCCATAATGGGGGACCACGCCTTGCCAGGGCCTGTATTACCGGATTTACCGTTTACCACTTACTAAGGTAAGCAGAGGCGTAGCAAAAGTGGGTTACCTGTCTGCTCATCCAGTCAGGAAGTGGCAGGCCTGAGATCAGACCTGGTCTGTCCAAGTCCAGAGCCCACCTTTTAAACCCCCACATGTCCTTCCCACACAGCGATACCAGCAAGCCTCACCCAGCTGGTCAGTGCCCGGGACTCCTGACCGCAGCTAAATGCCCTCTCCCTAATGCCCTTCTTGGCGGGGTGGCCAAACCCTGGGAAGCTTCTCGGTGGCTTGGTTGGTTGGTTATTTAGGACAGGTCCTTTAGAGACAGGCATTTGGTATCCTCGCTATAGAAAGTGCACCTCCCCTCTCCTGGTCAGACCCTGAACTGTAGATGTCTGGTAGGAGGACGACAGTTCGGGTTCCGTGTATCAGAGCCCCGGGCTGTGGCCGCCGCTTGGGTCCTTGAGGCCCTGTTTGCGTTGCTCCTGCTGCCCTCTACTGAATCATAACGACATTGCCTGTGTTCCATCTGAAGGAGTCACAGTGGCCGACCTGCTAAAAGAGGATAAGAAGAAAAGGAAGTTTTGCTGCTTTCACCAACGCAGGGCTAGAGATCACGGTAAATGACCGAGGTTGAACTTCCGTTGGGAGACTCCTCTCCTGCGGTTTCTGGAGCCTTCTCCTTGCACATAGGCCCCGTGTGACATGCATGTGTGTGCCCGTGTGCTGTGTTTGTAAGATGCCTATGTCTTAACCGCTTGATTCCTTTGAAACTTGGTCATGTTGTTTTCTTCTTGTCTTTACCCCAAATGTGTGGTTTTGCCAAGACAGCATTACAGTTTCCTTTTTGTTTGAACTATACCTTTTAAAGAAGCAGCTGAACCCACTCAGAACATTTATTTAATTCAGCATGAATATTCTTAGACTGGAAGACAGACTTCTTAAACACTTTCCCCCAATGATGCTTTTTCATCTAAACTGTTTAGAAATTCCAGTGATGTTACTTGATTGATTTTGATTTTCCAGGTTACATTTTTTACATGGCCTGCTGGTTTTCCACCCTCCGGCGGGTTTGCCCAGGACATCCTAAAGCTAGTAGTGCCAGTTTCAAGAATGGAGTTAAAAATAGACTTCTAGGATGCTCCGGTTTGGGGGAGGGGAACACTTGCCTTTGTGAGCAGGGATGAGGAAAGGGCTCACGTGGGGGCACAGTTCATTTTCAAGCTATGTTGTAGAGAAGAATGCTAAACACAGACCCGCACCGGAAGCCCTGGGGTCCACGTCAGGACCGTCTGCATGCAGAGCATCAGTGCAGACAGCTGGTGTCCTGTCCTGCCTGCCAGGCCAGCACCGTAGCCTTACCGCAGCGCCGGGCTTGGCCTGTGCACTCCGCACGGTTCACCTAGCTGCTGCCACTGAGGTCAGCCCTGGTCAGACGAGTCTGGAGGAAGAGTCGATCTGACTGTGAATAGGTCCACAAAGCCAACTGCCAAGGGAGCAGAGGGGACACAAGGCACTGTTCTCTTGGTAGTAGGCCTCTGCCGTCGTGGGAATGTTGAGCTCATAGGGTTGTAGGAACTGGAACAAGCCACGGGTGGTCGGACTGAAGCCACTCCCTTTTGGAGTGGATGAGAACAGAGAGTATCAGACAGAAGCCCGTCGGCCTCCGGAGAGCACATTGTGGACCTGAGAAGACAAGGCACCTGTGTGGGGGTGGGCAGCCAAGTGGGGGCCGGGAGCGGGGGCCTGGCTCACGTAGGCCTCGTGTCTGCAGAGGTTTGTGAAGAAGAGCTGGCCTTGGTGCAGCCCCTGGAGGCCTCTGCAGGAAGAAGGGCTTCAGGTAAGCAGGAAATATTGTCACCGACGTAAGACAAAACCATTTTCGAAGACTGACGGAGGACCCTGGCTCTCGGCGGGTTACCGTGAGAAGAGATGAGTGACCTGTCCCCAGAAGAGAAGAGCCCTCTCCTTGGGCACCTAGGTGCCCGTCCTGAGCAGGAACTTGTGCCTTGTGATTTTTCAGGGGTGTTTTGCCAGCTTTCTAAGGCATGCGGGGAGAGGAAGAAGCCTCATATTTTCAGGAAACTTTATATTTTGAGTAGGGGAGGTCTTTTATTAACTGAGATACCCAGGGACCCTAAAGAAGGTCCCCGATGAGGCTGGTGGGGCGAGGGCCCTCATGCGGGTGCAGCGCTCCCCATGCCATTAGTCATGCAGAAGAAATTATCGGGGCATCATTCTTGCTTTAGACACAGAAACCTTGGTCTGGCCTTGACCCACATTCCCCAAGAAGAAGCTGGCTTCTTGACAGCAACCAGAGTCTGTTACCCTTGTAACGGCTAAACGTGTCACTACTAGCGAACACAGGCACATTCCTTCAGGGGATGTCATGGCACTGCTCATGCTTGTCATGAAAATAAGATTAAAAAAAACAAACCCGCAGGATCTTGGCTTCGGATCCCCTGTTCCCAAGGAAGGCGGCCATGACGGCCACTGCTCGGTTATCCGACCTCATGCCTCCGCCCGTTGAGAGGAAGGCCTGAGAAGGTTTAGGCTGCTCAGGCTCGGAGGAAGATTCAGAGAGGCACCCCTGACGCTGCAGGAGAGCCTGTCCTATGGAGAACAGGGGCGCGAGGCTCTAAGAAGCCCAGGACGTGTGAAGGAGGCTGTGTGGTGTGCCAGGCCCAAGAAGGAGGCTGGGGTGCTCTGTGCTCAGTTGGCATGGGTCCCGGGGCTCCTGTGGCTGGCCGAGGACTCTTGGGGGGGGGGTGCAGCCCCCTTCCCCAGCAGCTCTGTCTGGAGGGGACTTGGGAATGCATCTCCAGGGCAGGCTTCCAGATTCCCGGCGGCCCTCCTGAGGGGCGGGGGGCAGGGGCTTCACAACACCGCTCCTTCCTGCTCTCTTGGCCGAGCTGGGGGTGTGCAAGGGAAACCCCCTAGGCACTGGTGGTAAAACCAGACAGCTGTGAGCATTTGCTCTTTAGAGCAGTTCAAGCAGGTCAGAGGTGAATGGGTCTTACCGATGATATCACCCAACAGCTCATGTTCCAGAGCAGCCAGTGAAGCCCAGGGAGGAAAAGGGAGAGGACTTGTTCCCATGTTACCAGTGACAAAGGCCAAGCTTCTCGGACATTGCTTCTCGTGTCTTTGGACCTGAGTAGCCTCTGTCGTGGAAGGAAGCACGTTGGAGGTTTTGCTGTGCCTGTTAACAGCGGACATAATTTCGGGGCTGCCTACTTGAACCCACACGCAGACTCATCACCGTGTGTCCGTGAAAATGCTGGTTAGTTGTGCTGGCCTGAGAAATGGTGTGTTTCCCCAGTATATTTTGTGTGGCATTGCCCGTAATGGCATCCGGGCCCAGCAGCAGGTCTTAGCAATAGGGTGGTGTCCCATCCGCAGAGAGCGCTCCAGGCGGAGCCCGCCTGCGGAGGCCTGGGTCGCTTCTGTCTGTCTGCAGTCCCGGGCCCGCTGGGCCGAGGTCTGGCATCGCCTCCTCTGACATCGCCTCCTCCCCGACAGCAGCCCTCAGGTCCTTTGCTCAGCACGCCCACATGGAAGCCTCGGGGGCTGCCCTGCAGCTCTTCTCGGAGATCCCAGCGCCTGGAATAGCTTGCAAAGCATTGGCCCTGCGTTTCCCCAGGTTTTCAGCAGACTAATTGCAGTGCAGGTCGGCATCCCGTTCTAGGCACAGGCTTGTCCTAATGCCTGGTTTCACCCAGATTCTGGAAATAGTTTTAAAACTTGTATTTTTTAAAAAGTGAAAACTTGCTTAACAGCTCTCAAGTTCCCTGGAATGTGCAAGGGAAAGGGTTTACAGCTGCTCTGCCTGCAGATGGCCCCTTGGCTTACTTCTGTCTCTAGAGGACATGGTAGGACTGAGGAGGGGTCTCTGCCTGCATTGCTAATTAGCTGAGCTGCTTGCCAACAATTACTGTTGAATCTGTCCTGAAGGGCACAAAGGAAGTGTTCCCCCTGCACGGGGCAGCCATGAGGCCATGGCAGCCAGTTAGGGAAAGGGCAAGCGTTCCAGAAATTTTCCCGTGGGCTTACTTACGTGGATTTTCATAAAGTCCCAGTAGTCACCACAGCAGCTTGACCTTCGTTCTCTCTCTCTTTGCTGGGATGGTCTCCTGGAGGTGGTCTGCCTGTATACCGGGTTTCTGGGTTAAGTGAGCTCATCAGGACATCATACCAAGGCTGATGGAAAATAGGCTTGCTTGGCTTTTGGCACTTTTAATGTGTGGCCCTTTAAGGATACCAATATATACCAATGTGTACCAGTATATTAAGTATAATTTTAAGGGCATTCCAACACACATATCAGCATATACTGATACCGAAATGCAGTATATTAAGCTCGCACCACAAGCGCAGGGAGCAGGTGGAAAGAACGCCAGGTGGGAAGCAGGAGAGCTTTCTCGCACCTGAGCTGTGTGTCCCGAGGCATAGTGGTGAGGTTTCTCATCTGTGAAGCCACAGGGCTGCTTCATGTGATCTCAGAGGCCCCTTCCAGTTCTAACAGTCTGTGGTCCTCCTGTCTCGATGGTAAAAACATAGATGAAGTCCCACTGGGACTAAGTGAAATGAAACTCCTATCAATTTTTTAACATTAAAAATAATGCCCAGTACAAGCGAAGGGTGAAATGCTTGTGTACAAATGAGCTCTTTTCGCCCCCTGGGCCTGCTGTCTCTGTACTTTGGGGAAAGGAAATGCTCCCCTATGACTGGGAGGGAGAGGCTGGAGCCCAGAGAAAGGCGGCCAGGGCCCCATCAGAGCCTGGTTCCTCTGCTCAGGTGAAGGGACTGGATCACGGTCCGTTTCCGGGGCCAAATGAGGTCACCCGATTCTAGCACAGTCACTGTGCTCTTCCTCCGCCTCCCCCTCACCACCTCCTCGGCTCTGGTTGATGTCATTCCGGAATAAGTTGTTTATTATGGGTCCATGGCTCTCTCGGTGTCTAACCATTAAGACAGAAAAGTTGCTCTCTCTACCGCAGGCGAAGTCAGACAGAAATGACTCGTTTGAGATAGAAAAGATACAAACCAAGAGTGGTGGCCAAAGCTGACTCAGGCGTGTGAAAGATTGTTCACGCCAGGTGTCTCTCTGCAGGAATGGAAGTGGTCAGAGCAAAGGGACCCTGGGTTTGGGCCATGCACAGAGTGTCGCTTCGCTTCCAGGGAGCTCCAGAAGAACTTTCTTGAGGTGACAACTACCACGTCTGAGCCTCACCAATTGCCCAACACTGTGGACGCACATAGGATGGCCCAGGACTATGGGGAAAACCCACCATGGGTTTTATCTCACTCAGTTCTGCCAACAGCCCCAGATGAGAAAATGAAGCATTGGAGAAGTTCAGCCACAGAGGTGGGGTTAAACTGGGATCTGGCTGACCTAGAGTCTGGTCTTAGCTACTGAAGGATGCAGTCTGCCTGAGGGGCAGGGAAGCTTCTCTCCATCAGTGCAGCCCTGACACTGTGCCACACCATTAACCTCTCTTAATTTTTCTTTGGAGAGTTCGTCTTTATTTCTTATCTTTCTCCCCACTTGGTTCTCATGTCCAGGGACTAACTAGTATATTTCATTCCCTAATAGCTGGCACAGAGCCAGAAATGCAAAACCCCCCCCACCCCTTTCCCATAGGTAGCATGTAATTTATCTGCGTTGATCAAATGGTTGGAAAAAAGAAGCTTCTGGAATGGCATGCGGCAACTGCCCTGCTCTCATCCCAGGACATGCCTCAGAGGGTAAAGAGCCACAAAACATAGCCTGTTCAGAAAAGTGGCTCTTTTGGAAAGAATAAGTACAGTTCTAGCAGGATTAGTAGTAGAATGGAGAAGCAGTGCACAGTGAGAGGCGGAAGTGGCCCTCGAGAGTGTGGAGTCAGCACCACCACTCCCCACTTGGGGCATCGCAGTCTGCAGAGAGGTGGCACTGCGCCTGGCTCAGTCCAACGCTACCCGGGGCCCCCCACTGACTCCCACGCCTGCCCTGTGTCACGTGCTCTCAACTTCTGTGCCCTTGGTAGTGACGGCAACGCCCAAGAAAAGCGTCCCACAGAGATGACTCCCGGTTGTGTTTGTAGGAGTCTCCCGCTGTGATTTTCTTTGTCACTGGAGACAGGGGTGACCTATGGGAGGAGCCCAGAGCAACGCACTTCACTGAATTTTACAACGTTTCGTCTTTTCAAGTCAGAGCGCAAATCAGTCCTGGAGAAGAGAATCGCATGAGCAGCTTTGTGCCTGTGTGTGTGTGTGTGTGTCTGTGGAGCTTTTGTTAAAGGTTTTTCTGTGGGTGGATTGTGTGGGGTTTTTGGTTTGTTTATCTTTGTCTTTTGTGTGTGTGTAGAGTCCTAAAAAAAAGTGAAGTTGGTTTCTTTTGACTTAATTGAGGAAGAAAGGTTTTTCTGGGAGACTATCAGTAATGTGATGTGGGTCTGTCATGCTCATTTTGCCTCTGCTGCCTTTGCCTGAATGCTCCTGGACATGGCTGTGGAACTCTCACCCGGGCAGGCTCAGTTCCTTGGGTGCACACAGAGGGAAAAGGACTCTCTTTGGTGCCCGCAGAAGAGATGTTTCTCAGCGCTCTGGGCCTTTCGGGTCAGGCCCACCTTCATCCTTGTCATTCACAGTGTCCCTCGCCGGAGCACGGCCCGCGCACACGCAGCCACGGCACAGACCTTACCGGGCCAGTTCCTCTGCCCGGAACGCCCGGGCTGGCCCCTGCACCCGTACCGGCGCTACAGAAAAACACTACCAGGGTTTGCACATCAAAGCGGAGCCATCCTTGCTCAGAGGAGCCTTATCAGCAGAGCCCACAGGGGGAAGGCCTTCCTGTTGATACCACAAGGTCTATAAAGATGGTCGCTACAGTCCAAAAGGATGCATCAGGGCAAAGAAGTACACGTGGTTGGGTGATTCTCCCCCATTTCCGTCTTCAGGGACCCCCTCTCCGAACCCCAGAGCAGAATCCGTTATTCCTTACTGTGTGTTTCCAGAACTCCTTGCACAGACCCCCGAGGTGGCTCCTTTCATAGTTCATGGAAATCCATTGGTTTCCCAGGGCAGGTGCAATGCTTCGTGCCCTCCCTCTCCTTGATGGCCCGGCTCCAACACCTGCCCAGGATGCTTACAGAGTTGAATCAGGTGGATGAGAAATAACACCCATGTGCCAGATGGTGGGTCCCTGGGCCTCCCCGCACAGTTGGTGCATTTCTACATTCCCTCCACTTCCTCTGCTCGGGAGCCGGCGGTACAGGAGTGAGACATGCCCAGAGACCCTGGTGACACTGAGACCACAGTCAGCTTTGCCCTCTGGTCACTGGTTGGGAGAAAATCTCCTACCTGTAAGACTGTACTTCCTTTGTGCTCTAGTTCTAGCTGCTTGGGAAAGAGCCTTCTGCATATTGGGTTCACAAGCTCATGGAACTTAACAGATAAATTAGCTAATGATGAGTAGAGTTCTTAAATTTTTAAAAAGATTTTGTGCTTGGTACCTTCCTGTCCTGCATCCAATAGCTCTTCTCCTTTGGTATAGTTACAATAAGAATTCCCGTGTGAAGTACTGGTCTAGCCACGGATTCTAGAGAATAGCATTTGGGGCCAGCAAAGACGTCGCTGTAGCTGAGTTGTTTCAGTGCACTCCTGGAAGTCAAGAGAATAAGCCGGGGCCAGGCACACTGAGTGGATTCAGTTTGGCCCCTAGGCTTCTTTTCCTGGGAAGTGTCTGAATGGATAGTGTTTCCTCCTGTTGGGGAGGGAGGGGTGCTCTGTGGGCTGATCACCAAAGCAGAGACTCCCTTGCCGTGGAGGTACTGGCCTCCACCTGGACTCGACCTCCTCCTGGGCTCCCAGAGGGACTGCCTGGAGGCGGCGATCTGCAACCGGCCCACTCCTGGCCATGCAGCGCCTCCAGCATGCCGGCTAAAGCCTTGTCTTCTCCCCGCAGCCAGCATGCCCACCAGCGAGACGGAGTCGGTGAACACAGAGAACGTAAGTGGCGGAGGCGAGAACCAAGGCGGCTGTGGGAGTCTCTGGTGAGTGTGGAGGCCGCTTGCTTTCCGACCTCCTCCTGTCTTCTTAGCGAGCACCTGTGGGGCAGGCACCCGGGGGCCATAGCCTCGGATGCACGAGGGGTGGGTGGGCTCACCCTGGACCCCTTGGTCCCTCTCCCCTCCCATCCCAGGCCCCCAGACCCCCAGCGTTTCACATGCCTCTTCCCCCCAGGGCAGCCCGTCTGCCGAGGCAGAGCCTGCCGCGGGGCGTGCCAGGTAACCCGGCAATTCCACTGTGTCCACTAGGTGCTGGTGGAAACGAAGAGGCACGGCCAAGGCTGGGCCCTCTGGGTGTCGGCGGTGGGGGTAACAGGCCTGATTCTCCTCCCGGTCTGGTGTTGGCATCGGTGCTTTGACGAAGAGCTTGTATGGCAGAGTGGCTGACACAATGTGCTGCATATTTCAGTTTTCCTTCCCTGGCGGGTTCTCCCGAACTCCTGCGTGGCGGCTGGACCATGAGAGCCTGCCCTCCTTTGCTCACGGCCCTTGTTTCTGGAGCCCTGCACCACCCTCTCCTAACAGTGGAGGGCGCCACCACATTCACCCCTGTTGGCTTCTGTCTAGAAGACGGGGCCCCCAGCGGGGACCAGCAATGTGTGATGTGCAGAGTACTGCCTGCTTTGGGGAGCCCATGCAATTTTGTTTCGTTTGCTTCCTGCTGGTATCCCTTAGGTCTTATCTCTGTAAAGTAGAGGCGGTGTTTTTAAGAGAACTTGATCTTCTTGGCAGCAATTCATAAAAATGTTGTGTTTTGGGCAGAATGCTCAGCAGTTTAAGAAGTAAATTTGCCTCTTGCTTGCTCTGCCCTCCCTACAACATGTGAACTATGCAGGGGGATGGAGTCAGCTTCCTCATTTTACAGACAAGAACACTGAGGCTCGCCAAGGCGTGCTGCTTGCCCGAACCCATGCAGTTAGTGAATAGCAGAGCGAGGACTCCTAGTCCAGTGCTCTTTTTGCTGTAGCAGCGGCACATGCTGCTGCTGAGTGGCTGAGAAGCGAGCAGGGGAGGCCCGACTGACTTCAGTCTGGGGAAGCGGGGTCAGGGGAGGAGAACCCCGGGCGTCACAGCCTCTGACAGGGCTGTGCAGGGCCGCTGGCTAAGAGGCTTCTCTTGCCTGGGCCCTGGAGGGTGTCAGCCTGGCCCACCTGGCCCTGGCAGCACCTCGTCTCCTGCTCTGCTCTCACCCCTGCTGGCTCACTGGGGGAGCTGGGGACGCTGAGCCCAGGCTTCTGTGCATGGCTTTTCTGATCTCCCAGCTGAAATGACGGGGAGACTGTGCTCAAGCCTTCCTAACAGAAATCCTATTCTTTTTGTCTTTCTTTCAGCCAAGCCATTTCCAAATCCAAGCTCAGGTCAGTATCTTCTATTTTTTCTTCAGACTGCGTGTTGGTGTTTTACCTTCTAACTTTTCTATTGTACATGGAGTTGCTCTAGACTTGGTTTTTACTCTCTGGTCTAGGACACTGATATCGAAGACCAGTCTGTCCAGTCAGTGTCCAGCACCTGCCTTGGAGAGCAGCATAGTAGGTGCTGGAGATCTTGCCCTGAAATAAACCAATGAGACGCAACACCGAACAAGTTCTTGTCACTAACCAGACCTTCATGTTCCAACCCCCACCCTGAGCCATTTCTCCAAGAGACATACTTCTTGTCACTTTTCTGCTTACAAGTCTTCTGTGAAGGGGGAGATTCAAGAGGGCTTCTGAGGTGCCAGTGACGTTCTGTTCCTTGCTCTAGATACAAGTTACATGTTTAGTTGCTAAAAGCTCATTGAACCATATACCTATGATTTGTGTACTTTTCCATGTAAATGTTATTTTTCAATTAAAAATGACATTTTACTGCTATATACAAAAATTAACTTAAAATGGACCGAGGAATAAATGTAAAACCTAAAATTATAAACATTCTAGAAGAAAACATCCAAAGTCTTTGTGACCTTGGGTTGGGCAAAGGTTTCTTCTTGCATACAACATCCAAAACACTGGCCATGCGAGTAGATAACCTTCAGACCAGAAGAAAAAATATTTGCAAAACACTTGATATAAAGGACTAGTATCCACTATATAAAAAGAAGACTATATAAATATGATGTAATAAGAAAACAAAAAAAGGGTCTACAGATTTCAACAGGCATGTCGCCAAAAAAAAAAAAAAGGATGGCAAAGAAGCTCATGAGATGACCATTGGTCACTAGGAAAATGCAAATAGAAATCACAGACACCACTGCACATCTATTAGACCATTTTTTAGACCTGTGGATCAAATTTTAAAATCTGACAATACCAAGTTCTGACAAGGATGCAGATCAGCAGGAATTCCCATGCATTCCTGCAAGGTGAATGGCATGGCCATTTTAAAAACTAATTGGGTTTCTTGGAAAGTTAAGCATATACGTACCATATGACCCAGCAATTCCACTTCGAAGGTATTCATATAAAATGAAAGCATATGTCCGCGTGAGAAATTTTTATGTAAGAGTTTATAGCAGCTTTGTGTACAATTGCTGAACACCGTAAATAGCTCCAACGTCCGTCAGATGGTGAATGGGTTGACGAATTGTAGTTCATGCGTCTGATGGAATAACGCTCAGCAATAGGGAAAAAACTGCTGATAGATACAACGACACACATAAGTCTGGAAAGTATTTTTGCTAAGTAAGGAAAGCCAGTCTCAGAAAGCTCTATGTTATAGGATTTTCTTTATAGGACATTCTGGATAAAACAAAGGAGTAGGGACAAAAAGCAGATCAGTAGTTGTCAGGGGCTGAGGTGAGGAGGGCGGGTTAACTATTACAAAGAGGGATGGAAATATTCTTCCTCTTAATTGTGCTGGTGGTTACAAACCGTATACCTAAATATTAATAGTTACCGTATGTCGATTGTATCTCAATAAACCCGACTTTAAAAAGAACAGTCGGAAGCCCTTCCATGACTCCCTGTTGCCAGAGGGCATAGAAATTCCCTCACTGTTTGGCCCTTGGCTTACTCTCTGGCCTGACCTTTTGATACCCTTCCCACACTCCCCACTCCGTGGCTGTACCGGACTGCTGTCCGTTTTCACCATGCTTCGTTTCTTCCCACCTGAGTTCCCTTGGCCATACAGTCTCCTCTGGGTGGAATGCCCTCCTGCCTGTCCCCTGGTGAGCTCTTACTCTTATCCAGAGCCAGCCCAAATCTCAACTTTTCAGGGAGGCCTTCCTGACTCTTACAAAGAGCATTTGCTGCTCCTGTCTCTTTGCTCCTGTACCCAGGACGCTGAGAATAACACTGAGTGGGTATTGATAATTATTTGCCCCAAGCATGCTTTTCAAGGTCAGAGGCCATGGGACGGTGCGCCTTCTTTACCTCCATAGACCCAGTGTCTGGAGCCCCGTGAGGGGCATGATGGGAAGTGCTACAGGACTTCGGGGGGTGGGACAGTGAGGCTTCTGAGATTTGGGAGACACTTAAGACTTGTCACTGCAGCATAAATGGACCCAACACTGGTCCTTTTTCAGACCACCTTGCTTGTGTGCACTGAATTACGCATCACAGGAGAAACCCAGCCTCAGGGGCAGGCTTCAGTGTCCTCGGTGGGATTTTTCTACACTGGTCATCATGTTTCCAGCCCCATTACCACTGGAAACCACAGAGCAAGAGCAAGAACAAAATACACTTTTCTTGTTCCAGGTCTTGTTGAAGAGTTGGCACAATGCTTTCTTTGCCCAGTCCTCGGGTTACAGTGTTTTCAGCATACAACGCAGCTGGGTCAGCCAGGGCTGCAGCTAGCACACAGCCTGGGAATTCCTCCGACTCAGGCCCCTAGAGGAAGTGCCCACCGCCTCTGTCCATGAGCACAGCCTGCACGGGGCTGACATCGCCACTCAGCTGGCCTTCTCCTGGGACCCATTTCGCCCATCCGCCCTGTGGCAGGGAACGGTTCCCACAGGGAGAACAGGCTAAGGGAGGGAATACTTACCCTAATTACAAACCGGAAATGAAAGTCAGTAGAGGACATGCTACTTGTCTGTCTGGCTCGGCTCATTTTATTTGTATGAAAACACAATTCAATATTGGCTCTTCTCCTGAAGGTATATTTTGAGCATCACTCGTTAGAAAGGGCACCTGATGACTCAGTATGAAGACTCATGTCCTACTCGGCTTTGACAAGTCTGCCAGGCTCCAGAGAAACCTCCCGGATGAAAGAAAGGACCAAAAGTTTCCCTAAAAGGAAAACTGGGTTTGGAGCACTTTGCTGCCTGATAAATTCTGTATGACGATTGAGATGCCGCAAGAGATGTGTGTGAGAAGCCAGACGGCTCTCTACACCCGTGGTGTGAACAGATCCATGTACCATATGGTGGGAATGTAAATTGCATATATGTGTGCAGTCTCAGTTTTGCATCTGCAGACGGATCTATGAATATCTAGATTTTTCTAGCTGGTTTGAGGGCTGTGAGTGGCAGATTATGGAGTCGTCTAAAGCCATAGGAAGGAAACCAATAGCACAATCAGGTCAAGATTACACATTTAAAGCTGCATTTAAAGACCAACATCATTTCTGTGCCATGTGTTCTCATCTTTCCTTCCTGCACCCCCTGATCTGAATCTCCAGAGTTAAAGACAACTTGTGTCCCCATAATGTCTATCGGACAATCAGGTGCTACGTCTGCCGTTCACGGAGTCACGTGTGCTTCTCTTGCAGCCGACGCTGGCGGCGCTGGAACCGCTTCAATCGCAGAAGATGTCGGGCTGCTGTGAAGTCTGTCACGTTTTACTGGCTGGTTATCGTCCTGGTATTTCTCAACACCCTAACCATTTCCTCTGAGCATTACGACCAGCCTGACTGGCTGACGCAGATTCAAGGTGCGAGCAGAGGCCGTGGCCTTTTTATTCTGATTCTGAATTAGGGCTTCCCGAGGCTGTCGGCTGCAGGTTAGCCTTAGCCGATCCGTATGTAATGATGCGACATTGCCGGGGGCACTAGAAGACAGAGGAACCGTCTAAACCCAGGCTGCACCTGGAGTGGTGGGGGCACAGCCCACGTGGTGTGCTGAATGAAGCCCTCTGGGGCTGGCTGACATCGGAGCGTCTCCTTGTCTTAACCCTATGACGGCCTAGGGTCAAGGAATCTGGCAGTGGAAGGGACCTCATCTTCCTTCTCCCTGTCCCCACTGGAAGCTTTATTTTCCCATATGATATTCTTGGCAAGTGGTTGTTGGCCCCCTACCTAGAAGGCCCCCACCGTGTGGGACAGGAGCTCGGCCCCAGAGACAGCCCATTCTGAGTTGGTCACTTGTGATCCATGGGGAGGCCTTATTTCTGTCCAGCTCTCCAGCCTGCTGGGTGCTGTTCTCTGTAGTTAGAGGTGAACTTGATAGACAACTTGTCTCATGGTGCCCTAAGCAAGACCAGACCGGCCTTTCTGTGACTGATTGAAACAAAAAATATAATACGCTGGTGTAAATGCAGAATCACAAGTTTTTAGGGCTAGAAAGCATCAGAGATTGTGTGGCAAACTGCTCCCCATTTTCTAGTCCATGAAACTGGGGTGCAGAGAACTCAGAGACTTCCCCAGAGTCCCACATCTAGGTGGTAGCAGAAGCAGGACTAGAACCCGGCGCACAGACCATAAACATTGGTGCCACTTGTCTGTAATGGGGGCCGTCGGGAATTGCGAAGACTGGGGCAAGACGCTGGGGCATTTCCAGGAGAGGCTGGCGGGAGGGAGGTCTGGGGAAGGAAGACCAGTCTAAGCCACGCGCATGATGGGACTCTTTGTCTTTCCAGATATCGCTAACAAAGTCCTCCTGGCTCTGTTCACCTGCGAGATGCTGGTAAAAATGTACAGCTTGGGTCTCCAGGCGTATTTCGTCTCTCTCTTTAACCGGTTTGATTGCTTCGTGGTGTGCGGTGGAATTACCGAGACCATCTTGGTGGAGCTGGAAATCATGTCTCCCCTGGGGATCTCTGTGTTTCGGTGTGTGCGCCTCTTAAGGATTTTCAAGGTGACCAGGTGAGAGTGCGTGTACCTCGCTGCAGGTGTTCTCTGGCTGGGGGGTGGCGATCAGCCGCATCCTGGCCCCGTGATGTCTGCTGTGTCCCGTGGGTGTTGCGCGCTCACACCCCCATCTTGACTTGTAGGCACTGGACTTCCCTGAGCAACTTAGTGGCCTCCTTGTTAAACTCCATGAAGTCCATCGCTTCGCTGTTGCTTCTGCTTTTTCTCTTCATCATCATCTTTTCCCTGCTTGGGATGCAGCTGTTCGGTGGCAAGTTTAATTTTGACGAAACGCAGACCAAGCGGAGCACCTTTGACAATTTCCCTCAAGCCCTTCTGACAGTATTCCAGGTGAGCCCTCGCGAGGAGGCCGTGTGAGACGCCGTCTTGTCCCTTCACCGCTCGGAAAGACAGGATGAGTCTGCTGGGATTAGTGACCTCTGCCCCAGTAATGCTCTGACAAATCTCACGCCGCTGACGTCGCTTGTTGCGCACCTGACTCCCGCCATCTAGGTGGCGTGATCTCATGTTTTCGTAAGACCCCTGGATGTGTGACAGAATAATAAACCAAAAACATCTGTTTGATTTCGTGAGGTTCCCAAGGTTTCTGGGAGACAGGCTCTAAAATCCTCTTCCTGTTCTTTGTGAATCTTCGATTGCAGGCAAGTTTTGTGATCCTGGCTCTAACGGATTTGTGCAAAGAGAGGTGAATTCTAAAGCTCTCATGCCCCAGTGTGTAGTCAGAGGAATGAGGGTGATAAAAGAGTGGGGACAGCCTTCTCCCCCTCGCTCCTCCCT
The DNA here is from genome assembly GCF_024610735.1 of Ursus americanus. Lineage (NCBI taxonomy): Eukaryota > Metazoa > Chordata > Mammalia > Carnivora > Ursidae > Ursus > Ursus americanus. The sequence continues at coordinate 35,690,441 of NC_142140.1, read as the reverse complement.
CCTGCGATGTCACGGGGACAGGCAGGCTCCGAGCGGCTGAGATGGAGGGACAGTGGCAGATGTGCGGGTGGGCAGCCTCGACTGCGCCCCTGGCTTTAAGCTGAGGTATTCTAACCCCCTCTTCCTATGTTGTGAGCTAAAACCCTTCCTTAAACAGAGAGTGGCAGATACATCTTAAAGATCCATCTGCCCTTGTCGCTTTGCACATGTGATATCAGCGAGCTCTGGAGCCCTGGCCGGGAGGCGGGAAGTCCTGGTTGGAGAGACCACAGACATCAAGGTCCCCCGTTGGCTCTTTCAGTGCTCGGCTCTGTGACCTGGGAAAGTCACTGTCCTTTGTGGGGGAAAAAAAAACAAAAAACAAAAAAACCCAAGAGACTAAAGGGAATGATCTCTAAGATTCGTTTCCACTTGGTCATTTTGAGGTGAATGGAATTCCTGTCGCTGCTATAAGCCATACTTTTTTGAAATATACTTTAATTTTTTGGACGATACTTAATTTTTAGCCACTGATTAGTTACTCTTTTTTCTGTTTTCTTTCAGAGAAACCTGTATGGTGGTGGTGGGTTTTGGTAGTCCCTGTGTCTGGCACAAAATTCAAATGTTTACAAAAGAATATAAAGTAACAAATGAGTCCCCTTCCCACCCAGCCACCAATTTCTCCTTTGGGAGCAACCACCATTGAAGAGTTCTGTGTATTCTTAGAAATGTATTTGCTCATAGATGTAAATCAGTGAACCTACCAACCAATCTTCCTCCCAATGACTACCCTATGACAGAGATGGTAGCTCATTTTAGGCGCCATTTTCCAGCTTCTCACCATTTCAAGCGTCCTTAAGAATCTCTCTTATTGGTCCATAAGAGTTTGCCCCCTACTTTTCAATTCTGCACAGATTCTGTGGTGTGAGTGTCCCCTAATTCACAGAACCAGTCCCTAGCCGATAAATATTTCATTGTGTCCAGCCTCGGCTCAGTGGGTGACCTTGAACACGCACCATGGACACATGTGTGAGCGTAGATGTGTAGGGTGAATCTCCCAGAAGTGGATTTGCTGTTTTGAAGGGTTTGTGTCCATTTTCGACACTGATACTCTTGCCTGGCACGCTCTTCAAACTAGCGGCAATCCATCCTCCAGGGATGGGGTGTGGACGCTGTCCTACACCTCACCGCTTTTTACCACAGTGGGTGTTCAAACTGTTTGGTAGTTGTCGGACAGGTGAAAATGGTGTCTTGTAGTTTTAATGCCTCTTTCTCTTATCAGGAGTGAACCTGAATGTCTTCTCATGCAACTAAGAGCCACTGCGTTCCTTTCCTGGGAATCGCTTAATCTTTTGAAATCATTCGCCCATACTTCTGTTGGGGTGTGAGCCATGACAGTTTTAAAGTGTCTGGTGCAGAGAGGCAATACAGAAGCATATATACTTCCTCTCCCTGGAAGATAGTGTGGTTTATTTTTATTTATTCTCGTTATTTTTTAGATCGTATGTTTTTACAATGCTGTTAGGTTCATCTGATCCCTACCTCATGATAGATCGAGTTATCAGATATCATCAGTGGAGAAGATTCCATGTGAAATTTCAGGCAGTTATTAGTATCTACTCATGGGGTAGTTTGTAAATTTACATGGATATTTGGAATTCCCCGCCTTTACAAATTCATGGGTCTAATTCTCCATTTCCAGTATAGGTTAAATGCGGAATAGTAGGCTGCCGTTGAAAGGATCGAAGGCATTTACTGACACAGAGGGTCTCCAGAGTATGTTGTTGAGTGGGGGAAAAAAGAAACAAAAGCAAATGCAGAAAATTCATGTAGTGCAATGTCCTTTATGTCTAATAAGTCTGAGAAGACACCAACTACCTCTCTGCTCTGGGCGGGTATCTATGTGCTTTCGTGCGTGGAGGTTCTGGAGAGAGACGCACCAACAGCACGCTCTTGGGGGGGGGGTTGCAGAACCGGGGTGTCATCAGAGACTAGGTAAGTCTTATATGTTGTAGTGTTGCTTTATTTCCACGTGAAGAATTAACTCCTGTGTTCATGTAATTGAAAACAGCGTTTCGAAAACTCTGCGGGGTAACTGATGGATTTGTGGAGCACAAACGGGACAGTGGAAGGCAGCCCAAACCAGATTTGGGCGGCCCCCGGGGGGCTCTGGCGGGCCGTCGGGGGCTGCAGTCCAGCTGCGTGCGGGCTGACGGCGGTTTTGGCCTCTTAGATCCTGACAGGGGAAGACTGGAACGCCGTGATGTATGACGGCATTATGGCCTACGGCGGCCCGTCCTCTTCGGGGATGATCGTCTGTATCTACTTCATCATCCTCTTCATTTGTGGTAACTGTATCCTTCAAGCTGACCAGGGGCTCTGTCGTCGCCGCCTCGTTTTGTTTCTCTGTGTCTGTGTATTGTCCCTGCGGTGGTGGCGGGGGGGTGGCCATTGAGGTGGAGAGGTGAATGCCCTTACCTTGTTAGCCCAATATCTGCTCTCCTTCACTGTCGCTGGGATGCCATCGTGGGGCCAGAGTTCCAGTAGGCTTTGAGGAATGTGCAAGCTGGGGGAGGGAGCACGGGACAATGTGTGGGCTGGACCCGTTGTCACCCAGCTCAGCATCCCAGCTCCTGTGCAGGTCCCAAGGGAAGGCTTAGGGCAGAGCCAAGTTATTTCCCGTGCCATGATGCTTGGGCGGTTAGGGGTACATCTGTGTCTCTTGAGACCCTTCCTAACTTGTGGGGACCCATCGTTAGTGGCTTGACGTAAGCTCCCCGTACCTCGTTTGCCTTTGCTGATCTGTATATCTTTGGGGATCAAGTATCCATCGGCTAACTGCTGTGTTAGGCTGTGAGCTGACTCCTTTTATTCCTTTTCCCTGGCAAGTGGTACTCCCTCCTTCTAGACTTATGGAACTTGGGATCTCTCTTTCCCTCGATCAGACCCTTTATGACCCTGTAACTTTCGGTTGTGTCCTCTCTCTCTCTCTCTCTCACCTCCCTGACTGGCACAGACCTGGTATATGGAACCCTCAGTGAGGGTTTGCCAAAAGAGCGGTTGTACAAACATGTGAATATGACCCCTTGGTCTTCACTTTTTTATTTTAAAGAATCCTACCTGCTTCTTCTCCTAAGAAGCCCCAGATTCCTTCAGCTGTTTTTCTCCTTAATGTTCTCTAGTTCATTACTGAATTGTCTTCTGTGCAGAAGCCCCATGCAAACTTCTAAGGACAATACATAGAAACCCCACTAGTCCCGCAGGCAGCTCGAACACCCCTCCTACCCAGCAGTGAGCTCTCCTACCCGATTTTATCCTTATAGCGCCTACTGCACGTGGGGGGCCAGCTCCTACTGGATTTGTGATGGGTGCTTCTCCATCCCCCCAGCTCAACAGTAAACTGCTTGAATCGGGAATCTTTTCTTTGTATTCACATCTCTCATGGCTTATGGTGGAGGGTCTTGCACATAGACGGCCCTTGGTAAATGCTTGTTAAAGGAGTGATCAGTGTTTTCTATTGTACTCTCCTCCACGAACCCTTCAGGCCAGAGCAATATACCAGCTTTAGGTCTGTGGAGAAGTATTCTCTGGCCACACTCATTCTGGTTACATGTTGTGTGTTTTGTTTTGGTTTTTGTAATACGTGTATCACTCCCAGAAATGCTTAAGTAGTTTATGTTCTGTCTCCCCCAACTAGAATAGATGCTACCTGAGAGTAAAGACTCTGGTCCATCATGTCCCTAGCACCCTGCACAGTCCCCAGCATGTTGGAAGTGCTTGGATCTTTTTGAATGAATTCCAGAGCACACCACTATTTAGGGGGATCTGAGTAATGCCTCTAAATACAGATGATGGGTGTCCTGTCTTGGAAATCATCTGTTAGAAACTTGCAAGATTTTCCTATGGTTTATTACTCTGGATGTGCTTTCCACTACCCAAAAGAGTTTGGTGTCATTGCAAGACTAAGGATACATTATTTCTTCATTGAGATCATTGGTAGGAATTCTCAAATGCAGTGAGTCCTGCACTAATCCCTACCTGAGCCACCGTTATCCCACATGTATCAGAGGAGTGCTCACGTTACCACGCCATCACCCAGCCCAAGACAGATTGCTTCCTTGGGCTCATTACAGCTCTGCTTAGAACATAGTCTAACATATCAAAGGCTTTTTGGAAGTTTTAATACAACTCTTTCATGTTTCTATCATCTTTAAAGACTTGAATAGATCAGTCAAGCATGATATCCCCTGGAAGCTATCTCATCGTCAGCCCCTTATTAGGTTACGTTTGTGTTACCCAGCTGAGATTTCAGATTGCACAGGGCCTGGGGACAGCGGTGTGCCTCTCTTGTCTCAGGGTTCCTGGGCTCCCCCAGTCTTGCATGCAGATGACCATGCATCAGCCAGGGAGAAGCATCGTCAGAGAAGGAGCCATCTTGACTTACTTCCCTCTGCTCCCTGTGCTTCTCAAAAAATGTATTTAACTGCTGGTGAATAAGGAACAGGCATCTTCCAGGAGATCTGGGAACCTTGATCAGAATTATTTATTTTTTTTCTAGCCAAGGAAACCACACATGCAACATTATAGTAAGAGCCAGAAACCTCATAGCGTGTGCAGTCACCTCACTTTTTAGGATTTGAAAAAATAAAATTCAACTACAGTAGTCAAAGATATAGCTAGAGTGGGGCTATTCAGAAGAACAGTTGGGCACCATCTGGCAATACATCAGTGTTTGTGCAGTGAATGAATGAATGAGTATCCGCAGACTCGAAAGACCATTTCAGATGAGAAAGACTCAGACTGCCTTGTGCAATCATCATCTTGAGTAATGTGTAACCTTTAAAAGGGTCAATTTGGGAAAGCACGCCCTGGATATATATGTTACGGGTATATGTGTGTTTTAAAAGAAAGAAAGCAATGCACAAAGCAAAATGCAAAGTGCATAACAACACCATGTCCCTGTAATAGACTGTTTCCTGCAGTGTGTATGATAGCTGGAGACACCTCGGGGTACAGGGACTCACGTGTTTGTGCAAGCACACACGTACACATGCTATGAAAGGAAATGTTGAAGCTTGTAGGTTTTCGTGGATCTTAATTCTGCTTCTTTCCTGACTGTCCTCTCCAGGTTTCTAAGGTTTTTGTTTTTGCTTGTTTGCTTTTGTTTTTTAAGCAGTCTCTGGTCTTACCAAGTGAATACAGCACTAGGGGACAGTCACCTGTTACCAGCCTTCCAGAGCACAGAGGGGTGTGACATTGCCATTGTCGACCACAAGTACTTACATTTAGAAATTGTGTTGTTTCCTTAAAATGTTCAAACCAGATATCCTGCTGAATGTCTTCTTGGCCATCGCTGTAGACAATCTGGCTGACGCGGAAAGTTTGAATACCGCCCAGAAAGAGGAAGCTGAAGAGAAGGAGAGGAAAAAGATTGCCAGGTAACCCCCTTTTCACCCGAGGATGGGATCAGGGGCAGAACCCAGGCCCTGGGCTCTCCTTCCCTCGGAGCCGAGAGTAGGAGTCACATGGTCCCATGCTTAAAGAATCCCTGTGGTTAATTTCGGTGTCATAAAATAAGCAGTGCGTTCGATGCTGATGAGCTTTTGCATGGGAATTGTAATGAGATGATCCGTGTAATGAACCCAGTGCACCAAGGTGAACGGGAAGCTCTGACTGTGGGTTGTGCTATGTTCTCGCTGTTAGAGTGGTTTCCAATTAAATTCTGTCCTTCATCAGGCCACCGTTGATTCCGAATCAGGATTAGCATGTTTATACATCGTAATATGGCTATTTGGTTTCTCGTGTTCTTTTCTCTGTAGAAAAGAGAGCCTGGAGAATAAAAGGAACACGAAACCAGAAGTCAACCAGATAGCCAACAGCGACAATAAGGTATATGTCTGCTAACACTTCTCCCCTTTTTGTTTCAAAATGAGTCTGTTGATATTGTCATAAATGTGCCATTTACAGCATGAAAAGTATCCTGTGTGATATTTTGGTGTGAGAATGTGGCACACCGTTATAAACGCTGGCTTCCCATGGGGACTTCTGGGTGAATTTAGGCTGCTAGATAACCAGCATGATAAGTATTTGACTTGGGCGGACCGCTTATTTTTTCTTTATTGGAATTGTGTCCTCAGAGCTGACCTGTTAGTATCTTCTCAGTGGGGGTTAAAATGGAGGATTGTTAATAGATGTCTCCCTCCAGAAGGAATCTTGGGATCAGGCATCTAGGTGCTCAGGGCTATACTGTCAAATTTCATCCCACTCGTAAGACGTCTGGATTTTTCATTCGTTTGTTCCTTAAGTCAGTAAATACTTACTGAGTGGTTACTGTGTGTCAGATGCTGGAGCTCAGCGATGAAGACCAGCGAGGTCCCAGCGTGCCTGGAGCTCGTGTCCTAGCAGGGAGACAGCAATCTGCCGTGCGCTTACCATAGTGTGTGGGACAGTGTTGGGTAGTGGGGGGCGTGGATGGTGCTGGCTAACCATCGCTGGGTAGGGATTATGCCCGTTTTCTCCTCATCTGCCCTCAGAGCTATGTCTGAAGCAGAATCATCACTGGGGACCCCTGTCCTTATGCACGCACGCGCTCACGTGCTCTGTGCGTTTGGAGAGGGCTGCTCTCTGTGCTGAATGGCAGGGCTGAGTCTTCACTGGGCTCCTCCACAGTGTGCTGAAGTCGGGGTCTCCCCTCCTCCCAAGACCTCTCTGTCATCCTAGGTTACAATTGATGACTATCGAGAAGAGGATGAAGACAAGGACCCCTACCCTCCTTGTGATGTGCCAGGTATGGTGGCAGAGGCCGGTGACAGGCTCTCAGTTCCTGGGGGATGTGGCTTTGCTACCACGCAGTGATCAGGGGCTCAGTCTGTGGCCGGCCAGCCCAGCTGGGGTGATGGTGGGTAGTGCGGAGCAATTAGCCCTGCTTTTTTTCTTGGTCACCCAGGGAGCTTACATAACCCAAATGCCTGGTGGTGGGGAGAGAAAGTGTGAGGGGATCCAGGCAAGCCCTCCTTCTGCTGGGAAATCTCTCTAGGAGGCAACCAGCCAGTTCTTCTGTTATTACTGCTCACCTGACCCTTTCACATTTGCTGGTGCTTTTATTGGCTAATGTAGCAGGGACTGTGGGGGAGGGAGCGGGGGGGGGGTGATCCCATGTGGCTTGAAGTCTCACACAGTTTTTCAGGCTGAAGCTGAGCAAAGCTACTGGGGAAATAGCTGGGAGCTGGGGGTATATCTGTGAGAATCCCACCACCGAATACCTTCTATCCATGCTCAGATCTGGAACTGCTGGGAATCTCCTTCCCAGAATCACACACACTCACAGACGGGCACACTTCTCGGCCCCCCACACACTCAGTCCGTATTTGGAAGGGTTTTAATTAATGTAAGCTGATAGATGTGAAACTTTACTCTCCATGTGAAATTGCAAACAATAATCCAAACCCGAATGCAATTGTTATTTCATGCTTATAAAAAAGGTGTCTCATTTAAAGTAGGGGAAGAGGAAGAGGAGGAGGAAGAGGACGAACCTGAGGTTCCTGCTGGCCCTCGTCCTCGCAGAATCTCAGAGTTGAACATGAAGGAGAAAATCGCCCCTATTCCTGAAGGGAGTGCGTTCTTCATTCTGAGCAAGACCAACCCGTAAATACCCAGTTTCTAATTCCATTGCTGCTGTGTCTCACCTGTCACCCTACGGATTGCTTGAGGGGTGCTGGAGAAGGGGTGAAGGAGGGTGGTTCCCATCCCCTGTCTGGGCCTCTGCCTTGGAGTCCCTGGGTCCTCTCTGACTCCTCTCTTGCTCCAGCCTTGCCTTTGCCCTTTGTCTCTTCCTGGCTGTCCTGTTCCTGGGTGGAGGTGCTGTTAGGAGGATGACCAGCCCCTGGGACAAGTGCCATTCCAGAATCTCCTCCCCCTTAGCCCCTGTACTGGTCAGAGCCCACGGCTCGGGTGTCCACGGGTTATCACCTGTGAAGTGTTTTCTATCCAGAGGACCCCTTCTTCATGAGTGGGTCTTTCTGTTGAGGTGCTTTGGGGATGAGAATTTTGTGGCCAAGTTGCACACAACATCTTCATCCTGAGATGCAGTTTAGTTAATCACTATGCCCTATTGAGTTTTATGGCAATAAAGTGATACGGCTCAATGATATTTTATAGGTGGTAGCTTTTCAATTCAGCTCTATGATACCCTGCTTAAAATAGCCATTCTTCTGTTAAAATGATAAGGTGCTCGAGCACGGTACTTACAAGTACTGCAAGAGGATGACATTTATTTACTAGCTGGTTTCTGGGTTTTAACTCATCTGAGACAGATGGCATACCAGGGGGAATGAGTGGCTCCTGGAAAGGTTTCTAGAATTACAGAAGCAGTTCTTGGCTGTCAGAGAAGAACTCTATGGAATTCACAGGCCCCAGGGAGACACAGGTGGGAAGCAAGTCCGCTGTCCTTGGTAACTTGAGGATTTGTGATGGTAGTTTTTATAACTCATCACTGTTGAGAGTTTGGGTATCTCTATTTTTTTAAAAAGATTTTATTAACTTAGAGAGAGAGAGAGAGCACGAGCAGGGGGAAGGTCAAAGGGAGAAGTAGACTTCCCACTGAGCAGGGATCCTGACTTGGAGCTTGGTCCCAGGATCCTGAGATCATGACCTGAACAGAAGGCAGACGCTTAACTGCCTGAGCCACGCAAGCACCCCTGGGTGTCTCTTTTAAAAAAGTTATTCGATATTACTGAAGCCTACAGCTCACTGGGTCTATATATATTGAAGGAATGGATCGATTCCCCCCCAAAGCTGTGAACACGCCTGCAGTCACTGCCTTGGAACATGCTCCCCAGACGCACCTGCTAATAGCTTCCAAGCCTCCCGGGGCACATCCCGGCATGAAGCAGCCCCCAGAGGGAGGTTTCTCAGAAAGTTGACTCCAGTTTTGAAAGTGGAAAAAGGAAAATATTTCAAGGGAAAACTATACATGTCTTCTACAGGCTACAACTAAAATCTTTAAATTCTAAAGCCAAATGTTGAGGTTAAGGGTAATGTGGCACTAACTAGCCCGTGGACGGCAGGGACGGCAGGGCTCTAGAGACTCATCACAGCGTGCGTAAGATCCCTGTATGCTTCCTGCGTGATGCAGCTTCCACTCCACTTTCTCAGGTGTGCTTGTGGGTCAGCTCCAAAGTTTAAAAACAAAAACAAAAGGGGCGCCTGGGTGGCTCAGCCGGTTAAGCTTCTGCCTTGGGCTCAGGTCATGATCCCAGGGTCCTGGGATCCAGCCCTGCACCAGCGGGGAGCCGGCTTCTCCCTCTGCCTGCCGCTCCCCCGTTTGTGCTCTCTCTGTGCAAATGAATAAATAAAATCTTTAAAACAACAACAAAGCACCAGTGAGCTTTGTTCTCCACATACCAGCATGTTTTACCAAGCCCGTCTACTAGTCATTTTCATACAGCCAGGTTGCAGTATAAGACTTTAGTTTTTATTTGTAATCCAAGTATGGTTGGCATACAACATCATATTGGCCTCAGGCACACAGCATAGTGATTTGACACGTCTGTACGTTACACAGTGCTCACCGCGATAACGTTACTACAATATTACTGATGATACTCCGCATGCTCGACTCTTCGTCCCCATGATGTGTTTATTCTCTGACTGGAAGTTTGTATGTCTGGATCCCCTTCACCCATTGCTCTCATTCTTGTGAGCTGTTGCAGTGAGCTCTGAGCTCAGATTCCTTCCTAAGGCAGGGATAGGAAGCCACTGGGCTTCATGTCATAGCAGGAAACCGTCAGCCATCTGGCTGGATTGGAAATCTCCCTCAATCCTTCCTAGCTGCATCACCTTAAGAAATTTCAAATGCGTAAGCCTCAGTTTCTCCACTTGTAGCAGGACGATAGTCCCCGCTTTTAAGGACTTGACGAATGATGTCTCTGGGGAGCCCCCATGCAGAGCTGTGGCACTGTTAGCCCTTGGGGTCTGCCTCCTGCGACTTTCCAGGGGCTCACAGTCTGGTGGCGTGGGTTGGCCGGGTGGGGGCACGGGCAGCACAGCGGTCCTCTGCCTGACCTGTCACTGCAGGGTAGCCCCAGCATGCAGAAGGCACTGGCCCCGCCTAGGGCTGTGTCCATGCAGCGGCTTTCCCCACAGGATCCGCGTGGGCTGCCACAAGCTCATCAACCACCACATCTTCACCAACCTCATCCTCGTCTTCATCATGCTGAGTAGCGCCGCCCTTGCCGCCGAGGACCCCATCCGCAGCCACTCCTTCCGGAACACTGTAAGCCACGGAGCAGGGACAGGGGGCGGGTCTTCGGCTGGGGTGAGCACTGGTCTCCCTGGCAGGGGCTGTTAGGTGGGGCTAAAGGCTAGAGGAGGTTGTTCACCCTGAGGCATCTGGTATTTCGGGACATGTGTGCCGGGGGCTTTGTCTTATCAGGACAAACCTGTTTTGAATCCTGTCCACTACACTTCATTTTAAATACTCTGCAGTAACTTCTAGTGCATTCAGGAGCCCTGCTTCTCCTGCTCCTTGTTTCTTGCTGCCAACATTTTGGTCCCTCTTTCCCCCTCCCTGGTCCAATTCACATCCACACTTATCTTGAGATTTCTGCCCAGCTGGAAGCATCCAGCAGGAGAGAAAGTAGAAATGGAACCAGGTATGTCACGTGCCCAGAAGCTCGTATTTCGGGTTGGTGGGAAGACGTCTAGCCAACGTGGGCTGAAATTCATGGAGCTGCTTGGACTCATCACCGGGGGAAACACAAGTTAGGGGGGCGATGGTGTGTGGAAGCCCGTGGTGCAGCAGAGAGGAAGAACTGTGTTTTGGTGGGGCCAGGAGGTGGTTTTACAAAGAAAACAAGTCGACGGTTAAGTTTTCTGTTATCAATTTCGTACTTTAGGGAGAGCACCCTTCCACGGCCTCTGGGCTGCTCAGAACCCAGTATCTGAAATAGTTCTTGCCTGAGCTGGCCCATCTTTCCCGCTCAGCTCATGCAGCACTGGGAACACTCCAGAGCTTCAGAAGAGCGGTAGTCCGTCGATGGCCCTGGCCTTGATACCGTAGCACACTTTCGGGTGGTTATCAGGAAACCCAGGAGAGGGAGGCCCGCAGGTGTGCGAGGCCATTGGCATTGCTGCCTTGTCTGGTTAGTACCTCCCTGTGGTCACTGGATTTTGAGAGATGTGGGGATTAAGACAGATCACCGGATCAGCGTCCCAGGATTTTGGTTGTGACCATCAAGCCCTGTGCTGTATCTTTTCATTTCCAGGGCTGTCGGTGTGCAGCCTAGCAACCCCAATCTATCAGACTGATAAAGCGTGGCCACTCTGATGTGCAGATATTCAAAGAACTTCCCTCCTAAGGCACATGTTGGTGTCGATGCGAAGACGAAGGCCCTGCACCTGTCCGCATCTGCACTCACAGATCAGTACTTGTGTTAGAGATGCTGGGACTATCTCTGTATCTCAGTGTTCAAATGGAACGAAGACCCCAGTGTCCTTGAGCCCCACCACAGAAATGAAGCACAAGGGGAGAAAGCTATTTGGAAAAAAATACCATTACTGACAGACGAGGTCAGGAGCTAGTCTAGAACACAGACTGACAAGGAGTTAACTTACATGGGGCCTTGTGTTCTTATTTTTTATTGTGATTACTTCTCTGTGAGTTTAGTTCCCCTCCCTTTTCCCAAAAATGCTATTGTTCTTTTTAGACATGTACATACGGGTACGTGTATTGCTTGTAAAATACTACCGTGTTTATTGTGGTAAGAATGCTTAACATGAGATCTACTCTCCTGATAAGTGTATGAACCAGCATTCTTAACGGTAGTATGCTGTAGAGCAGGTCTCCAGAACTTACTCATCTCGCACGACCGAAACTTTACACCCGTTGAACGTCTCCCCATTTCTCCCTCCCCCAGCCCGTGGCAGCCTCCGCTCTCCTCTCTGTCTGAGGGTTTGACTACTTTAGATGGCCCCGTGTAAGTGGACTCATGCAGTGCTTTTGTTCTTGTTGTTGTTTTACCCTTAGCTGAGTTACTGTGAAAGAGGGGTGAATGAGGGAAGAACAACTCGAATCTAGGAGCTTTGACCTCCGACACCAAGTTGGATGGCTGGTGTGTGGGCAGTGGTGTCTGCCTTGGCTGCATGGGTGCTTTCAACATGAACAGTCCTGCTGTGACCTAGGATGGAGGAGGGGGCAGGGGCTTGCAGTGTGCTGGAAACACAAATATACAAAAGGTTTCCAGCAAAATCTATAAATCTCAAAACAGAAATGGTTGGGGCAATGAATACCCTCTGGAGAACTTGAGCTGAAGACAGTTGGCCTTTGCAGGAGGGGCCCTGCCCTTACTGTGGTGAAACAATCAAGGACTCCCTGGGCTGGATCCCGGACTCGAGTCCCGGGACCCGGGGCTCTCGACTAGCATTCCACAGATCTCACTCCTTGCCCAGCCATGCCGTGCCTGGCTGTGTGGCTTAAGCGGCTGCCGCCCGACCCTTCCCCCGCACCCTGAAGGGAGTTGGTCTGGGGGAGGGGGGTCTCCAGGGTCCCTTCGGCTCTGATCTCTTCAGTGGTTTGAAGCCGTAGGGCACGGCTGTGAAGAAGAGCAGCAGCCAAGATGGCCTCTGCAAGTGGCAGAGTCTCGGCTGCCATCTTTGTGGCTGAGGGTCCCTTGTGAGTAGCCTCAGTTGAGCAGTCAGACTCTTGCCACTGCCCCCCCACCCCACTCACCTGTCCACCCTCATGGCTCTGAGAAGAAGCAGGGACCCCAGAAGGGTTCTCTGAGCAGCACGCAGTTGGAGAGTAGATGGTATTTTTCAGGAAATCTGATAAAGTAGGCTGGACTGACCATTCAAAGGCCAGCTCAGTCTGTTCTTTGCCTGGGCCCAGCTAAGTAAAAACCAAACAAAACCCCAGTGCCGGGACAGAATGGTGTTAGATATGGAGCAGAGGCCATAGAGAGAGTTTTACTCTCCAAGTTTCTTATAAAAGTACAAGTTGTCTTGTAAAGTCAGACTCTTCCCTGAGGACTTACACAGCCCTGCCCTTCAGTGAAGGAAGGGCATTGACTCCCTGATGACATGGGCTGGACTTGGAAGGGGCACATGGAAGCTTCTGGCCCCACTGGATGCCACTTACACCTTTGTTTACGTTTCCCCACCAGTCCGAAGCTCAGCTAGATGACAACCTATTCCATTCAGCCAGAAAGGTAGTTAAAAATCCAACATAGTGTATAACACTCCAGTTTATCTGGTGTCCCCAATCTGTCAGTGTAGGGCTCTGATGAGCAAAGGTTGTATTCATAAAGCACTTGTAGAAATGAGCCTCTGTCCGTCCATGACACAAGACAGGGAGGGGTGTCCGCATGAGTGCTTAAAGGAGGTGAGTGTCCCCACATGCTCTTTGTTGGTCACAAAGATGAGCCGTAACGGCTTGGGGGGGTGGGGGGGCGCACCTGCCCCCCAGCGCGTCAGGCCTGTCTCGGGAGAACGGGTGTCTGGCTGCATGTGGGGGTTCTGCCCGTGGGCACACAGCTGTCAGAGTTTGTCTAGATGCCTGTTTCTCACTTCGCACATGTTGTACCTTGCAGATACTGGGTTACTTTGACTATGCTTTCACAGCCATCTTTACTGTTGAAATCCTGTTAAAGGTAATGGCGTTTTCATTGATCCTCACCTATTCTAAAGCACCCGTAGCAATAATAGTTGCACTTCTCTGTTTACCTTCCAGATGCTAGGTTATGCAGATTATGTCTTCACTGGTACTTTTGCATTTGAGATCATTTTAAAGGTAACAGGTCCCACAGCCGTGTGTCTAAGGGGCCTGCTCCTGTGGGACACACGGCAAAGAAGCGTGAAGTGCTTTTGACTATTTTTATTTTTTGCCTTCTGTGATCAAGCTACACTTTTTTTTTTTTAACCAAAGGATTTTTTTTCCCTGTAACCATTCAACTTGTTTTTGCTGTTTCTTTCTAACCTTTAAATGCATGTAGGAGCTACTTTACCTTCATAATAGTGACTGGAAATGATTTTGCTCCTTTTTAAATATATCCTCTGAAATTTGTCGTCTGATAACAGATACATCACTCTGTGTGAGCCTTCTTCCACCTTTCCTGACCTCAAAGTCAGAGGAGAAGCATTTATCCTACGAAGGGAATGTATCTCTTTTCATTTCTTTGACTGAATTGTTTTCAGTGGCCCGGAATAGTAACACACTATTTTCTTGCAATGGGATTTGCAAGATAACCCGGGTCTATTTGTGTTAAGATATTTTATATCTGTTTTAATGGATGGGCTTACATTTATGCAAACAAAAGGAGCACCCTTGGGACGGGGCGCCCTAAATGTACGGCCCATGCATGAGCTCACACTTCCATTACTGCATGTGGTTTGTGGCCTGAGTGTGAAGACCCCCTGGGCGAGCTCATTTCCTGTGCATTCAGAGGTCTGGAGACCCTCAGCAGACAGCCCAGAATCCCCCTCACCTGCTAAGTGGCATGGGGGCATTGCCATACCAGGACAGCGTGACCCGTGACAACTGTCAGAGCAATCGTCTCCTAGTGGGGAGACAACCTGGGAGATTTTCACCACAATTGTCTTTAAACCATTTTTTTATGTGTGCATCTCAGGGGGGAAAATGTATTTTATGTTACGCTCCTGTGGAACTTGGGCTCTTTACAAAAGCTTTTATAAAATGAAACCTCGCTGAACTTTGCCAGGGAATGGGGCACTTAGAGTTACTTTCTTTTTTTGTTTTATGAAAGCATCAGCACAAAACCAAGCAACCTCTGTTTAAACCTTTGTTAAAAATCTAAAAATACACATTCACTTTCCTGCCTTTAAGCCATCAGCTGTGGCTGACAGTTCCCCCCTCAATGAGAAGCCCGCCGGGTTAGCGATTCTAGCAGCGTCACCACGGGGAGGCGCACAGACACACCATGCACGGGGCTTGGGGGTCAAGGACGCTCACCCCGCCCCTACGTGATCCCAAGCTGCCCTTTTTTTGTGATTTGCCTTCTCCTCAGACTGAATGGGGGACACGTTCCACTTAGTCTCTGAGCTTGCTTCACCGAGGTTTTATTTTACTGTCCGCACTTTTTAGTGGTTAAAGAAATATAGTTATCCTCGGGCTTTGGGGCAAATGAGATATGGGGTTATTTAAAAGAAATTAAAAACAACTACTGCTTTTAAATTTCTGCGTATTTGCCTCAGTGACTTAAATCTTCCATGTGATTCTTCATTTTAAAGACGTGTTAGAGGGTGGAAAACAAGCTTAAAACCAGAAGGCTTCAGAGAAGGCAGACTCGCCGAGAAGCATCCAGCTTCAGGCGCGGAGGTTCCTGCCAGCCGTGGGAAGGCCGGGGAGGCTCTGAGGATTCGGTTGAATCGTATGAAATTGCCGTTTTTGTCGGTCAAGAACGGTGGCATGTTGGCTATTTCGTATGGCTCAATGTGATGGTTTCCCGACTCTGGCCCTCCTGTCCTGGACTCACCTGAGCCTTCTCCACCTTTTTTTTTTTTTTTAATCACAGTGAACTTGACGTACTTTGCTGTTTTTACCCTGAGAACTTCCTCACTAAACTCCTTTTGCATCGCCAGTAGGCACCTTTCCGGAGCACCTGGGGTGCGGGCTCCGGGTACACGTAGCACGGGACTCTAGGGCAGGGCGACTGCCCAGGCGAGAGGCCTGTGCCGGCTTCCTGGCCATCCCTTGCATGTGCTGGAGTCACTGGACTTGGAGGCACCGTTTAAACTGGGTGTCTCGCTGAGGACCATTAGCAGCAGGCAGGGGTCAACCCCATTAAAACAGTGCAAGTCTCTGAACAGAGCCTGAGAGCACTGGGCTCCAGCGCTTTCGCTAGCCCCATTGAAAGGCACGCTGGGGTGACAGAGGCTCTCCCGGGGTCCCAGGGGCCAGAGCGGGTGTGCTGTGGGGCAGCCGAGTTTTCTGGGCCGCGATGACGTCCTGACGAGCAGGGCCATGCAGACCCTTCTGGGACAGGCTCTTTGCACCTGCCCATGCTGGATTCCTACACGCAGTTTGCCATCGCTGGTACGGAGTCCAGACTGGTCTCTTCTTTGGAAATGGATCTGAAATCAGCTGCCCCTTTTCCATTTTTGAACAAATATTCGGTTGCTCAGCCCTGGTTTACATTTCTGACTTCTTAATGCATGCTTGTTAATAAAGTCATACTTTCCTCAAGGTTTTGTAAAGAGCCCAGGTTTCTTTTCTTCTGAAAGGAAAACAAATCCGTAAATCACTCATGATTCTGTTTATAGATGGCGACGTTTGGAGCTTTCCTCCACAAAGGGGCTTTCTGCAGGAATTACTTCAATCTGCTGGATATGCTGGTTGTTGGGGTGTCCCTGGTATCATTTGGGATCCAGTAAGTATCCTGGGGTGGGGGTGGGGGTGGGAGCGGGAGCGCAAGGCTGTCGGGCAGGATGGTTAACGTGAGGGATTTTAACGTAATTCATAAAGGCTGGGCATCATTTCAACAATTACATTTAGTTATCTGGGAAACCCTGATGCGCACGCTGGAAAGCATTGGGACAGTTCACACCGCCCCCTGCCAGGTCAGGCTTATTACTCTCTGTGATACTGGCTTTCAACAGAGAAGTCCCGACTGGGACAGAAGGAAGCCAGGTTCTAGTTCGGGTTCGTCCAGGACCTCAGTTCTCCTATGGGGGTGGGGCGTTCCGGGGATACTTGTCAGCTTGGCTATCAAAGGCTTCCCCCCTCGATCTCCAGGATATACCAGCTGCCATGATCCCTTCCTCTTGGCTTCTACAGTTTTCAGCGAGGAGGGGGTGAAGGCTACAAGTTAGGGCCCTAGGGGTGCCCCAGCAGCTCGCTGCCTGCCAACTCTCCCCCCTGGCTTTCCTGCTGATCGTTAAGCACCTGCGCTCAGGTGCTGGCCATCAATACCCCATATGAGAACACATGCTCACCTACGACCTCTGAGCTCAAGTTCCACGGAGAAGCTGCATCCCCCTCGGAAGACCAAGGACCCCTGCCTGAGACAGCCCTCTCTGTTTGTCCTCACCTCCCACCTGCCCAGAGGGAGGGAGCCCGGAGTTGCAACTGGAGGGGATGTTCTTACAGCGTCTTTGCAGCTCCCATAAATTCCCAGCTGCGCCTGCCCTCTCCCCCTGCAGCCCTTGCCATGTGCTCCAGGCACCTGCGGGGCCCGGTCAGCTGCAGTCTCCCGCCGGGGGCTTTCCTAGTGCTGCTTCCTCTGCCTGGAGCTCCTTCCCCCTTAGTCTAGCTAACTGCCCCCGCCCCCCACCCGGGGCTCCCCTGGCTACCACCTCCCAGGCTCCCCTAACATGTGCTCTCCTGGCAGCTCCTCCTGCATCCCCTCCATTGTCCCTTCCCCACACAGGGGGTGACTGCGTCTCTCCCACCCAACAGCGAACTCCTCAGAGGCTGGAGAAGCCCCACACAGAGCAGGTCTCCCAACTTAGAAAGCAAAACCCACCCAACAATATCACAGCCTAAAAGCCAAATACTACCTACCATTTACATGGAGTGAAAAGAGCAAAGCGAATTCCTAAGTTGTGCCTCTGCAGCCTTAGTGGGCGGCCAGGTGAGGGCCTCTGGGAGTGCCCAACGGCCTGGGCCAGGAAGGGCTCCGGAGTGTGGACAGGACGGAGAAGGATCCGCGCGTTGTGTGTGTGTGCGTGCGTGCGTGTGTCTCACAGCGGGAGGTGAGCTCAGCTCCACACGGGCAGTGGTCCTGCAGTGAAGGCCACCTGAAGTAACTTCAGAGTGTTTATCTGACTGTCAGACACTCTGCCTGCCTTCTGTGCTCTTTCCTAGATCCAGTGCCATCTCCGTTGTCAAGATTCTGAGGGTCTTAAGGGTCCTGCGGCCACTCAGGGCGATCAACAGAGCGAAAGGACTTAAGGTTTGGATTTCTGCCCTCCTGGCCGGTCTGCTTTGGTTGGGGCCAGTGCTGGGCTGAGGCTCGATGGGTTTTACGTGGCTGTACATTTGGAAAGGACATTTCTAACCAGCCACACTGCCCCTGGCTAGTGCTGAAAGCATTTGACAACTGATTATCTTTGTTAATTTATTTTTCTTCATATGATTACTGTTTATTATTTTTAAAGATTATTAATGTTTATATCATTTATATTATAATATTTTCTTGGGTTTATTTTGGTCTTTATTCTCAGGCAGGTTGTGTAAAAGGTCTGAGATTTTGCATTTCCCCGAGTCTGTTTATGGGGGCTGGGGTCCGTGTGGACCTGTGTGCCAGGCAGTGCTGTACCCACAGCGTTTCTTCAGACTAAACCACTTTGGAGGAGACCAGGGAGGGGCTGGTCTACAGGGGTGCTTCTCCTAGGTGGCCACGATACACCTGGGGTAACTCCCCACAGATAACTACCCGAAAAACAAGTGCAAGGGAATGCAAAGTTAGAAAAGCATATAAAAATGCACGTAAATGTAGAAAACCTTGGCTGGTGTTAGCTCACCCCGAGGCAGGTAACGCTCCTCCGCCTTCCCCCGGCTGTCTCTCCCCAGCACGTGGTCCAGTGCGTCTTCGTGGCCATCCGGACCATCGGCAACATCATGATCGTCACCACCCTTCTCCAGTTCATGTTCGCCTGCATCGGGGTCCAGTTGTTCAAGGTACGGGGAACGCGCCTTCTGCCATGAAGCCCAGCTGACCGCTTTGCAGGGAGCCTGCATTTGACTGCCTGTCTGTTTTATACGTAGGGAAAGTTCTATCGCTGTACAGACGAAGCCAAAAGTAACCCCGAAGAGTGCAGGTGAGTGTCCTGAGTGTACACTAAATGCAATTCAATGGCATTTAGTACAGTCACATTGTGGTACAAGCATGGCCTTGGTCTAGGTCCCAACCTTCGTCACCCCCAAAAGACTAGATAGATGGCTTTTGATATTTGCCATGGAATCTCTAAGTGGGGGGAGGGAGTGCATTAAAACCTAAAATAACGATTATGAAATGCCCCAGGGAGTCCCTCTCTCCAGCTGCATGGGTAATTTTTCCCCAAACCAGATCTCTGAAACTCAACTCCCTGGCATTTGGGAGCTGGCTAGCCCCTTCTGACAGGTTCTCTGGGCTACCTTTCTCCCCTTGCTCATGGCACCCACATTTGGGGCATATTTTTATTCACAAGAGGGGACAGGGGAGAGACAAGGTGGGAAACACCTGTATCTCTTATCCCAAGACATCCAGAAGAATATGAAGGCAGGCATGAAACCAGTGCCCAGAGTTGTAAGACTGTGCGGGAGTCCGCGTTTCCCCATCCTTTGGGGATGGCACCACTGAGGTCTGGCTGCGTGCACTGCTCGCGTGTGTTTGGGGTTTCTTCCCAACAGAAGGTGCAGTCAGAGCGAGCCAGCTGCACTGTGACTGGTTATGCACCTCCAGGGCCGCCATCTGTGCAGGCTGGGGGGTGGGGGGCACCCCCTGCAGTTGAGCGGCATAGCAGCAGGCGGAAGACCCCTTCTCTTCTCTTGCTAAGCCTCTTCTTCCCCATCTGTGACATAAAGACATCGGCCCCTTCCCAGAAATGAAATTTAGTGACAAATATTGTGGACCAAAAGTTATAGAATTATTTTAGAAAGAAAACTGGGAATATTGTTAGTACAAAGCGAAGGAATTTGATAACAACCAAAATGTAGTTAAGAGGATACCTGGGCGTGTTTCCCAGAGTCCAGAATTCTCCAGGCCAGAGGTTCAGATCCTTCAGTAATGTATGCTTCGAGCCCGTTGTATATGAGAGGTGTTTATCGTTTAGTAGGTCTCATTTGTTACCAGGCGTATGCTTGCTGTTTGCCTAGTCATTCTGGAGTCTGCTCATTAAACTAGTAGGTACTCGATGATTATTGGAAACTTAGAGGAGATTAAATGCAGGGCAAGAGGAGGACAGGCTCACACAGTGCTCAGTAGTGGGGCCTGGAGGGCAGGCTGAGCTTGACAGACCCTGGACGTGGGCTTGGGGCAGCTGTGACTGATTTCATGTCAAGCCAGGACGACCCACACTTCCTTTCCTCTCTAGGGGGCTTTTCATCCTCTACAAGGATGGGGATGTTGATAACCCTGTGGTCCGTGAGAGGATCTGGCAAAATAGCGATTTCAACTTCGACAACGTCCTGTCTGCTATGATGGCGCTGTTCACGGTCTCCACGTTTGAGGGCTGGCCTGCGTAAGTATAGAGAACATCTTAAGAGTGTCCCAAGCCATCCATCCATCCATCCATCCATCCATCCATCCATCCATCCATCCATTAATTCATCCCATCATTCATTCCTAGTTCTAACATGTGCCAGACATGGATGGCTGCCACTGTGCCAGGTCTTTCACAGACCCACACACTTGCTCATTCATAAAAGGTGCTTCTGGTACCAGCCCCCTGCACTGTGGAAGAAACGGTTGTCTTGACATGTTCCTTCAGGGCCCAAACCTAGTCAGAGTCTCAGGTAGTTAGACCAGGCAGGAAGGTCTGTCTCATCAGAGATGTGCAAAATAGGGTTCTGAAGAATGGCTAGGATTTTGATGGGTAAAGCTAAAAAATAAAAAATAAAAAAAAAAAAAATCCAGGAAGAAGGGAAAAGGCAGAATACAAAAGGAAAGTCTGTTGTGCCTTTGTTACTCTGTGCTCTGTTGCCCACACCCACTCCTGCCACCCGAACGTACATACATATGCGGAGTCCCGATGCCAAGTCGCCATGCCCAGAGGAACTGCCAGAGGTGGACGGGCTGGTTCTCTGGGGCTGGCAGAACTCTCTGGATGCATGGGAGTGTCAGAGTTACTGACAGGAGATCCTGTGGAGTGCGAGGACAGTTGGGTGGGGTTGGTTCATTAGGGCATTGGTCTGGGGAGCAGAGAGACGGGAGTGAGCCCCTTCACTGCGGGGGAGGCACTGGATGCAGCCTTGGGTATTCAACAGTGTGCTTTAATCAGGGTGGCAGCCGAGGGGAAACCAGTGGACTTGGGCCTTGGCGCTCGGAGCAGCTGGGCTCACCTCCTGGCTCTGCCCCTGGGGAGTGTGACTTTGGTCACTTAGCTCCCTCTCTGAGCTTCCCTATGATGAGGACAACTGTAACGTCTGCCTTTCCAGATAGATGGGAAAGTGGCTAGCACAGTGCACCGTGGGGTGGGTGCCTTGGCAGTGCTAAATCTACATCAACATGGGGATAAATTTAACTTGGAGGTGTTACAGTACCCCCCCACCCCCGTTGAGAGTTCTGCTTAGTGTATATTTAACTCTGTGTATATTTCAGTTTGGGGAACCTCTCTCGGTTCTTTGGAAATCCCAGGTTGCTTGCTTATTCTCTTCGTTGGCATATGTACAGTTTTCAGTTCCACCAGCATCTTACATGTGATGTCCTTCCTCTCCCCAGGAGAAAGGAGCATTGTTGAATAGCCAAGAGATCTTTTGTTTTTCAGCCCTCAAAACATCAGCCACCAAATGTATCTCAGGTGTTCCCTCCTCGGGGCGCTGGGCCAGCTGGGTCTAATGCCAGCCATGGAGGGAGCCTTGGAGACCTGTGTGTGTGTGTGTGTCCGTCCGTCCGTCCGTCCGTCTGTTTGGGGGCCATGGGGGGCTCCCGGGGAGGGCTCTGACAGTCAAGGCCCACGGAAGGCGTCGGAAGAGGCACACGGTTGGCTGCTTGGGCTGAGTGGCTGGCAAGGCTCACCTGGTCCTCCTGTTCTCCAGGTTGCTGTATAAAGCCATCGACTCGAGCGGAGAGAACGTGGGCCCTGTCTACAACTACCGAGTGGAGATCTCCATCTTCTTCATCATCTACATCATCATCGTGGCTTTCTTCATGATGAACATCTTTGTGGGCTTTGTCATCGTCACGTTTCAGGAGCAGGGAGAGAAAGAGTATAAGAACTGTGAGCTGGACAAAAATCAGGTTAAAGTCACACACTGTTTGGGCTTCTGTCCCGTGAGCACGAGAGGAGTGGCTTGTCTTTTGCCAGCTTCCTCCATGCCCAGAGAAGAGCGTGCACCTGCTGGCTGTCCCCGGGGCTCAGGCCCTGTTCACAGCACCCTCTCGGCCAGTTGGAGCCCTTGCTGGGAAGAATGAGCTTCCCAGATACAGGCTAGGGCTTGTCATCGTGAAATCCACCCCACCCTGCAGAGGAGAAGTCAAAGAATGCTTAGGCCACCTTCCGCACGTGTGACCGGCTAGTGATGGCTCAGGATCTTGGCAGGGGATGTGGCCAAGGGCCGGAAAGGACCCACTGCCCCTCCCACAGTGTGTACGGGGGATCGCATCCGATCTCCTCAACCTCGGCACTACTGACATTTTAGGCTAGATCATTCTTCGTTTGCTTTTGTAGGATGTTTAGTAGAATCTCTTGCCCTGTACCCCCTCGATTCCAGTAGCAACCCACCGCCCTGGGTTTTGTCAACCAGAAGACCTCTCCAGACATTGCTCAATGTCCCCTGCTTGAGAACCATTGACTTAGGGAGAAGTAACCTATCCCACTGCAGCGAAAGTTACTAACTTTAAACCTGGGTCTAAGATTGCCCTGGAGTCACTCCTTCATCATCGACTCCCTTGTTTGAGCCAATCTAAGAGCAGCCGGGACCTCTGGCTCTGATTGCATGAGGATGTGAGGGGGTCAGGAGACGTGCTCCTCTCTGGGCTTGTTCCGTTCCCTCTAGATAGAGAGCACAGGAGTTGCTATGAGAGGTCCCTTCCAGCCCTAAAAGATGGCGAGGTAGAGAGTCTGCTCTGGGAGTTCCCCTGGGCCCTGGTCGGTAGCACCCCTGTTTGATGATGACATAAGGAGTGGGGGTCATCTGCAAGCCTGGGCTTCCTGAGGGGAAGTGGCTGTGGTGAGGTGGTCTGTCTTGGGCTGCAGCTGTGCCCACTGGGGCGGTGAGGACAGGGCCAGCTGGGTTTGTAGGACGATGTTGCTTTGAGTTGTCAGGGCACCCCTTCAGAGGCCATCAATTATGGTCAGCGGGAAGCCTGGTGCAGCTCTTCATCATCCCCCACCCCCCCTACCTCCCAGCCCCCGGAAGAAGAATATCAGGGCAAGGTCCAGGCCGGCCAGGTAGCAGAGCCAGAGCTGCCATTGTGTCATCTCTTGAGGTCCAGAACAGGTTCGAATTGAGGGGTCCCTGGACTCAGTGTGTGAGGTCACAGCAGGGCCAGATCCTGGACAGAGGGAGCCTGTCTGAAGTCAGAAGCCAGGGTCAAAGCAGGAGAATGGGAGTAGGTCTGGGTCTAGGAGCAAGTGGGGAAGTTGGCTGAGCCGAAAGGGCTGGAGGCTCCCTCTGGGCTGCAAAGAGTAGACCCAGTCTCAGCCCCAGAGTGAGTGGGAAGGACAGTGCTCTGGCCGTCATTACTGCTCCTGAGTCTCAGAAGGCCCCAGGGAGACACACGCTAGTTAGCCGTTAGACGCATGTGGTTAATACGGTCTGGCTCCCGAGAGGTGTCTCGTGTGCATCGGGTCTCAGGGAGTGAGACCAGGCCCTTGGGCTCTGGAGGATTTCTGCGCCTCTTGCTCCCGGGCTGCCTTTCCTCGAGGCGGCCCCGGGCAGAACTGCAGGCGTGACACACCAGCATGGAGGAAAGGCAGGCACGAGGCCTGGGCAGGCCTCACTCCTCTGCTTCTGCCCACAGGACCTCAGGCGAGGCACTTCCCAGTCTGGACCTCTGTTTAAATCAGGAAAATGGAAGCACGCTGGGTGCCCCGCTTAAGCCCCCACCCCCGGGGGGCCGTGAGGAGCCAATGAGGCGGCGGAGCTGGGGCCCGTGGCCGGCGACGCGGTGTGATGCCCGTGGGGGTGACTGTAGTGGTTTCCCCTGGTCCGTAGTCTGTCGCGGTGGGTGTGCGTCGGCCCTTTCAGAGCGGACGAGACCGGTGTCCTCCCGCCACGGATGTGCTCAGGACCCCTCCTTGCTCTTTTCTGCCGTTGCAGCGCCAGTGTGTTGAATACGCCTTGAAAGCACGTCCCCTGCGGAGATACATTCCCAAAAACCCCTACCAGTACAAGTTCTGGTACGTGGTGAACTCCTCGCCTTTCGAATACATGATGTTTGTCCTCATCATGCTCAACACACTCTGCTTGGCCATGCAGGTAAAAATGGAGACGGCCGCGGGGGTCGCGTCTGGGCCTTCTGCGCAGCCCCTGCCGCAGATTCTGGGGCAGGGTGCCGCCCCCTCACAAGAGAATGGGTGTGATTTTCTGATGAGTCTGGGCTGTAGTTTGGCCAGAGTCCCATCCTGGCTAACAGTCCTCACGGCAGGCGTCGGAGATGGCTCTTTTGTTCTAAGAGACTGTCTGTACAGCGTGACCATAGGTAACATTTCCCTGCGGCCTGAGCCTGGCATCCAATCCTATAGACACTTCCCGTGGGCCCCCTGAGGCCAGGGAGCATTTAAGGACTAAAAGCTCGGTCCGTGTGGAGTGGGGCAGACGGGCGTTGCAATCCTGCCTTTACTCCTTACCAGCCGGGCCATCTTGACAGGGCAATTTCAGTCCCCTGAGCCTTGCTTTCTTCATTGGCAAAATGGGAAATCTATCACACCTATGCCAGAGGTAAGGTTTGCACTGGATAATTCACGTCAGGCACTTGGCGCTAGGCCCATCACAGAGCGAACACCCAATGTTGAAACACAAAACATAAGTCACCTTCCTGTCTTCAAGGAGCTCTTGGAGTAGTGAGAATGGTGGTGGAGAATCTTCCAGCTGGTGAAGTAGAGTTTAGCCTGCGTTACGGCTACTTCTTGCTACCCTGGCACCAAGGCATATGACTCCCGTCAGTTGGCCGAATTCGTATTGACAGTGGGCATTTCCATCAGTCATACTGTCAAGTAGATACTAGGACAAAAGCAAAGGCCAAGGTTTCGATCCACTTTCTACACTGACTTTAAGAACTTAAGTAAATCAAACCAACTCCCAGTGCTGCCTAGAAAATGGGTCCAAAAGCCACCAGAGATACATTCTCTGGCATGTCTTTTAAATTTAAGAAGTCTTCATGAATGAGCAGGATCCCGTGTTGATGTAGGGAAGAGGCGTGAGGTCGAGATGTCATTGCCTTTTATTGAATGTGGACCTCAATGGCATCAGATTTATCCCCAGCCAAATCCTGTCTTTAGTCGTAGGCATCTAGGTGGGTTCTGCCTCGTGCCTGGGTCAAGGCCCTGAATAGAAACCCTGCTGGGAGGAAGGGTGGGTTCCCTTCATCCTGAGCAGAGGAAATGAATGTCTTTCCCCTTCATCTTCCAATCATCCTCATTCGTCCAGGCCCCCCTGTGCTTTGTGGTGAGTTAACCACGTGCCGTTGGAACCCGTGGAGGGTTGCCTCCATGTCCAAGCAGAGGGTGGAGGTCTGCAGGGGGCCGGGGAGCCTCCTTTCGTGAGGCTGGCTGGGCCGGGCCTCTGAGAACCTTTCCTCTGACTTTGTCCACAGCACTACGAGCAGTCCAAGATGTTCAACGACGCCATGGACATTCTGAACATGGTCTTCACTGGGGTGTTCACCGTCGAGATGGTTTTGAAAGTCATCGCGTTTAAACCTAAGGTGAGTCTCTGAACCCACTTCTCAAAGGCTGTTGCTGAATCACCCCAGAGAAGCACACGCTTCCTGTTCGTCTCGCGTTACCCAGTGATGCTGATAACTGGGTTATCACCTGAGAACGTTAAAATCTGATTAGGGCATCTGGGTACACATGGAAAAACAAAACTACAGAACAAAAGCTCATGAAAAGAATTCTGAGAAAAAGAAGAAGGTGGGACAGAATTGGGAATTTATAGAATGGAGATGGTTTTGAAACTGGATTTTCTGCCTCTAGAATAGCCCATCCTGCTCTCTCAGGGAAACTGGCCTCGTTGCTCAAGCATGAGGGAAACTGCTGTAACAGAACCCATCAGAAAGAACGTAGCCTTGATTTTACTCTTAGGTTTCCAGGAGAAAGACCTTGGTTTTCCTTGTTCGGGGTCTACAGCTGCTTTTTCACCTTTTATGGAAAGTCCTACCCATTGGGGAGCTCTTACTGTTTATTTGACTTAGAAAAATGTCACTTGACTTTAAGACAAAACAAGACACGAAATTTATTAAACGCTGTTGGGCTAGGCAGCCTATGGTGTCGCCTTTGGGAGGGAGCGGGTCCAGCCCCACGGTTGTCCGTGTCTGTGGTCGAAGAGGCTGACAGCACAGTGTCGAAGAGCATGCCCAACTCGGGATCCAAATCCCTACTCCCCACTTGCTAACACGAGTGTATTCCCTAACAGCTCTGTGCTGGGTTTTCCTCACCCGTAAAACGAGGACAGTAGCAGTCCTGTTTCCCAAGGTGGTTGTGAGGGGTAAAGAATCACTATCTGTGCCATGCTTAGCAGAGTGCCTGGCACGTAGTGACGTGCCGCGGACACGTCAGTACTGTTACTGTGACCGCCACCACCATCATCGTCAAGTCATGACACCCCCTCGCTCTAAAACTGTAGACAGAGGAGCAAATCCAGGCTGAGCTGGGGGACATTTGACTCTCAGCCTCTTTGCTAGCAAAGCCCCCAAACTCTCAGTATGAGGCAGTGACAGAATCCGGGGACCCGGTTGTTGGTTCGTCTGTGCGTAAGGCATCTGGATTATGATATGATGGTTTCGCATACTCCATGTTTCCATGGACTTCTAATCCAAAACTGTTCCTTTCTTTAATTTGAATTAATTTTTATGCAATCTTTATCAGATCTTTGTGGACCAAAAAGAAAGGACACTTGTAAGTGGTCACTTGGGGTGATTGCAGTGGGGTCAAACTTGGCACCTTATGCATGGCCAGATGTTATTTTACTGTGACTTGTCCATATCTACATACATACACATCTCCTCCTTTTCCAAATTCATCTTAATTTCCTTTGAGATTTTTGGTTTGCTTCCCTGTCACCTTTACTTCTCTAAACAATATTTGTCTGGATTGATGAAAAAGGTTGTCAAGTAAGAACATCAAAAGGACTTGAGAGAGACAGTGCGGAACCTCTCCACGGAATGTTTCTAGATCCCCTTGTCATGTCTTCCCTTGCCTGGTGATTAAGCTCTGAAATGTTTCAGAGCTTGCTCTGGGCCGAAGAGAAGGCACACTCGCCCACGGCATGTGTGTGTGAGAGTGCATGTGTGTCCGTATGCAAACGCGCCCCCGCCAGCGGGCCAGTGCACCCGAGGGCTCGTACACCCCTCTGCCCAGTAAACCACTGATATCAAACCTGGGAGGAGGGTTTGGTGGCATGTGATCAGACTGGTGATA
Source organism: Ursus americanus (assembly GCF_024610735.1). Classification (NCBI taxonomy): domain Eukaryota; kingdom Metazoa; phylum Chordata; class Mammalia; order Carnivora; family Ursidae; genus Ursus; species Ursus americanus. Next base: position 35,663,225 of record NC_142140.1, on the reverse strand, counting down.
TCAGGAGGGAAATGAGTAGCTAATTTTTAATCAGTACTGATTAATCAGAGTTTTAAAATGAGTGATTTCCGCTAGAATTCGTGCTGCTTTGTTGTTTTACCCAGCAAGATGTTTCCGGAGCATGAAACAGCAATAGGAGCGTTCCCATGCTTGAGAGGAGCACTGTCTCCGCGTTCGCCGAAGCCGGGAGAGACAGGTTTTATGTGGAGGAGACGGGGAGAATCAGTTCCCTAAGAAACAAAGCCCTTCTTAAAATGCTTTTCCACTTTCCCTTGTTTTTCTCTTCTGGGTTGACAAAGCAAGCCCAGGGAGGGTAGGCTTTCACTGAGAAGCCCTCTCTCATCAGAGGGGCAGTCGGGCTACGGAGCAAGGTTACAGAGGCTGCCGAGGGAAGAATCTTCCAGGAGAAGCCCACGTGGGACAAAGGGCCACATGGGAACCTTTGGGTCTCATCTCAGGAAAGCCTTTGTCTCTGTGAGGAGTTTGTTACAGGGCCCTTTGGGGCAGTGTTATCCACAGCGAGGGCACACCTTCTAGGAAAACTTGCCAGCATCTGTCAGGAGAGATGGGGTTGCAGCTGTTCTGGGATACAGATACAGAAAGTGAAGTTGGACAAAATCCTTTCTGGTGGACGAGAAGGCACTGTGAGGGGGATGGGTTAAAAGAAGTCAGGAAACCTGACCATGGGGACTTCCGTATTCAAGAGCCCGCCGGAGAGGTGGGGTCTCCCAAGAGCACACATTTAGGGAGAAGTGGTTCGAAGACTCGGCAGGCCAGGTCACCCCGCCTCCATAAGCAGGGAGGGCTGAGATGGAGAGGCGGAGGTAGCAAACCCAGAGCCAGGAGCTGCTCTGGCTGGGGAGTCAGGCTCACTGCATGGGAAGAGCTGTTCTGAGCATTGGTTCTAGGCAAGAGCGCAAGGTGGCAAGAAGCCGAAGAGCAGAATTGGGGGAAAGCAAGCAGGCTGTTGAGTGTATTATATCTGCTCCCCAAGGGAAACCCCACCGTCTGGCATTGACCTTGCACACTCTGGATGGTACTTTTGACTTGGAGGTGCTTGTGCCATCCTAGGCTTTTAAAAGGGAGGCCCTAATTGAAGTAAGGTAAGCCTACTTCCCTGGCTTTTCCCTCCGGAACTCCCAGGGGAAGCCACTGGACGTCTCCAGTGAATTCTCTTGCTCCAAGGAGGGAGACTGAGGAAGAAGGGCCTTCCCCAAAGTACTGGCTGCTGCAGGAATAAAGAGCACTTCCAGTTTGGTGGGGCTCCGTCTTGGTGCTCCCAGATGTCACCTGCCTGTCCAGCATGTACCCGAGCCCAGGTTAGCTGCCTCGGCTGTGGGCTTTTCCCCAAAGAGCCACACTCTGTTCCCAGGTCTGCATTTTCATCTTGGTTCTACCTCGAAAATGGCTAATTTATACTCCTGGCCACTTGGGCTTGGGAAGAGTAGACGGTAGTTGGGTTTGGGGGAAGAGAAGAGTGTTTTGGCGCTGTTCTCCTCTGTCAGTGCAGAGCTGCTGCACGGTGGACACCGGCGTTTGGTGCCACCAGCCTCCTGGGATGGCATTCCCTGCCCCAGGGACCCTGGCCAAATACGGGCTCTTAAAGCCTTAGCAGTCTTTTCGGAGGACACCCTCCATCTCTTAGAAAGAACATTTGATAGTCTTTACAGTTCTACAGTGATCATGTCTATTTTAGGTGATTTATTTTAATGTCAAATAATACTTGAGGCCCAACATTCTTCTCCTTAGCTAGAACGTTGCGCCAGACCTCGTGGGCCCAGCCTGCGCCTTCGATGTCATGGTTTCTCGGGGTGCTCTCCTGGTCCCCTTCTCCCCTGGTAAATGCCTACAGGCCCAGAGCTTCTCCTGCCCCTCCGTTCCCTGAATAGCTAAGTCTCACCCCTCCCCCACCCCGCCCAGCCCCTCTCTGCTCATTTCCACAATGAAACTCTGGTACCAGCCACCTGTTGCCTGAGGAAAAAACAAAGAAAAACATTAGAGTTTTCTTAGTCTCATGTTCAAAATCCTCCATCAAACCTTCCTGTTTGCGCTTCTGCATTGTTTCTAGTTGCTTTCCCTCTCATTCCTTCTACACTCCCCACTCCCATCTGTTAACAAGCCAGACCTTTCCATGGCACATGCTTCTGTATCTGGAAGCCCTTCTTTTGCCTTATTGCCTAAGGCCCGTCTGACATGTGGGTTCCTCTGTGACATCCTCTCCACCAGCTCAGCCAAAGTCTGTTCTTCCCTTCACCTGCGTGTCCACTAGAGGCTTACTGGGCTATGTCATGATCAAGACTTCTCCGGGTCTCTCTGTTAACTAAGGCTGAGGGGCTGCTTGAGGTCACAGGCTGGGTCCCCCGTGTCCCACATGATGCCTGCCCCAGGCTGGCCGCTCGGTAAGGACAGGTAGGATGAAGAAAGGCACAAATGGATGAGCCTTAGGGGCAGCCTCTTGGCATGAGATGGTACGCAGGGTATTTTCTTTTTTTCTTTTTTCTTTTAAAGATTTTATTTATTTATTTGACAGAGACAGCCAGTGAAAGAGGGAACACCAGTAGGGGCAGCTGGAGAGGAAGAAGCAGGCTTTCCAGTGGAGCAGGGAGCCCGATGCGGGGCTGGATCCCAGGACCCTGGGATCATATCCTGGGCGGAAGGCAGATGCTTAACGACTGAGCCATCCAGGCGCCCCCGCAGGGTATTTTCTGTCACGGGATAGTTGATCACAGTAGAGTGGCCAAACGTGAATGCTTTGCTGTAAACCCCCACTTGACCTTTGAAAAGGCTTGTGCTAGTTAGGAAGCTGTCCATTAATGGTGTCTCCCGAAATCTGCTTCTGTGGGTCATCACTGCCCAAACAGTTCCCGGCAGAAACCGCTGAGTGACCTGGCTGCCGGGGTAAACCACAAAAGCAGGTGGTTTGTGTGGGCTCCTTCAGATCTGCAAATGAGAAAGACTCCAGGCAACAAAAAGAACCCGGACTTGGGCTGCTTCTCTTGTTTCTGTTCCACACACATTACGCCCCCCCCCCCCCCCCGCCAACACACACATGTACCACCCCTGGGTGCTCTATCCTGCTGGAGGTTCCAGCTCTGCGTCCAGGAGCCCACAGTCAGGAGCGATATGGGCACTGACCCACTGTCAGAGTTCTTGGAAATCTTGAAAGTTCCTGGCCCTCATACCCACATGAGTGTGCTTTCTGATTTAAAATTTCCAAGTCAGACATGTTTCTGAACAATAGAGATTACCGTACGTGGCTGACTTGCTTGGTCTTTCCAAGCCAGTAGGACGGGACAACAAAGAGTTGAGTCTGGCTGAGTGCTGGGGACTGCTGGCTCCGCTCGATGGGTCCTGGCCTGGGCATTCAGTGGCAGGAGAACCTGTCATTTTTGGCCAAGAGAAGAGGGCACAGGGATGGATGCTCTGTCAGAAGCCTTTGTCTCATCTTCTGGTTACCCAGACACTGTGGTGACTTCGCTGGGAAAGGGGTGGGGGACTGAGTCATGCTCACTCGGCAGTGATCTGATGACATAGGAGGCTACTAAACAGGGAATCAGATATGGGGAGAAAGAGAGCCTGGCCTTTTCTGCCTCCACTGGCCCCCTGGCACAGCCATCTTGCCTGAGCCTGTGATCCCAGCCACCTGCATTAGCTTGGGCCTCCCGTTGCCTGGATTAGGGGTGTGTACCTTCAGTCCAGGAATCCTTGGGCACAGGGCGTGGCACAATTTTGTGAGGTGAGGGACCTTCTGAAGAGAGTTGACAAGATTGCCAAAATGTTCCAGGACCCCAAATGTGAAGCCCCTATTGCACGGGTTTAAGGTGATTTCACGTACCACCATGGACCAGAATGGGCCGTTGGAGAATAGTGTGTAGGCCAATGGGAATGATTCAGAGGTAAGTGCTGATAATTCCGGAAAAGCAGGGGAGGAGCTGTTCAGGAATAAAGTCCAAAGTCGGTGCGCAGGTGGTGGCCTTGGCCTCAGGTGAACAGCCTGCTGTAGCAGGAGGAGCGGGTGGGGTGCAGCTGTGGGCGGGGGCTGGTCCTGTGCCTGGACAGAGGACAAGGAACTCGGGGTCTTCTGCTGCTCTCCATACCCCGGAGGCCTGATTTTTACTGGTGCCCCGCTGTCCCAGTGAGGCATCAGCTCACCTCTAGTGGAGGTGGGAATGATCACCGTACTCTCCTTCATTTTGGAGATGCTGTTAAATTCAGGAAGGGACGGATAGGCTCTGGCCCTCAGAGTAGGCTGTGGCAAGGCTGCTGGTCAGAGGCCTGTTTGTTACCTAGTCACACAGCATAAATAAGGGACCCCGGCACCCCCACGGCAGTGCTCAGCCCTAGACCCAGCAGACTTTTGTGTTAGGAGGTCTTCTCTCTGAAGGAAACAGGTGCTCCTTTGGGTCCAGGCACAAGCTCTTTGTGTCCTGGCCAGCCAGCGTGACCAGCACGCTCCGGGGTACTTGTCTACCCTCAGAGTGGCTGGTCTTGCCCCAGTCTGCCAGCCAAGAATCATGGGACACTGGGAAAAAAAGCTAGAAGGTGCAAAACGTGGTGTTCGTTTAGACTTGTCCCATTAGACTTGTGTACACAGGTCGGCAGGGTTGGTGCAGCCAGACTCCCTTTGTTTACTTGTTGGAGGCCTGAGATGAGGGGTCTGGGAGGGTGGCAGTCAGCGAGGTAACGTGTGACAGAGGAGGGGAGGGGTGAGGACTGGGTGAGAGGTGATTGGGTGGGAAAATCTTACGTTATTTAAGATGAAATTTTTAAAAGTCCAAATCATCAGTTAATGTCATAGTTCCCCCATAATTGTACTTGAAGTGATCAACAGTAACTAGAACAAACATCCCTACTCCAGTTATTAGGATGGCCAGCACGGCCACACTTTCTATCGTGTCATCAAAGGCTGGGGCTCTGCAGTGGCTTTCTTGGCGCCTGCATGTGATCACAAGTTCATGGGACCTGACACTTCAAAGTACCTTCTTTTCTGGTTTTCTTCATCCTCACTAAGTGTACCCAGTTGTAACCATGCTTGGCACCTTTTGATATATTTCAGACCTAGATTTTTTTCTTTTAATTTCCAAAACATGTTCCAACGTTTTGAAAACACAGTTGATTTTCAGACAGAGTCGTCGACCTTGCAACCAGAAGCCTCTGTGTGCAGTGCCCACCCCCACCCCTCTGACCAAGGATTGCCAGGGGGTGTCAGGAGACAGCAGAAACGAATTTAGCACCTACTGTGCTGAGTCCACAAGAGGCATATGTAAAATATATGCCACATAGGTATATATGGATTTATAAGTCACAGTCATAGGGACATTGTGCCTTCATGCTTGTTGCAAGATAGGACGATCTGAATGGTGGTAGGATGCTAGGTCAGTGGAAGAAAGGCATTGCAGTGTGTGGAGCAACGGGTTCAAGACTCTGGGGGTAGGTACTGGGGCTAGCGAAAGAGGGGATGGAGGAGTCGGCATGGGACTCATCCCCAGGGCTTTCAGTGGGTTAAACCGGCAAAGATCCCAGATTCGGTGATGAGGACATGTGAGAGGCAGAGTGGAGGTCAGGAGGATCTGAAAAGGTCCCTTCAAGGAGCTGGCATTTGGTCCGACCTTGAAGGAGGAAATGGATTTGGGCAGACAGAGTTGGGGGTGGGGAGGCGGCGATTGCAGTGGCAGCAGGAGAGGGGGGAAAAACCTGCTGGTGGCTCTGAGAGATGACGAGGAGTCCTCCTTGTGGAGAGGGAAAGGAGGAGATGGGATACAAGGATTCTCTCGAGGCCAATGGGAGCCTTAGCACATCATCATCCTTGACTGCTCTTTTCCTTTGTAAGACCTGCCTGGGCTCCCTACATAACCCCCTTGCCCCCCAGACGAGAGGGAGTACGCCCCGCCACCCCGCGCCAACTTCCCCGCAACCCTGTGCCCAGGACAGCGGGCCTCACTGTGCCTCTGTCCCAGTGAGCCCAAGGGCTCTGTGAGGACGGAGCGCACCCTTTGTAATTCTTGCAGCGGGGAGGAGCAGGAGGGGTTACGGGTTTGTTTTAAGAGCACAGAAAGGAGGACTGAAACGCCTGGTCACAGCGCTCTTTAGCTGGGAGAAGAGCAGAACTGCGGGAGGAGCAGGGGGAGGGGCTGCTGACCCTTCTGTGGAAGGGTTGTAAACTTAGGGTCGCACACCCTCTTGTGAGGGTTTGAAGCTGAGACCCTAGCTGCAAGGGCAGGGTTTTCAGAGGACCCCTCTGCCCTGCAGAAACTGCTTGCGGTGGTGCTGCTCGGGACCATGGGTCTGCGCTGCGCGTGCGTGCGTGCGTGTGCGTGCGTGTGCGTGCGCGCTCTCTCACACATGCCGGTGCACCCCAGCCTGTGTCCCTTTCCACCAGTGGACGGTGCTGTTGGCTCCCTTTGGCTCTCCCACCCCACCTGGTTGCCATGGGTACCACGGGGCCTCCGATACGTCCCCGTATGATCCGTGTGGCGTGTTCGTTCCTACGTGCTCATAAACGTCTGCCCCCTGCCTGCTCTGTCCAGGGGTATTTTAGTGACGCCTGGAACACGTTTGACTCCCTCATCGTAATCGGCAGCATTATAGACGTGGCCCTCAGCGAAGCCGACGTGAGTATGCGCCCGCCGTGGCCGCCCGCCTCGTGTCCTCTCTCTGTCTGCACATTCCGCTCCCCGCCCCGCACTGGCATCACCTGGACAAGTCACAGGCCCCAACCTCACTTGACCTAAAACCAGGAATTTCCGCACGAGAGCTGTGGACGAGAGGCTTGTGAGGGTAGAGCGTGATCCCAGGCCTTTGCAGACACAGAGCACCTTCCGGAGGGCTGACTCGGGCCGCATTTCCCCGAGTCACCGGTAGGCGGGGCAAGACAGGCGGCTCTACTTGTTTTTATTTGCTGCGTCAGCGGCAACACCCAAAGTGACTACCTATAACATGTTTGTTTTAGGGTGATTTTTCAAGTAGCCGGGTGGCATAATGCTAGAATGTTCCCTTTTTATAACACTGTCCTTTTCTTCTTTTTTCCTGTTGTGCTTCCTCTCCTCTGTGGCTTCTGAATGCTTGCCCTAACAGCACTATTTCACTGATGCATGGAACACTTTTGATGCCTTAATTGTTGTTGGTAGCGTCGTTGATATTGCTATAACTGAAGTGAATGTAAGTAGCAAACTTTGTGTCCTGTGACGTGATTGTTTTTGTTAAGTCTGACACTCAGGAGCCTAAAACCTTATCCATGGGTCTCTCTACACTTAAGAAATTCGGGCATGCATTTTGTTTTGAAAGACGAACATGTTGGGGCCTCCCCTCCCCTGCCCCACCCCCTTCCCCTGAAAGAGAGTGGAGCAGGAAATGTAGACTGGCCATTTTGGAACTAACATTATTTGAAAAAGTTCTTGTGAACATGTGAAGGGCCAGGAGTTAATTTATGTGAGTATGTGAACATTATCACTCACTAGCTGGGTGACCTCGGCCGGGCACCTGACTGCTCTGTGCCTCAGTTTTTCCGGCTGCAAAATGGAGTTCATAACATGTGCCCGGGTACTCACGATGGTTCTGTGAAGGCACAGGGGGGAAACTTCACAGCCACACCACGAACCCGTGGCTGCTGCTGCTGTCCTCACCTGTATGGTGTGCACCTGCCGAGTCTGACCAGTGACACTGGGGAGTACCCCCTGTCCTAGCTCCCCAAACGAAGGTGACCTCTTGCACCAGGGGAAGGAGGGCTGAGTGTGTATGAGGAGAGGGTGTCCATTCTCCTCTGTTGCACTCTTTTGAACCCTTTAATAAGGAAACAAGTACAGTAGCAGTGTGGTAGGTGGAGTGACCCCCACCCTTCCAGAAGCATCCTGAGAACCCTTCTTCAAAATTAAGAGGCTCAAGAAAGGGGAGCACTGCCTCCTGCCAGCAGTTCTTGGATCTAACCCATGCCTAAACCAGAAGGGCCTGAGGTAGGCAGAAATGGCCCTGCTCACCTGGTCTGTCCGCAGTTTGTCAGCAAGTCTTAGTGGGTGTCCAGTGTGTGTGCCCCAGTTGTGTAGAGCCGGTGACGGGGATGAATGGAGCATGGGGTGGGACTGCTGTGTGGTGTTGGCTTTCTGTTCCTTGTGGCCAGGCCCGCCCTCCTCCCCCACCCCTGGCTGGGAAGGGGCCTCCTCGCTCTGCCTGGCTGACATCTGCAGGATTGTACGGCCCATCCTGGTGTCCAAACAGCCTGTATCAAATACGGATGGTGCAGACCCTCTTTATGCCACTGCTTTGGGGCCAAGCTAAGCCTAGAGCACAGACCAGTGGGATGGCCACTGGCCTGGCACTCCTAAGGCCTGACAGTTCTGGTCCTGGTTCAAAACTGACTTATTGGGCCTGGGCCTCAGTTCCCCCATGGATCAGCTGGGGTGAATGATATCTGCCCTCCCTGCTTCATAGGTACGTCGGGGGCATAAAATGATGCAGATATTTGTGAAAATACTAGTTACAAAAATTAAAGTATTAGGGAGATACAAGGCAATTATCCAAGTGTAGATTTTCCATGGACTAACAAGTGAAATGGACTGTAAGACATGTCCACGAGGCTGTGATATATGCCTCACAACACCCCAATCCGTGCCATGACAAGGGACTGAAGTGGTATTTTCCCAGGCCCCGGAAGGTACATCCCCGAACCTCTGTGAGCCCAGACTTAGGTAAATTCCACTTTATATGAAATATTCCATAACTCAGCTATATTATTGTCATTCATAAGGTGTAGATTATGCTTGGTTATAAAATAATCTAATGCTAATAGCAGAACAGCAGGGCCCTAACTGGGCTGCCATGGGCTCTCTTCTGCGTTTATGACCAGATGTCTGCCCGCTTAACCATCTCCCGACGTAAAGCACTTAGGACCTTCGTCAAAGTCTGCTTACGTCAGAATTCTGGCACAGACCCTTCCGTAAGTCAGAGATGGTCTATAATGGAAATGAAAATAGAATGAACTACCGTTTCAGTGGGTCTCCCTGCAGTGCTCCGTGTTGAAAGGGATGTGCAGGCGGTGGGCATAAATACCGGGTTTCTGGGTACCAGGATGTGGCCGAGGTTTGTTCACTGAGCCAACAAGCCAGCTCTCCAGTGCCTCATCCCCCTGCTGGCTGTCAGGGTGTGGCGCTGGTGCCCTCGGCTGACAGCACGTGACCGAGCTTTCCAGCTGCCCTTCCATATGCTGGGGGCAAGAAGCACACCGTCCCCATCCCCTCTGGCCCCGCCTTGCTCATCAGTGTCTCAGACATAGCCTTCTTCACGTGACGTCCACCAGGAAAGCTGCAGGGGGACAAAAACCCACACTGAACTTTCTCGTTAGCATTTGACTTTGGAGTGTCTGCACAAAACAGGCTTTCATGGGGCCCATTTCTGGCACTCAAAACTTTCAAAACTCACACCGGTGACCATTGTCCTAGCATTTTCTAGTCAGTGACTTATCCCCCGGTCAGATTAAGCTCCAGACAAAAGCTCCCTCGGCTGTTGGCAAAACCAGCTGTGCGCCCGGGCTGGTAGGTCCCCACGGGAGGTCTCAGCAGTTCTGGGCTGGATCACAGTGCAGGGCAGATGCTCAAAGCCACCTTCTCACGTATTCAGTCTCTCAGCACATGTGTCCTGGGCACGTACAGTCCACAGGCCATGTGCACCAAGATAAAAGAGAGACTGGGTGTCCTTCCTCTGATGGTAGAACTGTTAAAGGTGGAGCTGTTAATTCCTCCAGCCCCCTCTCCCACACATGCCAGGTTCCCCAGAGGAGCAACGCACATCCTGTCCCTGGGCTGGCCTTAACCCCCAAGCTCCTGGGTCAGCTCAGCGTGAACACCCTTTGTCCATGTTGGCTGTTTTTAGCTGCAATAAGTCATCATTTTTTGCAATATTTAACTTGCTGTGCTCTCTCCCCCAACCTCTGTTGATCTTTCTTTTCTGTTGCCTAATTGATTTTCATGTTGGTTTTATTTTTAGAAAATTGTAGCGGCAAGTATATATAAACATATATACGGTGATGTCGTTGTTAAAGCAAAAGCACTTTAAAGACTGTATACCTGTTTGTGGCTTCCCCACCTTTGGTTTTGACTGAGTTTCACAGGGTGTGCTATTTATGGGTCGTGGTCATCTAAATTGTTTCCCATCCCCTGGGTCCCAGTCTCCGTGTGGGGTCTGGGCCAGGGCCGTCTTGGTCAGTCACGCTTGGCCGTGTGGCTTGCCAACATCGTCTTCAAGGATGATTGATCTGGCCTGCAAATGCGAAATCTAGCTTGCGTTTGTACTGTTTGCAAAAACATTTTGGATGGCCCTTTCTGTTGTCCTGCTTGATGCCCCCTCGACCCCCTCCTGCTGCCCCTGCCCTATATACCCCCTCCCCCCTGCTCTGACCATGGTTTGATGGCTCTCACAGATTTGTCTTTATCACATCTGGTCATAACATCATCAAGCTGCTAAAATGTCAGATGATGACTGGCAGGCTCACCTTTGCTCACCCTCGGATGCCTATTGGTGCCTCGAATGGTAAAATGCCCTAGCACCCTGCTCTGCCTAACCCGGGCAGTGGCTGTTGCCAGCACTGAGTCCTTTCCCTCTGTCATTGTTGCTGGGGAGGCGAAATACTTGTGCAGAAGCCATGACTGCCTTGTTCTTACTTACTGAAGAGCATGTGAAAAGTTAGTAAGGAGCTCCCTTCCAGGGACCCAAGAATTGTCCCTGACCTGTCAGGTACCCAGCTTGGACCAGGTGCCCAACAGCTGTACGCAGCTTCTGGCTGTTCAGCCCTCCGTTCCAGGTGCCAGCCCTTTTCTGGGGACCAGGTCACTGGCTTCTGGACATAGGCTCAGCATTCCCATATATCCGTACAGCCCTCCCTCTCAGAAGTGTTATGTGCCAGGTAAGAAGTAGCCAGAGGGAGGCTCTCCCCCACCCCACCCCCAAAGAGTGGATTCTCCAGGAGGTTCTGGGATGCTGGTTTGCTTCCTGTCTGAAGTGGAAAACCACATCATCTCAGCCCTTCTGAGAAGAGATGGGAATTAATACAGTAAGTGCAGACTGGTCTCTTCAGTTGCACTTGGGAAGCTCAGGGATTGTTTGGCTCCTGTAGCTGCTGGAGGCTGACCCCAAACCTGCATCTCGAGAGCCTGCCTGAGAACGCTGTGCGAAGGGGCTGGAGGGGACATCAGGTGCGCTCCTGGGGTCTAAGGAGCCTTCACAACCCCAGCATACAGTTTGGTCTCCTGGAGCTGAGGGTTCCCAGCAGCCGCTGAGAGCCTCCAGCCCAAGCCCGGGGATGGCACTGGAATCCCCTGCTACTGAGGAATGACCATGCAGCCCTGGTGGCTGTCTTTGGAAAACTACTCAGGGAGTGAACCCTTTCCCAGTGTCAGCCTCTGAGGGCGTTCTGGAGTTGATCCCTGGATCACGCAGGGCATCAGCTCACCCATGTTCCAACCACAGCATCCAAAGCTTATCATGTTTCCAAGCCTCCTCCATCTCCTGTGGGCGAGTTGGGGATGCAGTTAACCTGTTTGCATCATCTGGATACTGAGCCCTCATCAACTCCAAAAGAACCCACTGCTCAGCTGTAACAGTCTGAGTGGGCATTTGTAGGGGTTCCCCTCTGTATGGCCCATCCAGACCAAAAGGAATTCGTTGACGTGAGTGACCATCTGAAGATGTGCTCCGCTTTACCCTGGCTTAGGACTGTAGTTCCCTATTTGAGCAGCACCTTAGAATCACCTAGGAGCTTTTAAAACTCCCAAAGCTCTGGCACGCCCCAGCCCACGGAGATCAGAATCCTTGGGGTGGGACCCAGGCATCAGATTCTGCAAAAGAGCCCCAGGCAGTTGGAATGTGCAGCCCAGAGTGAGAGCTGGCCTGCCCTTTGCATCTGGCTGGCATCTGTAGTTTGGGCAAAGCCATCTTCAGGGTCCCTCCAATTCGTAAGATATTTTGGCAACTTGCATCGTCCCCCAGTGCTGCCAGCAACCTCCTCCCCCGCGGCAGTGCTCCCTGCCCAGCACGGCACTGAGGGACGGAGGAGGTGCTCCCTGCCCAGCATGGCACTGAGGGATGGAGGAGGTGCTCCCTGCCCAGCATGGTGCTGAGGGACGGAGGAGGGGCTCCCTGCCCAGCACGGCGCTGAGGGACGGAGGAGGTGTCACAGGCTGCACTGGGGTGCACGTGGCTTGGTGTGCTGTTTGCTCTGTCCTTCCTTTCTGCATGTTGTGCTGACATGTCCCTCCACAAATGCTGTCTCGTTCTCCTCTTCGTTTTTTTTTTTTTTTAAGAATATCCAGGGTTTCAAGTTCATAGTCCAAAATGTGTCATACTTCAAAGATATCAGTTGGAAAAGAGATGCGCACATCAAATGTCAGTTTGGCCACTGACTTTCCCATGTTGTGAGGGAGGGGGTGCTGAGAGGTCCACTAGACTTGGAATGGGATGGGTAGGACAAGCAGAAGGGGAGCCGGGGCCAGATCGTAGCCAGAGAGTGTCTCCCTGACCAATAGCCCTCTTATTCTTGCAGGTCTAACACACAAGTTACGGACATCTCAAAAATATCCCTGTAGAGTGCTCTGTCTTCGGCACACCCTGGCCCCCTTGAGCATAGGCAGGCAGAGGCGTGCACGCACACCCCCACCTACTCACACACCCTCCCACTCCAGCTGCATGGGTGAGACCTAGAAGCCTCATGCACGCAGCCTTAGGGAGATTGGGAGACAGAACTTCGGAGAACTAATTCCTCCATTTGTTCAAGTCATAAGTTAAAACCAACATCTGTCCCTTTAAGGAGATGTTCTTTGTCTTCAGGTGAGACAAAAGAAGAGGAAAATAAAGACAGTGACTGGGGCTTGGACCTTGCCATTCGAGGGCTCACCTTCTGAGCATCCCGGGTGAATTAGGGACCCCTTTGTCACCCTATCAGAACCTGTTAGTCCTGGGTTTGTCATCACATTGCTGAACTTCACTTCCGATAGGATGTGCCCCAACTCCTTATTTTCCATGAATTTTATGTTTGGTTGCAGGAGGCAGCTGTTAATGAGAGTGAGAGTTGAGAGTGGAGCCCTTACTTTCCCTGTATCCCCAGGGAGGAGAACCCCTCCAATTAATGTGCACATCTCTGTGTGTGCATACATCCCTTGGCCGTGCAGACACGCCATGTAGTAGGCTCCCTAGAAACCCTGGGGAACACTCAGCAGGCCCTGGCCCCCAACCAGACGAGGCTCATTCCTCTGTCGGTTACCAGGTAGACCAGCTGCTTCAGTGGAGGGGACCTTCCTAAAGGGAACAGGGAGGTTGTCAGTCCATGTCTCTTGCTCAGCCCTTACTAATTTAAAGATGTCTCCTGATGTTCGTTAGCACTTGCTTACACCCTCTTTCCATTCTCTGAAACACTGAACATCTAGCAAGCGCCAGAGTCCGTGCTGGGCGCTGAGTGAAGCAGGTGCCCACAAGGTGGTGAGCGCTGTGGTCCAGCCCCCTGCGGCCGGAGCAACAGGCGCCCAGCCAGACCCCGGATGAGGTGGAAGTGCAGAAACCCAGGGCAAGCTGACCCTAAGCTGCTGCTTCCCAAGAGTCACTCAGGGCTGAGCGCTGTCTTCTCTGACGGCGGTCGAGCCTGGAGGATGGGCGTTGAAGGCTTCTGGGGGGAAACCAGCCCCTCTCCCGTTCACACTGACTTGGTTTGCCCACCTCCTCAGCGGCCCTGCCCTAGCGTGTGGCTCAGAGGGGTGTGGGGTGCAGGCAGGTGCCCCCTGTTTGCCCCGTTTGGTCGACGACTCCTGCTCCTTGCCTGCTGCAGAACAGTTAGTTCCCCGGACCCACAGTCCCGCCTCAGCAAAGAGAGCTAGCCTGCCCGTGAGAAGCAGGGCCCCACTCTGCATGTCTGTCTCTGGGGACAGCGGAGGTCTTGCAGCCTTCTCTTTTACTGGATGCCCCTCAGCCTCGGAGCATCATGGCCTGGGATGTGAATCAGAGGGCAGCGTGTCTGAGCCTATGTTCAAGGCTGCCTACCCTCAAGTCCAGGTTCAGACAGAGCTCCTGGCATTTTCTCAGGGAGGGAACAGCCGTGTTGTCCTAAGACAAAAACCACTAGTCTTTTTTAAAAGTGGGGAGGGGCCTATCCTTCTGAACCACTGCTTCCTTTCCGTTCATTAATACATTGTCAATCTTTGATTTCTTAAAGCCAACTGAAAGTGAAAATGTCCCTGTCCCAACTGCCACACCCGGGGTAAGATCAGTGACGAGTCCCCCGGGGCTGGGCCTTTTCCTTGACCATGCTGAGTTTCCCCACTAGTGTTTCTGTATCCTCCATGGTTGTCCTTCCAAAATGGTGTCTGCGTTGGTTTGCATTCATCATCAGTGTCCAGTACTCTCGACCAGCCCGGCGTTCTCCTCTTAACACACTCGGCCACGTGGACATGCATGTGCTGTGTGGACGCAGTTTCCCAAGCCCTGTGTTGTTAGCATGTAACTCTTCCTTTCATACCATGCTTTCCGAGGTGAAAAGGCCCTAGACACACATCTTCCGTTCTTACCTCTGTCACCTTTGTTTGCATCTGTTGCTGTTTTTCTGAAAGTGTTGCATGTTGTACTTGGCATTGGGTTTGACCTCTCCATGATAACCCTTCAGAACTCTGAAGAGAGCAATAGAATCTCCATCACCTTTTTCCGTCTTTTCCGAGTGATGCGGTTGGTGAAGCTTCTCAGCAGGGGGGAAGGCATCCGGACATTGCTGTGGACTTTTATAAAGTCCTTTCAGGTAAGAGCCGGGCCGGGGGCTTCTCTGTTGCTCTTGAAGGTCACATGTGAGCCAGTGAGTGTCCTCTGTCGTGGAGGACCCGGGCTCCCCTCTGCATGGCCACTGTGTGACCCCCGGGTCAACAGAGGATGTGGAACACCGAGGCACCTGACCCAGCCGTACTCGGTAAATCAGACAGGATTACTCGCTTAAAGGAAACAGAAGGCAGTAAGGACCCACAGCTGAGGAGAGGTGTAATGTTTCTAAGACGGATAGAGATGGGGAGCCTCCAAGCCCCTCAGTCCTCGCTGGAATGCCCAGTGGTGGAGGGTGACATCTGAGAGAGGGCAGGTCCCAGCAGACCCCTGTAAACGGAGCCACTTCTTGCCAGGACGGCTCCTCCTCCTACGGCTGCCGTGGTCCTCTCTGTTGGCCTGTCTAGGTAGGAATCAGAGAGCCCTCCACCTGAGCCAGCCACCCTCCCCAGTCCCTGCGTTACCCAGTGCCTGGAAGGGTCACAGCATTGAGGATGTTTAGGCATAAGCCAGGCCTCACTTGTCATCTGTGACTCTCCAGGCTGCTGCATCTGTTCCTGAGCCAGGGCTGACCCCGCTTCTCCTATACCTTTTAGTACCCCACCCTAGATATTTTAGTCTTCCAGACTGAATTAACTGCGGACGGGGTACAGATTCCTGTTTAAAATATTCGCCTATGTGAGGGAATTGTCGCTATGTATAAATATTAGAAAGTGAATCATGAATCTTTGTGACTATTTTTATTTTGAAATAAACACATTGACAAGTGAAGCTATCCAAAGACACATAAAGAAAAAATTCAAGCTAAGCCCACCACCTCTGAGGTAACTGGTGTTAACGTCCCAGGGAGCGTTTTTCTGCTTGGGTAAGATTTTAACATGTAAAGGGAAGGGATGGCATCTGGGAAAGGGGGTGGATCCAAAAACTCAAGGGAAACCACAGCTCCTGGGAGGGGACCTGACGTTGTGGGAAGAACTGAGGATGCAGCTCGGGGGGCAGGGGAGAGCAAGTGGGGCCTCACGTAAGCCTTGGGCTTGGTAAGGGATCAAATCCCAGACACTTGTTATTAATATAAAGTACCAAAGTTTGTGAGTGAACTGCTGTAAAAATAGAATAGGTTCATGCACTGATGTCATACTTACTTTTAAAGAAATTATTAAAATGTTTCTTTTTAAAAGTTTGGCCATTGTAGATAAATTCATCGCACAAAGTGGTAGTTCACAAAACCGAGAAACGGTGCCAACAGAATTCTTAAAGATTCAGTAATCTAGGCAGAAAATGTGTACAGTTATGGTGAGGAGAGCCTGGAACTAACCCTGTGGGGCTCTGATCAGCGGTCAGCCGTCAGGACGGTGCTACTGCACTGGGCCCAGCAAGCAGTCCCAGATCCAGAGCTGGCACACAGTGGGAAGGTTTTTAGCCGCTGGCTTTCTGATGACCTTTTGTGGATAAAAGAGAAAGTAAATGTTTTAATCATGTGTGCTTGGCATTGAGTTCAACAATCTGGCCACTACCTGGAGGTGTACCATGTGATGGACATCTGTCACACGACAGGTCCTAGAAGAGTAGTTGAGGAACAGGATGAGAGGACCAAGAGGCTGACCCCACACATATACCTGTATTTAATGTTCTTAAGGAGAGCCCAGGTTTGGTGACAACCCAGCTAGCTCCTTTTCTTTTCCCTGACCCAACCCCCAACTCTCGTTCTTTCAGAAAGTGTGCATTTTAAGAAAGGTGTCTTGCTTTCTGCAGCACCAGTCAGAAAGTGGTTCTTCCCCTCGGCCCCAGTAATTTCGCTCCCAAGACCTCACCTTAAGCAGACATGGGTGGTTTTACACAAAGCTGTTCTTTTGCAGTGCAATCTACGGTAGCCCCTCACCCCCACCCTAGACATGCCCAGGAAAGAAAGTGGAAGCAATCTAAGTATCCAGTGTTCTGGAATGGTTTGATCAATTGTGATAATTTCACAAAGGAATCCAATGATGCATGTAAACATTGTGAGGGCAATATGTCTGCCCTGACACCTTTTATTTAGGGTCAGGGTACACTGCCAATGATGGTGGAAAGCACATCCCGCCATAGCTTCGTGACACTAGGTGTGTGCATGGGTGGTATACTCAGCACTGAAGTTATTGTGCTGGGCTGGGGTTTAAAAAGTCGTCCTTCACCATCAACGTCCTTTCAACATAACCCAGAAAAGAGAAGCATGTGGCCCTGTGTTGGGTCTTCATTCTGCACCCAAGCAGTCACGGTGCGGGGGAGGGGGGGAGAGGCAGGCACTGAGCCAACTGCTTCCTTCTTCCAGGCACTGCCCTATGTTGCCCTCCTCATAGCCATGCTGTTCTTCATCTATGCGGTGATTGGCATGCAGGTAAGCACTGGCCACTTTCCCCCTGTGTCCCCTTTGCAGGCTAGCCCCAGATCTGTGGCAAGATGTACCTTGGCCAGGGGGAATGGAAAGCCAGGGTCCTGACTTTGCCAGGCAAGTGCCTGTGCCGGGGACAGCCAGGCTCAGGAGAGCCGAGAGGGGTTGGGACATGCCACAGAAAGCTGGGTTTGGTGGTACTTCTCACCCCCAATCTGAGTCTTGGGAGATTCAACTGATGGAGAAAACCCACAGTTGGTTTCAGCAACAGGAACCACCACACTGAGTGAAGCTGAAATTGTTCTAGTTTCTGTACTGATGTTACGAAGAAGATATTTAATGATACAGAAGTCTGTTGATAGCCTGGAAAGTTATGTTTTATCACAACCAGCTGAGATTCTTACTTGAAACCACCTGCTCCCAGACGCTATGGCAGGGGCTGCACTGGGATCATTATTTGGCAGGGGCAGCACCCTTTTAAAAAAGAAGCACAAAGCCAGGCCCTTCTGTGACCATGGCTGAGGGGCTGCAGGATTCTTTCCCGCTTCTCCCGCGGTGCGGAAAGGGGTTGGGGTTTCATTCACTGCTGAGCCCTAATAGGGTAGGCACAGCCTCCAAGAGGACAGGAAGGTGGAGAGCAGCCTGCTGGACCTCATGGGGGGTCTCTGTGCTACATGCTCTGCTGTTTTGGATGCTGTCTTTCAGATAAGGGGGAATGTGAGTGTCAGAGAGGTGGGGTGAGTCCAGAGGCAGAGAGGGGGCTGCGCTTACTTATCTGAAGGCACAGAAACATTTGCAGTTCGCTAGGGATCTGTTTGGGAGTTGTGAACGAAGAGTCAACCTACTTGAGCCCCTGTAATTGAGCGTGGGATGCTGTGTGCCCCTTTTATGACCTGATGTTCTACAAAGCAAGAGCTGTCTCGGAGACCCGCAAGCTGCCCCGCACACACCATCACCAGTTCGCTCAGGAGGCTTCTCCAGGCTCTTCTGAAACGGCCTGCTCTTCTACACGACCCACAGCTAACTTCCCCTTGCCCTCCCAAGAAAGGCCACTCTCCTTTCTGTGGCTCACCGGCCCCCACGCTTGTCTGCAGCCTGATCTTTTGTCTACGCACACACATGTTCCTTTCATTTCCTGGAGCTCCTGGGCCGTGTCCCCTCTGCTCCTTTGCAGGCAGTGCTTCCTCTGCCCAGACAACCCACCCTCCTGCCCACCTGACTAGCTTCCACTGTGCCTTCAGTTCCGGGCCCAAATGTCACTCCTCCAGAGGCCTTCTCTGACCCCAGCCCCTGGCTGCAGATCCGTTAGGCGCTGCCCTGTCCGGCTGGATCGCGCCAGCTCTCAGCCTGGGGGTCTGTCTGGTTGCCTGGTAGGAACTCCCTGAGGTGAGGACGCGCCTGACTTGAGCACCGTGCTCCAGCGCTGAGCGCGGAGCCCGTCCCATGTTTGCAGAGTGAATGAAGTGCCGAGTGCTATGAGAAAGCCCTACTGGGTGTTGATCAAGCTTGTGTTAGTTCTAAATTCACATGTGGGATATGCTTTGTGGAGAGTGTTTTGGAAGGGAGGAGGTATTATTACTATTAGATTTTGTTTTACAAAATCTTTATTTCCCTAATAATTTCTTCACCTAGATGTTTGGGAAGGTTGCTATGAGAGATAACAACCAGATCAACAGGAACAACAATTTCCAGACCTTTCCCCAGGCGGTGCTGCTGCTCTTCAGGTGACTGAGTCCCACGAGGGCACATCTCTCTCTGGCTCTGGGCTCCAGAGTGCCCCAGGACACCTGCCGTATGCCAGCAGTGCGGCCCCTCCTGGTTGATCATGTGCCTTGTTGTATTTGTTCTGTATTCTTGAATGGAGACCTTAGCATTTCAGTCACAGGGGGCTTTCGCTGGGTTGTGGAAACTGCCATGGTCATTCAGACTGTGGCCGGCTTAAGGGTTACCCTTTGGAAGCTAGTAAGGCTACTAAGGCCACCAGGAAAATGGTGGGATGCACACTTCTGCGTGGGAGCATGCACTTGAACACCCCCAGGAACATGGAAATTTAGCAAGAACAGAAAGGCCTCTGGGAAACAAACTGAGGGCTTCAGAGGGGAGGGGGTGGGGGAATGGGATAGGCCGGTGATGGGTATTAAGGAGGGCACGTATTGCATGGAGCACTGGGTGTTATATGCAAATAATGAACCATGGAACATTACATCAAAAACTGGGGATGTACTGTATGGTGACTAACATAATATAATTTTAAAATATTATTATAATAAAAAAATTACATGAGTATTTCCTAGGTATATATTTCTTAAAGAGCTTAAACCTATTTAACCTGACTCTTATCCTAACTGGAGCCAATGAAGGGCCAGGTGGTGTCATCTCCATTTAACGGGTGTTGTAAGCCGCTGGTCTTCCAAGGTGCCCCAGAAAGTAGATGACTAAATCTAAAAGTGGGTGATTTATGATTTCATTCTGGGGAAATATGAAGAAGTTCTCGGCTTTTAGGATGTACCTTGGGCCATTAAAGTACACGTTGACAGTGGAAAAAAGAAAAAAAGAACAGAAAGGCCTTTGTACAGCCAATGGGAAACATCCAAGATGCACAGTTTCAGATTTTATAGGATTGTTTTTAACCCCAGTTAACTAGCTTTATAAACAAGGTGCCTTGAAGTGAGAGAACTTTCTAGAAATTATACGGGTAATTTCTGACAGTTATCATGGTTAAATAGAGAGTCATTGCAGTTCAGTAGTTTTCAGTTCTTTGCTTTCAACTAAATTGAGTGGGGATCTCATCAAGTTGTCAGGTGTTAGGTCATTAAAAAAATTAATAGTTATTTTAAGATTGTAACATGAGCATTTAAAGAAGAGAAGACACAACAACATCCATTTATACAGAAAGAATTAATGTGCTTGTATCATATGATTGTTTTAAAGGGGCTGTAGCAGGGCCTCACTCAGAGAAGTAGCATTTGAAAATAAGGAATTTCAGTTTAGGAATTTTCACTAATTTGAACTGGCTTTTCCCCCAAATCGCTTAGGTTTTGCTCTAATTAAAAATTCTGTTTAAAAAAAAAAAATTCTTAAAAATGTCGTGGAGGTCTAAGCTTCAGATTGCTCTTTCGTCTACGAAAAAGCCCTTTCTCTTCATCTAAACAAGGTGTGCCACGGGCGAAGCCTGGCAGGAGATCATGCTGGCCTGCCTTCCGGGGAAGCTCTGCGACCCCGAGTCGGACTACAACCCCGGGGAGGAGCACACGTGTGGGAGCAACTTCGCCATTGTTTATTTCATCAGTTTCTACATGCTCTGCGCGTTTCTGGTAGGTGATCACGACAGCCCTTTCTCAACTGACCGATGCTTGTGTGGCGTGTGGGATTCAGACCACGGATGTCGCCGCCTCGGATCGCTGTGGCTACTGTGTGTTGATGAGCGCTCTAGGCTGCTTTTGGCGGTGGGAGGTTTTCCTTCAGCAGGTGTGTGTCACTAGCACCTTCATTCTGAGCAGGGTTTGAGGCTCACTAACAGGCTTGGGACAGTCACCAGCCCAGCATTTTAGGGCCGCTGGTGTCTTTATCGCAGAGCAGTGACTCAAAAGTGTGAGCAGTTTGGTGGCCATGAAATTATAAAACTGCAGTGTGCCTCGAAAAGGCCAGATGACACAGCCCTCTGCCTCCCCTGGGACTATACCAAAACCATTTTGGAAAGCTGGGAGCCTGCCTTTTTCTTCAACATTCTCCAGAGAGAAAGTTTCTATGGCCTCTCTCAGAGAAATGAGTTCCAAATATTTCACGACCCTTACAATTAGGAGGCCCTTACTAGGGTCTGACCCTATCCATTCCACTACAGATGAAGCATCTTTGCTCTGATTTGCTTTTCAGATCATCAACCTGTTTGTGGCTGTCATCATGGACAACTTTGATTATCTGACCCGGGACTGGTCTATTCTGGGGCCTCACCATTTAGATGAATTCAAAAGAATATGGTCGGAATACGACCCTGAGGCAAAGTGAGTTGACAAGGCTTCCGTGTGACTTGTGTGGGCTGTTTCTGGAGTGTTGGCTGTGATCGTTGTGGAAGGTGGGGTGGACTGAAAGCTCAGGCCAGCCAGCGCTTCCCCGGCCCTCACGCTGTTCTCCGTCTGCAGAGGAAGGATCAAGCACCTCGATGTGGTCACTCTGCTCCGCCGCATCCAGCCTCCCCTGGGGTTTGGGAAATTATGCCCACACAGAGTAGCCTGTAAGGTAAGGTTCTGTTTGAGTGTCTGATGGCCTCTCTGCAGGGACGCCCCACTTCATTCAGCACACGCTCCGTGACATTCTGCCGAGCTTCCGTCAGGTGCACGGGGGACGCAGAGATGAATCACGTGTGGTTCCTGTCCTGAGGAGCTATCAGATTTGTGACTCTTAGGACACCCTGTCAGCCAACAGTAAGAATAGGAAGGGGGTTGTGTCATTTGTCACTGGGTGGGCGGAGGGGAAGGTGACATTTGCATCAGGTCCAGAAGGACAGAGGCGGGAGGGCATTGCAGAAAGGGAACACAACTCAGATGCAGAGATTGAAGGATGATCATTGTGTTGGCACATGGGGAGTCACCGGTGTGGCTGGAGCGAAGGGAAAGTGGCAGAGGACTGCGGGCACAAGCTGAGCGCAGCTCCAAGGAGCCCTGTGTGCCAGGCTGAGTCCCACAAAAGAAGCATCAGTAGAGTTTCATGGTGGAAAGTTGCCCCTCGGTGATGGGGGAGTAAACAGGAGACCAACCGGAGAGATGTTGGGAGTCACTCAGGGGCGGGGACAGAGGAGGGCAGGGCTGGAAGGTCTACTTAGGAAGTAGGATGGAGAAGACGTGGTGCCCTGGATATTTCCTAGCTTGTGTGACCGTGGACGTGGTCACGCACCCCTCTGCCGCCAGAGTGCCTGTCCCCATGAGCCATACATCAGCAGTGGCCTCTCAGGGTTGGGCCGAGATCTCCCACCCCACCCCACCTCTGTAGTTTTCACCCCCCACCATGCTCTCTGTGAGCCCCAGCTGAGATTTGTTCTTCTTCCATAGAGCTCCTAGGGAACCGCCTTGAGTCAATGTAGCAACAGAAGAGAATTCCCCTTTCTGAAGGAGACATGCAAGATTTGGTTACCGCACCTGCCCCTAGAAATCCAGCCAGCCACACAACAGCTGGTCACCTCTCCCCATGGGTCTGAGGCGATTCCGTGTTTAGGGGTTTTACCCAGCACTGCTGGGCCAGCTCTAGACAGAACCCAATGTAACAGAGTGGAGTGTACAATGTATTGCAGGCTTTCAAAGAAATCTTTGGAGACAAACTCATTGTTCTCTGCCCTGAAAGTCCAGAAAACCCCATTGGCAGGTCCTTGGGTCTTTGCCCACATCGTTGCTTCTCTGTAGCCTGGACTCTGGATGAAGGTACAGAGAGTAAGCCACAGAAGCTGACTTTTTTTCATAAATTTTCAGTACCAACTTCTTTTCTGCTTTCCAAGAACAAGATGGGTTCCAGCTCACGGCTGTCGTTTTGCGTTTATGTTTCCAGACCCTTTTATATAAGGATCTAAGTATCTTTGAGGCACCACGTGGTCCGTTTTGCTGATTCAGGGACTTGCCAGGAAAAATGAATGGACATGCAGGCTCTCCTGGCTGCCTGTGCTGGGTTTGGAGACAGGGCTAGAAATCTAGGTGGGATGAGTCATGCAAACACGAGATTCCAGTCCCTTAATAGGGAAGAGAAAAAGCATTAAAAATCTCTTAGGACACCTTACCAGCCCAAAATAAGAAATTTGGAACCATTAACAATTACAAGTACCACTTACTTAGCTCTGATCCCATGCCAGGCTTCCCCTGAAATCTTCACATCCATAGTCTCCCCTGATCCCAGCTGGATGTGCCTCTGCATATGCAGGGGAGGGCCCAGAGACGCGGTCACCCTCTCACACCCCCTCCTCAGCTCCCAGGGCTGGTGTTCAAGGGACCAGGAGGGAGAAGAGAAGCAGGAGGTGGGGTTCCTGCTCTGGAAGACCAGACAGAGCAGCAGTGTGGACTTGTAGGAAATACTGCCAAGTGGCCCCCCCAGGGCAGGGGTTCCCTAAAGGACACTCCCTGTGTTAGGAATAGTGAGGACCCAAGCCCCAGGCAGTGTGCTGGCTTGTCATACCTGTGTATCGTCTCACCCTCATGACAGCTTTAAGGATGTGCCCAGACGCCTGGGTGGCACAGCGGTTAAGCGTCTGCCTTCGGCTCAGGGCGTGATCCTGGCGTTATGGGATCGAGCCCCACATCAGGCTCATCCGCTATGAGCCTGTTTCTTCCTCTCCCACTCCCCCTGCTTGTGTTCCCTCTCTCACTGGCTGTCTCTCTCTGTGTCAAATAAATAAATAAAATCTTTAAAAAAAAAAAAAAAAAAGGATGTGCCCAGAAGGGAGGCCTAACCCCAGGGTGCGGGGAGGGACAGAAGAGCACTCGTCAGGTCTTAAATGGTTGGGGTTGAAAACAAGCAAAGCACACCATCCGCATGCCAGCATGTGCGTTTCACGACTAAAGCCTTGATCTGTGTCAGCTCCGAGTCCCCCCAGATGCTAGGGGCTCCCCAAGGAGTGGTGGAATTGAACTGTCGATTAGAAGGAGGCAAGGGATAAACAGAGAACCGACACCGAAAAGGAACATGGCTATCATCCATCATTCGCCTTCTGTTGAGAAACTTCTTTATGTTTGCAGAGGCTCGTGGCCATGAACATGCCTCTCAACAGCGATGGGACGGTCATGTTTAATGCAACCCTGTTTGCTTTGGTTCGAACAGCTCTTAAAATCAAGACGGAAGGTGAGCATCCCTGGGACAGGACGGGGTGCAAGAGGGGAGGATGCCTTATCGCACCTTGCATTCTCCCACCGGGCCTTTTCTTGTCGGAGGGGAGGATGTGGGGAAGGGGGCGGTGAGTGCCAGGCCCTCTGGCTGTCCCTGCCTCCCTCATCCCTTTCTGCCTGCGTTTGTGCTTCCCTTTGTCCCAGAAAGTTTTATGGCAACTCCTGCCACTGCTTGCTACAGAGCAGGAGAAATTAGGTGCAGGGAGGGGGGTTAGGGCCGAGACAGGACCGTCACAGGTGCGTTCACTCCAGCTGTCCCTTTCTACTGTGTGACCTTCAGAGAAGGATTTCACGGTGCTGAGCTGCAGCTTCTTTCTCTGTTGAAAAGGAATAAACACACCTCCATCAGGAGGAGTCGCGAGGCCGAGATGAGAGGATGTCTGCCGGGCGAGCACAGAGCTGGCACTTGGGGCCTATTAGCAGCAGCATCTGCCCCGCGGAGAGCAAACCGCAGTGGTCTTCATGGCCACAGTCAGCCCTGGAGCGTGGCCGCTGGGGTTGGCGCAGTGATGACGTGAGAGTGGGACGGAAAGCGGATTGCAGCAGGTTGAGGAGTGACAGGAGGTGGGAAAGCGGAGGCCCTGAAGGAGCCGACTCTCGACACACTCTGTGACGAGACGGAAGAGGGGCCAGCAAGGCATAGCTGCAGTCAGCAGAGGCTGTCTGCTAGCGGCCCCCAGGCGCTGGGGGACCTCTGCACAAAGCCAGTCTCCCCAAGCTCCCAGGACCCCTGGCAGTGTGCTCACCCATCCCCGGCCGCGGCCAGCATCACCGGGCGAGGCAGAAGACAGGGTGGTCTTGGGTTAGGTGAGGAGACAGGCGTCAGCCCGAGTAATACAAGACCAGGCTTTGTGGTGCTGACGAGTACGTGCGGTAGGAATTGAGAGAGTCCCATCTGGGTGAAATGGAGGCAGGGTTTGGAACAGACAGTGGAGGGATAGAAGGCATTCTAGCTGGGGGCCGTGGGAAGGGGTGGGTCTTGGCTGTGGGAGGGTAGGATGAGATCAGGCTGCATAGGCCTTGAATTCCAGAATAAAACGGTTCCCACGGTGGAGCGACTGCCCTGTGGAAGGCTCGCCCACTATTTGCCACCCCTCCCCTGGAGAGCCCGGGGGGAGGGGAGCGCCATCCTACCTGAGGGCTCTGCTCCAGGCCAGGCTGGGAGGGAAGCAGCCCTGGTGGGAACAGACAGGAGAGCTGGCTAAGAGAAGCAAGGCTCGTTTCCCCTCTTGCTTTTTGAATTCAGGGAACCTGGAACAAGCTAATGAAGAACTCCGAGCTGTGATCAAGAAAATCTGGAAGAAAACCAGCATGAAGCTGCTTGACCAAGTTGTCCCTCCAGCCGGTGGTCAGTGCGGTCTCTTTCCTAAGTGGTTCTTGGCCAGTGCGTTGGCTTGAATGCGAGGATCTCCAGCAAGCCCAAAGCGGGCTTGCAGAATGCTTTACCTATCCGCTAGAGCATTCCGCCCACAGCTAAGGAAGGCTCTGCAGCCTTTCGGTGTAATTTTGGGGGGTAACAGGAGGCCCGTTTCAGACAAAGGAGAGGCTTCAGTGGGAAGGAGACCCAAGACCCAGATGGCTGGGGCAGGGGATTTGTGGTCCGTGGGAGAACAAGCTTACTGTCTCAAAACAAAGAGCCTGCATTTTTTTCAACCAAAATGAAATACTTAAAATTAGTTTCCACTTATCCTTCAACATCCTGTTGAAAATGTCTCAGGAAACATAGCTTTCAGAAAATGGTATTTTTGAAACGTTCTTCTTGAGACTGAGTTTACCATCATAATTACCGAAAATGTCCCTTTAACTGGAGTTTAGAATCACAACTAACAGGCATGCTTATTTCCTTTTGTTATTTGTCATAAAATAACGGACTAAACTTTCTCAGATGTATATATATATATGATGCACATATATATAATATATATGCCGTTTTTCCATCTTTGTTTAAGTACACCGGACTTAGACGTTGAGGTGGTTGTTTCGTGACTGTTTTATTTTCACGTTTTAAAGGTGCAGGATCCGTTCACTCCGTGCCACCACCCCAGTATTCTAGCTGCCCCTAGCCCCGGGCACACTGTGAGCCTTCCGTGTGTTTTGTAACCGCCACACTTTTCTAGCGTCACTGCTCCTGCAACTTTCGAGGTTGGTCGGGCTCAGGGCTGGAAGCCGACTCCGGGACCCCGGGCCAGGATGGTGGCCGAGGCCTCACCCTCTGAGAAGGTGACAGTCTCTGGCTCTTGGGAGGCAGAGAGAGAGAGAGCAGCATGGTGGCCGGCTCTGCTCCCCAGCATGAAGCCAGAGCAGTGTGAGCTTTTGTCGCTGGAGGGAGCCACCCCTAGCTGGCGCGGCCACCTGCTCGAAGCCCGGCGGAGCCGGCCCCAAAGAAATATTAAAGGGAAAGCACGCACACACACAACCCCCCCCCCCCAAAACCAGAGAATAGAAACCCCGCAGCTCCCACCTGGACCACCCCGGCCCTTCCACAGGAGAACCGATACTGCACATTTAAAACGACTCTTTGGTTTCGTTCTTTTCCTTGCAGCTGCGCACCCAGTGCTCGCATGGCTTAGAGAAATTGCTTTGTAAGATTGTTGTAACAATGTGCTTGAGCTTTTTCTGCAGCCTCCATTCCTTTCAAGTCTCAGTCTTTCAGAATATTCTGAAGCAATTCTGTTTTAGGGTGGTGGCATGGAATCAGGGTTATCTCTTGGCAGCCGTATTCCCCTACACTGTTTCTCGAATCCAGATGCATGCTTCAGAATAGCGGCTGCGTGCGTCCCGGTAAACCCTGCCCCCCTCCCTTCCCCCTCTGCCCTGCCCGGGGACCCGCCCGCCCCACCCCAGCACCCGTCTGCTGACAGGCCACCTTCTTTACAAACCAGTCTTACCCCGACATCTTGGGGAGCATAGTCGTATTACTGTTAAGCTTTCTTTCTTTAAATTAGACCAGAAAAAAAGGTCCAGAGTTTGGCTCACCATGCGAACGCCCTCAAAACAGATCAGCATTTAACTCTGCTAGACTGCTAGTGAAAGCCAGATATCCTTCCGCTTTCTTGGCCCGATAGCTGGGCCTGGCCTTCTCTCTCTATTTCTTGGATGACGGGTGTTCATCTATTCCAAAATGGCAGCAGGAGGCACAGTGAACCCCGAGGAGAAGGCAGCAGGCCTTAGGAGGCGGCATTCTGCACTGTTTGCGTATGTCCCTAGAATGCGCTCCTGCAGGCCGACCCCAAGCGCTAGTGTGCTGGAGAGGTTTGTGGCAAGTAGGGACTCTGGCATCTGCAAACACACTCTGTGCGTGCGGGGCAGGGTTTTACTGCCTTTATTCCGCCAGTCCTCTGTCTCTTCTTCTCTCTTCCAGTAGAGCAGTGGTTCCCAGCCTTGCCCACACCATGGTGCACCTGGAAAATGGGAATAGTTGGTCCGTCCTCTGGGCCAGCAGATGGCTAGCTCCCGGGGACCGAGGGGCTCAGCATCCCCCAGGCCATACCCTGGCCAGAGCGGCAGACCCCACCAGGCTGGCTGCTCCTGGCGCCTGGGACCGGCCCATGGGGGTCGCTCAGGGAGCCCCTCACAGGCCTGGTGACAGCGGGGTAGGGACCCATCTTGGGCCGCTTTGTAGCTAAGGGTGGTGTGAGGTGCCCCCCAGGTCATCACAAGCTTCTGAGAAGGAGGTGACCCTAGGCGCCAGCCCTGGAGGAGCAGTGGGGAACTGTCCTTCTGCACTGTCAGTAGTGCAGGGGCCTGTGACCTCGGGCACAGCCTGCCTGTCCTCTCCATCACCTGTGCTCAGTGGTCCTCTTGCCCATCTCCAAATCTTGCTCATGTCCTCTGCTCCACTCTTCAGTCCTCTGCCACGTCGTGGCTCTTCCCCCTTTCTGTAGGAGTCCCCTATCCTCCCAGGAGCTGTCGTTCCTTTGGACTTCCACTCCTTGACCTGGGTCTTTGGCTCCTTTGCCCTGAAGAGCACAAAAAGCTGACCCCATCTCTTTCTCTCCAGGCCTGAGCCCGGACAGCCTCACTGTATCCATTCCTTCTGTCCCTTTTCTAACCAGCTCTATCTTTGATTTTTCCCGTTCTTGAGGGCTTGTCCTCAGCCCAGCCTCAGTTAGCTTAGCATCTCGGTGGAGAAGAACAAGTGGTGGCCTGCCTCTCCTCTGGAGTAGCCACTCGGGCAGAACCACAGTCAGCCCTCTGCACTGAGCCCCCTCCTGCCCCCAGTTCTGGGCCAGGGAGAGCCAAGACCCTCCCACAGGAGCCCCTTGGGCCCCTCCAGGCTAGCACCATTTGGGCTGAAGGGAGAAAAGGGTTAGACCTGCGCTTACAGGAAGCATCCCAGTGTGGAATGAGGTGGGCCTTTTGTAAACCCAGTGTGTTTTTCTGGGAGCCCACAGAGAAGACTCAGTACCCTGGACTGTAGGGGATAGCTGTGGCACAGAAAGCAGAGTCCCCTTGGGTCCCCAGGGTCATCAGCTGTGAGCCCACCTCCTGCATGCTGCTCAGTAGAGAGACTTGGACCCTGGGGGAGGCAGCCCCAAAGAAGTAGGTGGTCTTGTGGCCAGAGCTGAGCTGTCTCTGGGTGGGCAGTGCAGAGGAGGGGGAGGGCCCATGCTCGAGAGCCTACTGCCCTGGGCTTGCACGGCAGCTCAACTGGTCAGGGCAGGTCATTCAGCCCCGCTCCACCTGCCAAGGGGGCAAGCAGCTGCACCATCTCAGAGCCGTTGTGAAGAGGCCATGACACCCACGTGGAGTTCCTCTGGGAACATGGATGCCCAAGAGTAGAGGCCGCTGGAACAGGTGTTCCAGACGTACCCTGGGCAAAATTGGGAGCAGCTTGAGAGCAAAGTAGGGGTGAAGTGTCAAGACCCGAATGGTCTGTCCACCTCTCACCTCCTTGCCCATGGGCAGTGCGTCATTAGGCCGTTTGGACCAGCCTGAGACAGATGCAGGACAGGGTTTCACACGCTACCCAAAGCCTTCATCCCTTTGGTGGCCCTGCACCACCTCAGGACTTCTTGGCTGGGGTTTGGGAGGAATGCAGTGCCCTTCTTGAGCCCAGCCACCCCAAGGCATCTTCTTACTCAGTAACCCTGAGTGGCTCCTGACAGGGAAAGTTGGAGAGGTGTGTACAACAGCCCAGCGGACCCAGACGGGTACAGTTGCCTCATGGGCACTGACTGAACCCCACCCAGGGTGCATTAGTGAATACAGAGGGTCCCAGTGGCCCCCGACCCGTCACGTTCCACCATCCATTTCAGTGCATGCCATTGTCGGCAGGCTGCTGGCTCACTGCCCTCCAGCCCAGGCACTCTGGACCCCCCTGGCATGGGGCCGGGTGCTTCCGGGCCTCCTCTAGGGTCGTGCTTACAGCTCCTCTAAGAGGTGTAGCCCCATTTACAGATGAGAACATAAGCCCCTTACCCCAGTCCTTTGCCCCAGATCAGCATGCAACTCTTGCAGGGGCAGCCTGGGTACAAGCTCAGCTGTCCTAAAGCCTGAGGGCCGGCAGCCCTTCCTCCTCCCAGCCTTTACAACTTCTGGGGTTCTAAGCTTCTTGCCCAGGGGCCACTGCAGATCTGGGGGTGAGCACCCCAGGGAGAGCAGGACTGGTGGCGGCCCCTGGGCAAACGCATTGTGGTTTACCATGAGACAGCCAGAGCCTCTATTCTGCCTCATGCATCACCTTTAAAACGCTCAGCAGAGTTCCAGTTCCCCAAGGGTACATGCTGGAGTTATTCCGAGCAAAGCAGAAGTAAGCTCAGCTTTGAGGTTAGCTGGAGCTG
Organism: Ursus americanus; assembly: GCF_024610735.1. Lineage (NCBI taxonomy): Eukaryota > Metazoa > Chordata > Mammalia > Carnivora > Ursidae > Ursus > Ursus americanus. The sequence continues at coordinate 35,633,442 of NC_142140.1, read as the reverse complement.
TCGCTTGCAGTGCCAAAAGTTCTGGATTACAAACAGAGAAATGGCATATGGAGGCTATTGGAACAGAAGCACGGGGGCACATGAAAATCTGGGTTTGCAGCCACTTTCCTGAACCTTCCTCCTCTTCCAAGCTTGTCTGTCACTTTCTGAGGTCTCTGTCTTTATCTCAAAGCATTGGGATTTGGATGGTTAATTGCCCTTGGTGTTCACGGTAATTACACATGCAAATCCCTATGCACAGGGGTGAAAATAGGACCCAGGAAGTCTTTTTTTGTTTTGTAATTTTTATTTTCAGTAAATAACCAAGACAGCACTCCATAGTGTTACTAATACGCTGCTCTAATAAGCTCATGACAAACATATCGTTTTCTGCAATTTTGAGTATCAGTTCGTGGGACTGACTCTAATTTTGAGCCTTAACTGCTTTGCAAAACCTTGCTTTTTGCTAGATTTAGTGTCCTGTGTCCTCAGCTCAGAGCTCAGTGCCCTGGGTGCTGTCCCACCCCGCCCCACCCCCCAGTGAAAGTTGAGGCTCCTGGTGCAAATGTGCTGATTCGGGAGAGCTCTGTCTGGTCTCTCCGTTTAGATGATGAGGTAACCGTGGGGAAGTTCTATGCCACTTTCCTGATACAGGACTACTTTAGGAAATTCAAGAAACGGAAAGAACAAGGCCTGGTGGGAAAATACCCTGCGAAGAACACCACCATTGCCCTACAGGTGAATTGTCCTTTTGTTTTCTTCTCTTTTCACTAACCATTTTACAAGCTTATTTGAAATACTAGAGAGCTGGCTATTCATGGTTGAGCAGTGCCACAAGGATTTTGTTTAAACTGAGATACCGCACACCCCCCAAAATGCGGACTAGCCATTTCTGGGCTACGAGGTAAGTGCCCCCCTCTCCTTGCTTTGTCTGTTGTGCCCGCATCTGCCATGGCCCGGGTGGCAGGGCTCCCAGGACGGCGACAGAGGCACAGCCTTGGTGGGCCCCGGGGGGCCAGCGCTGGCCTTATACCCTGTCTCCTCCTGGCTTCTCCAAAGACCGCGTCCTTAGGCAGGCACCCACCTCCCCCAGCCCCGGGCTCGGGCCCTAGCTGCCCAGGAAACAGCTTTCCATCTGAACGCAAGTGCTTTGTTTTGTTTCTGTTTGTTTCTTACCCCACTGCTTGTTGGTTTTCGGTCCATTTCAGTAACATCCATCACCTCCTGGCGTGCGTGTGCGTGCATATGAGTGTGTGTGCGCGCGCGCACGTGTGTGTCACAGTGCGTCTGTCTCTGTGTGTGTTTCCTGACGGCCGTGAGGCTTGCTGTGCAAACGCTGCTCTGTGCCCAGGCCAGCCTCTGGTCCCTCCCCCTGTGCCAGCCCTGACCTGCCCCAGGCTCCTGGACTGGGGGTGCGGCTTACAGGAACCTCTGGTTCCAGCCGGGGTCCATGCATTCGAGGATGTAGAAACCTAGGTAAGCCCAGAGCTCTGGCATGGGAAGCAGGAGTGTGGAGGAAGGGGGTCACTGTGAAGCCGGCAGGAAGAGGGGCCAGGAAAGGGAATTTGTTAGCGAGCGCTGGCAATAGAGAAAGCCGGGTGAAGAGGGAACCAGATGTTAAGAATGGGCAAAAGGGAACTATAGAGGTTGGCAAGCGGGCAGAAACACCTGTCCAAACTAATCACTGCTACCCAAGTGCCTGAAGTCCACCATGAATATGGTAGTTTTTCCCTGTTCATTTGTTAATTCTAAAATGACTTTTATGTCCCTGTTATCAGGAGTCTTACATTGGGCCGTGTAGGGTATTAGCAGGGTGCAGTGTAGAATAGTCCTTCACTTTTTTCTGGAGAGAAATGCCCAGCCTTGTTTTGTGTTCCAAGCGATGGTGCAGTGAAGGGAGGGCTTGTCTGTGAGCTTGCTGCAAGAGGATATGAATGTGAATGGTTACGAGTGAGGGCATGTGGACGCGTATGCAGGTGGTGGGTTAGTAGGTGTCCTTCGTGAGGACACCTCTGCTCTGCCCAGGCAGCTGCAGAGCCGGGGGAAGCAAGGATTGTCAGTCCAGCTGAAGTCCATTCTGGTCTTTATTTCTCTGATCACCTGTCCTAAAGGTGGCTCAGTGAACCACAGGCTCAGTCCAGTAGCCCGTTGCTGTCGCAGGTCGTGGCATTTGTGAGTAAAACTTTCCCCTCCAGCCCCTCCAGTCTGCAAAAGGGACAGCCCTCCTCCTGATCACTGTTCACAAGTAGCCTTAGAAAGACGAAAGCAAACCGAAAAGATGTGTTTGCAAATCTGAACAGGCCTGTGGTCCGTAGGCTCTTGAGGGCAGCGTGGCCACGTTGGGTGCAAGGAAAAGGTGTGATGAATGCACTTCTGAAGCTGCTTCCCTGAAGTGGCCCTGGGCCTGAAGGACTAGACTGGCTGGTTTTCAGAGTGTCATGGTCCCCTCCTCCTGCGGGGAGTTGCGTGCTGTTCTTGGATTCTAGGTGGCGGGGCTGGTAGAACTTGATGACTTTTCTTGAGGGGGAACATACTCTTTCATGCATGGCTATGTCATAATTTCCAGTAACGAAGTTAGCTCTGTGTTATGAGATCCTTCTGTTTTCTGGGGAAGGCATGCATGACGACCACACGAGTAGCATTCTCCCTTCCCGGAATCCCCAAGACTTCCCTGCTCTAGTGGCTGGATATAGTGTTTTGATATTTTAAAACCTGAAAAACAACACGTGGCTATGTAATTATCATATTTCAAGGATGGGCTTCCCTGAGTCTTTTAAGTTACAGGTTCAAATGGTGCTAACGCTGCATTTGTAAGTCATGGGGTAAAAGACTATTACATTGCGTTACAATAATGTTTTTCTCCTAAACCTTTTCATTTTGTTGTTTGTAGAAAGAGTTTCATTTCTTTGGTGAAATCAAACATTTCCTGTTATATGATGATACCAGTGCATCTTTACCCGGTTCTGTTGGGAGTTTAGGCTATGACTATAATTTATGTTGAGTACGCAGCCTAGAAGATTAAGTTGTATTCATAATCTTGACAGATAAATTCTGAAAGTATATTGGATTCCGAAGCAAACATTAAAAACAGAAAATTCTGGTCTCCTTGAAGGATAATTCTAATTACATTTTTGGCCTCCTCGGTTCTAGAAGTGCCTTTAAATGTAGATTTTCACTCTACATTTAATAAGCACGAGGAGGCGCTTCCTTTCTGTGGGAGGAACTATTCTGTGACGACATAGTAGTTAGGGACACGGGGTCGAAAGGCAGTGGCACTCGAGTGTCACTAGGACAAGTGCACAGACGCGCAAGGAAGCTCCCAGACGTGGGCACGGCCTGCCGAGAAGTGGGATGAGGTGCTTCTCCCCGCGTCGGGGGTGCCACGTGGCTGACGGACGGCTTGCTCGTGGGAGGTAGAGTGTGAGCGCAGAAGTACGACGTAGGCATGTGCGTGCTTGTGCTGCGGAAAGTGCAGTCTGTCTGAGCGGGGTCAGAACCAGCCCGCGTTCTCTGCTCCCCATGGAATGGTTTTCAAGGGCACACAGATGCCCTGGGGTTTCCAGCCCTGGGGCTCCATCTGGTCTCCCTGTGTTCAGACCCACTGCGGTGTCCCCTTCTACACGAAGGGGATCCTTGTGTCGGGAGGAGCTCGGCACCCGGTGTCCTCTGGCCTCTGTGGTCCGAATGAGTGTGCAGTTTCCATCTGTCCATCCATCTTCATTAAAGCCAGCCTTCTCTCCGACCTTCCGCAGAGGGTCGGAGAGAAGCTGCATCAGGCTGCCTTTTTGTTTTCCTCACCCCACCCCCCGTGTGCCATACCCACTTCAGTTTGACTCCACATTTGCTCTCCCTCCATCACTGCTGCATCGAGTGACCTGCACGTTTCTGCCAAGAGCAAGTCAATAAAGGAACACAGCTCTGCAGTCTTGAAAATGCTCAGTCCCCTTCCCATCACACAGCAGTGCCCCTTCCGGATGAGGACTTCTGTGCAAGACGCAGACATGAATTAGTCCAGTGTCTCATGGATAAGGGAAAAAAAAAAAGATCCCAAAATGGGAAAAGTTTTGTTCATTTCTTTTTCTTTCAACGTTCAAGGATTCCCTTTACGCAAAAGATACTCTGGTGAAATCCGAGGAGACTCTATCCCCCAGTCATCCCGGATGGGAGCCTGCCTGTCTTTAATGACAGGAAGACTTTAGAGGGATAGTCTTTTGCTCACCTGTCTGGAGGTTGGGTTTAAGGAGGCAACCATTATTTCCAGCTGGTGCAGAGTTAGGTGGTTAGGTTTTCTGTGAAAGCCGGCACCCCAGCCAACAGGTGGTGATGTAGGTGGTCGAGGGGAAGGGTGGGTGGTATACAAGAATCCAGCGACTCTAAGTCCCTGATGTGCTCTGATGTGGCCCCCTTGGGGAGGCCCAGTGCAGAAGGAGACATTTAATCTGTGGAGTAGCAGACACCTGTCATTTAGTTACCTTAGTTGAAGAAATGGCAAGGTGTTTTTCTTTTTTAAAAGCATGAGTCCATTTAAAGCCATAAAAAAGGCTTTTTTCTTTTCGTTTCTAATCTAAGAAGAGAACAGTTGCTAACAGATGAGATTTCACTGGCTGATTCGTTTGTTTCAGATGCTTGAACGGATGCTTTAGAATTTTCTGCCTGAGCTACAGCACCAAGCTCGTTAGTCGGAAGGCGTTTGTGGCTAAGGCCTTGAAAGGGAAAAGTCTCAAGTGGGCTAATTTCTACTGAAACAGCATTTCGGAAGAAATGCAGGAAAAAGCAAACCCAAGGCCCCAGGGAGACCCCTTCCAAGCAAAGCACTCCTCCAGAAGGCCGAAGCAGGGCCGCGGCTCATCTGCAGAGCCGTGGCCTCCTGTCGCGGACGCTGCTCCCGGTGGCTCTTTGTCCTGGAAGGGAACGTGCAAAAGGCTTAACGGTTTTCCCTTCCAAGCAGAGACTCAGAGAAAGGGAAAGAGAGAGAGAGAGAGAGCAAAGGAGGAGGGCAGCCGCCCCACAGAGAAATGAAATGAACACAACTTCCTGACGCTGGCCAGTAAAAATACCAGAATAAAAAGGTGAAGCAGACCTGCCTAAGGTGGGCAGCTGGCTTCGTGCCAAAGTCCTGCATCCCTAGATTGCCCGAACTCCCAAAGACTGGCAGGCCCCTCGGCCCTGAGCTGACAGAGTTCCTTTTTTATGCTGGTCCGCCATGACCTACTGACCCTCCGGCCCCCACTCTCTGCAGTGACCCAGTCGAGAACGCAGTGGGAAGTGGGCAGGCCAGGAAGCTCAGACACACCATTTAAACTAACACATACACCCGCATGCCAAAACCAGTCCAGGTAACACCTCAGGTTCCATCGTAACGTGTCCTCGGGAAATGCCACCACACCCAAACCTCATCCAACATTGTCCGTCTCTAATTCGTGCTCAAAGCCAGTCTGGGGATGCCTCTTTGGAAGCAGTGTGGTCTAGTTTCAAGGACACTGGGAGTCAGGGAATCTGGGTTCTAGTCCCAGCTCCAGCGTTCACTTGCTGCGTGACCTTGGGCAAGACACTTAACCTCTCTGTGCCTCAGTTTCCCCCATCTGTAAAATGGGGGTAATAATGTCGACCTACCTCACAGGGCTGTTGTGAGGAATAGCTAAGTGATTGTAAAGCACTTTGAACGTATAATTGCTTATTATTAAGACTACAACAATAATAATATCGTATGCCTGTTTACTACCGGAACTTTAAGATATTCTTGTTTTTCTTTGATCTCTGTTCTGTTCTGTACTTACCCACCGAGAGAGAATCTTACCGCTTTTAAAGAGATCTGGGAAATGTATGAAGGTGTACACAGAGGTGCCTCTATGGGTTGTGTTTTCACATCTTACAGACTGTAGACTTTTGTCCGAGGGGTTGCTTGGTGAGGGAGTCTGCAGTTCTCAGCCGATTACAAGCAGTGGTTGAGGAGTCTGTGCATGCAGGGCTGAGCCCAGGATACCCAGAGGAGCCGACTAGAGTTTTAAGATCAATATTCAGAAGTAACTGTAGTGTAAAGACTTGAAGTTTCTGGAGTGTTGAGAGAAAAGAAGTGCTTATAAGCCCCTTTTGCCTGCCTTCGCCGGTGCAGACTGGAGGCTTTGTCTGTGTGTGTGTGCGCGCGTGTGTGTATGAGGGGGTATGCAGAATGCAGAGGAGACAGCCAGCAGAATGTGGAGAAGCCCTGTTCCTGGTCAGACTCGTTCAAGGGCAGGCCAAGTAGGAAAGTGGTAGCCACCCTCGGGAAAAGCAGCATTAGCGGAAGTCCTGCAGGCCCATCCGGGGACAGCTGGCGGGACCCCTCCCAGCCCTGAGGTCTCTTCCAGTGATGGCGTTTCTACTGTGACCTTTGCCCTCTGGCCTCCGGGGCTCCCGTTACCAGTGATCTGGCCTGTGTGCACTGAAGTGGATTCGCCGGCCTCACTTATGGAAACAGGCCTGGCCCCTGATTCTGCTCCCACTGTGTAGACTGCTGTAAGTCTGGGAGCTCGTGGTGGTTTTATGGATTCTCACAGCAGAGTCCATGGGGTCCAAGAGCAGGTCTGACTTCACACAGCACCAGGGCAGTGGTGCGGGGTGGGGTTGAAAGCTGGCCAGCACACTCTGGTGTGGCCGCACTCTTGTGAAGATGTTGAAGCCTCTGTATGTGCTACTTCACAGCTGCCAACATCCAGTCCCTCCCCAGATCCCTCTGTGATCCAACAACTAAGCTGCCTGGCGTAGCAGGGCCTCTAGGATCCTGCCCTGGTCTGAAGGCCCGCTCTGCCCTGATCGGCTAGCACCTGGGATGTACCTCTTATTATGAATTTGGTGTATCATCCCTGAAAAGAGGCTGGTGAGCCCCATGGACACAGGTGTGGATCTAATTCACCGTCGGATGAGTGATCCCTCTGTTTCTGTCAAGTTTATTAAACAATGAAGGGCAATATGTGCTTGCCCCTGTCTCGGAGGGCCAGGGTGACTAGCTGACTTCCAGATGGAGTCTCCACAGGGTAAAGTCTCGGCAGAACAGCCCCAGGTGGTGGGCATGGCAGGTGTTTGCATATGCTTTTCTGCAGTCCTTCCAAATAAGGAAAAACTGGAGAACAGCGAACTTTCTGGATGGGATTAGGGATTGGTTTCAGTGAAATGAGAGGCTCTGGCCCCACAGAGGCCTGGCTGTGTTGCTGAGTGATGGTGCTAGTTATGGCTGCTAGCCAAAGGCAGTTTATGGAAACACCCAGAAGTCATGAGGTCTGCCTCTGACTTCAACTCAAAAGGGAAACAAAGCTTCCCTGAAACTTGGCGTACAGTCAGACCGCAGAGAGCTCTGTCCTTTGTCCTAAAACCTTGCCAGAAGAGTATAGCCTTGAGTGTAGGAAAGTTGTAAGAGACAATTCAAGTTTATTACCTGAGAATCTTCACAGACTCAGCAAACTTGGTACCCAACACCAGAATCCATGGTGCTAGACTCTTACACTCCCGGATGGAAGCCACGATGCAGGCCGGTATCCATCGTGGGGAAGCAGGTGTAAAGTTGGACACGTCGTAATTACACTGTGGTATGACCCAACCATAAATTCACAGGATCGTTGGATTCTCTACTGTTTCTGAAAGGCAGGAGATCTTTTCCCTCTGACAATAATAATGATTATTTTCAAAAGTCTTCGAGACGATAGACTTACTGAAAAGAAGTTAAGACAGGTTATATTACATAGTAGCAGAAGGTCTTAATTATTGTGGTGTGTTACTGAATAATACCAGCCTAACGCCCTTCATTAGCCCTAATGTGTCAGTTTTCCACGGGAGGGAGCTTGCTAACACCTAACAGTCCCAGGGTCGGGTAGGTGCCTGCGTGAGTTCATTCTCCGTGGCATACCTCAGACCTAAGAGAGGTGGCTATTTGAGGTAATGGAGGGTATGTCATTCTCAGCCATGGTGAAGGCAACTCATTAACGAGTGCCAAAGGTTAGTTCAGAGAAGCCAGAAGTTTCTTTCCAAAAGTGGAGAAAGGTCAGCAGAATCCCAGGAATCCTAGATGAGATGAAGGGGCCAGTGCCCGAGGAGAGGTTGGTGCTGCCTGTCTGGGGCTGAGTTCTCAGCTGTTCTCAATCTTCTGGGTCTCTTTGATGTTTTTAAAAAGTATTGAGGACCTTTGTAAATCAGTACTTGCATTAGAAATTAAAACTGAGAAATTTTTAAAATACAGAATATATAGGCACAAAGATAACAGAGAGGTGGCATCGTCGCAGGCATGGAGCCTTTGCAGAGCCCCACTGTGCTCTGAGAGAATGTGTATATAAGGCAAAGAAGATATTAGGGTTGTGCAAATTACAGTCCCTTCATGGGCCGCCCGAGGTGTCTCCGGGCCATGCTTTGAGAACTGCTACTCTAGGGAAATGATCCCATATCTCCCCTAAAGGAAAAGGGTGCTGGAGCCTTTTTATGATCTCCCTGGTGAGGGAGCCTCCTGCATTGAGCACTGCCCCCACCCTGAACTTTTCTGTCCCTCCCCGGTGCCACGGCAGTCCCAACCCACTCACCCAGACACAGAGCTGCCCGTTCCCTCTGTCAGCTGAGTTCAAACTGAGAGTGGAACCCCACATCTCCTTGCCTGTGCCAATCCGGAGGAATGCCTGTCTGAATTAGTGCGGGAGAGACACCACTCCTTAGAGCCGCCCAGCTGAGACAAGGGTGTGTGGTCACTGGTCATTTCCATGTGGCGTTGGTGATACAAGAGCTCTGCTAAGTTAGTTGGAAGAAGGTTAACCTTGACGGAGGTCACAGGTGGGGTCGCCGTCCTTAAGTGAGCACACAGTTCAGACTTGGCCCCGCCCTCTTTCCCGTAGACTCAACGACTTTGTCTTGGTGGTGGCCAGGATGAGGCCAGCAGGGCTTCACGGGGACCACAGGCCTGGGGACCTGAGTCGTAGCTGAGCCTTTGCTAGGTAGGTCAGGCCACTCGCCCAAATGGGGTTAGTCCTGGCCTCCCAGGATGTAGTGGGCTAAAGGACGTGAGATCGTTAGGACAGGAACAGAGATGCTAGCAGAACAGAGCTCCTGATGTAGGCATCTGCTGAGCTTAAACTGAGGCTCTGTTATCAGGGAACGCGCAGGAATTTCGGATCCTGGTGTTAAAGTTCAGCCAAGAATCGAGGTTGCTCAGAGAGCTCTGCGAGATCGTTCGCTGGGAAATGTCAGAGATCCCTTTCAGGAATTTTAAGAAAACCTTCCTTAACCTTTCAGAGTGGTAGGAACTTGATGTGTGCTGCAGGGCGCAGCCCCAGCAGGAACTTCTGTTGGTGGCATTACAGCTGACTCTCCAGCGAGTGTCAGATTCCCTGTGGGCGGCCCACGGCATGCCGTGCTCATGATTCTGCCCCTGGACGCGTGACTCAAGAACTGTGCATAATGGACACAAAGGCCACGCTGTCACATTTTCCCTGGAGGCAAAGGAGGACAAAAGAAGGGGTGTGCCCGTGTGTGATACGTATGCACGTGTGCATGAGGAGGCGGTGGGGGACAGCTGGTAGATGAGCCGGTTGGTTCTCTAAGTTGAACCTCCGGTCCGTTCTTCTGATGGAGCTAGTCGGGAACAGTGCCCTCGGATTCGGGAAGGGCGGCATCCCGCGAAAGGGTTCACCAGAACTTGCTCTTAAGGAGCTGAGCGAAGCTGGTGATGGAGGACAGGCTCCGCCAGACGGGGGCTCGCTGGCTGGCGTCTGAAAGCCGGGCACTCGCACCCGGAGATGAATGGCCTGGCCGGGTCCGCCTGGAGACTCACATCTCTTATCTCCACTGTTACAGTGTAGGTGCGGGAGGGGTTCTGGCCTTGGGTGGGGCTTGCTGTGCGGCTGAGCGGGCCGCTCCCCAGTGCGTCTGGGGGCGCTAGCTCAGGAAGGCCGTCTCTGCGAGATCTGTCGCGCACCCAGGTAGGAAAAACGTACCCTGAGAGTGGGCCAGAGAAAGGGAGGTAAACAAGTGTTCCTATTTGATGTTAAAATACCATATTTTTATGCTATTGCTTCAGAGATATTTAGAGAGATTTTGTAGCTTGGTTTTTGTTTTGTTTTGGGGGCTTTTTTGGTGACTCAGTCATTCTGTACAGTTAATATCTATAAAATTCCAATTAAATGGTGTCTAAAATTTAAAGCGGCAGTCTGCGGGCAAAGCGCCAACATTTCTTTTTTTTTTTTAAAGATATTTATGATACCGTCTAGCATTTAAAAATCAACCAGAAACTAGGCTTGATTCTGTTTAATATTTTATATGATTGGACATCTTAAAAATGTTTCTATTTTCTAGCAATTCTGTGTTTATTCAAAACCATAATTCTACTGTGATGTTAATGGAATGACTTTCTACGGCTTTAATTGTGTTGGTTTTAAGTGCTAATGACCACGTTTCAAATTAAAGTAGTATTTTGCGGATAGAGGTAGACACTGATATGAAAAATGAAAGAATAGCTCATTTTACTGATTGTAAAGTGTTTATTGCAAGGCAAAAATGTTCTTTTTCTTAGGGCTGTGGAAAAAAGTAATTTTTTCAAGAGTTTAAGATAGTTTTCTGGGATCAGAACTTGTGCCTATGGAAATTTTGGAGCAGCCTAAGCTACCTTTTAGCTTGATATGTGTGCTAGAAAAATTTCATTATCATGTTCTGTGATATGTAATAAATTCAGGGTGCTGTGTTTAAGCTTCATTTCAGTTCAAGCGTGGGGACCTCTGTTTCCCTCATTCCCAGACCTGGCAGACACCCCATCCCTGGTACCACTCCCCTCAGACACCCCACCCCTCCCCCCTGCAGACGCCTCACCCCTAACACAACTCCCACCCCCAGCAGACAGCCCCCGACCCCCGTCCTTCCCCAGATCCCATGCGAAAGAGTCAAGTCAATCCCTGACTCTTAGAAGATGTGTTTCTTCCTGTGTGGAGCGAGCAAAACATAACCATGATTTCTAAACCTCCGCTTTCGTGTTGAGGAAGAGTGATGCTTTTTTTCCTCCTCTGATGTCTCTAATAAATATGTTGTCATTATTTGTCCTCAGAAGGGGCCTCTTGAGCCACCTCTCAGTTTTCTCCATGATCTATGTTGCGAACAAACTCTCTGTCCTGTGTCTGTTCACTGCACTCCCCTGATCTTGTGTACCATCGAAGACCTGCTGGAGACCGTTTTTGTTTTTCTTATGCAATTATGTTATATGTGTATTTCAGTGAAATGTCAACCCGCCAACAGAGGATGATGTTAAAAATTATCCAAATAAATAGTTTTCTATTTCTTTTAATCAGACCTAGTCCAAATTGTTGAATGACAGTGAATAGGATTATCTGGGGGTTTTTTGGGTTTTTCCCCAAACTCAGGGGTATTCCAAGCCCGTGGTGCCTTGTGACATGGGTGCAGATACATAATTTACCTGGGGGTGTTGACTTAGTGTTTTGTCACCTGTGTTTATCTTATAGACACGGCAGCAGGTGTCTCAACCCTGGTCTCTGATTTGGGAGCCTCAGATCTGTGGCCAGCCTTTCCTCCCAGTGATCCAAAACCAGACAATGAAACCCTGGCTTAGCTAATCTTCCCTTGAGGACTGTGCTCTGGGAAACACTGAGCGAATGAGCTGCAGGCTGTTCGACACTGCTGGGCTGGACCTTCCTGCACATGCCCGCAGCTCTGTGTGAAAGAGCTCTCCCCCACTGGACGTTAGCGTCGCCTTCTCGGTGTTGCCAAGAGAATGGCAAGTGGGTCCACGTCCAAGCCAGATGATTCCCCTGGCTCAGATGTGCCAGACTTGGGGATCCTGAGAGAGGGAAAGCATGTGTGTGTGCACCTACGTGAGTGTGTATGTGTATGCGTGTGTGCGTGCAGCTTGTGCCTGTGGTCAGAGGGACAGGGGAGTAAGAGGCAGCCTCGCTGACTGTACCACAGACTATTCTGGGTTTGGTGGCAGGACACGTGTGTCTTTCCCCGACAAGACCGTAGCATTCCTAGCCAGGAACCTGTGAGCTCTGAGTCCAGGCAGCTCTTGCACACCCACAGTGCATGAAATGGAAAGACCCCCTCCCCCACTCCTCTATTCAAAGAACGGACCGAATCAGACCAAGCCTGGTATACCATTTTTAAAGCATTGTCTCCTACGGAGGAGGCTTTTTTCACAGGAGCCTCTTAGAAAGCTCCCATAGGACTTTACTTTCTAAATTACCGTCACCACCACTGGCATCTGCGGAATACCGGTTGTGAGCATTCACATACCAGGGGGGCCAGCCCTGTGGCCACCATCCCCAGCCTCCCCGCCCCTCCCTACTCCCGCCGCTGGGAGTTGTGAAGGAAGGGCCGGGAAGTGGCCGCCTCCCCTGACGCCCCCCCCTCTAGGCCCAGCTGTGCCCTGCAGACCCCCGTGATGTAGAGTGCAAGCCGCAGATGCAGCCCTGTGCAGCTGGGGTTTAGACAGTCTCCGCTGTGGCTGCCGAAGGACTCTTGGCAAATGAGGGGGTCCTGCCCAGATCGAGGACAGGAGGGGCTTAGGCCTGGTGGCAGGGGGGAAACGCCTCTTTCAGATGCCAGTCTTTTTGTGGAAAAGGATAAAGTGGCTATTCTATCCCTTTTAAAGTCAGCATGCTGTTTTTCTTCAAACTGATGGTTAGAACAGGACTTTCTCAGAACCAGCAACTCCACCTCCCCTGTGTATAGCATAAGCATCTCTGATGTTTCCCTAACAAAGCCGGGAACAACAGAAGGGCTTCTCCCAGGCCCTGTTCCAGTGGAACCCGGGGCCCAGTGTAAGGAAGGCCAACCGTGAGGGCCTCAGGCAAAGGACTGTGTCTGCGAGGGGCCAGGAGGGGTCACCTGGTGGGTCCCGCACAGCCTCCAGAGGCTGGTGAGCCCCTTTCAATGTGTTGTGGTCTTCAAGAGGATGATCCAACCGTTGGCAAGTTCTTGGCCTGACCCCGGGCTCCAGGCCAGGGCACCACGGATGGCCACGGAGGCTGGCGCTGCACAGCGGCCCGGGTCTGTGTGCGTGTCGACCCATTCCGTCATGCTCCTGAATGTGCTGGTGATTGCAGTGTGTGCTGTCACTCCCTCGTTCCCATGGCTTTTTTGCAGAACCGGGGGCCCCGGTGGCTGCTTGGTCTGTTCGCCCCCTCACACTTGTACGTAGGTCACGGCCAGTGAGTCCTTGCCACCCTCCCTCTAGAGTGGCCGGGCTATGCTCCTGGCCCCCTCTGGGGCTCTGGGAGAGGACTCTGCAGGCCATCCTTCTGTAGACTGTCATTTAGAGGCAGGCATGTGCTCGTGGCCACGGCAGACACTGTTCCCTGCAAGTTGGGTTATGTGAGAAGGAGGTGACTAGGTCGGAGGCCTCAAGCATCCCAGTCTAGGACCGTCTGGAATTCCCGACCACACCCTTCAGCCCTGGAGCTTCAGGGACCCTTCAGTTACATTCACACGAGTAGTCACTTCCCTGGGTTTGCCCTTTGGAGAAACCTTCCCTTGCCACAGCTGAATCAGGCAGGAGCAGAGCCAGGACCCAGGCCGGGCCCAGCACACCCATGTTGTCTAATCCGTTTTGCCATTTTTGTTGATCTAGGCAGGATTAAGGACACTGCATGACATTGGGCCAGAAATCCGGCGTGCTATATCATGTGATTTGCAAGATGACGAGCCGGAGGAAACAAAACGAGAAGAAGAAGAAGATGTATTCAAAGTAATTATTCCACGCCTAGCTACACACTGGCCACTTGGAAGTAGCGGGGCAGGACTTCAGTTTGGGCAGTTGGTGGTCCACAAAAGAACCTGGAGAATGCACGCCAGCCCCCGGGCCTAGAGGGGCTCGTGGACCATGCTCTCTCCACCGCAGACCTTCGGCACCTCCTCTAGGGCCAGGCCTGCTCCTGTCCTGAGCTGGCCCCTCTCTCCCACGCTGGAGCCTGGCCACAGCCGCTTGGCCAGGGTGGCTGAGCATCCTGAGTCCTGCTAGCAGCTGCCCGCCTGTGTTACCCCCTCCTTCCCTGGGCCAACTCTTTGATCTGCCAGCCGGCCCTCAGCCCCCCAGCCCAGAGAGCATGCCTGCTGTCCAGCCTCAACCGCTGGGGGCTGCCAGCCAGCCCTGCTGGGTATAAGTCACCTCAACCTGGAGCGACTGGAAGAGCACACTCGTGGGACAGCCAAGAGCTTGCTCCCCAGCTCAGGGATCGGTAACCTTCCTCATTTCAGGGGGACCAGCTGCCACACAGACACGTCCGCCCTGATCTGTGAGACACTGAGATTGTTTTACAGGGATCCTACGGAGCTTACCTAGAATTTGTGTTTCGTGTAGAAAAAAATTACCTAACAAAGCTAGCCTGCATCAAATACTTGTTAAATTACCTGGTGTTGTCTCCCATTATTTTGCAGAGAAATGGTGCCCTGCTTGGAAACCATGTCAATCATGTTAATAGTGATAGGAGAGACCCCCTTCAGCAGACCAATACCACCCACCGTCCCCTGCATGTCCAAAGGCCTTCAGTTCCACCTGCAAGTGATACTGAGAGACCGCTGTTTCCTCCAGCAGGAAATTCGGGGTGTCATAGCCATCATAACCATAATTCCATAGGAAAGCAAGCTCCCAGCTCAACAAATGCCAATCTCAATAATGCCAATATGTCCAAAGCTGCCCCTGGAAAGCGGCCCAGCATTGGGAACCTTGAGCATATGTCTGAAAATGGGCATCACTCCTCCCACAAGCACGACCGGGAGCCTCAAAGAAGGTCCAGTATTAAAAGGTAACCTTTAAAATGTGTTTGCGCTTGGTGATGTCATGTCTGCCCGCGGTGCTGCTTTCTCCCCTGTGCTCTGGCACACAGGAGATTTCCGGGAGGCACTGGCACTCGAACCTGCGAGGGCTGTGAGCTCGTGGCCTCGTCAGGCACTAGCCAGTGCCGAACCCAAAGGATAAAGGGCCGCCAGCCATCCTGTGTCCTGCCAAAGGGGATGCCCCCTAAAACAGCAGCAGTTGCTGTAAACACTGCCTTCCCCAGCGGGGCCAACATACTTTGGGACAGGGGCCGGCAACCTTTGTGAAGGGCCCGATGGTAAATATTTTAGGCTTGGGCCCCATGCAGGCTCCACTGCTGCGACCGAGCGCTGCTGTTGTGAGAGAAAGCATCATAGACAGTGTGTAACCACCTGAGTGGGGCTGTGTCCCGGTAAAACTTTCTTTATGGACACCGCAGTGTGAACATCACATGGTCACGTGTGATGAGCTATTCTTCTTCCTTTGATTTTTTTTTTTTTTTTTTGCAATCCTTTAAAAGCGTAAGAACTGCTTATAGCTCGTGGACAGTATATGGCCTGTGAACTATAGTTTGCTGATCTCTGCTCTAGGAACTAGCCTGATAATCTGCATTTTATATTTTATTGGAAATATTTAACTTTTATCTTCTCCCTCCCTCCCTCCCATGTTATGCCTTTCCTGGATAGAACCCGCTATTATGAAACTTACATTAGGTATGTGCGCACTGCCTGTGTTTGTGTATTAAATTCTCTGTGTTGTGAGTGTGACCAGCTGGCCTCTCAGTGCTGAGGGACGAGAACTTCCTTTGAGGCAGCAACCTGATAGGGTAGTGGAGCCTGGGGCTGTGGACTCCAGAGGCAGGCATAGTTGCCTCTTCCTTCCTCCCCTCCCCTCCCCCCCCTTCTTCCCTCCCCTCTTCTCTCCCATTCTCTCTCACTCTCTTTTTTTTAAGATTTCATTTGTTTTATTTTAGGGAGAGCATGTGCAAGTGAGGTGGGTCGGGGCAGAGGGAGAGGGAGAGAATCTGAAGCAGACTCCTTGTTGAGCACAGAGCCCGACACAGGGGCTCAATCTCAGGACCCTGAGATCATGACCTGAGCCGAAACCAAGAGTTAGATGCTCAACTGACTGAGCCACCCAGGGGCCTCGGTAGTTGCTTATTTCTAAGGAAAGGCGCTTTTAGGTCCATATGTGCATAGACTGTGTTGTCATCCAAGGACTAGTATTCACATGCCAGCGTGCCCATGGGCTGGCCCCTGCACACCTCATGACCACCATGTAGGGAGAGCCCACTGTGCACGTCTGGGCACCTGGCCCTGGGAGGCTGGCACTGCCTGCTACTGCTGGCTGGGTTCAGGCCTCTTGTGGGAGCTTCATAAAAGCATGACCCCAGCCATCCGAAGACCGGAGACCAGGTCTTTGTTTCCCCTGCAGCCCTCAACATATGTGCACTGTATCCTGCTCCATATTTGCTGCACTGGGTTGAACTGTCAGTGGGATGAGCATTTTGTTGGGGACGGAGAGGCTGGGTCTCTTGGTTTAATTTTATCAAGTGTAACCAGCGACTCAGGAGCAACTTGAGAGAATGAAGAACTTGGAGGGAGCACAGTCCTCTCTTCAGAGAGTCGATGTAACAGAGCCTGCCTGGCTTTCCTGAGGACTGAGGTCAGGATAGCGGCTTTCAGGGAGATAACACGACAGGCTTGCCATGTGGGTAGGGCCATCTTTGAACACTTGGCAGGTGTCACACGTGTGAGTCTCCCCAAGAACACCATATCCCAAACTCCTGTCGCATTTCCTGGGTCAGAGGTAGTGGGAAACTGGTCAGGAAGCCTCTTTGTTCTGGATCCTGAAGTCACACGGCCCCGAGGAGGAAGGGGGAAGGAGCAGAGTAGGTGGCCTGGGAGCCTAGCATCTTTTCCCCAGGACTGCCGATCACTGCAGGCCTCTAGGTCCATTTCCTTGTTCTGTTCCCCCACATGACACCCACTCCTTTGGCTCCATGGCCCCTGGGCATCTTGGTTCGGCACCAGCATTGCGCAAGGTAGCGAGAGAGCGACACCCTCCCAGCACACGCACGTGCTCACACACACAGCACTGCCCCCAGAGGCACGTGGGGGCAGGGGGGCTAGCCACACACCGAGGCCTGCCTGGGTGCTCAGGTGGTCGGGCCCTCTCTCACCACTGCAGATCTGACTCGGGGGACGAGCAGTGCCCCACCATCTGCCGGGAAGATCCAGAGATCCATGGCTACTTCAGGGACTCCCGCTGCTTGGAGGAGCAGGAATATTTCAGTGGCGAGGAGGGCTATGAGGATGCCGGCTCACCGACCTGGGGCAGGTGAGTGGCTCTGTGGCTCGGCCTGATGTCAGGAGGCCTGGGTGTCTCCTGCCCCTCATCCTCAGCGGCAAGGCCCCACCTGTACGACGCCTGGACTGCCCTGGGAGAGTGAAGCAGAGGGAGAGTGGGGGCTGCCTTTTCAGACCAGCTTCTCCCAGGGCCCCGAATCTTCCGCGAAGCTGAGGACTGACTGCCTGGCTCTCAGCCAGTCCGGGCTGTCCAAGAAAGCTGGGGAGCAGACTGTAGCCCCGGGTCTGTCTGAGCTAAGAAACAGGGCGTGTTAACAAAGATTCCATGTGCCCCTTGCCCTCTCTCCTGGCCTTTCTGACCCCCAGGCAAAACTACAGCTACTACAGCCGATACCCAGGCGGCAGCTGGGACTTCGAGTGGCCCCGAGGCTACCATCACCCCCAAGGCTTCTTGGAGGATGAGGACTCGCCCGTTTGCTATGATTCCCGGAGATCTCCAAGGAGACGCCTACTACCTCCCACCCCGACATGTGAGGCCAGATTTTTTGTTTTGGGTGAAGCCTCCCAGAGAATAGTGTGCTCCTCCCCCAACCCCAGCCCTGAGGAGGAAGTGTGACAGATGTGGTCGCGCTGTGCTAGGGCCTGTCAGTTCGCGAGACCAGCCCCCCGGTTGGGGACCCTGTCAGTATCAGCTTTCCCTTCTGTCTCATCCGTGTCCCCTGTGATTGAGCTCAAACCACTTCTGCGCCATTCTTGACTCTCTGAGCACAGAGAAAGGCAGCGTGCGGTCCTACAGTACATAGGATCTTCTGAGAGGCTTTTTGTGCCCGTTATCGTTGCCGTGGAGCCCGGGGTCTATCACGGTGTGCACCGTGGGGTTGTCAGGCCCTCTCCGTGGATGTGGATGGGGTAACCGACCCTCAGAGGGAGGGCGGAAGTGAGCAGCCCCTGTGCAGAGCTGGACCTGAGCCCAGGCCTCTCCCACCAAGCCCCCCCCAGCCTCTGAGGGGCCCCTGGGGACTCTTGGTGTCTGTCTCTGCTCAGTCCCCACCAGGGGCTTCCCCTGTCACCACCACCCCCCACCCCCATCTTCGCCACGTGTCAGCCAGTGCCCTTGCTCACGGGGCAGGTTTTGGGTCAGCGCCCCCATCCTGGGGCTGGAGGAGTCCCATCCTGCTGAGGAGAGGCGGGGGGCTGGCTGTGCCCCACCTGGTTTTCTTACGCAGGTGGCGTAAGCAGGACTGCAGATGTGGCTCGCCCCCCAGGGAGGGACTTGGGCTGGAGTAAGAAATGAAGCCGTGGCCCCTGCCCGCTCCCAGCCGGGCAGTTGGATTTTGCACATGGGGGCGTTTTGGTGATGGTTAAAGAATATCCATTCCTGGGGTTTCTGAGGAGTGAAGCATATTTTTGAGCAGGACTGTAATCAGTAACCAAAAATAGCCAAGACACATTGGCTCTGAGTCGGCTGACTCCGTGCTCAGTAGCCAGTCCAGCTGGGCGGCGCCCAGGGCCCTCTGCGTCTCGCCTGCGATTGCAGCCCTGCTGGGCAGTGTCAGCAGACCCATTTCTATGGTTAATATTCAACTCTGCAGCCCCAAACACGTGCCGCCCAACAGAGCAGTTCTGAGCTCCCTGAACGCGGGGTGGCACCTGCAGGTGAGCTGGGCAAAGGCCCTTGCCCCGTGGACTGCCCTGCCCTCCCTGGACTTCCCTATGTCCCCTACGGTGGCCACATTACTGCCCACCATTCGGAGGCGCCGCCCGAATGAAGTGAGGAACCTGAGTGGGCCAGAGCACATGCCCTCCTTATTTGTAAGGGCAAATCAATAAAGCGTATTTTATTTGCTTTGCTGCCCATTGCTTCAGACATGGGCTGGGAGAAAATGGAAGTCTTCGGCCTGTGTTCTCAGCAACAGTGGAATTACTTCCTCTGTCAGAGCTGGTTGTGCACAGAGCCGATCGGTGTATCCAGGGACCGATTTTCAAAACCGAAAGGCACTACCTGAATGAGAGAGACGGTGGTTTCCTCTCCTGGCTCCGAGCCTCTCGCCCTGGTCCGCTGACCCTAGGAGGGTCTTCAAGGGTGTGCCGACGAGGGAGGCCCCTCCCCCTTAGAACACTCTTCAGTTCAGCCCCTGTGTGGTGCAGGGAGGCCAGGCTGTCTGATGAGGACAGCAGCTGGTGTGCAGCTGTCTGTGTTCCATGGAGGCGACTTGACGAGGAGGAGGCGGTGGTGGCTCAGCATGTCCCTCAGAGGTGCCTCGAGCCTGCGTGGCCGGGACTGCTTGTCTGTTCTCCCCGCCCTGGGCTCAGCCCAGTCCTCCCACACTTTCGGATTAGAGCTCTCACAGAACCCAGTTCGTGCCGCTTCATGTGACTCGCAGGAGGCCTGGGAGGCTCGGCCCTGCAGTTTTCCAGTAAGGGAATCGGGGGTGTGGAGTTTTGCGGGGGCATGAGAAATGCCCTGGGATCTTAGGAGGCAGAGACTGAGAGACCTGGCTCCTGCCTTGCAAACTGTCCTTTAAGTCCCCCAGGCCGTGTCTCTAGGGCCAGCACCTTTGAGGGTGGACCTTTTCCCAGGGGGGAGCCTCTGGCCTGTGGTTGGGGGCCCAGAATTCAGACCAACCTCCCGGGCCCTGTGTCCTGTGAAGACACAAACTCAGGCTCTCTCGTCATTGCTCAGCCTGTGCACGAGCGTCTATTTCGAGTGGCTGTTCACGGGACAGCCGTGTTAACATCAGAGGTGTTCTTGTCTGTTTTTGCCTTCAGTGCTGGAGAAGCTGGGTCTTCCCCAGCCAAAGAATTTGTTTCTTACCTGGGTGAGCTGATAGCAAGTCAGTCCCCTTCAAGCAGGTATAAGCCGGGGGCCCCAGAGACACTTAGCATGCCTGCAGGGAGGCAAGGGGGCAGCAGCAAGGGTTCGCAGGATTCTAGAATGACGTCGTGTTCTTGACCTGCCGTGCTGTGTTGCCCACAATGCGTATATGGGGCCAGGGACGTCCGGTGAGGACAGCTGCCCTCTGGAGCCTTCAGCTCCGCCCCGTGAGAACAGGCACCATGGGTACGAGAAACCAGCCTGCACTTATAAAAACATCCGTCGGTTGGGCAGCTCCTTCATCCCCCCCAAGGTTCCGAGACCTCACTCCCATAAGTCTCGCCTCCTCTTGGGCCACCTGCTGAGGGTCCGGGGGCCCCACGGAGCGCCTGTTTCATGGCTGCCGCTGTGCTTCGCTTCTCAGCCCACCGGAGATCCTCCTTCAACTTCGAGTGCCTGCGGCGGCAGAGCAGCCAGGAGGAGGTCCCGCCGTCCCCTGCCCTCCCCCACCGCACAGCCCTGCCTCTGCACCTGATGCAGCAACAGGTGAGCCGGCCCACCCGGCCTGGACGCCACAGGCCCGAGGGGCACCCTGTGTGGGACCCACCCTCGGGACACCCCTTCCCTTTGGTGCCAGCAGCAGGAGGGAAAGAGAGACCCTTCTCAGACACTGTGCTTCAGTCCTGCAGCAACCCTGCCAGGTAGACACCATCACGAACCCCATTTCACAGAGGAGCAGATATCAGGGAGAGGGTAGGTGACTCGCCTGAGCTCACACAGGAGGCGCGTGACCAGCTGACCTGCGACTCCGAGGCTGGGCTCTCGGCCTTGGTGCCTGCTGTGTTCTCTCCTGGGCACTGAAGATGGGACCTGGCACAGTCCCTGGCCCAGGGGGTGGTGGCCGCTTGCCCGATCCTGGACAGTCAGTGCTGCCCTTTACCTGCTCTGAGACATCGTTCCTTCATTAAGACATGTCCGGAGAGCCCTTTGCAGGAGGTCCCGCCGTCCCCCGTTGCCGTGGAGCCCGGGGTCTATCAGGATGCCATGGTCACAGGGCTGGGTGAGCCTCCGAGCCCGCTGCAAGGAGAGGGTGCGGGCCAGGGAGAAGGACCCGTCCACAGTGACATGGCTGGACAGGAGGGAGCCCAGGGCCTGGGGCGGGGGCAGGGGGCTGCAGCCCACTCACCAGGGTTTTGCCTCAAGGGCAGGAATAGGGCATTTTTTCTTCCTGCAAAGAGCACATCAGAGATGTGGTCCACTGTGTACCTGTGTCAGGGGTCGGCAGGCGTGCGGGGAGCCCCCGGTCTGCAAATGTGCAGGGCCAGCTCCCCCCCACCTTGCTCACCACCGGCATCCTGAGCACGTGAGCACGAGCTTCCATTTCAGGTGTTCTGTTCAGGTCTCTCTGCCAACTTCTTACTTTTCTGCCTTCAGTTTTTCTATTACTTTGTCTTCGTGTCCTGCTTTGTTGTGGAAGGGACAAAGCGCGGGAAGGCCCAGCCACCAAATGTCATGAACCGAGCAGGCCCAGAAGTCTCCGTGGGCACGTGCGTGCAAATGCCCCTCCCTCTGCTGTCTGGCCCCCACGAGGGCCAGATCTGTGTCTGCACTGCCTCCCTCGGGTGGCCACGGCTTCCGGTTAGGCCTCTGTGGCCCTCCGTGGCCCTCCGTGCAGAGAGGGAATGCTGGGCTGGCCGCTGGGGTGCAGCTGGAGGTGGGCAAGCAGGGCTTGTGCCCAGAGCTCCAGAGCAGAGTGGATGCTGGCTGGTGTGACGAAGGGCACTAGAGCAGAGAGAACCAGCCGTGCTCCTTCCGAGGGCTGGGAATGACTCGTTTGCCCCGCGTGTCCTTCCATATTTAAACGGAGAGCGAACTGGGTGGTGTGTTCATACCCCACCAGCTGAATGTCTCCCCTAATTCTCCACTGCTTGGCTACAATTTCACAAATTAGCGGCTGATGCCTCCTTAGGAACAGTCATGAGAAGTGCCTTATGGATCTGGGGAAACCAAAAATAGTCTGCCCGAAAGCCACATTTTACTGCCCTTGTCCTTTCCATGTCCTTGTCCGCGGCCACCCCTGTGCGGCAGTGCCTCCTGCTTGGTGTGCGTGGGGAGGCCTAGGGCCCCCCCCTGAGGACCTCTGGCCCCGGCACCTCTCGTCTCTCTCCAGATCATGGCAGTTGCGGGCCTGGATTCCAGTAAAGCCCAGAAATACTCGCCGAGCCACTCGACCCGGTCATGGGCCACCCCTCCGGCGACCCCTCCGTACCGGGACTGGACGCCATGCTACGCACCCCTGATCCAGGTGGAGCGGCCGGATGCCCTGGACCAGGTCAACGGCAGCCTGCCATCCCTGCACCGGAGCTCATGGTACACGGACGAGCCCGGCATCTCGTACCGAACGTTCACACCAGCCAGCCTGACTGTCCCCAGCAGCTTCCGCAACAAGAACAGTGACAAGCAGAGGAGCGCAGACAGCTTGGTGGAGGCGGTGAGTGTGCCACGGACGCGCAGGCTCCGGGCACAGCAGAGGGGCACCCGCAGGGGCGTGGTGGTTCCGAGGGTGGGGGGCTCCAGAGCCGAGCTGGGTCCTTTTTCCTCTGGGTCGCGCCCGTTGCTTGGAAGCAAAGATGGTCCCTAGAGCGAGTGTAAGAATACCACCCGTGCCCGTCCTCCGCACGGGGCTGACCTAAGGATTACACATGCCGGGCCTGCACACATCACCAGCCCCCACTGAAGCCTTTCCCCAGTGGGGCTCACTCTCGGGCCCTATGTGGCGTTCGATCTCTGTGACGTTTCCAAGCCATTCACATTTAACTGTCACGTGTGAGGTCTAGCGAACAGGATTGGCTGAGTCCCAAAAGCACGTCATTTGGTTAGTGCCTGAGGTGTCTCCTCTGTCATTTTCCTGGCAAAGCCTCATAAGGCATTCATGCCGTCGATCCTCTGTCCCGTGCAGGTCCTGATATCTGAAGGCTTAGGACGGTATGCAAGGGACCCCAAATTTGTGTCGGCAACAAAACACGAAATCGCCGATGCTTGTGACCTGACCATTGACGAGATGGAAAGTGCAGCCAGCAACCTGCTCAACGGGACCGTGCATCCCCGGGCTAACGGGGGCGTGGGCCCCGTCTCCCATCGGCAGGACTATGAGCTCCAGGACTTCGGGCCGGGCTACAGCGATGAAGAGCCTGACCCCGGAAGAGATGAGGAGGACCTGGCAGACGAAATGATCTGCATCACCACCCTGTAGCCCCGGAGAGGGGCAGACTGGCTCTGGCGTCAGGTGGGGCGCCGGAGGGCCAGGGAAAAAGTGCCTCATAGTTAGGAAAGGTTAGGCACTAGTGTGGAGTCCATATTCAATTAGACTTTTGTACAAGTGATGTCATGCTCACGGAAGCCATAAACCTGGTAGGGGACAGCCGCGCACCCGTGCCCAGCCCCAGCTGTGGGAAGCAGCAGGTCCGGCTCTCCGGGGGAGGACCCTCGAGGAGGTGGGACAAGCCCTGCCCGCTTGTCCAGGGCACGCCCCCCCGGGGCTCTCACCCGCGCCCACCCACCTGCTGGCACGGTGGGGGAGGGCAAGGTGATGACGATCACCACACCTGTGTCATTACCTCAGCCATCGGTCTAGCACATCAGACATTCCCTGGGCCCAGCATTTCCATTTTTAAACCCTTTCCCCCCAAACACACTGCTTCCTGGTTTCTGTTTAGCTGTTCTGAAATACAGTGTGTGAGTCAGGACCTACCAGCCGTCGTCTGGAGAGGGGGGCAGGACCTTATACACGAGCTCTTCTGTTGTGTGACCCCAGTTTACAAGAGAGAGTGTCACTCAGTCGGTGTCTGTCAGCTCAAGGGCAACAACAGTAAACTGGAAGAATCATGCACTCGCAACCAGGTAAACTACGCTAGTTTGTTTAAAAATTACAGATTTACTGTACATGACTTGTAATGTACTATAATTTGTATTTGTAAAGAGATGGTCTATATTTTGTAATTATTGTACCGTATTTGAACTGCAGCAATATCCATGGGTCCTAATAATTGTAGTTCCCCACCGAAATCTAGAAATTACTAGCATTTTTACTCGGGCTGTACAGAAGTAGAAGAAATAGAGCCAATTCTCATTTATTCCGTGAAAATCTTTTGGGGATGAAATTTTAAGTTCAAAAGAACTTGACACTATAGAGATTTTTTCTAAAAATATTTTGAGTCACTCTAAATCTACCTTTACGTGAGGTATACCAGATGACTATTTACAGCCTTTGCTTAGGGCAAGAGTTCCAGGATTTGAGAGTGCGCCTTTGGTCCACCATGGGTCGCAAGTGTCTCTGATTTTACTAACCCTCCAGCAAGCTCATCCCGTCGGTTGAGCTGGTTCCTCTGACCCTGTGGCATTCACAGCGGCCCCTCAGCTGCCCCCACAAGACCTTTTTTGCATCTCTGGTGTAGAAATCATCGCAGAGGTGAATGAAGTCCCTCTGCCCTTGCTCCCTGAGGATGGATGCTGCTGCCTGTCTTAAATAGGGGTGCTGGGGAAGGGGGGGCGGAGGGGCAAAGCGATGATCTGCAGGATTGGAACGTCGGGTCTGTCCAAGTCGTATCGTTGCCTTTTTACACAACACTGCTGTACTGTGTGTTCTCTTTGAGGGCTTTTATATGCAACTGAATGAGGGCTGAAGTTTTCATTAGAACGTACTCGCACTCCGATTGTACTTCCTGATGAAAACCCACTTTTGGACCACGAGACCCACCAAGGCTTCCCTTTCTGTTCAAGGAGTCATGCCGACTTTGTCAAGTTACCTTGGCAGGGATTCCCTGCGGTCAAAAAAGACAATGAGCAGTTTTTGGTTCAAAATTTTTAAATATTACCTAGACAACCTGTTAATGTTTTGGGTTTGTTTTTTTGTTTTTGTTTTTTTTTTTTGTAAATAACAATACTTTGTTATGAAGACCTTACAAACCTCTTCTTAAGACATTCTTACTCCAGATCCAGGCAAAAACACTTCAAGGTTTGTAAATGACTATTTCCTGACATAAATTTTTTTAATTAAAATGCAAAATGTTCTTCAGAATAAAACTGTGTTAATAATTTTTATTGTGCGAGGGAGCCGTCGTGGCAAAGAGCTGGTGTGGGCCGGTGAGCGTTGCAGGAGGGGCTGGTGCTGGGTGAGGACAGTCCTGGGACTGCGTAGCTTCTCTTACCCTCACGGCTCCCTCCTTGGTGCCCACGGTCACTCAGCACCAGCTGCAGAGAGCACGGTTTCTCCTAACGGGCTAAGCCACCATCCCCGTCATCTTCGCTGGGCATTGCTCTGTGTGGTTTCTCGGCAGCAGCCCTACCAGGATGGCATTTTCCGGCGCAGGCCGCCATCTTTCCCCAGCCTAACAGGCCCGTGTTAAGTCTGGTTCAACCTCCCATCTACCATGAAATTGTTCTTTGTAAGAACAAGTTGAAGTTGTAGAACGATGCGTTGTTTTTTTTTTCCCTTCAGGAAAGTTTTAAGGTGAACTGTCTCCCCAGTTTGGCCCCCCTGTCACCCCCCAAAAGTCATTTTGCTGTGTCCCCAGGAATAGTACATTTGGTTTTGTGTTTTTTCCTATCACAAAAGGAAAGGGCAGCTCTGATTGAACTCCCTACCAGCAGGAACCCCGTTGACAGCCTTTTCTCTGGTTTCTATCCAGGCGGCCGGGCCAGACAGGGCTTTCCAGCTCCATTCCCACCTTCGGGAGCCCGCCCAAGGCCGGGAAGCTGCTCCGTACGCAGTGTGGGCTCTACCTGCCTTACTGCTGACCCGGGCAGTTGACTTCACGTTGTTTCTGTTTTATGGTCTTCAGTGCCTTTGCCACTTGCCTGTTTTCCTACAGGTTTCCCGTCAGGATGGGCCATAGGTTTGTTCTAAAAAGTGGTCTGCGACAGAGCTCCAGCTCCTTCCCTGACTCAGAAACAGACGCCAGCGAGGTTTGCATGTGTTGACCAAATTTTTATTTCTCCAAAAGGATATTCCTTCTTTCCTGGGGACATGAGAGGGCAGGAGAATGGGGAACAGGCCCGGGGCCGCTGCCTCCAACGCGGGAGCCCCAGCGAGAGTGGCCTCACAGACACCGGTGGGGACGGTGGCAGGAGAGGGGACCAGGGACGCTGCCTGGCTCTCGAGACAGAGCTGGTGGAGAGGGCGTGCATTTTCTTCTCGTTTTTTAAGAGAATACAGGTATTAGATCTGATGTTGAGCTGGTGGAAACAGGAAACGGCCTTTTTGGGGAGGAACAGGGTTTGGCTGGAGAACAGGCTCTATTTGAATTTATGGAAACGAGGATTCCCACAGCCGGCCCTGGAAGCAGACAGGCACATCCCGGTGCCAGGATCCGGCTTCCAGGAGCTGCCAGTTCCTGGTCCTGCTCTGGCGGGCTGCTCCTCCCCGTGCGTCCTGTCCCCAGCCCGACCAGGAAGAACCTTCTGCTCGTGCAGCAGTTCGGACACATAGGCTTCTTCGAGGGGTCCGTGCTCAGAGCCTGGTTCAGGTACAGCCACAGCTCAGTTCCACTTTCTCAACTATTGTTTGCAAAGCACATTCCTCCATTTCTTCGTGTCACGGGCTCTTTGCTAAGGGGCTTAAATAAGCTTCCTCCCAGGGCTGTGGGCTGGCCTGGTGTTTGGGTGCCCCGAGGGCTGCCTGACCCAGCGGGCACTCTTCTCCCCTCCCTGGCTTCCCCATGGCAGTGGAACTTGGAGACAGCCCGCTGTTGCGACACGGGCCACGGTTCCACTCTGCCAGACGGCTGCACGCTCACCTGTCAGGGCTCGAGCAAGCAGCCGCCCCTGAGCCCAGTATTCTGCCCTTTGGCTGAACCCCAATAGCACAGCCTTCCACTCTGACTTCCATGGGGCCTGGGTGTAGAAGACGCACTGTCTTGTCTTCTGAGACTTACTTCTGCACGTGGCGAAAGTGTGCGATCGTATGGAACAAGGTACGTACAGTGAGACTGCAGCCAAGAGCGTGAGAGGGGCCGGGAGGTTATCCAGCCGCACAGCACGACGCACCTCCTCTGACAACAGGTCATTCTGCTTGTCTTACGCTGCAGACATGGTAGCAAACCAGCCGCTGGCCCAGAGACCGAGACCACCGCAGCACACAGAGAGACCATGGAATGGCACGGCTGGGCCACCTGGCCTGCCCGCCCTAGAGAAGGTCCGCACGGTTACGCTCAGGCCTGAGACCCCTCTATCCATCAAACTTGCAACTTGGCCCTCCGAGCAGGGGTGGGGGGCGGGGGTAGGGCGGTGGTTGGCGCCTGCACTGCCCCGCTGTTCTTTCACCCCTGCAGGTGGCTCCAGGGCCCCGAGGCTGGTGGCTATGGACCAGGGCTGCGGGGCAGATGGGGGACCTCTCTAGGAGAAATACATCTCTTGGCCGCCTTAGACCCTCCCTTGGAACAGAAAATAAAGCAAGAGGCAGGTAAGATGAAACCAGAGCTACTTTAAATATTTAAAGGAAGGAGAAGTTTGATGGTTTTCTTCTTCCCATCTTTCTGGAAGGTCTTCCTCACAAACACAAGTTGTGGCTCTCTGGCCTCCAAGCCATCTCCGTCCACTCCGATCCTGGGCGAAGCCTAGAACGCCCCGTTTGCCTCCCCTCCTGGTTCCGGGGCAGGTTTTCAGAGCACAAGTCTTTTCTCCCCTGCCACAGATGGTGGCTTTGTAGATCTCCAGAAAAATCAACCCAAAATGCATTTAATTTTCATAACCTTACAAGAACAGTGTGGCTAAGGCATCTCCATTCAAAAATCAGTTACTGGATTACGTTCTTGAATTATAGGAAGTTTAAAGATCAAAGAACTATTTAAAATGCTACTTGTATCTGTTTCCCCCCCCCCCCCAAAAATTCAAACCTTTGCCAATTGACTTTCATGGGATCAGGGATACAGTGTGACTCGACTGCTTTTTCCACCAGCCTCGGCTCTGTCCCAGTCTGTTCCTGTGGATGGCTGTGGAATACGGATCAGCCAGCCTCGTCCCCTGTGAGTCATGTCCCCAGGCTGGCAGAAAAGCATCCGCTCGGGCTGGCTGCTTTGGCTTGGAGCAGAGATCTGGTCTGTGGGGTTTGCTCTAGGTTTCCCTGGTAACAAATTGTTTAAAATGCTGAATCAGGAAACCTATGGTAGTGAAGAGACTCTCCAGACTCTTCTCTGAACAAGGTCCAGAAATCGGGCTGTTTAGTAAGAGCCAGAGCATGGGAGAGGTGGGCCCTCAGAGTGACCCACCTGGGAGGGGACTCAGGAAGCAGAAGAGAGAAGCCTGTGTTTCTCCGGGCAGGCAGCTTTCCCTCTGAACAGGGACGCTGGGGCTCAGGCACAGGCCTCAGCTACAGCTGGCAGCCTAAGGCAGAGGATGGCCCCACCGCGAGATCCCCATGCCGTCAGCCAGCACCCGGCCTCTGGGCACAGCACCCCGCTCCTGGAGCGGCTTGCCTTAATTAAGAGGGAGGCCCAGTAGAGAATCACCTCCCTCAAGTCCCAACAAGACCCTGGGTTGCAGAGTGCCATGGAGGATAAGACAAGGCCGTGGTAGGAGTAAGCCATCCTTCTCCACTGGCCTGCCCCCCAGTCCTCTCTGCTGCCCCTTCAGGAGGTGGGGGGGGTTTCCCGCAGGAAAATGCTGGGGAAAAGAAATGTGCTTCGTTGCCTGATACTGGTGTCCTAGCTTAAGGAATTACACATTCTCAGCCATTGAATTATAACATTCTAGACAGTTTCGGGAAAGGGCACGGTGGGGGGGGAGGGGCGTGCAGGGGCTGTGCTGACCCTCTTGGCTTGGCAGGAGGCTTCTTGGGCAGTGACCGCCTCAGCGCTGGGTGGCCAGGGTCTCGGGCTTATAGACAGGGACGTCCTTGTCCCAGAGTGCAGGCTGCCCCTTGATGATGTCCGCTGCTTTCTCTGCGATCATGATGGTGGGGGCGTTAAGGTTGCCGCTCACCACACTGGGCATGATGGAGGCATCGACCACCCTGAGGTTCTGCACCCCGAGCACCCTGGTCTGCGGATCCACCACGGCCATGGGATCAGAGGGCTGGCCCATCTTGCAGGTGCACGAGGGGTGGTAGGCGCTGTCTGCTTTTGCCCGCACGAAGGCATCTATCTCTTCATCTGACTGCACGTGGCTTCCTGGCTGGAGCTCCTTCCCCCGGAACGGTGCCAGGGCTTTCTGGGCAAAAATCTCTCTGGTCAGCTTCACACACTGTCGGAAGTCCTTAATGTCGGTTTCTGTTAAGGAGAAGAGAGAGTTGAGGGGACGCCTCTTACCAGTGGATTCTGAGCTCTAGGAGGCTCAGTAAGCTGCCTGAGGGGACACAGGTCAGCGCCTACCACCCCTCTGATGCCACCCACGGCCGCGGCGGATCCACAGACCAGGGTGCTTGGGGTGGGAAACCTCAGGGACATGGAGCCACCAGGTTGTGTGTCACCCACTCCGGGCCAGTTAGACTGTGCAGAGTCCCATGAGGGCAAACAGGCAGCATCCTCAGTGGACACAGCCTGCCCCAGAAGCCCTAGGTTTAAATCGGGGTAAGAGCCTGGCTCTTGCCAGTGTGGCTGTGAGCACCCTACGAGTCATTACCGAGCAAGGCGGAGTGCTCTTTCTTGCTGCGGGCAGAGGCAGGCCCCAGAATGCAATCTGCTTTTGCAGGAGGGCCCTCAGGGTAACCGCAGCACAAACGCTCCGGGAGCTCTGTGCACACAGCCAGATCTCCGTGCACCTTCTGGTAGGTGGTTCTGAAAGCTGCAGCTCTCTCCTGCTGCATCAGAGGCCATCCCAGGGCACACAGAGCAGCGTGTACAAGGGTATAGCCCAGAGTGACGGGGGCAGAGGGTGACTTGTGTCTCAGGGGTAAGATTCAGAGACAAATGTGAACCCCAGAAAGGCATTCATTCATCCACTGAACGAACGACCTGGCAAGCCCAGGCCTGGGGGAGACCAAGGGGGGTGGTGAGTTACCTGTTGACAAGTAGTTGGGTTGAATCACAGGGTGGTCCCGGGGGTCGGCACTTCTGAGCTTGAGCCAGCCCACACTCGTGCCCCGCATGGTCCCCACATGCACCTAGAAGAACCGGAGGAAGCGGGACCTCCTTCAACCTCCTGACTCGGCAGCTTAGGCCCTGGGGTTTCCCGTGGGAGGGGATTCCATGTCCAAGCCAATTAACCGCAGACATATTTTAGCATCTGTCTGTATCTCACCCCTTCCCCCCTTCCACAAGTGATCAGAAAACACCTCCCCGAATCACTCCTGCTTCCTGGCTTTATACCTGATTGTCTTGACCTTTCAGGGGCTGGAAACCCCATGGCCGCTGGGCGCATCTGCCATTACCTCCACTGCCTCACCCCATTCTGGGCACGGCCTCCCAGAGAGTCCAGGCCCCTCCTCTCCCCCCGACTCAGCAGCTGGAGGGCAGAACGCAGGCTCCCGCACCCCCCTCTGAGGGCCGTGCTGCAGTGAGAATGCTGCCCGCTCACCTGGTAAGCCTCCTGCTGCGTGGGGACCCGGCCATGGTCAATCACTTGGGATGGCAGGAAGTGGAACTGGATGTCCGGGTGGGGGACCCCAGGCCGGCTCCGGATGAACCCACCTGTTTCCAGGTGCGCCGTGGCTCCATCCCCTGAGGATGAGAAGAGGACGAGGCAGTTGCGTGAATCGGGGCATGGCAGGCGGGCCGGCCTCCCCTCTCCTGGTAGCTCCTCCTGGCCCTATTCTGGTGCCTGACCCAAGAGCTCAACTCTCGCCTCTCTCCCTCAGGTGGGCTCACCAACCCCACAGGTTCCCGTATCCGCTCACGCCAAGGGGCTTCAGCTTTGCCTTCTTCCCCCTAGACTCCCCTACCACCGACCCAGCTGTGAGGCCTGGTGTCGCCCAGCATCCCCAACTTCTCCGGCCCGGGCTCCACCCCTGACAGGCTGTTCTTTTTCTTTCTTTTAGGATTTCATTTATTTTTGCAAGGAGGGGGTGGTGGGGAGCCCAATGTGGGACTCGATCCCAGGACCCTGGGATCAGGACCTGAGCCGAAGGCAGATGCTTAACCTACTGAGCCACCCAGGTGCCCCCCGACAGGCTGTTCTTTCACATAAGGCCTAAGTCGGACATTCGAGCTGTCCCTGCCTCCCCCTCCTCCTCCTCTTCGTTGCCCCCCATCTGACCCTCAGAAAGCCTCCCTGACTTCAGCTCCCAACTCTTCTGGGATCTACCCCCTCGGCAGTAGCACCCGCCGCTCCCTCGGTCCCGGCTCAGACCCCTCCTCACCGGCAGCTCCCAGGGCCTCCGCGCAGGTGCCCCGGCCTACCCTCGAGATCAAGCGCTCTTCATCGCACCCCTGCCTCCTCCTCAACGTGCTGCAGTCTCCCTGGCCCGACATATCTGTTCCTCCAACCCCAGGTGCCTGGACCTGGCACCCTGGTACATCTTCCTGCCTCTCAGCCTCCACCTTACTAACATCTTGACCCTAAAACTTAAGCACATTTATGTGGTTTCTTTCCATGGATCCCAGCAGCGCGTAAGCTCCCCGAGGGCACCTGCCCCATAGGCACAGCACAGAGTACCTGGGAGGTGTGGGAGAAACCATGCTAAGGGGGCCTGAAAGCACCACTTCCTGGCCTGGGTAGCACGCTGGGACTCCGAAAACAGCAAACTGCTGAGAAGTGGATGCTGACTGTGCCTTTTCTCCTGGCTCTTTGGATCCCAGAGGGCATCCGGCACAAGGCCACCCCTGTCCATATGTAAGGAAGAGGGGCACCCAGGCTCTGAGTCTTACCCGGGACCGGCCCTGGGCCACTGCATTAGGTCCTCACGACAGCCTGCCAGACGGGACTGTGTATCCCCATTTTGCAGATGGGAAAGCTGAGGCAAGGGCAGAGCTAAACTTGGAGTAAGTGACTTGACCAGAGCCTTCTCTCACAGCACCTTAGGAAGGAAGCCGTGCTGCCCCCAGACCCGCTCCACAAAGGTCCCGGACCAGCACGCCCACCTGTGAACTTCCAGAGCCACTCCAGACCAATCCGGACCTTCCTCAAGGGCTTCTGCGCTGAGTGCAGGGTGATGGGGAGGGTGCACGCCTGCTGGATGTACACCTCCAGGTGGTCCTGCAGGTTCTGGCCCACTCCTGGAATGGGAGCCAGGGGTTAGGAAAAATGGCTTCTGAGGGGGGCTTGGCTGCCTCTGGCCTCTCGACATCCCCTGGTTTTGAAAACTTCCCCCCACCCCCATCCACTTATCTACAAGCCAGCTCCTGCTCCTTCCCTGGGTCTCAGCTTCAAGGTCAGCTCCCCGGACTCCAGCCCTACACTCATGGCCAAGTTTAGTCCTCTCATGATGCCACAGCCACCTGCCCTTGTCACTCACTCCCAGGGAAGCCCCTGGAACCATCCCGAGGCTGTCCTGCCAGGCAGCACCCTCCCTGAGGGCAGGGCCCCGGCATTCAGCAGGTGCCACTCTGTGAGCTGAGGGACTGACAGCCCCACCCGCACCCATGGCATGGGGAAAGAGGGAATCAGGCCTTGTTGTGCTGGGCACTGTATCTAAGCACGAGGGGACACTGGGCAGCCACTGTCACAGACAGCACTCTCACACACCTCTCACGATGAAGCCTCCATGCAGAAAGGGTCATTTCTGGGGAGCCTGGGTTCTGAGAGAGGTAAGAGCCCCTAATGGGAATCAAAAACTGTTGTTTGTAGGATAAACTTCAGGCCTGGGACCATTGTCTTAGCATGAAAAGCACGCTCTGGAGCACTGAGTCGGCATCTTTAACGTCAGGGCTGCTGCTGAGTCCTGAGGACAGAACACACAAAGGCCTGGACCCCTCTCACCGCAGGGCTGCCCTGGGGACACAGCTGAGCCTGGCCCAGTGGGCTTCGTGGGCGATGCTCCCTGATGGAGGGGCATTACTGCCCAGTGGGACAGGACGGCCAGGGAAGGGGAAGAAAACGACACAGAGACTTGGGGTCCCTCAGGGGTAGGGGTGTCCAGTGAGGCTCGTGGGAAGAATGGGACCGTTCGTGGAACACAGGAGTTGCCCTGGCCCCACTCCATGCTAATGAACTCCAATAAGGGCTGTTACTAACAGAGGTCCCCCTGAGGACCGGGGAGAGGGGGCTCACCGGGCAGGTGGCACACCACCGGGATGCCCAGCTTCCTGAGGTCGTCCCCGTTGCCCACACCCGAGAGCAGGAGCACTTGCGGGGAGTTGATGGCGCCCCCGCTCAGAATCACGTCCGCGCTGGCGTAAGCCTGGAAGAGGCACAGGCATGCAGCTCACAATTCCTGAGAAGCCAGACGGAGCCCCAAGAACCTGGCCTGGGCCTGATGTCCCTGCTCCCCAGCTCCCGAGGAAGGCAGAGGCGGCTCAGCGGGCCGCCCTGTGAAGCCCTCGGCAGGCGCAGCGCGGGCGTGCGATTCCTGATGTTCTGTGACCGCCGCGCGCAACGACGGTCTTGAAAACAGGACTGCCGCGCTTACACGGGATCCACGCAAGCAAGCACTCAAGCAAGCGGTTTAAATGCAGCAGCAGCGAGCCGGATCGCCACGTGGATGCGGGAGGATCCTGACCCGCTGCTGAGCGGCAGCGTAGTGCAGAAATGCAGAGCACGCTCACACTGATGGTTTTTAAAGTCTTACTATAAACATTGCAATTTCTGAACCGGTAGGGAAGGAACTGGGTGACTGCTCTGAGGGGGAGGGGCAGACAGAAGCTCCCCCAGGCCACGGTGAGCTCTTTGCAGGTGGCTGGCCTGACGGCTCCTCCCCCTCCCCCACCAGACCGCCACTTCATCCAAGGCCCTGGGTACCAGAGTCCGACAGCTACCCACACTGACTCCTTCCGTTCGGTGTCCACTGCCCCGGCCTGGCGGGAACTCACCCTGTGGCTCTGACCGTTCTTGATGTACTCCACGCCCACCGCGCGGGTGCCCTCAAACAGCACCCTGCTCACAAACGTCTGGGCCTCGGCCGTGAGGTTGGGGCGGCTCAGTGCTGGGTGCAGGTACGCGCACGCTGCGCTCCAGCGCTTGCCTGCAGGACAGAGCAAGCCGATCAGGCACAGGTCCCGCCCAGGGGAAAGGGGCTGGAGGAGGATGGGATTTGACCTTCCCCGGACACTGGGAGCTCGGCCTCCCAAAGTCAGTCTGAGCCCACAAGTCCCTGCTGGACTGAAATCCACATCCACGTGGGGGTGGAAAAACCCACAGGCTGACCGAGCAGGAGCAGCTAATAAAAGGGGGTGAGAACACTTTGGAGGCAGGCAGGAGCCCTGGGTCAACCCAGGCCTTGCCTCTGTCCTGCCCTGAGCAAGGCACTTCGGTGCCCTGTGCCTCAGTTTCCTCATCTGCAAGTCTCTTCGGACTTTGGGCTCTTCGGTCAAAGAGTTGACTGTCCAGGCCAACAGAGGCCTAGCGAATGCCCAAGTCTGTCTCCAAACGGTTTCTCACTGGCTGTGAGCGGTATTCTGTGGGCTCTAGGGGGCGCGATCCCTTGGTCATCTGGGCCTCCTCTAGCCCCAGTTTACTAAACCTCACTTACCATGAAGGGGGCAGGAGGGATGGGGCTGTGATGGAGCATGGTTTAAAAAAAAAAAAAAAAAAGAACAAGGGAGGGTATGCGAGCCGTGCACTACCTTGGTGGATGGTCATGTCCATCCATCCGAAACCTTCTTGCTGGAAGCCGTTCATGTCCTCGGTGAGCGGGTAGCCGGCCTGCTGCGCCGCCTCCAGGAATGCGCGGTGCAGCGGGTGGTTGGTCCGGCCCCGCGACACGTGCAGCGGGCCCTGGCCGCCGCGGTACGTGCCGGCGCCCAGCTCGTGGCTCTGCGCCTTGCGGAAGTAGGGCAGGCAGTGCGCGTAGTCCCAGCCCGTCGCGCCTTCCCGCTGCCAGCGGTTGTAGTCTTCTGCGTGCCCGCGGATGTAGACCATGGCGTTGAGCGACGACGAGCCCCCCCAGACCCGGCCGCGGGGCCAGTACAGCACCCGGCCGTCGAGGCCCGGCTGTGGCTCCGTGTGGTAGCACCAGTTGTACCTGTCATCGCACAGGTTGGCCACGAGGGCCGCGGGCATATGGATCTTCCACGAGAGCCGCTTGCTCCCCGCGAGCATGTCCTTGGGCCCGGCCTCCAGCAGCAGCACGCGCTTGTCGGGGTCCTCGGTGAGCCGCCCGGCCAGCACACAGCCCGCGGAGCCCGCCCCCACCACCACGTGACTGTACTCGTCCCCACTTCGGGAGCCCGCACTGGACAGCACGCGGACGCTGGGGGGCCGCTGCCACCCCACGGCTCCCCAGGGGCCCAGACGCCCTCCCCTCCAGCCTCGCAGGACACGCCACATGCTTCCAGCCCAAGTCCTCGTACATCCACCGAGAGGAGTGCGATGATTGTTCCTAAAACAGGAAAAAAAGCTTTAGAATTGTAACTCCGCATGCACGTTGCAGGAAATCAGCCCCAGGCTGGGACAGCAGTCCCAGTGCCGCAAAGGTCCCCTGCAGGCTCACCAAGTGCCCACCCAGGGCCCGGAGGGGCAGGCCTGGCTGGCATGACCCTGCACTGGGGAGCTAGGAGGAGGGAGCAGAGGTAGAAGGAGACGAGAACGGTACTGTGCCAGGACTCGTAAGCACAGGGCTGGGGGCTCAGGGGCTCCTCCCCAAGCTTGGGAGGTGGGGTGGTCCCCAGCGAGGCTTCCCTGGGATATGTGTACATGAACCTGGAGGCTGGGCAGGTGTCTGGCTGCTGGCATGCAGGGGCGGTATGGATTTCCGGGGTTGCACTCATTGCTCAGTAACTTTAAGACGGTTACTGAGCCCCTACCACGTGCCAGGAACATTTCATCCCTAGCAGTACACGGAGAACAAGACATCTGCCCTCAAAACGGATGGTCTGGGGTTTGGGGGACAGATGAGACTTAAGTAACTAAAGGAAGGTCAGGGTGTGAGGCTTGAGGCTGCAGAGCTCAAAGCCTATGACCTGAGTGAGGGCCATGGGGTGAGCTAGAGGGCTTTTCAGCAGGGGTGGGCTCAGAGGTCTTCAGAGATCACTCTGTAGAGTGCTGGAGTTTGAGCAACAAAATGCCAATAGCTTTCGGAGCCGCCTTTCCCAACAACGTGCAAATTAATCCCAACATGCTCAGTGCACAGAGCCGGAAAAGAACCAGGCTATCGCACTCAACTGACACAAGAATGTCTGAGAAAGGGGCGCCTGGGTGGCGCAGCGGTTAAGCGTCTGCCTTCGGCTCAGGGCGTGATCCTGGCGCTATGGGATCGAGCCCCACGTCAGGCTCCTCCGCTAGGAGCCTGCTTCTTCCTCTCCTACTCCCCCTGCTTGTGTTCCCTCTCTCGCTGGCTGTCTCTATCTCTGTCGAATAAATAAATAAAAATCTTAAAAAAAAAAAAAAAAGAATGTCTGAGAAAGCCCCACACATGAGGGCCAGGCACGCAAGACTGATGCCACCACAAGAGAGCCGAGGAACCTCGAGAAACCGCTGATCCATCCACCACCCCCTCCGGGAGCCTGCCCTGGAGGCTCACGGCAGCAGCCGACCCCCGACCACCAACCACGGACCACCACCGGAGGCAGGCTAAGAGAGGAGTGTAAGGAAAGAGCCCATCCCCCTTTACACAGGCACACGAGAAAGAAGCCCCAGGCCCCCCTGAGAGCAGGAACACAGAAGAGCCTTCCAGCACTCCAGGCCCCATACTAGCCCCAGCGGTGCCCATCACTCAACTCCCAACTGGGTTGGCTCGACACTCCACACTAAAGATCTGGTCGGATAAAAAGCATGACCTTTTCTAGGTGTAAATACTATTTACCTTAGTCACTCCTATCCTGTTACACACAAGGTCCTGCATTCAATAAAAACGTGGGAGATACAGACGAAGAGCAGGGGAAGATGGTGGCGGAGGGCCCCGAGCTCACCTTCTCCCACAGACACACATGGGCAACAAGGACATAGAACGCAGCTTACTCTGAAAACCACCTGAAGACTGGCAGAACGGCTCTTCCACAGCTAAAAACATTAAGAGAAGGCCCTATCAAGAAGGGGAGGAGGGCAGAGATGCAGTCAGGGAAACCCTGGCACCACGGTGGGTTTCCCACCACACATGAGAAGACGATCACAAGCACGTGAGTCCTCCCTGAGGAGCCAGGGGATCAAACCCCACATGGGGCTCCCCCATCCTGGGATCTGCACTGGGAAGATGAGCCCCTGTCCTGTCTGGCTTTGCAAATCAGTGAGGCTCCACTCTGCGAGAGCAGGAGAGCTATCAGAAACCAAGAGTCTGCTCTTAAAGGGCCAGCATGCTATATTGCTCAGTCTGTGACCCAGCGTGGGAGCAGCAGTTGGAAGAGCACCTAGCTTACACATGAAGATTTACGGACTACTTCTAACACGTTTGCTGAACGGCCAGTGATCTGTAGATTTCTCCAGGAACCGAAGTGCTGGTGACACCATTTTTCTTGCCCTTCTTCAGCCCAGCTGGCGGGACGCTCGCAGGAGCCACTTCTGATACTTTATCTACCTTGCTGGCATTGCTTGCCCCCCACCAGCATTCCCCTGGGGACCCACACCACCCAATCCGCCTGTCCCAGCAGGTGTCCCTCCAACCAGGCTCCTGTCCCAGCACACCCAGCAGGCAGCCTCGGCTCGGACTGGCACCCCTCCAAAGTGACTCCTGCCCTGGGGAAGCCAAGAGCTGGCACCATACCCCAGCATGCTTGCAGCCGCTACAGCCAGGCCTTTCAGCCAGCCCTTGCCATGGGCTAACCCCGCACACCTGCAGCAGCCACAGCTGGGTTTTCTAAGCCAGCTGTCCCGGGGGCCAGCCCTGCTCACCAGTGTGTCCACAGCAGCTATAGCTGGGCTTTCAGCCAGCCATGCCAGGAGCCAGCCCCGCTCACCAGTGTGCCTGCAGCAGTCCCAGCCGGTCACTGCAGCCAGCTGGGCTGGGGGCCAGCCCCGCCCATCAGCGCACCCACAGCAGCTGCAGCCGAGCCAGTCAAGCAGCCACACTAGGGGCCAGCCATGCCCATCAGTATGTCACAACTTTTGTGGCACAGGAAGGGATACCCCTTGAGTGCCTTGTTCTGGTGACCAGGGGAGATGGCACTGCTGGTCCCTACAGGATGCCCTCTACAAAAGGCCCCACTGTATACACAGAAGCCAACACTGAGAGTCAGACAAAACGAGGCTACAGAAGAAACGTACTCCAAACACAAGATGATGGGATCTCAGAAAAAGAACTAAGGAAAATGGAGATTGGCAATCTGCCTGCTACAGAGTTCACAGTAACGGCCACAGGACGCTCACTGAGAAGAGTGGATGAGGTCAGAGAGAATGGCAACAAAGAGAAAACATAAAAAGGCACAAATCAGAGCGGAATAATAACTGAAAAATACAGTAGAAGAAATCAACAGCAGATTAGAGGATGCGGGAGGACAGATCGGCAATCTGGAGGACAAGGTAGTGGAAAGCACCCAGGCTGAACAGCAAAAAGAAAATTTTAAAAATGAAGCTAGATTAAGGGAGCTCTGAGTCAACATCCAGGGTACTAACATTCACATTAAAGGGCTCCCAGAGAGGAGAGAATGGGGCAGAAAATTTATTTGAGGAAATAATAGCTGAAGATGTCCCTAATCTGGGGAAGCAGACAGACATCCAAGGTCCAGGAAGCACAAAAAGCCTCTAACCTGAGGACCAAGGATGTCCACACCAAGTCACGTAACAATTAAAATGGCAAAAATTAAAGAGAATCGTGACGCGAAAAGCAAATAGTTACATATAAGGAAAACCCCCATAAAGCTATGGCCAGATTTTTCAGCAGAAACTTTGCAGGAAGAAGGAAGGGAGTGACATGGTAACACTCGAAGTGCTGAAAGGAAAACCAGCAACCAAGAGTACTCTATCCGGCACGGTTATTGTTCAGAATTAAAGGAGAGAGAGCGCCTCAGACAAATAAAAGTTGGAAATGTTCATCACCACTAAGCCAACCTTATAAGAAACGTTAAAGGGGTCTCCTTAAGAGGAAAATAAAAGGTCATAACTAGAAGAAAATTATGAAAGGAAAGAACATCCCTGGTAAAAGCAAACACAGAAAGGTAGTAGATTAATCACTTATAAAGCCAGTATGAAGGTAAAAGACAAAAGTAATAAAATTATATATACAAAAATTAGTTAAGGGATACACAAAATAAAAAGATAAAAACGCTGATGTCATATACATTGAAGCATGGGGGAGGGGAGTACAAATGTAGCGGCTTCAGAAAACGTTCAAACTTACGTGACCACCAGCTTAGCACCGACTCTTAGACACAGGACGGTATAAGCCTTCTAGCAAGCACACGCCAAAAAAGAAGCACACAGGCACTAAGCAGAACACTAAAAAAAAACAAAGTCATCAAATCACAAGGGAAGAGAGTAAGAGAAGAAAGGAATAGAGAAGAACTACCAAAACAACCAGAAAACAATTCACAAAGTGGCCATGAGTGCACACCTATCAATAATTACTTTAAATGGATAGATGCATCAATCAAAAGGTACAGGATGACGGAATGGATAAGAAGTACAAGACCCATCTATATGCTGTCTACAAAAGACTCGTTTCAGACCTAAAGACACATGCAGACGGAAAGTGAACGGGTGGAAAAAGATATTTCACGGGAATGGAAAAAAAAAGCTGGGGCAGCAATACTTATATTAGACAAAATAGACTTTAAAACAAAGATGGTAGGGGCACCTGGGTGGCTCAGCCGTTAAGTGTCTGCCTTCGGCTCAGGGCGTGATCCTGGCGTTATGGGATCGAGCCCCGCGTCAGGCTCCTCCGCTGGGAGCCTGCTTCTTCCTCTCCCACTCCCCCTGCTTGTGTTCCCTCTCTCGCTCGCTGTCTCTCTCTCTGTCAAATAAATAAATAAAATCTTTTTTAAAAAATCATGAAGCAAAAATTGACAGAACTGAAAGGAGAAATGAATAAATAATGACACTTGGAGACTTCAATACTCCCCCTTCTCAGTAAGAGGTAAAACATCGAGGCAAAAAATCAGGAAGAATACAGAAAACTTAACATTATGAACTAAACTGACCTAATTAACACTTACTATTGAACACCCAAACAACACCAGAATACATGTTCTTTGCAAGTACACCTCACTAAGGGAGACCTCATTCTGGGCCATAATAAAACTCAATAATGTAAAAGGGCTGAAATTATGCTTTCTGTCCACGAAACAGTTGATGTGGAAGTAAATGAAAAATCCATATCTGAAAAATCCATAAGAAATTAAGCAACACACTTCTATATAACACATGAGTCAAAGAAGAGATCACAAGAGAAATTAAAAGTAGCACATGTTTGAACTGAATGAAAATGAAAACAGATGAGACCAAAGTGTGGGGCATTCAGGGGAAGCAGTGCTCTGGGGAAATATGTGACGTCCCAATGCTTATGTTAGAAAAGCCAGATCTCGGGGCGCCTGGGTGGCGTAGTCGTTAAGCGTCTGCCTTCGGCTCAGGGCGTGATCCCGGCGTTCTGGGATCAAGCACCACATCAGGCTCCTCCGCTGGGAGCCTGCTTCTTCCTCTCCCACTCCCCCTGCTTGTGTTCCCTCTCTCGCTGGCTGTCTCTATCTCTGTCAAATAAATAAATAAAATCTAAAAAAAAAAAAAAAAAAAAAAAAAAAAGCCAGATCTCAAATTGATGATCTATACTTTTACCCCTAAAAAAAAAATCAGAAAAAAGAAAATCCCACAGGAGTCATAAGTAATACACACAACAACAGAAATAAAATCGAAAACAAATTTAAAAATAGAAAAAAATAAAACCAAAATTTGGTTCTTTAAAACAATAAAATAATAAACATCTGCCCAAAGAAAGCGAGGTAACACAGATTACCAACATCGGCAACGACGGAGGAGGCATCTCTGCCTAGTCCATGAGGAAGAGACGATCTAAGGGTAACGTGGAAACTTTACGCCCAAAAATGTGATAACTGAAAGGCAGATTCTCAAAGCTGACTCAAGAACTATGTAACCTAAATAGC
The DNA here is from genome assembly GCF_024610735.1 of Ursus americanus. Lineage (NCBI taxonomy): Eukaryota > Metazoa > Chordata > Mammalia > Carnivora > Ursidae > Ursus > Ursus americanus. Next base: position 35,592,522 of record NC_142140.1, on the reverse strand, counting down.
TACACGTATCTATCGAAGAGATTGAATTCGTTATTTAAACTCTTCTCACAAAGAAAACTTCGGACTTCATTGGTAAAATCTAAGAAACATCCAAGATAGAATAATACCAATGCTACAGAAAAGAGAGTAGAGAACACTCTCCCGCTCGTTTTTATACAGCCAGCATCAACCTGTCACCAACACCAGACAAAGACCACAAGAAGGCTACAGACCAACACCCATCACTGAACAAAGATGCAAAAATCTTTAACACAATTGTAGCAAATCAAATCCGGCAACCCACCTGTAACCAACTGGAGTTTAACCCGGGGATGCAAAGTTGGCTCAACAGTAGAAACTCAATGTATTTCATCATATTAAGAAAGCACAAAAGAAAAACCATGTGACCATCCTACTGCAGAAAGCATTTGGCGATATTCCATATTCTGTCCCTAAAATCGCTGTGTACTCAAGGAATGACAGAGAACGTCCCGATAAAGAGGATCTACGAGATACCTACAGCCGGCTTCGTACTAAATGGGGAAAGGCTAAAAGCTTTCCCCCTGAGGTCAGGGATGAGGCAAGGATATTCAATCTGAGCACTGTTTATTCAACGTTGTATGAAGGTCCTAACCAGAATTTTAAGGTTAATTAATTATTATAAAGGTAAAAGGCATACCGATTAGAAAGAATTATAAATGTCCTTATTTACAGATAACATGATCATCTACATAGAAATCCCCAAGGAATTTACAAAAGCGACTAGAATTAATAAGTGAATTTAGCAAGGCCACAGGATACAAGGTCGACATACAAAGGCAACTGCATTTTTATATACTATTAACAGTTGGCAATTTAAATGTAAAAAATGTAATAAAGACTGAGTTTATTTTTCATGTTTGACCACTGACAGCTTTAAGCTCCAACCCTCCCTCTCGCCCTGTATCTGGGCAAGTCAATAAGAAAGCCCTGGCATTCCTGCCCTGGGTGGGGAGGAGCAGGGAGTAGTTCAAATCCTGCAAATCCAACCCATATATAGGAATCTCCACCTTGGGCCCACTCCCCAAACATAATGAAGACCAGAGCCATTCACCCTTCCCTTCGCTCAAGCTATCCTGGACCAACTTGGGTGTCCGCACTGCGCTCCCCAGAAAACCCCATTATGGAGAAATAAGCCTTTTCATAGCCTCTTGATATATGTGTGATGTCATCAGTCTCAACATTCAAACAAATCCTGGGTGGTGGGAGGGTAGGGTTGATCCCATCCTCTGTGGGGCAACCAGAAAACAAAGCGATACCATTTACAAGAGCATCAGGAAGTATGAAGCACTTAGGAGGTAATTTGACAAAATACATGCAAGACTTATACAATGAAAACTACAAAACTGTTGATAAAAATTAAAGATAACCTAAATAAATAGAAAAAGATAGCATGAACAGGAAGACCTAACATTGTTATGATGTCAATACTCTCTAAATTGATTTATAGATAAGATGCAATGCCAATCAAATCTCAGCAGAATTTTTTCTGTAGAAATTGACATGCTGACTTCAACACGTGTATGGAAATACCAAGGCCATAGAAAACTGTAGTAGTCATACAAAGAAACTCCACAGAACAGTGAGGATGAAGGGACACAGAACTTCACATCAACACAAACGAATCCTAGAAACATATTCAAATAGAAAAAGCAAACTATGCATTGTGTGACCTACATAAAACCTTTACATAAATACAGTTTTAAAATGTGTAATTCTTGGGGGCGCCTGGGTGGCACAGCGGTTAGGCATCTGCCTTTGGCTCAGGGCGTGATCCCGGCGTTATAGGATCGAGCCCCACATCAGGCTCCTCTGCTGGGAGCCTGCTTCTTCCTCTCCCCCCCCCCCTGCTTGTGTTCCCTCTCTTGCTGGCTGTCTCTATCTCTGTCGAATAAATAAATAAAATCTTTAAAACAAAAACAAAAAAAAATAAAATGTGTAATTCTTATGTATACCTAACATCAGAGCCCCAAAATATATGAAGCAAACATTAAAAGATTTGAAGGGATTAACAGATAATTCTACAGTAGTAAATGGAGACTTCTGTAGTCCGATGGACAGAGTAACCAGCTAGACCAATAGGTAATAGATGCCTTCACCCCATAAACCCACGGGTAGACCGCTACAGAACACGCCACCACCAACAGCAGAACAGACATTCTTCTCAAGTACACATGGAACATTCTTCCAGGACAGACATCTGTATTAGGCCACAAATCTTAATAAATTTAGAAAGACTGAAATCATACAAAGTATCTTTTCTAATCATAATGGAATGAAAATAGAAGTCGGTTTCAAAAAGAAAACTAGAAAATTCACAAATATGTGGAAATTAAATAACACACTCTTAAACCATTTGTCAAAGAAGAGATCACAAGGGATATTAGAGACAAAGGAAAATGAAAACAACACACCAAAACTTATGAAATGGAGCAAAAGCGGTGCGAAGAGGGAAATTTTTAGTTGTAAATGCGTACGTGCAAAAAGAAGAAAGATCTCAAAAAAAAAAAAAAAAACCAACCCACCTAACTTTACATCTTAAGGTACTAGAAAAAGAAGAGCAAACTGAACCCAAAGCTGTCAGAAGGAAGGAAACAATAGATTAGAACAGAGATAAATAAGGAACAAAAAAACAATAGAGAAAATCAAGCCAAAAGTTGATTCTTTTTTTTTTTTTTTTTTTTTTTGGCGCCTGAACAGGGACATGAACAAAAGTTGATTCTTTAAAAAAAAAAAAAGACAAGCCTTTAAGTAGACTGGATTAGAAAAAAAGAGAGAAGACATACATTAGTAAAATCAGAAATGAAAATGGGGACATCTCTACTGTTTTACAGAAATAGAAAGGATTATCAGAGAGCATATGGATAACTGTATGCCAACAAATTAGATAACCCAGATGAAAATCCCCCAACAAATCCCCAGAAATACACCATCTCCCCAAAATGAATTATGAAGAAATAGAAAATATGAATAAACCTAGAATTAGGATGTCTGAAATAAAATTTAAAGAAAGGAAAATAACGAGTGTTGACAAGGATGTAGGGAAATTGGAACTCGGGGGCACCGCTGGGTGGAGCGTAAAATGGCACAGTCACTGCGAAACAACAACAACAACAACAACAACAACAGTTTGGCGGTTCCTCAAAAAGTTAAACATACAATCACCATGTGATCTGGCCGCTCCACTCCTAGATAGATACCCCAAAGAACTGAAAGCAGGGTCTCAGCTGTACTCCAGCGTTTGCAGCAGAATCGTTCACAGTAGCAGAAAGGCAGAAACGCACGTGGCCGTCCAGAGGGGACTGAAGGAGCAAGGCGTGCATCCGTGCAACGGAACCGGATTCGGCCTCAAACAGGAACAGAATTCTAACACGATGAATTCTACAACACGGATGAATCTTGAAAACACTATGTGAAGGGAAATAAGTCAGTCACAAAAGGACAACTGCTGCATGGTTCCACTTACGTGAGAGAAGTTCAAAGAGACGGAAAGTAGATTGGAGGTGACCAGGGGCTGGGAGGAGAGGAAATGGGGAGTTACAGGCACGCCTCCGAGATGCGGCCGGTTTGCTTCCAGATCGATGCAATAAAGCAAATATCACAATAACGGGAGTCAAATGAAGTTTTTGGTTTCCCAGTGTGTATAAAAGTTATGTTCTCCCAGATGACTGGATTAAGAAGCTGTGGTCCATATATACAATGGAATATTACTCAGCTATCAGAAAGAACGATTACCCACCATTTGCAGCAACATGGACGGACTGGAGGAGATAATGCTAAGTGAAATAAGTCAAGCAGAGAAAGACAATTATCATATGATTTCTCTCATCTATGGAACATAAGAACTAGGATGATCGGTAGGGGAAGAAAGGGATAAAGAAAGGGGGGTAATCAGAAGGGGGAATGAAGCATGAGAGACTATGGACTATGAGAAACAAACTGAGGGCCTCAGAGGGGAGGGGGGGGGGAATGGGATAGACCGGTGATGGGTAGTAAGGAGGGCACGTATTGCATGGTGCACTGGGTGTTATACACAACTAATGAATCATCAAGCCTTACATCGGAAACCGGGGATGTACTGTATGGTGACTAGCATAATAAAAAAAATTTTTTTAAAGTTATGTTCATCCTTATACTGTAGCCTATTAAGTGTGCAATAGCATCATGCCAGAAAAATGTATATACCCTAATTTAAATTTTTTTTTTTTTTTTTACTAAAAAATGCTAACCGTCATCTGAGCTTACAGAGTCGTAATCTCTCGGCTGGTGGAGGCCCAGCCTCCCTGTTGATGGCCGCTGACTGATCGCCGCGGTGGTTGCTGAAGGGTGGGGTGGCTGTGGCGATTTCTTAAGTCGGACAACAGAGAAGTTTGCTGCACTGAGAGAATCTTGCTTTCTTCACAAATGGTTTCCCCGTAGCATGCGACGCTGTCTGATGGCATTTTCCCCACAGCAGATCCTCTTTGAAAATTGGAGTCAATCTTTTCAAATCCCACTGCTGCTTTCTCAACCAAGTTTATGTGATATTCTAAATCCTTTGCTGTCATTTCAAAAATCATCACAGCATCCTCCCCTGGAATAGATTCCAGCTCAAGAAACCACTTTCTTTGCTTAACCCCTAAGAATTAGCAGCTCCTCGTCCGTTCAAGTTTTATCGTGAGATCGTAGCAATGCTGTCCAGCTTCAGGCTCCACTCCTCATTCTGGTTCTCTTGCTGTTCGCACTACATTTGCAGGTACTTCCTCCACGGAAGTCCTGAACCCCTCCGAGTCCTCCAGGAGGGCAGGAATCCGCTTCTTCTGCCCCCTGTTCATGTTGCTATTTTGACCTCTTCTCACGAATCACACATGCTCTTAAGGGCATCGAGACAGTGAATCCTTTCCAGAAGGTTTTTAATTGACTTTGCCCACATCCGTCAGACAAATCACTATCTAGAATCTAGAATCGCTAGAGCCTTATGAAGCATAGTTCTTAAATAATACGACTCGACAGTTGAAATTATTCCATGAGCCATGGGCTGAAGAATGGATGTTGTGTGAGCAGGTGGGAAAACAACACGAATCTTGTTGTATATCTCCATCAGAACTTTCGGGTGACCAGCTGCTTTGTCAATGAGCAGTCATATTTTGAAAAGAATCTTCTTTAATGAGCAATGGGTCTCAACTGTGGGCTTAAAATATTCAGTAAACCATGTGGTAAACAGATGAGCTGTCGTCCAGGCTTTATGTTCACTCACAGAGCACAGAGTTAGCATAATTCTTCAGGGCTCTAGCACTTTCCAAATGGTAAATGAGCATCGGCTTCACCTTAAAGTGACCAGTTACCCTCATTGTTAAAAAGAGAGTCAGCTTGTCCCTCGAAGCTTAGACCAGGCATTGACTTCTCTTCTCCAGCTATGGAAGCCCTAGATGGCGTCTTCTTCCCATAGAAGATGGCGTCTTCTTCCCATAGAAGGCTGGTACATCTGCACTGAAAATCTGTTGTTTAGTGAATTAGCTGAGCTGGATCTTCCGGATAATTTGCTGCACCTTCCACGTCAGCGCTTGCTGCTTCACCTTATACTTTTACGTTCTTCCCTTCGACCGCAGGAGCCCACCTCTGCCCGCTTCAGACTTTTCTCCTGCAGCTTCCCCACCCCTCCCAGCCCTCACAGAACTGAGGCGAGTGAGGGCCTTGCTGTGGATTAGGCTTTGGCTTAAGGGACTGTGTTAGCTGGTTCGATCTTCTCTCTGGACCACTCAGACTTTGTCCACAGCAGCAACAGGCTGTTTTGCTTTCTTATCATTCGTGTGTCCACTAAAGTAGCACCTTTAATTTCCTTCAGGGACTTCCTCTGCATTCACGTCTTGGCTAACGGTTTGGCTCAGGAGGCCTAGCTTTCGGCCCATCTCGGCTTTCACTATGCCTTCCTCGCTAAGCCTCATTATTTCTAGCTTTCCATTTAAACTGAGAGACGTGGATCTCTTCCTTTCAGCGGCCATTGTAGGGTTATTAATGGGCCTAAGTTCCATACTGTTTTGTCTCAGGGAACAGGAAGACCCAAGGGGAGGGCGGGAGAAAGGGAATGGCAGGTTGGTGGAGCAGTGAGAACACGCAACATTTACAGGTTAGTTCACCATCTCACCCGGGCACGGCTCGTGGCACCCCACAACAATGACGACAGTAACATCAAAGATCACAGGTCACTATAACGCATAGTAAAGTTCAGAATACCGCGAGAATTACCAAACTGTGACACGGAGACATGCGGTGAGCAGATGCTGTTGGAAAAATGGCGCCAAAAGTCTTGCTTAATATGGGGTTGCTGCGAACTCCCATTTGTGAGAAACACAGATCTTCGACGCACGGTAAAGCAAAGCACAACAGAACAAGGTACGCCCGTACTGTGTCGCAGGTCCAGAACTTCTGTTTGAGGTGACGGAACATTTTGGAAATGGACAGTAGTGATGGTTGCACAACACTGTGAATGGACTTATTGCCACTGAATTGTACGTTCACTTACAAACGGTGAAAATGGTAATTTTTATGTTATGTATATTTTGCCATAATAAAAAAGATTGCAAAAACCCCTCCCGTATCACGTACAATTCTGGATGTTGTTTGAGGGACTCAAACCTATGACTGAGAAAAGTATAAAGAAGCCAAGCATATTGCCTCTGCGTAGGGTGGACCCAGGTGTTTTCACCAGCACCTGCCATGCTTTGAGTCTTAACCTGGGTGACAGGTCCACTGAAGGTCTGAAATAATTGATAATGAAAGTCGACAGGGTTAGGAAGCAACATGGCGCCTTTACCAAAAGGCACCAAGTCTACTGCGGAGAAGTGAAGATAGGTCCCTTATTCACGGGGTGATGGTAGGTCACTTATTCTCCTTGACCCCAGTCACTCCAAACCCCACCTCCTATCACAGCTCTGCCTCCAACACCCCTCCACATGGTCCCCCACGGAGGAATCTTTAATTGCTCTCAAAGTTCTGGGTCTGACCTTCAACTAGGCACCCATCTCTCCAACCTCTGGGCAGGGGCAGACTACACTGGGACCTGTCTGGTCCCCACCTCTGTTGAAACTGGGAAAGTCCCTCTGGCACCTCTGCCTCCCCTCCCCCCCCCAACCCTCCCAGAATCCCTGGCCCAGGATTTGCTGAATAATGGAGACAGGAGATTGCTGGGCACTCTCACTTCCCCTTCTCAGGATGCACGTGGTCTAGCTCTCTGCCCCATGGCCAGGGGCGGGGTGGGTTGGGGTTTCCTCTTCTCTCCAGGCAGGCTTGGTGCCCAGGCCCCAGGCCGCTCCTACCCCAGAGCAACATTTCCCTGTTCCTGAGACCCATCTGAGGGCGCCAGCTCCCTCCTCCTCTCAGAAGGCAGGTGTGGGCTAGGGGGAGCAGAGGAGTCACTCAGGCTCCTGGCTCACAGTGTTGGAAAGTGACAGGTCCTACGACACACTGTATGCAAGGAAATTAAGGGGGTGGAGGGACTGGGGGTGCAGAGGGAGGGCTCACTACCCAAAGGGAACTCCTTGGGGGCAGGGGCCCCCTCATCCCTAGTGCAGTGCCCTCTCAGACTTCCAGACCGGGTGGGTGGGCAGACTGACCATCACGGGGCAGGAGTGACAGGGAAGTAACCCTTTCCACTTTGCTGAGCTACCTGGGCAGGGAAGGAGCTCCCTGGCATTGGCCGTGTGGAAAGTGAGGGGTGGGGGTGGAGGTAAGGAACCAGAGAAAGCCAGGATAGCACGTGTGTCCACTTGAGGGAGTGTGTGTGTGTTGGGGGGTGGGTGGGGAGTCCTACCACAGGTCAGGCGGCATCCAAGGCTTCCTTCTGAGTCTGGGTGCCTATACCCCTGACTCGCCCTGTTTCCTGGGACCAACCCTGGCTCTGTTTAGGGCCCTGTCCGTCCACTCCTGCGCTCTGAGCAGGAGAGGAAGGGGAGTCCAGGGGAGAAGACCCTCGTGCCACATTGGTCTTCCTGGGGCACAGGGCAGCCACACCGAGCCACCCCATCCATCCGGCCAGTCAGCTTGGAGCTAGCCACCGGGTCCCTGTGGCACTTCTGTCTGCGAAGCATGGCTTTGGTCAGTTCAGGCCCCCACCCCAAGTCCAGTGATGGACACAGCAGACGGGCCGAGCGCAGAGATGACATTCAATGAGGGGCAACGAATGCACGAGCCACCTCACCCTATTAAGTGTTGCTAGAAGCCTTCGTCACGGCAGTGCTTGGTAGCAACTAACAATTCTCATTTCAAATTCTAAACTCAGTCGGTGAATATGGGTATTGAATAATTTGCCAAATTTCATGGTCAGAATTTCTTGGAGAACGACAAATTTCCATGTAATTTTGAGCTTGAGACCAATCACACAACAAGTTGGATAATTTGGGTGGGAGTCAAATTGCAATAGAATTGTGCCCAGAATAAAATGTTTATCTCTTATCTCAGGAGTGCCCACACTTGGGACACCATGTGTCTCCACAGTCCTACAGGTGGAGAACTGACCAAACTTTCTGAAACAACACTGGTAACAGGTTCTTCACAATTTCTTGGCGCACACACGTGTGTGCACATATGTGGGCACACACATGTGTATCTGTGTGTATCTGTGTGTGTGTGTGTTTCCTTTCCAGCTTCTGGCCTGTGCAGTGTATCGGCCTAGGGTCAGCCTCTTTGGGCCATCGAAGGCCTGGCTTTCACTGGTAACCTGAGAAGAGATGCTAAGAACTCTGGGGAGGGACTAAGCAGTCTCAGCCAGGCTTGAGGCACAAGACCTGCTTCAGCCTTCGAGGAGCTGCACCAGCGTGAGGCCAATGGCAGTGAATCTGCTTTGGGCACAGCTGCGGTGTGTGTGAACTTTTCCAGAAGGGAATGGACACATCAGGACTTTAAAGGGGCAGCCCTTTGGCTCCACAATCTCATTTCTAGGCATTTAACCAGGACAGAGCTCTTCAGGACTATGGAAAAGCAAGCAGAAGGGGTCTGTCGTGATGTCCCGAGTTGTTTATGCTGGCAAGCAGTGATCAAAACCTGTCAGGGCGCCTGGGTGGCACAGCGGTTAAGCGTCTGCCTCCGGCTCAGGGCGTGATCCCGGCGTTACGGGATCGAGCCCCACGTCAGGCTCCTCCTCTATGAGCCTGCTTCTTCCTCTCCCACTCCCCCTGCTTGTGTCCCCTCTCTCGCTGGCTGTCTCTATCTCCGTCGAATAAATAAATAGAATCTTCAAAAAAAAAAAAAAAAACCTAACTGTCCACCAAGAGCGGACGGCGTTGTGAAAGAATGGGCCCGTCCACATGAAAGGACCTGTTAACCCTTTAAACAGTGACCATGTAGCCTGGTCACTCTAGACACAGCCTGAGCAGACCCGAGCACAAAGCTCGGCTCCTAGTGACCATCGAGGCCAGTGGTGCCCCACGGCTGGCACTGTCCCTGGAGGTACTGCCTTCACAGCTGGCTCTTTGCCCTCCGGTCAGGATGGTATCAACAGTCACCCCACATCGGGGGGGCCCCCATCCGATCGGGAGAGACACCGCAGCTACAAAATCCCCTTGCCAAAAAATTCAAGCCTGAATCTGCTCACACTTCCGGATCCACCCACCAATTCAGAAGAAAGTCAGAGGAGCACGGAAAAGGCCACCCAGAAACCCCACCCAGGGGAACGCCATGCAGCTCTTCAACAGATTCGAGGGAAAAATAAACAAGACAGAGGAAGAGGGAGCGAACTCTCAAGAATAACATGTGGATCTTACTTAGATCCTGGGAATGTGAACCCCGGCTGGATTTTTCAGGAGGTTAAGAAAATCCCCGCTTGGCAGAGGGGACCCTGGCCCTGTGGTTATGGTGTTTGAAACCCACCTCACTCCCAGATATGACTGGACTCAGAGAGTCGGCCACCGGCACGCTGCTGTCAATGGTCTGTGGAAGATAAGCCCAGAATCGGAAGTCAGAGTTGAGAAACTCTTACAGCAATTTCACACAGTGACTTTATGTCTGTTCGGTCCCCTAGTAAGATACGGGCTTTCCAGAAAGGAAAGGAGCTGCTGGTCAAGATCCTTGGGTTGCAGCCCCAAAGCAGTCACCACTCGTGGTGTATTTAGCCCTCTGGGTCTCAGTCTCCTCATCTATAAAATGGGAAAGGAGCCACCTCTTTCGTAGGTTTGTTGGGAGAGCAAAAGGAAGTAAGAGCCAAAAAACACCCTTCGAAAAATGAAAAGTGCCAAGCCAAAGCACGGGCGACTTTGTCACATTCCCAGTGGGGCCGGGGTCCTGTCCCTGCCCTATTGCCCACACAGCTCCACTCACCCTGCTGCTTCTCCCGTCAAGTGCCACCACGGCCAGTAATGGTATCACTGATAATAGGTTAATTCACGTATCACTGATCAAAAACTAGACCAGCAGCCCTGCTCCGCGTGCCCGGCGTCTCCGGTAACCCTCCTGAGAGCACTGTGGGGCCGCCTTCAGCACCCCATGGGCAGATGGGGCTCTGGGAGAACGGCGGTCTCTGCCCACTCTGTGTCCCGACTGGCTTCGAGGTGGCCGCGGGACAACAGCTGCAAACGCCAGGGCAAGTGCACACGGGCCGGGGCCTGGCGGGCCTTCCTCCCGGGGCAGGCGGGAGTCCCAGCGCGCTCTTCGGGGCCGGCCCTCCTCACCGCAGCAGGGCAGGGGGTCGCCGTCGGAGGCCCTGCGGCGAACAGTGGGGTGCGGGCCTTCCGTGTGGCTTCCCGTCCCTGGCTCAAAACAGCCGTTACCTTTGACCCTGCAAAGCTCAACCAGCTGGAGTAGAGGGGTCGGAGGGCTACCGAGGGCAGAGGTGCTCCCAACGGCCCCATGTCCCAGCTCAGGTGGGCCGCCGGGGCCCTGGAAAGCAGCCAGAAACTGCTTACTCTTCCCGAGACAATGAGTCCACTGTTGACTGGTCAGGGCCTTGATTAATATTTGCAAAAGGAGCAAAGTGGAAAATTCCATCTGGGCGGAGGCCGGGACGCGGGATATGTCAACAACCTCAATGGCCTTGTTGTCTCGGGGATGGACCAGGCAGAGAAACAAAGGCCTGATAAAGGTGACAGAACCTGAGGCTGTTGCTGCACTTGGGTCCAAAGGAATTTCCTTACTTAGGTCACAGAGTATGAATCTGGTTTTTTGTCCTGCCTTCCCGGCCCCCAAATTTACACAACATCTTGAAATCCTTCAACTTTCTTCCTATCTCTTCAGAGGCTCCCAACAGCCCTGCCAGGCCAGCAGAGTAGATGTCAGCACCCTCCTCCCCATAGATAGGGAAACTGAGGCTCCAAGACACGGAGAGCGTCACCCAAGGCCAGCAGTGGTGAGGAGCACAGCCAGGCAAATCCTGGTGTCTCAGCCGGCAGCACAGAGCCTGCCCCGGGGAGTCTGGGGTCAGGCGCCCCGGGTACTAGACGGGGCGGTCTCCCGGGCTCCAGCAGAGGCCCTGACTGGCACTCCACCAGAGGAGGGAGAGGAGGGAGAGGAGGAAGGCCAAGCCGGCTCTCCTGGGCAGGCAGGTCTGTAAGCCCCACCTGGGAGCAAAGTGCGCACCGTGCATTCGAGCATTTACCGGTGCCTCCGAAATCCCGAGCCACGAGGGCACACTGCGTGGCGGTGCTTCGAGAAACCGGGAATGGGCAGAATCCATGGCTGAAGGGGGAAGGTCCGAGGACCTCCAAAGGTTACTTCCCTCACAGGCTCAAGTCACCTCTTCCAGCTGATGCCACTTCACTGTCTCCTCTGCTCCGTGGAACAGATATTCTGAGGCTCTGAGAAGAGCAGTGACTTGCCACAGGTCACAGAGAGAGAGGAAGTGGGGACCACTGGGTATTTAGTGGCCTGCGTCGGTTTATAAGGCCACAGTGTTATTGGGCTTAGGCAGTCAAACAGACGGTGTCCCTTTCAGCAGGCCCCTCAAAGGCTGCGTGCTTGACCAACAAGGACCTCTCATGAAGGACACTTTTTGGAATGACCTTCCAAGCCAGTGTGGGACCCCCCCCCCCACACAGAAGACAGGCAGACACAGCTTGCTTGCCCACGGAGAACACCAGCTGTGGCTGCAGGCCCCCCCAATGCCTCACCCTGCAGTCCTGTCTGCAGAGCTGGTCGTGGGCATCATCACCATCCGGGAGCCCCAGAGGGCCAGGGCGGTGTCGGCACTGTGCCCCACACCCCCTGCCCAGGGTCCCCCCTCCCACCACATGCTCAGCGACCTCCACACCACACTCACCTCCCCCCTTCACCCATCAGTTCCTTCCCCTGTAGAAAGAAGCCCTGCCTCTCCTTTTCTTAAAACAAAACCACCCCCACCCCACTCCCATCTCTGAACCCACTTCCTCCCATGCCCGTCTCTCCCCTTCTTGCCAAAGCCACCCCTGATTGCCAGTGATGTAAGTCAGGCCAACCCTGACCTCTCTGCCCCATTTGATCTGCGGGGGCTGCTCCCTCGCCCCTGGATTTTCTCGCACCCCCATATATGTCTGACTCACAAATCCTATCCCCCCGTTTCACCTCTGCATCCCTGCTTGTCTCTGAACCCCTCGCACTCAGTCCCACGCTCCCACAGCAAGGCCTGCTGGGGCACACAGATGTATAAGGCCAGCACAGCTCGGAGCCTGGCCCACGACAGGGGCTCAGTGGTTCACTGAGGGAGTGCATATCGGTTAGCAGCTACCTTCCCACTGGTCTCGGAGGGGCTGGCCCCCCACTGCCCTGCACAGCCACCCAGGTGGCCTTTATAAGGCTTAAAACTGCCCCCCCACACCTAAAACTCTGCTGTCGTTTCTTGGCACCATGGGACAAAGTTCACGATCTCCACCTGGTCTATGAGGCTGTCTCCATTGGCAATTTCACAGCAGGGCGGGCACATGTGCCCTTGAACGTGCACTCATCTCATTCATCCTCAGTCCACGAGCGCCCATCACCTGTGTGTCATTCACCTTTGCACCCCAGTACTGGCACCTGCAGGTGTTTCCTGAGAAGACAGATAACTATCAGGGCTGACAATGGTCTCAGGGACCACGGGGCTCAAAGCAATTCAGAGAGGTTGAGGAAGGGGCCCAAGGTGAGCCAGCCCCAGGCAGGGATGAGCCAACAACCTCACCTGAGCCACTCTTCCTGGTCAAGAACCAGATCAATCCCCTACAAACCTCTCCTGGAGCCCCACATGTACGCAGGCCAGAGCCTCAGGTGACCTTGAGGCTGGGCCCAGTCCATGTATGCCCAAATCTGAACCCCACAGGTGAGCCAGGCCTGGCAGCAGTAGGACCTCAACAAAAGCAGCTGTTTGACAAAGTCAAGCTCTGGCCAGCTGACAACTCCCTGCATAAGTCTCAGGGCCCTCTCTAGGCCTTGGTCTCTGCATCTGTAGAATGGTGCTAACTCCACCTGCAAGTTTAAGTGGCCTTGAGTGGGTGACCCTAACCTTGTCCTTTGCAAACAGAAGGGGCTGAAACAGTAGGGTTCCAAGCTCTGCGATCCACTGTTAGCCCAACTAATTTTTGTTAACCTGTCCCCAAATCACTGTGTCTCAAGGGATGGTTTCAGCAGCCGGCGGGCCAGGCCGGCGGGCGTCAAAACTACCAGGCGCAGAGCCCAGTCGGGACCGAGGGGTCCCCTTGGAATCTGAGGGCGGGCCCCGGATTTGCATTCCAGGCGGCGCCGCGGGACTCCTGGGCACAGCGAAACCCGCGCCGCGCGGCTGCAAGCCCACAGCAACCCAGGCTTCCGCCTTCCGAGACCCAGGAGTTAGTGTCAGAACTCGTTTTGTGTAAATAAACACACACCAGAAAAGCCGGGGGGAGGGAGGATTTCTGCTGTCCCAACAACATATAACTTAGTTCCTGCGAAGAACTAGCGCCCCCAAAGAACTCGACGAGGCTTCGGTTGCCCTCGTCCCCACTCTTTGGTTTCGGGGGCTGGGCCTTTGCGTAAAGTGGGGCTCGAGCCTCGGCGTCCAGCCCGGGTCCTCCCGACTCCCCCACTCCGCGGCCGGAGGCCGCCCGGGGCTCCGGGACTGCGGCCGGGGGCGTGCTGGGCGGGGCGGCCGGGACTCGGGGCGCCCCCTCCTCCCCCCGCTACTCACCCTCGGCGGCTGGGACGGGGGTTGCGGCGGGAAGGGCGGGCGACGGCGGCAGGAGCGAGCGGCGACGGCCGCCGGGCCCTCGCCCCGCTCCCCTCTAACTGGCGGCGCCGGCGCACGGCGCGCTCTGCGCGGCCTGGAGGGGAACCGCGGGCGGGCGGCTTGCACCGGGTCTGCGCCGGGCCGGCCCGAGGGCGCGTGTGCAGTAGCGCCCCCGCTCAGCGCTCGCACGTGTGCGCGGGCCCGGGGCTTGCGGCGCCCGAGCTGCTCCGCCAGTCAGGTGCCCCGGGGCTCTGGGACCCGGCCCATCCCGGCGAGCCCCGGCTACGTCCCCCACCCAGGGAGGGGTCCGCCCGGAGGGCGGCGGGGCCGGGACGGCGCTGTGGGAGGCGGGGCCCCGAGGGGTGGCCCGGGGCGCCGAGATAAGAGCGCGGCCTCCCGCAGGCTGCCCGGGGCTCCGCGATGTCGCTGGTGCTGCTGAGCCTGGCCACGCTGTGCTGGGGAGCGGTGTCCCCGGAGCCGGTAAGCCTCCGCCCGCGCCCCTTTCCCGCGTTCCGATCCTCGAGCCCGCACCCCGACGGCGTCCGACCCCCTCTCCCGCCCCCCAGCTCACGCTCGTTCGCGAAGGGCCGCCTGGAAGGGGCACGTCCGCACCCTCTGGGGCAGCCCGACGGGTCCCCGCCCTGGGCTTCAGGCTGCTCGAGTCAGGGGCGTCGGAACCAGACGAACCCGGACTCAAATGCCAGCCTGCATTCTGGATTCAGTCATTTATGCTCGCCGAGGCTCCGTGTCTTCGTCTGTAAAGGGAAGAGTCCTACCCAACTCATTTGGATTTAGTGAGGAACAACGACAGGGCTTGCAAGGCAGCAGCAAAGAGCGTGGCACATAGTAGGTGCTCAATATTGTTATTGTTTGCAGTCTTGAGGTCTGCCCAACTCTGGGGACAGGAACTGTATCTCTATTACCACTTGCCTTTTTTTTTTTTTTCTTTTTGCCGTGTGGGCTCCCGCTGTGCTGGGGTACCCTGCCCCTGGAGCTGGTAATTTGTTGGACTCTGGCCGGTTTCCTTGCTTCCCCAGCGCCTTTAAGGATTGAGGGAATCTTCTGGATCACTAATGAAGAAAAATCTTTCGAAAAGCATTTGAAACTATATCTCTGCCCTCATAGCACAGCATAGAGCATAAAACATGGTGGTTACTTGTTGATGGTTATGGAAAAATAAACCCCATTCATGTGCCCTGATCTCTCCAGCCACTACCCTTGCTGCTTTGCTTCTTCCTAAAATTTGTCTCACCAGCCTTTTGACAAGAACTCGGCTCCCACTATAGTGGCTTGTTTAAAAAAAAAAAAAAAAAAAAAAGTCTGATATTACTAGAAGTTCAGCTGTAAAAAGACAAAGATGAGGGACTAACAAACCCAGACAACCCAAACCATCAAAAGTCTTGCCTTCTTTCTTACAAGATGTTTGTAAGTGTTCAGGCTGAGAGGGCCAAGACTGCAGAGCGGTGGCCTTTTAGCCTATAGGGTCTTGTCACTGGAACTTGCTGTTGCCTGACAGTTAACTATTTTAGGTCCAGCATTTTACTCCGAAACAGAAGTACTATTTTTTTTTTATTTTTTTTATTTTTTTGCTTTAAAAGACATGAGCCATTACCTCCAAGGGATTTAGTACTGGCCTTTCTTGGATACTGATACATACATAATTTTTAAAAGCTCTTTTTAAAAGATAACATTTTTAAAAATATTTTTTTGAAGATTTTATTTATTTATTTGACCAAGAGAGAGACAGCCAGCGAGAGAGGGAGCACAGGCAGGGGGAGTGGGAGAGGAAGAAGCAGGCTCCCAGCGGAGGAGCCTGATGTGGGGCTCGATCCCAGGACTCTGGGATCACTCCCTGAGCCAAAGGCAGACGCTTAACGACTGAGCCAACCAGGCGCCCCTAAAAGATAACATTTTGAAATCACAGTTATAGCTCAGGTGGGCCCTTCTGTATCAGAGGAGGACTATTTTAAAGGCCCTGGGAAGGCACCATGGACTGCATTTATAGCTTTCTTCTGTTTATCTTCTTAGCACAGCTTGGGCCTTAACCTGGGGAGAATCAATAAATACTCTGGATGGTCCTGAAAATCTACAGTCGAACAGTAGAGTGTGAAGGGGTCTTCATGATGGTCGAGAGTCACCCCTGCTTACAGCAGGGAAGGGGAAGAGGCACAGAGAAGGGTGGAGACCCACCTCTAGTTTTTAAGTGAGATGATGAGCGGGCTTGAAGATCAAGTCTATGATAGCTAACGTCAGGTTCATGATAGCCTACAATGAGCCGGCCTAGTCTCCCCCAAACTGAAGTGGAATCAGCCCAGCTTTTCTCCAAAAGTTTGCCACTTGTATATGCATTTTAAGAAAAAGATGGTTTGGGGGCACCTGGGTGGCTCAGTCCGTTAAGCATCTGCCAGGGCCCTGGGATCAAGCCCTGCATCAGGCTTTCTGCTCAGTGGGGAGTCTGCTTCTCCCTCTCCCTTTGCCCCTCCCCCCACTTACACTCTCCCTCTCTCTTCAAATAAATAAAATCTTAAAAAAAGAAAAAGATGGTGTTTTGTCTGATTTGGCAAATGAAGGCTTACGGTTTGCTAGCGTCCAACATGACACTTTGTTTCTTTCTCTCTTACAGATGATTCGGTGTGGCTCTGAACCTGGTAGGTGTGCTAGGGAATGGGTATTTTTGGGGGGAACCCAAGTCCAGGCGGTGGGCCATTGGAGACCAGGTGCAGGGTTAGCTGATATGGGTGAGGCGTCTACCTGGCAAGGCAGAGCTCCCGGTGTTTCAGATGGGCTGCCGTTCTGGCCAGTAAGAGGGGCACAGGCAGGACAGGAATGACCGGGTTCAGGGTGGGAAGAGAAGCCTGTCACTTCTGGGAGATCAAGTGCTGTGATAGGGAGGTCACTTACAGTTGAGAACAGGAAGCAAATGTTTTAAAGAAGAAGGAGCGTTTGAGATGGTAGCATTTGAAGAATGGATGGGCTTCTGCCCACGAAATGTGGTTGGAAAGGATGAGCGGGAGGAGAGAGGGTGCGGGCAAGAGTTAGGAGATAGGAAGGGGAGTTGTGTGGGCTAGCCGGCTGGAGTCCAGGCTGAGGCATGGGGAAGGCAGGACCGACCTAACAAGCATGTCAGATACCCCGGGACAGGCACGTGGAGTGGTCCCGAGTGCGCTGTGGGCGGGGGCCAGGAAGTTGAGCATCTCCTCGGCGATAAATCAGCCAGCACTAAGAAATGTCTGGGCTGGCCTGCCTTAGCAGGAAGAAGAGACGAATTGTGAATGAAGGACAGGTCAGGGTGGGTCACTGAGAGGAGATGGCATTGCACTGGGCCGGGAGGAGAGTGTCATAGGCAATTTTGCCCCTTCCCAGGACCGTCTCCAGAGTGGATGATCCAACACACTCTGACCCCCGGAGACTTGAGGGACCTCCGAGTGGAACCTGTTAAAAGCAGTGTTGCCATGGAGGACTATTCCATTTTGATGAACGTCAGCTGGAGACTCCGGGCAGATGGTAAGTTTGTATCTGGGAATAAAGCCTGAAGTGTCTACATAAAGCAGAAAAGCACAGACTGTGGGGCCCATTAATTCCACCCCTGGCATAAACCCAACAGAACATATACAAAAGTGCACCAAAAGCCACATACCGTGGTCCCCCCCTTATCTTTCCATGGTTTCAGTTACCTGTGGTCAACTGCAGTCTGGACGCAGATGACCCCGCTTCTGACATACCTTCCGCAGGTCCGCAGGAGCCCCGCGCTGCGTCACCGTGCGTGCGTCATTCAGCTTGCTTCATCCCCCCACGTAGAAGGGCGGGCACAGTACAAGAAGATATTTCCGGGGAGACCGTGTTCACATAGCTGTTATTACAGTCCATTGTTATAATTCTTCTATTATTGGTTACCGTTGTTCAGCTCTTGTGCTTGATTTGTAAACTTCATCAGAGGTGTGTACGTAGGAAACACACAGTATCTAGGAGGCTTGGTACTCTCCACGTTTCCAGGCATCCACTGAGAGTCTTGGAACACATCCCCTGCAGTGAAGGGGGGACTACCGTACTAGATTATTCCTAGTAGCGTTATTCATAACAGCTCCAAACTGGAACCCGTCAAACGCCCGACAGTAGAATCACAAAACCAATCCAGGGCAGCGATGAGCAGGAGTGATCTGTAGCTAAACCCAGTACGATGAGTCTCACAGACCCAAGAAACCGGATGCAGGCGTCCACATTCACATCTGAGCGCACCGCTGAGCGCACCGCTGAGCGCACCGCTGAGTGGTCCGAAGTCACGGTAGTGGTTACTCCCGGGAAGAAAAGTAAGGGAAGGAAGCAGGAAGGGCACTCCGCGGCTGTTCCTCGGCCTGGGTACTGGCTACATGAGTGTGACGACTCCTCATGTGGTCTACCTAGGATCTGCGTACTCTTCTGTCTGTTCTTGTATTTCATGGAAGGAACCAAAGTGCCGAGATGATCCCCCTCCTAGTGTAGGGAAAGTGCTCGCTCAGGTACCTGACTTTTCCATTTCCCAGATGGCACCATGAAGGGCCTGGCGTTTCCCCAAGGCAGCCTGTGGGTTCTTTCCATGAACCAAGCCCACGGCTCTGGTTTCCACCGGCTCAATTCTGTTACATTCCATCGAGTCAGGAACCTGGGAGTGCCCGGCACAGAGAGGGGAGGCAGCTACAGTTCCCACGCAGTAGGGTGCTCAGGGGGCTGGGGGAGGCAGGCACAGCCACAGGGGCGCAGGCTCCATGTCCAGGGCCTCCGGGAAGGGGACGGAGGCAGGGGGGAGCAGGACAGGGCCCTCAGGAGAGCACGGGAAGTGGGTGGGGCAGTAAGGCAGTGGCCCTGTGCCCAGCACACAGCAAGCCCTGGCATTTGTTAGCTGCTGTTCTAGGGGAGCTGGGCCTCAAAGAAGCAGTAAGCCTTAGAGAGGAGGGGAATGGGGGAGAGAAGGGGTGGTCAGAACTGGCATGGTTAGGGGATGACGCTCTGGGGGGCCCGATCCCCTTAAGAGACACCACAGGACTGCAGAGCCAGAGCCCCCTTTGCAGGATCCTGTGACAGCGAGGCTTCCCTGTGAGGGGAAAGAGCCTGAGCTTTAGAATGAATCCGTATCTGTCGCTGAGGAGCTCTGTAAGCTTGGGCAGCTCCCTGAAACCCCCCAAGCCTTACTCGCCTCCTCTGTACCCGGGGGACAAGGGTGCCCGCCTTCCAGGACTGTTGTGAACGTGAACAGAGATGAGTCGTGTAAACGCTCTGGCACCAAGCTGGCCACGTGGTAGGTGCTAAAGAAACAACCGCCCTCTTGCCTGTCTCTGCAGCCAGCGTTCGCTTCCTGAAGGCCACCAAGATCTGCGTGACAGGCAAGAGCAACGTCCAGTCCCACAGCTGCGTGAGGTGCAATTACACGGAGGCCTTCCAGACTCAGACCAGACCGTCCGGCGGCAGAGTGAGCGCGCCGGGGCACCTGGCTAACCGTCCTGACGGCCAGCCCCTTCGCTGGGGGGTGGGGGTGACGTGCTGGACACCCAACATGCCTGGCCGCTGCTGGCCTCTGCGCCTTGGGCAAGTCAGTGTCTCTGGGCCTCCGTTTCCCCATCAGCTAAGTGAGGGGAGCTGAACTTAAATTCTATCCCGGCTCTAAAAGCTTACCCTTCTCTGATTCCGCGACTGACCCCGGGCAACTGTGCGGGCTACGTTCCCGCAGCAGACATCGGCTAGAGACCTCAGCTCCCGCAGCAGGTTAAGGCAGGCAGTTTAAATGAAAAGGGCAGCACGCCAGGGTGCTATGTCTCTGCACTGCAGTGTTTTGGAAATTCAGGGGTTCTTCGCTTTGCCTTTCAGTGGACGTTTTCCTACACAGGCTTCCCTGTAGAGCCGAACACACTCTACTTCATCGGGGCCCACAATATCCCCAATGCCAACATGAATGAAGACCCTCCCTCCATGTCTGTGAACTTCACCTCACCAGGTAAACTGCCTCACTCCTGTCCTGCTGGGATGCTTGCCGCGGGGCGTGTGGTTTGGTACAGAGAGGCTGGGGTACCCTGGACGAAGCATTTGGCCTCGCCGAGTCTGGTTTCCTCATCCGTGATACACAGCCGTCGTACGGCACGGTAACGATGGCTCCCTCAAAGAGCGGGGGACAGGACTGAGTCAGAGCAAACGTAGGGGACAGCCCATTCCTGTGTCGGACCTGGTGCTGAGAGCCTGAGCTGCATCCTCTCACCAAAGCTTCCAGAACCCCGAGGTTGGGAGAGCCCCATGACACAGTTGAAGACATGGAGAGCTTAAGTAATCTGCCCTGGGTTACATACACAGCCCAAGTGAAGCTGACATTCCCACTCCGGTCCTTCCTGGTCAGCAACTTTCACCACTCTGTCACTGATGCAAAATGCTTCCTGCACAACGTCCGTTCCAGTCTTGGCTAGCAGGCTGTGGCGTTTGAGCAGCAGCTGGGTCTCAGCCTCCTGTCGGCCCCCGGGCTGTCAGCAAGAGGCAGGGTGGCACCTCCACAGCCCACAACCAGCCCTCCCTCGAGTATCACACCTGCAGTGTCACACACGGGGCTGCCGTGAGCATGAGACAGGACATTGTGTCCCAGATGGAGGGTCCAGCATGGTACCTGGCTACAGCAGTCCCCATGCCTTCATCTAGGCTGGGTCACCTCTTCTGTCCTCCAGTCCTGTCCTTGGTCTCTGGCGAAGTGTCCGAGCCAAATGGGGCAATTTCCGATTCCTTGCTGTTCTTTGAGCTTGTGGTCCAGGGTGTTCCAGCTTTCGCGATGAGCCCAAACATCATTTTATAAAATACAAATGTTTTATTTGGGAATAAGTTTGCAAAGATAATACAAAGCGTTGTGTAGATGTCCAAAGAATTCCCATAGGGCTCTCACCCTGTGTCCCCCATTGTTAACCTGTTACATTACCATGGTTACATTTGTCAAAACTAAGAAACCAACATTGGTACATGTCTATTAACTAAACTCCAGACTTCATTGGGATGTCACCTGCTTTTCCGTGAATGCCCACGTTCTCTTCCAGTCACATTTAGTCCTCGTGTCTCCTCTGGTCAGTGACAGGCTTCGAGTCTTTAGTCCTCGTGACGTCGACAATCTGGAGTGCTAGCCAGGCATCCTGCAGAATGCCCCCTAGTCTGGGTCTGTCTGAAGTTCATGCCATGATTAGCCTGGGGAGGTGGGTTTTCGGAGAGATACTGCAGAGGCAGAGTGTCGTCATGGCCTCCTAGCAGGGGAGGGTGACATCCACACGACGTCACTGGCATCTGCCAGCCATCTCCGTTGTAAATCTACTGACTTGCCATTTCTCTACTCTAGCTTTTGAAGACGAGTGACTAAAGCTGCCCCACTCTGGGGTAGGGGTGGGTTAAGCTCCACCTCCTGGAAGGGGCAGTATTTACATATATGATCAAACTTCATTTTCAGAGGTTTGAGTCTTCTTCTGGGGATCACAGGTACTATTCTGATCAAGACTGTATTTAACTCAGACTCTGGCTATCGCTTTGCGGGTAATTAATAGTCAAATGTTAGCATCCCATTTAAATTAGCTATCTTACCTCCCATCGTGAATGTTCTAGCAATTTATTGCAAGTGTGGTAAGCCTGTGTTGTGTGTACTTGTTGGCAAGGGAGTGGGGCAGAGATACCTTTTTCTAAAACGTCAAACCTTCCATTCAAATCTCCAGGCTGCCTGAACCACATAATGAAATACAGAAAAAAGTGCATCGAGGCAGGTAAGTAAATACAGAATTTGCTTTTGTTATTAGAAGAAACTGGAGCCCACACAGCTCAGTCCATGTTCCGTGAAGATACCGAGGCCCAGAGCAGGGGAGTTTGCACAGAGCGCGGTCTGATCCCCGGCTGGCACTGTGCCCATTGATCAAGCAGCCTGTCCAAAGGGCTGACTCTGAGTGGCTTTAGGTAGTCAGCAGCAGGCACAGAAAAACACCCGTCACCTTGGGGAAATGATCCTTTCTGCCCAAACTGTAATGCTGATGCTGCTGATGGGAGGCCCTCCTGATGGGAGGGGAATCTGTAAGTCCTTCCACCTGCTCAGACAGCAGTACCACTGACCTCCGGCCACAGGGACCCTGTGAACCTTGGATTAGCAAACATTCAAGGTGGGAGTGTTAGCTCAAGTCATGACCTAGAAACATATTCTCAACCTGTGTCTTCACAGGGGTTCACCTCTCACATGCGAGGCTATTAGAACCTGCCACTACCTTTGAATTTTGGAATAAGTCCCTTCAGGATAATCAGTCCCAAGGGTCCCATTTCCAAGGATTTTACAAGGGCGTGTGTAAATTTCTGCATAATGGAGCCTTAGGACGCTCATGAGGCTAGTGGTATATGAGGGAACCAGGCCCTATCTCTCGGGTGCCCCAACCCTGTGCCCATCTGTGCACCCCATCAGGCTGAGCTGTGTGCAGGTCTCCTTGGCAGACGTGGAGCTTTGTGCTTCCTCTCTTACCCTCCACCGAGAGAGATCTGGACTCTGGAGGGCACAGTGGGTGTGAGGAGCTCTGAGGGCCTGCATTCAGTCCTAGACCCCCACTCCTCGAGACAGTTCTGAGCTAGGGCCTGACATGCTCTCCCAGGTGGGGAAACAATGCTCGCTATCGTCTCTCACCTTCCTGGAAATTAAGCTGGTGCTGATTTGCAAGTCACAACAATCAACTGACTTTTTCCCACAGAGGAGGCCCGTCAGAGTATCTGCTAAGCGATGAGGCATTTCCTTATTTCTTCACACCCAGTAAAGGCAGCAGAATGGTCTGATGGCTGAAGCTCCTAGAACCCAGAATGTTCTAGTAGCTGTAGTCCTGATCCTGAATTCACTTGCGCTATAATCTCAGACATGTCTTGCGGCCTGTGGCTCCTCCCTATCCTGGGAAGGAGAAAATGCTGACCCTACCCTTAAGTCAGAATAGATGCTGGGAACAGGAGCAGAACCCGCTCTGTGCTTCCCACCACCCCCAGCCCAGGGAAGCTATCTTAGGCAAAGCAGTGACAGGGGGCCCCTCAACTTTCTTGGGCAGCAGGTACTTTGAGGTTCTGGGAGCAATGATTAATAAAAAGTACACTGTGCAGTAGAGCCCGTATCTCTGCATGTATGCCTGAGAACTTAGATTCGTTTTTGTCAAGCCCTTTGGGGGACTTAAGTGAGGGACAGTTTGCAACTCCATCCATGTGATTCTCTCTTGACTCAGGAAGTCTGTGGGATCCAAACATCACTGCTTGTAAGAAGAACGAGACAGCAGTGGAAGTGAATTTTACAACCAGCCCCCTTGGAAACAAATACATGGCTCTCATCCAAAATCTCATTGTAATTGGGTTTTCTGTCGTGCTGGAGGTACTTCATCCCTTCGTTTCCTAACACTGCCCCCATCCTCAACCGCCAGCCTTCCACACCTATTGACCAAAAACGTAGACGCTCTAGGATTCCCTGGACAGGCTCTAATGTTAACAGAGCGCAGACAGGACTATCTGTTGTCCAAATGTGCTCAGCTCTTCAGATTCATTCAACAGAGAAAAACAAGTCCCTGGGAACATCCCTGGAAATGTCCCCCAGAATCTAAAACCAACCAAAAGTAGACGTTTCAGAAGTATGAAAAGAATGCTTGTTCACACAGCTTAGTGTATTGAGAGTCAGTTTGGAAAGAGCAGTCCCCTCGCTGGCTGTTTGGTGTCCTCATTCGTCTGGCTCACATCTCTCGATTTTGTCTCATGTAACCTGCACCAGAACAACCCCCCAAGTCGAGCTTCGGTGGTGATCCCAGTGACGGGGGAAAGTGAAGGTGCTGTGGTCCAGGTAAGGCTTAACGAGGTGTTTGGGAGGGCCGGGTAGGCAGGGCCAGGCTGCTGCACACTGCTGCTTCCAGCTGCTTCCATGAGCTCCCTCCTGCAGTGCGCACTTAGGGACGTTCACGGGGGATCCCTGTCTCGGCTGCTATGGAGGCGAGGGCCAGAGCTGACCTCAGGGTCACGATCCCTTCTGCTTTTATTCGTGGCTGTTGGCTTTCCATTTTTAGTCCTAGAGCCTCAGAGTAATTCTGAGACAGGAGTACTATTTAATTTTCCTAACTGCATGAAGTCACAAAGGACGGGAAATCAGGTTTGGATTGCAGTCGATGTACGAACTTTGAAGGGCAGCCACCACCGTTGATTCTGCTGGAAAACAGGAAGTTGGACCCACAGATGCTCTCAGTCTCTTTCAGTTCCAAGTTTATGATGTGGGGACATCAAGGGTCATAGTGGCACACAGCCACACCCAAGATCTAAGGAGCTTTTGTTTCTCATCCCCTGGAACATAAAGGCTGTACTCAGACTTGCCGGAGGGAGCAGATACCTGTCCACATATTATGACGGCATCCCTTTTCCAGGGAACCAGACTTTCCTAGTCCCCAGGGATGTGTCTGTCAATAGGAGCTCTGCTACTCTGGGTTTTTTTTTTAGAGGAAATATTTGCGTATGTATTAGGATGTGAACTAATCCTTTTAGATAAGGAAACCAACATGTTAGCAACACGTACAAAGTTTAGGTTCACAAGTCAGGAGTCAGAAGGTGTTCGGTCATGGGTCACTGGTTTGGATTTTAGGGCTTTGTTACAGAAGTGTGTACCCAAGGGAAAAAATGTCCCATTACATGCTGGGATGGGGGTGCAGTTCAAGATGGAAGAGAAAGGGTTTTGGTGGAAGCAGGCATTGTGATGAGGTCTTGCTCTGACACATGATGGGAACTTTCCTGAGCCTCTTGCTTTTCCTTCAGCTGACTCCATATTTCCGTACTTGCGGCAATGACTGCATCCGACGCAAAGGAACAGTTGCGCTTTGCCCACAGACGGGCATGTCCTTTCCCCTGGATAGTCGTAAGTGGCCGGCCGTTTTCGCAGGGTCGTCGGGGAGGTTCAGGGCCCAAGGGGCCCCACAAGCGCCGCCCCATTCGCTGTGCGCCAGGGCGTGCACCTGGCCCATGGGAGGGGAGGGAGTCCCTGCTGCGCACGCAGGGCTGGGGTGCAGGGGCAGAGGTCTGAAGCCACAGCAGACTGAGAACGAAGGTTCTGTGTACGAATTCACTGCAGGATCCTTTATGAAACAGGATACACACAAGAAGGTGGGGGGGATGAACAGTGCAAAATGGGTGTGCAGAGTACGACAGGGACCAGCCCTGGCCTGTGACTAGCTGGTGCGGTCACACAGCCAACATTTGGATAACAAATTAGGACTATTAGCCCCCAAAGTCACGCCTCACTGATGCCTGAGAGCAGCATGTTTGGGAAAACGTCTGTCTGCATTTAGAGATGTCCGTGCTCTCATTACAGGAAGACAAATTATAAAATGTTCCCAGAACTAGCCCTGGGGTGGAGTCAAAACAAAGTGTTATTCCTAGAAGCTCAGCTGAACTGACAAGCCAGGTGCCTGACAATCCTGACTTCTGTGTGGGCACAGGGCCTCTGGGTTCCTGAGCTAACCTGACCGACGTGCCTGTGGGGGGCAGCACTACCCCCCATGTTTGTCAGCCTAACAAAATAGCCTTTAAAAATGGCATCTGTGTACTGTGTATTAAGTAATCATGCCCACAATAACATCAATTCATCAAAGAACAAAAAAACTGAATGCAAACCCCGGTTAGCACGGTGAAAATGCCTGTTATGTATGTGGAGTAAGAAGCCAAAGTGATTTGGGGGGAACTTTCTTAACCTCCCCATAGCCCTTTTGAGAATCTAATGAATGGCCTGGCCACTCCGTGGAAAAAGGCACCAATCTGCAGACCCCCTAGAGATATCCCGCCCCTTGGTTTTATAGGAATCTCAACTTCTACAAAGTATAGAGTGAAAATCTTAGCTTCCAAATAGGAGATCAATTTGCTTTGGTTCCACTGAAGGTAAATACACTTTGTTTTCGCAGGCAGAAGCACCCTGGGTAGCTGGCTGCCTCTCCTCCTCTCAGCTCTGCTGGTGGCCACGTGGGTGCTGTCTGTTGGCGTCTATCTAATGTGGAGGCATGGTAAGTGTTCTAATTCGGTTCTTTAAAAAAAACCGAATGAGGAAATAACGCTTTGATTTTTTTTTTTTTTAAAGAAGAGGACTCCCGAGGCAATCACATTTTGGTGTTAGGACAAGAGTCAGGTAGCACTGACGTAATGCCGTAGAGCTCCGAAAGTACTGGTACGATGACTGGGCCCCATCTGCCAAGGCAAAGCAGGGATGGGGCCCTCCCAATCTGGGGACTGCCACTGGTTTCCTTTTTACCAGAGGCATCTACAAGCACTGCAATGGGCGAAAGACAGCTAATAATGAATTGCATTTTGCCTCTAATAGGTACTGTAAGCTAGTTCCTACTTTTTAGAAATAATTCTTCCACGGCATAAGAACACCACTCACTTGAATTCATATACTCTAGGGACCTTGCCAACTCTAAAACATCGAGGATTTGAGTACAGAAATCAGAGTATTTATACCGATACACTGAAAACCTCTGCTTCTCCTCTTCTCCACACGGAGACAGATTCTAAATGCACCCTTTGAGTCATTTGTGATGTTGTGGATAAACAAGATTAATCTCATGACCTAACTAAGAAAGCCATGTGGAACTCTGACCTTGGGAATACTTCAATTTAGGGGATATGGTTTGTCCTGTTATTAGTACTTAAATACATAGTTTGTTTTTGAGCACATACAGAATTCCAGTTCAGTTCCAGCTGAAATGGGGTAACAATTAAACTTTCGCAACTACTCAGAAACTTTACCACCTGCAGACAGAGGATGGCCCAATTACCGAGTTGACCTAACTCAAGACGTGATGTGAAGGGCAGTTCAGGCGGCCGTTTGTATAGGACACTTAATACAAGTACAACCACCCACCTAAAACAAAGTACCTCAAACCTAAACAGTCTCTATGAATTTACTTGAAAAGATATGGCTGAAGAGGATCTATTTAGTGATAAGGACTTGGAAAATACATCTTTTTAAGCATCTTTAAGGTTTAAACATCAGTGTGTTTCAGGTGATACGTTCAAAAGGCACATCGGGGACATTTTCCCCTCTGGCAGTAACAATGTCCCTGGTGCTCAGCCAACATTCCCTAGCAAGGGATCATTTATTCATGGTGGTTCAGACCAGAGTGAAAGCCTGTTGTTTGCTGTTCACAGACAACAAATGCTCTCTCCTTACAGAAAGGACCAGGAAGGCTTCCTTCCCTACTACCACGCTCCTGCCCCCCATTAAGGTTCTTGTGGTCTACCCATCTGAAATATGTTTCCATCACACAGTTTGTAACTTCGCTGAATTTCTTCAAAACCACTGCAGAAGTGAGGTTATCCTTGAAGAGTGGCAGAAAAAGAAAATAGCTGAGATGGGTCCGGTGCAATGGCTTACCACGCAGAAGCAAGCAGTGGATAAAGTCATCTTCCTTCTTTCCAATGATGTCAACCCCAGGTGTGACAGCACCTGTGGCAGGCATGAGGGCAGCCCCCACGAGAACTCCCAAGACCTGTTCCCCCTGGCCTTTAACCTCTTCTGTAGCGATCTGAGAAGCCAGACTCCCCTTCACAAATACATGGTAGTCTATTTTAAAGAGGCTGACACCAAAGACGAATACAGCGCACTCAGTGTCTGCCCCAAGTACCACCTCATGAAGGACGCTCCTACTTTCTGTACAGAACTACTCCGTGTCAAGCAGCAGGTGTCAGCAGGAAAGAAGCTGACGGCCTGTTCCCTGTAGCCCACCCATGAGAAGTGAGGGGCCTTGAAGCCCTCCTACTCCTCCCATTACAGGGGGAAGTATCTCAGATGATTCTGAAGTTTCCTGTATGGACTATGTACAGGGAGATTTTATATACACCTGCTTTATTTAGCAACAGGAATAGGGAGGATTCATAATTAAATACATACACCTTAATCAAAACTTTTATGCCGATAAAACTGTTACAAATACTGCTAACTACTGTAGCATCAACTAAAGGACAGAAACTAAATTTATAATTATAAAGCTAAATCAACTTCATACCTAAAAGTCAAGGAGAATTCCACCGCAGAACTATAACCAGTCTAATGACGCAATGATAGAGCCTCCTCCAGCCCAACATCCAGTCCTGAAAAGCCCATGCACTGCACAGTAAGGAGAACTGTTTATTTCTGTGACATTCTCAACTTAGTGAACACCAAATTTAAGAAAGCCTTTGCGCATTCCCTCAGTAACTTCACAGGTGAAAAACCCTCCATTACATACGAAAGCCATTTTTAAGAAAACAGAATTGGGAGTAACAAGCTGAACTCCTCTTTGCTGACCTGATGACACATTACGCGTCAGGTGTATTATCTGGCACTTGCAGCGGACCCTCCCGCTCTGGACTAGATTCAGGTCCTATCCAATTCTTGTACAGGTGACTTTTAACATGGACACCAACATTCATTACCTGCAGACCTGATGTCTACTTTTGCTCACAGTTACCTATTAGACGTTACTGTCAAGAGTTCAGAGTTTCTTGGTTATTATGGGACTTTTCATTTTCAAAACACAAATAATTCCTGCTCTGTTCAAAGTCAGCCGTCTACAAGTAACCTTTTTATAAATGAGTTATTATAATGGTTTACTTAAATAAAAAAATCACCAGAGAGCTAGATATGTATGGTATTTTAAGTCTTCTGACTTATCTTTTTCTTAATGCAGAGGTTACCAAGAGGCCATTTATATTAGTGTGCAATTTTTCTAGGAATGTTTGTCTCTTTCACATAGTACAATACTGAATCTGCCCTAGAATGTGGATCAGCTTCCACCAGGTGACTGTTAAAATGTATTTTTGAAGGGTTAAAACTATCCTCAAAGGGCCATGTCTTATGGATAAAATAAAAATCAAAATAAGAAAGCACAGAGTAAAAGCTCACCATGTCCAACTTCATTAAGTAGACACTTAGTAATGGCCGAGGCAGTATGTTTAATGTGGTTAAGCTCACTTACTTGTCATGACCAGTTTTCACCGCACTTGTAAGTGCTGGTAACAGAAGGACAAGGCTTATGTCAAAACGTGGACCAGAAATCAACTTCCTCTGAATCAACATCTACCAGTTAAAAGAGCAATAGGTTATTATGTAAAAAGACAATGATACACAAAAACACATTCTGCTTTTGGAACTAGGTAGCCATTAATAAATTGTGTTGAAACAGCCCCAAAACATAAATAAAATCAATACAGTATAAATTTATTTTGTTAAAAACTTAAAAAAATAAAAAGCATTCAATCTTCAAATTGAAGGCACATATCTTTAATAGTAAAATTATTTTGTTATACTGATGGACTCTTTGTTCCTTGCCTACTGATCACGTATGTAGGATACTCCTTGTTAATGCAAATGCTCCAGGACCAGCATTTCTCCACGCTCTGAGACTTCTAACCATCCTATTCTTTCTATATTCCACTCTTACCTCCATCTCTTATCCAGCCCTACTTTTGTCTCCCCCTCCGCTATTCCCATTCCACTCCCATCTCCAGTTCTGGATGAGCAGATGGTGGAAGCAGACGCCCAGCAGGGAGTGGCAGGAATCAGGCATTCCCCGAGCTCCCAGGTCTCTGAGACCCCAGGCTGTGCTCACTGACCGGCTTCTGAAAGTCTTCTCTTCCTCTGGCCAGGGGCTCGGAAGGCTTCACCAAGGCCTGGACTACTAGTGCTAACAGCTATCCGTACTTAGATTTTGCTCCAGATTGTTTACAGATTAAGGTCAAATGATCATACTGAGCACAAAGAGTTCCAAAACCTTTCTCTTGGTTCTTCAAGTAAAAGAAAATTGGGAGCTTGACGATTAAGCTGGCAGAGATCACAGCAGTCACCTTATTCTTCTGCACAAGTTAACAATTCTAAATTACACCTGAATTGTGTCTCTTTGGCTTTAGGAAGGAAATGTGTTTTCCTTTTCAGTTTTTGTTCTGTTTTGGTCAGATAAGGATTGTTCTCTTTCCCCAAGCCCACCTGAAGCATGTCAAGTAACAAAAGCCAGCCAGCCCAGCCTTAAATCTTTGCCTCTGGAAATCCAGAGCTCAACTGGTCACAGTCTTTTTTGTAATCCAACAGGAAAAGAAAGAATGAACCTTTTCTCTCCCTATTTGGAATTCTAAGAGCACAAGAGTCAAAACAATGTGTGCCTGCCGTAACACATGAGGTAAATGGCATGGCCTGACGGTTCTCAGGTACCCGAGTCACACACCCACCCTTTGTGGCTGTGTGAGATTGTCTGATGACACTGAGGTCAACTTAAACCAGGGCGTGCATACGAGCCACTCAACAGCAACATTTCACATCATCAGGGAGCTCCTGCGACCCTGAGAAAGGGGCAGGAGAATTTACCACTGAAAAGTTCATATTTATCCATAAATGTCCTGTTGTCCATGTAAAAGTTAAAATCCATTTATTTTCCATGAAACTTAAGCATCTAAGTCAATAAATTAAAATATATATATTCTTTAAGAGTCTTTTATACCAGGAGGCCTGTTTTTGGTCTTCAGTAGTGACTTTCTGCCCATTTTCACCAGACAAAAGCAGCTCGCTCTCGTAACATGCGGACACCAAAGCGCTGCCATTCTCTCTGGTAAATCCACAGTTCCTGGGTGGTGTCCAAACAAGCCAACACGGCCCCTCCTTTCCATGCAATCAGCCGGGGATCCATGTCCTAGAGAAGTGATAAAGGTATTTCAGCAAAAGCAGACAAGACATATACATATCATTTCTTTGATTTTGGGGGTAAAAAACCCCTGCTGAATCAATACCTAAAAAGCCAGATTTTTCAACCTGCATTAAAGACTCATCCGTATAGGATCTATGAACTACAGACATTTTTCTGTTCCAACTGACAAGAAAACTTTAGTGTATTTATTACTGAACATGCTACTATTCACTGTTAATCCACAAACAGATCCCATATTCTGAAGTTAGAATAGGATAAATAGATACCATAACCCCTTCCTCAAGATTAAAATTAAATATAATAAAAACATCCCCAGGAATTGTTTGTGGGATATAATGAAATACAGATACAATCTCTTTCTAAATTCCAGGGTTTATGTTTCTTTCCAAGCTAATGCAAGCCAAAAGGATCTGTAAAGATGCCCTGGTCCAGGGATCAGCAACAGATCCTTAATACCAAAGCGAAAACTAGAGTTGTTCTGGCCGATGGGAGACCAGCCAGTCTTTTCCTTGCCCCACCCAGTCCTTTTCCAAAGGCATGGCTTTTGGAAGTCAGTCATGTTAGTCTGGAGAGTCTAGCAGGGACTAACAACCAGGACTCCAGGCCCCTAGGCCCAAAGCTCCCTGCACCAAATCTGTGACCTACGGAAATTTTTCCATTTGCCCAAACCCTTAATTAAGAGCTGCCCAGTGGGGCGCCTGGGTAGCGCAGTCGTTAAGCGTCTGCCTTCGGCTCAGGGCGTGATCCCGGCATTCGGGGATCGAGTCCCACATCAGGCTTCTCCGCTGGGAGCCTGCTTCTTCCTCTCCCACTCCCCCTGCTTGTGTTCCCTCTCTCGCTGGCTGTCTCTATCTCTGTCGAATAAATACATAAAATCTTAAAAAAAAAAAAAAAAAAAAAAGAGCTGCCCAGACGCAACCTCATGGCTCCCAGGATTTTATCTGTCCACATACAGCATTACAATTACAATCAGTCCTGGTTTCATTTGCATATAATCCAACTGCACCATGAACAACAGACCTTAGGCCTTGTGATCACATCCACATTCTCAATTATTCGCCTGAATGAAGGTGGCATTTTGTTGAGAATTCTGTGCTGCAGAAATTCTTGAGCTTTATGAAACATCAAACCACCTCCCACCACGAGGATGGAACTGTACATCTTCTTTTTCGTATCATCAGATGCTGAAAAGACAATGATATTCCGTCTACTCTTTTTCTCCATACCCACCACCACCCTGGGCCAAGCCACTGCCATCTCATTTGGACAACTCTAAGAGCCTTCTCCAAGATCTCTCTCCAACCCATCCTCAAAAATGCAGACAGAAGAATCTTGGAAAACACCAATGTGAACATGTTGTTATCATACCACCCACTCTGCTACTTGCAGGTTTAGGACCAAAATCTCTACAGGGACCTACAAAGTCCAATGTGGCATGTACATACTGCTTCTCTAGCTTCATCCTGGCCCCTACCCCCTCAGCCACACTGGCCTCCACACAGGCCTCTTCCTCTGCCCAGAATGCCACCCTGTGACAGGCTAACGCCCACTCATCTCCTAGATCTCTCTCAAGTGGCTCTTCCCCAAGAAGGGCTTCCCTGCCATGACTCCCATCCTCCACTTCTTCCTCCTAATAAAACTTCCTTATTAAATCCCTCATTCAGAAACTCTGAAAGTCAGTATCCTTTAGTTTGACTTTGCAGCACCTGTCATAGTTGTAATTTCCCATTTGTGTGGCAATTTAACTTCTTTGGTGTCCTCTAGTAGGCTGTATCTCCAACGAGGCCAGGAACCAATTCCTAATACCCGACAATGCAAGCACAAAGCAGGTGCTCCACAGTTTTTCAATGCATGCGCTATGCTGCACAACCACACTCTAGCTTGAGCCCATTCACCTAACCAGCTCCCCAAACTTGCTTACAACAGCAGTCTATGCTGTGAAGAATGGCTTTATCCAGGCCCAGGGCTTTCCCTTCAAACAGCGAGATGGCAGTCTTCCTGGACATCAGTGCTGTGAGAGCCTCCTCAGATTCATTGCCAGCCATCAGACAGTCTCCCTGGGAGGATCCCAAATCCACCTCCTGGGCATGGAGTCTTTCTGGAAGATCAGAAGACTGGCCACGAAGATCCCCTTCAAATCCAATGGGTTTGGATGCAGACTTTCGGTCAGCAGTGGCTTTGGCAGACTTTAAATCAATCAAAAGGACAATCAAGTGGATGGTAGACTATAACAGAACACTGCTGATGTTCTCCAGCTAGACCCCACCCCTCACTACTACACTCTTTACACTACTATAAAGCAAAGGTCCATCACTGTGGTGCAGAGGGAATGCATGCTAGCATATAGTCAACCACCTGGACCCACTCCCAGATTACCCGGGAGTGAGACGTGGTGTACAAAAGATGAGGATGTGCTGACAATTCCAAAGCAGTCACTGGCAGGCAGGCAGGGCAAGTCTCACAACCTTACTATCACTGGTTGGATTTTAAAACTGAAATGTCAGCGTACAAGGACATTTACCCCTTGCACAGAGTTCTTAAGTGGAGTATTTCAGCAGGATTCTTGTGCCTGTGTCTATTATGGAATCCTCATTTTCAGACCTTATCTAACCACATCATGCTCAGGAACAAGGACTAGAAAAGGTTTAGAGCCCTCCTCCTTCCATCATGAGCTGCTGTTTTATTGGCAGGTAAGAGCTTTAAGCTGTCTGTGCCCCTGCATCAGACATCCTACTACTGGGATCATTAGCTCTGGACAAAAGAATTCAGCTTTTTGCCTAGACCACATATTGTTTATTATAATTTTTAAAATAAGTGAGATTTTACTAAGAATATTCCCTACTGAATAAACATTCAAAAGGAGATCAATGTATATACCAAAAGGAAGTATCTTCATTAAACTAACTTCTAAATGTGTGGACTGGTATTCTGAAAATTGGATTAATGTCTGCTGAACGAAGAAATCTGTCATCTGGATTTCAAATTTAGACTTCATTCCATCTATCGTTCTAAAAACAGTATTAGCTTTGGTCTGCAGTGACTACAAGGATCCATTAATGACAGGCAAACTTCTCCTGCAGGGGCAAAGCTGTCCCCTCTCACGCCAGAATCACGGCAGACCTGCTCCTGCTTGCTCTGCGTGGCCAGCAGGTAATGCTCATCATGAGGATCCTCAGGGTCACCCTGCGATCTGTGCTGCAAAGTTGTCATTTTCTGTCCGACAATTCCAAAAGTTGCTGGGTAAAACAAAGCCATTGGAGCCTGTGCATGGAAGGAAAAAAATGATCAACCAAGGACACTGCCTTCTGAAAAAAATGATCCATTAAATTCTGTTCTTCCCAAAACAAAACTGGCAAATCAGATCCTAAAAGGTACACGGAATAAGTATTCTCTTTTGGGAGTAGCATGATTTCTTCATTGCACAAGAGGCCAGAAAACTAACAGAAATCATCCAACTGAGTGAGTGATATGACACCAGAGAGAAATGTCAAAGCAAATGTAATGCAAGTGCCGGGGTGCCTCGGTGGCTCAGGTCATGATCTGGAGGTTCCAGGATCAAGCCCCACGTTGGACTCCCTGAGCAGGAAGTCGGCTTCTGCCCCTCCCCCTGCTCCTTCTCACTCTCTCTCTCAAATAAA
This sequence comes from Ursus americanus, assembly GCF_024610735.1. Lineage (NCBI taxonomy): Eukaryota > Metazoa > Chordata > Mammalia > Carnivora > Ursidae > Ursus > Ursus americanus. The sequence continues at coordinate 35,558,065 of NC_142140.1, read as the reverse complement.
TAAAATTTTTAAAAACGTAATGCAAGTGCCCAATAAGCTATTTTATATTTTACTAGTTAGAACAGTACTCCTCTCTCTAAATAATAACTAATCATATAGTGGCTAATTAAAAAGATGGTCCTCAGATCTACTTTAATCTGTATTCTATTGGTGGCTTAAAAGCTGTTTTAGAAGACAGTCTAAACCAGTCAGCATTCTGACCTCATGAGGTGTCAGACAAGTACACGTTCTCTCAGTCTGACTGAACCTGGCCAGCTTTCTTTCTGCCCATGAAAATATATACTCGTATATTACCTGGAGTTTTTCATCTCCTAATCGAAACTGGTAAAGTAGGGCAGGGGAATCTGGATGTCGAATCTGAAACTCATGATCCTGAAGTCCAGAGATGTCCTGATTCCAGGAAAAGATGCTGTCAGTGAACCAGTAAAAGTGGATGTGAACTCCTCAAATGACAATTAAGCCTCTCCACCATCTGAATATCACCTATAACAAGGCTGCCCTGCAACTTGCTACCATTTCTTTTTTTTTCCTATTTCAACTGGAATTTAGTAAAACAAGAGTCCAAATGGACCTTGTTTCCCTTTTAACACTTCTCAAATTTCTACCATCTGCATTTTTTTCTTCGTTATCGATAAACACTAACGTAAACAAGGACCCAAATCAATAAGCCAATTCCCTCAATAACTGGGAAATGATACCCAGTCGTAGGTTTCTCAAAATTTTGTTATGCAGAATTAGACTGCTTGAAAAAAAAAATTAGACTGCTTCAGGGAAAAGAAAAGGTCTGAAACAGAAAGCATAAAAAGTTAGGAATCCACATACAGCAATGGTAACATGTTGACTGTCCACGACACTAAGAAAGTGCTTCAATTGATGCCATTTTATTAAATGTCCATACCTGTACATTCATTATATCTAAAGGTTTATCTTCATCTTGATCAAAGATCCTAAGGAGACAAATCTGCTAAACACTTCCTTAAAAAAATCAGCTATATTTTCCAGAGCCTGAGACACATCCTAACAGCTCTGACCTTACCAAAACACTCTCACTCCTGAACTTCAACTTCAAGACTCTTTCAACTTGGGTTGAAAGGGTAGCACGATACTATTATATTTTTAATTGCCTTTTAAATATCTTAAATTTTTCCTGGAAACAAAAATAAGCAGCAATTTGGATTTTGCTCCCACCTGATCTAAATGACAGAAAGTTTCTTTAAGGTGCTGCAGAAGAAGACAATCCATTTTATTTGTTAGCTGGCATTCTCTGTAAGGGAACCCGGCTCGCTGCATCAGCCAGTAGAAACACCTTGACACATCAGACCCCCCATAGGCCAGACAGAGCCTAGAGTTAAAAGAAAAGGCAGGTGAGTAATCTGTTAGTCAAGAGGGGCGCCTGGGTGGCTCAGTCGTTAGGCGTCTGCCTTCGGCTCAGGTCATGATCCCAAGGTCCTGGGATCGAGCCCCGCATCGGGCTCCTGGCTCAGCGGGAAGCCTGCCTCTCCCTCTCCCACTCCCCCTGCTTGTGTTCCCTCTCTCGCTGTGTCTCTGTCAAATAAATAAAATCTAAAAAAAAAAAAAAAAGAAGAAAAAAAAAAAAGAAGGTGTGAAGGGCATTTCAAAAACTCAATCAGGCACAGTGAAATGAAACATAACAAGTCTCAAAAGATGTTTATGGTAGGAATAAAAAATGAAAGGACAGGATGGATGCATGGGAGGGAGAAACGGAACTCTAGCAAATAACCAGTCGTGGGCACCTAGCAGCAGTCATGCTATTCGCAAAAAGTTTCCAAGAAACAAAACAGCCACGCCTAAATGCAACTCATTTCTAAGTCACATACGATAGTTGTTTGCCTGTCTATACTCACCAGTGTATCAAGTTGACAGGCTGTGACACCATTAAGACAAACTCACAGCAGAAAACTTTAAAGAGTATACTAACTAACTGAATGGTATGTTATTTTAGAGGTGGGAGACCTGGGCCCAGTGTTTTCTCCATATTCTGAGAACCAACAGCACTAAGTAATACAATGGATGAGCCAAATTAACATATACTGAGTTTCAGAATGCATCATAATTTGGGGTGGGAGGCAACAGATCAACCTTTCTTATGGACTGCTTAGGGTCTCTTTTAAATGTCTCTATACCCTGCATCTCGAACTACCTATGTGAGGGACAGGAAGAACTACAGCATCCTGAAGAAGCCATCCTGGGAGCAAAAAAATGCTGCAGAGAACCTGTATGTGCACTGCCTGAGTGTGCTTACCTGTGCTGGCCTTGTCTCAGGAAGGACAAGCAGCAAACCTGCTCCTGAGAGTTATTTTATTACCTCGTGTATCAGTGATGACATCATGAAGGGACTTGACCAGAAAGCTACTCATCGCTCACTGAACAATTATGACAAAAGCAAATACAATGCTAGAGAATTCAAACCTGAAAACCTCTTTTCCCCAACATGACTTGCCTCCATAAAGCTTTGTCGTGAGCATGACTGGTATCTCTCCATCACACCACAGCGAGACACAGAACTGATATATATACTGCCTCTGGGGGAAAGCACACAATGCAAGCTAGGATTTTCAGGAGCTGCTGATGTGAACTCATAGTAGAGAGTTCTAACAGGAAGGATAAAATCATTGGTTTATGGCCTTGCTAGAATCTGCACATTCACAATCTGGGTTTCCTATGCAAACTCTGAATATATAATTCCTTATAAATTTTTTTTTTAAACTTGTGATGCTTTTTGGCTGAACAGGCTGTGAGGGGAGAAGGAGCAGAGAACACAACCCTCCAAGGTCCTTACCGAGTATTCCGATGAGAGACTCCATCCTCCACACAGCACACGCTCGTCTTCTGGTCTCCAACATCTACAATACATGTGCTGCTTAAACCACTTCCAAAGGTGGCACACACAGACTCCTGATGCACCACAATCCCTGAAACACAAAAGCAGAGGAGCAATCAGCTAGGGAGCAGTAAAGATCCTAAGACAAATCATCAATTAAAGTCTGGGAACCCCTAGGCAATCGTCTAAACACAGCTGATCCTCTCAGAATAAGCATTTCAATAAAGCAGTGAATTAGATTAACTTTGTCAGTAAAAAAGAAAAACAATCTCATTTCAAGTAGATTTCTCTGGAATATCCAGACATACCTGAAAAACCCATCTTCATTAGGATCATATTCACTAATTCTTTCACGTGCTGTTTATTATAGATATCAGGAATTAGCAAGATACATCTATAATACTAAAAAAGAAGAACAAAGAAAAAAAAGAGAAAATGGTTAATACTAAAGTTAGGTCAAAATAAATGTCACTACACTTGTCTTCAGAGAGGATTCTCTCTAAAGGATGACAGCAATGGTTAGAGGGCCAGAACAAAAGCTCAAACCTCTCTGCTATCTTTTAGGTTTAAAGAAAAACAGAAAATATTGAAGCTGTGTGTGTTTTTTCCCCTTTAAATTACTAAAAACCTGTGAAATGGTATCACAACCCCAGATTTCAAGATATACTACAAAGCTATAAAAATCAGAACAGTATGGTACTGGCACAAAAATACACAGATCAATGGAATGGAACAGAGTCCAAAAATAAACCTACACTTATATGATAAACTGATCTTCGACAAAGGAGGCAAGAATACGCAATGGGGACGGTGCTGGGAAAACTGGACAGCTACATGCAAAAGAATGAAATTGGACCACTTCTTACAGCATGCACAAAAATAAACTCAAAATGGGTTAAACTCATAAATGTGAGACCTGAAACCATAAAACTCCTATAAGAAAACATAGGCAGCAAGTTCTTCGACACCACCCCTAATCTTTCTAGGTATGTCTCCTGAGGCAAGGGAAACAAAAGCAAAAATAAACTACTGGTGTTACATCAAAATAAAAAGTTTGCACAGAGAAGGAAATCATCAACAAGGCAACCTACTTAGCTGGGAAAGATATATGCAGATGATATAGGGGCTAATAGTGAAAATATATAAAGAACTAACACAACTCAACACCAGAAAAACAAATAATCCAATTTAAAAAATGGGCAGAGGACCTGAACAGACATTTTTTCAAAGAACACAGACAGATGACCAACAGACACATGAAGAAATGCTCAACATCACTCATCATCAGGGAAATGCAAACCAAAACCACAATGAGGTATCACCTCAAACTGTCAGAATGACTACTATCAAAGAGACAAAAAATAATAAGTGTTGGTGAGGATGTGGAGAAAAAGTGAGAATCTAAATTGGTATAGCCACTGCGGAAAACAGAATGGAGATTCCTAAAAAATTAAAAATAGTAATTCTACTACTGGGTATTGCCCAAAGAAAATTAAAACAGTAATTTGAAAAAAATACATGCACACCTATGTTCACTGCAGCATTATTTACAATAGCAAAGATACGGAAGCAACCTAAGTGTCCGTCAACAGATAAATGGATAAAGGAGATGTGGTACATACATACAATGGAATATTACTCAACCATTAAAAAGAATGAGATCTTGCCATTTGCAACAATATGGGTGGACCTACAGGACCTTATGCTAAGTGAAATAAGTCAGAGAAAGAGAATTACCATACAATTTCACTTATGTGTGGAATCTAAAAAACAAAACCAATAAACCAAAAAAAGCAGAAAGAGAACCATAAATATAGAGATCAAACTGGTGGCTGCCAGAGTGGAGGAGGGAGGGGGATGGGCAACATGGGTGAAGAGGAGTGGGAGACAGAGGCTTCCAGTTATAGAATGACGAAATCATGGGGATGCAAGCTACAGCATAGGAAATGTAGTCAACGGTAGTGTAACAGCACTGTATGGTGACAGACGGTAGCTACACTTGTGGTGAGCACAACATTACGTACAGGGTTGTCCAATCACTGTGTCGTACACCTGAAACTAATGTAACATTGCGTGTCAACTATACTTCAATTGAAAAACAAAACAAAACCTGGTGAAATTAAAAATAAGACAACAAATGTGAACTGAAAAAGGTCCAAAGAGAAGGCATAAACATGAGCAAGCTTGCTGGTTGCTGAGCAGTAGATAGGGACACCACAGAAACAAACACAGTAAGAAAAAGAAATCACCAGAGGTGAAGTCAGTGAAGAAGGAAAGCTCGCCTAAACACCTTAAGGCTGAGAACGCTTCAAGGACACTAGATTACAAGCAATCCAGTAATGTGTACTTTTACTGATCAAGAATCTTAAAGCCAATCCAAGTAACTGGGAATTTTAGCTCACCTTTAAATCTTTCAGGGGGATTTCCAAGTATTTTTGGATTGCCTGAGACCATATTACTTCAATATCCGCCAGAACAGCTGTAAGGGAGCCCCCAGGTCCCGGGTGAATATTTAACTGACCTCTTCTGATAGGCCAGTGAATATTGTAACAGTCCAATGGATTAACGTACAAGGCCTAGAAAAGACGGGGAGATGAATACATTGTTAAAATTTCTGTTGGGTGTTTTCTGGATTCACATTAAAAAATCTAAGGCCAGAGTATGATTAAGATTTGCTGACTATTCCAAATGTTGAGAGTGGAGTATCTAATATCCCAGGAGCCTGTGTGAGTATCTGGGCCCGCAAGGAAGATTATGAATTCTAGGAAACAACTAGAACTGGATGGCGCTGAGAAGTTCCCTACCTCTTCTCCCACCAAAAACTCCGGGTGATGAGATGTGTTTGTCCACTTATTTCCAGAACAGTGATCTAAAATTGCAGGTCGCATCTGCTTGTTGTAGGAGCGTGCCTGAAACAAAGGAACACCAGAAAAGTCTCTGAAATTATGTAAGAACAAAAGAAGAAAGGAGAAATGTAGTATGAGTCCTCTTTTCTCCTCTCTCATAGACCAGATACAGTAGCAAAATTTAATCACAAATCCTAAATATTTGGCAAAATACTGACTGGTCACATAAAGATTCTCTTGACCTTTTCCAAAATTGTGATTTTTCCCGTGGTTTTAATATCTATGCTGTGATTCATAGCCAGTCCAAAATTAATACTGCACTCTGTTTAAAGCTGAATATACATCTACATATCATACCAACTCATGTCCATTTCTAAGTATTTTTTATTATATTAAAATGGCAAATATAGTAAGAATATTGCTTCCCACCTGATCCTGGGATTGTACACTTAAGACTCTCAGGTAAACTATAAATTTTATCAACCTGCCACAAGAAACACCATCTTTTAAATTACTCAGCTTGCCCAAGCACTTGTGACATTCGTTTGCATATTCTGTAGCTGGTTATGAATGGTTTTTCTCCTTTTTTTAAGGAAATCCCATCTTTAATTTGCATAATGAAATCAAGAGAGCACATGAATAGCACTTATGACAAAACAGCAGTGACAGAATGAATCTGAAGAAAGAGTTAAGACTGAACCTGTTCAGGGGACACGGGAATCCGTCTTGTACCATTTGACATCTTTTTAGACCATATTGCTTGATCCACCATTTTAAGGCCATTTTGTCTTTGTTCATTACTCTCTGGTTTCTGGGGGGAGGGAGGGAGTGAAAGATGAGAAGCACAAAGGATTTAGTAAAAAGAGAAAGCAATGTGGCAAACTACTGATTTAATCCATCAAGAGGAAATGCTCCCTCATAAACAAGTAGCAGCATTTCCTTAATCTTTGCCATATGTATCAATCTTAAGAATTCAAAGTAATCTTTTTATTCTTTATAAATAAAGAAGTCAGAAAGGAACCCTCACCATAAACCACCTATTTGCAAAAATCTATAACCTCAAGTGAAGTTTAAGTGATAAAATTGTTAATGGCACTAAGCACTGGAGAGCTACTTAGTATTTACAAGTATTTTAGAGACTTTTCCAAACACCTACATAATTCTCCTATTTACAATTTTGTAACAATGTTATATTCACTTGGGTTATTTTGTTTATTCAGCAGGTATTCAAGTCCCTGTGACATTGTAAAGAACACATCTATAAATATCTCTACGGAAAAGTTACTGTTTTCTATCAACTTTTACTCCTGAGATTTATGTAGACAGGTAGAACTATAAGATCCAAAGATAAAAATGGATTTAGACTCTTATATCCTCAAGTTACACTTAGATTAGAAATGGACATAGGCAGTCTTCCAGTTATGCTAAAAAGTGGAACCCTAAACCTTACTAACAGAAGTACAGAAACTTCAAGTTCCTAAAACTATCTTTCATCTAAAACTTAAATGTGGATTACAATGCAATATGCATATTTTAACACCTACCATGAAAAATTTTTCTGATAATTACCATCTGCAAGGTAGGATAAAGTAAATGCTAACTGCAAGGATACATACAGTCCTGCCTTTGAATTATAATTTGATCTAAGATTGTAGGAAGTGATTATAACAATTCAATTTGCTTATGGATTAAAAATACGAACTCAATATAAACTATAAGTATCTGGAAGAGAAAAATACGGCAGTTAGTTAAGAGGCCTTAATGCATCATTTTAAGTGAGTGACAATTCTCTATCTTCCATTAAAAATCACCTTCATCAAACCCAATTCATATTGACGGATTAAAAAATTTTGATTTGCTTTCGTCAGAATTATTTCTTTACAATCTAAAACCACTAGCTCAAATGAAAAATGCTATTTGTAACCCTGAATGTTATTATTTTAAAACACATTAAAGCTATGAAGATGTTAATTCAAGTACACATAGTATACGTGAATGTCTAAGCTCCCCCAAGGAAACAACCTTGGGCTTTCTCTCCAGATCCTCCATTTCTGACTTACATTTAGTCCTTCCCTTAGGAGCCAGTTGTCCTTATATAGTGGCTGCCCTTGTTGTTTGTGTCTTCGTGCAATGACATGAGGAATGCTAGCAGGAAGTGTGTCTGTGGCTCGACCAATCCTTAAGGTTGTTGAACCTGGATGTATGACAACAATGAAGTTGCTCTGGATTTGCTGCAAATATAAAACACAGAAGTGTGACCTTAGTAAATAATATACAGGTAACAAGTTAAATAACATACAGGTAGCAGGCTAGACTAAGAAGTTAGTTTCCTGTAATGACTATCAGACTCACAGGTATCAAAATAATTCAGCTCTTTGAGAGGCACCCAATTATTGCTCCCTGCCTGAATGCAAACTCAGTTCGTATTTCTGTGCTCCCAGCATCTGACTCACACTACACAGGTCAACATCTGTTTAAATGAACGAAACCATAATTATCCAATGCAAGTTAATCTACAATTACCGAGAATTTCTGTGCCAGGTATCGGTGGAGGGGGGGTTACAATGGTGACCAAGACAAAATCCTGACCACGAGGAACTTTCAGTTTACTAGGGGAAACAGAAAAGGAGTAAGTGTAGGGAATACTATGCCTAGCGAAGTGCAAGCTAAATCTGAATCACCTAAAGATGCTTGTAAATAAAAAACTAGACTCTAAGCCTCCAGTACAAATTTTCCGATTCAGAATTTCCAGGGAGGGAGCCTAGAAATCTGCAACTTTCAAAAGTTCCTGAGGTGATCAGTATGATCACTCAGGTTTGATAACCACTGGTTGAACAGGTTAGGGGAGAAATTCACGTAAGCACAGAATTATTGTTTTGTAATGCTGGAAAATAACGCTTTATACATCAACCACTTCTGAGTGTGCGCATAAACCACATTTTGGTCATTGTTTTTAAAACACTTTACCCCTTGTTAGTTCTGTGCTATTCTTCTAATCTGGCAAAAGTTTGGGGTTAAAATGCCAGAGTTCACAATTCTGTCCTCATAGGTCAGAAAACTTTGCTGTATTCCACAATCCATTCTTGGGAAATGGTGAACAAGAAATGACAAAGCAGCACATATCAGGACAGGGGAGTGATTACTGTGGGCTTTATTTTTAGATGGTAATTGTTTCAGATCTATAATTTGCAAGGAGGGGCAGAACATAATCTGAACTATTGGGGGAATCTTTACCTCGTGAACTTGTTGAGGGACCCGGAGTTTCAGTAGAGAGAAGGGGAAGAAGGGATGCTGACGATCCCTGTGACAAAGGATCCCTCTGTGGAGAACCACCATTCCTGCACGACTCCTTAGCCTGCACCTACTCTGCCCTGCCCTGTCCTTGAGCTACAGTTGTGTGTTCTTGCATGTCTCCATTTAAAACACTTCCATAGCTTGCCCATAAGATAAAGTCCAGAACCTGTGAGATCAAGATCCTGTCTACTTCTCTAGCCTTACTTGAGAACCACCTCCTTTCCGGTCTCTTTAATCTTCCCAACCTAGATCTCTCTTGATTTCTTAACACACCATGCTGACTTCTAGGTCTTCACACAGGTAACTCTCTTTGCCTGCCACATCCTTTCTCCCTGGTAAATCTTATTTCTCTCTTTAGTTCTGAAGTTAAATGTCACTAGAGTAGATTTGCTTATCCCCCTGCAATATAATTTTCATGGCACCTGTCATGCTTGTAATTATTTACTGTCTGCCCTCCCAACAGACAAAAACCTCCCTGTAAGAAGGGATCACTTCTGTCTTGTTCACTACTCTATGCCCAGTGCAAGGGACACAGGAGCCTAGGAGGTGTTTGCTGAATGCACCTCTTTCACGCGGTTGGCATGATGTTAAATAGTACTTCCAAAGCTTTTCTGTGCTATGGCAGACATCTGCCCAGTAGGTTGGGGTAAAAAGAGGAAGCTGCTTGCCGTCAGGGATACTTGTACCTCATTTCCAGCACACAGGTTGCAGCACAGTGAGTGGAAAGCTCTGGGGTTAGTAATGGCAGTTTTCCAAAGTGTAAACAAATATTTTTTAATAATTACATACTTATTTTAACACATCAGGAAAAATAGCCAGTACACCCCACAAATCATTTCCCGAATACTAATGCTTAAATAAGACTGAGTAAAAAAGTTATTAAGCGAATAATGGATATGAAAAAGCCACAGAGAATATGGCAAAACTAAAGGGTGTCCTACAACTGACTGAGGTTAAGGAAATGCTGCTACAATGATTAAGGGCCCAGGCTCTGGATTCACAGACCTGGCTTCAAATTCATACTGCGCCACTTCTTTGCTCTGGACGAAGTTCCTACCTCATAGAGTTATTGTGAGGATTAAGTTAGTTAATCATGTAGCTAGGAGTCTCGCGAGCTCTTTCAAAGTTCTCCACTGCCTTCCAGAAGAGAGCAGGCTCTTTGGCTTTAAGACTCTCACGATAGGCTTCACTAAGATCTCCAGTGTCACCTCTTGCTCCTTCTTCCTTACTTCCAAACATCCTGATCACCAAAATTTCATATCCTCTCCTGGCCCAGGTCTCTTCCACACTGTTCTCCTGCCCTGAGATTCCCCCTGGCTAAGTCCTAATCATTCTTCAGGTCTTGGTCCTGAGGTCACTTCCTTTTAAACCGTCCCAGGCCATCAGGGCCAGAGGAGGTACCTGCTGTGTGTGCCCAATACTCCCCTATGGCCTTCTGCACTAGCCCATTGCACACCATGCCCTAATACCTGCTGCCCCACGCCCAACTGTGAGCTCTACCCTCCTGCCTCCCACTCACAGAATGAGAGAATCCTAGAGGGTGGGAACCGGCAAGGCCCTTAAAGACCATCCAGTCGGCTCCCTCAACTAGATGGGTGGAGAAACTGAGGCCTGTGCAACAGTAAGAACCACCCTCGGGGTTTACCGGGACCGCCAGGGGGCTCTACCTCCTACAGCTGCCTGGCCAGTTGGGTGTTACCCTTAACCCATCCATCAGTGAGAGGCTGCCTCAGAGATGTCCAACATGAAAATTCTGAGCATTTCAATGCCTCCTTACTTTTGCTGTGAATTTGCCCATTTTCCTACGGGAACGGTGATTTTTTTTTCACTGATCAGAAAGAATACACACACACAGACACACACACACACACACACACACACACACACACAGGTCCTTCGCCTGCCATGCAACCACAATTTTTTTCTGGTTAGTAGGATTTACTCTTGTTCTGGTTTTGACACACAAACTCTTCATGTCTATTCAGACAGTCGTCTGCCTTTTTTCCTAGCGTTATGCTTGAACTGGACTCCACTACCTGAGGTTTCCTTCACAAAGGAAAACGCCTGTCCCGCCAACTGTCCCTGCCCGGTGCTAACTCTACCTGCGGTCACTGACACCCCACGGCAGCTTGCAAGGTAGGCGAAAGCCCGGTCCGGGTTCGGCGGCGGGCCGGGGAGGGAACTACCCGGGAACCAGCCACCACAGCGTGGGGGACCGGAAGCCTCGCGTCGCCGCCTGCTTCCCCTCCCCCGCCCGGCCGGAAGGCTCTCACCGAGACCCGCCCCGGTACCGCGCCTCACCTCCTGCAGCGACTCCGGCACCAGCGCGGGCACAATGGGTCGTTTCACGCCGCGCTGCTCTTTCTCCTTCTCCCCGCCCTTCTCCTTCCCGTTCTCCGCGTCCCCCTTCTCCGCCTGGGTCATCTCGGCCGCGGACGCCTACCGGCCTCCACCCTCAGGGACACGCCGCACCCGCCCGAGCTGGAGGGCCCCCGCGCACGCGTACCCTCCCAGCTAGCTGCCGGGCAACCAAGATGGCCGCCGGGCAGCCGCCCGGGAGACTTCCAGGAAGACGGAGGGGCGGAGCCGCCCGGAGGAGGAGGACGGGGCGGGGGTGGGGCGTGGATGGGTGGATGTTGCTGTGATTGGTCCTGGCGGTAGCATGCCCACAGCTGACTTGTTTTTATTTTGAGCGCTTACGGAGGAGCAGCCGGTACCAGCCGGCGCTTCGCTCACACCTGCCTGTTCCTGGCTTCCCAGACCCCGTACATACTCCTAGTTCTCGTACTGTGCTGGTTATGCTCAGTACAGCCTCTGACGTTAAGGAGTTCTTGAGTTAGGGCGCCTTACTCCACACCCCTTGGATGACTTTATCCAGTTTCATGGATTTACATATGAAGATAACTCCCAAATACGTGATTCCAGTCTGGAAGTCTCCCTGAGATCCAGACTGATAACCAACTGCCCATTTGGTATCTCCATTTGGATGTCCACAAGGCACTGCAAATTTAAATGAGCCCAAACTGGAACTCTTGATCCGCCCTCCCCCCTACCCCAAACCCTACTGCCACTTTCACCATCTCAGTAAATACGTTTGATTCTTCAGTTGTCCGAACTATCGGCAAATTCTGTAGTCGTCAAAATATATCTTCAATGAATCCACTTCTCCATTCCTACTGCTACGACTTAGCCCAAACTACTATCATCTCACCTGGACTACAACAGCCTCTTAAACCAACACCGTACTTGTCCTCCTGCAGTCTGTTCCTAATTCGGTTGCCCAAGTGTCAAGTTTTAAAGCATGTAGTTAAGACAACCAGTACTATACACCCAGCACTCCATTTAATAACACCAATGAGTTATCTCAAAAATTAAACCCATGCTTTACTGTTTCCCCTTGCTCATGGAACAGAATCTAAACTAATCATAGCCTAGAAAGCCATTCCTAATCCAGTCCCTGCTACATCTCTAAATTCACTTCATCTCTCTCCTTCTGTTGGCATTTCCAGTGACACATTCTCTCAGCTTCTCAGAAATGCCAAGCCCTTCCCATCATTGAGCCATCACTCACATTGCCCCCCTTGCCTTGGGTGTTCTTCCCTCAGCTGGCTCATTCTCGGCCTGTCTGAACTCCAATGTCACCTCAGAGAAGCCTCCCCGTTATCTTATCATCGAAGCAGTAATTAGGTCTGTACTTAACTTGCCAGCTGTTTCCCACACGACAAAGTAGGCTCTGTGAGGAGGAACTTTGTCTTATTCACCACTGTTATCTTCAGCACATAGTAGGCGCCCAATAAGCATTTGTGGATTAAATACTGCTGAATGAAGAATCCCTTGAAGTAGGAATTTAATCCCCACTTCACAGATGAGTACACTGGGATAGAATGACATAACTTACTCAAGAGCATAAGCTACTGAGCAGCAAAGACAAGATTCGAACACAAGAGGCTACTTTCTGCCCTACAGCGGTCCACCTCATGTTCAGAGTGAGAGAGCTAAATATTGGAGGCAGTCAGGACTATAGAATAGTCCTAAGAAGTGTCCTGCAGAGGAGTTGGGGGGAAGGGCGGGGATCATGAATCACACGGACAGAGAAGCCATCATGTCCTTGAGACTCTGCCCAGGTCCTCCCTATTTCAGCCTTAGGTAATTTGACAGAATGACTCTGCCATTCACTAGCCATATAATCACAGAACTTTGCTGATCCCTTGTATGTTACCTGTGTAATGCAATTATCATCTACCTACTGTAGTGTGTCAGAATTAATATGTAAAAGATGTCTGACACACTTGAGTGATCACTAAACTGTCTCTATTATCCTTAACCTGAAAATCGTCTTATAATTTCCCCTTTCCTTATGTTTGAAGATAAGTATCTCATGTCACTACATCTCCATCTCTTGGCAAAGAGGGTTGAATAAATACTTCCAAATAAATGTAAGGGCACCTCAGCAGCTCAGTCGGTTAAGCATCTGCCTTCAGCTCAGGTCATGATCTTGGGGTCCTGGGGTTGAGCCCCATGTTAGGCTCCCTGCTCAGTGGGGAGTCTGCTTCTTCCTCTGTACCACCCACCACCTGCTTGTGTGCTCACTCACTCTCTCAAATAAAACTTAAAAAAAAAAATGCTTTTACCTGAACACTTTGGTTCAAAGACTGTTAAACGCAAAGCAAAATTATCTGTATTATTCATTTTTCCAACAGATATTTCAGTGCCTATTACGTATAGTCACTGTTCAAAGCACTGGGGTAAAAAAGACAAAATCCCTAACCTCATAGAGCTTCCATTCTAGTGAAAGAATATGAGAGTTACCAACTATTCATGGGGGTGAAGGCTAACAGGCAGTATCTTAAGCAATGATTTAGAATTCAAATTTGTCAAGATAACACAAAAGTCTACGATTTTAAAGACCACCTAGCCAATCTTCATTTTGTAGCTCAGGTGTGTTGGTTACAACTTTATAATTACCCTGATAGTTATATTTGGTAGTAAATCCGATTCACAGGACAAATATGTTTCAAGATAAAATTGTATGCATACTACTGGAATAAAAACAATGTGATTTATTTATAAATGAGAACAAATTAGCAACGAATACTATTTCAGAAGTTAAAAAGGTGACACTTATTGTCCTGAATACACAACCTTTTATTTTTCTTCAAATCTGGAGTTCTGAATTATACAAAGATGAGAAGTCAAGTTTTGTAACCTAAAAATATTTACTTATTAAAACTATATTAATACGTTCATAAACTATACAAAAAAGATGAGACAAACATGTGCATTTATAGAACTGCATGTCAGTCATGCCAGATCCCTGGGGAGGGAACTCCCAGCACAACCTCATTCGTCTGTGAGGACACAGAGCAATCCTTGTTCAGGCATACACATTCAATTCCTTGTCCAGCATGGTCAGCGCTCTATTTCTTCATGGTTTCCCTCTGTTATGAATGTGCATGTCCAGTTGTCTGCTTCTTAGAGCAGACATTTACCTAAAAGAAAGTGTTATATCATTTACTAGTTATTTTAATTTAGATCTGCACCATAAAAATCCAACAATCATTTTTTAAAGCCTTTTTTCAAAAGACACTTTGATAATAAAATTCAATAAGTTTTTCAAGGGTTAAGATATACATGTTTTTCCAAATAACATGTCTGAATAATAACAAAATATTGGGTAACTTTTCCTAAAGAAAACTTCCCTAAGAAGATATTTTCAAAATGAAAATCTCTGCAGAGTAATTTCAGATTTTAAGTTACCTTCCTCATCCACCAGCCATTGGAGGAGGACTAGGGCCACGTAGATGATTAATTCGACCCATTCTTCTGGGAGGGTTGCCTGGTGGCCTAATAAAAGAAAATTTTAATTTCTACTGTTTAGTAGACATCAAGTGGTTCCTTTCAAACACTCAACTAGACCCTTTGCTTTATCTAAAATAGGAACTACCAATTAGGTCAAGAGTTGAGAAAATTCAAATACTTATAGGGACCAGACACTTAATGCACTGAGAAAAGTGAGTCAAGCAAGGAATTGTGAGGACCTTAACAGTACTTCCTGTAAATAAATGCCCAACTGAAACCCAGCTCCATGGAAATGCAAGCCCAACCCCGTGCTGCTTGATCTTCTCTGGTCTTCTTTAGCAGTAGGAATCCAGATTCTAAAGTGAAATCTCTAGATTTAATGGTGGTTATCAGTTTTCAGTCTCTATTTAAGACTTTTCCTATAGGACATTTGATAAACATTTTAGCTTTGTCAAATTGACTCTAATTATCAAATCAGAGGCAACTTGACTTTATTTACAGTAATGCATTAATTTTGTGAAACAGAATTTAAACCTTTTATTTCCATTAGCCTATGTCTATCCATCTATAATATTTAACTTAATTAAAATTACAGAGTGGTAAAAATATCTATTATCAATTTAAGGGGCGCCTGGGTGGCACAGAGGTTAAGCGTCTGCCTTCGGCTCAGGGCATGATCCCGGCGTTATGGGATCGAGCCCCACATCAGGTTCCTCCGCTATGAGCCTGCTTCTTCCTCTCCCACTCCTCCTGCTTGTGTTCCCTCTCTCGCTGGCTGTCTCTATCTCTGTCAAATAAATAAACAAAATCTTTAAAAAAAAAAAAAAAAAAGCTATACCCTCTTCCATCATCATATCTGGAATCAGAGGAGTTTCCATAGCCTCTTCTCTTTTTCACATCTTGCTGAAGCAGTGTCTTGAAACTGAAACAAGGGGCAAAAAACAAAAATACCACTTTCAACATTATAAAATGTACTTCCATAGTCTCAGTTATGTTTGTGAGCAGATGTCTACACCAACTTAGTTCCAACCTCACATTTCTCGAAGCTAGCTGGACAACACCATGTAGCACATGTCTATACAGGTGCTATGTTCTGGGCCAAAGTCACCATTCCTTGTCTTTCTTACATGCTCATAACTCTCCCTGACAGTGTCTAGGAATGACTCTGAAACCAAAGCCATCCCCAACTTCCTTCCTCCACTCTATCAGCTGAAAGGCCTCAGAGTCTGTTTTTACAGCATTGCACATTTATTTCCCCCACATTTCTCCTGCCAACAGCCTACCTAATGTTACCTTGCTGAGGGAAAAGCCTAGGATGGTGTGCCAGAGGCACAGGGCTTCTAGGAATCCATCTGAATGGAATTTTCTTTACTTGTGGAGGGGGAAGAATTTAAGTTAAAACAATATTTTTAAAAAAACAATAGGGAGTAAGTAGGTAAATATGTGAGACTTTAAGGAAGTTTTGCACTGGGGAATGTAAGGCCCCTCTGTCCCACTGTATTTTTCTCCAGAACCATCTCTTCCATTTTTCCCCCCGTTCTACTTATGCTACATGCAGCCATCAGATTAATCTTTTTAAATCACAGCAACAATCCAATTAAGTATAAAGATCACAGTCTGCTATTCAAACTTCTCTGCCATCTTTCCTGTGTTTCTTCCACCTGGAGTAACTTCCTCTGATGTCCACCTCCCACAATCATACCCAGCCCAATACCCACTGTAATACGAATTAAAGTCAATGAAGGGAGGGGCAGTCTCCCACATCTCTGCATCATTGCAGTTCTCTGCCATGTGACATTCAAATATATATATATATATATATTCTCAAACTTAGCATGAGTAAGACTAGTTAACAGTTTTCACAAAACAAACACCATGGGAAAGACCAAAAGATGCATTTAACTAAGAATTGCTTGAAATCATGGTAAAGTTTAAATCTTCATCTCCTGCATCAATTCCAACAATTTTAAAAAACTGCACATACACACTAAAGCTGAAACAGCAAGAGAAAGTGAGTCACTGTCATTTGGCATTAAAATAGGGAGGCCTGGCTCCATAGATGCAGACTGAAATGATTACCACCAAGGCTAAGCCACAGCCAAGCTACGTAACTCAACTATCATATTCATACTTGTCAGATGTTTGGGGCAGCTTTACCACCACAAAAGTCTTCATTTCCCTTAGCAAAGCTAATTAAAAAAAAAAAAAAAATTAACTGTTTTGGAAAAGCTCAGTTTAAGAACCTCAACATAATGTACCTAATGTACTTCTGTTAAATTATAAGGGCTATTAAGAGCACTGGTAACACTTACAACAAAACCACGAACTCTGCTATTCCCCAGAAGAAATCTGTTATCAAAGATAATCTCCATGGGGACTGACTCCGGCTGTCCAACACTTGTCCTACAGACAAGAAAAAAGAAACTTCAGTTAGTACTACAAATCCCTGACACGAGATGTATTACAATTAATCACTTAGGGGACCATAAATCTCAGTTTTCAACTTGCTCACTATTCCAGATGGCCAACACAAGGAAAGATTTTTAGGTGTGCATCCTTCTAAAGAAGGGTTCAGGGAAGTAAAGCTCTATGACGTAGGCGTCATTCTTTCAGTATGTCAAATGTTTTCCTATGTTCCTAATTTGGTGACAATTCAAGTATTTTTTTTTCTTTTTAAATTGCGGTAAAATATACATTAAAAAATTCCCATTTTAACCATTTTTTAAAAAGATTTTATTTATGTATTTGACAGAATAGAGACAGCCAGCGAGAGAGAGAACATAAGCAGGGGGAGTGGGAGAGGAAGAAGCAGATTCCCAGCGGAGGAGCCTGATGTGGGGCTCGATCCCATAACGCTGGGATCACGCCCTGAGCCGAAGGCAGACGCTTAACGACTGCGCCCCCCAGGCGCCCCCCATTTTAACCAATTTTAAGTGTACAGGTCTACGGCATTAAGTACATTGACACTGTTGTACAACCATCACCTTTATCCATCTCCAGAACTTCTTTTTATCTTCCCCCAACTGAAACTCTGTACCCATTCAAAGCTAACTCCCCTCTTCTCCCTTCCCCTATTTCCTGGCAACCACCCTTTTACTTTGTCTCTATTTGACTGCTCTAGGAACCTCATATGAGGAATCATACAGTATGCTTACTTGATGACAGGCTTAGGTCTTCTTGTCTCATCCACGTTGAAGATGTGTCAAACTTCCCTCTTTTTTAAGGCTGGCTAATATTCCCTCGTGTGTATATACACCACATTTTGTTTATGCATACATCTGTTGCTGGACACTTGGGTTGCTTCTACCCACTGGCTGTGAAGTATGACAGTAAGTCATGCTATGAAGCACGAATCTCTGTTTATTCAAGTATTTTGAGGAAACAAATGGAATGAGTGAATATAAAAGAATATTCACACCACTTGCACTTCCCTAAATGTGAAAATATTTCTTTTCACCTGCAAAGTCTCTTTCCTGTATAAAAAAAGTTGTTTATATACACTTTTAAAAATCCTTACAATTATGCTAAAACTTCCATAAATCAAGAGAGTCTGGGTGTTCTAAGTACTGAAGAGAATTTGCCTTGTTCATTAAAATAACCACTATTTTTCTGTAATTCCACTGTAATGGGATGCTGTTGATTGTAATTATGGATTCGTTTTTTTTTTTTTTTTAAGATTTATTTACTTGAGACAGAGAGGGAGAGAGGGGGAGAGAGCACATGCACACACTGGGGGGGCAGGCAGAAGGGACAGAGGAACAAGCAGACTCCCCACTAAGCAGGGAGCCCAACGCTGGGCTCAATCCCAGGACCCCGAGATCATGACCTGAGCTGATTTTAAGAGCCAGATGCCTAACTGACTGAGCCACCCAGGCGCCCCTATGGACTCCAGCTTTATCTTAAGCACAAATGAGGATCTGTTTTTCAAACCACTAAATAATGGAAGCTACAACATGAAGTTAATGCTCTAGAGTTTTTCTGCCTTGAGAATTAAGAGGTCAGAATATTTTGGGAGAAGAGCTGTCAACCACCTCTCCTCTCCACTTTCTCAAAGGCTTCACCACACACTCACCTCCACCCCCTCAGTCAGGGTCTACAATTCCTCTTTCTTTGACTGCCTTACTTTCAAAGAGCCACTTGGACCTGAGCTCTCAATAGAGCTATTGACAAAAAAGGGATACACTTCAAGACAGAGCGTGGGTGACACACGTGGTTCTGCCTCTTACTAGCTCTGCTTCATTGGCTGATGCGATATTTTCCTGCTCTGAGAAAAAGTATTCCAAGGCTAGTCATCATTTAGGATTGCTGAAGAAAAAGTCACGTGACAAAAATGTTTCATCAACTGTGAAGTGCTGATCAATTCCACCCTTCCAAGAGAGACCTAACTAGAACACATCAATTCCTTCTTTGTGACTCTGAAGAAACTTTTGTGTGCACTTGCATTGTTCTGTCTTGCTTTTAGCACTTTTCCCTCCTACTTTCTGAAGGCAGAAACCTCCCCTTCCAATATCTACAGAGGAAAATAAGTTGCTTGGATGTAACTGGCATTTCTCCACTATAAAAGTGAGATAAAGGCTTTAATAGGACCTTTATGTTATTCATGTGGATCCCCCATTGAGTAAGAGACAAGGAAGCTAGGTCAGGAGATAGGTGGGGGGCTACTGCATCAGGCTCAAAAAATTACAAAAATGTGGAGGTATAAGGAAACCAGAGATAAGGGAACAAACCAGACCATCCTGCCCTAGGTGTCAGAGGTGGGGTCTTGTTGTAACAGCTGCTTGTGACCAACAAAGAATTACTGGACCCTAAAAAGGAAGTAAGCCATTGAAGATATTATCACTAGTCCTTACTCAATGGTGCTATCAACAGAGATGTTAAAAGGATTTAAGTTGCCTGGTTAGCTTTCTATAAAAGACCAACCCTGGAGGCCCTCAGTAGCAGCCCTGTCCCGGCCCTCTCACTCCTGAGAGCTTTTTCTGTATCCTCACTTAAAAAACTCTATCGCTGGGGCGCCTGGGTGGCTCAGTCGTTAAGCGTCTGCCTTCCACTTAGGGCGTGATCCTGGCGTTCTCGGATGGAGCCCAAGTCAGGCTCCTCCGCTGGGAGCCTGCTTCTTCCTCTCCCACTTCCCCTGCTTGCGTTCCCTCTCTCGCTGGCTGGCTCTCTCTCTGTCGAATGAATAAATAAAAATCTTTAAAATACTCTATCGCTTTACTCACTCTTTGTCCGAGAGATTCATTTTTCAACTTGGTGAGACAAGAACCTCACTCTGCCACTTCACTATGACAATGCATACACAGGAAGACATACTAAAAAGAATTACTCAATAATGCATAAATAGAAGCTGCCAGCCTTACCCACAAAGGATATAACACAAAGTCTGCAAGTGCCCCAAATAAGAAACTTTTATGCTTTTGTGTAGTGTCCATCAACCTACTTGTTTAAAAGATTTTTTTTTTTTTAAAGATTTTATTTATTTATTTGACAGAGAGAGAGACAGCCAGCGAGAGAGGGAACACAAGCAGGGGGAGTGGGAGAGGAAGAAGCAGGCTCCCAGCGGAGGAGCCTGATGTGGGGCTCGATCCCAGGACCCTGGGATCACGCCCTGAGCCGAAGGCAGACGCCCAACGACTGAGCCACCCAGGCGCCCCTGTTTAAAAGATTTTTAATTGGACGAGGATAAGGGGAGACATTCTGAAGTGCAGAGAAATGCAAAGTGCACTCAGAAGACTTCTCACTCATCACCTTAATCCTCTCTGAAGATAAACAGATGATTCAAATACAACAAGCACCTAGCTCCAATAATCCTATTCATACAGATTGCCAATCAAGGCATTGATTCCAGCTGAGTCAAACAGGTGGGCAGTTTTGGCACTGGTCTGACCCAGTCATATTGTGTCGTCCTTTCCCAGACAGGTGGGTTTTTTTTGTTTTTTGTTTTTTTTAAGATTTATTTATTTGGAGAGAGAGAGGGCGAGCGAGCAGGGAGTAGGAGCAAAGGGAGCGAGAATTCCAAGCCGACTCCCCCACTGAGCGCGGAGCCCCCGGCGGGGCAGATCCCACCACCCCCAGATCATGACCTGAGCCAAACCAAGTGTCCGATAATGCTCAACCGACTGAGCCACCCAGGCACCGCCACACACTTTCTTTGTGGAGTCACTGAATTAAGTCACTCTCAGATTCTCTCCAGGAAGTTACCTTGTTCCTACAGGGGGCGGTGCTTCTTCCTGTGCCCCCTGGAATTAGGGCAAAAAAAAAATTACGTGTATGACTAGCTACCTACTCCTGGGGGCGAGGGAGGGGGAAGGGAAGCCTATCCTATGTATTTAATTCTCCTTATACATTACAGAGAAAGACCGTCTAGTCGATAACAGCAAGGACGCTGACAACAGTCACCCCGCTCGGAACCCGACTGAACCATTAACTACCTTAGTGATGCTCGGCAACCCACTGGACCTAGCCGCGCTTCAGAATCTCCGCCCCTAAAACGGGATAACAACTGCCTGAACAGGGCTGCTGTAGAGACTGAATGGGTTGATAGCGAAAAAGTTAAAACAGCGCCCCAGACACAGGCGCTACGCAGACAGACGGTGTTAACCCTATTGTCATCACCAGCTAAGGACACGGGCGCCCGAGAGCAAAGACCACGTTGGCAACACCCACAATCAGAAGGTGGGCGAGGGCGCCGGGCGGCCAACACCGTCGTCACCACCGGGACCTCGGCCCCCGCCTACGGGCTCAGGGACGCTCGGCTGACGCGGCGCAGGACCGACCGACTACGCGAAAGCCGCGCAGAGCCGGCGAGAGAGGATGGAAGAAACCCAGGTCCGGCCACCCAGGCCAGCGGCCGCCCCCGAAGACACGACAACTCACCGTTCGAGATGTAAACCATCTTCGCCCCTTGTCCCAAGCTGCCGGAGCGACTGAGGGGCTTTGCCCCTCTCGGCCTCGGTACCGCCCTCTGCGCCCCGCCCTTGAACGTCACAGACCACGGTTAGACCAACCGGCGACGGAGAAAGGAGGTGGACGGAACCCATTGGCTGCTGGGAGGGACACGCACACGACTGCCGTTTTTTTGCGTCGTCACGCTGGCGACTTCCCGTAGAGCGAGGGCTGCTGGGCCGGTGACCGGAAGTGACGTTTGGGATTTAACCCGTAAGCGAGCGCTTGCTTGTCTCCTTTTGGTGTTGAGCTTGAAGAGTTTTCTAGTTGCTTGATGGGCCCAGCGTCGGGAAGGCGAAGCTCTGCATGTGCAATGTCTTGAAGAAGTGCTGGCAGGAGGAAGTCCTGAAAATATTCCAGAAGTGGTGTTATTTGAGGGTGTGTAGGGCAGTGCCTTCGGCTGAGGCGGTGACCAAACCCTTAGGAGCTTTATTGTCCTGTTTTAGGAATGCACAGACACCCTCTAGATGTGTTCATCCTTTGTAAAACCAGTGTTTCTGCTCTTGGTTCACCAGAAGCGAATGGAATTATTAGCTCTTGTGAGGCAACCGTGAAAAATAAATCTGTAGGGCGAGACCGTTCTGTTATTGTTTTTTATTGATGGCCGCATGTTGATCTCATTCCTGTCTCAAGGCCTTTGTACTTGGCTGTCCTACGCGAAGTCCTAATGGCTGTGACCCTCCCTTCCCCGCCAAGTCCCGAGTGCTCAAGCCTGGTGTCAGCTTGAAAAGGTTACATTTTGCACTTAATAGTGTTGGTTAAGATTTTAAGTATGTCCTAGAACATTTAATTTAATGCTGACTTTTGGGGGAGCATTAATGTGACTGCTAGAAAATTTAAAATTACATATTTGGCTTGTATTTATGGTTCACATTATATTTCTTTTGTATGCTGCTGGTCTAGAATGAAGATACTGGCCTGGCACAGAAAGGCTCTCAGTAAGTATTTGTTGAATAAATGAATGAATGGTCTTAATACTTGCTAATATTTTAGTATGTGTGCTGCCAATGTCAGCATGATAATGAATGATACTTACACAGGCTTTACTATGTGTCAGACACTGTTCTATGCACTTTCCATGTATTAGTTCATTTAATCCTTACAATAACAATAATGATAGCTAACATTTATACAGCACTTACCCTGCGCCATGCAATATTGTAAGTGCTTTTTGTGTATTATTAATTCATTTAAACTTCAACCTTATCAAATGGGTTCTACTATTATTCCCATTTTACAGGTGAGGAAACCGAGGCATAAATAGCTCAAGTGACTTGCCCCAGGTCACGCAGCTAGTTCAAGAAGCAAAGCAGAGGTTAAGCCCAAGAGTGTGGCTCTATAGTTTGTGCTCGACTCCTGTACCATACTATCTCTCCACTCAGTAACAGTTACTAAAACACTAGTACTCAGGGGCGCCTGGGTGGCACAGCGGTTAAGCGTTTGCCTTCGGCTCAGGGCGTGATCCCGGTGTTATGGGATCGAGCCCCACGTCAGGCTCTTCTGCTATGAGCCTGCTTCTTCCTCTCCCACTCCCCCTGCTTGTGTTCCCTCTCTCGCTGGCTGTCTCTATCTCTGTCGAATAAATAAATAAAAATCTTAAAAAAAAAAAAAAAACACTAGTACTCAGCATAGAAGGGGAGGTGGTTTCTGGAGATTGAATCTATCTCAGTTTTCTCCAAGTTGCAAAATAACTTCCCCTAGTTTTTCTTTTCTAGACATCCCAATGGATAAAATTCCCCTAAGCATCAAAGTTAATGGTCTTCCCATCTCTGCACCAATCCCTTGGCCAGAGGGATGGGCTATTGTGAAAGACAGCTACCTCAGGAGCTGGAGTCAATCCCACTTAAACCACATGGTTTGGGAGTTGAAGAGGGGTAGTGTTTACCACAAGGTTGCATCAAAACAACGAGATGCCCTCAATACTGCCTCTAGGGAACATGGAAATTACTTGGCATTTATATTCATTATGAACCTTTTATGTGTTGGTACTTACAGTTATTGCCTGGTATTCTTTATTGCATTCAGGCTCAGAAATCTTAGTTCTTTAATTGTCTTATTTTTTTATCATTAAAAGCAGATTTTTAATATTTTTAGGCTTGCATTCCCTAGTACAAAAAAATATTGCTTTTAAGCCTTATCTCTAGATCCCGAAATATGGAGTAAAGAAATAGAAATGTACATGCTATTACTATGTTTATAAGTCTCAAGATAACATTGACTTTTATGTTTGGAAAAATTAGGGTAGAGATATGTGCCCATTGATTTTAAGGAACATATGATTCATTATTCTTATTCACTAAATGGCTCAGAGCAGAGCATTTAACAATAGTCCTTAGATCTGTTTTAGTTTTGATGTGATACCTGAGCGGGGCATTGGGGTAGCTCAGTGGATTAAACGTCTGCCTTGGGCTCAGGTCGTGACCTGGGACCCAGCCCTGAGCCCCTGTCAGGCTCCCTGCTCAGTGGGGAGTCTGCTGCTCCCTCTGCTTCTGCCTCTCCCCCGCTTGTGCACGCACTTGCTCGTTCGCTCTCTCTCTCAAATAAAATCTTTTAAAAAATAATGTGATACCTGAGCATGATGTAAGAACTCAAAAGATACAAATGGATATTCCATGAAGAATATGTCTCTCTTCTTCCCCTGTAACTCAGGATGCTAAGCTTCGATCCTGTAGTTTAGTGAGGTTGTTGTAAGCACTGCTTGGCAAATTCCTCTTGGGCAATAGTAACCTTCATGACAGACTCACGTCTCTCAAGTTCACCATCTTTTGGATCTTTACCAAGCAATTCCTCACTCACATATTAGCTCTCTGATGTTTTGAAAATGTCTTTTCTAGGGGCACCTGGGTGGCGTAATCGTTATGCGTCTGCCTTCGGCTCAGGGCATGATCCCAACGTTCTGGGATCGAGCCCCATATCAGGCTCCTCCGCTGGGAGCCTGCTTCTTCCTCTCCCACTCCCCCCTGCTTATGTTCTCTCTCTCACTGTCTGTCTGTCTCTGTCAAATAAATAAATAAAATCTTTAAAAAAAAAAAGAAAGAAAGAAAATGTCTTTTTCTTATTATTTTGGCCAGATTCTTTTTAGTTGTCCTCTGAAGGAATTCCATAGCAAACTACTTAATCCTCCATAGCAGAAGTGGAAGTTGATGCATTTATTTAACCAAATCGAAGTGCCAGTTTAGGTTAAGTCTTGAACAGTGCTTTGCCTTTGGCTTTAACAATTCTGTTATGTATGTATAAATAACTTTTTTCACAACAACTGTTTTCCTAATATAGTCAAAATACATTATTTCTTGTGAGCAGAAAGGGTCATTATAAATAGTAAGTTTAAAATGTGTGGGTGATTAAAAAAATTATTTTGCCAATAAACATTCTGCTTTTAATCTTTCTACAACCAAACAGATAAATAAAGCCATACTTTGGTTTGACTTCTTGGTTCCTTTATTGGCAGGTTCATTGAAAAAGGGTTTATTTTATAGGCTCTTAAAGGAAATTTCTTTACGGCCCAGTGACGAGTGTTCCTTGGAAAGACTGTTAGCCAGGCTCAAAAGAATACTGGAGGAGGTTGCTGTCACGTCGACTTGGTGGCCAGACAGGCTATTGCTGATGCCTCAACATCATTTTTCCTTATTAATTACATAAACACAGCAGCTTGGTTAGTATCACCCAAGGTCAAAGACGGCTCTTCACTTCACAACTTCACCTTCACAGTGATCAGTAATCCATCTCTTTTGCTATGAAACCCTAACTTGTTTTTGATGGGAAGTATGGAACAGAGACTCTGAAAATGGAATCTGGCAACTGAAGAAGTGTTGCTTGATATTATTTTCTCATTTCATTTTGAACGTATTTAGCTTCTCCTTAGTGGCACCCAGTCTTTCACATTCAGACTGAGACATTTCACAAGTGTGCCGGAGACCATATGCCCAGAAAAGTAGAGAAGCAAGTGGAAATGGATAGAGTCACCTTGGGTTGCTGACCTGTTTGATCTCTGCAGTTCCTGTGCCACAGTCAGCTGGCTGGCACGGGAGCAGAGCAGTTGTAGGGGCTGCCAACAGGGCTGGCACACGAGATAGAAGGGCCGTTGCTCAGGCATAATTACAGCTGCAGCAGAAGTGGCAACACAAACAGTTCACACGGGGACTGAATAGGCTAACCAGGTACCCGGGAGTTCAGCTTTGGGACCGTTCTTGCACAGGGAAGCCACCCAGAATAGGACTCTAGTCATTGGCGTCACTGTGTTTAGACATGTAAAATTCCAAAGAAACCACGCTCAATCACATTTTCCATCGGAAGCTTTGAAAATGTTCATATCCTTAACCCAACATTTCCATTTCTGGAATTTCTAAAGGAACCTAGAGAGTTCAAACAGATTTATGTGCAAGGATATTTACCCCACGTTATTTGGAATGAAGAAAGGGAAGGCACGTCACTGCAGCAATGGGGATTGGCTAAATTTTAGAATACAATAGCATATTGTACATTAAAAAGAAATGGGAAACCATTCATACTATGTTCAGTGAGAAAAGCATATTACGAAGTATGCACAGTATGTCAGTGCAAAATAAATGCATGTATATGGAAATACACTAAAAATGGGATTATGAGACCTCTAATTTTTTTTGTGCTTTTCTATAGTTCTTGAGTCTTTGACAATACATTGGTATTTCTTTTGTCATTAGAAATATAAATAATGTCAAATAATAAAAATCAATCCAAATATCAATAATTTTTAAAAGTTACATTTGTTAGAAACTGAGGGTTCGTCTTTAGTTTCATTTAATGGTTTGGGCAATTCTTAAAAAATTGTCCCAAAATATTTCTTTCTAGCAGAAGTGATAGGAAATTAATAACTAAAGGGTTTGCTCAGGTAGTTGTTAACTTTTGGAGTACAATTCAAAGGACATTTTATTTAATAAAGTTGTTTGCTCTGCCTAAGTGCTCTCGTACACAAAAGTATACGCGTAATACCTATGAAAGTATACACATGTGATAGATCCCCAGCAACTGAGAGAATTTGCAAAGGACCCACAAAAGCTGGATTAGAGACCACCAACTCAGATTATGGAGGACCATAGGGAAGAAGTTTCCTGGCCCTTTTTGTTTCCCTCCCATCCCTGGAGGAGTCCAAAAACACAGTAAGCCAGCTCCAGGAGGTGGAGGGAAAAGCTGGACTGGTGACAAGAGGGAACAACCTAGTCATACCTGCCTGTCAGACACCTGCCTACAGCAAGCCTCATGTGTTGATCAATGTTTTTTGGTTTTCCCTAAGTACCAATAGAGTCTGATAAGAATCAAGTAAACACAGTTTCAAATTCCATGCTAGTTAGCTCGAAATAATCCTGATGAGGGAACAGAAGGCAAGCTGAGGACAAAGCAGAAACTGACACCCCCCCCCCCCCACCATGGGAAGTATGTGACATCCTCAGGCACTCCTGACTGCCCTAAAGTAAAAATAAATAGTTAACCTATAGAGACCACAATCCTGCAAGACTTGAGTCTCCCTCAGTTTGCAAATGTCTTAGCAGTCTATGAGAACAAAGCATTTCTATCAATAGCCTAGCTTCCAGAAGGGAATGTAAATACAATTAAATGTCTTTATAACCTGCAGACCATAGACAGATACTTGAAGCTGGTGGAGTATAAAGTTCCTCCAGGAAGTTCCCAACTATCTTCATGTTAATTCCTCCCTAGAGGGGTAAATAACCTTAACTTGACAGTAGCAAGGCCTCGGGTATCCTGTGAGTCTTCTTTAACATATGAAAGCATTTTCTTGAAACCTCCCTTTTTCCTTACCTCCCCCAACCCCATAGTATATAGTCAGCCACCCGTCACAACCCAGGGCAGCCGCTCTTTCTGCCCACGGGTCCTGTCCCCGTGCTTTAATAAACCACCATTTTGCACCAAAGACTTCTCAAGAATTCTTTCTTCGTCGTCGGCTCTGGATTCCACCCCACTGACCCTCCACCTATATTCCAAAACCACATCACTAACAACTGATCAAAATGGAGACTTGCGTGTTCAAATCATGTGAACGATCCATTGGCAAGGTTACTGAACAGAAACATTCATTTTAAACATGTGTTTTTTCAGAGTCCTCTCATACTACTAAGTAAAAAAAAACAAAAACAAAAAACGTTTAAAAAACGTTCAAAAAGGGCTATGGACCTTATAGATCTTTAGCCCTTCTTTTGGGTAGCTGATTGTTGACAGACTGTAGAATCATTTTGCTGATATTTGGACCATGCTGGAAAAAAAAATGGACTGTTAATCAAGAAAATTTATGGAATTTTATATAATGGCAGATAACTTGAAACAAATCTCAAATCCTCAAAATCCTCAAAAACAAAGCAAAAACAAAGTCCAAAGTTGGTTGTTTGAGTGTTTCTTTTTTTTTTTTTAAGATTTTATTTATTTATTTAACACAGATAGAGACAGCCAGCAAGAGAGGGAACACAAGCAGGGGGAGTGGGAGAGGAAGAAGCAGGCTCATAGCAGAGGAGCCTGACGTGGGGCTCGATCCCATAACGCTGGGATCACGCCCTGACCCAAAGGCAGACGCTTAACCACTCACGCCCTGACCCGAAGGCAGACGCTTAACCACTGTGCCACCCAGGCGCCCCTGAGTGTTTCTGATCGAACATCCTTTCCTTTGATAGAATTTAGATGCTATAAAAAAATATGTTGTGGCAACTTTCTTTCTTTCAGGGGAATAAATTAGAATCCAACTCAATGATTTTTGCCTCCCAGCTGAAGGCATTTTTTGGAAATAGCATACAGGGAGTCAACACTGAAAATAAGTTAAATTCTTTTAAATTTGTATACAGTAGAATGCAAGACTTACGCTACCTTCTGAAACAGAGTGGAGAAGGGCTGCAGACACCGTGGGTTATGCCTAGGTTCTGCAAAGGCCCAAGAAATCTGGGAGGATCTGTCCCCACATTGCCCACCAAGTGTGCTCTGGAATATTCTCTATGGGCAATTTGTTTTCTTTAGTTCTCTCTCAAATAAACAGTATTTCAGTTTTAGGCTAAAGAAATGACTTTTGAAATTTAAGACTAGGGAAGGAATGGTTTCCTTTGATTCTCTGGAAGATGTGAGGCCTATTTCAGGGCCTGTCTAGTTTTAAGATAAAAGCCAGAAAAAAAGACCTTGGGATGCTTTAGGGTATTGTCTTTTCTATCCTTTTTAATGAGCTGTAGATTTCAGAAGAGAGCCTCAGAAAAGTTCCGGACACTTTCCTTTTTGCTCTAGATCTTAAAGATCCATTAAGTTGTTCAATTACCACTACTATGAATTCAGTTTAACTTGATAAAACATTTATTAGGCTCTTACTGTGTACAAATCATTATGGTAGGCAATGGCACAGGTAGTAATAATAGCTAATATTTATTTAGGACTTACTATATGCCAGGTACTATTCTAAGCACTTTCCATATGTAACATTGTATTGAGCAAGCTAGAACTATGGGTTCCGATAATAATTTTATTTTTGTCTCCCACTACTCCTTTACATTTTGTTTGGTGGGGCTAGTTGTTCTATGCACTTAAATGAAAATTTGGGCAAGTCCCATGACTTCTCTGGTTTCTCATAGGTCACACTATCTAAATTTAATAAGAAAAATGTCCATTTCTAAGTGATAGTAAAACTCCTGATCTTGATTGAAAAGTAAGGTTTTTCCCTTCCCCAGGTGAGGTTTGCTATAGGAAGGAATTGTCTATGTCTAGTTCCCTCTTCTTGTCACCAGTCCAGCTTTTTCCCCCACCTCCTGGAGCTGGCTTGTGGTTTCAGACTCCTCTGGGGATGGGAGGGGAAGCAAAGAGGACCCAGAAAACTTCTTACCTATAGGCCTCTGAAATCTGAGTTGGTTGTCTCTAAACCCAGCTTTTGTGGGTCCTTTGGAAATTCTTTCAATTTCTGGGGAATCTATCACAAATAGCCCCCTTAATAAGACCCAAAGCATCTCTACTCCTGCTCTTGACTTACTCAGAGCTCATTCCTCTGCTTCTGGTAATCCATGTTTTACCTTTAGTCCTTTCTGCTGATGTCCCTGCACCCTGCCAGGCTGCCAGGTCAACATAATCGAAGGTCCCTCCCACATCCTTTGCCTGACAAATTTTGGGAGGGCCAGCCAAGTCCAACACAGTAGCAACAATGTCTTCAGTCCTGCTTTTTTTTTTTTTTTAATATTTTATTTATTTATTTGACAGAGAGAGACACAGCGAGAGAGGGAACACAAGCAGGGGGAGTGGGAGAGGAAGAAGCAGGCTCCCAGGGGAGGAGCCTGATGTGGGGCTCGATCCCAGAACACTGGGATCACGCCCTGAGCGTGAAGGCAGACGCGTAACGACTGCGCCACCCAGGCGCCCCTCAGTCCTGCTTTTAAGGCAGCCATCCAGATCATTCCTCACCTTTTAGGTTTTCCAGGTAGGAATCGGGCATCAGGTTTGCGTGTCTCTGGCATGTGGGAACTTACCTTGATGCAGAGGTAGCTTCTCGTATACTACCTGGCAAGCTATCCCAGAGGTTACAAAATAGAATCACTCTTATACAAAAATAGGGTGCTCAAATGACAAGATTTAGTCAATCAATGTAAAACACACAATGAAGAACAAAGGGAAACAGATGGGTAGGTTTATCATACCTTAGGGTAGTAGACAAGCAGGGTGGAAGGACTGCATTCTCTGAATCCTTTGTTTCTCATCGTTTGTATGTCCCCTATCATCTGCAGCCCCCTCGCTACATTAGTTTCCCTGTTGATGGTGTGGCTATAAGAACCAGATCTGAAAATGAGCAAAGGGTCTCGGCATATAGAAGGTGCTTAGAGCCAACATGCTTGCTCTGTCAGTGACGCACGTGAGCCTGGCCATTAGCCACAGCTTGTCAGTGAGCCTGTTGAGCAGCTCTGGGTTTTATGTGCACATCTTGGGAAGAACACTGGGTTCAGAATGGGACCATAATGGGTATCACAGGTGGGTGAACAATTTGGGGATAACACAGTTGTCAGTCTGGAGGTGGCATGATCCATTACTTACCTTATGACTTGGCCTTTCCATCCTTTTCTATCCACAAGTTGTACTCTTGTTTATTCCATTTAAAAAAAAAAAAATCATACAGGGGCGCCTGGATGGCACAGCGGTTAAGCGTCTGCCTTAGGCTCAGGGTGTGATCCCGGCGTTCTGGGATCGAGCCCCACATCAGGCTCCTCTGCTATGAGCCTGCTTCTTCCTCTCCCACTCCCCCTGCTTGTGTTCCCTCTCTCGCTGGCTGTCTCTATCTCTGTCAAATAAATAAATAAAATCTTTAAAATAAAATAAAATAAAAAATCATATAGTGCATCGTTCCCTTTACCTTTAACACATTTTAGATGTTACTGATGAGGTTGTGGGATATCGGTGAGGTTCGGTGGGGTGGAGTCTGGAGCCGATGACCAAGAAAGAATTCTTGGTGGTTTATGAAAGCACGGGGACAGGACCCGTGGGCAGAAAGAGCGGCTGCCCTGGGTCGTGAGGGGTGGCTGATTATATACTATGGGGTTGGGGGAGGTAAGGAAAAAGGGAGGTTTCAAAAGGATTTTCACATGTTAAAGAAGACTCACAGGATACCCGAGGCCTTGCCATTGTCAAGTTAAGGTTGTTTTTCCCTCTAGCAAGACATTAACACGAAGGTAGTTGGGAACTTCCTGGGAGAATGTTACTTTCCTCCTATCACGTGTCCTTATATGAGCTGCAGGTTTAAAAGAAATTCCATTTTATTTACATTTCCTTCTGCCTCAGCCTCCCTCAGTTTTGTGGAGGGGATGGTAACGTTAGGGCTTCAGGAAACTGAATTATGGGGCTCTGGAAGTTAGGCTATTGATAAGAAAGCTGCTTCCTTGTAGATCACTAGGACGTGTAAACTGAGGGAGACTCAGGTCTTGCAGGATTGTGATCTCTGTTAGTTAACTATTTGTTTTTCCTTTCCTTAGCTTTAGGGCAGCTGAGAGTGCCTGAGGAATGTCACGTACATCCGGGGCGGGGGGGGGGGGGCGGGGGCGGGTTTCAGGGTGTCAGTTTCTGCTTTGTCCTCAGCTTGCCTTCCGTTCCCTCATCATTACTAACATACTATCTTTCTGACATCCACCCTATTTGTTTTCCTTGTCCTCTATCACCGAATTGCATAGCTTAAATATAATAAACACACATTACAGTCCTTCCAAAACTCAGGGGTACATATTCACCTTTCTAGGTGGCTTCCCTAAAGCCTCCCGCTGGTGACTTGAGATAAAAGTAGTGAAACTCCCTACCCTTTCTCCTCAGGGTGGGAATCACAGAATAACTAACCCCAAAGAAATCTACCTTTTAAAAATTTCCTCCCTTGAGCCCTTTGGCATTGCAGAAAGGCTGGGGAGTTCAGGAACTGGTTGTCAGACACATTCAGGGTGATCTGGCTGGCAGCCACAGACACGGAGCTGGTTTTCAGATGGCTACTTTGAAAACTTACATCTTACTCTAGTTCCTTTTTCAAAATATTGTATCCGTTCAATCCAGGCACTGCAGTCAAAATGTCCATCTTAACATGTCTGACTTCAGTGACTCCTCCTAATAACCCTATGAAGTTGGTACGATTATCATGTCCATTTCACAGATGAAGACGTTGAGGCTTGGAGAGGTTTAGTGACTTGTTCACAGGTAGCCAGTGGTAGAGCTGGCATTGAAACCGAGGCTGCAGAGTGTCTGCCACTAAGGAACTTCCATTCTCCACAAGGAAAAGCGGATGGACGAAAGCACGAATAACTCCTGTAAGACGGAGGAAGGTCACGTGCCATAAAAGAACCACACGCCAAGTGCCCCTGGCGTGTGGAGGAGGGAGAGTGGGTTATGTGTTCCCTGGTGGGAGTCAGAAAAGAATTCCCGAGAAGTGGCAGTTGAAGTGTATCTTGTAATGTCAAGAGTATCTTGAGAGGAGCTACAGGAGTGAGAAATGAAATGCAGGATTTTCGAGATTGCATCTGTCACTCAGAAATCCTTCCCCTTTAGCCAGATCTCCAAGTGATCCCATGCCTTTAACCTAATACGATGTATAGTGAATTGGCTATGTTTTAAAGTTTTTATTTAAATTCCAGTTAGTTAGCATACGGTATAATATTAGTGTCAGGGGTACAATAGAGCGATTCAACACTTTCATACAACACCCAGTGTTCATCGCAAAAGGTACCCTCCTTAACTGCATTGTCTGTTTTTTAAAACATCCTGTTTCCATAGTTTATCTTATAAAAGACAATTGCTCTGTCATTGACTTAGCTTTGCTGCCTGTCTGTCGAAGCCTAGCTGGCAGACTGTCACCTTAGAAATGTGGTAATTGGCATCAAGTCTTACATAAGATATTTTCCTGTCTCTCTTGAATTCTTTGTGCATGGGTGAAATGTTACATGTTAAACCATTTTTGTTCTTCAGAACAAAATGTCTAGCTGCATTGTACATTGATTAAACTCAAGTAAATTATTGATTACTGTTCATTGTCATCCCCCATTGTCAACAAGGTTTGGAAGCACAGTAAGCCAGGAACAGCACATCTGGGTGACTACAAAGGCCAGGAAACTGGGAACTGTGGCAAATGGAGAGTCTCTTTCCTCTCTAAGGGGTATGAAAACGTTTCCATTCCAGCCAATTGTCACCATGTGGGATGCAGGTCCAGTGTAGCCAGGGCTTTCGATGGCTTCGAGGACATCTTGAAATCTGGATGATTATCTGAAATTTCCATGTTGAAAGTGTTAAAATGTTGGTAACTAATTCATATCTTTAAAAAAAACCCACAGTTCTGGCTAAACAAAACATGCCAATGGTCATGCCAAGGACCACCTGTTTATAAGGTTTGCTTTAAGATATACCCACTAGAAATTGCTAAAATTCCTCACAGGCCCAGGCTTGAAGAAACACAACATTATAAACAACAACAAGCCAAGACTTTTATTACAGAAAAGTTCGAACATGGAAAAGCAGAAGAGTGTAACTTGATAGCCATTATCCAGTTTAGACAATCATCAGCTCATAGTCTTGCTTCATGCATACTTCCATCCGCTTTCCGTTTCCTCAGATTATTTTGAAGCAATTCCTAGACATCTTATAGGTTTATTTGTAGATGTTTCAGCATGCATCTCTAAAAGACAAGGACTTTTGAAAATACAGATAACTGCAATGTCATTTTCTCACCAACAAAAAATGAACAATTATTATTATTATTTTTTTAAAGATTTTATTTATTTATTTGACAGAGAGAGAGACAGCCAGCGAGAGAGGGAACACAAGCAGGGGGAGTGGGAGAGGAAGAAGCAGGCTCCCAGCGGAGAAACTGGATACGGTGCTTGATCCCAGAACGCTGGGATCACCCCCTGAGCCGAAGGCAGACGTTTAACGACCGAGCCACCCAGGTGCCCCTGAACAATTATTTTTTAATATCATTAAACATCCAATGTTCAAAATCCCCTTTTAATTGTCACTTTTTTTAGCTTTCATTTTTTTAAGTTTTATTTATTGATTGATTTGAGAGAGAGCAAGAGAGAGAGAGAGAGCAAGAACGACAGAGAGAGAGAGAGAGGGAGCACAAACAGGGGGGAGGGGAAGAGGGAGAAGCAGACTCCCGCCTGAGCAGGGAGCCCCATGTAGGACTCAATTGATCCCAGGACCCCGGGATCATGACCTGAGCTGAAGGCAGACGCTTAACTGACTGAGCCACCCAGGCGCCCAGCTTTCATTTCTCAAATCAGGATCAAAATACATTGTATTCGGTTGATATTTTTTGATAAATCTCTTAATCTATTGATGAACACAACATTTTAATACAAATAAAAATTTAATAAAGAAGAGAAAACAACCAAACTTATACCCATGGGAGAAAAATCCACTGTTCTGGTAACGTGATGAATGATAATGTGGTAAGCTTTCTGGAAACTAGGAAAGAACCAAATACCATATAGAAAACCCCACCGTCACCTCATTACCACAGTATTTTTTAAGAAGTACTTTTTTTAAGTTAAAAAAAAATCATGAAAATAATACCCTAGACAGACATCAGCAAAAATAGTGGAGTAAGAATCTCCAAAAATTCTCTTCTCCATAAAAGCAGTGTGAAAACTGGCCAAAACGGGCAGAATCAACTTTTTTCAGAACCGTGGAAATTAACCAAAGGCTTGCAGCAATCTGGAGAGCATTTAATCAAGAAAAGTGACTGAATCTCAGTAAGAATAGCAATCTTTCTGGCATGTTCACTTGTCCTATTTCCATTCTTCTCTCTAGCTCTGCAGTAGTCTAGGGAGCCGATAGCCTGACCACCCAGAGGCTTGGAAGGGGGTTGGCGCATCATTAAAGCCTTGTTCACAGAAATTTGTCATTATTTGACCTGGAGGTTCCCTATCAGACACCGATGGCAAGGCTGCCAGACGCCTGGAGTGCAGGAGAGACTTTTCCCAGGGGCATTTGTTGAAAACAATGAAAAGTAATGGATTAACTTTGTGACCCCCTGAGGCAGGAAATAACAGCTGGGATAAACACTAGGCTAACCAAAAACTTGATTAAAAGGAAAAACTAGGGAATGAGATGACCATAGGGGCTTTGAAAAGCTCTGACATGGTCTTGGGAATCTAGAAGTTCACCTTGTATGACTAGGGCTGTGCTCATGCCTAGGGCTGATTGCATGATCAAGAAAGACCCCAGAAGGCCCTAAGTTCTCACCCCTGGCTGACCTTGAGACTGCACAAGCGGGAAGTAAAGAGTAAGTTGGAATCCCCAACGGCCTGACTGAACATTGAAGGCATGTCCCAACACACAGAGTGCCTCAGCACCGTGGGAAACATTGAAAGAAGTCTCTGACCACCAAGCTCCCTGGGCAGTGACTTCACATGACAAAGGATACAGCCTTCACAGAATTTCTTCTAGAAAGTCACTAAACAAAAAACAAACAGCAACAACAAATTAGAGGAAGGAGAAGAACCTTATTCGTGGAGTTGCCACTCTATGTC
The DNA here is from genome assembly GCF_024610735.1 of Ursus americanus. Lineage (NCBI taxonomy): Eukaryota > Metazoa > Chordata > Mammalia > Carnivora > Ursidae > Ursus > Ursus americanus. The sequence continues at coordinate 35,522,348 of NC_142140.1, read as the reverse complement.
ATTTGAAATGTCTAGTTATCAATAGACAGTTTGGTGACTTATGGGCATATTTAATTTGCAAACTCCACAGAACAAAAATTCACAGGCCAACGCACTCAGACAATTCATGTTGTATCTGAACAGTTGGAGATATCAAGTGTTGTGTAGTCAGTTGCCATCTGCTTAATGCCATGGGGTCCGATGACATTTGGCAGAGGCATTATTAGGGTTACGATAAAATCAAATTCAAATCAGCACATTTATTGCACATCTACTATCTGTGAGACACTATGTTGTGGTTCAAAACCGATTTTGCTGAGGCTAATTATGTTTGCGATGAGACTGTAAAGGAAACAGAGTAAAAGGAAAGTTAGAAATGTCTTGAAATGTATCATATCACCGAAGATAATCTTATTTTTCTTATTTTTTTATCTTTTGAATACATTTTTTAAAAATTTATTTGAGAAAGAGAGAGAACAAGTGGGGGAAGGGGCGGAGGGAGAAGCAGACTCCCCACTGACCGGGGAGCCTGATGTGAGACTCGATCCCAGGTCCCTGGGATCAGGACCTGAACTGAAGGCAGTTGCTTAACCTACTGGGCCACCTAGATGCCCCATGAAGATAGCCTTAGAACATTTAAATTACTTGTTATGGTTTAAATTTTGTACCTCTCAAAATTCATATGTTTAAGTTCTAACCTCCAGCCTCTGAGAATGTGACCTTATTCGGAGATGGGGCCTTTACAGAGGGAATCAAGTTAAAGTGAGGTAATTAGAATGGACCCTAATTTAATGTGACTGGTGCTCTTACAAAAAGGGGGAACCTGGGCACAGAGATACACACAGAGAGAAGATGGCATGAAGGTACATATGAAGAAGCTGGCCATCACAAGCCGCGGAGGAAGGCGTGGCACAGATCCTTCTCTCAGAAGAAAGCAGCTCTGCTAATGGCCTGATTTTGGACCTTTAGCTTCCAGAACCGTGAGACGGGAAGTTTCTGTTGCCTAAGCCCCCCAGTGTGTGATACTTTGCAGTGGCAGCCGTGGCAAACTCACACATTACTTACCAGAGCTTTTTGAGGCCAACCAACGCTTCAACAATGCTCCAGAAGGCTATAGAAATGGGAATATTTTGTGCCTACTTTCATTTTGCCCTTTTTAAAGTCCATGAGAATTTACAGATCATTTCTATGTCATGCATCTTTTCTCAGTGGAGATCTCCTTTCATGCAATGAGGAAATAAATACCACCTTCGCCTTATTTCTTCCCATTATTTACAGAGTCCTGTGACGTAATGCTGCTAAGTTTTCCCTTGAATGTGTCTCGCTCCAAAGGGAGCTCACTTTTGATGTAGTTCTACTTATGGCTCAGGGCATCTGCACGTTACGGTTCTCGGCGGAAGGCACCTGCAACGTAGCTGAGGTCTGAAAGCCGTCTTCCTCACGGTGCCCTTGCAGACTGATTTGTAGGTTGCTGAATGTAGCTAAATTGAAAACTGCTTTATTTGAAAGGTAATAGATGTCGTCAATCCTTCCAGAATATCAAGAGCTACAGAACAGATTGCTCCCAAAGTATAATGACTGCCTAGAAAACCACCTGTAGAATGACAGCCGATACATCCTGCTGACTTTTAATCATCCACTTGGCGTATTTGCCATGGAATCATTGAATTTTGCGAGCCACTTTCTTCATTTCACAGCCCCTGTGATAACTTGCACAGAAAAAGAAAGATAGGCCTCCCAGCCTGGTGGAACCTCTCGATGATATGTTGATTAAATCGTGGCCCACATTTTACTAGAGTCCTCAGAGCAGGATGGACAGACAGACAGGAAGAAATGAGCCACTTCCAACAGTTAGGTGACTGGCAGGGATGGCTGTGGTAGCGAGCGGGCTTTTGAGTCTCCTGTTTCTAGGTTTGTTTTTTTTTTTTTTTAAAGATTTTATTTATTTATTTGACAGAGATAGAGACAGCCAGCGAGAGAGGGAACACAAGCAGAGGGAGTGGGAGAGGAAGAAGCAGGCTCATAGCGGAAGAGCCTGATGTGGGGCTCGATCCCAGAACGCCGGGATCATGCCCTGAGCCGAAGGCAGACGCTTAACCACTGTGCCACCCAGGCGCCCCTCCTGTTTCTAGGTTTTTGACGGAATTGTGCCTCCAAAATTTTTTGGTGTATCCGAGTCTCCTGAATTCCTAAATTAACCCAGAGATAAATGTGCCTTTGGGGGAATCCGGGTGGGTGGGTTTGCCAACTCCTTTCAAATGTGTTGAGATTATTATCAAAGCTGCAGAGGGAACTTCACTTGTGGGAGGACTTGAAATTGTTATGCAATGACTAAGAGAATCAAATCTTCGGTTGAAATGCCCAGAATGAGGTGGTGATATGTGAACGTTGTTTGCTCTGGAGATGAGTGACTTGGAAGTACCGATATGGTTTGATATCTCTTGGGAAGACTCGGGACAGGACTAGGAGGCAGACAGGGGAGCTTCCTCATCTTATCTTACATGTTTCAATTGGGTTTGATTTTTTTTTTTTTTGAAAATGAGAGTTTTTGTCTTATGTCATTTAAAATCAATGGAGATAAAAATATAAATCTTGAACTAAAATGAAAACAAAACCCCACATACTTGGGTAATTAACACCAAACATTTTGGACACTTTTTGGGAAAATGATAAGTGGGTGTGGACTGATGCACAGAAACCTAATTTTCTTGTTTTCTCTTTCCCGATTCTCATGTTACGCTTTTTAAAATGCTGTCCCCACAATCCATAAAAAACAACGGTAGCCTGCACTTAACTGAGCACTTACTTAATGTGTCAGACACTGTGATAGGTGTGTTACAAAGGTCTTCACCTTCAGGCCTCACCAGAATCCTAGGGGGAAGACGGTGAATGTCAGACAATTAGCCACATAGGCATCGCCTACAACTATTGCATCAAATGTGTTATTCTTGGGGCGCCTGGGTGGCTCAGTCGTTGAGCGTCTGCCTCCTGCTCAGGGAGTGATCCCGGAGTCCTGGGATCGAGCCCCACATCGGGCTCCCTGCTCCGCTGGAAGCCTGCTTCTTCCTCTCCCACTCCCCCCTGCTTGTGTTCCCTCTCTCGCTGGCTGTCTCTCTCTCTGTCAAATAAATAAATAAAATTTAAACAAAACAAAACAAGAAAACCAAATGTGTTATTCTTAGGAATATGCCATAAATACCAAACTCCACAAAACGCCGTTTGAACATACTGATCTTTCATGGGATTTACTATCCATTTGATGGACTGTTCAAACAGAAATAGACATAATTTTCTTATTCCCTTTTAGTCATTCTGTTGCTGCTACGACATAAATCTCTCGTGGTCACATTGTGCTGTCTCTCAGGACACCTGTAGAAATAACTGATGTTGTGGGTCTCGGCTTGAAGATCATATCCCAGGCGAGAAGAAACAAAATGTCAAGATGTATTCAGAAGTGAATTCAGTAATATATGCTATTCTGAAATAGACAGAGCTGTCCCACATGGTAAGCTCTTCAGATAACTGATATTCCAGCATCAGAACTTTTAAAATGTATTCTTTCTATTGGAAGTCTTTGAGATTATTTATAATGCCTTGTAGTAAACAGTATACTACTTGTAATTTCATCTTGGTAACACCAGCTTATCATTATGAACATCCAGTATTGTTCCCTGCCAGAATGCGAAAAAAATGTAATTACTTTAGAAGGCACTTTTAATGTCTACCTCCAGTTGGATAAGGTCCTCTTCAACATAGTTATCTTGTGAGCTTTTATACTATTCTGATAATGCTGTTCCTGTGTACAACATGTTTGAAATTCTTCCTTCCGATTGTCCTACTTAGCCTTAGTCATATTGCTTCAGATTTCCTTAGTGGTGGAATGATCTCATCTGTTGAAGGTAAATTTGAGTTTTGGAAGTACACTGTAGTCATTGGAACCAAGTCTAAATTACCTTCTGAGGTCAGAAACAACCTGTGATTATCAAGTGAGGAATGGAATTGGTTACTTGCCTTAGGTCTTTGTATTTTTACTTGCTTCTACCTTCGATATCTGCATTGAAGATCTCCCTTTTTATTGAAAAAAGCAGATACATTTCCTCACATTCTGGAACGGGAGAATGATGCATGATTATAGTGATAAGCTAAGTGTGGGACTTTAGGAAATAGAAGAGTAAAGGGTTTTTAGAAGGTTTTTCTGTGTGTTGTGACTAAGCGGTCCCTCTCAAAAGACCTTCAATAAGGACTCATGCAAGTTTTCCTCAACATTTTATGATGACATTTTTCAAATGTACAGAAAAGTCGAAAGAATGGCAGAGTGAACACCCATACATCTACTGCCTAATTTCAACTGTTAACATTTTATTGTACTTGCTTTGTCTTTCCATCAATCCAACCCTGTACCCATCCATCAGTATTTCATTTTTTTATTCATGTCAAACTTCCAACTTTGTTCTTTCTTTTCGAGATTTCTTTGGGAATTCTAGGTCCTTTCCACTTCTATATACATTTTAGACTCAGCTTTTCAATTCCTACAAGAAAAAAAAAAGGCTGCTGAAGTATAACTGAAATTGTGTTAGATCTATTGACCAATGTGGAAGAATTCACATGCTAATAATATTGAATCATCCAATCTGTTGAGCATGGTATGGTTATCTTTAAATTCTCTCAGAATGTTTCATGGTTTTCAGTATAGAGATCTTACAAGAAGCCTTCCTTCTACCCTCCTAGGTTCTGTGCTGGACCTAAGAATTAAACTGACATAACACAGATTAATAGGAAAAAAAATACACATTTTATTTCATATTTTTACCTGTATACAAGTGTCTTCAGAAGAAAAATGAAGACCCAAGGAAGCCATTAGGACCCAAAGCTTGTATATCCCTTTAAACAAAAACAATAAATTGTGGGGATGTAATAAGACAAAGGAGCTTGGTGAAGGGGCAGTAAAGTGTGGGAGAGTAACTATGGGCTATCTGGAGGGAAGCTACTAGAAGATAAGGTTATTTTAGTAGGTTTTTACTCCTAGTCCATCTCAGTGGCTGGTGATAAGCGTGTTTTCTTCCTGACACAGGGAAGTCTCACTGGAAAAATGTATAATATGCTTTTAGATACAGTGGGGGAGGTCAGAGAACCCTTCCCACATCTATTGTTTCTCAAACGTGTTCAGCTCAAAATAGTCAATACACCAAAGTAGCATATTTTGGGGTGGCATGTTCTGGAATCCTTCATTAACAAGCATGTTTTGTAGAGACAATTTCACTTTTTCCTTTTCAATCTATGCCTTTTTTTTTTTTTTATTCGACAGAGAGAGAGACAGCCAGCGAGAGAGGGAACACAAGCAGGGGGAGTGGGAGAGGAAGAAGCAGGCTCATAGCGGAGGAGCCTGATGTGGGGCTCGATCCCATAATGCCGGGATCACGCCCTGAGCCGAAGGCAGACGCTTAACCGCTGTGCCACCCAGGCGCCCCTCAATCTATGCCTTTTAATTTCTTTTTCCTTGCCTTATTGCACTGGCTAGGAATTCTGGTACATTGGTGAATAGATGTGAGAGGAGACATCCTTATTTTGTTCATAATCTTAGTGTTCAATATTTCACTACTAAGAATGAGCTTAAACATTGGGGTACATGGTTTTGCCAGCACTATCAACAATAGTCAAATTATGGAAAGAGCCCAAATGTCCATTGACTGATGAATGGATAAAGAAGATGTGATACACACACACACACACACACACACACACACACACAATGGACTATTACTTGGCAATCAACAAAGAATGAAATCTTGCCATTTGCAACACCGTGGATGAAACTAGAAAGTATTATGCTAATCGAAATAAGTCAGTCAGAGAAAGACAAATACCACATGATTTCACTCATGTGGAATTTAAGAAACAAAGCAGATCAACATAGGGGAAGGGAAGGGAAAATAAAATAAGATAAAAACAGAGAGGGAGGCAAACCATACAAAACTCTTAAATATAGAGAACAAACAGGGTTGCTGGAAGGGGGTAGGGGTAGGGCTAGATGGGGGATGGGCATTGAGGAGGGCACTTGTTGGGATGAGCACTGGGGGTTGTATGTGGGTGATGAATCAGTGGATTCTGCTCCTGAAAGCAGTGCTGCACTGTATGTTAACCTACTTGAAATTAAATTAAAAAAAAAAAAAGAAAGAAAGGTAGGAAGGAAGAAAGAAGTAAAGAAAGAAGCAAAGGAAAAGAGGATATAAAAAAGTAATGCACAGAAAAATAAGTAAATGGTTAAGAAACTTGAAAAAATAGGGGCACCTGGGTGGCTCGGTCGTTAAGGGTCTGCCTTCGGCTCAGGGCGTGATCCTGGCGTTATGGGATCGAGCCCCACATCAGGCTCCTCCGCTGGGATCCTGCCTCTTCCTCTCCCACTCCCCCTGCTTGTGTTCCCTCTCTCGCTGGCTGTCTCTCTGTCAAATAAATAAATAAAATCTTTAAAAAAAAAATAAGAATGATCTTAGCTGTAGGTTTATCATAGATTCACTTTATCAGATTGAGAAAGTGGGCTTCTGTTCCCAATTTTCTGAGTTGTTAAAAAAATCATGAATTGGATTTTGTCTAGTGCTTTTTCTACATACATTGACACGATTATACGGATTTTCTCTTACTGTCTTAACACTGTGGGCTACATCGATTAATTTTTGTGTATTAAGACAACCTTGCATCTTGAGACAAACCACCTTTGATCGCAATGTATTCCTTTACATAGTTTCATACTCAAATATTTCATACAATGCGCAAGTCTATTAAAAAAGAGATTTCAAAATAGAGCAAGCAAACCTAGTTGTATGTCTCTTAAAATAGGGTCAGGAGGCCATAAGGGAGGAGGGATTTGTGCATGTCCTAGTCAGAGGAACCAGGAACTTCTTGCCAGCAAGCCCGGGACCAGCACTTAACTCCTTCCTCACCGGAACACCTGAATCTTTGGTATGCTATCGAGTTGGCTGCTTTTGCATTCATCGCTTGGAAAAGAGCCAATTCGATTTGACAAGTTTCAGCTCCTCGTTTGCATGTTAACCCAACCAACCCCAATTAACTGAGTTTCAATCCCTAGTTTGCATAGAGGACCCTTCACCTCTGTAACTCTGCCCCTTCTTTGTCTTTCTTGAAGAGTGAATCAGGTTTCCACTTGACTTCATGTCTCCTGAGTTACAATTCGAATTGCCCCAATAATGCCTGTTTGCTGAACTTTTCAGTGAATTCTTTCTTGGTTGATGCTACTCTTCAGCTTCTAAGGGAGATTTTTCTGTTTTTATAAATAAGTAAAAGGACCAGTTGAATAGTTTGGACCTTGCAAAATTCACTGAGAAAGATGAAAAAAAAACCCAAAGTAACCTGGAGTACTTAAAAGTTGGAACCTGAGCGGGGACTGTGAGGGTGGGTGATATAATAACAAATAAATAATTCACCTTAGTCCCAAGTTTCTGGCACACAGCTCCTAAAACCTTTGGAATCTCAGGAATGACAATGATGTAGCAAAGATGTTAGCCAAGCAAGGGTTCCTGAGATGTCTTTGGTGCAAAAAGGTTTTTTTTTTTTTTAAAGCACGGGGACAGGACTCATGGACAGAAAGAGCTGCATTGGGGTCATGATGAAGGGGGAGAGCTAGGTTCTTGTCTTACAGAGTCGAAGAATGAATCTTGTGGACAAAAAAGAGTGAGTAAAGTGATAGAGTTTTTATTAAGCAGGGGTACAGAAAAAAAAAAAGCTCTCAGGAGTGAGAGGGGCCCCGACAGGGTTGCCAATGAGGGCTTTTAGGGTTGGTCTTGTATTGAAGGCTAACCAGGGAACTTAAATCCTTTTAACATCTCTGTTGATAGTACCATTGAGTAAGGACTAGTGATAACACTTTTAATGGCTTACTTTCTTTTTAGGGTCTGGCAATTCTTTGTTGGTCACAAGTAGCTGTTATAACAAGACCCCACCTCTGGCACCTAGGGCGGGGTGGTCTGGGTTGTTCTCTTATCTCTGGTTTCCTTACACCTCCACATTTTTGTGACTTTTGTGAGCCTGATGCAGTAGCCCTCTACTTCTCTCTCCCTACCTAGCCCTGCCTGTCCCTTACTCGACGAGAACCGGCCGATTATATACTTTCAAGTTGGAAGGGGGTTAGGGAGAGTTTAAGTCTCTAAGGAATTTTGGAAGCAAAGTTTCTTGGACCTTGAAGGCACTAGCCATTGTTAGGAAAAGGTCATTTATTACTGTCTAATAAAACCTTCGTCATGAGACCCTTCAGATGTCTATTGGTGGGTCAGATGCTTGGGGGATGACTGACAACATATACCTTGGGGGTAGAGATAAAGGAAGTTTCCAAAGGAATGTTCATATATTAAAGTAAACTTACAGGATCCTGGGAGTCGGTCTAAGACTGCCTTCTGCCCTTAGCAGAGTAATAACATCGAAGTGGCTGTGCTCCTAGAGGAGGGTCACTCCGTCTGCTTCAAGGACTTGGCAGTGAGCTATAGGGAGTGAGGAAATTGAATTTTTCTTTTGCCTTTGTTTCCCATATCAACAAGAGTGTCCTTTGTATGCTATCGAGAGGATTGGTGGCTGGGGGCTCCTACTTCATGTCAGGATGAGGGCTTGTCATCACACCAGAAAGACCAGGCACAATGAGAGGATTGGAGCTTTCAGTCCCACTCCTTGACCTCTAGAGATTGGGCTTAATCACCGATGGCCAATGACAGGCAATGATTGACTCATCAGTTGTGCCTATGTAACAGAACCTCCATAAAACTCCCTAAAAGATGGGGTTTAGAGAACCTCTGGATGGGTGAACCTGTCTGTGTGCTGGGAGGGGGCATGCCCCAACTCTATGGGAAAGGAACACCTGTGCTCCAGACCCTTCTAGACCTGGTCATATGCACCTCTTCATCTCCCTGTTCATTTATAATATATTATAAAGGCCGTATCCTCTGTAATATCCTTTATAATAAACTGGTAATAGAAAGTAAAGTGTTTCCTGAGTTCTGTAAGATGTTCTGGTGAATTACTGAGCCTGAGGAGAGGTGGTGGGGATCCCCGAATGTATTGCCAGTTGGTTGGAAGTGATAACCCAGGACTTGTGGTGGGCATCGAAAGTGGGGGCAGTCTTGTGGGACTGATGCTACCCCAGGTAGATAGTGTGAGAATTGAATTGAATTATAGCATGCTTAGCTGGTTTCAGGGAGCTAGAGAAGTGGCCTTGAAAAGATAGGATGCATTTGGTGTCGGAAGAGCTGTGCGTGACCACAGTCCAGAGATGACAAAGGATCTTGAGTTCCTCCTACCTTTCCTCTCATTTTAATTCTCGTCCCTCTCACCCCCAGGCTCTATCCATTTCCCCACGACTGTGTTTGCTCCATTTTCATCAGGGTCTAGACCTCAGCTAGTTGCTGTAACCACACAAGGAACCCTTGAGCTCATCCAGTTTGATCCCATGTATGAATTCCCCTTCTAACTTCTTTGTAAGTCAGTTGGTCTCAGCTTTACCTTCCTCAGAATGTCAGCAAGGCTCCAACTATTACCCATGTCAGTAATTTGCACTTAGCATATGTTATTAAGGGCTGCGAAAGTTTTCCAGTGCCAGAGGAATGAGTTACAGCGATGGACATCCAGGCCCTGTTATGGGTGAGGAAAGAAACATTTGGGAGGTAGAGAAGTTCTTCCAGCTTCCCTAATATGAGACTAAATAAGTTGTTTCTTAGCCTGCTTATTCTTAAACCACCCTGGCCGGCCACCGGCTACTTGCGTTAACTGGCTTGGGCATTCCAGGCTTTGAATGGCTGTATTCAGGCTACACCTGGGCCTAAAACAAGTGTCATTTCTGTGGGAGATGTGTTTTGGACAGAACAGGGTTTACTGACGTCTCACCTCTCTGCCTTATTCAGGTCACAAAGGTTTGAAAAGGACATAAGGCTACACTTGTTATCAGCAATGGAGGAAACACACAAGAGCTTTTAAACTGGGCCTGGTGCCTCACCCTCCCACCGCCCCACCCCAAGGTGCAGTTTCTATCACCATCACGGAAATAGTCATCCCAAATACGCATTTTGTCCGGTTCCTGCTTTCCTGCTTTCTCCCACTAGGTGTCACTATACTACACAGCAATGCCGAGAAAGGACAGCAGAGCGGGACAGGCTTCCAGACTTTAGAGAAATGGTTGCATTTAGGTTAGCAGCAAAGTGGGCATAATTCGTTTATTTAATAAACTGTATCTTTAAGGGAGGAAAATCACATAAAATGAGGCCAGAGAGTGAGTTTACCGCATTCATTCACGCTCTTAAACCCAAGCAGAGAGGAGTTTAGAGTCCCTTAATGTATCTGTACAAACCCTGGCTGGATGAAATCGGCTGATGACCCTGCACGGCTAAGCGGATCTCACCTCCTGGGATGTTAAGTCTCTTTGTTGTGAGGTTGGATTACTGCCAGATCTTTTTATCACTAGAGCTGAGCTCTTGCGGCTGCTGGGGATTAGACGCTATCCTTCTCCAGCCACACTGCTTTAGCGTCCTCTCTGCTCCTGGCACCTCCTCTGTGGTCACTCTTCTGCGAAGGCAAAGATAAGATGCTGGAGATAAGGGAGGCGTGACCATGGCAGCCTCCACAGCATCTCATTTCCAACACCCAGTTGCCAAGCTGTCCCACTGGCAGTATAAAAGATCCTTCCTATTCCCTGAACATCCAGCCTCCGCAGGTTGGGCCCATGAATATCAACTTGATCTCTAATCTAATTTAGGATATCAGGATGCTCGGTGGAAAGCAAAGCATAGCTAATTCTAGGTATCTCACAGGGTGAGTGATCACCACCTGCGAATGTATCTGAATCTAACGAAGCTAAGCCCCGCTAGGCTGACCCCTTCCGTCTCCAAGACAGGGCTCCCTGGGTACCACCATCTACCTTCCTGGGGATGATAATTTAACATCCGGGGGTCAAAAGCTGGTAGGTCAGTGATGACTCTGCATTCTGTTCTTTGACAAGGACAAGATGCCACGGACATTTGGCCTTCCTGTTGGTGCAAGGTTTAAAGCGTCATTTCAGCTAGGTCATCTGAGATTGCTGTAAGAATGTCCTGAAGTTTGTAAGCTCTCAGAAGGAGTACTGAGACTCAGCCACCACTATTAGCATCAAGCAGCATCTATAAGGTAACTCTCCGTGTCTAGTGTGGGGCTGGAGGGGGCGTGTCTTAAATGTGTTTTACACTAAATAGAACATCCCCTCTCCCACACTTCTAACCGAAATCTTAGGCAGAACCGAGGTCGCCATATACAGTTGTGCACAACTCTAGGGGGTGCTGTTTGTGTTGTTGTCTGTGTGACCAATGAGTGGGAAATACCCTTTTGATGAAAATACAAATCTGAAATCATGAGCTGTGGTTGGAAGTTGCCCTTTTATTAGCGTCAGGATCTCAGGTCACGCAGAGAAACCGTCGAAACTTTAAGGACACTTTAATCAAACAGACCCAGACACTGATAAATAAGAATAACCGGGATCACATATTTGGGTGATCTCTGCAGAGGGGAAGAAGAGAATACCTATCAAACACACGTGGTGTCTAACCTAGCAATTCCACTTGTGGATGTCATCAGATGTCGTCTCAAACACGAAAAATGACCTGTAGACAGTTATTCATTGCTGCATTATTGGTAACAGCAAAAGGCTGGACACAACCTAAATCTCCAGTAGAGGACGAATCACACAATGGAGTGTCTGGCAGCCCTCACAAGGGAATGAAGAAGCTCTCTATACGGAGTGGTCTCCAGTACCGGGTTCCAGAAGAGCAAGGTGAAGAAATGCGTGAATAATAGGTTACCTCGAATAGCTCCGTGTATGTGTGTGTGTGTGTGTGTGTGTATGTGTGTGTGTGTATTTATCTGCTTGTATATGCATGAGAAATTTCCGGAAGGATACCCAAGAAACTAATAGCATTGTTTTCTCCAGGACAAGATGCTGACTGCATGGACAGAGATAGAAGGCACTTTTTGCATACCTTTGGTACCTTCTGAATTTTGAGCTACACGAATGTATTACCTAATCCAATAACAACAATAATAGTAATATTTATAATGGCCAGATTTCTCTTGTAACTCCCCCCCCCCCCCGATGTATGATAATCATTGTAGCAGTCTAACATACAATATCCTCGCACAGGAGCCAACCCATTGCTGGTTCACTTGGGTGGTACAGCTTCTTGACTAACGTGACAGTGTAATTCAGTGCTGGTGTTTAATTCTGCCCCTGTTACTTACTAGCTGTGTGACCTAGGGCAGATTACTTAGCTTCTCTGTGCCTCAGTTCCCTGTTTAATAGATGATGACAAATCCTACTTTGAAGGGTTATTGAGAGGAGTTGATGAGTTAGGCTCTGTTAAGTGTTCAAAGAAATGTTTCAAAAGAACAAAAGAGACCGAAGAACCCCTCTGTGCCTGGCATTAGTTGTGATACGGTGGGTGTGGTGATATGATTGATAGGTCAGAGAATGTAAGGGTAGCCCTTGACACCTAGTAGCTACTTAACAAACATTCATTCCCTCCTCGCTCATGCTTAATTGGGCTGCCAGGGGCTTTATAGACTCTCTGAGCAGACTGAGTAGTAATTTTCTACTGGACATATTTGTGGTCTCTTCGTTTAGTCTGCAGATGGACCCTTTGAGCTGTCTTAGACTGGGTCATGTGCTTTTAAGATGGAGAAACTGTTTTGCTCTATTATTTTCATGTCAGTTTCTTAGGTCTGTCTAAGCAAACATTTCCATAGATGTCCCCCCCCCACAAGATTTACATGGATTAAGTGGTTGCAGTGGAAATGTGCCGGGCTGTGAAATGGAAAATCTTTAGGCATAAATTGAAAGAAAGGTACAAGGCAATTATATGAATAATTCTTAGGAAAATGGAAACAAAACCAAAGATAAATAGCTAACATTTTTAGAATGTTAGGGGTCATGCCAAATACTTTATAAACTTTATCCTTAACCCCTTAGTGTTAATTACTACTATGAGTCCCAGTGTATGCTTGAGGAAATTGAGGCAACTTGTTCAAGGTTACAAAGAAATGAATGACAGAGGATTTAAACCTAAGTTGGGATAATTTCAGGTCCCAGGTTTTGTGTATATTCCTTTTCCTCAGAGCCAAATTATCATGGATGAAATTCATAAGCCTTAAGCAGAAATTGCTAATTGATTTTAGGATGCAGCTTTCTTTTTCTTTTTTTTTAAGATTTATTATTTATTTGAGAGAGAGAGAGAGAGAGAGAGAGCGTGCGCATGTGCGCAAGCAGGGCAGGGAGGGGCAGAGGGAGAGGGAGAGGAGAATCTCAAGCAGACTCTCCACTGAGCTTGGAGCCCAACATCGGGCTCCATCGCACGACCTTGACATCACGACCTGATTGAAATTAAGAGTCGAACACTTAACCAACTGAACCACTCAGGTGCCCCAGGATATAGTTCCCTAAGTAAGGAAGGGACTATCATATATATATCGTTTTTTGTAATTCTTACATTTACCCTGTGAGTTAGGGATTATCTTCATCATTCACGTAAGGAATCCAAGACTCAGAGAGGTTAGATAACTTGTCCATGGTTGCACAGCAAGTAGAGAAGAAGGTGTTTAAACCAAAGTCTGTCTACTTCCATAGTCCTCAGACTTATAATTTTTAAGAACTTCAAGTTATCTTTAGTCTCGTCTTGTTTTCTCTCAACCGCTTTGCTGAGGCACAAGTTCAAAGAATGTTTTATGCAGGGTCCCTGAAATTGGTCTCATGGGATCCTGTTTCTCCTTGTCTAATGCCCATGTGACTCAAAGTAAAAAATAAACCGTCGCATTGAGATAAATCTCTAGATTCTGTCTCCTCTCTCTTGAGCTGATATATTTCTCTTTAGAACATACATTTGTGACATGATTCTTAAAACAATGCAATAGTTTCCGCAGTTCTTTCTAGTCTATGTTGTCAGTGCCTTAAATTAGGAGGAACACAGAATTCCTCTCAGATCAGGCGTATCTGACCGGGTTTGTATGGATTTCCTTCACACAGCTGTTTGCAGCCCAATTCTCCCTATCTGAGCACACAGCCCCTGAGGGGACTGACGAGTGACAGGAGAGACCCTCTGAGGCACCCTCGCTCAGAGAATGCTCTGGGGGAGAAGTCCCTGAAGGGGTGGAGGGAGACTGGCGTGGTGGCTGGAGCTCTGGGCTCTGGACTGAGCTTCGCCATCATGGTTCTGGGACTCTGTAGCTGGAGATGGAGGTTGGGTCAGGTGGTCTGTAAAGCAGGTATGAGTCCAGGACCTGGATCGTGGCGTCTCACGGAAGGGGGAGGAATTCTTCCCAAATAATAACTGAGTGCTTGCCATGCGTCAAACAATATGCTGAGCACAGTTCAGGGACAATTGATATAATCCTCATCACCACCCTATGAAGGAAGCTCTGTTAGTACCCTTATTTCACAGATGAAAAATCTGAGACCCCGAGAGTTTCAGTCATTTCACCCAATGTCCCATGGCCAACAAGAGGCAGAGTGAGGATTCAAACCCAGGCCAGCTGGCACTGGGGCCATGCACCTTAACCATCTAGCTCTAGGGCCCCAAAGCGGATAGAATTACCTATCATTCCACCGCGTGGAGCGAGCCCATTGTTTGTGCAAATGCATTCACATGCGTACAGTAGACAAAACCGGGTCCTCCCATGTGTGCTGTTTGTAATAGTTCTTTCTCTTAACAATATGCTCACAAGTTTATCTCCATTTTTAAGGTAAATCCCTCACTCCCCTCCCGTGGGGTTCTTCCTGTACAACTAGGCAGACTGAGGGGTGGAATGCTGAGAAGGGCACAAGGGCAGCGCAGGACTCCTGCTAACGATATGCACTAGAGCCTTTCAATGACCCCCAAACAGCCAGATCCTATTCAGCAAAGGGAGTGAAAAAGAATTTTCTTGGCTTTGTTTTGCAGCTTCCATTAGCTTAACTGTCACCAAGAACAATGCTGAGTCAGGGCCTGAATTATCTTTTTCTCTGCTTAGGTTCTTGCCTTTGGCTTGCTGCCCTTCTCTGTGCTGCAAGGGATGAAGACAGGTCTCCACCTCATCCGTCTCCCAAGAACGCTGTTAGGTATTATATATAATTGAATGGGGAGCAACATAACATATGAGTTAGAGGGATGCGTTCCAGTCCTCGTTCCAACCACTGTCGAGCGGTGTCCTTGAGCCTTGGTCTCTTCATGCATTCAGTACAGATCCTGGGACTGCCTCCCTCCTAGGGCCATTGTCAGGGTGGGATGAGAAAGGCCTGGAGGGTGCTTGGCATAGTGCCAATACACCAGTCCCACATTTGGCTGTGAGATTCCACTTCTGTGCCCTTCTGGGCCGCCTGGCATCATGCTGCTCTTCCCAAGCCGCTTGGTAAGGATCAGTCTGTCCAGACAAACCTCACCACACAGGCCCTGGGGAACTCCGGGTCTTGTGACCTATGGGCTCCCTGAGGACAAGGGCATTGCTCTCCCTTTCTCAAATGTCCTGAATTATCTAGGGGAGACCTGTCCTCGTCTTCATCAGGAATTTGTCCAGAGCGACAAGGTATAGGACCTCTTCTCGAGGGATGTATCAGCATCTCCTCCCCACCCCCGCCCCAGCACCGCCCCCCCTCCCCCGCCTTTTCCCCACTTGCTCTTTCCCTCCAAGCCTTGGGAATTTTGATCTAGCCTGGAGCAGGGGAGGGTGAGTGCTATTGGACAGAATAAGCCATTCCTTCATTCCCTACCATACAGTCTGGTAAATCTTTTGACTAATTTAAGGAGACATTCTTGAAACTCAGAAGCCAAACATCGATTTCTATATTTATTACGTTCTACTACTTCAAAATGGTACCCTGACATAGTAGCAGGGCTTTATTTTATGGACAATGCTAAGCGACTCACTATTTTTGGTTGCCTGGCTAATATCTGTATAGTTTGGCTTTAGAATTTTCGTGTGAACACCGCCATGAGGAGCCTGTGAACTCCTCAATCTTTGGCAACCAGCATAGTATCTGGTACACAGTAGGCACTTCATACATGCCTGTTGAATGACAGCCTACCTAAACCAAGAGATATACCGCTCCCACGCGTTAAATGTGGTTTTTAAGGTCCTCAATGGTAGTTTCTGTGCACAAAAGAGATTATTGATAAGTAGCATTGATTTTTAATCTTTAATATATTAAAGTTGGAATTTAAAAAACCCCTTGTATTTCTTAGGCTTTTAAGTTTATATTGTGAATCTTATTTTGCATATAACCTAGAAAGTCACTTTTAAGGGGCCTTTGATTAGTGTTTGATCCTATTTACAAACTCGGTTAAACTCCTTTTAAACTGCTTTTAGGGGTGCCTGGGTGGCGCAGTCGTTAAGCGTCTGCCTTCGGCTCAGGGCGTGATCCCAGCGTTATGGGATCGAGTCCCACATCAGGTTCCTCCGCTATGAGCCTGCTTCTTCCTCTCCCACTCCCGCTGGCAGTCTCTATCTCTGTCAAATAAATAAATAAAATCTTTTAAAAAAAGTAAGTTGCTTTTATAAATTTAATGTATTCAATTTCCTTTTAAGCACTATAACTGTCTGACTTAACAAAATCTTTCTTGAATACTTATATAACTCTTATAAATCTAATACATTAAACTTATAAATATGGTAAGCCTTCAGTTCTATTAAATTATTCAGTTCCATAATAAACTTACTATGATTTGAACTTAACATCACAAGCCTAAATCAAGTACACGTTTTAAATTAGAATCACAAGAATGACCTTTTGCTTCATTAGGCCAAATTCTCTTAAACATAAATACATAGGGGCACCTGGGTGGCACAGCGGTTAGGTGTCTGCCTTCGGCTCAGGGCGTGGTCCCGGCGTTGTGGGATCGAGCCCCACATCGGGCTCCTCCACTGTGAGCCTGCTTCTTCCTCTCCCACTCCCCCTGCTTGTGTTCCCTCTCTCGCTGGTTGTCTCTATCTCTGTCAAATAAATAAATAAAATCTTTAAAAAAAAAACAAAACAAAAAAACATAAATACATAAAAGGCCCAAAATGCACAGACCTCTTAACCTGAAAATATTAATACTATACATTTGAAATTCTTAAATATTTCTGTAGTTATTTAAAAATCATCCCAGAGTTAAAAGATGGTGGTGCACCAAGAAAGTAGCCATGCCATCCCGAACAACTTTCTTTGTCTTTTTTCTCCTCTATACATCTCTTTTCCCAACCAACCTGACCACATTTCAATGCAAACCTTGCCATCAAGTGCCTCAGTGACCTTCACAAAATCTACTTCCCTCTTAGGGTTTCTGTTCTCTTTATCTATAAAAAAATAGAGTTAGCTTAGATGATCTTTAAGGTCTTTTTTTTTTTTTAAAAAGATTTTATTTATTTATTTGACAGAGAGAGAGAGACAGCCAGCGAGAGAGGGAACACAAGCAGGGGGAGTGGGAGAGGAAGAAGCAGGCTCCCAGCGGAGCAGGGAGCCTGATGTGGGGCTCGATTCCAGGACCCTGGGATCATGACCCAAGCCAAAGGCAGACACTTAACAACGGAGCCACCCATGCGCTCTGATCTCTAAGGTCTGAACCATCAAATTCTGGAATTTGTATTTTTCTGTGTATTTACAAGTATGGTTTTCCGTTTAGGCTAATAAGAATGCAGAAAACTACTAAAAATTGGAGCATATACTGCCCACGAAAAGCCCCCATCACAGAGAATGCTCCTATTATGCATATTATGTTTGTAGTCTGCTCCTGCTCAATGACACCTATTTGGTTGCATGGACCCTAATGGTTTTTGGGCTTTTTGACCTCAGAGCACAGTCAAGAAGTCACATGGGAGAACACTTAGGAAGAGTTTTAAAACCAAGAGATCCATTTGTAAAGTATATGTTCCAGTCTATTTTGCACATCATGTCCTTGGTAGATGGGTCATGTCATTGCTATGACTTCTGAGAACTGGACTGAATGAACATTGTCATGCCTGCCATTTGATGCCTGGTTTCTCTACCAGCATATTGAGTAATAAATGAATGAGAGGCAGTATGCATAATAGTAAAGGTTGGGGATATGAATTGGACCTTCTTTTGTTTAAATCCAAGATCCACTCCTTAAAACCACGCAACTTTGAAGGCCAATTTTATAAAAACAAATTTGATAACTTGGATGAAATGGACAAACTCCTAGATAGACACAAACTGACGGAAGAAGAGATTTTTAAAAACTAAATGGACCTTTAATAAGTAAATAAATTGAATGAGTAATTAAAAATCTTTGCACCAAAAAGTCCTAAGACGGATGGTTTCACTGGTGAATTTTATTAAATTTTCCTGTTTGAAGAAAAAATAATCCCAGAACTGCACAAACTCTTCCAGAAAATAGAGGACAATGAAACCTTCCCAACTCACTCTATGAGACCAGTATCACACAGATGCCATGGCTAGACAGAGACATCATAAGAAAGCAGAGCTAAAGACCAATACTGCACATAAATACAGATGTGAAAATCTTCAACAAAATATTAGCTGAATCCAACAATATACCAAAAAGATTATGCACCATGATCAAGTAGGATTTATCCCAGGAATGCAAGGTTGGCTTAACAACTAAAAATCAACTAAGGTAATACACCAAAAACCACATGATCATCTCAGTAGACACAGAAATGGCATTTGCCAATATTCAATACCTATTTGTGATTAAAAAAAAAACAAAACCTCTTAGCAAACCTAGAATATAAAGGAATTTCTTCAATGTGGTAAAGGGCTTTTATGAAAAACCTACATTGAAAAATCACACTTAATGGTGAAAGATTGAATGCTTTCCTCCTAACATGAAGACCAAAGCAATGATATCTGTTGTCACCTTTTTTATTCAACATTATATTGGAGGTTCTAGCCAGTGAAATCATGCAAGAAAAAGAACTAAAAGACATGCAGATTAGAAAGGAAGAAGTGAAATTGTTTTTATGGACAGATGATCTGACCCTGTATATAGAATATTTTAAATCAGCACATGTTCTCCACACACACACACACAATATTGGAACTATAAACAAGTGGAGCAAGGTTGCAAGATACAAGATCAATATACAGAAAGCAATTGTATTTGTGTATACAAGGAAGCAGTGAGCAATCCAAAAATGAAATTAAGAATATAAGTTAGTATCAAAAATAGCAAAATACTTAGCAATAAATTTTTAAAAAGACATTTAAGAGTTGTATGCTGAAAATAACAAACTTCACTGAAGAAAATTAAAGAAGACTTAAGTAAATGGAGAGACATTTCATGTCCATGGATTGGAAGACACAATATTGTTAAGATGTCAATTATCTCTAAATCGATCTGTAGATACAGTGCCATCCTTGTCAAAATCCCAACATACCTTTTGGGGGCAAAATTGACAAAGGGATCCTAAACTCGATATGGAAATACTTAGACTAGCCAAAGCAATTTTGAGAAAGAAGAATGAAATTGGAGGATTTTCATCTCCCTATTTCAAAACTTGCTATTATGCTGCAGTTATCAATATACTGTGATATTATCATTAGGATAGATATAGAAATCAAACGAATAGAATTGAGAGTCTAGAAATAAATCTTTATCTCTATAGTCAATTGATTTTTTTTTTTAACGAATGCCAAGGAAATTTACTGGAGAATGGATAGTCTATTCAACAAAAGGTGCTAGGATAAGTAGATATCCACATGCAAGAGATAAGCTCAGACTTTCACCTCGTACCATACATAAAAATTAACTTAAAATGGATTATAGACATAAATGTAAGAGTTAACACAATAAAACTCTTAGAAAAAAACATGCAAAAGGATGAAAAAACAGGAATCGGACTTGGAGAAAATATTGGCAAAACACATATCCAGTCGAGGACTTGTATTAAGAATTTACAAACATATAAGCACAATTGAATTATAAGATAAATAACCAAATCAAAAAAGAAAGGGCAAATGATGTAAACAGGCATTACGCAAAAAAAAAAAAAAAAAAAAAAAAAAAGGAATGACTAAGGACATGAAAAGATGCTCAACATGATTAGTCATTATGGAAAAGCAAATAAAAACCACAATGAGATCCCATTCGCACTCACTAGAATGGCGGTAAGAAAGAAGACAGCAACAAATGCTGGTGAAGGTGTGGAGAAATAGGAACTCCCCTACACTGCTGATGGGCATCTGAAATAGTACAGTCACTTTAGGGGCACCTGGGTGGCTCAGTCGTTAAGCGTCTGCCTTCGGCTCAGGGCGTGATCCCAGGATCCTGGGATCGAGCCCCGCATCGGGCTCCTCCGCTGGGAGCCTGCTTCTTCCTCTCCCACTCCCCCTGCTTGTGTTCCCTCTCTTGCTGGCTGCCTCTATCTCTGTCGAATAAATAAATAAATAATCTTTAAAATAGTACAGTCACTTTGAAAACATTTTGGCAGTTTCAAAAAGATAAACATAAAACCACTGTAGAATACGCAATTCCACTCCTAGGTAGAGAGAAAGGAAAAGAAAAATGAAAACATAAGTCCACATAAAGACTTACGCATGAATGTTCACATCTGTGTTTTTCATAATAGCTCTGAATTGGAACAACCAAAACATCCATCAGCTGGAGAGTGAATAGACAAAAAATATAAATATGTGTGTACATATACATATATATACATATATATGTTTTTTTTGGTAAAAAAAATATAGTGTATATATACACACACACACAATGGAATACTGTTCAGCAATAAAAAATAATGAACTACTGACATAGGCTAAATGTAAGTGAACCTCAAAAACCTTATGCCACGTGAAAGAGGCCGGACACAAGAGACCACGTAGGGCGTGATTTCATTTACAAGAAACACTCAGAAACACAGAAACAGAAAATAGATTCGTGGTTGCCTGTGGCTCAGGATACGGACAAGGATTAACTACAAATGGGCAGGAGGGATCTTATTGGGAGGATGAAAATGTTCTGGAATATTATGGTGGTGGTTGTACCACTTTGTAAAGTTAACTAAAAATTATTGAATTGTACACTTGACTGGAGAGAATTTTATATGTGAAATATACCTCAGTAAGGTTGTTTAAGAAAAAGCATGTGACTTTGGGCAGGATAGTATGCTTTAGCTTTTCATCTGTGAAATGAAAACAATGAGAGTATTAACCTTGCAGATTGTTGGACAGATTCAACGAGAAAATATATGTAATGTTTAAAGTTAGAGTGCCTGGTGTATAGTAAACACTCATTTAAATATCAGTTTCTATGATTATTTTGAAACATCAGAACAAGGGAACAAGGGTCTGAAAGAATAAGTTTGTTTCTTTTATAGATGATACTGGTATATTGAAAACCACTTGAAAAGACAGGCAGGAAACTTAAATGCCTATTACTAAGTGAAAGAAGCCAATCTGGAAAGACTACATACTGTCTAATTCCAACCACATGACATTCTGGAAAAGGCAAACTGTAGAAATATCAGTGGTTGCCAGGGGGTGGAGGGTGGGGAAAAGGGGATGAATCAGTGGACCACAGAGGATTTTTTTAGGGCAGTGAAAATACTCTGTACGTATGATCCGTCATAATGGTGGGTCCATGTCATACATTTGTCCAAGCCTATGGGATGTACAACACGAGAGTGCACCGTAATGTGAACTGTGGATTTGGGGGATATGATGTCAGTGTAGATTCATCAGTTGTAACAACTGTACCACTCTGGTGGGAATACTGATGGCAGGAAAGCCGAGCATCTGTAGAAAGGGCAAAGGTATGTGGGAATTTTATACCTTCCTCTCAATTTTGCTGTAAACCTAAAACTATTCTTAAAGAGTAAAGTCTAAATAAAAAAAAAAACAACTCCAAAACCCACATATCTTTTTTTCCCCAACACTAAACTTTCTGTCTGTAGCATAGAACAACTGTTAAGTGAGGAACGAACACTTGTGGGAAACATAAAATTTGGCTTAACAGATCAAATAGACAAAAAATGCCGTTTCAGGAATAATGAAACCAGAAAGATCCATCATTTCCATCGATGAAATTCCAACTTAGGTAAAGTGAAAGATTTCGTTAGCTAAAGTAAACTTCAGTCAAGACCCAGTAAATGTTCCTGTTTTTGTCTAAAACATTGAAGTATGCAAAACACTCATAAGGTTCCTGAGTCCAAAACTACCCAGTAAAATAGTTCTAGAAGTCTGGCTTCTATCCCCATCCCCATTTACTCTACCTTGTCCCCTTCTTTCTTCTCTAGGTAATCATTTAAATAATTTTTTTTGGATTATTCTATTTCAATTATTCATTTTCACTTCAATTATTTCATTTTTTGAAAACATAAGCAAACATGTATATTTTATTTTTTTCCTCCTCCTTTCTTGCCGAAAGATACCACACTATACACCTTGTCCCCTGCTCCTTTTGTTGCCCTTAACAATATATCCTAGTGATTATGCTATGGGGGAGACAGGTGCCCGTTCCTTTGTCACTGGCATAGTACTCTGGGGCGTGGAGGCACCATGTTCCTTGCTTGTGATGATTTAGATTGTTTCCAGTCTTTTGAAATTATACATAACGCTGCAATGCATAGCCTTGAGGTTGCAGTAAATTTAAGGTGTGAACTACGAACATCCCTTGGCATCTGAATACGTTGTCCTTTGGCAAGCCAAGCCAGCTGTAGCTTATATAACAGACCCAGTACTGTTTGTGAGGAAATTCCACTTGGGGTACGTGTTGATTCGAATCACTTTAAAATTATTCATTTTTTCTAAGCTCCTAAAATATTTTGGGAACGAGTCCTTGAGAGCAAATGCCACTTCGTATTAACTATCATAGGCAAATATTGAATTGTTTAATACCTACAACCAAATTGCTTGACTATCTTTAATATTTCTGGGAATTTCCATTTTATTGTACTAGTTATCAGCTCCGAACTATCTTTCACTTGCTAAGGTGTGGAAATTTGGGGTCTGATAAAATGAATCAAGTCAAACATCAAGTATTTGGAGTTTGACAGAGCCTTAGATAGATTTTGCAAAGACTTTCAAATATCTTGAGTCTTTTACAAACAGGATATTTTTAACTTTTAGTGATTTTTTAGGAATAGGGTATCTGTGACCACTAGAGAAAAATTAGGAAGTTCAGAGAAGCAGAAGGGAAAAAAAAAAAACCAACAAACTACCTATAATCTTAACCGCAAAGATAACCAATATTAGCGTTTGGAAATCCCTGTAGACATTTTCAGTGAGTGTAAACAGCCTCCCTCCCCTGACATACATGCATATGTAATTTCTTCATCTCTTACAAGGAAATTTCAACTTTTCTATTTATTTGCCATTATCCTTTAACTTTGCTGTTTGCTTTGCCCACCATATAAATGTTTTTTCTCTTTCTCCATCAAAGTTAGTCACTTTGCAATTCTCGCTATAGTGTTTACCTTAGAAACAGAAAATCAAGTTGTTTTTTTTCTGGATGAATAAGTTAAAAGTCTGCAAGATTTGTTTCCATGGTGTTCCAAGCCCTTGAACTGCCTGCCCTCTGTGTGTTTGCCCAGGGCAGTTTACTGACTCCTAAAAAGACATAAGCATATGAGACGAGGTGGAGCCCTGTCCTTGGAGAGACTGTTTATGCAGAAATGAAAGTCAAGCAGATGCTCCCTGTTCATTATTCTGCTATTCAAAATATTTGTTGGGGGAAAAAAAACCCCACAATTCTTTCAAGTGCTTCTGTGATCGTGATAGCTTTATATCTTACTCTAACTACTGACATTGCATATCTAAAACCTGAAACGTTTAAGTACCTGGATGTTTCAGCGTCATGTCCCCGAAATAATTTCTGATAATGAACTGAATTTAAAATTTTCTACGTGGATGGATTTTGACATTTTGTACCCTAGAGTTGTGTATCTGGGGTGAAGGTGGAACATTTTTCCCTGCCATGGGTCATTGAAATCAAAGGTCACATGAAAGTAACTTAACATTGTGTCTTACCTTTTTCTTTTTTTTAGAGAGAAAGAAGGACATAAGAAAGATAAAACTACCTGATTATTTATTTAGTAAGTGGAAACAGAGAACTTCATTCGTAATGACTTTAAATTTTAAATATGCCTTTATGTCATGTTTTAGTTAGGTAAACAGGTGGTAAAATGGCCGTGGGGTAAACGTAGTCAGAAGTTGGGGGAAAATAAGGAGAAAGGGAAAAAGAACAAAAAGGAGGAGGGAAAGGTGAAGAAGACAGATAAGAGGGGAAGAGGGCAGGGAGACAGAGCCGAAACACCATACTCCAAAGCAAGAGAGGAACACCTGCAGAGCAGAAGACATTGGTTATGAAAGTCAGTTCGAGGGCTATTGGGCAGCACCTATCAGATATTTGCGTTCCTAATTCTCCGACCCAGCAGTAGCACTTCTGGGTATCTCTACTCCAGAAATACTTACTCATACAAGGATGTTTACGGCAGTGTACTTACAACAGCAAAAAAACTGCAACAGCAAAAAATGGTACACAAAATGTGGCACAGCGGGAAAAATGTTTAAATAGCTAAAAGAATGCTTATTCGGTGAAATTCTAGGCAGTCTTCAAAAAGAGTAAGGAAGAGTTATGTGTACTGATGTGGAAAGATAGGCACAGGGATCAAGCAGAAATAGCAGATCAGATGCTGTGTGATTCCGGTTTTGTGAAAACAAAAAGTGCGTGCATGTGAGTGCACGTCCAAGCACAGTCTAGATGGATACATGCTAAACTGTAGATAGCGTTGGACGGGAAAGTTTGAATTTTGCAACGATATTTATCAGTCTCCGAGAAGATGAAAATGAGAGAATAAGTCATGTGTCTGGATGCATTGAGAAGAGATTTTGCAGCTGAGAAAGAGTCGTAGGAGTCCAGACAGATTCAGTGTAGGGCTGAGCCAAACCTGTGGCTCTCTGGGTCCCCTTTCTCATGGACACCGTCGAGCCCACTGGACAGGCAGCCCGGACCTATGTAATTCTGTTTTTGGATATTAGCAGACTAGTTTTTTTTTTTTTAAAGATTTTATTTATTTATTTGACAGAGACAGAGACAGCCAGCGAGAGAGGGAACACAAGCAGGGGAGTGGGAGAGGAGGAAGCAGGCTCATAGCAGAGGAGCCTGATGTGGGGCTCGATCCCATAACGCCGGGATCACGCCCTGAGCCGAAGGCAGACGCTTAACCGCTGTGCCACCCAGTCGCCCCAGCAGACTAGTTTTATTACAATTGTGGGATTTGGGGGTGAGTCTCTGAAGGAAAGGAGATTTCCTCATCTACCATTTGAGGATAATAATAATCCTTGCCTTCAAGGATTATTTTGAGTGTTAAATGTAGTAATACATAAAAAAAAATACCTAGCTCAGTGCCTGGGACATGGTCAGGATTCATAAATGGAAGCCACTACTGCTATTAATATTTTAGAAAGATTCAGGGTCAAATTCCCATTTTTTTAAGGCCTTCATTTTCTTTATTTACGCTTCCTACTCTTGAAGTATTTGAAAGCAATTTGATATATGGAATTGGAAGTACACAAAATACCTAAGATTTTATGCTAAGCCATCACAGCTTATGTTCTAAGTCTGTATGAAGAAGAATCTTTTGTTCATTTTGACCTCCCTCTCATCACAGCCCAATTACTTATCTGATCATTTGTTATTAGTCATTAAGGCAGCCCCCCAAATTATCTAGTCCTTTCCTGAGCATAGACTTTTAATTTTAAAATGTCTTATATAATTTTTGGACACTTATTAGCAACAAAACCCATAAGATACCTAGGAATAAACCTAACTAAAGAGGTAAAGGATCTATACTCTAGAAACTACAGAACACTTATGAAAGAGATTGAGGAAGACACAAAAAGATGGAAAAACAGGCTATGCTCATGGCTTGGAAGAATAAACATTGTCAAAATGTCTATGCTGCCCAGAGCAATCTACACTTTCAATGCCATTCCGATCAAAATACCATTGGCATTTTTCAAAGAGCTGGAACAAATGATCCTAAAATTTGCATGGAACCAGAAAAGACCCTGAATCAAAAAGGGAATGTTGAAAAAGAAAAACAAAGCTGGGGGCATCATGTTGCCTGACTTCAAGCAATATTACAGAGCTGTGATCGCTAAGACAGCATGGTATTGGCACAAACACAGACACACGGACATATTTGTTATTTTTAAATGAAACAACTTTCGACACATTACATTCATTCCGAGAGATGGCATTAGGCCACGTTCTTGTGTCCGCTCTCTTGGGGAGAATTCATGCACTTACACCTTCTTCAAACCTTTTTATAATGGCTTCGTAATGACAAGCGATGCTTTTTCAATGTGTTGCTTACCAAAATGGAGTAACGCTGACTTGCAGTTTTTATGAATTTTGCTAGTTCCTCAATGCTTCAACTTCAACCAGCAAGTAGGAAGGAAAAGTTCAAATCACACAAACAGCGGGTTCAGCGGTAGAAGTTCTGAAAAACAGGCAGCATTTACACAGGGTTATAGGAAGGAGGCTGTTGTGTTCCTGCTCAGATTTATTAATCATTTCATTTAATCATGAAGAAGACTAGGTGCTTGGAAAAACGATTGCCCTTCAGTGGAGAAATGTAAATAGTACACTTGTACTTCTGAAACAATTTGTTTCCAACAAAGGACTAAGGATTCCCCTAAGTGTAACAATTATCCAGTACCCTTTCTCCAATATTATCAACATCAGATGTGTTATCATTGGTTCTATGCCTAATAGGGGCTGGTTCTCGCCTCCTGCAATCCTATTCCCACCCACTCCATAACCACACCCCTGCATTCTCCCCCACCACCCTCACTCCTAGGCATCATTAATCATTTAGTAACTCTTTTCCCACTGAGCTAAGCATGATCTCAGAATCCCTTTAAATAGGGGAGCTCCTGGGGCTCCTGGGTGGCTCAGTCAGTTAAGCATCTGCCTTTGGCTCAGGTCATGATCCCAGGGTCCTGGGATCGAGTCCTGCATCAGGCTGCCTGCTCAGCGGGGAGCCTGCTTCTCCCTCTCCCTCTGCTACTTCCCGTGCTTGTGCTCCTTGTACTCTCTCTGACAAATAAATAAATAAATTCTTAAAAAAAAATAAAACAAAACAGGGAGCTCCCGGGATTCACTTGCAGTCAGCTGCCACAGGGGAGGAAACCCCTCAAACTTCCAAGATTTATCAAATACTGACAGCATATCTAGCCAGGTCAGGCAGCTCAGCCCCCAAAGCAGTTAGTTCATTAAAAAAAATAGCCAAATTATTTTGGGCACAATGTAAATAAAAATAGTTAATTTGGGGCAAAGATGTTTACTTTTCAAACCAGTGTTTCAGCACAACATGGGTAAAGTTTGAACAACAAACTCTATCATTAAATACAATGTATGAGTCGCATTACATGAAGTAAAGTTAATTGAGAAACAGCTGATGTTTAAGCAGGATCTTATCAGCAAGTGTGAACGTGTCCAAAACTTCCGTTGCTTTGAAACCGATTGCTCGCTGACCTTCGTTCTTTGCTGTCCTCCTGGTGTGTAGGATAGTTGTTCTTTTCCGTCGCATGAAAATTCATCACCATGTCCCAGCGTTGTGGCAGATGGGCGATCTGTGGCCCGGCATCTTTTTTGGAGATCTTCCCTGTCTATTCACTGCTGCCGAGTAGTTTTACAATGTGGGTTCATTGAGTATGGATGGGGAAATAAATCTGACCCTCATGCTGGACACCAATCACAGGCATAAAAATACCTTCGATCCACCTCGAGCAGCCTGGTGTATGGTACGCACTGCGCGGCTGGTTCGTGCAAGCACACCCTGAACGCTCCTGTTCGTGACTCTCTTGAGAATGTAGAGATTCCGTCCTCCTGCTGTATCCCCGTCAAGCAGAACGTGCAGAAGATCGTGCTGTTCAGTGTTCAAGGTCGGGCTCTGGAGTGGTGTTCTCCTTTGTAACAGGGTGTTCGGATGGCAGGCCTTGACCTCCTTGGCATGCTGGCTGTGCAAGGAGGGGAAGGGCGAGAGGTAGTTGCTACGCTAGTTGCTATGATAGAAAAACTTGCTCCACAGAGATCCCAGGAACCGATGCTTTGTCCAGTCAGCTGCTCCTGGGCTCCCTGTACAGGAGTAAGTTCCCCCAACAAACCTATGTCTCCATCACTGTCTCTTAGTCTTTCTTTGGCCTTACCAGACCGTCCTCCACCTGGGCTTAAGGGTCTGCTGGGGTGCGGCTGCACATATGGTCAAGGTAATGGCACATGGGAGCTATGGAATGTGTTGTCCTTTTCTTCCAACCCTCTGTTGACTTTGTACTAGGATTTGCAGCAATTGGCAATCTCCTAGACTGGACCCCTGGGGATTCAGAATCCCCGCTGTCCCCCTTTTGCTATGCCCTCTCAGTCTCCTTTGATAGGGACAGAAACAGAGTTGGGGAGGCCAGGGGTGCGACTATTCCCCCAGCACCGTCTCTAAGACTTGAGACAATGGGGAAAAGACACGAACAGGAACAGTATGAAATAAACACATGAAATGAAGAGAAAAGATCTTCAAAAGAGGGGTTCCATTTTTAGATGCTTGCTTCTTTACTGACCACCGGGGCCTGTCCCTGTCCCCAGGGGCCCCACCAGGGCATAGTCACTTTAGTCTTAGCCCCTGGCTATGCCTTTGATTGACCTTTTTGTGTGAATGTGCATGCTTTTTGTGTGAATGTGCATGACCGGCAGGTGTAGACGTGGTCCCGCAGATCTGGGTACTCAGCGCACTGAGTACATGCCTTCTGGAAGAGCCGCTGATTCCTCTCTTTTTCCCTGCCCCCTAAGGTGCCCTGACGGCCTAAGGCTTGAAGAGGGCACCCCAGCTGGTGGTTTCCAGGACAGCTCAATTCCTCAGGCAATGCAGGTCATGTATGACAAGTCATTCTCTCTTATTTTGAAAATTAGAGAAGTTTCTATTAAAGTAAATTTCATGCAACAGGATCTACATTATCTCTTAATCTTGTGTTTGATAAATAATTAACGGCTTATTCACACTAGTCAATGATTACTAATGCTTCATTTGCATGTGGAATTAATATTCCATATGATTGGTCCAATCATTTGATCCTAAGCCAACAGGAGGAGGCATGTTGATTTGAGCAGAAGTTTGGGTTGCAATGGGATCAACTCCTGGGCTAGTATTTGTATTTTGATGCTCTCATGCCCAGTGCTGGGGGCATGGAACAAGGACAAATATTCCTTTTGGGGGGATAAAAAATGTAATAACAGACTTGTCCTGGATATCAGGTGCCTTGAAGATTATTCTATCATTCAACAAGTATTTATTAGATTCCTACTGTATACATACCACTGTACCCAGGGCACCTGTGCCCAAAGCACCAGCTATCCTAATGGTTGTTAGGAAGACAGTAAAGAAAACAAAAATTTAACCCCACTTTAATATGGAATTGGTTTCTAGATCCCAATCACAGACTGTTGTCAGTGCTTTGAAGTCCCCTGGTTGCTGGACATTTGTCAGCATTTGGAGGCGAGTCCATTCACCAAAATGTTTTCCCCCTGAATCTTCAGCGCAACGTCAGTAAGGAGTATCAATTATGATTAGGTTCACCATCACTATTCTGTTAACAAGCAAACTATGTTGTTATATAGTGGGAATTCTAAAGCTCATTTTTTAAATAATAGAAGAATATATAGATTAGGGGCGCCTGGGTGGCTCAGTTAGTTAGGTGTCTGCCTTTAGCTCAGGTCATGATTCCAGGGGCCTGGGATCGAGCCTCGCATCGGGCTCCCTGCTTAGTGGGGAGCCTGCTTCTCCCTCTCCCTCTGCTACTCCCCCTGCTTGTGCTCTCTCACTCACTCTCTCTGTCAAATAAATAAATAAAATCTTAAAAAAAAAAGAATATATAGATTAATATGCATTCCTTACCATAGTGTGGTGGACTTTCACAAATATTTCAAAAGTAGAACCCGACAGGTTGGAAGTGTGTCAAATAAACTCCAGCTTGAATGTTATGGCAGTCACGTCCTCAAATGATAATGTTATTGTTTCCCTTCTTTTGGTGGGGGTATTGAGGAAGATGCTTTAAGTTTCTAGATGGGCCATGTGCCAATGAAGGTAGGCAATGTTATGTTACGGCAACTATGGGAATAATCCTCCCCCTACCCTTCTGAGGTTTTGGCCGAGACCCCTTTCATAAAAGACAAATTCACGAGAGAAAAACAAACAAGTTCGGGGTCCCTCGTATGTCATGTATGCACAGGAGATACCCAGGGAAAACAAGTCACTCTCTGAGGTGGCTTAGAATTTGGGGTTAAATATCATCTTAATAGGAAAAAGGAGGGAGGGCCATGTCAGCCTCTTAGGGGAGACTTAATGATTTTTAGGAAAGATGAATGGGCCCTTGGAAGAGTAAGTGGGAGGTATGGTCGTTTGTGACTAAGTTTGTCAGGGTACGATCTTGACCACAAGTCTCCTCTCCTGTGATAACAGTCAGGCTTTCCTGGTTGATGAAACTCCCGGGGAGGGGATTTATGATCACTGGGTTTCTTTTGGAGGTGCTGTCTTTGGGCAGATAAGGGGAGATCAGAGAGAGCCTCTCCTTGCATATACCGTTTTCAGATGCCTACAGTTCAAAATAATCAATGTGCAAAAAAGGCATTTTCTAGGGTGGCATGTCCTCAGTTCTTATGGTCATATAT
The DNA here is from genome assembly GCF_024610735.1 of Ursus americanus. NCBI lineage: Eukaryota > Metazoa > Chordata > Mammalia > Carnivora > Ursidae > Ursus > Ursus americanus. The sequence continues at coordinate 35,491,701 of NC_142140.1, read as the reverse complement.
TGGGGTGACATAGTCTGCTACTCCCCATAACAAATGGCCCCAAATATCACTGGCTTAGCATAACAAAAGCTTATTTCTCACTCATGCAAAGTCTACGGTAAATCAGAGCAATTCTCCAAAGCAGCTGCCCTCAGCATGTTGACTCATCATTCATCATTCCAGGAAGCGTCAATCTTCTGCCACATCCAGGCCAACACGCTCTTCTGTGATCGTTGCGGGGGGAGGGAGGTCTGGGGAACGGAGCAATGACGCTGAACGCTCTCAGCAGTGCGATGCAGTAGAGGGGTATGTGCCACTTCCGGGCTCATGGAGGATTGCAGGTCACTTGGCCATGTTCGTCTTCAGGGAGAAGATGTTGTCCTTCCATGAACCTGAAAGTAGAGGATGTCCGGACACTGATGTGTCAGTTGGCCTCCCTCAGATGATTAGAAAATCCGGGAGCACGTTTGTCTCTCCTTTGATTAGGGAACTGGAAAAATAAGTAAATATCCCTGATGAGATTTTCTTTTTTGTGATGGTGATGAAATAAGTGAGAAATTCTTCTTCTTTTTTTAAGATTTATTTATTTGAGAGAGAGAGAGAGCAAGAGAGACAGCGTGTGCAAGTGGGGTGAGGGGCAGAGAGAGAGAGAGAGAATCTCAAGCAGACTCCATGCTGAGCTCAGAACCCAATGCTTGATCTCAGGACCCTGAGATCATGATCTGAGCTGAAACCCAGAGTCAGACGTTTAACTGACTGAGGCACCCAGGTGCCCCAATGCTTCTCGATTCTTGAAATGGCTGTGCCACAGAAATCAAAAGTAATTACTGATAATCTACATATCTTGATATCTTCAGAAATATGAACTTATTAAATGCCTTAAGGGAGACTACGCCTGGACTTCCTCTTAGAGGGCTCGTGGTTGGCAGAACGACAGGTCCCTGGAAAATGTCCACGCCCCAGTCTGTGGAAGCTGTGAGTTTGTTGTGTGTGTCATAGGGCAAGGAGGACTTTGGGCTGCAGACAGAACATCACTGGGTGACTTTAAGATAAAGAAATCATCCTGGATTACTTGGAGGGGCACTATAATCACAAAGGCCTTTTCAAGTGGAAGAGGGAGGTCAGAACCAGAGAGATGGCAGCCTGAAGAAGACATAGGCTGATAATGGCTGGTTTTGAAGATGGAGGAAGGGGGCCACAAGCCAAAGAATGTGGGAAATCTCTAGAAGCTGGCAAAAGGCAAGGAAGTCAATTATTCCCTCCAGCCTCCAGAAGGAATGCAGCCCTTCTGACACCTAGCCCAGGGAGACTCTGATGCCAGACTTCTGACCTTCATAACTATCAGACCATCAACCTGTGTTGGTTTAAGCCACTAAATCTATAGTAGTTTGTGGAAACAGCAATAGGAAACTAATATATATCCCAACTTCTCCAGGAGGATTGGGGCAGAAGGTTGGCATTTCCTGGAAGGCTATGCATGAAAACTATGGAATTATATTCTCTTCTTGTCCATATCCCTCTAAGCAGCCTCTAACAGCCTTCTTCCCGGAGGCAGGAGAGAAAGCTGGAGAAGTGTATTTTCTGGGAAAATTGTAAAGCTGAATCTTTTCTATTTTCCTCTAAGTAGGCTCATCGATCTGTTGAGAAGTGTTTGCAGAATGACAGGAAAAGAGGAGAATGGAAAGCACGGATTCGGTAAGAATCCCACGCGGCATTGGAAGAACTAAGCTTGTGGCTCAACAGAGCACCTGATAGGTGGCTTTGAGGGCTGGGGTGGATAAGCTAGAAAATGGCCTTGTGTGCGATGCTTTATTTGGTTAGGAAAAGAAAAGATTAGGATTATGGGTAATGTACACAACCTGTCTGTCTTGAATAAGGTGCGGCCAAGGTCAATAGTAAAGTTCCTAGTTTCCAAAGAAGACTGTGTGTGCCAGCAAAACCTATCTTTGCATTAATGCATGACTATCTAGTTTATCTATGGGACTATGTAACTGCATATAACAATTACATACAATAATTAATATATCATATGTGTGTGTGTGTGTACTTTCACTCCCTTACAAGGATTCCTAAACAAAGAATGTAAAAATACAGCAAAGTTGTTTCTTAGCATATACGTGTAGAGTGAGACAAGAATTTGACTCAGAATAAAAAGCTACTGAAGACTGTTTTTAGAGTGGCCCGGAAGATCACCAGTGCTAGACACCCAACTAGCTGGGTTGTAACAATCATTTATCTTTTACCAAGTCCTGATATACAAGCATCCTTTTCTATTCTATTTGCTAAAATTCTCTTTTGAACAGAATTAGAACTTACTCCTAAACCTCGCTTCCGTCTATGCTAACTGAGGCCGCTCGTCATTATTCTCTTCCCCGCTTTCTACCCTAATTAGCAGGAGCCGTGTTTGACTCAAGAGTAGCTGCTTTACAGTAATGATGGCAAAAGATAGCTATTAGTTCGATTTTTTATTTATTTCCACTCCTACTTTGCTCCAAATAGGATTTAAGGGGGGTTGCAAATACACATGCACTACGACAAGGTGAAACAAAGATTAGCAAAGTGAGGAAATTAGGGCAAAGGTGGGACAAATCAGAAAATGGGACTAAATGAGCTCCTTGAGGCTCTGAGCCTTGGCCAGAGGTGGACCCCAAATTTGGCCCTGACTTCCTAGCAACCAGCTCAAAAAGGGGGAAATGATCAGTCCCACGAGTCACACGTCAGTTGGTCAAAAGCAGCCCAATAATTCCTGGAACTTAGACCAGAGAAAAATTTCTTCTGCCAGGCTGCACAAAGAGGACCCCTGTGGAATTCGGCCAGCAGAATCCTTAGCAACATCCTCCCGGAAGAAACGACAAATTCCTCGGGGCTGTGTCTTATCACTTGTATCTGCCTGCGACATTATACCCCAGCCAGAATTCAGCAAAAACTCCCTGCAGGGACCAAAGGGAGGTATTTCAGGTTCTCTGTGCCTTGCTGGTTTAACCAAAGGTGTAGATTAAGAGTGTCTGGAGGAATGGATGGGGAAGCAATCCTCCATAGACACTGTTCCTTCTCAGCAGAGCCCTAAAGAAGTTAAATGTGTGTGTGCACGTTCTTTCCTGTGCTTTAGGGAAAGGGTAAAGGCATTTACAGAAAGAGTCAAGGTCTGGGAAAGAGCTTCATTCTCCCTTTTTGTGCTTGGGAGCTTTAAAAGGAGAACCCATGAGGCCCAGCAGAAGCTGCCAGGAGGAAGGAAGGTGCCTGGGCACGTGCAATGTGTTGCAAGGGGTTGGAGGCAGAATGGTGGTGGTTGCGTCTCATGCTTCTCCAAGGTCAGTCTTCTTCCAGCAGCACGAGCGTTCAGGTCTTCAGAGTCGCATTGAAGGGTGCTGGGCCCACGCAGCAGAAGGCAGAGCAAGTTTGCTCCATGTGCTGAGGATCCTGAGGGGTGCCCCATGAGCTCGGCTGGCGGGCGCCCCTCGGCCATCAGCAAGGGCCGGACGTCCTCATCTCAGGCTCCCTCCTACAGGCAGGCCTCCTTTGAGGCCCTGGGTGTTCGTGTGGTGCCCTGACATGTTGTGAACAACGACCACCGATGCTGTCCTCCAGCAGCGCAGCACCTGCTTCTCAAAACCTCCTGCGCACTTCCGGGCTCCAGCAGCAGGGCCACTTGCATCTTTCCATGGTCCTTGTACATTTCTGGCAGGAAGAGGACATAATGAACATGTGTCTTCCAAGAACGTTCGCTCTGATTCACTCTCCGCACTCCAGGCACTGTGATCGTTCTAAAGCCTCAGTCTCACCATGTCACTTCCCCAATGAAAACCCACGCCCCTCGGGAGGAAGCTGCAGGTCTGAGTATTCTTAGCGGCCCCTCAGCGGCTCTCCAGCCTCGACCGTCCCCAGGCCTCACTGCGGCTGCTCTGCACCTGTGCACACTTTTCAGTTCCTGGAGCTTCGCATAGTCTCCTTCTTCCTCCGGGCCCAGGAGTGTGCTATTCCTTCCCTTTGCAAAACTGTTGTGAGGCTTTCATCGATTAAGTTGGCCTCCCCCTACTTATATTTCCGGTTCCAGCCCAGAAATCAATCCCTGTGGGCAGTGGTCCTGGTGGGGTCTCGGCTGGGTGCTCCCTCGCACCCTCGCTTTCCCCAACCCTAGTGTTGCAGTAGTTAGGCAAATGCCAGCGGCAGAGACAAACCTCAAGGTCTTGGTGGCTTCATGCAAAAGAATTTTATTTCTCCCTCATCTAACCACCCAGGGCAGGTGATTCCGGCTGGCAGGCAGTTCTCTGCAGGGTGATTCGAAGCCTCAAGCTCTTTCCATATTATGGCTCAGCCACCTTCCAGAGGCTCGGAGTCCGCAGCATCCAGCCAGGGCAGAAGGAGAGAGAAGGGCTTGAGGGCACATCTGCTCCCTCTTGCTTTGCTGCAAAGACACCCCGGGTCCCCTCCGCCCCCATTCTCTTGGCACAAACGTCGTGTTGCCTACTTGCCAGAGACAGCTGCTGTTTAGGGACAGTTAAAATACAGAAGGAGGGGCATGGATTTTGCTGGGGACACAAGCTCCTGGAACACTTATTTTAATGGCCTGTGACTCCACTCAACTCCGAGCTCAGTAAGGGGAAAGAAGAAGCAGGACTGCTCACTGTTGCGCCCTTGGCCAGCACTGTGCCTGGCCCTTGGGTGCACGGGATTGCCTGATGGGTAAGAGCAGTGAGTCAGGGCTTGGCTGGAGGGGGGAGCGGGTCCCAGAGACCAGTGTCCTCTTGAAGCCCCTCCCCCATGCTGGGCCAGCACTTGGGGGAGGAGACAGCCGGGAGGCGGTGAGGCCTCCCTTGCCCCCTCCACCAGCCAAGGCCCTGGCGCCTTTCACAGAGAGGCATTCATTGTGCGCAGAGAGGTGCGTAATCACAGGTGCCCGTAAAGGCACGAGCCTCCTTTCAGATGATGAGGCTTTCTGATGAAAGACTTGTTACTGGTACTTTGTGGGGCAGAGAGAGAGAACGCGCTGCTATGCGTCCTGGCTCCGCGGCTCCCCAGCACATCTGTCACCTGCCTCCGAGTCCAAGGAGATGAGCGCTGAATGCATTTTCTTCCTCTTTGGAAGCCAGCTATGTCTTTAAAGTGTCTCTTCAGAAGTCGGTTTTTGTGTGTATGTTGGTGCGAGCATGTCACAGTAAGAAAGCAATCACCTATCAGATTGTCTGGGGAGAAAAGGAGGAATGAATAGACATGATGTCTAATTGATCTGTGTAATTGGGGAAATAGAATTCACTATTCTCAAGCAGTGGGGTTCTAGTCCTGACAATCCTTAGGTAGGATTGTAGTGCCTTGATTCGTGAAACTGGGGCCTTCTGCTTTACAGTCGGAGACCCCAAAAAGTGACCCAAGGTAATAACGTGGAAGCTCGAGAGCACCCCATCCCCACAGTCCCGTATGTGGAGGAAGTCTGGTACTCCTCTCCCCAAGCCCCCCCCCTTCTAGAAAGTCCAAGAATCGCAGGGCTGCCTCAGTTCAAAGGGATCAGTATTCATTGCCTTTGCTGTCGCTGCAGAAAATGATAGTCCAGGGGTCCTAGTGATAGAGTCCAGGGAAAGTTACCTAAAATATGGCACATGAGCATAGCGACTATTTCAAGCAGGAGGGTCACCCTGATGTCCTCACCTCTTGCCCTTCATCCCTGGAACAGGTCCTAAACACTTCCTGTGAGGGGGATACCTGGAGGAAAGGAGCATCCTTATCTCCAAAGACCAAGGGACGCCAAGAAGGATCTGAACAAACCCCTGGTTTACTGCACTTACCTCAGACTCCACTTTTCCTCCAACCTAGCGTACAAATACACAGGCCTCCCTGAGTCTTTGGGTTTTCATTGCCTTATGAAGGCTTTTGTGTCATGGAAAACTTATATTAAATACCTTTGTATGCTCTTCTCTTGCTAACCTGTCTTTGTCAGTTTACTCTTCAGACCCAGCCAGGGGCCCTCAGAGGGTCAAGGGAAACTTCCTCCACCTGCACTAGGCAGCTTCCAGCCAGGGCAGGGGGCAAAGTGGGGCCCAGCAGCGCGTGGCTGTGTCTGGTGTTGCCAGTTTTCTCAGGGTTTGAGAAAGGAGGAAGCCTCCCCTGTCCCGGGCCGTGGTCCACTCAGCTGTGGGCACTGCAGGCCAAGTGGACGGTAGCGAGATTCCAGCTCTCTAGTGAGACCATCCTGTTCAGGACAGTGACATCTCTGTCTCCAGGGGAGTCAGGGCAGTGCAGAACGGCCTCACCTGATGCCCACTCTGCTCATGGCTGGAGAGCCAGCGCTCTGGACCTGGTTCTGTGGACCCTGAGGTCAAGCTGATGTTCATCTCCCTGCCCCTCCCTGGGGCTCAGCTTTAATTATAGCCCCTCCAGGCCCTAACATGCCCCTGTGGCTTTGAACCTCAAAGGCTTTCTTGGTTCTTTCTCTCTAGGAAGTCTCAGGATATCCCACCCCTTCCCAGGGACTGGCCCTCGCTGAACAAGGGGTTCCCACAGGCACTACCGCTAATAATCATCACTAACATTTATGAGTACTTACTGTGTGCAGGCATTGTTTTCAGGCTTCTATGTGGGTTGGTTCACTTAATCTTCACACATACTCTATAAAGTCGGCCTTAATGTTATCTTCATTTTCTGTAGGAGGAAATTAAGGCACAGAGAAAGTAATTGCCCCAAATTACGTAGTGCCTGGCTTGAACTCACACTGTGCACTCTGGTTTCTTAGCGGCTCTGTTCTGGCCCATTTACACAAGAAAAGTCCATTCTTAGAACACAGATGGGCTCCAAAGCCACCAGACCTACTGCTGTCATTATTAAACACGTAAACAATAAGAAGTTTAAAAAATAAGGAGCAAATTCTCCCAACCCCTACTTAATCATCCCTCACCAGAGGTGACCCCTGATAACAGCTTGCCCTGTGTCATCCCAAAACTTGTCCCCAGACTTTTCATATGTTTCTACAAAACTGGCATCATTTCTCAAAACAAGCGTGGAACCACTGGTGGTATCTTTTGCAGACAAGTATATTGCAAGAGGGTTCAATTCCTCGGCACCTCTCTGTGCTTACAAATTCAGAGAGGTCTTCCCTGACCACCTTAGCCAAGGTAGCATTCCTGCCAGGGACTGGATATTCGAAGATAGCCATTCATGAAGCATGGGGCACGTTCTCACTAGACACGGAACCTGCTGGTACCTTTATCTTGGGCTTCCCAGCCTCCAGAACTGGAGGAAAAAATGTTGGTCCTTAGGCCACTCAGTCTACGGCATTCTGTGACTGCAGCCAGAACCAAGACAGCCTCCAACGTGCCAGGCACCGTACGATGTCCTTGGCCCACGCAGAACCACAGATTCCCCGCGAGCCCCTGCGTTTATTGCCTGTTAGAGGAGGGTTTTGCTTTTGCTCCGTCGCGTGTGCTCTGCAAGCCCGTGGACGGAAGCACGAGCTCTGTGGTACGTGCTGCTCTCTCCTCCCTTGGCCGAGCGTCCCTGCTGAAGCCGGGCAGGCCCTCCTTGCCGCGGCGGGCTCAGCGGCTGAGCTGTCGGGACTAAGGTTCCCCCAAGACCTAAAATGGTAGGAGGCTGGACAGTGAGGCCATGTGCTTCCTGGTCGTTGGTACTGAAGACCTCCGGTTACCCTCCCCCCACCCCCAGCGCCCCAGAAAGCGGCATTTGGGTTGTCGCTCTCCCGCGTGCTTTTGGAGCACTTCATGGTTGACAGAGCTTTCTCACGGCATCTCGGGCAACTGGGTAAGTCAGGGCAGGCAGCGTGACCGGGCTGTGCTCGGCCCCGCCCTCCTTGCGCACTCACGCACGCGCACACCGGAAGCCCTCTTCCGATGGGGTACTTTAAATGCCCCTAAGGAAGGTCCCGAGGGAAAATTCCTCCTCTTAAGGTTTACTGTGTTCCCCCCACACTTGGTCATTCTGGCTCCTTAGAATGTAATACAATTGTGATCTGCTTTGCGGAAAAAAGATTATTCTATTTAAGTGTCAAATTTACAAAAGAATTAAATTAGGAATTGATTTTAAAAAGACTCCCGGCAAGCTTTCTTTAAACAGAAAGGTACCTTGGAGGCATTTCAAATGATTTAATTTGCACACAACCTTTCAGGAAGATGTAAGGTGTAGAGAGGAAGGTGGACAACGTGTGATTTGTGTGGGCATAACGGCCGTGCTGCTTCTAAACCTTGTACATATTTCTATGATTCGATCTCTCGGACTCTATGTTGTGATCATTTGTTCTCGTGTCTGTTATTACCATTATAATGTGAGTCCCTTGCTGGCAGGGAGCACATCTTAATCATCTGTGTATCTCCAATACCCAGCACCGTGGTTGACCGCGGGATTCATACCTTACTTTCTTTCTATCCTTGGCACCTGGTTTAGGGACTGGCATTCGGGGGCATTTGGAACATATTTTTTGAATTGAAATAGCTAAAGATAAGTTTCCCTCTTTGGAAACAGTGTGGATTTTTTGCACTTGTAAAAATCCTCTTGTTAGTATCATCCCTGAAAACGTCTGCAGGCACTCCGGCTTCCCATTGATGAGTTCATTCTTGTATGCCTGTCACATGCCAGGCACTGAGCTAGTCGCTGGGATTACAGTGAGCAAGGCAGAGGGGGTTTCTGACCTTGTGTTCACGGTCAAGGCCAGGCCGGGCAGAGGAATAAGAAATAACCAGAGTGTGGTAGGTGCCAATAGGGAGGAGCACAGGACAAGAGCAGAAGTGATGTTTGACCAAAGACTGAAGGACAAGGAGGCATTAGTCAGGTGATGTGGATGAGAAAGAGGGCCAGGTACAAGGTTCCAGGTTCTGAAATGAGGTAGAGCCAGAGCCTAGAGAGAAAGGTGCAGAGAGGGGAGAGGCAGCAGAAGTGGACGTTGGCCAGGGTAGGTTGGGACAGGCCATGTTCCCTGGGTGGTCGAGTTTGGAGTGGATACTGAGGAAGGGGAAGGGAAGCAGGAAAGGTGGCTCTGACCGTAGCATGGAGGATGAATTAGAGACAACAACACCTAGGTCAGTTGGAATTTTTAATATCCAGGGAGCATTTTATTGTGGAAAGAAATGAAGATGAACCAAATGAAAATGAGCAGGGGCTATTTTTCCAGAGTGAGCTATACAAGGAAGTCAGCCACTATCACCTGTGTTTCGGCAGAGACTCAATCGCAGGCCGAGGAGTGGGAAAGCTTTGGATTGGGAATAAGGGAAAGAGGCTTTAGCTGTGTCCCGAGCCGCCACAGTTGGCATGGGGAGCTGTAGGCAGACTAACTAGAATGGGGGCATCCTATAGGATTGGTTAGGGGTGCAAATTTGGCTTATTCTAGTTAGTCCTCTGTTGGAAGCAGGGACAACAGTTAGGAAAGCTGTCAGTGATTCATCAAGTCCTGGCCCTTTTGGGTTGATTGTTACAGAAGTTATTGTTTGCCTTGTTACTAGAGATAGCGGTCTGACCTCCTACAAGTCTCACTCGCAGCAGGGTAGTCTCCTGGGCTGGTTATTGCAGAGAAGGGGTTGGTTTCCTGGGCAGGGGGCTGCAAACTATGGGTCACTGTTCTATTTTTATAAAAGCTTATCTATTTTTATGTATGGTGTGAACATTGTCTGTGTTTAGAGTGTCTTGTTATTGTCAGGGAGAACCTATTTACAGTTGCAGGTATTTAAATTAGAGTTGCAAATAAGAGCGATCACTTTCATTAATGTGTGTTAAATTCCCCTAAACATTTATCCCTAATTATACTGTTCAATGGTCTTAATTCAATGGTCTTAAACACATTGTACTACATGTGTAGATTTATTTAATACATTTGACTTCTTTCCAGTGTTTCAAATGCCTAAGTGGGGAAACTTACACCCCTCACAGGCAATAGATTCTTGAGCACTGAAGCCTTTCTTGGAAATAGAATAAATTAAAATCTTAAGTATCACAAGCCATATTATTTTATTTTATTTTATTTTATTTTATTTTATTTTATTTTATTAAAGATTTTATTTATTTATTTGACAGAGATAGAGACAGCCAGTGAGAGAGGGAACACAAGCAGGGGGAGTGGGAGAGGAAGAAGCAGGCTCATAGCAGAGGAGCCTGATGTGGGGCTCGATCCCGGAACTCCAGGATCACGCCCTGAGCCGAAGGCAGACGCTTTAACCGCTGTGCCACCCAGGCGCCCCAAGCCATATTATTTTAAACCAGTCTAAAAACCTTTACCAACCTGGTCAAATTTTAGTGCACCTTTTAAAAGTTTAAAGAACAAGTCCCACATCTGCACTAACTTGCATAGATTCACCAATATGCCATATCAACCACGTATTTTTAAATAACAAAGGTACACAGATTGTCCTGAAGATGATAGGACTTAGTCCTCTTAGTAGTATTACATTACAGGGTTAAGGTACTTCTTTTGAAATATTCTCAGTTTGTAAAGTCACTTACTCAAGTTAAGAGGAGCAGTTTGCCACCTTAGGCAGGCTAGGTAAGCTGGGTCAAAAAAATCATGACCAAAATACTGTTACTTCTCAGTCATAGGGACCTGGTACTACAGACCTTCTGCATGATTCTACCCATGGCACCAGGGAACACACTGGGCCCTTTCTTAGAGACAGTTTCTGATTTCTATTGTTGGTGGATACCTTCCATGGCCATACCTTCCACTGGGATTTACTGCAACCTAGTGCATCCCATTTCCCTTGGGAGGCTCTCACCATTGCTCCTTATTTCCCTTCACTTTCTTTAACTCATTACCTGTGTAGTGGCTAATTTGTCACCACTTGACTGGACTAAATTATTCTCTTTGTGGTCCCATTGGATTCTGAATTCCTTGGATGTTTTGCTCGGCAACCTCTCCGGGGAGTCAGGTTAGGAGGCTGCCATGGTCAGAGGCCGCAGTGGTGGGTGGCCTGGATGGGGGGATCGAGGCAATGTCAGAAGTACTTAGGCCAAGGACAGGGAAAATTTATTTATTTTTATTTTTTAAGAGATCTTATTTGTTTGAGAGAGAGAGAGAGGAGGGGGAGGAGCAGAGGGAAAAGGAGAAGCAGACACCATACTGAGTGGGGAGCTGGACACAGGGCTCCATTCCACAACCCTGAGATCATGACCTGAGCTGAAATCAAGAGTCAGATGCTTAACTGACTGATCCACCCAGGTTCCCCAGGACAGGTAAGACTTAATGACTGATTAGATGTTGGGGAAGAGGGTGTTGAAGGGAGAGGAAGGAACCAGAGATGTTGCCCAGATTTCTGGTTTGGACAACTGGGTAGAAATATGTTTTACATAAAAAAAAAAAATCCCTGACCACTTACTGAATATTAACTGCTTATGCAAGAACTGATATAATTAGCTGAGCGTGTAATTTGTCAACAGGCAGATGCTAGCGGCAGCGAGTTGGGGCAGAGACACCCAGAGTGGGGATCAGGAAATTAGTTTCTTTTCCCAGTTCGGCCACTGACTTTCTAGTTAACTGCTGGACAGATCCTGCCTCTTCCCCAGACTTTCCTTCTCTTGAATAAACACGTACATGGCAAGTCTGAGTCCTCTTAGCTCTAAAATGCATAAATTTGCCAAATGAAAGAGTTGGATTAGGCAAAGGTTCACAAGCTTCTTTGATAATTAGACGAACACCAAGGACCTTCTCCCTAGGAAAATGCATGAAGCGTTCACACACTCTTTCATGGAATTTACCCCTTCTTCTCACGCTCAACACTCATGGATTAGATGGTCTCCAAAGCTCTTTGTCACGCTCTTAAATTCTCTGATTTTATGATTCTGTGAACAAAGGCATGCCTCTTCAGCATTTTCAATCACCTTATCTCTTCCAAAGAAACAAGGATAAAAATGGTGCTGCTTTTCTTAGCTTCTGTGTTCTTTCTTTCCCCTTTGAATTACCCGGCTATCTATTTAGAGTGGAGTCCCCGGGGCAAAGGCTGTCTTTGTGTTTGTTCCAGTGGATAGAATGCGGTTGGATGCTTAACAATGCCTAATTATAATAATATGGCTTGTGGTATAATGTCATCTGTAAACCTTGATAAATTCAGCACAGGTTCTTAATATCTTAAAAACCTGCACAAAATAGGTGGACAACATGTAAAGCAATATATATATGTATTGCGTTTCCATGTTATAATATAGGGTTACTGGGACATTCCCAGGAGCTTCTCTCTAAGAACCCAGGTCTCACAGAATATCAGAATGTATTTAAGAATATATGAGAATATATAAGTATATATATATATAGAGAGAGAAAATATATATTTTGAATTGAATATTGAATATATATATTGAATTATACATATTGAATATATATATTGAATATTGAATATATATATCCTAGAATTATTTGAAGTTATTCAGATTAATCATTAGACTTACTGTTCAAGGCCTTTTGATATTCAAGGTTAACTTTCTATATACTATTGGAACCCTTATGGAAAGATTTAGCTTAGATAGTGACATTTTCTTATTGGCTGAGGATTTACCCCTTGGAGTATGAAACCTTTTCTTTTTCTTTAATCATTTTACAGAGATATCTTTCTGAAATGTACTATAGACTTAAGTGCCTTCTTAAACAGATTATCTGGAAAATAGCCCCCCCACCAATAGCATTTACTATTATATTAGGTGACAGTCTTTAATCATCTGTAGGCCTAGGTCATCTTACTGACTATTCCAGTGTATACAGAATTGTCTGTCCACGGACGACAGATTTTTAGTTTTATTCGAGTTCCACCGGCACTTACTTCAAAGAGACAAGTTCTGTAAGGTTTGTTAGGAAAAACACTAGTCCCCAGCCTGCCTTGCTCCTAGTGCCCCTCCCCCACAGGGAAGCACTTTTAAATGTTTTAGCTGACTTAAAAGTTTCCTTCCAGATCTGAAAATAACATGGTTGGGTGCTACCTGTTTCTTTTTCTTTTCTTTTCTTTTTTCTTTTTTTTTGGCTGTCTCTATTGACTTCCCCTGATGGAAGATGAGGATTTAACTCTTGCTTTTTCCCATCCCTACCACACACGCTCACTTTCCATCCTCCAAAGATCATTTATCATAATTTCAGCTAAATCTACATTCAGTGTTTACATTATTATGACTCTATATGCTATTCACGGCTCAACCATGGAGAAAACAATAATTGCTTTTCCTTTCCTGTGCAATTTTGTTTTCTTTCAAGTCAATAATTGTCTTCTTCTTTAATTTGCTTCAGTTTTCTGTGTATTTATTTCTGATTCAACCCATTGTCGAAATTAGTGCTTCTCAAACTCTCTGTGATGAAGGACTAGCTTTTTTTTTTTAAATTTCTAATCTGTCACAGATAGATACTTTTAAAAATACAACTAAAAATATATTTCTGGAACAGTTCATAGATCACACCAGTCTACCCACCGTGCTTCATGTGGCACTGAAAGGTCTCTTGTTATCATATTTAAACACCCCGAGCATTCTGTCAATTTTATCTTCTTGAAGGACCCTCTTCGGAGCCTTCTGACGCGCCGCTATGGACTGCTTGATTCTGTACCCCAGGTGTGCAGCTGTTCACGGGTCTGAGCTCTCCTCCTTAAGCCCTGGGCTTCCCTTGGCTCCCCTTTTACTCTGGTCCCCATGCCTTCCTTGTTCTTGATTTACTCCCTTGTTTTTATGGAGCATATCCTCCCATTGCTTCCTGGAAAAGAGTGTGTGGAAAACAAATTTTTTTGAGACCTCAAATGTCAAAGACAGAATGTTCCCATTTTACTCTCCCAACCATTCACTTGGCAGAGTATGGAATTCTTGGGTGGAGCTCCCTTTTCTTCAGAAAAGCTTTCTTGTCTTCCAGCTCCCAGTGTTGCTGTAGAGAGGCCTAAAACCATGCTGCTTTCAGAAACCTTTGATATGTCCTGTTTTTATTCATTGAAGTCTGTAAGATCCTTCACACGCAGCCTGGATTTACTTAGGTTCGTTATGGTGGGCACTTGGTGAACCATTTTAGTGCTAGGAAACGTTCTTGAATGATTTCTTTCATGCTCTCTCCTTTGTTTTCTCTTGCTGGAAATGTAATATTTGGGTGTTGGACCTGCTAGAAAGTTCTGTCCTGTGAGGATTCTCTGTGTAAACGGACTTAGTTCTCTGCTGACATAGGAATCAGCATTCTCCCAGCAGCTAAGTGACCTGCCCTTCTGGCTTCCCAAATTATGTGTGCCTCCTCTCCTGTCCTCCAAATCCGGGTAGTAATTCTTTTAATGATAATTTTAGTGGGGATTCAGAAGGAAGCAGAATTAGAGAGGTGTGTTCAGTTGGCTGCCATTACCCAGTACCTGGTGTCTGCTTTCTAAATACTGGTGCCTGCGTTGCGTTGTGCTCCAGCTGCCAGCGGTGCCTCCCCTTCAGCCCAGGAACATATTGGTTGAGGATGCAGCTGTTGGCTCTCAAAGACCTCGGTGGCCAGCCCCACTGATACCACCTACCTGTTGTGTGACTTCGGCTGAATCACTTCACCTTCAGAAATTCACTTTCTTCATCTGCTTGAGGGGAAGAATAATCCTACCTACCCCATGTGATGTAGTGGGGACTAGAGAACTGGACAAGGCACTCGGGACAAGGTCACATCTCCATAAATGGCAGCTGGTATTGCTACTACCGCTAAAGCTTGACCCTTCCCCCTTCCTCCTCTCTATCACAAATAGTCTGTGAACTAGAAAATTGAACTGCCATTCATGTTAGACTGAAGTAAGACTCCCAGGAGGGCTCTCCTGAGGTATAAGGGAGAAGGTTATTTCATGGACTCGGTGCCATCTAGTTTGGCTGCTTAGAGACTCAGACATTGGCTTTCGCTATTCTCCCCAGATCAGCCAGGGTCTTCTCTCCCAAATGCCAACATTATCACTGACTCTCCTGAGCCTTCATGATGCAGGGCAGCTCTTCAAAAGATGGCCAGACGTTTTCCTGCGTCTCCAGCCCCATGTCTCCCCCTCCCCCACTTGTGGCTCATAGGCGTGACATCCTTGTCCTCCAAGTCCTGCTTGCCAGTCCTGTAGACCCCAGAGCCAATCCTGCTCTTCCTGCAAGAATTAGATCAGCTTTCAGCCTTTTCGGGAAGCTTCTCCTGGCCCCCCCTCCCTGACCGCTGTCTCTCAGAGCCCACTTTGGGTTAGTGAGTTTCATGTGCCTCATCGTATCCGTCACACCTCCGTCACAACATGTGTGAATCTCTGCTGGATATTTCTCCTCTACAAAGCTGTAAGTGCTCTGTAGATAAGAGGATGTGATTTTCCTATTATCTCAATCTTGGCACCCGATTGGGTGCTGGTGCATCTTAAGTGTACACAATTTTTGAAGTAAAATACTATTTGTTGAGTGAATGAATGAAAAGATCTCAAATAATAGTTTGGCTTGCACCTACTTAAAGAATGAAATCCTCGAATCGAGCAACTTAAAAATGTAATTCTCTTTGCAAGTCTTCAGAGTTTAAAAGCTCCCCTCCACATAACACTCTTTACTTGGCATTGCCCTTCAAAGCCCCGAGTAGTGAAATCCTTTGGGTAGCGACATTGTGATTCAGGTGCTCTGAATGCTCTGATCCTTTCTTCATGCTCTCTAGCTGCCGGATGCCGCCATCACGAGAGCAATCACCCTTTGACAATTGTCCAGAGCAGACACGGGCAGCTTTGTAACGTCTCTAATCAGTCCAGCAATAATATTTCGGTCACATTCCTGGGTGCTCGTTGCCCTTCCTAAAATACAAACGATCTGCATGCTGTTTCTAGCCAAATTAAGACAGGGCAAGCTTTACATGTCTAATGAAGGAACAGCTCAAAAGATTAGGAACAAAGCCTTTCGGTCACACCAACATGCACCGCAGACGTGTGAGGGCAGGGAGTTCTGTTCATTCACCAATAGGTTCTGTCAGCCCCAGCTTTTATCCCGGTTGCTCCTGAAGGAATCTGGATTAACATAATGAGGGGCCTCATGAACCAGCTCATTATCATTTTAGAAAACTTCAGGGCCGAATAAAACACCAGACTTTATGTTCAAGCTGCACTACCGACAGACATTTATTTAATGAACTACTTTCCGCGTACAGATGGAGGTTGAAGTAGTACTCACATGCTCTAAATGTCAGCCTACATCTTTAGACTTGGAGGGAGGACGGGAAGACAAAACATGGCGCTCTGAACTTTGTTATGTCAGCCCAAACTTGGGCCTCCAGCTTCTGGTTGCATACCCTCCGTTCTCTCTTGGCCTCACTGACGGAGGAGTAGCCAAGACAGGGATTTTGCATCCTAAGGCAACTCGCCAGTCAGAGGGTCTGATTAGGGCTGTCATTTCAAATGTAAATAATAACGCACAGCCCTCTGGATTTGAGTTGAGAATGGCGCTCTGTGCAGATGGGTTCTATCCGTGGCTGTGCTTAGTAAGTCGGACACTCTCGAATCGCATCAATTGTATATGTCCCGGAAATTTTTCATCTCTCAACATGTATTCATGTGTTACCCAAAGAGAACGAAGACCCATCCATAGCCGTCATTGAGGAAGGTCACAGGAAACCGGCGAAGCAAGACAAAAATGGCAGAATTGACAGTGAGGAACAAGGGATGGTGTTAAGCAGCCTTATCATTATTAAATGGGATAAAAAGTCATTAAATGCATATGAACCCAAAGCAAAATTGATCAGGAGAGTTAATCACCCTCATCAAGCTACATTTCTGGAAGTGCCCTTTGGGTGCAAGTTATCACCGCTCTTGGACACTGGCTGTGCCTCTCTTCAAGGGCAGCGTGCTCAGAGCTGCGAGCAGCCCTGGTCTTCAGTTAGGGCTCAGAAGGAGGAGAGGCAAGAGGCTCGTTGGCTACTTGGATTCCATTTATGCTGCTCAAGATGTCAGTTGTTCCACTGACTCCAACCAATTTGGACCCCATAGATATATAAAAAATAATCTCTGTGTTTAAAGGGCTTTTATTCTCATCTGGGGAGGTGAGACATGTCTTTGTATTCCAGGTAAATTGGATTTAGTTGTTTAGTGCTTTGAGCCACGCGCAGTCAGGGAGCTTTATTGCATAGCGACGTTGATTGATTCACAATCGCTTGGCCGCAGGAAAGGCACAAGGGAGAGCTAATGAGGGCCAGCCAAGTGTGTCCATCCCACTCTCTGCTGCCCCGGGCAGGAGCTGGTGAACTATGGATCCAACTCTCTTCAAGGCATCCAAAGTCCCCAGACTTGTCTGATGTTGCATGCTTTGTTCCTCACCTATAAATTGGACGTAAAGAAGCATTATATCTTACACGTTTAAAATGCAGTCTTCTGCTGTTTTAGAAAACTGAGAGAACAGTTACTATTTATCCATGGCCCATTCTTTCCAGGCACATGCTCTTCATTGTGCCCGTTTGTGATCAAATCTTCACATCCTCAAGACAGATTTTATTATTCCCATTTACAGATGAGGAAATTGCAGCTCAGAGAGACGAAGTGATTTGCCCAAGATCTAGAAAGTGCTGCAGCCAGGGTTTAAATCTAGGTCTGTCTGATCTGAAGGGCATTCTCTTTCCACGCCGAATCAATAAAAGATCATGTGTGTGTGTGTGTGTGTGTGTGTGGTGTGCTTTTATTTATATCTGTATAAAATTGATATATAATTGTATAAGTGATATATGATATGTAATCTATATAAGCGATGCCATACTTTACGTGCGGAGAAAGTCTAGATTTCTCACAAAGTCAAACATAGAATTGCCATGTGACCCAGCAATTCCACTCCTAAGTATAGACCCGAAAGAACCGAGAATAAGAGTTAGGCGCTTGTACACCAATGCTCGTTGCAGCATTATTCACAGTGGCCAAAAGGTGGAGACAACCCAGGTGTCCACTGATGGATGAGTGGATAAACAAGATATGGTATATACATGCAATGTAAGATTATCCAGCTTTAAAAAGAGATGAAATTCTGACACACGCTACTACCTGGATGAAGCTTGAAGACATTATGCTAAGAGAAGGAAGCCAGTCACAAAAGGAAAATATTGTGTAATTCTACTTTTATGAGATGTCCAGAATAGGCAAATTTATAGAGAAAGTAGAATAGAGGTTATCAGGAGCTAGGGGAGGGGGACGAGGGAATTGTTGGGTTATAGAATTTCCATTTTGAGTCTTGAAAAAGTTTTGGAAATAACAATGATGGTTA
The DNA here is from genome assembly GCF_024610735.1 of Ursus americanus. NCBI lineage: Eukaryota > Metazoa > Chordata > Mammalia > Carnivora > Ursidae > Ursus > Ursus americanus. The sequence goes on along the minus strand of NC_142140.1, from coordinate 35,473,584 downwards.
CACAACATTGTGAGTGGATTTAGCGATACTGAATTGTACACTTAAAAATGGTTAACATGGTAAACTTCTCGTTACGTATATTTTTACTACAATAAAAAAGAAAGTTCTGGCAGGATGGAAAGAATCAAGCAGACATAGCTGTGAATCCCAGATCTGCCTCTTACCTGTATGAATTGGGCAAGGAACTTCGTATCCGAATCTTTGTTTTCTCATTTTAAAATGGAGACGATAATGCCTAGCTCGGGAGGTGGGTAGGATGTGAATTCTGTAGCCAGTACTTAGCACAAAGTCTGAGCCCTTCATAGATGTGGAGGTGCCAGTAGTGGTGGTAAAAATTATTAGTACTGTCAGCTCTGGAGTTCCACACCAGGAGCCCAAACACACGGGTGGCGAGCATTTCCCACCACATACACTGAGGAATGGTTAAATGATAACTGAGATTTTGTTCTGGTTTTGGAAGAACTTTTTAAGACAGAATGCCAGTAAAGAACCAGGTGTTTGAGAAATGTGGCTGTGTTAAGTTAAACGAGGCTTTTTTTTTTTTTTTCTTTTTTTTGGGACGCCAGATGGGACCATAAAGCTATTTGAAACCCCAGTGCTCTTTCCTGGTGGCTGGCCACATGACTGAGAAGTGACCGGCCGCCGCACAGAGGAGCTGCCCACGTGCTCCTGCTGCAGCCCTGTTCTGCTGTTTAGGAAAAGAAGAGATGTTAGAGCAAAAACTCATAACCCCTGAAAATAGGAGGCTTGTGATAGAAGCACCTGAGATGGCCTTTCATCATGGCATTGCCGAGGGGCCAGACTAATTCCAGGGCTTGAAGACAACTCCCTTCTGCTGAACGGAGTCCTCCTTCGTCTCCTGTACCAGGAAATGGACTCCTGGGGTGACAGAAGAGGAGGTACCTACCAGGTTAGGAAAGACCCACAGACAGCTTTTAAATACATCTATTAGACTGTTGAATTTCTGTGCTCTACAAAGTGGGCGATCAGTCCCTGCTCTCCATACATATTAAATCTGCTTTCCACGCACGTTAACATTTTCTCAAATAAGTTCACGCCAAATTCTTACGGATATTGACTGCAGCTCCCTAATAAAGCACAGCTGTAGAACTGGAAACTTGTCCTTTGAACATTTGCAAGCAGCTCTGCAGTCTCCTTCCTTTGCTTGAGACACATATGGCCCCTGGAAAATAATATGCCTTTGTATTTCACCCTTCGGGTCTTTAAAGGCACTGTTTCGTGAAGTGGAGCTTTAATTTATTTAGCCGTTCTCTAATGATCTGCAAGAGTGAATAGAGCCTCCTAAATGTCCCCTTGGCTCCGTCCGTGTTCCCCACGTGTCACGTGGCGGTACTGCCTTCAGGGATGGCTAGCTATCCCTTTCTGTTTCTCCCTGCTCTACGGGAAGCAAATAGGTGTTTAGGTGGTACTGAGTGTCTCACGCAGGTCAGATGCGTAATAGCTGCTTATTATATGAAATTAATTAGATATTCTGCATAAAAAAACGCAGGCTAATCAAGCCTGCTGATACTTATCCATAAGTAAACTGACTACTTCTAGAAAACCACTGTTAACACTTTGGTGTCTAACTCTCCAGACTTTTTTCAATACTTGAAGATAAATTTTCATCTTTTACAAAAACGAGATTATCCTGTGCACAGCGCTTTTAAACCTGCCTTGATCAAATACCAATATATCGTGGACCTCTATCTGCATAGTATCATTATAAATGGCTACTTAGGTTTTATCATGTGAATTGCATCTATGTTACTGAACTAGTTTTCCACTGTTGGACGTTTAGGCTGTTAATTCCATGTACAAGTTAGAAGTCAGCTCAGCTTCATTTACAGAAAACTCCAAACAGCAGAGGCTTAAGCGAGGTGAATGTTTGTTTCTTCTTAATGTAAAGTAGTCCAGCGGTGGGCTGGTACGGCTGCCATCGAGAGACTCAGGCTTCTTTCCCCTTTCCACCTTATAATTTTTCCAGATAGCTTCCATCCTTAGGGTTACTTCTTGGCCCAAAATGACTGCAGGAGCTCTGGACATCATGTCCAAGTTCTAAGTAGCCCAGAGGAGAAAGGAAGGCAGGCTCCAAAGGACTCCTCTCCAGGCTTTAAAAAAATAGCCTTTCCCGAAGTCCTACCTAACACTTCCACTTTCTTGCACTTGCAGATTTAGGGGCAGGTGATACTGTGAAGGGGAGTCAAAGAGCTCTGTGAAAAGAAAAAAAAAGATGTAGCAACTAGTGGTTTCTGTAACACGAGTTTGCGCCCTTGCAATCAATGCTCTCACATATGCCTGCAAGTTAGATGTTTGCACACATCGTGACTATTTCCTTAGAATTTATGCTAAGGAAATACTTGTGCCAGGTCAAGGGTGAGCACATTAAAAATATTTTCTATTTTTTTGTTGGTGTTGCACAAGCAGTGGATGCTTGTTGAAAAACCAAACATCCAAAATAGTAGACACGTCACCTGTTTTCATACACATCGCCACTCTGAACTGTTGTGCTAATCCAGTTTAATTAGCAGCATACGAAAGGGTCAATTTCCCTATCTTCTCACCACTTTCCTCTTGCCCTGCTGTCTTATCAACCGATCTAATGAGTAAAAAAGATATTAATTTGTACTTTTTTGATGACTCACCAATTGCCTGTTGAGATCCTTTTCCCAATTTAAAAAAAATTGTGACACTCATTTAAAAAATAATTTAAAAGGGTTCTTTCCGTATTTAATATTTACTTGATGATTATCATGTGTTCGAAAGTTTTTTTCCAAATCGTTGCTTTCCTTTCAACTTCATTTACAGTGTTCTTGCCATGTAAAAAATTTAAGCTTTATACACTCAAATCTGTTCCTCTTTTCTTATAAGGCTTTCCCTTTGGTGGAAGAGCTAACACTCAAATAAAATATTTTTTATTTTCTTGGGGAAAATTAAAAAGCTCTGTGTTGAGTTTGGACTTAAGGTCTATGTGTGGAGAGCCAGGCATGGTAAGATAGGCCGTCGTGGTAAGATAGCCCTTGTTCCCGAGCACGGAGCCTTGTACCGATTACCCAGGGGGACAAAAGCCGAGGGTGTCTCTACAATAAAGCAGTACAGGTGAGCCTCCTGTTCTACGATAGTCAGGTTTCTGAGGCCTGAAATGTTAATGACGTATGTGTTTCACTAGGTGCTATTTTTCCTTTAACCTGCATTATGCCTAATTTCAGGGAAATATTTCACAATGAGACCCCTAAATATTTACTAATTTAAGTTGATCCTCCCTGTGCCTGAGAAGGGTTATGGGATGGTGAGAAAGACATGAAACTTGAAACCTTGAAATCGAACACCCTGAGTTGAAATCTTACCCGTGTTTATTACTTCTGGACCCTCAGGCAGGTTACGTGACCTGCATGGGGTTCAGGTGAATGGGAAGATGAGAGGAGATAATGTGAAAGCACCTAGCGCCATCATTAGCTCATCGTGATGGAGACCATCAACAGACGTGCCCCATTCTGCCCAGAAACAAGAGCTATGTATATTGGTGCTTTATATTCTCTTTGGTGCTAAGAATTCCTTTATAATGCAAATTATCACCTCTTACTTTTTCTGTTTGGTGGTTCACATTTGTAAATATTCGAGTAGCCGAAATGTAATAGGATCCCTCTGGCCTTCCTTGCTCTGTGAGGCCAGTTTCTTATGTCCTAGAATACCCTCTCTCCTCTCTCTGCCCCCCAAATAAACTCCAGATCTGTTCATAGGTGTCATCTGAGGCCACAAAGCTAGCAAGTCATTGAGCTAGTGATCAGCCCCACATCTGATCCCTTCTTTGACTTTAAAAATTCAAATGGTTCGGATCTCTTAGACCCAATGCGAGCTTGATATCCCAGGGTGGAGGGTGGATGGGGACGAGGAGGGCCGGGAGCTTTTGCTGATGCTCTGGACCTGGAGAAACTGAGGCCCAGGGACAGAAAGAAGCTGTGCAGTTAGTGGTGGACTTGGAGCCGGGGCTGCCGCTCCAGGGGCCCCTCCACGTCCTCCTCGTCCCTTGCTGCTGACGACCTGACTTGGTGAGCAGCTCCTGAGTTTGCACGTCAGGGGTCAAGACGTCCATTAGATGCAACCTTGAGAAGAGCCATTTCACATCCACGGGGAATAATATGCCAGATGAATAGGAACATTAGTGATTTTCATTTGCCATGCACTAATTTCTCTTGAGAAAGGTGAGCGGATTTTTTAAAGCCACAAGCTGGCAGATTTCAGCCTGTGCTATTTCTGAGGTCTTGGCAGCGAGCTGACTCTCCATCCCAGATCTCCGAGAACTCCGAAGAATCTGGTGCAGGGTGTTCCTGTGAATTAAGATTTTGACAAGCGTCAACAGAATCTGGGTGAGTGGAGTGGAACGGGAACGCGTGGTCAGCCGCTCAGGACCCGAAGTCCACAGAGGCTTCCTGTGAACGAGCCACAGCTAAAGGACTCAGGAAAGCAGTTTGTGGGGCTCTAACCGCCGAGATGGGCACAGAGGGGGTGGGGAAGTGAGGCCTGCTGGAGTGGGTGACCCTCCATGAGCCAGCCAGGTTCCCCCAGCTGCGCAAAGTATTGTTCATAAATATCAATTACCAATTTTCCATCTGGGCCTGGCAGGTTCCAGGAATTTACAAGCAAAATAGCTTTAATAATTTCATGTCTGGAATTCACTCATCTGGAGCTTTTGTTTACTCTCCAGGAAGTGCATATAATGCACATTTGTGTGATAAGTGGGTGGGTTGACCCAAAAATTTATTAGTAAATTTAGAATTGAAAAAATGACTCTGGCACCGACATGATCTGCTCCAGCTCTTGCATCTGTTTGGAAGGCCCAAGCTGTAGAGTTGGTTCAGCTCATCCTGACTTTAAGCCCCGCATCTCGAGCTCCTGAGGCGGGGGGCATATAGGCTAAAAGGCTCTTGGAAACAGCCCAGAGGTCATGTGCCCTCTCTGTGTTTCAGAGAGGGGCCTTCTGAACCACTCTCCCCTTGCGCCCCTGTCCCTCAAGTCTTACCAAAGGGCCCAGCCTCACAATGGTGGTGGCTAACGGAGGAACAGGAGTCCGGGCTGGGCCTGTGGTTGGGATTCGGATCGTTCAGGGTAAGTCTGATGTGTTAGGGGGGCAGGTGGCCAGCCTGTGTCTGTCTGAGGAAATTAATTCACGTGGGCAAGGCTGACTTGCTCAGAGAGGAAGTCGTACAGCTGGGAAGAGACGGGGACGGGGGGACAGGAGAGCAGCATGTTGTATGTTTCAAGTCTGAGTCCTCCCACGGGGCCCCTGGGCCTCATTTGAGCCTTTTGGAGAGGCCTACGGGCCCAAGCCAAGCACCAGTTTTCACTAAGATGGTGGTCTGTGGTAGCACAGGCATGCCCTTCAGGGCCCAGGAGACTCAGGACGGCGCAGAATGGGACAGAGGGTTGCCACAGAGAGCTGCTTTGCTGTGGGGAAAACTGCAGCGAAACTGGCTCACCTTGGCACCTGCAGGAGCATCGCTCTGGGAGTGTCTCAGTGAGCACTTGGGGCATGGCCATGTTCCCACGGAGGGTGGGCAGTGGCAATGGGAGGGAAGAGTCTTTGTAGAGAGTTGACATCAACTGGGGTCTCAAGTAGAAGACCAAAGGGCTGTTTGTGATTCAGGCAAAACACCTCAGGACGTCTCAGAAGTCACTGGATAAGACTTTGTGTGGCACAAGAGCCAGTGAATTTGAGGACCTATTCATATGACTTGCAGAGTGTCTGGGGAAGCTCAGGCCACTTTGAAGTCTCTCCCTTCCTCAAGAAGGAGAGCGACCAGTGAGTGTGGGGTGGGGTGGCAATGGTGACAGTCTCTGGCTTTGAATCCCCATCCACAGTCTTCTTTGGAACCCAATGCACTCAAGCCCTGTCCTTCCCTTCCTTGCCCAGGTTTCTGGAACTTTCTTCGAGTCATCATTAAAGTTTACTCCCTGCCTCGTTCTGCTGCTCCCTCTTTCTCACTGCTGTTCCCTGTCCTTCTACACTGGCTTCTTGATGTTGCTGTTGAGGTTTTACCTAATTGCTTTTTCCTGCTGCACCGACTCCAGTTTCTCACATCCGTTTTGGTGCTTCTACCATCGCAGACCTCGATGCCAAACCCATCCCTGCCGAGGTAGGGAGCCCTCTAGTGCCATCAGAGTTAAACTTTTCCATGGTTCTTCAAAATAGAATCTTTTGCCCCAAATCTTCTTCTTCTGTTTTTTTTTTTTTTTTTTTTTTTTTAAGATTTATGTATTTATTTGAGAAAGAGAGAGAGAGTGCGAACCACAAGTGGGAAGGGCAGAGGGAGAGAGAAGCTCAAGCGGACTCTGCGGAGCACAAAGCCCGACTCAGGCCTGGATCTCAGGACCCCAAGGTCATGACCTGAGCCGAAACCAAGAGTTGGCCGCTTAGTGGGCTGAGCCACCCAGGTGTCCCTGCTCCCAAATCTTCTGATAGCCTCCCCATGCAATGGACTTAAGAGCAAGTTACTGCCAAGAATGGTTGCATGACACATGAACAGCTTTGGAGTGTCTCATGGAAAAGTGCTCTGTGCACTCATAATCAAAGAGGGTCATCTCCAATTCCCTCTGTTAGGGGTGAATTCTCTACTCCTGCCCCTCTGCTTGTTGCTCATTTTCACATTCATTTTACAAATTCACAGTCCTAAACCTTTGGCATTTCTCCTTCCAGACTGGAATCCCACGAAACAGTCTAGTACTCTGCTTCAAAAGATTTTCCTTATGAAATATCTGGCAGTTGCTTCTGTTTGTTTAAACTTAGAAAAATCAATGATTTCAAATCGCAAATTCGGTTAAAATCTACTTTGCGATAATGTCGTAGGGTAATATTGCCAGAGTTTGGAAGCAGAAAGCAAATGAGGCAGGAAAACAAGATAATCGAGAGGATGATAGAACAGGATCTCTGATTAGTGAAGCACAATTACACGGAATAAATACGATATCGATTTTTGTGTAAAAATCACCCACAGAAGGGGAGAAAAAGGAGGGTGTTCGTCATCTTTCCTTTGATTTCCATTTTTCAAGATATTTTCAAGTTCTCTGAACTGGATTAGTTGGTTTTTTCTTTTTTAAATACAATTCTGATTTAGATGATTGATACTGCTTTAAATGCATCTGGTATTCCCTCTTTGGAAATATGTTTCATCTGAACCCCCACAACTCTGTGTCGGTTCTACTCTTTGGCCACTCCTCACTTCCTACGTGGTGTTATTGGTATTTGTGTCCATGACTTCACTCCTTTGCTAGATTGTGAATTTACTGAGAGTAGACACGTACTTGTATGTGCTTTATCAACAGTGAGTTCTCTAGTGGCATGAGTAGGTGGAGTTCTTACTTTAACAATATGATTTTTTAAAATTGAGCCATAAAATAATTTTATAATGAGAAAATTTCTCATGGAATGCGTGTTTCAGTGACTTTGAGATGGAGAATTCATACTCCATTTATATTTTTAATAATTTGTAGGAGGAAGAGATGGATGTTTCATCTGTAAGCCAATTTTTTTTAAGTTACTTAGATTTGTTTATGATTCCCAGGGAATATGTAAAACTTAAAGAGACACAGAAACATACGTACACACACACTCACACACACAGACCTTTGAAGAGAGTGGGGATCCTACTGTGCCCCTGTGGGAGGAGAACAGATGTGTCCCTAATTCTAACACTTAGTAGAAGTTTTGCTATTGCCAAAGGGCTGGGGAATCACAGCTCCCAAGGGATGAGTTTGGTTACAGGGGTATCCTGGTGTCTACAGGCAGGAACCACCTGGGAAAAAGAAGGGCCGGCTGTGGCTCTGGTTGACCAGCAAGCCCTCCCAGCTGAACTCCTCCAAATGAGAACACAAAGGAATGCAGAGTTGGTTCTTACTTCCTTTCTCTATTTACATTTTGGCATTTGATGGTTTTGAATTTGTCTGAGGATACTTCAGGTGGTTTTTAGCTTAGCCCTTTTGAACTCAAGGTTTCTGTGGAAATTGTGTAAATGACCTTACAGAAAGCATCTTGGGTATTCTTTTGGCAACTTTATGGAAGACCATTGCTAGAGGAGAACGCCTAACTTAATTGGAGTTGTACACTCCATTTTGTTAATTTCTTAGGTAGGCAGTACGTAGAGTGGAGGTCAGGTGCTCAGGGCCTGGAACCAATCAATTTTCGATTAGGGCTTGCAGAGGCCAGTTTACCAGGAACTGGTAATAATTCAAGTTTAGGGTGCTTCCCTCCCCGGAGGAGAGGTGGATACTGAGCAGCAAATTATAACAAAAAATTTCAGATCATATCAAATGAATTCAGGAATGGAAAGATAAATCTTATTCATTCATTTAGCAAAAAAGAAATACCGACTAGAAATAATGAAGAAGCACTTGGAATTTTGATAATTCAGTTAATGAAGAAGAGTGAATCAATAAGCACGTTGGACAAATATTTAAATTACTTGCTGATTTGACACAGAACAAAGAAAATGTAAAATTCATACATACATCATTAAAGTGCTGATGTCTGTTGACAGCAAACAGGTTAATGAGTGTTGTCAACTCAGTAGTGTTGATCAAAGACTGGTCATTGACAAGGAAACCTGAAGTGCCCTGAAATCTTTATGGCTCAGATATGAAGGAGACTCAACAGAGCTTTTACCCAAATTTGATGACAACCCTAAGGAACTCCCTGCTATCATCTATAATGAATCATGAAGGTAAAAGATATTTCCTCATCTATCAATAAAAAAAAGCAAATTTTGATCAACCACAATACAGGAAAGATAAAAGATCTTTTCTCTTTATAGGAAAAATACACAGTCAACAAGTACAGGGAGAAATATGATAGAGATATGCCAGGCAGATGATAAAAATTGCTCTTATTTTTCAAGATTTCATGATACTTGTAAAACTTTTACATTTGTGATTTGTTGCAATTTCTTTCCTCATCCCAAATAAATACTCTCTTACATGCCTAAATGTATATTTGGAGTTTTGTGTTCCTTTTTTTAAATCAGGGATCCTCAAACTGTGTAAGTTTCAGGCTCTACAAAACCTGGATCTGCCTTAGAGCTAGCGAACCCGGAGAAATGATGCCAGTGTGCTGAATATCAGTTTTCTCATAACAGAGTGAGGATCATATAGGTTCCCATTTATCAGGTCAAGAGGCTTAACATGAGATAACAAGGATGAAGTATTTAGCACAGAATCTGGGGTGTGGCAAACATTCCTTATCAGTACGTCCATCCATTCATTTAGTAGACCGACTCAGCACCTGAATGTTCAGGCACCATGGATTCATCAGGGAACAAGATAAAGTCTCTGCTTTTATGAAGCTTAGGTTCTAGTTTATTCTAATTATTATTTTTTACAATTCTCATTATTGGGTCTCTTTGTGCTCCTTCTGAAAAGGTTGTTGGCTCCTTACCTTTTTCACATGAAATGGATTGAAGTGAATTTGTTTTGAAAATGATGTGCCACCCTTTAGATCTCTGGTCCTTCCAGTGATGTTGCAAAACCAGAGTTGGAAACTGACAACTCAATGTCCTTTCTAATCCTGCGGTAGGGTGGGGTGGGCATTCACAGTTTGTGACTTGGCGTTCTGAGTGGTTAATGATAGAGATGGAGCAGCTCCCGGGGAGCTCGTCAGAGCATCTTGAAAGAGGCCTGTGGCTCTCACTCCCAGCTTCCCTTGGAACCTCAGGGTAGAAGAGACTTCTTGGAACTAGGACATAACACTGGCTCCCTTCTCTATGGGGCTACCTATTTTTGCAGAGTTTTCTGGGGTAACTCATCATTTTGAAAACACTGTTTTCTGCACTAATAGCTTCCCAAAGCACAGCTTTCTAAAGCTGGAGAGAGGTCAGGAAAGAAGGCAGCATGTAGATTCTGAGGACCAGAGGGTTGGCTTTCCACTTGGACTCTTTGAGTCCAAGCATCTGTTGGAGTTTATTTATAGGTTTACAGAAAGGGTCTTAGTTATTCTACAGCAGAAGCCCAGTGTACTGGCTTTGGTCCAGTTTTGGAAAGCTAAAATGTTTGACTCTTTTTGTTTTATTTTAGGCCTGTACTATACTGGTGGAATCAAATGAGGAAGCAGCGAGTTGTGAGCAGAATGTGGGCATTTTTCTGGTTTTTGCTTCTCTTGGTTTTGGTTTTTGTTTTTAATACGGATGGCTTGGCCAGAGGTCTGATAACCATTTGGTCATGTAGTGGTAGCTACATTGAGTTCTTAAGAGAATCTGTTCATTCTCTTCTTGTGCTGAGATTCTCTTTTTGATACCTGAAATTTGGCTAATAGATGGAATTCTGGGTGCCTCGTTTTGAACAACCCTGGATACAGACTGTGAGCCCCTTCAGGGAAGGAACCTCATCTGCTAAGCCCTTGGAATCAACAGGGCGCCTGGTACTTAGTAGGTCCTCAGTAAACATATCTAAGTGCAGGAATGAATGACGACTGAATAAAGGAGCATGTAAGTGAGAGGGTATTTCAGTGATGGAGAAGGAGGCCTCCTGTACCAGAATAAGCTCATACGGTACCCATTTAAAGTATGTTAAGGAAGACTTGCTAAATACAAAGTTCTCTTCAAAAACCCATGCTGTGTTTTGAGAATAAACCACGTCCTGTATTGATAGGGAATAGACTGCTTTGCAGCTCTAGCTACATATATTCAAACGGGAAACATTCAAATATGTGTCAAGGTAACAGAGCTGCTTGCTAAGGGTTGGTGTAGGCCCCTGACTCGGGTCATGGGATTTAAGTCAGAGAACTTGGGCTCTAATCCCAGCTCTGATGCACACCATCTCCCTGGTCTTGGCTAAGCTACCTAAACTCTCTGAGTTTTCTCATCTGTATAATGGGAATAATAAGAATGACCTCATGCCGTTTGCTGAAAGATCGAACGAGACAACGCTTGGCACAAAGTAAATGTCTGGTAAGAAGTTCTCGCCTTCCACCTCCCTCCCATTCCTTCCTCTTCCTCATCCCTTCCCTCCTGCTAACTAAGCTGGGCGTTGGCAATTTCTCCTGCTCACTTCCTCAGCTGATCTCCCCTGGAAGCAAGGTAGAGTTTGGGAAAACTTTCTGGAGGCCACTATTCCATCCCCCCCAGCAGTAAGATTTTTGCACGGCTTCTGAATGTTCAGGGAGGAAGCACATAGAGATTTTGTACCCCTAGATTTTATAAAAGAGTTCAGCACCTCCATTTTTGCTCATTCACTTAGTGGCTGTCCCCCTCCTACACCCACCCTCCCCACCAAGTTGGATCTCACGAGCATTCCAAATCCCTGGGACGGCTCTGAGCTCCTTTTTCTTCTTGGAAGTCAAGCCTGCTTTTATTTTCCTTTTCAGGGATTTGACTAGGTGAGAAATTGGCATTGAAGACAGTTTCCTTAGGGCTTGGGCTTTGAAGGTGACTGGCTTTTTAAAAGCTATTACTGATGTTGAGAAGCCAAGCAAAACCTGCCCTTCTGGAGAGAGCCCACACCCCTCTAAAGCTGCCCTTTCTCCTGGCTCCACCCACCGTGACAACCCAAGGTCAAGCTCATCCATGGCAGCGGCTTGATTTGCTCATTTTGTACATTATTTATGTAACATGCGGGTTGCGAGGGAGTGTGGCTGTAGATGATTCATAGGCACAAGCAGTTGGAAACAGATTGCAGAGGCCCAGCTCCTTCCCTTGGGTGTCCCCCACCCCTGCCCCCCCAAGCTGTTTCATGTGCTACTTCCTGCCTGCCCTGCCCTGGCCGCTCAGGCTAAATGCCATCCTTGCCCCCCCCCCCCCCCAGCCCTAAGGAGCAAGGAGCACGCTGGCCCTTTAAGGCACTGAACCTGCAGCACATTCCGGGGACACACCCCCTTCCTCAGATGTAATTCTCATTAAAAAAACCCTGCACCATAAAATAGCATAAGGAATTCTGAAAAAGTTATGATGACTACTTCAATGCCTATTTTTTGAAATATCAAGTTCTTTAAAAAAAATTTCATGTTCGTGTTGCTGCCCCTCCCTTCTTGGCATGCCTGGCCCCGTGCTTTGCTTGCCTCTTGGGCAGTCCGGTGACAGGAGGCACGCTGTTCTCTATGGCTAAACTGCAAGGGAACCTCTTCTTACCTTTCTAAGAGCTCTGTTCCCCTGGGAGACCTGCCCTCAGGTGACATTCAACACTGTCTGGTGCCCCGGGAGGCACAGACTGCGGAGACAGGCTTAGTCAGATGACTCAAAATTCCATGTATCAGCCAGCAATTGTGCAAATAATGCCTTGGAACAAAACCAACCCAAACCTCCATGGCACACAAGGGGATGGTCAGCTCTGTGGATCTTAATAATCTTCTTCACATAGCTAGGGGGAGGAGACAGCTGATTCAGGATGGTCTACACCCGGATAATGGGATGTCTTGACTCTGTGCCACTTACCTCCCAGCCTCCAGAAGGCTAGCCTGGGCATGCTGTCATGGCGATGGTAGACCGAGAGTGAGAATAGCCCCAGTCATTCAGGCGCTGTGCAAGCATCACACTTGCTAACATCTCATTGGCCAAAGCAAGTCAGTGGCTGAACCCAGAGTTGGAGTAGATGGAACCCTACAAAGTTACATGGCTAAGAGCTTGGAAACAGAAAGAGGTGAAGAATGTGGGTCATTTTTGTAATCTATACTGTGTGACCTTGGGAAAGCTGATGGACCTCTCTAAACCTGACTTCCCCCTTCTTTTGAAATGGAACACTCATGATCCCTAGCCATCAAGGCTGTGTGAGGATCAAAGGAGAGCACTGGGTTGGATGCGTGTGATTCATGGCTATTTAAGCTCACAAAAGTGCTATGGAACTGATATTAGCCAAGTTTCCAGGCTAGGGAGGGCATATTGTATATACTCCTGATACTAGTTTCTCCATGAGCAGATTAGATGCTGTATTACTCAGGGTTCTCCTGAGAAACAGGACCAACAGGATGTATATATTCAGGGAGAGGGAAATTTATTTTAAAGGAGCTGTTTCATGTGATTGTAGAGGATTGGCAGGTCCAAAACCTGCAGGGTAGGTAGGCAGGAGATTTAGGGGACAGTTGGTGTTAAGTCCAAAGGCAGTGTGCCAGCAGAATTTGTTCTTGTTCAGGGGAGGTCAGTCTTAGTTCTTTGAAGACCTTCAACTGATTGGATGAGGCCCACCCACATTATGGAGGCCAAGTTGCTTTACTTAAAAGTCCACAGATTTAAATGTTCATCTCATCCAAAAAACACCCCCACAGAAACATCCAGAATAATGTTAGCAAGTACCTGGGCACCACGGCCCAGCCAAGTTGATACCTAAAATTAACTATCATAGATATACTATGGGCCTGGGTCTAAATTATGAGTTCAATGAATATTTAAAATGTGCCTACTGTGTGCCTGGAACTAGGTGTTACCCATTGGAATAGAGCAGGTAATAAGCTGCCAGTCCTGCCTTCAAAGAGGCGGCAATCTCGTAAGCAGTAACTAGGCAGGTAGGACAATGAGTCTGCCAAACGCTGTGGAGAGCTTTTGGGGGAGTGTGCTTCCGCTCGGAAGGAAGCTTTTGGCGTGCTTCATCTCATTCAACCCCCTCAGCAAGCCCAGGAGGCAGGCATTGTCGTCCCTATGGCGCAGAAGAGGACGATGAGGCCTGGAGGGATCTGGCGAGCTGGGTGCGGCCACTTAGCTAGGAAGTGCGGAGCACCTGCAGACTAAGGTCATCCCTCCACGATGCCCCAACGGAAGGCTGCGGACCCCAGGAGAAGCTGGGGAAGCTCAGCTGCTCTCAGGGAGCCGGAGCCGAGGCTTCCCGCCCCTGCGGGCTGGTTTGCCTTGCCACTTCCTGAGCCTCTGGGATGTGGGCGGCAAGCAGGCCACCAGTATTATCCTGGCGTCTGCAAGTCCATCTTGGGAAACAACCCTCTCTGTAGCCTCGTCTTTAAAGGGACAAATGAGCATGTGTCTGTGTGTAGGTAGAGAGAGGGACGATTTGAGCTCTTTCCAGGAAAGCCACCTCTTCATCCGTTCTGCTCAGGGACATGCTCCGGGTGAGCGTGTGTACAGACATACATATGTAATATTTTCAGACTTTATCTCCTTCCAAACTGCTCCCAGCAGGGGTGCAGATGGAGCTCTATGCTAGTGGACGTGGGAGAAGCGTGCGCCCCACATGGGGACTGCTCCTATGTATGTGGACAGCAAGCTCTCCTCTAAGGGGCTTTGCTCCCCAGCAGTGAGCGGGCCCTCCGTGGCTGTGCACACGTTAGCCGTCGGTTTGGTGCATGCTGGCCCGATGCCTGACCTGACCCACAGATGAAGAACCTGTGGAGGCGAGGGAGAAGGGGGCGCTTTATGTAAGTGGTTTTTACACAGATGGAAGACTCATTTTAATTGCATAAGAAGCAATCTTTCTTAAGTGGAGATGTAGGTCCTTTTGCAGACCTGAGCTAGCCAAATCCCTGTGGCGGCTTTTCTAAATGCACCTTTATTTCCATGAGACTTGCTCATCGGTGTGTTCGGTTGTATCTGGGCCATTCGCTTCTCCTACAGAGCGTTCTCCGCATGCCCCCCACTCGGTGCAAGTTCACCCCAGTGCTGCTGATGTCATCAAGAGTCTTGAGCCCGGTTGTGAGCGAAGTGGTGGTTTTGAGAATGGACTGGGGGATATTCATGACATGGGCCAGTGGGCTGTTTGAACACAACAAGGTTAGAACAATGGTTTCCAAGTCGTGGTCCTGTGGGTGGCCCAGCTTCGGGGAACCCATCGAGCTCTCTTTCTGTGCCCCATTAGAGTCCACCATTGACGGAACCTCCAAGTTCTCCCAGGACAGGCACTCTGAGACCGAGAGGACCCCGGGTTCCAGCATCTCTTTCTGTAGAGCTCACGCTGGGAGCCACCTTCAGTGCCCCCAGCTGAGGGACCTGGAGGGAGAGGCTGGCTTCCTGGGTAGGCTTTGGGCTGAAGAATTCTGTGTATAACGAGAGAAACACCAGCCTGGATCGTGGGGTCCCAGGCGTCTGTACTCCAGGTGCAATCATGTAGCCCAGCTGTTTGTTTTCTCAGCAGCAAGTGAGCAAAACCTGATCTTCTTCAGCAGGAAGCAGCCTGAGCAAGCTCACTGCTCTGTGGGAGGAGATTTTCCCGAGAAAGGACAAAGAGGTTTGAGGTAGCTTAGAGGGAGACCCTTTGCCCGAGGTCGTCGTGTGCTGGGGGGAAGGAAGTCCGCCTCAGGTGCGGGTTTCGGCAGGCGCTGCGCCATTTTGTTCATCCCTGTAGCCGGTGCGCGTCATTGAGACGCACACAATAGGTGTTCGGTCGACGGATGAATGACTCTATTGAGACCAGACGGAATGGAGGCGGCCTCAACCAAAATAATCCTTCCCAACTGTAAACCAGCATTGAAACCGAGTTCTTGGGCAGGTCCCTGGGGTCGGCTGTGTGAGGGAACAAGTTGGGGACAGAGCTTCCCGGCCGTTGTCACTGGCCCCTCCACACTGCCTGTCAGAGGTCTGACGAACTCGAGATGTCCTTCGCTGGCCTGTCCATCTGCCTTCCCCGTAAGTAGCACACTGTTTTTCCTCTTGGCGTCTTGGTGGGTGTTGTCACCTCTGCCCCGAATGCCTCCCCCGGCCTGGTGGAGCCTCGCCTGGCCTCCCTCACACATGTCGTGCTTCTGTACAGGCGGGCTGGGGTGGAGGGGCCCTCTGGAGCCAGCCTACTCGGACTTCTGTGCTGGGGTTGCGACTTATTGCTTGTGACATTGGTGGGTTGTCCAAGTCACTGAATAATTCTGGACCTCCATGTTTTGTCGGGAAAACAGGAATAATGGTGATAGTACCCAAGGCAGAGGATTGTTTTAAGATTGAATTAGTGAGTACGCAGAACAGAGCCTGGAACATGGCTCCTAGTTCCTATCAGCCACCATCTCTCTTGTCTTCTGTGCCCCTATTCGAGTTGTCTTCTCCTCTACCTCCACCATTTTGTTCTCCCCTCTTTCCAACTGAGCACCTTGGCTGGCCCACTTCCTTATTCACAACTCCCAGGGGCCCTCCAACACCCACCCAATGACACTCAAAAGCTCCCTAGCAGAATTCAAGGCTTTCCATTTTCCAGGCCAACCAATTTTACCAATCTACTTCCCCTACATTTCCTGGCGCACACCTGATGTTTCTGCCTAAATGCACTCTATCTTTGCTCCTAGATGGGCTCTGCTCACTCTCACCTCCTTGCTCTGGTTGGCCCTGTTCTTGTCCCACCTCTGTCTGATCAGACCTCTGCACATGGGGAGGGAGAAGCAGCAGCCCGTACTCCAGGGCTGACCTTCCTTGATCTGCAGGCTCCAAACACTCTTAGTTTGGTTTTGGAGGTCAGATTCTGCACTCATATCAGAATGGCAGTACATCCTGACATGTACATTTGTACATTGTAGCAAACTGAAACCCATCACCTTTCAAACTTATGAAAGGTTAATACTCCCTCATCGCCCAAAGTACCTTGATTTTCTTGCCTCCTTGTGTCATTGGTTTTATTACACCAAATCTGGTTACTTCCAGGGCCAGCATCGGCATCTTGAGGGATATGAATTTAGAAAATATGAAGGAGAGAGCTTTTGCTATAAAGAAGGTCACTGCAATAAGATGCAATCTTATTGTCCCTGAATACGTATGGCTTTTAAAATCACCATTTAATGATTCGTTTGTCACAGAAAATGCTTATCATATAATGTTGGCTGAAAAAACCCAGAATGCAAAATTGCACTTACAATATGATTATAACTGCACGAATCATGTAGGTCAGGACTGAAAGAGGCTATGGGCAAATGACAGTAGTTTGATTTGTTGGGGAAATGGGATCGGAGACAACTTTTTCTTCTTTTTACCATCGCCGTGTTAATGTTTCTACTATTATGCAAAATAAAAATATCAACTAATGTTGATAGCTACCATCTGTTGTTATATCAATAATACGGTAATAAGTGTATGCTCGATCTGAGCCCCTGAGTTCTGCATTATCTCATTTAATCCTCCCGGCACGTTTGTGAGGTGGGGATGTTTATCTCTGGTGTGTGGGCAGGAGGTAAAGGGGTCTCCCAAGTGGCACAGCCACTGAGGACACGGACAAGCGAAACTTCCACACCATGGCTTCTCTCACTTTAAACCTTCTTATTAAAATAAAACCAAACAACTTGCCATGAATCAATTTTAGAACAGTTACAGAAGGAAGAAAATTACAAAGAAAAAAAAACACTTTGAAATAAAAAGTAGTCTGTAGTGTCTACATTGGGAAATCTGTGTATATGTCTTGGACATACGTTCTAGGGCATTTCCTCTCGTGGCTGCCATTGTAATCCTCCTGCAGATCTCTCACTGGGAGCTGTTACTATGTTTCCCTCCTTTGGGAAGTGCAGAAAGAGGAGAAATACTTGTTCTTGAGGCTAGAGCCTAGAAAAATCATGAAAAAACTGTTGGATGGCAGAATTTCCTCTCCTAAATTCTAAGATAAGAATGACTGAGGAATTGGAGCTTTGGATGGAATGAGTCAACTCTACAGGTTGGAATGAGGCAGAGAGAAGAATGACATTGTACCCTTGTGGCTGTTCTCACTCTCATACTTCCAAGGGGAGCAGATATGTTCCAGGAACTCGTGAAAATCTTTTTTAACTAAAAATTGATCTTTAAACAATGTAAGCATACCAGGATGAAGAATGGATACCATGTCATTCTAAAAACTGCATAAAATTGTAAGCAATTAAGTAGCCCTCAAGGACTCAAAGTTTTCCTACATTCTTAGTGCTATCAGGAGATAATCCAGACTTTCCTAATATTTTCATTTGATTAAGATAGTTAACATCGTCTGTACTGTTTAGGTTTATGTAAAAAGAATTTCTGGGGGCGCCTGGGTGGCTCAGTCGTTAAGCGTCTGCCTTCGGCTCAGGGCGTGATCCCGGCGTTATGGGTTCGAGCCCCACATCAGGCTCCTCCGCTGGGAACCTGCTTCTTCCTCTCCCACTCCCCCTGCTGTGTTCCCTCTCTCACTGGCTGTCTCTCTCTGTCAATGATTGCCGTCTTCATTGGGCATTTAGTTCTATCATCCCGACAAGTTTATGAAGGGTTTGTGTGATGGCAATGCAACTGGGCTGTTAGAGATTTATCTTTTATTCTTTCATTTATTCATTTACTTATTAATTCATCTAGTAAATATTTGTTGGAAAACAACCACATGAAAATCCTTCCTTGTGCACTTGTTATAAAATTATAGTCAAGGGCTTTGCCTATTGTGTATATGAATGTTCTGTGCATGAAATCCACATGAAAAGTTTCTTTAAGAATTAAGTTCCAGAAAAACACTAAAGCTCTCCTGAGTTATACCAAGCTTTCTCCTTTCTGATAGTAGCCATTTATTGCTGTGTTTCCCATGTTGCTCTGGCTGTCGGGAAGCTCAGAGATACTCCTGATGTTCAGTCATAAGCATTGCATTAACTTCGTGGTTGGTATATTTATCCCTTTCTCTTTTCCTAGCCTGATTTTCTCCTTTATGAACCTTAGTATATATCTAGTCCTTTGACAGCCCACCTCAATTCTTTTGGAAAAAGTTGGAGAGTGGGGCACAGTTCAAGGCAGTGCTAGACATTCTCATCAAGTGCCTATCAGTTGGAACTAGTGGAAGTGATGCTTGCACAAGATTGTGAATGAAATAAATTCTACCGACCTGTACACATTAAAATGGTTGATTTTATGTTAGGTGAATTTTACCGCAAAAAAAAAAAAATGAGAAAGAAATCCTATCAGTGACTTTGATGATGTTAAGGCTGATGGTGATGACTAGACGCTAATGGAAGTCAGAGTGTTTTCCATGATGGCCAATGGGAACCACGGGCAAGTCATCCAGGGAATCTGCCTCATTGCTTTAGAAGAGCAATGATTAACACTGGCCTGTGTACAAGGCAGTTGCGCAGCTGGCTTTGAGAACGAGAACTCTCTTTCCCATCTCCATCTCTTCTCCAGCCATCTTAAAAAAATAACAGAACAGCGTTCTTATTTTAAAATTACATAGAAAAGTTCATTGTGGGGAAATCACAGATGATGATGATGATGATAATAGTAATTAATAATAATAAACCCATAAAAGTCACTTATATTTTTAATAGCCAGAAAGAACCATTGTTAACATTTTGTATGTACCTTCTAGACTTCTGTATTGATTCCTTGATGCATGCGTTCAATTGTCCATCTATTTACCTTTTCCAAAGTGTGGTTCCCAGAACACCAGCCTCATGATTCATTAAGTCTAGAAGATGGGTCACCGAAACATCTCCTCTTAGAGGTTCATGATGGACATTAGTATACTCTAAGTTTTGAGAATTTAGTAGCAAAGAACTTCATTCACTGTGATTAATCTAGAGTTTTTCCAATGTGCTTGGTCAAGGAATCCTTCTTTTCTGCAACTCAAGGCATGAATGCAATGTTTCACTGAAGCCGACAGAGCTAAGGAATACTTGACTGTATGTCTTAGTTCATATTTAGTCTATGTAGTCATACTAGAGAAACTGCCTGAATAGATACTATGGAGTAAGTTTCTCTCCATGTCAGTTCCATACTCCTAAAACATAATTCTTAATGGCTGCCTAGAATTCTGTTGTAAGGGTGTCCCATGGCTTGCAGAATCAATACCTCATTGCTGAGATTTGGATTTTTCCCATTTTGGCACTCATAATGAACATTATTATTGCTGACTGAGGCCCACCTCGAAAACATCCCTTTCTATGAAGTTTGGTTTTCCTGGGGAGTAGTATTTGCCGATTCTCCATGAGCATTTTTCTGTGTTTGTTTGTTTTTACCTCTACTTTAAAGGAAAAATTTGGAAAGAGAGGTATAAAACAGTAGGAATGGAAGGGTAGGAAGAGGGGATTGTCTGCTGCTGAATTGGATTTTTAAACACTTTTTAGAAAAAATATATTTTTTTATCTTGTGCGTCTATGGCCAGAATTCTAGCCTAGCTCCTGCCCACTCCAGGAAGGGCCTAATGTTATGGGATGGCTGAGTGTAGATTTTCTAGATTTTCTAGTTTAGATTTGTAGGTCTAGAGCCTCAAGCAAGGGTTACGAACTCATGGAATGTGGGAGCAATTTGTGAGTAGTGTGATATGAACCTTTCCATGAGCACACACCCCATTTTTAAAGGGCAGCACCAGCCCCACTGGTGTATAGAGGGATTAATGGTATAGAAGGTGATTTTTCTGTGGAGTTCTGTGCTGAGAAAGTAATTGCCCTTTTTAAAAAAGATTATTTATTTAAGAGAGATCGAGAGAGAGAGGGAGAGAGAGAGAATGAGCAGGGGGTGGGGGGGCAGAGGGAGAGGGAGAAGCAGATTCCCTGTTGAGCAGAGAACCTGATGCAGGGCTCTATCCCAGGACCCTAGGGTCGTCACCTGAGCCGAAGGCAGATGCTTAACTGACTGAGCCACCCAGGTACCCAAGGAAATTGAAATTTCCTTTTCAATTCTTGTTCAGTCCTCCTGATATTTTTTAAGGAACCAGTCTCACTTTGGTGCTGGGATAGTCTCAACACTGAACATTTCCCAATTTCCCTTTGTGATGAATGAGGAGAGAGCAGACCTCAGGGTCAGAGTCTAGCAGGCTAAAATTTAGTGCCATTGCCTTGTTTTGACTGTATTTGTGTTTAAAGTTTTTTGGCAAGAGATCCTAATAAGATTTCTTTCAAAATAAGTGGAAAAAACAAGTAGATACTTAAAAAAAACGTTAGTAAATAATAATATTTTAAAATAATGATGTGATACACAAGTAACTGAAATTTGGGGAGAAAGTGAGCAACCCAGGTCTCATGGTCACTAACAGGGTGAGCTTTTTATTTTATTTTTTTAGAGAGAGAGAGCAAGCGCTTGTGTGCAGGTTGGGGGGGGGCAGAGGGAGAGAGAGAATCTTAAGCAGGCTCCATGCCCAGTGTGGAGCCCAGTGATGTGGGGCTCGATCTCACAACCCTGAGATCATGACCTGAGCTGAAATCAAGAGTTGGACACTTAGCCAGCTGAGCCACCCAGGTGCCCCAAAGTATGAGCTCTTTATAGCTGTATCTTTGTATGATTATCACTGATGAATCCATTTTGGGTCATCGGTCTGGTTTTCTTTCTTCTTTCTCATCTACTTTCTTTTTTTTTTTTTTAATGATTTTTTATTATATTATGTTAGTCACCATACAGTACATCCCCGGTTTCCGATGTGAGGCTCGATGATTCATTAGTTGTGTATAACACCCAGTGCACCATGCAATACGTGCCCTCCTTACTACCCATCACCAGTCTATCCCATTCCCCCACCCCCTCCCCTCTGAAGTCCTCAGTTTGTTTCTCATAGTCCATAGTCTCTCATGTTTCATTCCCCCTTCTGATTAACCCCCCTTTCTTTATCCCTTTCTTCCCCTACCGATCATCCTAGTTCTTATGTTCCATAGATGAGAGAAATCATATGATAGTTGTCTTTCTCTGCTTGACTTATTTCACTTAGCATTATCTCCTCCAGTGCCGTCCATGTTGTAACAAATGTTGAGAACTTGTTCTTTCTGATAGCTGAGTAATATTCCATTGTATATATGGACCACAACTTCTTAATCCAGTCATCTGTTGAAGGGCATCTCGGCTCCTTCCACGATTTAGCTATTGTGGACATTGCTGCTATGAACATTGGGGTGCATATGGCCCTTCTCTTCACTACGTCTGTATCTTTGGGGTAAATACCCAGTAGTGCAATGGCTGGATCATAGGGTAGCTCAATTTTTAACTTTTTAAGGGACCTCCACACTGTTTTCCAGAGTGGCTGTACCAACTTGCATTCCCACCAACAATGTAGGAGGGATCCCCTTTCTCCACATCCTCTCCAACAATTGTTGTTTCTTGCCTTGTCTATTTTTGCCATTCTAACTGGCGTAAGGTGGTATCTCAGTGTGGTTTTGATTTGAATTTCCTTGATGGCTAATGATTTTGGACATTTTTTCATGTGTCTGTTAGCCATTTGTATGTCTTCATTGGAAAAGTGTCTGTTCATATCTTCTGCCCATTTTTTTATTTGTTTATTTGTTTCTCGTGTATTGAGTTTGAGAAGTTCTTTGTAGATCTTGGATACCAGTCCTTTATCTGTAGTGTCATTTGCAAATATCTTCTCTCATTCCGTGGGCTGCCTCTTAGTTTTTCTGACTGTTTCCTTGGATGTGCAGAAACTTTTAATCTTGATGAAGTCCCATAAATTCATTTTATCTTTTGTTTCTCTTGCCTTTGGGGATGTGTCATGAAAAAGGTTGCTTTGGCCGATGTCGTAGAGGTTGTTGCCTATGTTCTCCTCTAGAATTTTGATGGATTCCTGTCTCATCTACTTTCAACTGCCCGGGGGAGCCGAGGAAAACTTCACACAGTAGGGACATTTGGTTGGGTGAGCGAGCATTTGACATGTAATAGAGAGTGAGCACACAGACCTCTCGAGGTGGCTGACCTCCCCTGCAGGGCACTGTCAGCCTTTCCTTCATCACAAGGGAAATTGCTTATAATGGGAAGAGGTAGCACTTGGAGCCAAGAAATACAGAAGAATTCATTGAAAAACAGTTTAGCCAATGAAACTATCTGGGAATTGGAGAAATAGTTCTCTCTTCCCCTCTGGTAGCTGGGACAACAAATAGCCCTAACAGAGATCTACAAATAACAGTAATAAAAACTAAAGCCCGTGCACAAGACTAAGGGATGATGTCAGCTTTAAGAAGGGAAAGAGAAAGAACTAGAAGTGAAGCAGAGCAAAGAAATGTAGGTTTAAGCCTATGAGGCACAGGTGCGATTTTTATATTAAGCAAGCGAAAGACTACAGGGGGTGGGGGGGAAGCAGGCGGACTTTATTATTTTTTTTTATGACAGAATCAATAGACTCTGATTAAGTTTTAAATGCAATCAGAGTAAGATGAGAAATACCAAGTAGGTTCCTGGAGGCAGTAACCAGAGCATAATCATGTCCAGAAGGGATTACCCGAGTGATATTCCACATTTCTCTCCAAGCCCTGCTGGGGAGACTCGGAAATTAAGGAAGGTGACCCGAATTCATGTTCACATACCCAGAGTTTTGATGCCCTGTTTTATGTTGGATTTTTCTTGCCTGTAGAGCTCCCCTGGGATCAGGCTTTCAGCTAGCAAAGTAAAGAAAGATGTCCTTTTGGAAGACAGTAGTGGCGACTGTCACAGGTCACTTTGTGGGGTGCACAGACTCAGATTACAGACCCTCAGCTGGAAGGTAATGAGAACAGGGGGCTCCAAGCTCCTTCCTAATCCCCCCCACACTCTGCCCCAGTCACCCCATATACGAGTAATCAGAGCCAAGAGAGACTACATACCATGCGAACATAGCTTCAAGCTCCCCGACAGCAGTCATACTGGAGCAGACTGCTTGAAGCAAGACCACTGATCATCCGTGCTGCTCTCCAGCATGCAGGTGCCCCTCTTAAGCTCCCATCATAGAGGAATTCTGAAACCACCATCGGGAGGTAATTATGATTTGACTTTGTTGATTATACGAGGAACAGGGGAAAAAAATGCAAAACTACTTACGGACACCGGCTCTAAGAGCTACTTTAATCATACAGGATCTGGCTCATGACGATTCGGTGCCCGGTCTGGGGAGACAGGGCTGGGATAGGAGCCAATCTCATCCCGGGGAGCCCTCTCAGAGTCTAAGTGGGCGACGGACACATAGTCAATAATGTAATGCAATCAAATCAGACTATGACTGGGGACCTTGGCCCAGGGCTGTCCAAATCGGAGGAGGCTGTAACCAACTGTGGTTGAGGCAGGGGTAAGGGAAGGGAGGTTAATGAGTGGGCATGATTTCCTCAATGATTTAGCCCCAATAGTGATCTCAGGCCACACAACCCCCTGAGAGAGGTGTTACTACTTCAGGCAGTTGCTCAAGAAACATTTGTGAACGTTCCTTCGTTCCTTCTGATGAATGAAGAAACAATGTCTCCAGTGAAGAAACTGGGCCCCAGAGAAGAAATAACTTAACCTAAGGTCACACAGCTCATGAATAGCAAAGCTGAAATTCAGACCTAAGGACCTCATTCTCTTTCCATCACACACAGCATTTGCCAGGTGCTGGCGTGGAAAGAGCTAGGAGGAGAATGCGATAGGAATCCACCAAGCCTGGGATTTGCAGAAGACAGAGTATCAGCCCTTACTCATGGAAGTCTGTTTCTTTCTCTTGTAGGCAAGTTCACGTGAGCCAGTAAGCACACTGCTAACACATATTAAAATTTGTCTCTAAAACACAAAAACAAAAAATTATGGTACTCTATCTTCACTCTCAAGGGGCAGCCCTGGTGCCATAAATCTGAATTAGCCCTTTAAAAGTATGCCCCTTTCAGCCCACCTTGTTTGGATATTTGATTTAGGAACAACTAATGAAGTCCATTTGCCATATGGGTAAGTGAACTTTTTAAAGTAGGTGTTTTGCATCCCTGCAGCTCCGGGAGCTGTTGTCATAGTAACATTTCCCCCTCCACTTGCAGAAAGCACAGTCCACGGAGCCAATGGCAATGTAGGTCACGAATGAAAAGGGGTTCGGTGGCTTTGCCTCAGTTTGGCAGAGCTGGGGATTGCTCACACTGGGGGCTCCAGAGGGGCTCACATTCTTCCCAATGTTCTGTAGTAGGACTGAGTCAGAAGAGATGCAGGGAGGCAGGGACGGAGGGTGGTGGCGGAATAGGAGGCACTGAAGTGGTGAAGGGAGGCTAGCAGGAGCTGTGCCCCTGCATGGAGATTCAGAATGTCCAAGAGCCCCGGATGACCTGGGATGGGTCACAGCAGAGGGGGGAACATGTGAGGCTTTGGGGGCTCACTGTCCCAGCTGCCTAGTGGAAATTGGTGCCCTCTGCAATCCAGAATCCTTCCAGAGTTGGTGTATGAAGGCCCACGTCAATTACCAATATAGAAGTTGTGGTTGCGGGAGAGCTCAGCTTTATATACAGCTTGGAAATGTGTTCCAGGAATTCGTATTTATTCCTCTCTTCATGTAGCAAACCTTTACCAGGCCCCCTTTTCTGCACCAGGCACTGTACTGGACAGCACTTCTTGGGTGAGCAGCCTGTGCACCTGATCAAGGAGGACCCTGTGCTCTTAGTTTAATCGCGCTTAGTCTAATGCTCTGCTGCTGCTGTCTTGAAATTCGTAATCATTTCTGAACTAGGGCCCACTGAAAGTGAGCATTGTGGAAGACCAACGCAGGCCTTCGAGAAAGGAGGGCAAGCTTCCCCCTCTAGGTTGTAAAGATTAGGAGGATATCTACCTGTCAAGACAAATGCTTTGGGTGCACCTCTTTCTCTCTTTTTCTTTTTGAGAGTTTTCTCTTTGAACTTTTTAGTTTGACATAATTTCCATCTTACAGAATGTTGAAAGAAGAATACAAAGTATTCCTATATATCCTTCATCCAGATGTTACATTTTATTATGTTCATCTTATCTATGTATCCATCCATTCACCCACCGTCAAAAGGAAATTCAGAGAGCTTTACTAGATATGAATATTTTGATTGAGAAACAAAGTGTTCATGAACATGGAGATGTCAAACCCAAAAGCGATATGAAGCACAGAAGTATGACATTATGGGATGGCTTATGTAGTGAAAATAAGGAAGTTGCTTAAATTTTGGAATGATTGGCTATTTCAGTGGAGTTTTCCAGATGGAGGGGATTGGTTAACGTGATTATCTTATATCATTTTAGGGAAAGGCCTTAAGTTTTGTTTATGATTATCAGAGGGATTGACAACAGATGACCTAAGTTAATTAAGTCTTGCTTATGTTGATGAGATAAACTACAATAAGCATTGCCTATGTGGCTTAACTGCTTTTGTCTGCGAGGGGAATGGCAAGCCTGGCCTCCATTTCACTTTAACACTCTCCATCCAGGCAGCCGTTCATTCATCCGTTTGTCCAATCTATCTATCCATTTACTGTTTGATCTCAAATTGTAGACATGATAAAATGCCCCTTTGTTGCTAAATACCAGAGCGTCTATTTCCTGAAAACAAGATCATTATCTTACATAAGCATAGCAGTCATCAAAATCAGGAAATTAACATTTACACAATATTATTGTCTATGTACAAATCTTACTCAGATTTCGCCCATTATCCCAATAATGTTCTTTATGACAAAAGGAAATCGCGTATCCCATGTTGTATTCACTTGTCTTATCTCTTCGGTCTCCTGTGACCTGGAATATTTCCTAGTCTTTCTTTGTTTTCCCCGACATTGCTATTTGGAAGGAGTGCAGGTCAGTTATTTTTTAAAAATCAGGTGTATCAAGGTGTCATCTTTATACATTAAAATTCATCCTTTTTAGATGTACACTTCTCAGGCCAGTTATCTTAGAGAAGGGCCCGTACATTGGATCTGTCTGATGTTTCCCCATGATTGGATTCAGACTATGATTCTTTAGCAGAAATACCACAGAAAGGATATTGCATTTTTCTCAGTGCGTCACGTCAAGAAGCACATGGTATCGGGGCGCCTGGGTGGCACAGCGGTTGAGCATCTGCCTTCGGCTCAGGGCGTGATCCTGGCGTTGTGGGATCGAGCCCCACACCAGGCTCCTCCACTATGAGCCTGCTTCTTCCTCTCCCACTCCCCCTGCTTGTGTTCCCTCTCTCGCTGGCTGTCTCTATCCTGTTGAATAAATAAATAAAATCTTAAAAAAAAAAAAAAGAAGCACATGGTATCTGTATGCCCGATACACCTGACGCTATTGGACACTGCGTAAATATTCTGTTCCTCCTCAAACGTTCACCCACCAGCATTTTCTTTCAGTGATGGTTCTTGCTTGAAAGTGATTAGTATGCTGGTTGTCAAATGGTGATTGTCCTAATTCCATTGTTCCTTTTACATTTGTTTATAGTCTTTCTACTGTAAGGTAGACAAGATCTCCCCCAACCAATTAATAAACTAATTGAGTGTGGGCTTGTTCATTCTTATTTTATGCAATAAGTTCAACTCTTCTCTTATCATTGTTTATTGTGATGTTCATATTGTCTCACATTTGGCCCTTTTAAGCTGGGCCATATTTTGACCCACCCCCCATCATTCTTTGATTCTTCCTTACTTCTGGCACAAAATGTTCCAAGTTCATTTTGTATTTTCTGTGCCCCAGCCTTGGAATCAACCACTTTTCCAGGGAAAGTGCGACTCTCTGAAGGTGGAAATGTTGCCCAAATCATTTCAATCTTGAGAGTCTTTCCAAATTCATGTAAACAGAAACGGGAGACTCTCAATGTACAATTTTATTCAGGATACTTTTCTGGCTCTTTACCCCCCCTTGATTGGATTTGAAGCAATTTACCAAAAAACTCATACAAAAAATTTAAAGGGAAAAAAATGGTAGAAAGAGGAGGAAAACAGATATGCCAGCAAAAAAAGTTGCTGGGCTTGCCCAGAATAACTTGGTGTTCAACATTCTGGCAGCCAAATTAAAGAAGGAACCACATGGGGAGAAGATGCCCAGTGCTCACAGAACACCTTCAGGGACTCTGACCTGCTGGCAAAGCAGGGATGGCAGCAGGGGGCCGGGCTGGCACTGCACTGTGGGACGAAAGCCTTTCAGGATGACGTTCCAAGCAGGCAGACATGGACTAAGCTATGGAGAGGATACAGCAGGGCCAGGATTTTTTCTTTTTTTTCTTCTTGAAAGCAGTTTGGGGTATATTCTAGCTCTTGGACCAGAAGTCAGTGAGACCCCACAGCCAAGAGAGAATTGTTATTTAAGGACCCCACAATAACTCCTTCACTCCTCCACTGTCTCACTCAGTGATGTTCTAGCAAAAATTTATTAGGAGATGTGCAGCTATCAAGCCCAGGGGAAACAGAGACAACTGAGATCTAGACCCTGCCCACCAGGTCCACTAGGCTGGGAGGCTTGACCGTGAATGATGGCATGCCAGATTAAACACTAACCGTCCTCTGAGAGGGGCTGTAGGGATTAAGAGGCAGACAACTGCAAGGCATCTCTTATAGCTGGAGGAATATTTCAGGAAGGAGCTGCTATGTTGTTAAAATATGTAACTTCAGATCTGCAAAAGCACCTTAAAGGGAATCCCGGCCAGTGGCCCCATTAGATGTTTGAATCTATTCTGCCTTTGGACCTGATGTGTGAATTGCCATGTGACAGAGGTAGGGGTCTAATAAAAGTATGCAAATGAAGGGAGTTGTCCATAGGTGAATAGGCATTCTATAGTTCCTTACTTATTAATTCATTTACTCAATGAATTACGTTGTTGGCACGTGATAGATGCTGATGAGCAAAACTGCATTCAGTATCTGCCCTCCTAGTGCTTGAGATCTAATGGGGAAGGCGGAAATAATTAGATTAATCAAAATATATGTGTATTATTACAAATTGCTTGGATTAGGTGGGGTCAAGGGGGAATTGGAGCTTTATCTGTAACGTCTTAATTTTACTACGTAAACTTTCAAACATATACAAAAATAGGACACTGTGGTAAACCCCCAAGTACCTGTCACCCACACATTCCCTCCTCCAGGATTATTTGTACGCACATCCCAGATATTGCATTCCATTCATAAATATTTCAGTATGTCTAACAGATAGAGACCCTTCGAGAAAAATATAACTATAATGCCATGATCACACCAAAGAGTACTATTACTCTGAGTACTAGTCTAAGAGTACTCCTATTCTTCCTAGAGTACTCCTCCCAGGGTACCAATGCTCTAAGAGTACTATAATGCCACGGCCACATCTAAGAGTAATATTACTCCAAGAGTCCTAGTCTAAGAGTACTCTTACTCCTCTTAGAGTACTCCTCCCAGGGTACCAATGCTCTAAGAGTACTGTAATGCCATGGCCACACCTAAGAGTACTACTGATAATGCCTTAGAATGATCAAATACCCAACCGAGGCTCACATTTCCTTGTCTTGTAATTACGATTTGTTCAGATCTGGACCCAAATAAGGTTCATACATTGCAATTGGTTAAGAGTCTCTTAACGTGTCTCTTAATGTGCATTCTTGCCAGTATGTCTCTGGGATAGATTGCTTGAAGTGTCTTTCTTGGGTCAGTGGATGAGGGCGTGTGTAATTTTGCTGTTATAAAAGCCCCGCCACAGAGCTGTAACAGTTTGCATTCCCGCTGGTCATTGAAGAGAGTGTCCGTTTTCCCAGAGCCTCACCAACAGACTCTATTATCAAACTGTTGGACTTTTGCCAATCTGGTAGATGGGAAGTGGTATCACATTGTAATTTTCATTTCTTTAAATTAAGTTTCAAAAGAAAATGGGCTCAGGGTGGATTCCGAGCCTGCAGAGGAAAGAAGCAATTTGCATAGAAATAATAATAGTGCCAGCTACCATCCAGCATGTATGTTATTTTGTTTTACTTAATCCTCAATCCTCCAAGGATGGAAAGTCATAGTGCCCTTTACAGGGAGGAAACTGAGGCACGGAAAGGGCACGTACCCTTGTCTAGCGTCCCCCCGCAAGGGGGTGGAGGCCAGATGTGAGCCATGCTAGTGTGTTCGGGAAGGGCTTCCGAGCTGCTCTGCTAACCGGATAAGCTAACCTGAGGGACAGCACAACCGCAGAGGGTGAGCGTCCCCCAAGTCCCGGTCCTTCTTTCTTCCTTGCAGCCCCCTTACAAAGCTCCTGGCAACTGCAGTCCTCTACCCCAGCAGCTTTAAGGGCAGGGGGCGGGCCATCACAGGCAATCCCTGGGTGGTAGCAGCCAGGTCCGTGGCGGCCTGGACCAGCCAGCAGGCAGCAGGGCTCAGGCCCAGGAGGATGAGGCCTGGGTGATGGGAAACGGGGAGCCACCCCGGCAACGGCTCCAGGGTGCCCTTTGGAACCCTTGTTATTATGAAATTAGAACACGTGTTTCTCCTCCCCTCCATTTTTTGGGAAGAAGACATGAAAATAAGATGAGAATGGATTTTAGGAAAGGGAAACCAACTCAGAAACGCACACCTACCAAACTGAGACTTGTAAGCGGGTGTCCTTCTGCCCAATGCCTTTGTGTCCTGGAGTACTGCTTCGCACACTTCTCTCTCCACATCCACTCCCTGGTTTAGTGTTACGGTATTCCTCCGGCGGGCGAGCATGGTGGCTCGTGCCCCAAGCTGTAGAGGCAGCCTGAGTCACAGGTCCCCTCGGGGGCTCGGCCGGCCTGAAGCGGACAGGATGCAGCCCCTCCAGGGAGCGCCAGCCAGGATCCCAAACAACACAGCTTTGGGTCAGAGGTGGGAAACTAGAGAAGAGAACGCTCCCTGCCTGCTCCTTCAGCACCTTGAGGATGCTACAGGGGTTTCTGCAACGGCGCCATCTGTCTTCACGCCTTAGCACCAGGCTGGGTTTGGGGGACACCGTGGGGATCAGTGCACAGGCCAGCCCTCCTCAAGGGGTTCATGCTGGGGGAGGCATATGACGAGGTGACTAAAGTGAAAGAGAGTCACAGCCCTAGCTCCCTCCTGCTGACACACGTGCGTGCACACACATGTCCCAGCCCGCACAGCGCCAACATGCTAGCCGAGGCTCCGGAGAGGAGGGTTTGAGCTCTGAGCTGTCGCTTCATGGCTCTGTGGTCTGGGGCAGGTCCCTTACCCACCTAAATCCCAGTCTCCTCCTCGGGAAAACAGGCCTTCTGCCCTGGGGGTGCTGTAAGAGGAAATGGAATGAGTAGCGGGGGGGCCAGAGGGCATGGTTAGGGCAGGGCCTGGCGCACAGCAGGTGCAGGAAACCCCGACAGAGTCCCACCCGGGGAGCCTCGGGACTGCTAGAAGCGAAGGGCTCTTCGAGGTCTGGTACTCAGGCTTCTCTTTACCACTGGGAGGTGCGGGTGGAGAGGAGACTGTGCCTTGCCTTGCTCTGAGTGCTGGCCAGGCCGGCTCTAGAAGCCAGCCTTCTGACCCTCGCTCCAGGCCCGCATTGCCACACTCACCAGGCGGGACCTGGCCCTTCAAACTCGCACGGACTCTTGTGCGTGTGTGCTCACACCGCACTCCCATCTCCTTTCTCCGGGTGCCAAGCCCTCACCCTCAACACACAGACCTTTTCGCAGACGAACAAGAACTGCTCTGCACCTTTGTCTTTGAGTCTGTTTTGAATCAGTTGCGTGTCTTTTTTGGTGGGTTTTTGGTGTTTTTGGTGGGTTTTTGGTGTTCTGTCCACCTCCCACTTCCTACCTATCAATCATGAATGCCTGCAAAAATTCATTTCAGGGTTGTGAAGAGAGAGGGGAGTTCAGTGGGGAACCTCCACCTGTCTGTACTCCCCTCCAGCCCCACCAAATACTCAACAAGTGACCCTCCCTCCCCCGAGTGAACAAGCCAGGCCCTTCCATGTCCAAGGGCTCTGGGAGGAAGAGCTGGAGAATTACTCTGGGCTCTGGCAGGACTTCAGATTCTTTTGTTTTTTCCCAGTCAAAGCTCAATAATTCTTGAGATCCAAATTTAGAAGCCTGTATGGAGAGCCCTGAGAAATCAGTAGTAAGACAGCCAGGCTTTCTAACTTTTTTTTTCCCAAGCAATCTAATAAAGCTATTGCACAATCATTTCCCAAGGTCAATTTTCTGCTTTTAATAGTTTTAATGAGCTGTTTAAAAGGCTTCTCTCCTTGTGCTCATCCAAGCTTGCACATGTTTGGGTGTAAGGAGAAAAGGAAGGGATGAAGAAAAGGGGGATGAGGAGGACACAGGTGAGGGGGTTCCATCCTGCTAACTGGGGTGCAGGAAGGGGACCAGCTTGCAGGTTAGTGTCCTTCCAGGATGTCCCAGGGAAGCTCAGGGAGCATGGCTTTACCCTTGTGATCAGATCTAAATAACTCAGGCAGCTGAGGGCCGATCACCACGTCTACCTGCAGGCGGGACCCCCAAGTGCCCCCCAACCTTACAATCAGCAGGGAGGTGAGGGAGATATCAGAGTTCGAGGGTGGCGAGGAAGACAGAGGGGGAGAGGAGAGAGCAGAGCCTTCAGTGTTCAGTGAACGCGTGTGTTTGATGAAAGGACTGAGGATGAGGAAAGAGAAGAGAAGGAAGGCCCAGCTCAGGGAGAGTGACGCTCTCAGCACAGCCGAGGCCCGTGTGTGGGGTGGTCTGACGCTAATAGTCCCCATCATCACTGTGTGGCATTAGTGAGACCCGTGCTGTCCACCCTGGTCACTGTGGACCAGGCCTGAGGCTACACCTGCTGCAGGTCTTTGCTCACGCTGCCGGCCAGGTAGGTTCTATTGCTCCCGTGGCACGGTTGGGGAGGACGTTGGTCATGGAGGAGAAAGCATTGGTCCAAGGTCATCCAGCTAGTAAGGCTGATTTGCATCCAGACAGCCTGGCTCCAAACCCAAGATCATTGTATCCACGACTCTTATTTTGTACGCCACCTGAGGACGATAGGAAAACTTCCGCAAACATCCAGATACCAGTGTAAAGAAGAGAATGAAAATACCCACATGCCAACTCCATAGTCACAGCCACTTCAGAAGTCTGGTGCAGGTGGCGGGCACCTTGAAGCCATTCCTTCTTTTTCTGCAGCCATGGAATGAGGGCCAGGCCTCAGCCGGTCAGCTGGACAGCCTCGCCTGGCCTCTCTGGCAGTTAGGTGATGCGATCGTCACCTGTGAGCATGAGCGGAGGCCACGGGGCGGGGGGGGTGGTGGTGGCAGTGGAGGTGAGTCCTCGATGCTCGTTCCCCTTCCTGCTGGCTGGAACCTGCATGCACGGCTGCCCAGCTTTAGCCATGATTGGGAGGGCAGTGCTGGGGGTGGAATTTGGGGGGCCCCCAGTGCACGGAGAGGTGCCCACCTCCTGCACTGCCCACCTGCACCTTGACACTGTTCAGTGAGAGAGAAATACAGTTCTTCACGTTTCAGGTCATTGTATCATTGCATAGCTCTGTGACAGCAGCTTTCCCTGACGATGATGGTAGGTTTCTTTCTAATCGTCTTCCTTTGGAAGATGTACGGTCATTTTTCTCACGCCGACCCCCTTAGGTGTTTGTTCTTTTGCTCATATTTTACGATACTCTTTAGGCATCAGTAAGTCCAGACGCACCATCGAATTCCAGTACAATATTAATGAGAAATGGCGATCCAGCCTCAGACCACCCATTGTATGCCTCTTCTCTGATTCGAGAAGTCCTTCACACCTCAGGCGCTCAGTGGCAGGACGCAGTTCCACAGGACCATCCAGCACGTCTGAGGTCCTTAAGATTCTAGGAGCGCACAGCCATCTCTACGCTATGTGCGAGCCTGAAACCCTGTCTTTGTGTCTGTGCCATGACGGGCAAGGCCCGGACGCCCCGGTTTCCTCACGTTGAGTCTTCTACCTCCTAGTCGGGTCCCAGAATGTCTGCTTATAGGCGAGGGCGCTGAGGCGCGGGGAGAATCTGGTTCTCTGGCGCTACATCTGGTCTAGAATCCATGCCTGGCCCAGGATGGACTGTGGGGGCCAGACCGTGTAGTTAGCGGCTTGGATCCCCAAAAGAGGACCTTTGAAAAATGTTAAAAAATATATTTTTTCCCTTACATTTTCAAAAGTGATTTGTGTTCTGTGTACACGCTGTCTCAACACAGAGGTCGAAATCAACCTTTTTAAGTCATAAAAAGACGAATAACCCAGTTTTTTTAATATATATATATATATATATATATATATATATATATTTATTTATTTATTTATTTATTTTTAGAAAGATTTTATTTATTTATTCGACAGAGATAGAGACAGCCAGCGAGAGAGGGAACACAAGCAGGGGGAGTGGGAGAGGAAGAAGCAGGCTCATAGTGGAGGAGCCTGATGTGGGGCTCGATCCCATAACACCGGGATCACGCCCTGAGCTGAAGGCAGACGCTTAACCGCTGTGCCACCCAGGCGCCCCAACCCAGTTTTTTTTAAATGGGCAAGGATTTGAAAGACATTTCTTCATGGACACATTTTTTTTTAATAAAATTAAAAATCAGGTGATCCTCTTTACACAGTTTGAAAATTGACTTTTTTCTCCCACTTAACGTGTCACGGACATCTTGACGAGTCTGTCACCCTCCCCCCGGAGGGAGAGCTCACTTTGCTAATGCTTAATAACTCCTTCCTAAGCACTGACTAGTGAGCACCGGCTGGAATGACAATGGGCAGGACAGATCAAAAACAGGGGTGTGTCCCGGGTTCACAGAGGGTGGGAGAGGATGAGGAAAGGCCAGTCCTGGCACCAGGGAAAGCTTGGAATCTGGCTGGGGAATTCCAAGGGGAGGGATTTCAGGACTTGCTCCAGAAGCAGGGTGGGTGGGGGTGGGGGGGCAGGTAGGAGGCTTCAGAGCCACAGGGACCCTTCGCCCTTTGTGATCACACTCTTCCTGCTCTGATTGCAGCTGCTGGCTCCAGGTCTGCTTCTACCTGGGGCTGTCTTGCTGGCGACAATTCCTACCTCCAAATCGGGGAGGAACAAGCGCGGGGTGGCTTCATTCTTGGGCTTTGTGCATAATGTAAATGTAATTAATCATGTCTATGATGGTTTATAATTTAGTATTTTTTTTTCATTTTTAGCAGCCTAATTAAATTCATTTGAGCTTTATAAGTAGTTATTTTAGAATTTTTCTTTGTACCCCCACTGTTGGAGTGCTAAAAACTCACAATAAATATGTCTCAAGGTGGCTACTGCTGTTTTCAAAATGAATGTTAAAGGCTATTCAAGTGAAAAGTATTTTTCTGTTACTACAACTTAAATTAGCTACAGGAAAAAAACTGGAGAACTGCTTCTTGTTTCTTTCTCCTTAAAAACTTTCCAGTGCTGTAAAGAATTAGGATGGGGGCCTGCTATGGGCTGAGGGGAGCTGTGTGGCGAGGTCCTTCCCCGGGACGGGTGGGGGGACACGGAGGCGAGGCAAGCTTCTAGGAGGCTGCCTGGACTTTGGGCTTCTGATTTAGAAAGGAAACCGCACACGCTCTTCTCTCTCAGAGGAAAGCCCATTGCCAGAAACATTGTGCAGAGCTCATTTTAATGGTGTAGTAATTAAGTTAGAAATAGGCGGTGCTTATCCCTTTGATAAATGTCCTACTCACTGTGTTGACAAATTCTCTCTTAGAGTCATAGAAAAATTATTTAAAATAAGGATTTAAAAAACTCTATGAATAATTAGGGAAATGCAAAGGACGGCAACAACAAGATGCCATTTTCCCCAAACTCTCAAAAATTCATATCAATGATTAATACTCTGGACTTGGCAGTGGTGCTGGCAGAAGTTTGTGGAGGTGCAAGTTTTGTGGGGGTAATTGAAACAGTAACAAGAGCCGTGCTTTGGGATAAGGTGTTTGTTTTTTTCTTGCAGAACCTTTGAACCAGGAACCCCATCCCTCAGTCTGCATCCTAAGAAAGTACGGAGTTTTTGAGGGGTGATACAGGGAGTGGGTGGGGGATGGCCTAGATGGGTGATGGGCATTGAGGAGGGCACTTGATACGATGAGCACAGGGGGTTGTTTGTAAGTGATGAGTCACTGAATTCTACTCCTGAAACCAATATTGCATTGTATGTGAACTAGATAGGGCTTAAATAAAAACTGAAAAGAAAAAAAAAAGAAAGTACAGAGTTTAGGCAAATACGTAGGTAAGAGGATTCTCATTCATCCAGTTATTATTATATACTTGCTCAAAGTTTTTAAAAAGGGCATGGATTTTTTTTTAAAATTCTTCTTTTCTACGTTATCTTGTGTGTAATAATTCATGCCAGTTCCCCCAAAGGGGCCAGATTGGAAATGCCACGTGAGCCCCTTTGAGAAGAACAGCCCAGATTCTGGCCCTGGGACTCATGATGTGACCTCAGACAAGATGCACGAGTATTTTCCGTTTGATTTCTTCACTGTTTTTATTTGTTCCTGAAAGTATCTTGTTTGTTCTTTTGCTCATTTTCTGGGTCCCCATTCTAGAAAAGACTACTGACTCCCTGACCGTGCTGGGCCTCTGTTTCCTCAGACCCAAATAGGGCTGGTGACAAGACCTACCTACCCTGTGTTATAGTTGAATACATGCAGAGTGCTCAGAACAGCGTCCTTAAACACTCAAGCAGTGAATAAGGATTAAATTTGGTCGTCTCCCAAATTACTGAGAAAAACCTGGTAGGGAATCAGGTTAATGGAGAGAAAAGAAGGAGAGATGAAAGCATTTCTAAGGAGATTATCATTTCTGCAGCCTTGGACACTGAGTCCTAGTTGCTGTCCGGCTCTCCCCACAAACTGAATCCCACTTTGCTGGGAGCTGGGGGGGGGGGTTTGGCTTCCTGTCCCACGGTCCATGGTGACTCGGGTCTCCCAGGAGCCCGTGCTCGTCGACATTTAACCTCATGTAGGATCAGTACTTGGGGTAAAGGCTTTGTGAAGTCATCGTGCCCAGCGTGGGAGGCACTGCAGGCTTCACCAGCCTTGCATAGAGGAACTTTTTCCCCCTATGAATCCGTTTTGGGGCCTCAATAAGGAAGGTCATCGCTTGAAGCAAATTCTGGCTTTTTCCCTTGGCTTCTATGATTCAAGCAGTCAAGTGTTTCCTGACGAAGCCCATTGGGTTGGACCTTGGCATTGATCCCCAGAGGAGGAGGGAGAGGAGAGGCGCTTGGCAGCTCGTTTGGCCCTTCACAGAGGCAGCTGAATTTGGTGCTGGATGGGGAGTCAGAGATCTTGTTAGCCCTCCCTTAGCAGAGTGCGACACCGAGGACAAAGCAGTGGCTTGTCTGGGGGTGTTCAGTTGGCTTGGGGCAGAATGGGCGCTTGGCCCCAAGTCCTCAGACTCCGAGCTAGTCCTCGTCCCACCAAGTCCAGCTTCCTTGTTTTTGTCGGCAAGGGAATGAGGGCAGCGGTAGCAGCCTGCTGGTGCAGTAAAGGGTCTAGCCAAAAAGGAGCTGCTGGATTTGGGAATGTTCTCTGGGCAAGTTCCTCAGCCCCTGGCCTCATACACCTGTATCCCTAATGCTGGAAATGTGCTTAGTCACGGTTTCGTCGGTTTACCAAGATGATGCCTGGGCTGCGTACACTCTATTGCACCAGCACCTTAAAATTTACATTTCTGGTTCTATCTAAGAATAATGCAAATTTATTTTGGTTTGAGGTTCAAGTGGTATCAAAAGTGAACACCCGAATTCAGTCTTGCATATCATGTCAAAATGGATTCAGGTTAACTATGATTCCAATTTCTTCTGTGTGGAAAAAAATTGTGCTTATATAAATTCATTCTTGTGTTCCTTCAGCGAGGATTTTTTAAACATAAAAATGTTCCCTTTTCTGCGCCCAGCTTTTCCATTCTCTCTCTCCCAACCATTCTCATTGATGCATCTGTTCGTTCTTTTTTTTTTTTTTTTTTTTCATTCGGTAAAATTAGTTGAGAACCTCCCATGTGCCAGGAACTGTGCCTGGTCCTGGTGATGCAGGGCTGAAATGAACATTCAGAAACAGACCTTGCTTTCATGGAGCCTCATTCTAAGGAAGGAAGAAAGACAGACAAACAAGTTAAGTGAATTCAAAATATCCAGCGCCATGAAGGAGATGCATATTTCTAAGTATCTTTGAGACAAGTCCTCCTAGATGACCTTCTATAACCTCAGTCAGTCAAAAATAAAACTCAGTTCTTTCCCTCAGTCTGATTTTCCTCCCTGACTTCTAGGTCTTCATCAACAATGTCAGCACATAAGAGTGCTTCTGAATGTTTTCAGACAGGGACACCTTTGAGAACACACAGAAAGCACCGGGGCTCGCTGTCTCCTGCAGATAGTCTCAGGGGGCTTCCGGTTCCTGGTTAAGGATTCCTGTCCTGGAGGAATAAAGCGACGTGGGAAATAGGATCCAGTTCAGCCAGAGCCTCTCTTCCCTGGGGCTGAACACTGATGGGAGACAGTACTTTTGCTGCCTGGCCTCTGTAGCACTTAAAATTCCTTGAACTCTTGATACTGAAAAAGTTTTTATACATCTCACTGATTTCTCATGCCCTTCATATTTAAAAATGATTTTCATATGTCTCACAGACTATTTACTCAGTACAAACAGAAACAAGTAATTTTATGATGGAGAAATCATGGTTAGCCCTTTAACCATGTAATCCAACCGGCCAGAGCAAGAGGACAGGTGTCTCCTGATGTCAGGCACTGAGAAAAACACAGCACCCATCATGCCATGCTCTTGCCAGAAAGTTTCACTTAAATCTAATTATGAGGAATAACTCAGGCAAATACAAATTGAAGGTTATTACGTAAAACAACTAGCTTGAATTCTTTTAAAATATTGATGCCATGAAAAACAATGTGAAACAAAGTTGGGGACCTATTCCAGACTAGAGAGGCAGATAAGTAACTGCTGTATTGATTAGATCCTGGATCAAAACAAAAGCAAAAAATAAAAGCAACCCTGACATAAAAGACACTGGGGGAAATAACAGCTCACAGTCTTTTTTTCCTGGGCAGTATTTAATGATATCACATATAGGAACTTAATTTGCAAACCCTAAGCACTAGAAAAGTATGAGCTTTTTAGTATAATTTGTATCGTATTTCTGTTGACCTTAAGAAGGACAGACACAAAATAGTTCCATATAATATTAATTCTTTCTTTCATTCATTCAATATGTATTTATTGATCTGAGATGCAAAGGAGTAAATTGACTTGCCCAAGGTCACCAGTTCCATTACTAAGCAGAACGAGGACTATAGCCCAGGTCTTCTCGTCCTCCAGAGAACGTGGGGCAATGCTCAGGGAAGATCATGCATGTTGGTCATGCAGATGCTGGTTGGCAAAGTGATGGTATTGACGATGGTAGTGGCAACAGTGGTGTTAGTTGTGTTGGTAATTGTGGAGTGATGAGGTTGTTGGTGGTGCGCTGGTCATGACAGTGACAGGGTCGGTGGTGGTGGTGGTGCTAGAGGCAATATGGCGGAATGGTGGTGGGCATTGGAGATGCACCCGAATGTGATCAATAAGATAGAAAGGTAAAGTTTAGGAAATGCAAAAGCAGGTATTCTTGTTGCCTTTCTAGAATTTATTTTCCTTTTCCCGTTTTTTCTTTCTTTCTTTATCTCCTGCATTCTTGGTATCACAGGTATCTGATTTCATCTAGGAGTTCTCTTTACTTTAGATCTGCTTATTATGCCAAGAATAAAAATAAAATAAATATATATTAATAGGAGGGCAGACCATGTATCTTTGCTTTGCTTTGTAAATCATGACAATGTTCTATTGTTATGGAACAAATGGCTACATTCTATAAAATTCAGTCTTTTCAGAACAAAGCTCTTAAATCTCCAGGACTTCCTTTCAACTTGTGTTTTGTTGCACATAACCTAACAAGCTGCATGTAGGGCACCCAGAATGGGGAGGCTGATGGCTTCCATAATAATGACCCACGTGGGGTATGTCGGGCACCCTCTACTGTTCCCTCCTCAGCACTGTTAACGCCTGTGGGATGAATCTGCCCTTCTTCTCTTGCTGGCATTAATACCAGGACAGGTTCAGTCCAAATGGGTATCGAGCTGGTATATTTTTGGACACACTGGTAGGTCTGTTATCATTGTCAGACCAACTGCTAGTATTGTGTTTGCATTTAGTCTCTCGTTGCTGTCTTATTCGGTGTTGTTTTCTTTTTTCAGAGCTGAGTGGGTGAGTACATTGATGGCATGCTGATCAGATTTCCAGGCTGCCATGGGGCTGTGAGTAGAGCTAATAGACTGGATGAAAGGATAATGAGCCAAAGCAATGTTTTTAGGCTGGGAAGCAACCTGACCCATAAGAGAGCAACACAAAGAACAGCACTTGGGTCCGAATGGCATCTTGCAGGAAGAAGGACAGGTGAGGGATGCAGCCCAGGCATCTGGGAAAGAGTCATGCATTGTAGCCAACGGCAACCTTGAGGTGAGATGGTGGCCAAGAAAGTGACGTTGGGGGTGTGAGAATGGAGAAGACACAGCTCTGTTTTGGGCAGGTTTCACCGGGGGTGGTGGTGGCACGTGGGGTTTTCTTCACCACAGGGATTGTGCTGAGGAGACAGGTTAGGATGGTGGGGCTGAGGTCAGGGCTCGAAATGGCATATGAATCTAGGCAGATGGAGCCTACAGCCCTGGTGAGCTGTTGTGGGTTACAACGTGTTCCATTACGACTTACAGAAAGCTCAGCTCACAGAGGTTAGGTTAGAAAAACATGATTATCTAATAGAGTAAGACGCCTGGAGGTAGGCCACTCCAGGGCAAGCTGCAGAGGCTTACTGATACCCCCTAAGGCCTAGGCTCCTTCTAGACTTATGTTCTGCCTTCTCGGCATGTTGGCTTCTTGACCTTAAGTTTGTCACCTCATGGAACCAAGATGACTGCCAGAGATCCGAGCATCACACTTCACATAGCCGCGTTCAAGGGAGGAGTGGGCAGAGGCAGAGCCAGGGGGCTCTTTCAGACCATCAGCGACCAAAAACTTCTTCCGTTTCTTAGCAGGCTTCGCTTCTATCTCTAGCCGGGTTGTGTCAGATGCCCATCCTTTTGGCCCTTCAGTTTCAAAGCCTGACTAAACCTCATCTCTGGGGCTGGGGAAGGGATGTCTTTCCTTCGTGGGTGTATGCTTCTCCTTGGTCTGCAGAAAAAGGTTTGTTTACGAGGTTGCAGACACAAGTTTGGGGCAGATGTACCAAGTGGTAGACTTTACGAGGAAGCCAATTTTCAGTCTTACTCAAGTCAAGATTTCCTGATGGCTATAGTTACCCAGAAATGGTAGTGCTGCTCTGATGGAGGTGGGAAGCAGAATCAGCACCTGGTAGGGACACAGAAGAGGGGATTCCTTTACCAGTTGGGTGTTGGGGAGGGCGAGGGGAGAGGGTGGGCATTTACGCTGACCTGTGAGTTTCCTTCCAACCCAGAGAACCTATGATCCTAGTAATTAGTTTTTCCCCTTTGAATGTTCATTGGATAATTATGCTAATTGCAGATAATGTTTCTAGTAAGTGAGGTATAATTTCACGTTGAGCAGTATTTTTCATCTTTAGCTTCGGTGCATGAGATGCAGAGTTTGTCTTGGACCTGGGCCCATGCTTTGTTTGAAATTGTTACCTTTATGAGGACAAAGCAAGAGGGACACATTTTCCTTTGAGTTAGGTTATGGATAATGTGCATGCCGGCCCTCGAACTGGCCCAGTTACCACGGTCCCACAAACGTTGTTGGACTTGTCACACTGAGGCTGAGTACCAACTGGGCAGAGCCACTCTCTTCCACTTTCGATATTCTGTGCCCAACAGGTTAGCAACAACCTCATATGGATTAGGGTATCGAGGAGAAAAGATTGAATCCAACCATTTAAAAGGACTTGTTAAATTCATTTCCAAATGAGATATTTCTCGTGGTTCCAGTATTCATGGCAAACACTATCTCTTGTCTGAAGTCTCTGGAAGCTTCTTGGGCACTGTTCTCAATTCCCTTGCTGTTCCTCAGTAAAAAGAAGGAATGGACTTGATATAGACACCCTTTGGACATGCTCTTTCCCCTCCTCTTGGCAACCCATCCTGCCACTACCTGGTGTAGTCTTAACCGTCTAGTCTATATTAAGGGACCCGGCTCCCTTCTCACGATCATTGTGGGACCGTGAGTGTTCATCTCACCAATCAGATTCTCTCCTCAGGGAATCTGGAATTGCGACAAGGAGTAGCTGATCAGTTTTGTTGGGTGTCGGTCAAAGAAACAACCTGGATCACCACCTCCTACTCCGAACTGAGAGAAGCCAAAAGGAAAGGTGCAGGGAGAGATCACGTGGCCAAAGAGAGGCCGAGGTCTTGCCTGCTGCCTCGGCCAGACTCGTTGGCTCCCGCCCAGCTTCCCGCAAGACCCCTGGCCGTTTACTAGCCTCTTACTCTGTGCCGCACTCTGTAACTCCTCCTCCGTTTTGTTGAAGCGGGTTTGCACAGACATTTGTCATTGATAGCAACCTGAGAGAGATCCCACCCTCCGAAGGGCCCAACAGAAAGCTAATATGAATTTTAAAAAGAACTTTGTTGCTTTTTGCGAATATAAAATTATAAATGCTTATTATAAAAAAAATAGAAAAGTTTTATCCTCGAATGTGGAAATTCCTACAATACTCCTAAGAGATGATTGCTCTCAGTAGTTTGGAGGCAAGAGCAAAGAGCATGAGCAGGGACAAACCGGCAAGCACCCATCTTCGTTGGACCCTGACGAGACACACAGTGTTTCAAGCATATCGCTTGCGTTAACGCTTAGGGTCCTTACTATGAGGCAGGGGTGGGGATGGGGGTCTAGTCATACCCTTGTGCTAAAGATGAGGAACTTTATATTAGAGAGGTTGAGTAGAGGGGGTGGGGAGCAGAATTTGAACCCAGGCAGTTGGGCTCCAGAGCCTGGGCCCTTAACCACCACACTATAGAGCTTCTTGTTTTATTACTGTTGCTACCTATTTTTGTTGTCTGTTGCTGTGTAACAAATTATCATAAACTTCGGGACTTAAGGAAACATACATTTATCCTCTTACAGGTTCTGCAGGTCAGGAGTCCAGGTGTAGTTTGCTGGGACCTTCACTCAGGGTCTTGCAAGCCTGTAATGAAGGTGTTGTGTGGGGCTCCCCTGAGACTGGGCTGCGGATGGACCCACTTCCAAGTGTACATGGTTGTTGGCAGTCCTTGTGAGCCCTTGGACGGAGGAGGGCCTCAGATCCTTACTGGCTGTTGTCCAGACGCTGCTCTCAGTTCTTTGCTGTATGGGCTTCTCCATGGCAGCTGGTTTCATCAGAGCCAGCAAGAGAGAGAGAGTCTGCCATTCTGGAAACTACTCTCTGATGTCATCTAATCACTAAGGGACAACCCATCACTCTTGCCATATTCTACTGGTTGTAAGCAAGTCCCCAGGCTAACGTGCATTCAAGGGGACTAGCCTACATTCGATTATACAATTGAATTTGTATT
This sequence comes from Ursus americanus, assembly GCF_024610735.1. Lineage (NCBI taxonomy): Eukaryota > Metazoa > Chordata > Mammalia > Carnivora > Ursidae > Ursus > Ursus americanus. Next base: position 35,430,649 of record NC_142140.1, on the reverse strand, counting down.
TGTATACAGTTATACAAGTATCAATTATTAATATTTTATCCTTAACTTTTATATTTTTCACAGCTTTCTGGTAATGGTTGGATTGGAGCAGTTGGTTTAGGTTAAGGCCAAAATGGCACCTTGAATTGGAGTAGCGAGGATCATAGCAGGGCAGGGCTGGCCTGATCCCCACTCCCTGATGTAGGAGGAGGAAGAGCTGGACAGAGAGAGAGAAGGGTAGGTCTGTTCACCTCTCCTTGCCCCCATCCTACTGGTTTCCCACCTGGAATTGAGAAGCCCAGGAAAGGGCCCGAGAGGTGGCCTGAGAGATGGGATGAGCACCTGCCACACCTGGGAACACGCAGCTCAAGATCCAGGAGGCCTCGGCTTCTTTCCCCACCTCCCTGCTCTTTGGGAAACATGGCACAGGGGATGGCCAGCTGTCCTGGGGAGGCACGAGTCAGGGACGAGCTGGGGATGGAGACCGAGATGGGAGATGTTTGCTGCAGGACTCCTCCCTGCATGTGTAGAGTGAAGAGGAGGAGGAGAGGTAAGGTTCTTCCCCATCTGGATCCCACAGAGAATCTTGCACATTGCTTTTGTCTGTAAACCATATGTTGGGCATCTTTCTATGTCAAAACATGGGGATCTGATTCATGTTTTTTTGTGGCTGCTGAGTATTCCACTGTGTGGATGGCCTGATGCAACCTGATCTCTAGATCTTTGGAGGCTTACCCAACTCCATTTGAAGACTGACATTTCTGGGGGGCCCTCAAGGTGGGCCCATTTGTGCTACGTCATTGCTGCGGTGTGTGCTCTAAATATGAGCCTCCTCAAAATAGTCTTTCTGAGTTTGGGGCACGGTCTCCTCCAAGGGCTCTCACAGCCATATGGGGCCCTGAGGCCTTCCATTAACGGGAATGGGTGCTGGAGTGTCTCTGTGGAGGTCCTGGGGCCATTGAACGAAACACAGCCACGCCTCTGCCAGTCCTCAGAGGGCTTAGGAACTCTGCCATTTGAAAAGACTGGTGTGTGAAACCCTGGATGACATCCTTGTATTAGCTCATCTTGCACTGAGTGAAAGGAGGTGTTATTTCCTTTCAAGCAGCTTCACCTTTAGCCCCCCTACACTTGCTTCCATTCCATGTTCCACACGCTCTTTCACCGGGCACACTACAATTAGTGATGTCTGTTTCGTGAGTGCCACTCCAATGACAGGCTGCAGAGAGGCTCTCATTTCCCCTTCGCTTTGTTCACGGTTCTCATAAATAACCTGTCCCCGCACTCATCGAATCCAGAATCCAGAATCATCGAATGTGACTTCTGCATACTGCTCAGCTCCCTTTCACTGCTCCCCTCTTGCTTATTTCAAGTAGCTCTGGTCTAAGCTTCAGTATTAGCAGTAGTTAGTCTAGAGAGGTTTTAGTGTGCACCGGGCCCTGCGTTAAATGCCAGGTAGGAGAAAGCTCCATGGAGCTTCACTACAGACAGCCCTATGAGATGACAAAATCATCTCCTCCAGGAGGAGACCACGGCAGAGAGAGGGCCTCATTCAAGGTCACCTTGCTAGAAAATGGCCCGATCTGAAGCTACACTGCCTTAGAAAATCCAACTCTGAAGCCCTCTGCCATGCAGAATGATTGCCCTGAGTCCTCTGCAGGCTCATAGTGGGTCTCGCTAAGAACAAGGTTATTCAGCTTCTCAGGAGGACAAGGAGAAATTGGAGAGCCTCCAGGGAAGGTCCTGGAAAGTGATTAAGAGGACAAGAATACCACTGGTGAGAAGGCTCAGAGGAATAAGAGTAATTTAATCTGGAGAAATAAATTCTAGGGCCTAATTAATGACATTCCACTGATGTCTTCATGAGAATCAATTAAAATATTTTAAAACAAGAGCCGGCCTGCTAGTTTTATTGTACAATGTCAGTTTAACTATTATTTTATTTAATGAATTCAACAAATATATAGTAAGCAGCCACCATGGCCTGGATGTATAATAAGCAAGACAGGTGAGGACCCTCCTCTGGCAGGACTCAGAGTTTGGTGGCAGAGATGGGAAGGGAGGGAAGAGGGACGGACTGTAAACTAGGAAACCACACAGAAACTGGATCATGCTAGCCAATGATAAATGCTGTGAAGACATCAAGGCAGGAGGATGGGAAGCAAGTGTTGGAGGTAGGCTTCTCTGCATGGGGTGAGGGGTTGGCATTTGAGCTGAGACTGTATGTGAGCCTATGGGGATGGAGTGGTCTGGGTGGAGGGGCTCTTGGGGCAGAAACGAGTTTGGCAGACACAAGGGACAGAACGCAGGAGGGTAAGGCTGGTGGAGAGTGGTGGGCAATGAGCTGAGAGATCCCATGGGCAGAGGAGTCATGTGTGTCACGGAATGGACCATAGGAGATCAGAGCGAGAGGTGTCAGTGAGGGCTGCCATGGCGGCTTGGAGTAGGCAGGAAGTGGGGCAGGTAGAGAGAAACGGACCTTTGCATCTCTCTTGTGTTCATATGACAGGTAATTATGGTAGATGAGGTGGGGGGGGGGTGAGGATGGAGATGAGAGGAAAAGAAGACTCAAGAATGGCCATGAGAGTTTCAGAAAGAAGAAGCAACTATTTATTTTGTTGTCATTTTACTGGGAGAAGGAGGTTTTGAGGGCACCTTGCTTGGCAGTTTTAAGCTGATACTCCTGGGCCATCAATTCTAGGTAACATTTTGGATCTCAGTATACTTTCTAGGGAGAAGGTCCACACCTATCCTCTGTTTCTTGGAAGGGGAAGCCTCCCACTCCCCACGTCCCAACAATGAGAAGGTTGAATCTGATATAGGCCAAGCTCTCCACACCCCACATCATTTCGCAAGCAGGGAAACTGAGCCTTTGAGACTAGTTTGCAGCCTTCACACCCCATCTAGCTCTTGGCAGAGGCTCGGGTCCCCTGACTCCTCAGCCGGGGCTCTCTCCATTGTCCGAACTGTCTCGTGGCACAGGAAAACAGAGGTTTGAACAAACAATTCCATCCCTCCTAAGCTGGACAAAAATGACAGTCCTTGCTATTATTAGAGGTCAGTTCTCAGAATTAGTGACCTCAGCCATGTCAGTGCCTTCTCTCTGGCCAACCTAGCAAAAGTTTAAACAGGGCTGTTTCTAAGAAATGTCCTCAATATTCAAGTGTCTATAAAATGCATCAGATCCAGGTGTGACCGAGACTGAAATTGAGCAGCAATGAGGTATGTGTGCCGATCTATTTCAGGGTGCACATCAGCAAGGTTTGGGGCCTGTGGGAGGAGGGTAGGCTCCTCTGGGAAGTGTTCCCTCAGCGGTTTTTTAGAAAGCCCTGAATTATGGTCTATCAAACAGGATCTTGAACAGAAGCCTCCATGGTGATGATATCCCTCTGCACTTTTCAAAGGCAGGAGTTAGAGTGTGGAGTAACCCAAGGTGAAATGAATACATGTTTCTTTTCCGTTTGGGCTTTGCATACGTCAGGCACGCTTTTATGGGTCAGTCTCTGAAGGTCAGCTAAAGAAAACAGAAGAGAAAAAAGACGTTCCTTTAAAAAGCTTGGAACCACAGTGTTTCTAAAAGTGTGGATTGATAAAATAGATACTTCCTCCCAGAAATTTTCCAAAAAAAAAAAAAAAAAGAAAGAAAGAAAGGAAAGAATTTTATAATGATGTTTTATGCAGCCGGGTGAGAAAATGCACAAAACGGTGAAAGCATTGCAATTATAATTCCCCCTACCCAAAAGCTTAATGCAACATGGCAAGAATTTAGATGTATCTACAGCCACGTTTCCTGTGGAATCCTAACTGCCTTAAGACCTGAGGCCAACGCTTATGGTAGGGTATACTTGTAGCCAAACTGAAGCTGATAGGATTTCTAGAACAGAGAAATATCTTCCCCACCAAACTTACTCCACCAGAATTTTTTTTTTTTTTAAGATTTTATTTATTCAACAGAGAGACAGCCAGCGAGAGAGGGAGCACAAGCAGGGGGAGTGGGAGAGGAAGAAGCAGGCTCCTAGCGGAAGAGCCTGATATGGGGCTCGATCCCATAACGCTGGGATCACGCCCTGAGCCGAAGGCAGACGCGTAACTGCTGTGCCACCCAGGCGCCCCCCACCAGAATTTTTAAATGTACTTTTTTTTGTGTCGAAGCAGGTAGTTTGTCTCAAAGAGGCCTCTGCTTAAAAAAAAAAAAAAAAAAACACAGTATTTGGGAAATGCTGTGAGGGGCAAGCATGCATTACATTATCAGGTTGGTTGGCTGAGTGACTGGTTGGCAAGGATCTGAGGGAATGAGCCACACAGCAGACGAGTTTTGATGCATTAAGGAAGAGAAGAAAAGCCCTGAGGTTGGAGGGCTGCCCGGGGGTGGGGAGCTTCTTCAGTGAGCAACGCTGGAGTGGCTATTGTTACTACTGGAAACCAAGCTAGTCTCCTGGTCTAGCCCCTATTGGGGGTTTGCATTGTCTTTGCAAACAGGTTAGTTTCCTTTGAAAGGACATGGAAGCTCGGAGTTAGACGATTTGCTTAAGGCTTCGGGCACAGTGTTTACTACTCCAGGAGTGTGGGTTAGGGTCTAACGTGCTCACATGGCAACTGTCATGTCTCCTGCTAGTGGCAGTCTACCAGGCATGGGCTGGTAGAGCACCTAGAATTCAGTCACCTCCCCAAATGGGGCCACTTCCTCCCAGGAAAAGATTGCTATCCTCGTTCGGGTGTTGCAGAGAAGCTAGTCTATCTCCACTTCTCCATTTTTAGGTTAGCTCGCCGAGTTGTAGAACTGTGAGGACTGTGTCAGCAAAATACATTCTGGGGTAAAATGTTTACTACACGAAGGCGAATTCACCTCTCAAAAGGGATGGTTTCTCTCAGTCTCAGAGCTCGTACAGTTTAGTTTTAGTGCTCCAGCCACAAAATGTTGGGAAACCATATTATACCCCTAGGACCCTCAGATGACTATCAGTCATACCTAGAAAACTCTAGGTATCACTGGTGTTGCAATAAGAAATAATGAGAAGAGAACAGGATTCTAATGCTTGTTGAATGTTTACTCTGGGCGGATAAGTAAACTGTGGCTCAGAGAGCTTAACTGTTCACTCAATCTAGAAACAGATGGAACTAGGGTTTGAACTCAGATCCATCTGGCTGATGTCAAACCAACCACATTTCCCCTATCCATTGCTTGATAAGAGCAAACAGCAGCGAGCTGGTAGGTAAGGTGGGGGCAGGACAGGAAGATGTTCCAGAGGATTTATAAGCAATATAGTCCTGACCAATCAGAGCATTGCATTCCCCCCAGCCGCAGCGATTGGTTTGGAAATGGGCATCTGAGCCAAGCAGTGCCCTTGGGGAAGGCTCTTTTCTGCTAGATTTGAAGCTGTGATTAGCGAACAAGCTGCTGAGGGCTACCATATGAGGAGAGAGTGGTCATAGAGATCGGAACCACGAGACCGGGAGCCCGAGGCTGGGTGATCTGCTGGCACTCCCCAAGCCCTGGGTCCAATCACACTTGACCTTCCCAGGATGTATCAGTTGCTCAGCCAATCGATTATCTCCGTCTTTCGATTATGTCATTTGGGAGGGGGCGGTTTGTCACTTGTCACCAAAAGAATAACTGACTCATATAGGCAGTCAGGATGAGGAAGGGTTGAATGAAAACAAGATAAAAGTGACTACAGTTTCGATGGCATGCTCGCTATCATATGTCCTGTGACAGTCAATTTTCTACGTCACCAATTTTTGCCCACTCAATTTTAGAATGAATGAATGAATGAATGAATGAGTAAACGGTCATGGGGGCCAGAGACACGGGGAGAGTGAACTAAGATTCAGCCGAAACACAGGAGCAATCGGTGAGAGGCCTTAGGGTTATAATACCACCTGAGCTAGAGCTGCACGTTGTTTTCCATATAATGTTTGAAAACGTGATGTATTAGAACAAATGATTATAACTTTAACTTATATAATGAGTATATATCACAATGTAGGATGTACAAATAAATGCACTACCTGTAAATTATTTGTCGGTCAGCCATGATCCAGCTTGAATTCTTCCTGAGTGCCGAGGCTCAATTATCATTGCAGGAGTGATTGTACCATTATTGTTAGACTTGGTTTGGAAGCTTTACTAATTGTGAAAGAAGGAAAAAAAAAAAACAGTCTTCATAAGACAGACAATAATATGAACATTTCAATAAGTATTTTCAGTATTGAGTTTTCCTTGGTTCATTTTCAAATTCCTAGTAATTATTATATTCCCTTACTCAGACAAATTCAGAATGAATGAATGAATGAATGAATGAATAGAAAATCTGCATAATTTAGGACTGAAAACTCAACTCAAATTGGTTGGACCATAAGAGAGTAATAGCCCTTAAAACTGAGAAGTCCGGAAGACCAGATGTGAGGTCACTGTTGATCTAGATACTAAGATGAAGTCCTTCATGACCTATTTCCCCCAATTCCTCAGATTTTCCCCGTGGAAGAGCATCTCCATCTGCAGGCTTCACACAGCAGAACTGGCAGGCCAGTTTCTCTTGGGCAGCAATGAAACAGCCACAGAACACTTCACCAAAGAAGATATATAGATGACCAATATGCATATGCCAAGATGCTCCATGTTATAAGTCATCCGGAAAATGCAAATTAGAAAAACAATGAGATCCCACTATACACCCATTAGAATGGCCAAAATTTGGAACACTGACCACATCAAATCCTGGAGAGGGTGTGGAGCAACAGGAACTCTCATTCATTGCTGGTAAGAATCCAAAATGGTCCAAGCCACCGTCAAACAGTGTCTTACAAAACTAAATATACTCTTACCACACAAGCCAGTAGTGATGCTCCTTGGTATTTACCCAAAGAAGTTGAAAACTTGTGTCCACACGAAAACCTGCACATGGGCGTTTATAGGAGCTTTATTCATAATTGCCCAAACTTGAAAACAACCAAGATGTCTATCAGCAGGTGAGTGGATAAACTGGGACATTCAGACAGTGGGAATATTATTTGGCTCTAAAAAGAAGAGCTATCAAGCCATGAAAAGATGTGGAGGAAACTTAAATGCATCTTACTAAGTGAAAGAAGCCAATGTGAAAACTGTATGATTCTAACTATAGAACATCTTAGAAAAGCCAAAAATATGATGACAATAACAGGATCAGTGGTTGCTGGGGGTCTGTGGGGAGGGAGAGATGATAGGAGAGATACAGAGGATTTTTAAGGCAGTGAAACCGTTCTGTATGATACAGTCCTCTGAATGATGTAATCGTAGATACATGTCATTATACGTGTGTCCAAACCCATGGGATGGATGATACCAAGAGCAACCTGTAATGTCAGCTATGGAATTTGTGTGGTAATGATGTGTCCTTGTAGGTTCGTTGTTCATAACAAATGTACTGCTCTGGGGTGGGATGTTGATAGTGGGGGAGGCTGAGCATGTATGGGGCCAGGGGTATAGGGGAAATCTCTGTCTCTGCTGAGAACCTAAAACTGTTCTTAAAAAAAAAAAAAAGTCTTGGGGGGGGAAAAAAAGCAGCAGTCTCCAGGCTGAGCAAAAGGGTCTCTTGCATTAGCTTAGGCAGAGGGGGAGGAATCTTCTCTTTGCAGAAGGACTCAGCTCTGCCTCTTTCTATGTTCCAGTGGTCAGTCACTGCAGCTAGAGAGCCAGGAGTGCTGGGGGCCTAAGCCCATCTGGGCTCACACACTGATGGGCTTTCTGTCTCCTCTAAATCGCATGGCTGGCTCCAGAATCCAGGCTCCTAACCAAAACTGAGGGCTGCTGGAGGGGAGGTGGGTGGGGGGATGGGGTCACTGGGTGATGGGCGTGAAGGAGGGCATGTGATGTGATGAGCACCGGGTGTGACATGCAACTGATGAATCACAGAGCTCTACCTCTGAAACTAGTAATATGCTTTATGTTAATCAATGGAATTTAAATAAAATTTTAAAAATAATAAGAAAATACTTAAAAAAAATAAATCACACAGCTGGTCTCAGAGGAGGGTAGTTTCCCAAAGGAAATGTGGGAAGACTATTCCTAGGAAGTGGGTGAATGAATGATGGGTCACAGATAACAGACGGCCTCTATAAATGGGAAGTTTGTTCTCGGAATATCCCCGTTTGTCAAAGTTCTATAGCATTTCTCTGAAGAGTCCTTTGTTTAATTTTGGCACATTGAGCTGGTCTCTAAGGGATATAGACAATCCACAACAGATACTATTGAAAGAAAGCAAGGTAAAGAAAGACTATTGGTAAAATAGCACTAGCTGTAACATCAAATCCCCATATTTCAGTGGCTTAATGCCACAGAAGTGAGTCCTTGCTCTGCTAAAGGTGCTGGATCTAATTCAGAGACCCAGGTTTTTCTGTCTTGTGTCGCAGTCAAAGGCCTCAGAATTCTTCACTTCCAGACAGTAGAGGGGGGGGGCGGTGGGGGGGGGTGGAGCGGAGCAGAGCCTTGAGGAGGTTCTGACGCACATCACTTCTGCTCACATTCTATTGGGCAGTACGGTCACAAGGCTGTGCTCTACCTGCAGGGGAGTCTGGGAGTTGTAGTCCAGCTGAGTGTTGGCGATGGGGGGCGGAGCTAGAAGGAAGGGAAAGAAGCAAGGCAATGAAAGAAATCCCATTCACCCAGTGCATCTACTGGTAGAGAAAATCTTCCATCTAAGTTAAAATGTATTCCTCGAATGGAAGGTGAGGATCGTTGCAGATTATCTGGCACAAGCATGTTCACGCTATTTAAAAACTTAAAAGTTGATCTGTAGGGAACTGACATGCACAAGGGGCAATGTCTCAGAGTTCAATTAAGAATAATTTGACCTGGGGGCGCCTGGGTGGCTCAGTCGTTAAGCATCTGCCTTCGGCTCAGGGCGTGATCCCATTGTTCTGGGATGGAGCCCCACATCAGGCTCCTCTGCTGGGAGTCTGCTTCTTCCTCTCCCACTCCCCCTGCTTGTGTTCCCTCTCTCGCTGGCTGTCTCTCTCCGTCAAATAAATAAATAAAATCTAAAAAAAAAAAAAAAAAAGAAAGAATAATTCGACCTGAAATGTAGGACATGGTGAAGCTGAAAACATATTGGGAGCATCGAATGTCATAATATCTTTATTTTTGAAACGACATGTTCTGAGGTATAATTGACATATGATAAAATGCTGTCGTTTTCGGTGTAGAGTTTGATGGGTTTCAATAACCCGATTGCATCTTTGCTGTGGAAAATGTACAGGGAAGTAAGCCCATACTACCACCCCACAAACGGCAGCGTGGAGGGAATGTCTGCAAACATCTTAGAACAATTTCTCTTTCTTTGAGTTAATTAATAGTGAAAAAGGAATTTTGTCCAAAACAATTAGATTATTGTTTAGGTTTCTTTAACCAGAACAGATGTGATTTCAGCCTTTGAGTAGCAAGAATATGAATATAAGTAACAGGTTCCTGATAAAGAACGTGGGCCACATATGGTGAACCACAGAGCCTGACCTTTGGCATCAGATTGACCTGGGGTTGGGTTCTGGCTCAGCCACTTTCAACCTATGTTGATCTTGGGTATTTTAAACCTCAGGTTTCTCTTCTGTGAAATAGGACTAAAATTAGCACCTCCTTGATAGGGTTGGTTTGAAGCTTAAAAGAAATAATGCATGAAAGCATTTGGTACAATGGCTGGAACATAGTCAGTCCTCAATTTGCATGAGCTGCTATTATTAATTATTTATCACCCATGAGAAGATACTCATTCTTGGAGAACCTCTGATTTTATACATTACATGGCCCTGGAAGGTTCCTGAAGAAATCATGTTCAACTTGACTTTTGCATCTTTTTTTTTATTCACCATCCCATTATTTTTTGATCAGATATTCTGAATTCCCCCTGGAAGCAAGAACCATAGTAACAAGCTTTCAGCTTCATTTTGCTTCTGAGATGATCATTAATGGAGTTATTTTGATACATTTTTTTTTTACAAGACAGCCTTAAGCTGTAACTACGAATGCCTTTTCAAAACTCCCTGATTTATTTTTCTGTTCAGCTGAACTCTTGTGTCTTTGTCTTTGTATGTTTTTGATGAATGGATGATGTTGTCTTCAGATGTTCTCAACCGTCCTGGGCGCATTAAAATCACCCAGTGGCTCTCGTCAAGTGAAAGACAAGAAGGGGAAATCCGAGAAAAAGACAGCGCAGGGTCTGCTTCCTGGGACAGGCATGCACCTGCTAAGGGACTAGTGTTAGGAAATTTACAAAGTCAGCCTCTGATTATAAAGATTCTTCCTTAAGGAGAAAAGTGGGGGAAAGCGAAAGCAAAAAAACACGTTTACTTCAAAGAACTCCTGTCTGAGCGGAGAAAAAGTAGCCTCATTGCTTTGATCCTCTCACTGAGAGAAACAACATGAAAAGAAAGGAGAAAACAAGGCTCAAAATATGGGCTTTTGTTGAGAGCATCATTAGGAGTGTTTATTGGCTGCAGCAAACACACATCACAGCTCTGGAACATTCGGTAGGGCCTTGCCAGCTTCTGCCTGGAAGGCCAGGCAGTTGATTCTGGGCCACATTCATTTTTTAAGTGAGGGAGCAGAGGCTGTAAGTCTTAAACCCCCTTGACCTTTGGTGAGTTCAGGCTTTAGAAATAAACTTGATTTTTTTTTTTTAAGGCTTTGGTTTGTTTACCTTTGGTAAACACTGTCTGATTCTTTTTTCCCCTTGAAGAGAAAAGCTCTTCACAAAGCTGATGAAAGGGCTTTTTGCACATCAGCTTCTTCAAAACAACATTGTGATGAGTTAAGTGCAAACAAATCAGGATCAGATGAATTGCATTTTCCCTTTAAAATACAGAGCTGAACAGATTTAAGGTGGTAGGGGAAGTGTTTTTTGCAAAAGTGCTCTTCAAATCCAGAATACTGAGTGGCAGTCAATAAACTCAGAGTATGGACAGAATTTGCCATCCTACTCTTCCGGGACATAATTTCTCAAACGGTGCGCATGGCCTTGGTCCTTTACAGGTGAACCATCAGACTTTGATGAATGCATGAAGTTAATGTGTTCTCACAATAAGGAAATTCCCAGCCTTGCGACTGAGCGACTGGAATACAAGGAGTGCACGTCAACTGCCTGCTATGAGGAGGTGAAAGGTACAGTTTCATCCTAAATGGTGGAAACAAACAGGGTTTCAGAGGGGAGGGGGGTGGGCGACTGGGATAGGCCGGCGTGGGTATTAAGGAGGGCACGTATTGCATGGTGCACTGGGTGTTATACACAACTAATGAATCATGGAACATTGCATCAAAAACTAGGGATGTACTGTATGGTGACTAACATATCAAAATAAAAAATTTAAGAAGAAAAAAAAAATGGTACCAAAGAGAGATGGTGTAATATGGGGAATGTGTGAGATTTGTGCTTCACGAGCATATAAAAGAGCGTGGTCAGAGCAAGAAACAGTTTTTTTTTCTTTTTTAAGATTTTATTTATTTAGTTGACAGAGAGGCAGCCAGCGAGAGAGGGAACACAAGCAGGGGGAGTGGGAGAGGAAGAAGCAGGCTCCCAGCGGAGGAGCCTGACGTGGGGCTCGATCCCAGAACGCCAGGATCACGCCCTGAGCCGAAGTCAGACGCTTAATGACTGCGCCACCCAGGCGCCCCAAGAAACAATTCTACACAGGCCGCTGTGCTGTAAATTCCATGAAGGCTGACCGAAGCTCAAGGTTTCCTGTAGAACCGGGTGCCCACTGCCTAGCACGGGCTTAGCATAACAGCACCTCAGGGCCAGTCAAGTGGACCCGTAAAATTAACCATCCCAGTGGCCAAGAGACGAGGCTCTGTCGAGAGGCCTGCTCTCAATCTAGGCCAGAAAACCAAAAGCCTAAGACCCTTTGTTTGAGGGGACTGTGCCCTGTCTTTTCTACAGTCTTCTTCTGTGATGGGGTATTTTCTTGTTTTGCCTCCCTCCTGGCCTGGAAGCTTCCTGAGGGCACAGTGCCTGTCTCACCAGGGTTTCCTCCTCCTCAGAGTGACTGGTGCATGACATGTGATACTAAGTAATTGTGAACCCATGGAAGAATCCAGCCTGTCATCATCTTCTTCACCTTCACTGCCATCTTTTTCTTTGCCTTCATTGATTTCGTTTTGTGGCAAGACAACGTCGTGCTGATTTCTAAGTCCTCGCATAGGCACGATCCTGTTGACGGTGCGTATTTGCGCGCTGTCTGGTGTGGTTGGGATTAGGGACTGGTCTGCACTGGCCCCTCTTTTCTAGCATCAGCCCCTTGTTCTGTCCGATCTCTAGGTACATCCTCGGTAGGTTAGGTGTAGTGAGGACCCATGTTTCAGGAAACAAAAGCTGATGTTTATTAGTAAAATTGCTTAGCAAAAATAAATGATTCACACAATCTCTAATAAAAACGGGACTAGAGCTACGTTGTGTCTGATTGGAATATTCTGCTTTGGCCCTATTGTGGCCGGCGTTTTCAGTGGAGAATGCCCCAATTCTTAAATATCACATTAATCCCTTCTTGCTCTTAACAAGGTAACAAAGAACTATGTGTATAAAGATGGTGAGAGCAGGCTTCCTGTCCCACCGACGTCAGTGTAAGGAAAGATATCTTTTGCTGCAGTGGGTCTTGCCTTTAAAAGTGCCACAAATGCCTTCATTTCAGCCTTTCTGATTCTTTCCTGGTTTTTGGAGCTCCTGTCTTTCTTCTTTTTCTCTCTGGTTACTTCTGTCAAAAGCACGAAGTGGAGATTCATGGAACCCTAGAGCTAGCCCCCCCCCCTTTTTTTTTAAGATTTTATTTATTTATTTATTTGACAGAGAGACAGCCAGCGAGAGAGGAAACACAAGCAGGGGGAGTGGGAGAGGAAGAAGCAGGCTCCCAGCGGAGGAGCCTGATGTGGGGCTCGATCCCATAACGCCGGGATCACGCCCTGAGCCGAAGGCAGACGCTTAACGACTGCGCCACCCAGGTGCCCCAGGTTTTTAGATAACTTTTGTGGATAAAGTTTGGGAGAATAATTTCAAGTAACTCAACCACTTACTCCAAGAGGGAGATTTGCTTTGAGCCCTGTCTGAAATGAACAATGTTTGGGGCCTTTTTAAAAATTTAATTAAATTGGGGCACCTAAGTGGCTCAGTTGGTTAAGCGACTGCCTTCAGCTCAGGTCATGGTCCCAGGGTCCTGGGATTGAGCCCCACATCTGGCTCCCTGCTCAGTGGAGAGCCTGCTTCTCCCTCTTCTTCTGATTCTGCTTTCTCTCTCTCTCTGTCAAATAAATAAAATCTTAAAAAAAAGTTTTTAATTAAATTAGTTGTTTTTATTTTTTTATTTATGGGCCTTTTAAAGGAAGAATGATCCTAGAACCACACCCTTACCACCCCCCCAAGTGTTTTACTATTTGTATTATAATATTACTTCAACACATATCGCAGAAAAATGGGTAGACACTTCATATGTTTGTAGTTCTTAAAAAAACTGTAAAAGAAAAAAAATGAATTTATAGGTCACATTAAAACCAAACAAGTACAATTCAAATCGACAACATTAATGTTAAAGAGGATGTGGTTTTTCTGGAACTAAATCCTTGCTCAAAGCAAGATGCTGACCACCCTGGCTTCTTGAGAGCTCCTTTGGCACAAATGCAACACTTCAGTGTTTCGTCCAATTTGGTTCTTTATTCCCTAGCCCCTGACTGACAAAGTAGTACCATTGGGTGCCAAGAGAAATGGAAACACTAATGTAAACTTGGGCTTCGGCATTGCCTTGCATAGGCTGGCCGTCCAAGTTATGCAGAATATGCTAATATTGATTTATTTTTTTTATCATCAACACAAAAACCCCAAATTAAAAACTTCCCTTTAGAAAGTTCACAGCTACCCATAAATTCATCCCGGTGACCCAGTAAACACGGGGTTAGGGTTAAACTACTTAACTCAGGTGTATAACGAAAAGGTTTTTTTTTTTTTAAGATTTTATTTATTTATTTGACAGAGATAGACAGCCAGCGAGAGAGGGAACACAAGCAGGGGGAGTGGGAGAGGAAGAAGCAGGGTCCCAGCAGAGGAGCCTGATATGGGGCTCGATCCCACAACGCCGGGATCACGCCCTGAGCCAAAGGCAGACGCTTAACCGCTGTGCCACCCAGGCGCCCCAACGAAAAGGTTTTTATTATGACCTCATGACCTGTAAGCATTTCTAGGATGATTTTGTACTTTTATACGGAGTTCACTGAGTTTACTTACAGTTTACCGAATGGGGAATGAGTGTCTCAATGGGAGCATGACAGGCTTTTGAATAAATTCAAAGTCTCTTTTCCTTTTCTTTCCTTCTGTACAATCAGCATGGGCTGGTTATGCTCAGTAATGAACAACCCCCAATCACAGTGGCTTAACTTCACAAAGTGCATTTCTCCAGTGCTGGTGGGGAGTAGGCCTCTGCTCACGGTGGGTCACTTAAGGACTCACACTGATGGAGCTTTGACCTTGACATGTGCTTCCACCACCTCCCTGGCTATGGAAGAGGGTGTAATGACCTGGGCTTGACTCTCTAAACTTCTGCTTAAAAAGTGACAGACATCACTTGCATGCACAAACCATTGGCCATGGGAAGTCATACAACCATCCTATTTTCAAAGAAGTGCAGTCCTACCACGTGCTCACAGAGGGGAGAACCAGGATATTTGTGTCCCACCCTAGGGCGGCTACCTCTTCCTTTATCGTCTCTCACTACAGAGGCAGGACCTGCAGGGGGCGATACCGCCTCTGATGTGTCTGTTAGGTAGTCTGGTTTTGTTAATCTACAAATGCCGCTGTCCTTTTAGAGAGTAAATGGGTAATGCAAAATAAGATCAATGTATTACTTTTTGGGGAAAAAGGAAGACGTGTATAGGTGAATAAAGTTTGAACAGAAAATGCAAATTTTATGTTTAAAGGTAATAAAAATGATACCATCTTTCTTCCTGCAATGAAACATATCTCAAATGAGTCTGATTGCAGGAACGTTAGCTTTTTTTTTTTTTTTTTTAATATTTTATTTATTTATTCGACAGAGATAGAGACAGCCAGCGAGAGAGGGAACACAAGCAGGGGGAGTGGGAGAGGAAGAAGCAGGCTCATAGCGGAGGAGCCTGATGTGGGGCTCGATCCCAGAACACCGGGATCACGCCCTGAGCCGAAGGCAGACGCTTAACCGCTGTGCCACCCAGGCGCCCCAGGAACGTTAGCTTTTGAATTTGAATCCTCAGTAGGTCCTACAGTACAGCAAACAGGGCCCTTCAACCCGTAAGGGGTGCATGAACCATTTAGGGGCATTGGATAGTTGTTACTTTTTTGGTAACCGTAGTTATGGAGAAAGAAAAACTCCATGAGTATTTCATATTTTTACTTTTTAATTTTATTTTTAAGTGGCAATGGAGATCAAGGATAATTATGCATGTAGTTTGTATTTAAATAAAGCATGTGAGTGGAACTATCGCTTAATTTTCCTCTCAGAAATCAGTTTTCAATCTCGATGTTGGAATGTGCCATTAAAAGTACCTCATGCTATGATAATTGAGTATTATGTTTTCCAAAGATGCTAAATGATATCTCCTGAGGGTCTCACAATTTGCAAGTGTCTCTATTTTATATAATGGGACTTGAAAATGAGCGAGAATAACTATTGTATAAATTGAGGATTTAGAACGAACATTGGACATACTCATGGTCTCAAGATAGTCTGTTCTACTACGTGACCAATGGAAAGTCCCTACCTTTATGGATATAGTACATAAAGACTAGAAATGTTCATCTTTTCCCGCAGATTATGTTAGATATGCTACTTCTTAGTTTTCTTTTTGCCATTATATTAAACAAATTAAAAAGCCTCTTTTGTGACAGGGAGCATAAATTTAGATGGAAAACACACCTATTGCCTTGGATGTCTAATTATAACAAGTGAAGTATATTCACTGTAAGAAAGTCAGGAAGTACTGAAGAACATAAAGGACCAAACTAAACCAAACCTAACAGAATTAAAATTCTAGTAATAATCCCCACCTAGAAGCAAGCATTTAACATTGTACTTTTCTTTCCAGTCTTTTCTTAAGTGTGTGTGTGTGCACGTGTGTGTGTGCACATGGGTGCTTGACTCAATTGGCATCGTGTGTAAGGAATTTTATTTTCTGCATTTTTCATTTGACATCAAAATATTTGGGGCAGTGGTGGTAAGGAATGTATCAGATCCTGTTTCTAAAGTTTTTCTCAGAATTATGTACTCTTCACTCAAATTCCAGAACAATGTTCTGCTTGGGATAAAGACAGTAATCCTTACTCACAAGAAAGGATCCAGTGTGATGTTTTTGGACGCAGGTGTCAGAAAACCTGGCACAAATTGGCTTGAACAACAAGGAGATTTATTATCTTGAATTATAGGAAGTCCGGGGGTAATTCAGGGTTTCTTGATTTAGTGACATAACAAATATAGTCAAGGACCAAGTTTCCTCCCATCTGTTCTCTTTGCTGTGCACCCAGTTGGCTTCATCCCATGGCTGACAGCAGCAATTAGGTCAGCAGGCTTCCTTCTTTATGCCTAGAGGGAGAGAAAGGCCTCTCCCCATCATGGGGTGAAATTCCTCCTATCCTTTGGGGAGTCTGATTGGTCTAGTTTAAGTTGCATTCCTACTCTGGTCTCTCTGCAGTGCTTAAACCCGGGATCTGGAAGGATTGAGTTAGACCTATTGGAACCCATCCCTGGAGCTGAGGGTGGTGTCCTCTTCTCCTGCATTCCATAAGCTGTATGGAGGAGGTTGAATACCTAAACAGAATTGGAATTCTATTGAGAAAGGTGGGTTAGATGCTGGATAGGCATCCAACGTTGTCCAGCAAAAGAGCCCCTTACAGTATTACTCCTGCCTACCCAAACCTTCTAGTTTCGCTTTGCACTATGTTCTCTCCACTCTTTCTTGATTCCAGTTTCTATTGATGTGGTCCTATTCTCTACCTCAGGGCCTTTGCACAAGCTGTCTCTCTTCTTGGGCTGCTCTTCCCTCCTCTCCTATTTTTTTCTTAGTTAAATCCTACTCATCTTTCAAATGTCAGCTCAGTTTTCATTTACTTCAACTAGGTAAAATCCCTGCTTTTCTTTCTAGCATGTGTTAGTGTCAGTCTTTAGTGAATAGAGTCTCTTTTAAAAAAGATTTTATTAATTTATTTGTTGGAGAGAGAGAGAGCACAAGCAGGAGGAGTGGTAGACAGAGGGAGAAGCAGGCTCCCTGCGAGCAAGGAGCCTGATGCGGGGCTCAATCCCAGGACCTTGGGATCATGACCTGAGCTGAAGGTAGATGCTTAACCGACTGAGCCACCCAGGTGTCCCAATAGAGTTTTTTTAAAAAAATAACATGTCCCCCCCCCCCCCATTAACTCTGGACTCCATCTGGGCAGAGATGACCTCATCATCATTTTTTATTTTCTGGGCTTAATACAGTGCTTGAAATGTGTAAGGTATAAACAAATAATTTCTAATAAAAAATGAGTGACTGAAACTCATTTTAAACAGAGGTGAGGTTCCAGTGCATCAGGATGAAATATAACGTTCAAAGTCTAAAGTACGTGTTTATCCTGTTTGCTTCAACTATTTGCTTACAGAGTAATAGAGATGATATTTTACAGTTGGCACCACTAGAGGTACTCAGAACTTGGAGGCAGGGAAAGGAAAGGATGTGGTAATCGCTTGCGATACCGTGTGGTTAAATGAAACGACACTATTCTGGCAAATCTCATGGGGACAAAAGAGAACCCATGCCCCGTTTCTCTTTCTTATTTCGTCCCCTGATGAAGGTAGATCCCTTTTTGGTTCCTGTGGGGAAAGAGAGTCACGGATACAGATTTTGATGAAAAATGAGACTATAGCCAAGATACGGGATTTCTTGTGGGGAGTATTTTTCTGCTTCATTCAATGTAGAAGTATAGATGGGGTGTTCAGAAATTAAAGAGTGCCTGGGTGGCTCAGTCGGTTAAGCGTCCGACTCTTGATTTCGGCTCAGGTCATGATCTCAGGGTTGTGAGAGCGAGCCTCCTGTCAGACTCTGTGCTCAGCGGGGTGTCTGCTTGAGATTCTCTCTCTTCCTCCCCCCCCCCCCCCGGCTCCTACCCCTGCTTACTCATGCACAGGTGCTTTCTCTCAAATAAATAAATAAAATCTTTTAAAAAAAGAAATTAAAGAGTTTATGTGCTTTGAACCTTTAATATATGTGAAAAGTATTGTTTATTAAAATACTAGTAACTCACTAGGTTTCAAAGAATTAATATCAAACTTCTATCAGTAAAAATATGAATACAAATGGTCATGGGATAATATATGAAAGAAATTCCATTCATCAGTATTTTTCCTATATACTTCGGCACCCTTTGTTTATATTATTTTAATGTCTGCCTATGATCTCATGTCTGGGCATGCCCTATCAAACTGTAATTGTTAGACATTTCATTCCCCTCCCCATCTCTTGCTGTAATAAGAAATGGACAGATGACCCTCTCACACATAATCTCAGCATAAATCCACATTCCAGGTTATGTCCTCCAGATTCCCAGAAATAGCATTACTGGGATCTCCACTTTTAACGTCCACTTTGAGAGCCTTCTGTGAATTCAATATTCTAAAAGTGTGCTGGCTTACCGCAGTTCTGAAATTGGAGAAGAAAAAGCAGAGAAGATGAGGTGTCTAGCTCAGGGCATGGCACCGATTCACTGGTGATACTCGACATGGGGGACCGTGCAAATGTGCCGGAGGCAGGGGCTTGGGGACCCAGCCGGAAACGTGGATTGTCAGAGAGGTGGCTGTGTTCAGAGAGACGGGGAAATTTCTTGCCCAGACTCAAGTGTGTGAGAACCCCAAGGGAAACCCAGGTGGAGTCTGTGTCAGCACCTCACCTTTAAATATTGGACTTGGGATGTGATCAATCAGCAAGCCACGAGGGAGGAAGTATAAATAAAACGTGTCCCTCGCAAAGAGGGCAAAGCTGCAATTTGCCAAGTGCACTGTAATTGCTTCTGGTTAATTATCTCAGTGGTGAGCTGGGAGCACCAAAGGCACACACATTTACATCCACATTGTGGATAAAAATAATGCCACTCCGTGGATACTTCTGATTTTGTTGTTGAGTTGGGGACAATGCATCCCCAGTTCCCTTGGATGGCGAGAGACAGAGAGTGACTTCATATGCTCTACTTTTTGGGCCATCAATTTTTATTATCACTGTAATTACTTATAATCATTTTAGTAATATAGTTATTAATAATAAGTCCTAATAATTACAATAATCCTTATCAAACTGTAGTTGCTGGGCTATGCACTTCACAGGCATGAGTTCACTCAATGTTCCCAACAACCCTATGGGGGAGGATTATTTTCTTAATTTCCAGACTTGGGAACTGAGGCTTTGAGAGGTTGAGTGACTTGCTCAAGGTCACACAGCTGACATTAAATCCCAGTTGCTGGGGCGCCTGGGTGGCTCAGTCGGTTAAGTGTCTGCTTTTGGCTCAGGTCATGATCCCTGGGGTCCTGGGATTGAGTCCCGTGTTAGGCTCCCCACTCAGCGAAGAGTCTGCTTCTCCCTCTGCCCCTCCCGCTGCTCACATTCTCTCTCTCTCTCTCTCTCTCAAATAAATAAATGAAATCTTTTTTAAAAATCCCAGTTGTTACACTAGGACCTAGAGAAATTTCTCTTAACACCATAGCAGGCATCTTGGTGCCCCACCTAGATCTCCTGGGACCCGTTTGAGTGTTCGGTGCACCCACCCCTCAATGCTAGAGGTGTTGCTGTTAACAGCTCGCACCTGAAACCTTTTGGGAGTATTGCCCTTCAGAGACTAGAGCCACTTGGCCTGGAAGTGCCTGGGAGTAATGACACCCACCCTGGAACAGCCTGTAGCTAATAACTAGTTGGAGCAGAAGCATAAAAGCCCGGCAACCTTGTTTTAAGGTGACTCAAGTCCTGTGATACAGTTTTGCTCTGGAGCTCTCTGCAGAATCAGGCTATGGCTAGACATTACTGTCAGCTGAAGTACGTTCTTGCTTAATTTCTTCTCCTTCCTATCCTGTATCCCTCCCCGCCACACAGCTTCTCCTGACATCATTCCCTTAAATGCCTTTTAAACAAATCCCCTCTCAGGTTTTTGCTTCCAGGGAAACTGGCCAGAGACAGCACACTACTATGCTAAGTGTACTGATTTGCTGACGGAATTCTTCCCAGGGAAGCAGTATCACCATGCCTTGTCTGTATGACCTTGTGTGAGTCCCTTACATTACAGGGCCTCACATCCCTTCTCTGCAAGACGAGCAGAATAGACTGGATGGTCCCTAGAGCCTCTTCTAGTCCTGAGAGCCGCTGACATTTCCACCTTCTAAAAATCCATTTGTTTGTAGATGGCTTTATGGCTATGCCCAAAGAGGGACATTTGGTTTGGCAGTTTGCCCCTGGTGGGATGACTCCCAGAGAGTGTGAGCTTACTTTTCTCTGCCTCTCTCCATCCCCACCACAGGGGACTCCTGAAGAGAGTGGATCCCACTAGGTCTTTGTGTGTGTAACCCTAAAGGCTGGAGTATTCTGTAAAATCTGAAATGTCTTTAGGAGGAAATGATATTCCTAGGGTTAGGCAACAAGGTCAGCATCCCCCAGGGCAGGCAAGTTACTGACTGGGGAGGGGGCAGTGTCCATTCCATGCCTGGAATGGGTAAGGTGAGCATGGTGGATGGATCAGTGGATTTATCAAGATGGATGTCACTGGTGTCTTTGACAAGAGTAGATTCAATGGGGTGAGTTAAATAGAGAATGACAGGAGATGAGGAAGTGGAATAGGTCAGATAGGAAGGGAACAGGCCATCCATGGAAGGAAGAAGGTGGTGTACGTGGTCTAGCTAACAAAGCTGGTGGCCCAGATGGAGTAATAACAGGGTCCCACTCTTCTAAATGCTCTTTTACCCAGGCACAATTTGAGGGTGAGAAAAAGTAGAAAGTGGGATGATTGAAGGGGAAAGGACTTAGCAAAATTTGATTAGTTGTGGCCTCAAAAGTCCAATTGGGGTTCTGAGGTTGAGTGGTGTATGGACTCCTGTGGGGTATCTGGGTGTGCATGGGGGGGGGTCACAATTGGAACTTGTAGGGAAAATAGTTCAGTTACTAGTTATATACTGATGCTTCCAAGTCTACCTGTGACCCAAACACATCTCCTAAGCCCAGAGGTGTATATTCAAGTACCTATTAGATGCCTATACATCCTATAGGCATCCCAGACTCCAAATCTCTAAAATGGAACTCATCATTTCCCTGCTAAAATCCACTATAAAAAAATTAAAATAGGGGCATCTAGGTGGCTTAGTTGGTTAAGTGTCAAACTCTTAATCTCAGCTCAGGTCTTGATTTCAGGGTCATGAGTTCAAGCCCCACATTTGACTCTATGATGGGCGTGGAGCCTACTTAAAAAAAATTAAAATAAAGAGAAAGGAGAAGTTCTGAAAACAGTCTCAAGGGTGAGGAAGCAGATTTCCTAGGGAAATTTCTAGACACTGCAAAGATACAGAGTTATGTAGTGAAAGTGAGACTTGTTAATATGGTGTATTCCCCTGTAGCCAAATTCCGTAGCTGAGGGGCAGAGCTGGGTGGTTTGGGTTTAAGTAGGATTGGGCTTTTGCTAAAGTGATTTGATAAGCAGGCTAGAGAGGTAGGAAGTTGGGGATAGAGTGAAGGAATTAGTGAAGTGTTGAGCTGTGGTATCTAAGCAGGGAAATGAAAGGAGAAAGGACATGTTGAATAATAAAAAGCAAAAAGGTTAACGGACTTCAGCTCCTGGTGGATTCAGAGAATGTGGTTATCATTGAGTAAGTGAGCCAGAGACTCAGGGAGTAGTGTTCAGCAAGTAGGATGGATGCTGCTGAAGCATTGAGGGGATGCCAATTTTGGAAATGTCAAGGTCTAGGGTGTGCTGAGAGATGGTGGCTGAGGTGGCGTGGAGGAAAAGAACCACAGATGTACAGGTCAAGGGACAGTGCTAGGGTGCTAGATGGTCATCTGTGCAGGTGTTGAAGTCACTGAGGATGATGAAGAGAGTAGAGGTGAAGAGAAAGACAGTGAGCAAGGGGATAAAAATCTCTAATTAAGAGTCATAATTATCTAAAAAAGTCAAAAAATTCTTTAAAAAAGGTGTCTAAAAATGGAGAGAGAGGATGGTCTAGGCTTCACGGGAGTTGGGATTTTTGAAAGAGAAAGGAGAAGAAATGGTCTGGATGTGGCAATGAGGAGCAGAGGATACCAGCCCCACCTTTGGGAAATAAAGTAGATCTCAGCTGAGAGACCTCCAAGAAAGATGTGCTTTCAGAAGCAGACAGTGCTCATAGATTCCCGTGCTCCCACTTAGTGCTCTTAGCAGGGAAAGAGCAATTGAATAGGACGCCATGCTAGAGGATTTCTACCGGAAGATCACTAGTCAGGCAGTTGTAGAAATGGAAGACTGGTTCTCTGCATCAATTCTGACCTCTTTGTGGTATGCCTTCCTGTACTGCAGAGGTTGGAAAGGTGAAGATGGAATTTTCCAGACTCTCTTGCAGCTAAGTTTCTAGATGTGCTCCAACTTCAACTAAGGAGGTAGAAATGAGGCAGAGGCCATGTTTTCACAGCGTCTGCTGACAGCAACAGTGATGGAACTATGGAGGGAGGGGGATGGAGACATTAAGGTACCATGGGCTTTGTGTATATTAAGAGGCAGTGTATAGGGCACTCAATTTAGTACTGCAGGTTGTAGTGGGCACTGAGGTCGTAGAGTTGGCAGCAGCATTCGAGACTTCCTGACTACAGTGGTTCTCTGATCATGGTAGTGGTTGCATGGCTATGGGCCCAACAGTTGGAATGGAAGTTTCTGGATTAGGCAGTGTTTCCCTTGTCATAGAAGAGGCAGCAGTCTTTTGGATGGTCCAATTCTGCCATTTGAGAAAACTTGAGCTAGAGCCATTTTCTCCAAGTCTCCAATGATTCTGTAAGCCATCCGATACCCTGAAATAAATCCCTTCTACTTACGATTGCCAGAGGATACTCAATATTCTACAACTGAACTCTGATGGGAACATGAACCCAAGTTAGACAGTGGAAACGAAGATGCCCTATGAACATGAAGTAGTGCCCTCAATAAAAACCACTGGTTCCCTAGGGAATAAGAATTTACCTAAAGCAGGTCTTCTTAAGAACCCACCGTGTGCCAGGCACCATTTTGAGGCCTCACAGAGCCCGACAGAACAGACATCATCATCCCATTGTGTAAATGAGGAAATTTCAGCGCAAAGAAGATGCTGCTTTGTTAAGGTCACACAGCAGGGAAAGAGCAGAAGTAGGTTTGATAAATTGTCATCATACCCGGCTGCCTCATTGGGTAGGGACTGCTCTGTCTCGGATACAAGTACCTGGAAAGTTCCTAAGCACAGAAAAGTGTATTTTGTGCTAAGAAATACCTCTGGGGGGCATTCTTACCTACAAACTTCAGTAAATCGGAGTAACTTTACTATATGTAAGGCTGGCTAGACCGGCTTCTTTTCTGGCCATTGTACTCACTCACAAAGATTCCTAAATGGTAAGGATTTGAAGATGAGATGAGAAGGGTTGTGGGAATCCTGAGCTCCCAAGAATAGGGATGAAAAGAGAGGGTTGTTTTAGTAAAAGAAAGAAGGGAGCCATCGAAAGTGCTGAGCTCGGCTCTACAGAGGGGCGATGCGACAGACGCTTAGTTAAGCCTGAAGTCTGAGGAAGAAGA
The DNA here is from genome assembly GCF_024610735.1 of Ursus americanus. NCBI lineage: Eukaryota > Metazoa > Chordata > Mammalia > Carnivora > Ursidae > Ursus > Ursus americanus. The sequence continues at coordinate 35,406,908 of NC_142140.1, read as the reverse complement.
AGAACAAAGAAACATGGGCTAAGCGAAGAAGTGAGAGGTGGCAGGGGAAAAGAGTGAGCACCTAGGAAGGCGTTCTGCCTGAGGCCACCACCCCAGCTCGGGAGTAAGGAGGGTCCCCCAGATGGCGGGGTCTGCTCCAGTGCCGGAGGAAGGGGATGAGAGGAGCCCTCACAGGACAGCTGATCGGAAAGGAAAGCAAAATCAGGAAGCAGAGGAGAAGGTGACCAGGAAGAAAGGCACTTGAGTTGGGGTGAAGCTTTAATTGGCCCTTCCTGGCAATTTTCTGCCAGAGAAAAATGCGACCTGTCTGGTTCAGCCGTCCCTGGACCCGACTGTCGTCACGTTCATCCGAGCACGGTCTCCCGGGGCCCCGCACCTCCTTCAAGGCAGCACTTCCATGTCACCCAGCTCTGGATTTTCTGCTTTTTTCGCCACTAATAGCACAGAGGCTTGGACCCAGGGTTTCTTAGGCTGGACCAGCCATGCAACGTTGGGAGAGTTACCCAACTTCTCTGAACCTCATTCCCATCAGTAAAATGAGAAAGAGAATCGTACCCATTGTATAGCTTATTTACTTTATTTTATTTAAAGATTTTATTTATTTATTTATTGGAGAGAGAGCAAGAGCATGCAGCAGGCAGAAGGAGAAGCAGGCTCCAGGCTGAGCAGGGAGCCCGGTGCGGGACTCGATCCCAGGACCCTGGGTCAAGACCTGAGTCAAAGGCAGACACTTAACCGACTGCACCCTCCAGGCATCCCAGTTTAAATGAGATAATACATGAGAAGGGTCCAGCAAAGGGCTTGGTACACAGGAAGTTCTCAATCAATGCTAACTTTTGTTATCATTATTTAGCGCCTTATAATTTCTCTCTATACTCTTAGCTGGCAAGATAGACAATAATAAGATTAAAGAATCTGGATTCCTACTTACTTGTACCACTTACTCGCTATGATTTGGGAAAGTCTCCAGACCTCTTTTGGCCTCAATTTTCTCATCTCTGAAAGAGCACAGATGAGAAAGTTGAAATGAATGAGGTCTGTCCTTGACAGGATCTTGTAATTTATATTCCCAAGAGATACTCTTGGAAAGTCAGAGTTAATGCCTCCCTTCTGTGCCGGTGGAGGCTGTCTTCATCTTGGGCTCTGTGCTGAATAGTGTGATTCCACAAATCACCCCATCAGGCCTTCCTTGTGCCAGGCATGGGGTCAGATGCTGGGGTAGGAGTGGGCAGGCCACGTCGCTGCCCTTGAGGTGCTCGCATCTAGCGGAAAAAATAGGAAGAAATACAAGGCTGATTTCAACCAAGACACAAGAAAGAGACAGAGTGCGGAAGATGGATAGATTTACTTGCGGCAGGGGTGGAAGAGGGCTTCGCAGAGAAAATGAGAAAGAGCCCCTTCGCTGTTCATAAAACTAATACATGTTCAGTGGAAAAAATATAGAACAAATAGAAAAGCACACAGAGAAAAAAATCCTGTTTTAAGTGCGTGTACGTTATTCCTGTTACTATGTGTGATAGGTGCAGGGACATATCCAGATTGAGATTGAAGTTTGCATACTATGTTGGGGCTTGTTTTTTCAATTTTAGCCCAATGCCCTAAACATGAATAGGAGTTGGTCTGAAGGCAAGCCGGGGGGAGGGGGGAAGAGGGCGGCCACCTTCCATGCAGCAGGGACAGCAATGTGACGTCGTAGCTTTTGCTTCGTACTCGAGAGTCAGTGCATTTCTTTCCCACATACAGTGCAGTAGTGATGGGAAATGATGCATTTTATCTGCACGTGTCTGAATTTCAGGTTATAGGGTATCCGGCAGCAAGTGGCTATCTACTTGGTATAGGAGAAGAACTTAGGTGGAAATCACATAAGCCACAACCCTTCAGGGAGCCCCATAGCTCTTCCCTGGCATGATGAGATGAAGGAGCTTCAGTGGAGCCCGGGGTGTGTGGCGTTCCAAAGGCCTGCGGCCCCAACATCACGTTCCGAGGAAAGAGGCCCCGAGAGGCTCCCTCTCCTTTAGGTTGTTAGACTCAGGCTATGTATGTCCCTGGGAACTCTGTGTAATTTCAGGCACAAACTGCTGGACCAGGGAGGATGGCCTGAGCTGTGGCCATCCAGATGTGGCCAGCTCAGCCCCAGCATGCCTTGGTACCAAACTCTCCAGCTGGTGTGTTCCATGATGTTAGGTGTTCAGAGTTGCATGACAAGGCGGTCAGGCTGTCTCTGCAACCATGCCGAGCGATTCCAGGTCTCCAAAGGGCTCCCTGCCCATTCTGCCCCTATAGACCCCAGTAAGCCTGTGGCTGATGAGAGGGTTACCTCACTTCCTTCCTCATCATTACACTGAATCCCCACCCGTAGGATGATCTGTGCCTGATTCTTCCTTGAAATCTAAATGACTCCGTTACAATTGCTTTTCCTGACCTGTGAGTGGTGTGCTGGACTGGCTTGTAAGAGCTGATTGTTAGATTTTGGGGACTTCTATAAGGTAGTTATTATGCACAGCCATTATTAAACATTGAATTATATGTATATGTGTGTGTGTGCGTGTGTGTAATTAAATAAGTTATGTTAAAAACAAAAGTAATAAATACTCAAAATTAATTTCTACCCAGTTATTTTATACATTTTACTTTTATCTATGCCTTTGCAGCTATTTATATCTATTCCTATTTATATTTTATCTATATAATGCTGTGTTACGGCATAGGTCTCTTCCCAAGTTCAAGTTCACGTTCAGTGACTTCATGCTGGTAGCTTGAAATCAGGCATGATGGGAGTATTTACACCTCAGAAATCAGCAAATGTTACAAACCGTGGCTTTCCCCCTTGAGAGCTGGTTGTTAAACATTTACCAGCACACCACTGCCCGTAGGCACTGGAGCAAAGTGGGTTTCCTGAAGACACATTATCAGAACACATAAGCCGTGCTCAGTTCCACTGGTGAGTCAGCGTGGCCCGCAGGCTGGAAGCTGTTCTGTATTTGTCACCCATTTATTAATACAATTTGCTCACAGCAAAGATTTCCCGGCCCGTTTCTAAGAGGCAGATACACTTGATTCACCCACAGGACAGTTATCATTACTGCATTCCTGTTTGCCTCTTTACAATTTAATTAACACGGAGCAGCCAGGATACATCTCTCTACCTCCTCGCTCGCCTGAAGCACTGTCAGAGCAACACTGGAGAAGTCCTCAGTGCTTGGGCCACTTGTTGCTAAGTGCAGATGGCATGTGGACCAAAGTGGGCTTCATGGGGAAATAATTCCACACTTCCTCTCCCCCCTATGGAGAAGACAGTGCCAAGACCCCTCCTCTGCCTTGCCAGCTATGAACTGGAAGGATGCCAGGCATTCCACCTGCTGGCCCCCTCTCTCCAGAGGGGTAGGATGGAATTACTTTTGATGTCATGGAGAATATGAATTAACTGGTCTATTGTAATCTCCTATATCCACACTGGGGCTGCTGGCTTGGGTAGCAAAGTGCCCAATAGCCTTAAAATAAGAACCTGGTTGTCACTGCAGACCAGTATGTTCCCCTGAGCAACGAGCAGGGAAGCCTCACCGTGCTGCTGTGTGTCCGGTCACCCCTCAGCTGGTTGATGTGGGCCAAGGAAGGGCACAGACATGGCTTGGAGCAAGGAGCGGGGAATGGCAGGAGGTGTGCAGGGATCTTTCAGGGGCAGGGGGAAGCACTTTGCTTTTATTTCTGAAATAAACCCACAGAATCCAAGGGACCCTGAGGCTTGGGAGTACTTTTTGCAAATAGAATTTCATGAAAAAGTCCTGGGCCAAGTGGGAGGGGCCTCAGTGTGCAGACGAGGTTGAGGGGATGAGCTTGGAGGCTGGCAGTTAGGTTCACATCCTGGCTCTGTCCTCACCATCTCGGTCAGGATCAACTTCATCATCTCAACCAGGGAGAAGGATAATAACACTCGCCACATAGGGTTGTTCTGTGGATTAAATACAGAATGTAAAAAACTTAGCAGAGGGCCTGGCCCCTTGTAGCACTCAATAAATAGTAGGGCCAAGGGGCAGGGATGGGAGAAGGACATTTCACACTAAATTCTTTTGTATTGGTTGCATTTTTTAGATTATATGTTTATATTACCTATTTTAAAAAAAATATATATATATTTATTCATTCATTCATTCATTTATTTATTTGACACACAGAGAGAGACAGCCAGCGAGAGAGGGAACACAAGCAGGGGGAGTGGGAGAGGAAGAAGCAGGCTCCCAGCAGAGCAGGGAGCCCAATGCAGGGCTCGATCCCAGGACCCTGGGATCACACCCTGAGCCGAAGGTAGACGCTTAACGACTGAGCCACCCAGGGGCCTCTATATTACCTATTTTTTAAGGTGAAAAAAATAATGCTACACAAGCCAAGTCGTCACGGACTGGAAAAAGGATGAGGAAGGTCCACAAATCTCCCTCCTCTCTAAGGGTCATTTTACCTCACCTGTAAAATGGGGTAATAATAGCATCAACATCACTGGGTGTTTGTGAAGAAAGCTCAGCCCAGTGCCTGGCACGTGGTTGTTGCTCTCTTAAATTTGCCTGCCCACATTAGTGAAAAGCCCATGACCTGAGATCCTGCATGCAGTCTGCTCTCTGAGCTTTACATATGCCTTCCTCGTAGCTAGTATTAGGGGGATCTCTACAGAGGCGGGGCAGTCCTCAGCCGGGGAAACCCTGCAACTGGTCTTGGCAGGAACCTCAGGGCTCAGTGCTGAGTCTGAGCCTCCTTGGCAGGATGGGTGAAGTCCCCAGGGTCACCAGTTTCTGGAAGGTGGTCACAGGAAGGTTCTAGAGGTGCTGCTGGCTTGTCCTGACTCCAGTTACCTGCAGGCAAGGATGAAGGATTTAGGAAGACAAGAGGAACTCTGGGATCTTTTTGTTTGGCAGGAATGAGAGGTCTGACAGGGAAGTTAGGAGACATGGACTAAATGTGGGAGATGAAACTTGAGTAGTTGAAAAGCTTTCCATTGCAAACCAGTTCCTTGAGGTAACTGAGAAGTTCAGAGGCATGTGGGTTTCAGGCTCAGTTGGATCCAGGGGTTCAAACAATGTTACCGTTTCTCAGTTCTGTTCTCCTTTTTGGCTTCCTTCTCAGAGAAGATGACTGGCCAAGGCTTTAGGTCTGTACCCTGGCATGTTAAATCCCAGCGGGGAATGAGAGACCACTTCTCTGTCAGCCACCATGGAAATCCCACCACAACTCTGACTTGATCAGGTCCTAAGCCTGTTCCTGATCCAATCATCCCTGCTAGGGGAATTTGATCAGAGGTTAACTGAACTCCACACAAAACACATGGGCTGCAGTGGGAGAGAGGAGCATTCACCAGAGGGAAACTGAGACACCATCAGCAAGAGGATAAAGGGGTGGAAACACAGCAGTGTCCACTGCATAGGGCAGCCCAGAAAGTCAGGAGTTAAGGGTAGTTGTTCAGTGTCAAGTCCCAGAGGCTCCCGGGCTTTCCATGTATGGGGCCCTTTAACCGCTGGCTTCTGGCTTCAGGGTTGTCTCCAGGCCATATAAGCACTACCCTGCTCCACCCTGCGGAGGTCGCTAGGAGCCTCGCCCTCCTGTTAGGCTCTCAGGAATAGCCTCGCTCTTCTCCCTACCGTGTCAGTGCGGGCTTGTGTCCAGCTCCCTGAAGGGAACCATAGAGGGGAAGGACGGCATGGTGGTCCTGGAAGTCTGGACTCCCCTCCCAGCCAAGAGCCCCAGACCCACACTGGAGGGAGAAGGGTCCTGAGAAGAAGCCTCCGGGACGGCTGGGGTTGAATTTACCATGTTTCTCACCATCTTGGTGAGCGGGAAGCTGGAGTTAGATTTCCTTTGACTAAGCAAAACGAAGTCATGTGATGTTGACTTCGGAGTGTTTGAGTGGAATGAAAATCAAACCTACGTGACCAGCATGTAAGGAGCACCTCTTTTACGCACAAGGCTGGATCGGCTTTTACATAACGGATCCCGTCGAAGGGTCTCTGGAGACGGTGATGCCATCTCTTTGGTGAATATTTTCCTTGTTTCTCAACCCTCCTAAAAAGGGAGGTATCCTGAGCTGCTAACTGAAATCTTCCCCTTTTCTCTTAGCCTGTCCTCTTTGGGGATGGAGCGCAATTCTTCACTTTTAGTCATCCTGTTCATATTCCTCTGTGCCTCTCCTCTAGGCTGTGGAAGCAGGATCCTGATATGGGTTGAATTGTATTCCTCACATCACACCTTCCTACTGAAAAAAGATACGCAGTAGTCTTCATCCCCAGTACCTCAGAAAGTGGCCTTATTTGGAGATAGGGTCTTTACAGAGGGAACGTGTCAAAATGAGGTCGTGAGGGTCCTAATCCAATCTGACCGTCGTCTTTATAAGAAGGGAAATTTGGCTACAGAGACAGGCACGCACACAGGGAACACCACGTGAAGAGACAGGGTGAAGACGGCCAACCCTTCCCTCACAACCCTCAGAAGGGACCAACCCTGTCTTGGCCTTCTAGACTCCAGAACTGTGAGATCATGAATGTTTATTGTTTGAGTACTTTATAGCGCTTTGGTGTGTGGTACTATACGTTCTGTCTGTAATACTTTGTTTCTGCAGCGCTAGCAGCCTGATGGCAGATTCCCGCATCCTTTAAAATCTTTACTCAAAGAGCACCTTTCTTATTCTGATCTCTGTTGGTTGTAAGAGATGAAACCTAACTCATATTAGCATAAGCAGGAAGGGAATCTAGTGACGCCTGTAATTGAAAAGCTGAGATTCCTCCCGGGGCATCCAGCTTCAGGCATGGTTGGATCAAGCGATGCTATTCCAGCTGTCTCTCTTTACATCCCTTGGACAGGCTTTTTCCATCATGGCTGCTGGTAGCTCAAGCCTTGCCTCCTGTGACCTTGGTGGAATGACAGTGGACAATGCTGGCAGGAGAATCCAGGGGAGAGAAGTTGATTGGCCCTGCTTGGGCCAGGTGCCCATTGATGGGACATTCTGGTCAGCTCCCTATTGAGTGTGTTCTCTCTGGAAAAGAAGTTTTGTTCTCCGATGAAGGGAGATGATTTGCTGGCCAGGGAAAACCAGCACGTGTCCCACTGAAGTGCTTCGTGATGGTTGTTTGGCTAACCACGTGGGCCCCAGAAGCAGGTGGCCTGGGTGGAAACCTTAGTACCACCGATTACCAGCTGGGCAAAATTCCTTGGCCTTAAACAAAAATGAGAGCAGTCCCTACCTTGGAGGGTTTGGGGAGCATTGACTCCATGCACTTGTGTATAGCACGCAACAGAGACCTTGCCTAATGCCTGTGTTTTCTTCTCCAGGTTCTCTAGTATGTCCTGACTGTGGGGCCCTGTGTTAGTTTGGATTCTCCCAGAAATGGATGCCAAGATGGGATTAAACACGCAGGGATTTTATTAGGGGAAACATGTGTGGGAGAAAATGGGAAGGAAGGTAAGGGGTCTGGGGAGCCCTCAGACCATGAGCCAGTCCGATCCAGCGAGAAGGAGAAAAAGAGGGAAGGAGGGTGGAGTGGCCACCTTTTAGACCTCCGTGTCGTAGCAGAGTCCTCAGGACAGAGTAGGCCATCCAGGGAGTCCCCAGTGTCTCCCTGGCATGGGCCTGCGTTGGTATGCTGGCATACTGCGTGGAGGCTGGGAGCAGCCTGCCTCACAACCCCGTAGGGGTTGTGTTCCTTGCGGGCCCTGCCTCCTCCCCTGCTGTAACTCTGAGACCCACACAAACATTCATCAATGTTTGTGACCAGCAAGCAGGTGAGCTTTGTAGCCCTGATGTGGGGCCAGCAGAGTTTTGAGGCTCGTTTCCTTACAGGGACAAGTGCTCCAGTGTCTCAATGTCCTTTCTTTGCAGAAATTAATGAAATGGCTACATATGAGCTTAGCCAGCTGCTCCACACTTTTCTCTCTGAGCAGAAACTCCTTTCATGTAGAAACTGCCCCAAATGCCTTTTCCACTTTGTCCCTCCCCACCCCCGCACCCTCTAAGAATCAGTCCCCTGCAATCGCTCCCTTGCCAATAACACCACCAAAGCTACAAGTGAAAATCAAAGAACATTCTTAATGAAAAAAGCCCTTTACATCCCTTTTCCTGCAAATCCACTGTAATAATTTTGAGCCTGTTAGTGACATTTAAACCCTTCTAGATATTCCGATGCTAGAGGGAGGCTGTTCTTGCAACACAGTCTCAAATAGTAAAATCTCTTTACATTTCCCCTGTGACCTTTCCTTTCACATAATGTCAACAATATATAAAACAAATGTTTGAAGTTTCCAAGACAGGTTTTGGTGCTTGGGTAACCAGCATTCTTGCCATGATTCACATTCATTATTCGGTAAGTGTCTTTGGAGTACCTTTTGTATAAGGTTAATTTGCATATGCATGTCTCTTTTGTATTTCATGCTATCCAAGCATGGCTCACACTCACTTTTTTTCCTTTTTAATAAATATCCTTTCACATTATGATAATATTAAGAAGAATTTCTTAAATTAAGCATCCCGACTTCCTTGGTGAAGCATGGAATGGGTGGCTGGCATTTGAAAAACAAGTCAGTCCAGAACAAAGCAAGGTTCTCTTCTGCATGGATGAGTAATAGAAGCCTCTTGGCAATCTTGTTTGGAACTGACATCTAAGCATTTCTAAGCATCTACTGGTACCAGAATTTTGTCTGCCTTATCTTGTTTTATCCTCACAGCATCCCTGCAAATTAGGGCTTATGGTCCCCATTTTACCGACAAGGAAAGTGAGGCTCAGAGAGATGGGTTAACTTGTCTCAGTTGACAAGGGTTCGTAAGTGGCAGGGCAGGGTCCTGCTCTCAGCACTGTCTGAAGGCTGAAAACCGAGGCTGTCTCTCCTTCACTGTTCTACACTTCACAGCAGACAAGGTGACTGCGAGATGTGAGGAGTCCTACCCACAACACCCGAACTAGAATGGGAGAGGGCACGCAGAGGCATCTGCTTTTAAAAGCCCTCCTCGGGGCACCAGGGAGGCTCAGTCAGTGAAGCATCAGACTTTTAGTTTCAGCTCAGGTCTTGATCTCAGGGTTGTGGGATCAAGCCCCGTGCCGGGCTCCACACTCAGCAGGGAATCTACTTGAGATTCTCTCTCTCCCTCTCCCTCTGCCTCTTCTCCTTGCTCTCTCTCTCTCAAAATAAACAAATAAATCTTAAAAAAGAAAAAAAAAGCCCTCCTCATCCCAGATGCTCCCCACGTGCAGCTGGGGTTGGCAGGGAATGCCTGCTCTGGGGGATGTAGACCCAACGCCATAGGCAGCACTTGGCTGGAGCCTGGGGTTTAATTTAACACAGTCGTGTCTTCCCCACATGGACTTGGCTACAGTTGTGCTGCTTAGGTAGGGAGAGAAAACAAAGGTGTTTATGGTTAAAAGGGGATGGGTGAAGTTTGGGCTCAAGAAACAAGCCGGATGTGCCTTCTGCCAGGGAAGTAAAGTTAATAGACATAATTTGTTTATTCCCCAAATCCACCCATCCTTGTGGTAAGGGCACACTGATCGTTGTTTGGGGGGAGCCAGCCCCCCCACCCCCACTCTGCTGAAGACATAGTCATGTGACACAGGCCTGGACAGTGAGGACACGGTATCCCCCAGCTCAGTGACTGGTTCAGGATGGACACATGACCCAAGCCAGCCAGCCAGGTCCCATCAGCCCATCTAGAGACTTTTGCTTGGATTTCAAAAGAGAGGTACTCTTTCTTTTTCCCCCTGAGACTTGGGTCCGGAAGAGCGTGGAGCAGTTGGGAGGCATCTTGGTTTCATAAGGGAAGAGCTTATCTGAGAATGGAGTCAACATGGATAAGAGAGGGCTGAGAGATAGAGGGAGGCCGAGTCCTGCATTGCCTGAGCCTTGTACCAGTTGAAACTATGCTCATAAACTTTATAGTGATGGGAGACAGTCGTCTCCCTTTGTGCTTAAGGCAGTTTGGATTGCCTTTTTTTTTTTTTTTTTTTTTGTCACTTGCATCTGAAAAGAATTCCAACTGACCCAAGATATCAGACATCAGACTCACATAAATCTAAATAAAGGAAACATGCTTTTCTGGTAGCAATTACATCTACTCATTCATTCCATAAATATTTATTGCGCTTCTGCTATGTGCCATTCACTCTCCTACGTGCTGTAGGAGATTCAGGAGCAGCTCTCAGGGGACAGATGGCCTGATTGAATGAGGATCTGAAGCAGAAGACAAGGGTAAAACAAGGTGGGAAGGGAAGATGCCCCAAGAGATGTAGCTCATATGCTGGAGGGTTCCAATGGGGGAGCGCTCACACCAAGGGAAGGCTTCTTGTCTAATCACGGGACCATTTCTTCCTGTCCTCTGAATCCAGATGCTCGGCTCAGCACCTGGCACAGGATGAGTGCCCAGCAAATCCTCAAAGGATGAATGGCTTTAGGGAGGGCGTAACACTAAGCAATGGGACAGCCAAACCCTTGAGCCAGGCCTTAAGGCAGAAAGGCGGGAAGTCACAGACCCCTGCCCATGGTTCGTGTTGACTCAGTGCTCTGATGCAAGAGGGGATGCTTTACCCTTTAAAGAGCAGAGGAGCCAACTCAGTTCCAACTGCATGTTCAGCAGCCAGCTGATTTCTATCTTCAGGTTGTATGGGAACCTCCTAGGATTAATCTTTGTCCTTGGGTTTCTTGGTAAATAGTTTTTTTTTGTTGTTTTTGTTTTTTTTTAAGAAACAGAAATGTCATTATTGACTCTTTTCTTGATTACAATTTTTCTGTGCTTACAAAATGTTCAAGGAGTACATACAAGTATAAAGAAGAAACAAAGTCATAATTCTGCCACTAAGAAATAAGCAGTGCTAACACACACACACACACAGATGGAACTGTACTGATTTAATCCACTTTCCCCTTATGTCCTAGCTTTCCTTGTCAACAAATAGAGCTGTACATTATTATTTTAATGGCCCCTGAGTATTCCATTATAAGGATGAACTGAAATTAATTGAACCAATTTTCTGCTGTTGGACATTTAGGTTGATTCTAGTTGTGTGCCATTATAAAAACACTGAGTGAATGAGCATCCTCATAGCTAAAATATTGTACATTTTAAATCATTTCTTTTGGATAAATTCCTAGAAGTGAAATTGCTAGGTCAAATGAAATGCAGGCTTTTAAAACTCTGTGACACACACTGCCAGTCTGACTTCTGGTATCTATTCTCAAAAGGGCCTCCTCCTCTCTACTCTCCCCAATACCGGGTGTTACCATTTTTCTTTCTCTTTTGTACCTCTGAAGGGCAAGAAGGTGTAGCCTTGCCAACAGTGTTGAGCAGGGCGTCATGCTGGTCCCTCCTGTCCCTTCCCGTAAAGCTCCCTGACAAGGAGACCTTTCTCCTAGACATGGGTCTGATGAGAAAAGCAGGCGCCCCCTGTAGGAGCCCAGGCCCTAGGTTTAGAGAGGCCAGGAACCTCGGTTTCCCAGTCTCAGTTTCCAGGAGAATTACCTCCTTCTTCCATTACTACCATGACACTGTTCTTCTGAGGGTTTAGGGTGCCAACTTCCTGACACAGTGTGGAGACAAGAATAAACGTGCAGGGCCTGGTAGCTGATGGGAAAGAACTGGGAGTTTTCAAGTGACACAGTGACAGCAGGGTCTTTCATCATGCCACAGTCCAACCTGCTCTAAAGAGATCCAAGTGGATCAGGCATGATTACAGCATGTGTTTTGTTAGAACAAAGCCTAGTTTATTCTTGCCCCAATTACTATTTTTCCCTCTTTCTCTCCATAAAAATTTAATGCTACACTCTCAGCACGGAGGCTTCTTCTTAATTGATGGGCACTCCGTTAACCGAACCATTTCAGGGGATGCCAAACGATAGCCACGAACAGACCCAGTGTGAACAAGCCCCCTTAACCAAGAGGTGTGCTCCTGGGAGTTTGCAACCGAATCTGGAAACAGTGTCCCTTGATCATTTGACAGCTAATGACCGAAGGCCTGCTTTGGGGCATACCATGAGCTAGCTCAGAGCTAGTTCCGGAAGATCATCGTTGTCCATGTTCTTTTATTTTTTTTTTAGAGATTTTATTTATTTATTTGAGAAAGAGAGAGAGAGAGAATGAGCTGGGGGAGGGTCAGAGGAAGGAGAGGAGGACCGGACTCTGTGCTGAGGGGTGGAGCCTGATGCCCTCCCATTCCAGGACCCGAGATCACAACCTGAGCCAAAGTCAGACGCTCAATCCAATGAGCCACCCAGGCGCCCCACCCATGTTCTTTTAGAAGAATGTTTCCAAATTCCTGGAGCTCAATCATATTGAAGCTCTAAGATGTAGGAAAAAAATCCCAGTCCTTGGAGTTATGAGGACCTGGGCTCCATTCTTGTTTGGATGGAGTTGCTAACATTCATCATTTCTTTTTTTTTTTTTTTTAAGATTTTATTTATTTATTTGACAGAGATAGAGACAGCCAGCGAGAGAGGGAACACAAACAGGGGAGTGGGAGAGGAAGAAGCAGGCTTCCCAGCAGAGGAGCCTGATGTGGGGCTCGATCCCAGAACGCCGGGATCACGCCCTGAGCCGAAGGTAGACGCTTAACGACTGAGCCACCCAGGCGCCCCTCATTTCTCCTCTTTGAACCTCAGTCTCCTCGTCTGTGAAATAGGGATGGTAGTGATTCTCAATTTTGTGGAATTGTAATTCAGCAAGGTAACCCATGCAAAATGCTTAGCATAGACCTTTATGCATCGTTGGCACTCAGTAAATCAGCTCTGTACAGGTGATTATCATCTGTAAAATGGAGAGAATGATGCTAATCATAGAAGCCATTACAAAAATGAAAGGAAACAAGGCTTGTTAAGCACCTGATATCTAGAAAGCACCTGATATCTCATAAAATGGCCTCTTTGGGTTATTTCTCTATGTTAGAAATATCACTCTCAAGAGGTGAGAGATGTGGAGGGGCAGAAAGACTCAGGTCGAAGGGAGCTGTTGAATTTTTGAAACAGAAGTTGTAGATGTTGACTTTTAAAGGTAGTCTCTTCTTGAAGAGTTTCCAGTAAATGTGCAACTGGCAAGAAATGATTGCTATTTGAGAACACAAAATGTCTATTGTTGCTTTTTGAATGAGAGGGTAACAGTGCAATTCATGTGGAGAAAAAGAGAGAGAAAGGTTTTTGGAGATGAGAGAAAAAGGACAAGTGACCCAAGGTTCCAAACAGATGGCAACCAGTAAGAGTCTTGGTCAGGAGCTAGTTGATGGAGTCTCAGTAGCTGTCCCTGCCCAGCGTTCCATTGCTGTCCCTCTCCCACCTCCGTCCTGTGCTGTGATTACTTTCTGTTGACCCTAGATTTGAGACAGGTCTCGTATACACAGAGCCTGGATTGGTGGCACCTGGGAAATGAAAGCAAGGTGGCTTTGCTTATGCTTGAGAAGAAGGGGCGGGATGTGTGAGTTCTGAGCAGGAACTCGGAGCAAAAGGCAGCAAGAACCTGTGTCCTTGACCCCTTGGGAAGGCCTTTGGACCTGTCACCAACAGTGGAAGGACATAGCAGGTCGTCTTAGTTGGCTCTTAAAACAAAGGGTGACTCTCCCAGAAGGCTGAGGAATTCAAATAAATAAATTCAAATAAACCTTCAGGACAAGTTGCTTTATTAAATAGGTTTTTGGGAAGGTCTCCTGGAACCCAAAGTACTTGAAAACAAAACAAAACAAAATGCAACATATGCACAAGTGTTTGGAGAGTACCTGGTGCCAATTTTTTTTTGAGAAGCCAAAGCGATTGGTGATTTCTGCCACAATAGAGAGATGAGCTTTGACGACTCAAAAATGTGTGTACGTCAGCCTTGGACATGGTTTCCAAAATGCTTCTCTAGTTGCAGAGGGACCAATTTGGCACTCGGGGCACACAACATTTTCTGTGTGCTACCCCAAGCTTTGGCATCGTAATCAATGAAGAGGAGCTTAATGATGAATTAGAACATCCCCTTTGGGGATGTTACCTGTCATTTAAAACACAAACTAGAAAGTCCTCCTTATTTTGCCAGTTGGTTGTGTAAAAGCCACCAGCCTTGTCCAGATTTGAGCCAGTCTAGAGTGAATGGATATTTGTTGAAGAGGCAAGAGTGTCCTGGATTCCCCGCCCCCAGTAATTGAGCTGGAAGATTCCCGCTTCTGCTTGGCACTGTAAGGAATTGTTAAATACATTACATGGGAAGAAAGAAGAGGGAAGAATATGAGAGGTTGAGAGAAACCTCATGAATCCATGACCTTCAGGTCAGAAAGCAAAAAATGGGGAAAAATAGGAGCAACATTTAGTTTCAAGCAGGGAAGGAAAATAAGAAAAAATGGGATTATTATGCATGAGGATTTGTGATAATAGCGTGGGAATAGCTGCTGTTTACTAGAACCTGCTATTTCTAGCACGGAGCTAGCAAATCTGTCACGTATGGCAACTTGTTCCCTGTTCTCATGGAGCTTACACTCCTGGCTTTACACCAGTGGGGTAGGTTCCTGTGGCAAAGATCATGTCCACTGCTAGGCTGGGACCTCTCCGACTTCACCTGGCACAACTGTCTTTCCTATCTTTCCCCTTCAGTCGTTCTGGAATCTTCTCCGTTCTCCCATCCTGCCAGGCTCTCCTCCTGCCTTCTGTTCTTCAGGCATCCTCTCCATGGCCTACAGGGCTCTTTGCCTGGCTATCTCCTTCTTAACTCACAGGAGACTCTCCTTCCCTGGGGAAGCTTCCCTGATCCCAGATTGGGTTCGATCCTCCTGCTAGATGTTCCCGTATTTCCCTGTATTTTTTAATTCATAATTAGTAACTTTTGGCCTCAGGTCTGTCTTCCCCACTGCTCTGTGGGTCCATGAAGGCTGGCAGAGAATCTGTTTTCTTCTTTAGCACCTCGCCCCGGGCCTGACTTACAATAGAGACTCGATAAACATGGGAAAGCAAAAGGTTTATTCCTTACAGCCAAGAAGTTACAAGTCTTAATTGAATTTCATTTTTAACCCTAGATTATCAGTCCTTTTTTTCCTGCTTCTATGATACCTAGGTATTTATTAGTACATCTAGTTTTTACCCACATCATTCAGGCAAAACAAAGGAGAAATGCAGCTAAAGAAATAAGCAAATTTTCTTCTGACATAATAAGCAGGTCTTAAGAGGATGGAAAATTTTCTTCAAGAGGAAAACTGGAGAATTGGTAAAGATGTTGTTCTAAATCTCAGACTGAGACACTCCATTTTACACTCTGTGGTATTAATCTATGATTATGGCTTTTCTCATTTCTCACATTTGAGAAGGAAATACACATTGTCATTGTGACGTTAGATTACAATGCTTTATGAAGGCTTTAAGCCCAAGGACACCGAAAAAGAGAAAATCTGCACCAGAAAATGTAAGCAAGGGAATATGCTTTCATGATGCTGAACTTTCTATGGTGCTGACATCAGTGTGGGCAGATGATTTCCATGGAAAGTGCACACACCTGAGGGCCAGGCTGCACCTACTGGCCTGAGGGAAAATTAACCAGTGCCCGAGTCTCTACCGCAGAGACTCAATAGTTCTTCTTTAACATGGCCTTCCAGAAACTACGGCTGCCGGCAGGTGGTTAACACAGGCACTGACTGGTAATGACAGTCACTGTGTTTGTAGGTGATTTCATTAAATTGAGCAGTGGCTAAAATTGCTGATAACCCAATGAGAATCTTATGGGGCACGAGAAGAGGTTCAAGAGCATTTGCAGACCCACAGACCGGGATTCCAGACCTAACTGTACAGCTTACAATGGAGGGGACCTTGGGCAAGTCACTCACCTGCAGGCTTCACTTTTCTCTCTGCAAAATGGGTTTAATAATACCTCCAGGCACAGAGCTGCTCCGTAGAGCACCCAGGGGAACCTGGCCCTAGTCAATTCCCCGCAGGGGAAGCTGGTACCTCCCTTTGTTCCCTCAGCTCCCTGTCGTGGAGGGCCACAGGTCCCTAGCCTGAAGGCACATAGTGAGTCACCAAAAAGTCCAAGCTGGCCTCTCCGCTCGCGTCTCAATTTTAAAGAGAGTTAGCAGGGTTGGAAAACTGATTTCTTCCACTTTCCAGGTTTGGTTTATTAGGAGCACGGCCCTGAGAGGATTCCTAAGGCCATGAGAAAGTTCCAGTACTGTCTTGAGAACAATGCAAAGATTTCCGTGGGTCAATTTTTCCTCCAAATGCATTTAAGAGAGTGTTGGGGGCAGGCACAAAGGAGAATGCAATGAGAAAAACATTGAAAGGAAAAGGGAGGGGGGAAATTGTGCACCAGGCTGACCAGCGATAACTTAAAAAAAAAATTAAAAAAAAAAATCAGGTAGATCGGCTGGTGCCTGGCAGCTCGGAGGGGAAGCATGTTTCTGCAGCCAGAGTCAGGGCGTCCACACCCGCAGCTGTGAGTCCACAGGGGGCGCGGGAGCCCCAGGGCCCCAGGACCTGGGTGTACGCGCTCAGGGGTGACTCTACACCGTCTCCAGATGCCCCCTTGGGTGGCCCCTGGAGCCCGGGCCCTTGGCTTGTTCTCTGGCGTCGCCAGCCCGCCACTAATTGAGTTGCTGTTTTCTCTTTCTTTTCTTCCCCGCGCCCCTTGGGAAAACAGGGCTCCGCCCGGCTCTCTCTGCGGCTCCCGCCTGGGTCCGGAGACGTGGTTTCTGAACCCCGGCATCCCCTCCGGCGAAAGCCCGAAGTGTTCAAACACGTGGCCCCGCGGGGCAGGCCGCTGGCAGGTGCGGAGATGGGAGGCACGGAGCGCCCTTGAGGGTAGCAGAGAGTCCGCCAAGCCCACCTCCTGCCCCTGCGCCGCCCACCCCCGTCTCGGCCCATCAACCCGTCCGGCGCCCCCAGCCCCGGGCGTGTGTGTGAACTCAGCCGGCCGTTCTCGGCGATTTGGAACTACCACTCCGGCTTTTATTAAATGAAGGAAGCAGAGCAGTCAGCATCCATGAAGTGCAGACACAGGGCAGCAGGGCGACAGCAGACAGCCTGGGAGTCTTCATGCGTCTCTGATTGATGGAACACATGCTTCCCGAGCACCTTCGGTGCGCCAGGCTCTGGAGTGGGACTTGCGTGTGTCTCATGCAGCCTTCCTCATACACCTCCCGGGAGGGTACATCACCCTCTGGCGTCGCAGTGAAAAGGGAGGGGCTCAGGAATGAATTCCTGGTTTCCCCAGAGACCCGTCCTCAGACTTTTCTCTTGGGGGTATTTTCTTCTCTTACTCCCAGCAGGTTTGCTTGGGGGTGACCTCATCCCCCTTCCGATGAGGTGGGTAAGGGGCCCCATTGATCTAAGGCCATCAATACATCCCATCCCTGGCCAGGGGATTGGGGCAGGGAAGGAGGGTGACTGGCAGGGGCCAAGAAGCGCTAGGACCAAGGCAATGGCCCTTCTGTTGGAGAAGAGAAGCTTTCATTAACCCAACTAGGAGAGGAGATGAGATATTGTGTTTGGGGGCTGAGGGAGGTGAGAAGAAAGCTGTCCCAGGGTGATAGACTCAAGGCTTAATAATTTATTTAATGCTTCCCAGCTTTTTAAATGGAAGGAAATTTTATATTCTTATCATAAACAACAAAACAGTATTGCTTGTCATAAATGACTATATTGAAAATAAAACCATATTATTAAATTCTTGTTTGATCCTGCTGCTAACTACAGTTGTTGAGCCTGACTCATTTTCTTTCTTTCTTTCTCTCTTTCTTTCTTTCTTTCTTTCTTTCTTTCTTTCTTTCTTTCTTTCTTTCTTTCACTTTCCTTCTTTCTTTTTTTGATTTTATTTATTTATTTATTTGAGAATGAGAGAGAGCTAGCAGGGGGAGGAGCAGAGGGAGAGGGGACAAGGAGTTTCCCGGCTGAGCACAGAGCTCAACTTGGTGCTTGATCCCATGACCGTGAGATTATGACATGAGATGAAATCAAGAGTAGGTGGCTTAACTGACTGAGCCACCCAGGGGCCCCTTGTTCTCTCTTCCTGAAGATCAGATTCTAGCAAGTTATTAGACAGATGTCAAAGACTATCCCCAAATGAGGCTTGTTCTTAGAGTAATATGAAGGATTAAAAGAGAATCCGTTTAGTGACATGTCCACTTTCCACCAAAATCTTCTCACAGGTCGCCCTTGGTATGCGTTCCACACCAGAGGCAAAGTATCTGTACTTAGTAGAGATGATATACATTAAGAAACACATTAAGGGCCGCTGGGGGGCTCAGTCAGTTAAGCGTCGGCCTTCAGCTTGGGTCATGATCCCAGGGTCCTGAGATTAAGGCTCATGTGTGGCTCCCTGTGCAGTGGGGAGCCTGCTTCTCCCTTTCCCTCTGCTTGCCACTCCCCTGGCTCATTCTCTCTCTCTCTCAAATATATAAATAGAATCTTTAAAAAACACACACACACACACATTAAACGTGGAAGGCTCTAGAAAGACCATTTTATGAACCATCTATTGCAGATAGAATTTTCCTACCTCTGGCCATTTGGAATGGCCACCCAAGACCACACCCTACAGCTTGTAAAATTAAAAAAATTTTTAAAAAAAATTCATTGTATATTGAATGCCTACTAGATGCAAAGCAGAACTATAGCCCTATTGTTAATGTTTTTTCTAAGTAATTTAGCCCCTTAATCATAGATTCTTTTTCTGTATATTATTAACAATAGACTAGCAGTCTATGCTAACCATAGGCTACCACAACCCTCTAACTCCCCACCCCCTAGTAAAATCTAGTAGGCTTATTAGGCTGGTGAGGGGTGGATACGATTTTAGGGTAGAAGCAGCAAAGGGGTGGCACTTTCTTCATGTATCTCACATGACCTCCACTATGGCCTCCTTCCTCACCAGCTCCTGGTACCGAGTGCTTGGATAGTTGACTGGTTAGCATATATTTTAGCCTGGAGGCCATATCATCCGAAATAATTCTGAGTTATCTGCTAGGTAGAGCTGAGGCATTTCAATATGAATGTGTTTCTGGGAGAGATGTTCTGCCATAAATGAATTTATTGGTTAGTGTATTAGTCATATATATACTGCTGTGTAACAAGTCACCCCAAAATTAGTGGCTTAAAAAAACGTTTATCATGTCATAGTTTCTGCAGATCAGAAATCTGGGCACAGCTCAGGTCCCTCCCAGACTGCAGTCAAGGGGTTGGCTGAGGCTGTGGTCATCTAAGAGCTCCACAGCAGAGAGACCTACTTCCCAATCTCACTGACCTAGTGGGTGGAACTCCGTTTCCTGTGGGCTATGGGACTGAGTCTCATTCTTCACTGGCTGTTGGGTGGAGGACACCCTTAGTTCCTTGCATGTAGGCCTTTCCATAGGGCAGCTCAAAACAGCTTGCTTTATCAGAGCAAGTGAGAGAGAAGACAAGATATGTATCAACAAGACGGAAGTTATGGTCTTTTGTGAGTCTCAGAAATGACATTCCATCACTCTTGTCACATTCTGTGCCTAAAAAGCAAGTCCCTAGGTCCAGCCCATATCCAAGGGGAAGGGATTAAAGAAGAGTATGACTGCCAGGAGGCAGGGATCACTGGGGGCAATAGAAGAAGGCTGCCTATCACATTTAATTCATTCATTCAATCTAGAACTCTCCGGGCACTGGGCATTGGCCTTTTTCAACTCCTAAAGCTAAACTAATTTATCTCAGTAACTCAGATCTAAACTTTACGTTCCATGGGAAATTTTTAAGGATTAGAAATTCAGATTAGAATTATCGCTACTTTCCTATTTTATAAATTCTCACCCTATTTGAGGAAAATCACATTAGTTTTTTTCATGTAATAAAAAATACTCTTCCTGATTGAAAACAAAAAAAATGTTTCTCTGATTCACTCTGTGGAGCTAAGATGGTTACTGAAGGAATAAAAAACACAACTACATACATGAAAACTGAATAAGGAGAGAAATCTGTTTAAATAAATAAGATGATGTAGGTTGATTCACCTAACTAAATTATAGTTATTTCATTAACTCTTCAATTGAATTCCAAGTCCCCATTCTATTTGCTGAGGTAAATTTGTTTAACATGAAGCCTTGACATCCTTTAAAATAATTATGCTCCTAAATGAAAGTTTAATTTTTAATCATTTGCTTTGCTAAAATAGAAGCAAATGAGAGGATAATATGACAATTTAAAGGATTTGCAATAGATCCCCTAGAGCTGGAAGAGACATGAATTTTTCCTGAATGCTGCTGACTAGTGGAGGAATTTTAAATATGGTAATAGAACTGCTTCCTCCCAATGTTTGCTTCTTTGATGGAAATGAAACCAGAGGGAATAGAAACCAACAGGGGTGAGGCAGGGCAATGCTCCCTGATCAATGGTTGACCTTAATGGGGACTGCCACCTCCCATCCAGGAGGCCCTCTCCCTATAGACTCAGGTACTGCAGTGCTGGTCCCGGGATGAAAGAGAGCCAATTCCCAGCAAAACAGAATGAGAACAAGTTTCATCTTAGAATGGGAGAGGTAGATGTTACTGTGTATTTGCACACTGAAATCTACACAATAGGAGACACAGGTCAGTTTGTTTCAACTTTTGGCTAAGAGGCATGATTTTTGGTTTGTTTGCTTTTTAAATCACTTTCCAGCATTTGACTGTATCATCTTCCCAATTCAGGTTAGGAATGTGAGTTTTGGTAAGAGCTGTCTTTAAGCAGAATTACTGAGTGGTCAATGAAAAACAAAGAGTCTCTTAATAACTCTCTAGATGATGGGTCTCATTAAGGGGGAGTGACTCCTTCTTCATTGAAATACAATCTTGCAGATAACCATATTTTTTCCTCTCTCTCCAGAAATTGTGAATTGTATGGATTCTCTTTATCCTCATTGCATCACACGGCAGAGGACAGGATTTTCAATAATACCACACATGCTTATTTCCTTTAAGTAAAACGAAAAAAGGCATAGAAGCTAAATGTACTCGTGACTCTGTTTTGTAAGGGGTTTTGAGGCATTGAGCTCAGAGGTGAGGGGTCTTTTTGCAATGGCCCTGATTTGTAATCTGTGTTTTGTTTGTTTGATTAATTGTCTCTGGTCCTTTTAAAAACCAGTGGGGGTGCAATGACATTCATGGTAGTCAGAGGCTTTTGGAGTTCATATACGATCTTTAAAGAAAAAGCTTACTATCATTATTATTTATTGTACAAACAACCTTACAGTACTGTTAATATAAATCAAAGTGAAAAAAAGTTCATTCATCATCCTACTCAAATTTTTTCCATTTTTCAAGTTCCCTCCCAAATCTTGGTTATGCACAGCATTTTTCACATAGCTGCAATAGAATAATAGGTCAGGTTTTGCACTTTAGTTTTAAACGTAAAGTATCATACACATTTTTCAGTATTTCATTTTGCTCGTCACAATTATAATGCTAATATCTGAATAATATTCCTTTGAATGGTGAGACCATAATTGAACTAATCATTATTCAATTATGAATATTTAGATGAAATATATTGTAGTATATAAATATTGCTACAAAGTGTAATTTTATTGCATAATTTAGAAAAGTTATTTTGGATTATCTCCTTGGTATAAAGTCCCCAAAGTCAAAGAATATGAATATTTTTATCCTTTTTAGAATAGCACAAATTTGTATCCTTAATGAGTTGTATTCACTTACAGTGCAATTTTTGACCGTATCAGTTTTACTAGTTAGCATTGGGAATTCGCATTTAAATTTTTTTTTTCTTGAATGGCTGGAAAGAGGGTGCCTTTTGATGTCATTATATCATTCTTTGTCAATAGACAAATGGATATTATTTCCAAGTGTTCACTTTTGTTCTCTGGGGAAAGAATGTGATGACAGTTTCCTCAATTCTTAACTCATCATTTCTTAAACTAATAATTGGAACACAACCCAGGGAAATACTATTTAGATATATTAGCATAATTTAATTTCTCATGTTCCCTCACTTTCTTTTGTCTGTTTTTAGCTGGAACGTTAGAAGTAGATGGAGGCCATAGCTGGGACTGCAGGGGGAGGCAGTGTGGCTATCCCCCAAGGTGTTCGCTTGGTGCCCTGTCATTTCCCTGTGTCTTTGCTTACATTCTCCCTTTGCCTGGAAAGTTCTTTCCTTTTGTCTCCATTTTAATGTCTGTGGCAGGTGGAATGCTAAAAATGGCCCCCAAGATTCCAGTGCTCTAATCCCCAGAATCTATTGGTATGATGAATTATCACTCCCATGACTGTGCTTTTACATATGGCACAGTTAACTTTCCTAGGTTTATCTGGGTGGATCTGAGCTAATCACATGAGCCCTTTTAAAAGCAGACTTTTCTGGTAGCAGAAGGGCAAGTCATGCATTTGAAACATGAGGGGAATTTGACACAT
This sequence comes from Ursus americanus, assembly GCF_024610735.1. Taxonomy (NCBI): domain Eukaryota; kingdom Metazoa; phylum Chordata; class Mammalia; order Carnivora; family Ursidae; genus Ursus; species Ursus americanus. The sequence goes on along the minus strand of NC_142140.1, from coordinate 35,384,586 downwards.
CATTGCTGGCTTGAAGATGGAGAAGGTCACATGCCAAGGAATATGGACAGCTTTTGGGAGCTGAAAGTAATCCCAGCTGACATCCAGCAAGGAAATGGGGACCTCAGACCTACTACTGCAAGGAACTGTATTTGACCAACAACCTAAAAGAGTATGAAGACGATTCTTCCCTAGAACTTCTGGGTAAGAGCCCAGCTTGCCAACACTTTGGTTTTGGTGAGACCTTTGTGAGACCCTAACGGGAGAACCCAGGTGAGCCCACCTAAGACTTCTCGTCTACCAGTGTGTAAGATCAATGTGGGTGTTGCTTTAAGCTGCTGAATTGTGGTAATTGGTTACAGCAACAATAGAAAATGAATCCGATGACACAGAAAGAGGGTTGTCAAACACAGCAGAAATTACTTTTAACCAACTTGTGGGGCTTGATAGATTCCATGTGTAAGAATTGCTTCCTGAAGCCCTCGGCAGGCAGCCCAAATGCTTTCGCTGCTGGCAACAGGAAGATACTCCTGTCCTCTCTACAGCTGCTGGGTGAGTCATCTGTTCCCAACCCCCCTGACAGGTAGTTGTCCTGGTTATCATACTTACACGTTCATATGTGTTTAAGTATTTCGCCAACTGGGATGTCAGACGAACATGAAGAGGGTCCATCTTTCTACCAAGATAAAATTGAATGCTTTGTAATGACTGAATAAATAAGAAGTCCCTAAAAAATGCTATGGAATTAGGTGGGCGAGGTAACTGGAAGACCAGAAAGGAACCGTAAAGTTCTAGAAGGTTTCTCTAAATTCTTTGTCCCGGGTAAAGAGTTTGAAACTAGGAATTGTCCCTAATGATTTAGGAGGATGGCTTATGGCAAGAATGCTGGTGTGGCTCTCCCTTGGCAATGTCACACCCGAAGGGAAAGGCCTTGGCCCTGCACCAGATGAGTGGCGAATGAAGGAACATGACTTTAAATTAAAATAAGGATTTCAGGCATTGGTTTTTATTATATTTGATGATTTCTCTCTTTGACTGATTTTTTTTTTTTTTTTTTTTTTAAGTAGTGGAGCCCAACGCAGGGCCTGAACTCATGACCCTGAAATCAAGACTGGAGCTGAGATCAAGAGTCAGACACTTAACTGACTGAGCCACCCAAGTGTCCCTGATTTTTTTTTTTTGCTGATGGACTAGCTAGTACTGATTATGTCAGGTAAGAGAGCCTCTGCTGTAATATTAGGTGTGTACATGCAGACACGCACACACACACAGAGTGGGTTAAGCAGGTTGCAAGTCAAATCATGAAGTATGATCACTTCAAGTTTTTTGTATGGTGTGTGTGTGTGTGAAAAACCCATATTCCTAGAAAAAAATGGTACTACCCATGATAGTTACATTTGAGTTATAGAATTATGGGGATTTTGCTTATGTATATTTTCTTTAATACAAACATATTTCCTTTGAAATTAGGCAATAAAAGAAAATAATGATAACAGAGTAGTAACTCTTAGTTATCCTTCAAAGTCAGGGTCCAAAAAAAATCTCCTCCTTGGGGCTCCTGGGTGGCTCAGTTGGTTAAGCATCTGCCTTTGGCTCAGGTCATGATCTCAGGGTCCTGGGTCCGAGTCCCACGTTAGGCTCCCTGCTCAGCGGGGAGCCTGCTTCTCCCTCTCCCTCTGCCTGCCGCTCCCCCTGCTTGTGCTCTCTCTCTGTCAAATAAGTAAATAAAATCTTAAAAAAAAAAATCTCCTCCGCAGAGTTTTTCTGGATCCACATGAAGCCCATTTTTTCATGTTCCCATAGGTCCTTACTTGTACTTTCGGTTGCGCACTTAATTAATTGTGATATTTAACATGGCCAACTGTACCTTTCCCTCTCATTTGAGAAAAGGGACCATGATTTATGACTCTCCAAATTCCATAACGCCCAGCACAGTTCCCACCAGCTCGGAGTACTCATTGAGTGAGCCAGTGTCCTGGTGCAGTCGCAAATACACGGGGAAGTTAAAAATGAGCACAAAGGACTCTCTTGGTGTCTGCCGGTAAGCAGTTTTGAAATCATGCTCTGGCCTGTGTGATCCAGATTGTGTGTTTCAGCGTCTTATATAATTGGAAAGCAAAGGCCACACACCCAGGCCTTGAGCGGAGCCTCTCTGGACAAAACGAGAACAGCTTTATGACAAACAAAGGCACGCTTGGCACGAGGAGTTTGGGCGCCACGCCAGATGTTCGCCAGGCTCTGGAAGAATCGACGTGTGGGATGTTCCCTTGACATTCCCCTCCTGTTCTACATCTAGACTACCTGGCGTGCAAGCCCCCCTGGGGGTGTAGGGGAGCGTTTGGGAAGCGTTTTCAAGTTTGCATCTCCTGCGAGCGGAGCGGGCTGTGTCCTGATTTTGTTAGTCGTGATGGCTGAGAATGGAGTGGTCTGTTCACCAGCAGTGGTCACGGCGGCCTGACGGATCTGCTTCCCGCAACATTAGCGTCATGGTGATGGATTAGCCCAACCTCCACAGTGGAAAGGCATGTTCCACAAGTATTTTGTATAGACATAAATTCACTTGCCAACATGACTCATTTTCCTTTGTATTTTTTATTTATCATCCTTCACTGTTTGCCGTGCATCTTTCAGCACACACGCGGCCCTCGCTGGAGGACTCCGATAAGTGATTCGGGGGGAGTCAGAGGAAACTTGGTGTTGTCTTTATGCCCGTGTTTACAGAGTTTTCCCTCTGCTTCTGGGCTCCTGCGGGAGGGGAGGAGAAGGGGAAAAAAACCTCAAGGCAGGACCAAATGACCTCATTGGGCGAGGAAAGCTCTGGGCGGGGTCTCTTTACTAGAAAGGCAAGTCTGTTTGGTGATTTGAAAACTCCCAGCCCCGGAGGGTTCAGGGGAGGTGAAATGCTGGAGATGAATAGGCAGAGCACAGAGACTTTTTAGAGCAATGAAAACGCCCCCTGTGGTATAATAGTGGGTTGATGTCACTCCCCTTTTGTCCAGATCCATAGAAGGTACAACACCAAGAAGATGGGAACAACACTTATCATGGTGCGCCTTGTGTAATGTATAGAATTGTTAAATCACGATGTTGTACATCTGAAACTAATATAAATTGTGTGTTTACTATACATCAGCTTTCAAAAGAGCTGAAAAAGAAAAAAAAAAAAGAGTGAACCGTAAGGTAAACTGTGGACTCTGCGGGATTATGGTGTGTCAATATAGGTTCGTTCTTGGTACAAAATGGACCATTCTGGTGGAGAATGCACATCCCAGAGATGTCTGTGTGTGGATGGGCAGGGGTGTACGAGAAACCTCTGCACCTTCCTCTCAGTTTTGTTGTAAGCCTAAAACTGCTCTTAAAAATGAAATCTTTTTGGGGCGTCGGGGTGGTTCAGTCAGTTAAGCATCTCCTTCAGCTCAGGTCATGATCCCAGAATCTTGGGATAGAGTCCTGCTTCTCCCTCTCTCTCTGCCTGCCACTCCCCCTGCTTGTGTGTGGGCTCTCTCTCTGTCAAATAAATAAATAAAATCTTTTTAAAAAAATGAAATCTGTTTGAAAATTTTTTATTTTTTTATTGAGATATAATCGACATATAACATTCTCTTAGTTCCAGGTATACAACCTCATGATTCAATATCTGTATGTATTGCAAAATGATCACTACAGGAAATCTCGTTAATATCTGTCACTGCACATAATGACATTGTTTTCCTTGTGACAAGAAGTTTTAAGATTTACTTTCTTAGTGGGGCCCTTGGGTGGCTCAGTTGGTTAAGCGTCTGCCTTTGTCTCACGTCATGATCCCAGGGTTCTAGGATCAAGCTCTGCACGGGGCTCTGTGCTTGGCGTGGAGCCTGCTTAAGATTCTCTCTCTCCCAGGGCCACCTGGGTGGCACAGCGGTTAAGCGTCTGCCTTCGGCTCAGGGGGTGATCCCGGCGTTCTGGGATCGAGCCCCACATCAGGCTCCTCCGCTGGGAGCCTGCTTCTTCCTCTCCCACTCCCCCTGCTTGTGTTCCCTCTCTCGCTGGCTGTCTCTGTCTCTGTCAAATAAATAAATAAAATCTTAAAAAAAAAAAAAAAAAGATTCTCACTCTCTCTCTGCCCCTTCCTGACTTGTGCTCTCCCCCCCCTCTCTCTCTCAAATAAATAAATAACATCTTTAAAAAACCCAAATATTTACTCTCTTAGTAACTTGCAAATATGCAATATTGTATTATTAACTATAGTCACCATGCTGATCAGATATCCGTGTGATTTATTTATTTTATAACAGGAATTTTGTATCTTTTGATCTCCTTTACCATTCTGCCCACCCTAGTCCTCCCCTCCCTCAACATAAAGTCTTTAAAAACACCTCCCTACCTTCTTTCCCTCTGTCACTGAAACAGTAAATGACTGCTCCTTACATTGCTTCCCAAGGTCTAGAAAAACCCATCCAGAATGAATGGTTTTTCCCTCTACACTAGACCCAACACCCTAGATAGCTGAACCATGATGTGTTTCCAGGGATTGGAACCCAAACATTCTTTCTAGTACAGCATTCCATTAAGAACTTTAGAAAATGCACTTAGCTGGAGATAATGTCTCCCTAGGAGAGGAGATACATTAGGAAACTTGCCCAGTAGGCCAACAAACCTGATGGAGTCCTAAGAGAATGGGAGGCCATTGGGAGAAGGGCCAAGATTAGTTAGTTATGAGATATTAGGAACCTAGGCATTTGAATGGAAAGAGGGCACACACACCAATGACCACCCCTTCTCCATGTCTGTAGAGTCCTGCTCTCATTTACTCCTGGGCCTACAGATGTCCATCTGTTGGTTCTACCTGCCCAATATCTATTCCCCCTTCTGCTGGTGGCTGCTCTCTGATATTCCTCGGGGAAGCCTCTGTTCAGCACTCTTAGATTTAGGTTTGGATGAAGTCGACTTCACCTCTGACCTCTGGGCTGGGCATGTGACCCAGGTCTGGCAAGGAGGGCCACACTCTCTTCCAGGCCAGTATAGAGATGCGTGTCTGACCCTGTGAGCTGACGTTCAATTACTGCACATTGGATGATTTAAAAATTCTGCCATCTATACATGGAGGACTTTCTTGGTTGCATCATGTAAAAATCTCCCTAGCAACATTCCTTTCATTATGCTTAGTATTTGTCTCTTTTGTTGTTGTTGTTGTTCAATATTAGAGAATTTGTAATGCAGTTGAGTTAACACACACAATACTGTAGCAGCCTGGGGGGAGGTTAAAGATAGTTAACCAGCTGGGAGAAGAATTCATTGTTTAGCTTAATATTCAGAGAAATGTGAAGACAAGGTACTTTTAGTGGTGGAACATTCTAAGATAAATGGACCTTATAAGAAATGAGACTTGCAAACTCAAGTCCAGTGGATTGCTTCAACCAGATCTGGTTAGCTGTAAACATCATTAGCTTAAAATGTTTTCTCCTACCCCTGGTGTCTGTGATAAGATAGGCCTCTTAAAAGGAAAAGTGCTGTTCTTTCACATTTTAACTCCTTCTGGGGGTGTTAAAGCTAGCTGAAATCAGGCTTCCTGCAAGCTACATTAAGCTTGTGTTCCTCCAGGCCAGAAGGGAAATTGTCATGTCTCTTCCAGGTTTGGAGGTACCAAAGGCGAGACAGCATTCTTCCCCACATCAGGTCTTATATAACAAAAGAGAGCTGATCTGAATCAGTCCACTTGTATGCCAGTTTCAAGACATTTTTCTACTATTCCCCCCACCCCACCTCTCACCCCTACCCCCATTACCTTCTTGATGTCCAAGATCAAGATTTGCAAAATTTAGATGTTAAAATATGAATCTGACGTTGTGCTTAGGGATGATGATTTTTGCAGTGAGTTCTTTGGTGGCTTTCTCGAACCATTGTTTAAATTGCCAGAAAACGCTTTTGGAACAGCTGACCAAATGTCTTTGAGTCAATACCGTATGAAAAAAAAAATTAAAGAACATAGTGGTGGTGATGATGGGAACTGTTCTAGATTTTAAAATGACTAGATTTTAGAAATTCATTTAACTTAGGGTCAGTTGGACCTTATGTGGATTTTAGTTTGAACGAATAACTGCAAAATACATTTTGGGGGTACATAAAGTAAATGGAAGGTGGTCTAAGAATAAGATGATATTAAGAAATTATATTTAATTTTGTTAAGTGTGAAAATGGTTTTGTGGTTATGTAAGAAGGTATCTTTTTTTTTTTTTTTTTAGAAATGCATGCTGAAGTGCTTGGGGATAAAATCTCATAATGTTAATTTTTTTTAACTTAAGATTTTATATTTATTTGAGAGACAGGGAAACAGCATAAGCATGAGCAGGGGGAGGGACAGAGGGAGAACCAGACTCCTGGCTGAGCAGGGAGCTGATGTGATACTCCATCCCGAGACTCTGGGATCATGACCTAAGCAGAAGGCAGACGCTTAATGGACTGAGCCACCCAAGCGGCCCTTACAACATTTAATTTATTTTTTAAAAGATGAAGCAAATATGGCAAAATGCTTGTTAAATCTAGGTTATGGTTACACAAGGTCCACTAAAGAATTCTCTATTTTTATATGTGTTTGAAATATAATACAAAGGCTTTTTTTTAAAGGACAAATAAATTTTCCATGGATTCCTCTTTTTTTTGGCATGTATTTTAAGAAGCCAATATGAGCACTATCTCCGATAGAAACTATAGAATAAAACTCCAAATATAAGTTAGGTAGATTTAAGTGACTTTAAAGATATTCTCTGCTTTTGGAATATAAAATTATGCAGAATTTATAAGTAAAAGTTCATGAAGCTCTCTTAATTCATCCCTGTTCTGTGGGTGGGTGGGGATAAATGAATAATAAAAGCATTGCCTGTTGAAGGAATAAAATTTCAACTCATAAATTGAACTCCATGAAAATTATTTAAAGTACTTGTAAGTATAATAGGTTCACCAGAAATAGTTCTCATTTGCATGATAGCATTTCCTATAAATGAGCAGAAAGTAATATACAGTCATTGTAGAAAAACACAGATAATGCATAAAAAGGAAAAAATCTATAATTTCACCCCCTGTTTAAATATGTTGACATACTTTTATCCAGTACTTTTTTGGAGCAGAGATATGTATCTATCTTCTTTCTTTACTTTCTTTCCTCCCTTTCTTACTGCCCTTTTCCTCCTCCCTCTCTCCATTTTTCCAGACCACCATCAGACAGGGCAACAAAACCAGAAACAGGAAACGTGGCTACACCCAAGAGTTGAATCCACTTGTGACAAGAGCATTCCACTCCTAGAGTAAAGGCTGTTTTCACTTTGTTAATTTAGGGCATTTTAAAAATAAATTCTTAAGAATTCTTAGGTATAAGGGCAATTAGCCCTTTTCAGAAAGATGAGTTGCAAATATTTCCCCAGTCTGCTGGTTGTCATTTTTAAATGTTTCACAACTTTATGACTGCAATTGATCACATTTATGAAGATTTCATAAAGTTGCAAACAGTTATAATACGGAAAAACCCCAAAACCAGTTACCATAATGCAAGATAGTCCATCAGCATCTTTTTTTTTTAAGATTATTTATTTATTTATTTGAGAGAGAATGAGAGTGAGAGAGATCACAGAGGAAGAGGCTGACTTGCTGCTGAGCAGAGAGCCTGACACGAAGCTCAATCCCAGGACCCCGAGATCATGAGCCAAAGGCAGCTGCTTAACCGACTGAGCCCCCCAGGCGCCCCTCCATCAGTATCTCTTGAAAACAATGGTATTATTGCTGAACAACAGTATTGTACACAGAAATCTAATAATCATAATTTGTTTCACTGAAGCATAATTTACACGCAATAAAATGCACAGGTTTAAGTGCTCAGTTTTATGAGTTTTGGCAATAGTATTTACTTATGCAAACACCACCCAAAACAAAATGTGGCATGTTTGCATCACCCCCCAAAGTATCTTTGTGTTCTTTCTAGAAAACCATCTGATGCCTCTCAACTGGGCAAGCACTTTTGGGCTTGTCACCACTGACTCGTTTTTATTTGCTTCTGGACTTCACAAAGAGTATATATACTCTTGCGTACCCAGCTTTTCTCACTCACGTGTAATGTTTTTGAGGTCCATTCCTGTTTGTGCATGTCTGAGTAATTCACGTTTGGTGCTGAGCAGTATTTCAGTATATGAATATACTACTATGTGTGCATTGAATGACCTCTTAATGGATGCGTGGGCTCAATTAGGGCTGTTTTCAACTCGGAGCATTTGTGTATAATTTGTAGGTGTATGTGTTCATTTTTCTTGAGTAAATACTTAGGAATTTCTAGGCTATAGGGAAGGTTTACGTGTATAAGGAACGATTGAAGTGTTTTCCAAAACGACTGTACTCTTTTACAGTCCCATTAGCATGGGAGAGTTCCAGTTGCTCTCCATCCTCACCAACACTCAGTGCTGTCCGGATTTTCCATTTCAACTATTCTAGTTTGTGTGTAGTGTTCTCGTTGTGCTTTCAAATTGTATTTCCCTTTTGATAATGATGATAAGCATTAGTTCACATGTTTTCTTTGCCATCTATACATCTTCATTTGTGAAGTGTCTGCTCAAATCTTTTGTTCATTTGTAAATTGTGTATCTTCTTAATATTGAGATGTAGAAATTCTAAATATATTCTAGATACTTCTGTTAGATAGTCTCGTCTCATTTTCTTGTCTTTCAAGCAGTAGGTGTTTTCAATTTTGATGAAGCCCAAACCAATTTTCTTTTTTGTGGTTAGTGTTTATTGTGTGCATAAAGTAATCTTTGCCTAGGGTAATAAAGCTTTTACTTATATTCTAGAAAATTTAGTTTTAGTTTTAGCTTTAGACACACACACACACACACACACACACACACACACACACACACACATAATTCATTTGAGTCAATTCTTATGTACAGTGGGATGCAAGAGCTGAGGTTCATTTTTTTCCATATGGATTCCAATTGTGAAAGGGACCTTTCTTTCCTCCATTGAATTACCTTGGAATCTTTTTTGAAAATCAGTTGACCTTGTAAGTATGGGTTTATTTCCAGGCTCTCTATTTATTCTATTGATGTCTACACCTGCACCAATACAGCATTGTCTTAATCCTGCACCTTTATAATAAGTTTTAATATTGGACCATATAGGTTTTCTAACTTTGTTCTTTTACAAAATCTTTTATAGGTTCTTTTTGTTTATATTTTTAGAATCAGCTTGTCAACCTCTGTTAAAATGTCTTCTGGGATTTTGATTGGGCCTGGAGATTTCTTGCAAGAATGTTTTGTTGTTTCCTGTACAGAGACTTTACACATCTTTTCTTAGATTTATTATTAGGTATTTGTGTTATTTTTAAAATTTCATTTTTGATTGTTTGCTACTAAGATATAGAAATGCAGTTGATTTTTATATATTGATTTTGTATCTTCACCTTGCTTAGTTCACTTATTAGTTTTGGTATTTTTATTATTTATTAATATATATTCTATAAGATTATATTATTTATATTTCTATTTTATATTATTTATATAAAAATATAAATATATACTATATATAATATATCTTACATATTATAAGATTATATTTTATATTATTTATATATATTCTATAAGAATATATATAAAACTATAAGGTTTTATGTGTATATAACCAAGTTATATGCAAATCACAAAAATTTTACTTCTTTCTTTCCACATTTTTCTTGCCTTACCGCATTGATTAAGAATGCCAGTACAGGGGCGCCTGGGTGGCGCAGTCGTTAAGTGTCTGCCTTCGGCTCAGGGCGTGATCCCGGCGTTATGGGATCGAGCCCCACATCAGGCTCCTCCGCTATGAGCCTGTTTCTTCCTCTCCCACTCCCCCTGCTTGTGTTCCCTCTCTCGCTGGCTGTCTCTATCTCTGTCAAATAAATAAATAAATCTTTAAAAAAAAAAGAATGCCAGTACAATGTTAAATAGAAGTTAAATACAATGTTAAAGTCCCAATTGGAAGGGGAAAGTGATGCTTCACCATTAATATGCTCTTCGTAGTTGTTTTTTAAAGAAATTTTTTAATGTTTCAAGTTTTTATTTAATTATAGTTAGTTAACATATATTGTAATATTCACTTCAGGAGTAGAATTTAGTGATTCATCGCTTACATACAACACCCAGTGCTTGTCGCAAGTGCCTTCCTTAATACCCAACACCCATTTAACCCATCCCCCCACCCACCACCCCATCCGTAGTTTTGCGAAATGATCTTTATCGTGCCCATATACACATGCCCCTAGTAGGCCCTTTAACACTTTTCTGCTCCTTTGTCCTTTACTTGTACCTTATAGTCTGCAGACTACATCTGTCTTTAAGTTTCGATGAAAATAAAGTTTGTGGATTAAAAAAAAAAATCTTTGTTGCTTTTTTACTATTCCTCTGTGAAAGAAAAAAAGGCTGAATTGATATGGCCATGTTCCTACCCAAAGTCTGTTTTCTCTGTGAGTCCAGACACCCTGCATGGTTTCACAGAGACTGATTACAATAAAGTACATAGCCATCTGTTATTGTAAATGTGACTTTTGGGCCTCGATTTTTATAATGAACCTGTGAATAAAGCCTGGAAGAGTGACTTCTAAGATGAGATGCAAACATTATAATTGTTATATATTTGCAAATACTCCTATTTGAAGAGGAGAAAGTGCAAAAGGGAGGGCAAGTGCATGAATTTGAAAGTACTTTTTCATCGTGGTGTGTCCAAGGATACTGGGTAAAGCAGCACTGGAGAGCAAATAAACCCCTTGGACAGTAAGCTCCACCACGACACGGGGCTGCTTCACACGCCCTCACATCTGTGGCATTTGAAGTCCCAGCTACACGTGCTAAGAACGTCGCAGAAATGGCTAAGCTGATGACTACACAAATAAAAACGTTGAAATACAGATACACTATTTAAAGTTCCAATGATAATCACAAAAATCGTTAAAAATAGAAATTGTGAACAATGGTCTTTTTGTGTCTTTCTGTTTTTGTTTTTTGGTTTTTTTTATTTAGAGAGAAGGGAGACTTTGCATATAATCACTTTTCTGTACTGGTTGAAGTCTTTTCAAAACTATGTTCACACATCACCTCTATAACTTAAAAGAAATAATTGAATAAAAAAGAGAGAAAAAAAGCCAAAGCAGTTTCACTGACAATAAATACTTCCAAGAGCTTTTTATTGTGTATGTTTTCATTGCTAGGAACTATTTTGAAGCATTGGATTTCTACACGAATTCTTGTAAGTTGTTTTTTTTTTATCATTTTTTTGTAATTAAGGTGTTATTAGCATCATTTTTAAAATCAGCATAATATTACATGAATCAACCATGATTTATTTAATCAATACTCAAAGTTTAGGCATTACAGTGGTTTCTCATTTTTTTTCTATTAGATAATATTATAACACATATTCTTAGAGCTGAATATTTTTAGGCTCATGAATTATTTCTCTAAGATAAATTCTTAAGATTAAAACGTGCAAAAGTTTTACAAAATTTTGATTAATTGATATTGTCATTTTAATTTATGTCCTAACAAACAATTTTGTCTAATGAATTTTAATTATTCAAGTTCGTGTGAGATTAGGCCCCATGGTCCTTAACTTTAAACATTTCTCCTTACATACATGATTATTAAGATCTATGGAAATGACTCTCTTTATTTGACCACTTAGAATATTTGAATAATTGGGCTGTTTTCATGTGATGAGGGATCAACCCCTCCCCAAACCATGTAATAGGAAATGTTTCGATGCAAAGTCATCACTGAGTGAAATGGTCATCCAACGAAGGGACTTTGTACTGTCAAAATGAGCTGAGGATTTAGAGTTCCTTTGCTCACAAGCTCTAGTCCATGAGAGAAAGAGCGATAGCAAGCACTCAAAAACAGGGGCTAATTTCATCCATACTTATATTTGCCTTCAGAATGTGTGTTTAAATAGACTGTTTACCAGCCCAAATGAATTTTATTGATCCTATTTAAAACATAGTTTATTTTCCAAAGGGTAGCCTTACTGAATAGTGGGAGGAGTTGGTAGCACTAACCCGGGGAGAGGAGGAAACTAAACTGGGGTGAGAAGTGGGGGGTGGGTCATTCAAAAGTTGGCTTCAAACAGAGGGTTTACAATATATATTTGAAACCTGATTATTTCACGCAAACTTTCAAATACTATATTTATCATTACTATAAAAGTTATATAGCAGAAAACAATGCCCTTTTTTGATTATTGATATTCCAGACATCTAAGTACCTTATGCCCCCCCAACATGGTCGGTAAAACAAATGTTTTAATATGTCATAGATAATTTGCATAATTGCAATTCAGCGTATCAAGAACAGTTGTCATCAGTGAAAACAACTCACCGAGGGGAAAGCCACAAATGCTTGCCCTGCCTTAGAGGGCGGGGGGCTGTGCCACTCTACCATCTGCACCTGCTAACGGGGTCATGTTTCTCCGTTTAAGAGACATGTGTCATTTCCTCCAGAGAGGACTCGGCTCTGAGCATCCACCTCTTCTCCTCCTGCTTATTCATTAGCAATGATGGGTCTTCCTTACCTACCTCATCATGATTCTGAAAACAGGTGATCACACACAAGGCGTCTTGGAATATCTGTTGTTCAGATGCTTTCTGTAATAACTCCAACAGACATACTATCTTCTACGCTCCATGCTTTTTGTAAAGATTCAAACAATACTAAAATGTTGAAATTAGAGAGTGAAATGTTTCCCTTCCCAAATGTTTCACAATTTCCCGATTCTGTTGTCTAGAGGTAACCGGCATTAACAGTTTAGCATGTGACCTTCCAGTCTGTTCCATGCTTACACACTCAGAAGGTATATAGTGATATATCTATACCTATACTTATATCTATACCTATATTTGTGTTTTTAAAAAACAAAAATGGGCTTATATTACACATTTTGCTCTACAGCCTGTTGTTTTTTTCCATTTAACACTTTCGCTTATCATGGACAGCTTGCCATGTGGGCATGTCAGTTCATAGAAGTCACCTTGTCCTTTTTAATGGCTTTATGAAATTCCATTATAGGATAAACTGTGATTAATTTAACCAGTTCCCATTTGATGGACACTTGGAAACCTTGTAATTTCTTATGGTATTCTCAAAGAAATGGATCCAATCCTGGAAAGATGTTTTCTTATACCCCTAAACTCCAGAAGGCAGTCTGCCCTCTATGAAAACAGTCAACTTTGGATTCAGATAATTAGAAGTGTGTTATGTGCGAACGCTTTCCTCTTCTTCCCCATTTTGCTTGATGTTTTGGATGTAAAACAAAACCAGAATAGTAGCCATGGCATATAGTAGCCATGACATATGTTGCAACTGTTCATTTAAGGGCTCCTCCTTCCACACAAACATCCTCCTTTTGCCCAGAGAATGGTTGTTGAAAATCTGTGTCACTGCGTGTGCAAGTGTGGCTGTGTGAGTATGAAGCCACCGTTCTCCAGGAACAAAGGTAGAGGTTGGTTTAAAGGAATGCCCTCAATTGAATGTTGGACCTGCCTTACCCTAGAACAGGCTGCCTTTTGCAAACAAGACAACTGCAAGGTTAGGGTTACTGCATTCGCACGCACACTATGCATGAGGTCCACATACATGTGTAAAAAAATCACAATTATATACTCACACATACATTCACATACACATACAGGCACTCATACACAGTCACATACACAGATCCACGCATACACACTCATGCATTATATACTCTTACTGAGACATATTCTCGGTGTATATACATTTTATATGTAATGTATATATAAATACATATATATAAATGTATATATAATGGATACATTATATATAATGCATATATAATATATACTATATAGTATACACACAGAATATATATATACACACACACACACACAGAAGCACTTTATTCAATGAAAGGCTATGAGGGTTCACAGTGTGCTAGGGTGTGGGTTTGGGGATGGGCAGGGGAGGAGAGGGCTGGAGGAGCACACAGTCTGGCAAGCTCAGTTCCTGCCCCTGAGTAGTAGGAGGAATGGACTAGCTGCCTCTAATATCTGTGGGCCAAAAGATCACTAGGCTTGGGTGAGTTGCTCCATGGCCTGCTGATCCTTCCAGGTCCTTCCCTTCTCAGATTTGGGATCGGCTCTTGGATGGCAGGGGCACATCTAATGCCAAGTACTTCCCCATCCATTGCCTTTCTCGGTTTGGGGACTCTAGAGCCCTCCTTTTTCATTGGAAGATTTAGAAATGTTTGCAAGAATCATCCAGTTTGGTTCAAGTCAAGTGAAGCAGCCTTCACATCTACTCCCTGCAGGGAGCTTTGGTGGAGTGAATGGACACTATCTTTTCCAAGAGCTGCATTTCAGACATATTCAAACTGCTCCAAAAAGCAGAACATTCTTTGCGGCTCCCAGTGGTCCCCTTTCCACACATCTGCACCCTGAGCAGCACTGTGGGGCTAGAAGTTATCTCACCGTTATATGGTCAATAGGATTTTGAAGACGACAGTTAAGTTTCTTTCCTCTAATTCTTTAAAATACAGCATTCTGTATGGCATTTTCCCAGTGTCTTTAAACTCTTGAGAAATCTTCTTTATTTCTCCTCTTCTTTCTCCAACCAGCATCTTCCCAGAGTTGTGACTGAGGAATTTTCAGAAAAACAGTTTCCTTGATTCTCTCCTTAGCAAATCTAGTGCTTTTTAAAAGACTCGGTGTCTTGGGTGTGGTGGATGCTGGAGCCTGAGGAAGAAGGAAATGGGCGGGATCCTGGAAGAAAGGAATTTCAAGCTGACATCCATTCTAGCCATTCAGTTGATGTTTATGGAGCCCTCATAATATCAAAGGCCTTGCTGAAGCCATTACAGTCACAATGATGAAAAGTTGGGCATGACCCATCCAATGGGGGAGACACAATGTAAACAAATAAATCACTCTTTTGGTTAGTGATAACTGCTAGGAAGAAAAATGCAGAAAGGTAAAAGCATAGAGCTATATGGGTGTGTGTGTTAGTGCGTGTGTATGTGTTTCTCTTTACTTGGTGTGGTCAGGACAGTTCTCCCCGCAGAGGGATATTTGAACAGAACCCTGAGCATAGTACAAAGCAGCCCTGGGGCCATTTGGGGGAAGAGTGATCCAGGCAGAGGGCACAGCACATGCAGAGGCCCAAGGTGGAAATGAGCTCAGCATTTTCCAGTAATTCCAAGGAGACAGGTGGGAGCACAGTGAGCAGTGGGGAGAGGGAAGGAATGTGAGGCTTCTGGGGGCAGGAATCAAGGGCCTTGGGTGCCTTGGTGAAGAGCCTGTATTTTAATTTAAAACAGAAATCACTAGAGGATTTTGAGCAGGGGAATGCTTCTGATCTAATTTTTGTTTTTTAGAATCTAGGCTCTGGCTACTGGAGGGAGAAGGAATGTATTTGAAGGGGGCAAGAGGAGAAGAGATGTCTTATTAGGAGTCAGTCAGTCACAAATTAGGAGTTTAGGGAGGAGATGATAGAGGTTGGGCTAGGCAGTGTGAGAGTGTGAGTGTGTGTGTGTGGTAATGGTAAGCAGGAAGCTGGGTTTCAGCTGAGGGCTCTGTGGCTTTAACACTCTGAGAGCAGAGGAATAGCCCAGGTGTGGGAATACTTGCTGTGTCTGCAAAGTAGTAACCAACGTTTGTTGAATACTGAGCTGTACTCCCCATTTCACTCTCTTCATGTCCATGTGAAGTTGGCTCTGTTGTTCGTCTTTTGCAGTGGAGAAGAGGCTGGCTCAGAGAGGACAGGCAATGTGCTAATTCTCACAGATAGTGTGAGGATGAGCCATGACCTGAACCTAGGCTTGTTTGACCCTAAAATTTATAATGTGACAGGGCTCTCCATGATGCTTCATGTATCAAAAGCCTCATGCTTGCAGAAAGTGGTCCATGGCTACTGGCAGCAGAACCCTTGCAGGGGCTTATTAGAAAGAAAGACCCCCCCCCCACTCCTGCCCCAAATTGAACTTAATGAATCAGAACCACTAAGGGTTTGAGATTCACCTCCGTAGGGGATCAAGGACTTGAACTGTGTCTTACATTTCCTCCCAATGATCCTTCCCTCTATCCTAGTTTAGGCCCCAGTATTGAAACTGTTATAAGAGCTATTGAATATTTACATTCTTACTGTTTTGAATAAGTAATACATTCACAAGGCTCAAAAATCAAAATGATTTCAAGTGATAAACGTTGTAAAATGCCACTTGCAACCCTGTCCCCATCTACCTGTTCCTCCTAACCCCCCAACAAGTAATACCTACTCGTAGTTTCTTGTGCATTTTCCATTTTTTAAGCAAATAAAAATGTGTCATTTTCTACATTTCTTACACAAAGGTAGCATGCCATATGCACTTTTATGAACCTTGCTTTAATATATATATATATATTCTTGAGATCTTTTCACAACCATTATAGAAAGCATCCTCGTTTTTTAAATAGTTGCATAATATTCCATTGTATGGATGCATGCTTAACTAATCGTGTACTCATAGCCAGTTGGGTTGTTTCCGGTTTCTGCTTTTAGAGATAATGCAGTAATGAATGACTGTGTATGTATGCAATTACTAGCTGCAAGGTAAATTCCTATAAAAGAGATTGCTAGGTCAAAAGTTAAAGCATTTGTCATTCTGTGCTTCAGGGTGAAGCATTTTGTAACCCTATCAGCAGTATCACAGTCTTCTAACCCGCCTCTCTCTCTGATCTGGAGCAGATCTTTACCCCGTTAGACCCAACACTCTCTTTGCCATCCCAATTTGAAATTCTGAGACAATATAACCTACTCAGTCAGATTAAAAAAAAAAATCAATATGATGATTTATCTGGTAACATTTGAGATAAATAAAAGTAATTTATAATAAAACAAGAGATATTTCACTATGTGAAACACTCATGCGAGATTACGCTGCAAGATGTTATGAATTCATTAGAAGCTTGCACCTGTATGCAGACTGTGAATGCCACACTCGAATGCTGACCAATACAGATGTGCTCTGTTGGTGACTCAGGACCTGTAAGCACAGTTGCCATTGGAGAAATGATTTTCCAAAATGGTAAAACAAACAAACAAAAACCTCTGGCTAATGTTCTAAATGAAATAGATGACAATCTTTCCTTTATTTACACAGCGGTTGCATTTCTGGAAAATTCAGGGCTTGTAAAAACCATGCAAAAACTCCTTTGCATTTTTATATAAAATGGGTTTAAGTTCTAGATTCAGGTTTTTCTCCTACCTGAATGTCTAGGGGGTCATTTGAAAGTCCTATGGGACACAATTCTTCCTTGTGTGGGACTGTTGTCCCTCCATCTACTAAATGCCGGTAGGATTCCAAGTCATTGTGAAAAAGAGAAAAGTTCCAAATGTTCAGTATGCCCCATGGGAGCAATGTCCTCTCCTGCCCAGAGAACTGCGGCTTTGGGGTCTCCTCCGGAGTCCATTCCATAGACCAGGACTGGGTGAATATTTCTGAAACATTTCACCATGTTTCATTTCTGTTCAAGGCCCTACAGCAGCTCCTCACTGAAGGACAAATACAGCATCCTCAGTGGATGGGACAGACTCTGCAAGTCGGCCAGTGGAGGGTTCATTTGGCTGGATTCAATGCTTCAACTGAAAGCTGGGTTTTGAAATGTAGGCTTTTGGGTGAGAATGGCAAGTAGGACCCAGTGCCCAATGCTGCTCCTGGTTCCTTATCCTGACGTGGCTCACAAACCCTGAATCTTGCTGACACTTTGAGCTCTGAATTCATTGGTGTCAGATAGTTTAGTTTTATTTTTGACAGAGGAAGAAATGTTTCGTGGGATTCATCTTAGACATACTGTGTACCATGCTGTTTACAGTGGTTCATGTTATAAGGTAGTCCCAGGTTATCAATGCTAAGATGCCAGCTCTTGGGACTCTGATTCCCTGTACCAGGTCTCCTCTCCTGGTTACACGCCAGTTGCCCAGAATGCCTGTGAAGTTTGGGGTGACAAAGCATAATGACTTTATAAAATGTCATCATGACCTTGGTGTTCAAGTGGCCCTCAATACACTCCAGACGACCAGGGGTTGTTCATCTATGACTAAGCTGTACAATTT
The DNA here is from genome assembly GCF_024610735.1 of Ursus americanus. Taxonomy (NCBI): domain Eukaryota; kingdom Metazoa; phylum Chordata; class Mammalia; order Carnivora; family Ursidae; genus Ursus; species Ursus americanus. The sequence continues at coordinate 35,366,515 of NC_142140.1, read as the reverse complement.
TGCCATGCCTCAATTTTCCCATCAATTAATAGGGAAAACAATACTATAGATGCCCAGGTACTTTTTCTTCATATACACGGTAGTTGATCTCTTGTCAAAGTTTATCATTATGCATTTACCTTTTAGGGCTTTTTGAGTAAAGCCTGTCTCCCTCGCTAGGTATCCATTCTATGAGGTAGGTGTCATTTGTTGGCTACTGGGTCTCCAGCATACATCCCATCACACAGATGCTTGACTGGATGAATAAGTGAGTGCGTGAAGGGCTATTACCGTATAGATACCATATAGGTAACGGACCGGTGCTTTACTGATGAGGGCTAGTAGGCTTCCCTCCTTCCCTCATTCATTCATTCATTCATTCATTCATTCATTCATTCATTCATTCATTCATTCATAAAGAAGGCTCCTGGGGTCTGACAGGAGAAATAATTTTCTCCCAGCCCCCATTTGAGCAGCAAAGCCATCCCGACCACTTGCCCCGGGGTCAGGCCACGCTTGGCTCGGTTTGGAACTGCTAGCACGCTTCCAATGACGGGAGGTGTGCACAGAAGCGGAGAATTCATTATAACCGGTTAGTCATCCGTGGAGATTGTAGACGCTGCCCGTGGGCGGGACGCACCTGGCGTTTCCCAGGTGGGGCCTGTTTCGGGCGCCGAGCCCGGGGTGAGAGCGAGACCAGCGCACGGGAGTCCGGGGTCTCCCGTCCTCGCGCCGCCAAGTCAGACCAAGCCCAGCATCTGCTGGCGTAATTCTTTTCAGGGGCCACTGGGCAGGAGGGCCGGCTTGGGTCCTCGCCCGGCACCCCCGGGCGGCAGCCGCAGCCCACCCTCCCTTGCTCGCCCGCCGCCCGAGGTCGCCAAGGCTGGAGGCGGCCGGCGCGCAGGAGCGCACGCCGGGGTTGCGGAGGCACGCAAACCAGGCGGGCCCGGGCGGTGGACGCACGAGAGACCCCGCGGCGTCGGGAGCGCGCGGCTCGCCAGGGGCCACTCGAGGTGTGCTCGGTGGGTCGAGGATGACTCAGCCTCCCTCGGGTCGGTCTTCCTTGCCGGTCGGCGCGAGGGCCCCACAAAGTTCCCAGTCACACCCCAGACGTCGCGCGCGGGCCGGGGGCTCCTACAGCCAGGTGCTGGTGGGGGCGGCCAGAAAGGCCGGGGGGGCAAGGCGGGTCCTCTGGGTGCCCAGGGCTTCCCCGACTTCCTTTAGTCTCGCCGGTTCTTAAGCGCGCGCGGCCCGAAAGCGTCGCCGGCCCAGGGGGTGGGGGTCGGCGTGGGGAGCGGGTGGCCTCCGGGCCTCAGAGGAATCTCGCCTTCCCAAAATCTAGGGGGTCCGCCGGGCAGGAGGGACTGGGCGCCGCAGTGGCTTCCCTTCCCGGCCCTGACAGCCCGGCCGCAGCCGCAGTCGCGCGGACCCCGGGCTGCAGCGCGCGCGAACGCCAGCAGCTCGGAAGCTCCGGCCGGGCTCCGGGCGCTTCAGGGGCGGCCCCGCGGCGGCCGGAGCCCGAGCCCCGCGCTCGCGCGCCAGCGCCGCCCTCCGCACCCTCCCCTTGTGAGGCGCCGCGGCCCGAGGAGAAGCCGCGGGCGGCCACGCAGCAGTGCCCTCGCTGGGACCCGCGGAGCCCCCGGTCCCGTCCCCGCCCTACTCCGCCGCGGGCGACCCCGGCCGCCGCCGCGAGCCCCGGCTCCTTCCTCAGACTTTTGCCTCTCCGCCTGCCCCTTCCCTCCGGAGAATCCTCTAAGGCTCTGCAGCACCCGACCCCGCCGCCCCAGACCCGGCCGCCGGCGTGCGTCCCCGCTCCTCCCCCTCTTCCCCCCAGCAGCCCGGGCCGCCGGGGTCGGGGGACCGCGCGGGGCAGCCCGAGAGTCGCGCCCGCGGCGGCGGACTGCGGAGTTGTAAAGAACTCGCCGGCCGCAGTGGCCGGGCGGGGCAGGGCGCGCTCCGCCGCCGCCAAGGACACTGGAGTTTGCGAGTCCCCGCCCGCGCGGCGCCTCCCGCCCTCCCGCCGGGGCCCGCCGGACTCCCCGGGGCCGCCGAGGCGGGGCTGGGCGGCCGCCGCGCGAGAGGCGCGGCTCCCTCCCCTCCTCCCCCGCCTGCCTCCCTCTCCCCTCCTTCCCTTCCCTCCCTCCTCCTCCCAGCCCTCCCCCACCCCCCGCTCCTTTTTCTGCTCCCCAAGTGAGCCCGGCGCGCGAGAGGCAGGCGGGGCGGCGCGGAGCAGGCAGCCCAGCGCGCTCGCCCACCGCCCGCTCGGCGCAGCTCCCCGCGGCCGCTCCCGTAGCCGCCGCCGCCGGCGCGTCGGAAGGAGCCCAGCATGGCCGGGCCGGGCTTGCAGCGGCGCGCGTCCCGGGGGGCCTCGGCGCTCCTAGCCGCCGCGCTTCTCTACGCAGCGCTGGGGGCCGTGGTGCGCTCGGAGCAGCAGATCCCGCTCTCCGTGTAAGTGCCGGCTCCTGCGCCGCCCGGGGAGGGGACCCGGCCGCCCGCGACCCGCCTTGCCCAAGTTTGGGCGCCTGCAGGTGCGGCCCGGCAGGACCTGCCGCGGGCGTCGGCCTCGCCTCTTGCACCTGCCTTCCAGGACGGGCGTGGGGCGGCGAGGCTGGGGTGGGATGCTCTTGCCCCCTCGCTCGGGTCGGCGAGGGAGACGTGGAGAGGTTCACCTCAAGTGACAGCTCCAACTTTGAAGCCTGTTTACCGAATCCAACTTCCGCGGGCCCGTTTATTTACTCCCTCTTTGCTGTCTTGCCATCTCACTTCTTTTTGGGGAGGGGGGATGGGTGGGCTTCTTCCGACTAGTATTTGCCAGGTGATGCCCAGTTTGGGTGGTTAAGTTCTCAGACAATTATTCACATAAAACCCGGTGATCTTTTTAGAGAGCTTGGGAGACTTAGCGCATTTTGAACTATGTGACCCCCCTGGGGTCCCCTCCCGCGTTGCGCTCTGCAGTTTGGTGCTGGCAGTTTCTACCCAGGCGCTTTTTCTACCCCCCCCCCATGTTATATCGCCCAGCTCGTTCCGCCACAGCCCCGTGTGTGCGTGCGTGTTGACTGTGACACGGGTGTTACATTTGTTCCTGTGCCCTTTCCCCTGCAGGGTGAAGCTCTGGGCCTCCGCTTTTGGTGGGGAGATAAAATCCATTGCTGCTAAATACTCCGGCTCCCAGCTTCTGCAAAAGGTAAGGTTTCTGTGGTGGCAGGAAGCGATGATTTTTCCAGCACAGAAAATGGAGGCAGATTTAGTTTTCCAAACAAACGTGAACCCCGAGCAGCATCAGTTATCAGAGGTGTCTCTGATCCCTTCGTTTCTTGGCAGTGGACTGTGCAATGATTTCTCCCTACCAACTGGTTATTTTTAGATGACACTTGATTCTAAACACAAAGAAAAGCAGGATCCTCCCTGGCACTGTCCTGGCTGGGCTCGGAAACTGAGTGTGTTTGCACGGCTCTCCTTCAGTGTCGGTATTGCTGTTGCTGTGTGAGAGAAGATGCTTCTCTGGCCAAAAAATGCGAACTTCATCCAAGGGGCAGCCTCAGTGCCTGTTTTAGGATGTCTGTCACCTTGCCTGCATTGGAGACTGGGGTTCAGCGTATCCGAGAAAGACGTTGCACTATTGTTTGTCATCCCTGCGGTTGTACAATCCCATTATTCCCCAATCAGCTAGACCCAGGGCTGGGATGCATTACATCATTACAGATAAGGAGAATGAATGTGGTTATCTTTCCACTCAGCTGCACTGCTGGGTAATAACCTATGAGAGTAGTCCGCAAACTTCAGAAATTGGTCTGCGTCCATATAATTCTGGAGAGTAATGAGAATGGAGAATTGATTATTAGGCTTTTATCAAAAGCTGCATCAATTTTAATTCAAACAGGCAGCATTATGCTTAAAATTACCTTGTGAGATGTATGGTCCTTTGCCCTCCCCTCCAAGAAAAAAAAAAAAGAAAAAATAGGGTGGGGAGGAGAGATTACAGGGGTTCAAAGGATTTCAAGTTAACAAATCAACAGGATCAATCCAAGTATTCTCTCAAAGATAGAAAATAAAATTGGCCTTTAGGGGATAATTCTCTGAAAATGGGTACAAACAGATTAAATTGTCAAGTTAACTTTTCAGCATTTTTAAATGTGCTTTTTGGGCCAATGTAACATATGTGTTATGCGTGCTGCCTGGTAACCAAGTACGTATTTTATTTATGGCATTCCACTTCAGAGAGTAGCGTTTTTGGGGACATTATATGAAACAGTTTGTCACATGAGATCCAAATATCGTAATAAGGCATCAGCCCACAATGGAATGAGGGAAGTTATTCTTAAAAATTGCCAATAGCCATATTCTTTGAAACTGTGGGAAGACTGTTTGCTCAACTCTGTTATTTGGGGAAGAAGTTCCCTGACTGATGGCAGTTGATAAAAACTTGAGGCTGCAATGTGCCTTTATGGAAAATGATAATTTACATACCTGCGACCCACCTGTCAGTTTATGGGAATTGCCTCTCCCGCTAGTGTTCTTTGAATCTGGACCAGTCTGTATCCTGCTTTGGCATTTTGCCGTGAAGAGTTTGGGACTGTTGCTGCTGCCTGTATTGCATAGCGTGTGTATTTTCCTTACGCTTTTAAAGAAGAGCACATTTTGTGTAACTTTAAAGAAATATTTTTCATCTGCATGTTGTAGTTTAGTTGTAGCAACTCTGAAAGTATCCCTTCAGAGCCCGTGGATGTTTTTTGGTTGTGCTTACATATCTTTTATCTCACATTTTGCAGGAGCGCAGAAGATAGGCTTTTTCCTTCTGTCTGAAGTTAGCACACACGCTCGCACACACATACACACACGGCACAAAACCCCACCAGCCATATGATTGGCTACTCTATGATGGCAAATTGGAAACAGCTAACATGCCTCTCTTACCTTCTCATCAGCATCCTTTCTGATATTGAATTCACAAGCCTAGCTTTGCTTTTGTCATGTTTGCAGCTTGACAATTGTGTAATTATTTCCAGCTGTTTATGGCTTTGTTGTCATTCCTTGCTGTTGCCTGGCATTTTGTAATCTGATGCAAGGGGAAGGTGGGGTGTTGTTTGGCGTTAGGTTCCGGGGTGGATACCTGTTCTTCTTGCATTTTGAAGGCAGGCATCTGCCATCGAGTCCTGAGGTACCTATGGCTTTGGCTTGATAGGCAAGGACTTCCCTGAATGATGGGCCAGGCATGTCAGGCAACTTGGGGAATACTTTTGCAGGTACCTTTTGGCCATCTTGGTCCACTGCCTCCAAATATAATGGCATTTTTTAAAACAAAGAACATCGGTTTAGACAGTTCAGGGTACAAGGAGCTTTAAGAAAAGATCTAAGGTGCTCAGAGTGGGAGGCATTTGGAAAAGCAAGGAGACAGTTGCCTTTCTCTTGCTTATTTTCAAGTTTCTGGCCATTTGCACGAAGAAATACTCCCCTAAGTCAAAACTCTGTGCATCCTTCCGTCACATCACCGCGTCCTTTACAATTCAGATACTCTGAAAACGAGTTTAAAAAAAAACTTGGCTGAAAAATGAAGTTAACACTGTGTTAAGGGGACTCAAAGGTGACAATACCATGTTGCATAACAGACTGTAATTACACTTTTAAGGCATGGACATTTAAATTTGATTTTCAGTGAAGTAGGCAAACTGCATACCACTGTATAATTTTACATACTCGATGTGGTTTCTCTAGTTGACACTTCATGTTGTGAATTAATGTAGTATGTTCATTTTTAGAAAGGGGGTTTAGTCATTTCTGCACTAAGGCAAAACTTTACAAAACAGCTATTGAGAATATAAGTTAAATAACAATTGGCCATTTATTTTAAGGTGTTTGGAGACTGGGAAAACTGCCATTTTGGTAAGGTTTTTTATTAGATAATATAATTTGAGCTAGTAGAATTATCGCTGACTTCATCAACATAAATACAAGTGTTTAACAATGTACCTCATTGTCATGGCTTCAAAAAGGAGAGTATTTCCCCAATTGTTTCTGTGTTTGATACCACGGCTTTCACTACTTAAGCTTATGATACTATGTTAGGGATATTCTCTGCCAGACTTTCCCTATTTTTTTTTTTTTCTTTTTGTCTTTGCTGAGCACAGGAATAGCAACCTATTAGTTTCTTTAAGAGAGTATATTTTTGAGTTTGTAGAATGCTGTCATCGTGTTGTAGCAAAGTGGTATGCTTTCAGGATGGTGCGGAAGAACCTGAGACTTGTATGTTGGACTCAGAGTGAATCTTGAGAGGTTGTTACAGTTGTTACAGAACAACAGCCCCCGAAAGGGAAGTGCTGGCGAGCGGCTCTGTGTCTGTGTCTCGTCTCCCTTAGCTGGCGGATCCGGCAGAGGTTTCAATTGGCTTCAACTTTTAATTAACTTTCGTATTTGACATAGTCATGCCAGTATTCAGCTGCCTCTATCTTGCTTCATTTTCCCCAGAGAAGGCACATTGTTTGGGTTCTTTTGGGGAGGCACAGTTTTATTACCTCTCTCTTTTGGGATTCAGTGCCCAGCATTCCAGTAGGTCCGGTAACCTAGGCTGTTAAACTCATGGGCTCCACGCCCCGCACACCCACAATACAAGGTATTAAAGTGGCGTGATTCTCATTTCCATCCTCCTTAGGAAGCATTTGGAAGAAGCTGGGGTTTTCATTCTATTCGGTACCGCATTCCGAGACTGCTGTGTTTATGGGGATGAAGGGTTCCAATTACGTTTTCCAGAATCGGGATGATAAATGTATAGCGGAAATACAGGTACTGTGGGTCTCTGTCATTAATGCGAGGAAAACAATGGACACTTACCTTGGGTGCCTCGTGCAGCACTTACCAAACAGGCACTTCTTGGAAGGCACGACCAGGTTTTTGCATTATCAACTATTTATTGAGAGGGCGACTTTAATACATAAACGTGATGCCTCTTTCCACGAGACAGAGTCAGCAAAGTAAAAGGTTGGTTCTTTAACCCATTTTGATAATTATGACTTTTCATCAATGTGGAAATCGATGGACTTTTAAATAATTAAATAGGAGTATTCACTTATCAGGCATTGGGTCGCAGTGCCGTGCTGCCCGTAGGAAGCCTGCCGCTCTACAGAATGCTTTTCTAGGGGAGGCGCTACTTTGCTGAACATTTTTGTTGAGTAAACACGGTTATTTGTCATTCTGCAAGATTAATGCATTCAACCTACACCACCAATGGCCAATGCTTTAATTCACCGCACCACTTCAATTACTGGACTTTTCTCTGGCAGATTATTTTAAAAATCCTGAAATCTCAGAAATGACAGTTTCCAGTGTTTCAGGACAGTTTATTGGTCTCATTATCGCAATCACCAGCGCATTAGCAGGACAGGGCGAACCAGTTGGAATTCAGTGATGCGTCTTACCCACACATGTATCCATCTCACTGCATTTATCAACTCACACATGGTCCCTTGCCGACCAGATAAAGTTCTTTTCGTATGGCTTTGCTAAATTTTTGTCTGAGCTCCTTTTGTTCATTTCTTTTTCTTTCTCTCAAAATTTCTTGGCTGCTACCTACATTTCTGCTTTGCTTTTTCTCTCATTAGGAGCTGCTGCAGCCTCTGTTGCTAGATTTACAGATGCTAGTCAAAATTAAGGGAAATGAAAATATAGACGTTGTTTTCTTGTCGGAGGCAAACTCAGGTTTTTATTTCAATGTGGTTATAATTTTGATTAATTACTATGGTGATCTCATGCTAGCTTTTTATTTCATTTTGTGTTTTATCTTACTCTAATACCAGTGTGCTTTTAGGCAAACACACGAGTACCAAATCACCTAATAATTATGAAATCTGTCAGGCATGTGCAAGCACAATTAACGTTTCCATTTCGCGATGAAGATCTAGCCGGTACGAGGATGAACAAAAGTGAAAGAAACGTGGCATCATTATCCCAAGCACCTGTGGCCCCACCGGGTGTTCAATTGTCCTGCAGCCCGAAGCGCATATTCACGGAGTGCAAGTTTGAGATTTGAGCCCCTTTTCGGTCTTTGATGGATCCTCGGTTGGTGGTGGTGCTCACACTTACGTCGATCAATATATGACTCGGTGTGCTGGCCTTCCTTAAAGAAGTGGATGTTCTCACTAGGATCTTTTGTGTCCAGTCTGTCATTCATCCAGATTTACCATCATAGATGCCCACAAATGGGCTTTTTCTTTATCCAGTTTCACGTCTGCCAGGGGTCCCCCATCTTCTGCAGTCCAGTGCTTATTGAAAATGCCTCCTTCGCCGAGACCCAGAGCATCTTCTAGACAGAGACTTTGAGCAGATTCCGTGTTCCCTGGGACACTGTGATCTGACTGGGAGGTTTGCTATGGCTGAGACTGAGACAAAATGAAATAGATGTTGTAAATGCCAGCCTATGAATTAGCATATGAGAGCCTTTTAATGCAGTTTTTATACAAGAGACATAATGGCCTATGTTTTATGTCAGGTGACTACAGTTGTGCTGTTGTGTATCATTCAGAAAGAGAAAAAGTTCCTCATGTCAGGCTTCTGGAAACATTGACAGAATCTTTATCAGCCCTCTTTGGTCCATTAAACAAAAGTTAGCTTCTCCTTCAAGGGAAGGAAATGCTATAGAGGAAGAGGAGGGCTGCCTGATTCCCTTTGATTTTCCTGAGTATTTAGTGACCAGCAGATGGAGGTGGTTGTTCCTGAAATGTCAAGCCAGGCTCAAAGACCCCTCTGTGACATAGTCCTCTGCCTGGACCACAACTCACACTTGACAGATGAGGCATCTGCATAGCTCGTGTGTTTTTAGGGGATTTCTCTGTGTGTAGCCAGCACGTCTGCTTTTCAGAAGAAAGTTATTTTACTGATACAACTTTGAAAAGAGTCCAGTGTGTTTTCAATAAATGGTAAACATTTTAATTTCCATTTGCTTTGAACAACACTCATTGGGTGTTCATTCCAAGGCTGTTTAAATAAGGCATTAAATTTATAAGGTGTATTAAATTCGTATGTTGCATAGCTTCCTGGTGACCTCAAATCAAGATTATGAAAATAACTCAGAAGCCAAACTATTAATGGGCATTTCAAGGCCATATTGGGAAGGAGAGCATTCTCTCTTGACAAGAAATAGATGGCTATTTCTTCACTTTGTGCACTTCAGAGTGTTTATCTTGGCACCTGATATTGGCAAACAGTACCCTCCCAAGGTTAAAAGAGCTGTTATCCATGTAAATGATCTGGATAGGCAAGCTGGGCAGGGCCGTAAATGGCTATGGGTTCACAGAGCAGACCTGGTTATCCATTTTAGGTGAAGCAACTGCCAGTTGATATTCGGGGCTCACTTATGTTGTTACCATTATACTTATTAACTTCGTGCTGCGTGCGTACGCCCATAAAAGCAGATGCTGCTCGTCACAGAATGTGCCAGATGCTGCCTGCTGATGGAGAGGACCGTTCTTGTCCTCTTGGGCTGCTAGAGAACATGGCTGGAGGGACCCAACCAGGTCCGCTGGGACAGGACCAGTCCATCTGGCACCTGAGATCGTGTAGGCAGGGAAGCTGCAGATCTACTGAGACCAGGGCCAGTTACACAATTTTGCAGGGGCCAATGAGTGAGGAAAATGTGGGACTCTTTGTTCAAAAACCACGAAGAATTTAAAGATGATGACAGCAAAGCATTAAAGCACAGGGCCTGTTGGGTCCCGGGTGAAGTCCCCTACGGGACAGGCCGTCTTCATTTCGGCTTTCTCTTTCCCCTGCTGGGTGGCTCGTCCTCTCAGTCTAATTGAACGTTCAGGCCACAGTCAGTCTAGGAGGCATCCTTTGCCCGTCTTTGTTCATCATCAGAATAGGGGGAGAGCTTGGAGCATTTTCAGAGCCGCACATCTTTGGAGATGCAGTGTTGTTAAAGGAGAGGTCACTGGCCTAGGAGCCCTGACATCTGTCTTTTTATCTTTTCTGTAGACATTTCCTGAGTGGATTTGGGCAAATTGCTTAATCTCATAGTAAAAACAGGTAGCGTTCACTCAGTCACTCTGCGTTCCTGCAACCCAGGTACTGTGATAAGGATTTTATATATGCCATCTCATTAAATTCTCCCAACAACCCAATGAGTCAGGGACTACCATTCACCCCCATTTTACAGAGTTGGAAGTTGAGGCTCCCAGAAGTTTAGCAGCCTTTCCAAGGTGACTGAGTCTGTTTCCCTGGCCATGTGCAGCAATGTCCCTTCCTCTCTATGTGACCTTTTTTGGCCTCAGCTCCCGTCTGAGAAAAATGTGGTTAATACGTGTGTTTCTCTAGCTCACGGGTGTTTGGGAGGATTAAATGAGGTATCAGCTGAGAGGTTACTTCAGAAGCTGAAAGCCTGGGCTAACAGCAGAGAAGACTGTGTGGAGTCAGAGGGACTTGGATCGGAGTCCCAGACCTGCCATTTCCTAGCTGGGTTGTCTTGTTGTTTGACATTTCTGAACTTCGCATGTGAAAGGAGACCAACACCTTCTACATTATAGGCTGTGATGAGGATTAAATGAAAAAAAGTACAAAAAGCACTTAGCATGGTGCCTGGCACCTGGAAGCCTCCCGCCAGGGAGTTGCTGAGGTCATTACTGGTTGCATGATACAAATAGAAGGTGTTTCGGTAACCTGCACCAAGCATCTGTGGGCACCGGCTGCACAGAGCTGTGTGACTGAGCAAATGGCCACGTGCACGGATGGGTGAGTGAGTGCTGGGTGCTGGCGTGTTGGTAGGTGATCCCACCAGGCACCTGACGGGAGGGAGCATGTGGACCCAAGCGGGAGGAGGCTGTGTGGACATAGCCTTTGCCCATTCATTCTTCTCCTTGAGGTCAGCTCTCTTGTCCCTTGTCCTGACCTTGAGGGTCAGGAGAAGAACCCCTCCCACGAGGAATCAGGCTTGAAGAACTGCATCAGGGGCTCCCCGTTACCTCCTCCCTGGCTCTGCCCTGCTGTGGGGGTGGTAGGTCAGGCTGCGGAGTGGCTGCGTGTGCCCCAGTGTTGCGAGTGTGGCTGGAGCCATAGGAGAGTACAGGCACCCAGAGATTCCCCTGATGAGGGGGTGCATCCAGGAGCCAGCCACGGGCCCTCATTCATCCAGATGCCCTTTTGGACAGCATTCCAGGCATTTCCTCCCATGAAAATCCCATCTGCTGGACTTCTCCCAGTGACTTTTGGGGTGGGGGTAGGGGAGTGGCCCTGGAGACCAGCAGGAGACGGGGCACCTCGCTGGGCAGGGAGGTCTTTCCTCCAGTCAGGACAGGGAGGTGCAGTGATGCATGGGGACTGCCATCTGCCCCCAAGTCTCAGGAGACCCTGAAGGGCATCCTGTGTCCCTTGGCCCTTCCCACTGGCGCTGCCTGCCTCTGCTCCAGAGCTAGCTTGGCACCTTCTGTTGTCGTGTTGGCGGGGGAGCATCTGCAGTCCTCTGCCGATCTCCTTGACGATGTCGAAGGAGTGACACGGGCCACCCCTGTTGGTGGTAAACATAGACACCGATACTTTGAAGTTATGCTGGGGGCTGCTATTGTAGCTGCATGACTTAAGAGCATTGTTTATGCGTGAAGCCGTTATAATCAGCAGTGGAAGTCAGTAAGAAGTGAGGAATGAAAGTAAACTTGCAAGTCTGTGGTAGCTCCACTCGGGCCAGGTAGTTCCGAAAAGTGCCCAAGATCCGTTTGTGCCCCGGAATGTTACAGAACGTCAGAGTCTGTACTGGCAGCTTCTTGAAATCCACCAAGGTCATAACCAGCTTAGGTAAACAGATGGCTGGTGGGGCTGGATAGGAAGGAAATGGACTTTTTTCTTTCGAGTGTTTAGTATGAGCCAAGCATTCTTTGTAGGGAGGTGGATCACGTAGGACGTCCGACGTGGTCCTTGGTCCCCTTTGGGGGTCGCCTCCATTACCTGCCTCTCACACGTGGGTCTCGCAGCTTAGGGAGGTGGAGCAGCTGGCCTCGTAGTGGCGCTGGGACTCACGCTGGTTTGTTTCAACTCCCCAAGCTTGGGATTTTCCTTTATAGCACAGGCCACCTGTGTGGGCTGATCCCACCTGAGCACAGGCTTCAGTGGGGTCTGCAGGACCGCAGCAGGATGATGAGAAGGGCTGGGGAGGTTGGGATGCCAGAGCCCTCACCACTTTCTTTCCCCCAGACATGCGTCCTCAGGTGGGATATCAGGATGTGCGCTCTTTCGGTAACGAGGCTAAGAAGGACTCTCTAACCTCCAGCGTGGGCTTGTGCCTGCCGGAGACATAAAATGGTTCCTAGGGGAGAGTGGGCAGGGTTGGCTGGTCTGGCCCTGGCTGGCAGGGGAGAGGGGCCAGTGTTGGGCACCTTAACCCCTCTTCTTAGCCTGGAGGGAGGAGCTGCCAAGGAAGAGAACAGTCTTGTGGGATCCCCAAGCAGGATGCTGTCTCAGTTAAGACAAGAGGATTCAGCCGTTCTGCAACAATTGGGGAGCATTTCCCTTCGTGTTTTCCCTGAAAAGTCAAACCTGCTCTTCGTCTGTTTGCTCAGGTCTCTAAATATGGCAAGTGTGGTGTCATACGCTTAATGACTTGACATCTTTTCCTGAGACTTTGGTGTTTTGCATTAAAACGGAATGAAAGGTGTAATTGGCCTGTGGAATTCCTTGGAGTCTAGACCTTCCCATGATGTAAACTTGACCCTGCATTTCCTTCTTGACAGCTGCTAACTCTTGGCTCCCAGGAGGGAACGAAGCGTCTGGTTTTAGAAAAATCTAGATTTCTATTACAGTGAGCATGCACAGCTAACGAGAGATTTTTAAAAAGAGCATGGGCCTTGGAGTTGAATTCTGCTCTGCCAGTCGCTAGTTTTACCTCCCTGGGCCTTGGTTTGCTCCTCGGCAAAATAGAACTGCTAATAAAAGCACCCATGTTACGGGGCGTTGGGGAGGATTAAGTGATAGAACCCATATGAAGTAGTTTAGAACAATATGTGGCACATGGGAAGCCTTACTTCTCTGGCTACCCTCCCATTTACAGTGTCCCACTTCATTTCAGATGAAGAGCAGAAGAGACTTCTGGAATTTTAGTCACTTGGACCCCACGACGGGCTCATAAAATTAAGACAGTGTATGGCACATGCATTTAATGTGACAAAGGCACGATTGCAAACAAAAGCATTTATGACGTCCCCAAGGAGGTGGATTTCTTTTGCTTTCTTTCCCGAATTCTTCTCATCTGGTCCCTTATACGGTAAAGGTGGGCAGTTTGGGGATTCAAGTTTGTTCTTGCTATAACGTTGTACTGTAATTTGTAAAGCAAGGGGAGAGTCAGAAACACCGGGCAGGGCTTTGGCTCTTTGTACCTGCACCATCCGTAATGCCTTTTCTATTGTGCTTTGTTGAGGCAGAGGCGGAAAAATATTGTAAAAAGAACAATAGGTGTGGGAGGCAGTAAATCCATTGGAAGTAGGTAATCTTTGGCCACGAGTCATAACAGACAGCTTTACTCTTAGCTTCCTACCACGTTCCATTATCCACGAGATTTCTGTTAACACACCATGATCACGTCATGTACCAGCAGCTCAATGGGCACAGGTTTTTGCCCACTGACAGTCTTTGGCTGCTTGGATGCCAGTGCTGAGGTTTGAGTGTGCCCCTGTCACAATGGTGTGCGTTTGCACACTAGCACAGAGGACGCTGTTTAATGGAATTGGTGTCTGACAACCAGTAAAAGGTGTGTGTGTGTGTGTGTGTGTGTGTGTGTGTGTGTGTGTGTGTGTTTTAATATGCATGGGATGTTTCCTTTTGTAAATAAAAACTGAGGTCTACTTTAAAATCCCAAGGTCTGTGGCCAAGTCTGAGTGTTTCAGAGCATCAGGAGTCATCTGGTCACCCTGAAAGAAGATGTAATCCTCTCAGGAAAGGGCTCACAGCTCACTAATCTTTTGAAAAAAGCCAACGATATACATTTCCCAGGAGGGGAATTTCAGAATTATGGAGCCACAGCTGGATTTTCTACTTATATAGCAGGATTTTCAGGTTTTTTTTTTTTTTTTTTTTTACATGAAACAAATGCCCTATGAATGTTAGGAAAAATATATAGACTTAGAAATCAGAGGATTGATTTTTAAAAATTTACTTTTAAGGGAGGCGGTTGGTCTTGGGAAGGCAGAAATGTGTAGGCGAAGGTTGGGATCTGAGTCAGGCTAATCCAGATTTGAATCCAGTGCTACCCTGACAAGTCAGTCGTGGAACCTCAGGGTTTCCGTCTCCCAAATGGACACGCTGAGAAGTCCAAACGAGAAGATGGACACAGGATGCTTGGCAATAAGTGGCTCACAGGAAGCTTTTAGAAAAGGTGGGCTCCTGTCGTCATCCCCAGGAGCTGCTCCCACATCCTGGGTGCGTTGGCTGCTGGAGAGAGCCGTTCGTCTGCTGGGGGGAGAGCTAGCATCAGGCCACCTGGAGGCCTTCTTTGGAGACCTCCATGAGAGCTGCCCACCACTGAGCTGCACAAAGGCGTCTTAGACAGGAATTGCAACGATGCCCGTGCTCCGTGTGTTGTGCCGTGTGTTTCATGTGTATTCTTTAATTCCTCACAACCGCTCCTGAGGTCGGTTCTGTCATCCCCTCCATTTTAGACAGAAACCAAAACAGAGAATGCAGCTTTGCCCCAGGTTACCCAGCTCCAAGTGGCTAATGCAGGCTTGGAGCCTGGGTCCTGTGAGTCCTGTTCAGGTGCCTGGGCTGGGGCACCTGGGTATTTCCCTGACCAGCGCGCTGTGGTCTGAGCCTGTTATTGGCTCATCAGGACTCTTGGTGGACACCTCTTCCTCATCCTTAATCCTTTCCCCTTTGGAATTCTTAGTCTTATTTGGATGCATTGTCATTTGCTTTCATAATGCAGCATTAAAACGGGGGCAACAAAGAGGGGAGGGCCCGGTAAACCTTCTAGCTTTCTACAGTTTTCTCTTTTATTATAATAACAGAATGCTGCTTGTCTTTTGATTCCTCTGAGGATCAGCCAGCCCTCTCCGCATCAGCTCTGACTCCTAAGAAGCCTTTCTGAGAATCTCATTGAATTTGGTTCACTTTCCCTTTTTGTATTCCCCATTATGGTAATGGAGGATCGTGGGGAGGACCCTGGTGCTCCAAGATGGATCTGGCTGGAGACCCAGTGTGTCCTTTAGCTTCATTCACTTCTGGGCCTCAGGTTCCTTACCTGTAAAATGGGGTCATGGGGAGGATTAGCTGTGTCAGCCTATGACAGTCTTCATGCCCAGTAAATTTCAGCTCCTTGGTTTTTGATATGCTCATTCTTTGTCTCTCTTCCCTGGGTGTTTGTTGGTGCTTATTTATTATTTTTTCAGGGAAGAAACACAGTTCTGTTTTTCTGCTTGATTGACAGCTAGCTTGAAGGGCACAGCCCTTGGACCCACTAGGTCAGTTTTATTTTGAGTGGAATGAGTCTGGCAGATCTGTTCATGCCCCTGGCAGTCATGGGGATACGTGATATCCTGAGGACCCATTATCTCTTTCTGTGTGTGGGGGGTGGTGTCCAGAAGGAGGCAGGTGACTAGACCTTAAATTCCTCAAGGGCAGCCTTGCTCTTTCTGACGGGAGAGCATCCTCCTTTGGCACGTAGCACAGAGCTATCTTTGGGTGGGGTTCAGGGGTTCTTTTTGGGATGTACAGATTAAACAAAGGAAGAACCTTGCCGAGTTTTTTTTTTCTGGTGCTCACGTGCTGGTGATCAGAATAAAAACGGTATCGAGTGCAGGCCAAGGACTAGGTCCTTCACATCCCTTTCCCCAATTACTCTCTAGTACTCGGTTTTATGAATCCCCAGCATCAGGCATGAATGCCTCCTGGCTGCAGCAATCCAGCTCCGAAGCCCTGCGGGCGGGTCCCTCGCCCACAACCCTCTTGGTGCCAGCAGGGACTGCCAGACATCCAAGCCAGCTGGTCCTCACTTCTTCCAGCCTGCGACCCCCTCCTTGCCCCTGGGGAGCGTCCCGGCAGCATCCCGAACACATGGCTGAGTCCCCCGCAGAAGCCTCCCAGCCGGGCTGATGAGGGGTCCCGGCACCTCCGCGGTGCCGAGCCCGGCAGCTGCAGCGGGAGCACTGCAGTGTCGGGCGGGAGCACCGCAGTGCCGCGCGGGTGCACGAGGAGCACCAAGCGAGACTGATGGGGCCTCCGCCGCAGCCGCCACCATCAACCTGGGGGAGGCAACTAGGCAAAGGCAATTAGGGGGCTGCTGCAGCTAATTCCATGAAGTGCTCGGATGCCACATTCCCAGTGACATCAGGGAGAAATGAGAATTTTAATTTCTATCCCTTTCACCTTCTCCGAGGCCCTGCCGGCGTCATGATGCTACACGGCGTTTGCTGGGCTTGATTTCACCTTCTCTGTGCAGCTTGCTTTATTTTGTATTTGTATGTTTATTCTTTACATCCCCGGGATGGGTTTCTCCGTGTGCATCGAGGGCAGTCGGGCGCTGTCGTCCACCGCATGGAACTGCAGCATCCACGGGGCGGTGTCACCTGCTCCTGGACAGTGTCCTGGCTGCAGCCCTCCTGGCTGGTTCCCCCACCTCCATGGAGGAGGAAACCTTGCGGGAGGCCATACAGCCAGTCGGGGTGATTTGCATTCGCTTTTGTGTCCTGCAGGTGCAGTTGTCTGCTTTCTTCCCCAGGCCTGGCCTGCAGAGATGCGGAAAGCTCACACCAAGCCCAGCTCCTCTGAGATGAGGGGAACAGCTGGTTGGGAAGTGGGAATTAAATTATGTGGATTTAATGGGGGGGCAGTTTTGCCAGAAGATGTTTAGCTCCAGCCCCTCTATCCCTAGTATCAGGCCCACCAGTATTGCATTTTGAGGCTTACGGAGGAGTCCGCGTCCAGCTCCTGCTGGGATGTCACTCTGCCGAGGCTGTGAGGCTTCCTTGGGTGGTCTTTGCTCTGGGGAGCACCCCTGGAATTTGCTTTGTGGGCTCACAGTGACCATAATCTGATGCCCACCTCCTACGTTCCTGCTGAGTCTGACTACACAGGGAGGGAGAGGACGCCGAGCTGTGGCAGATCTTGGGAACCCAGTCCCTCTAGCTGTGGGTGCTCAGGCCTGGTGGCATGTCCTGTGCCACAGTGAATCAGGAACAGGCCAGGCCTGGCACACTGGTGTTTTTATTGCCAGCTCATGCATTCATGAGGACATCGAGACTACAGAGGGAAGTGAGGCTCCACGTCCCACCGTGGGCTTCTTAGAGGATGGAGAGAGACAGCCACTAGCCCCAGACAGCCCCGTGCCTGTCAGAGCCCCCCTTCAGGACCCCATAGGAAGCCTGCTTTGTGCAGCCTTTCTTCCAGTCCAGACACATTGAAGCCTGAACTTCACCTGGTGAAAATGTTCCCCGCTGTGTCTGTGTTTAAAGATTTTATTTTTAAATTTATTTTAGAGGGAGCGAGAGAGCGCGCACCAGCACACGTGCACGAGCTGGGGGAGGGGCAGAGAGTCCGAGGGAGAGGGAGAATCTTAGCAGGCTCCACACCTGGCCAGGAGCCCGACGCAGGACTCGATTTCATGACCCCGAGATCATGACCTGAGCTGAAATCAAGAGTCAGACTCTTAACCCACTGCACCACCCGGGCATCCCAATGTGTCTGTTTTTAACAGCCAGGATACTTTGTCCCAATGTGTCGTGGGGAACATTCCCCTTATTAGCACTATCTATGTCGAGTGCAGGACGTAGGAGACAGAACAGTTAGTCTACAAGAGTGTTTCTTTAACATTGAGAAACCTGTCTGGAAACCCGAGGCTCAACCTTCTCCTTTCCCGCAGTAGAGGAGCACATGACCAGTTCCTTCATCTTGGGTAGAACACCATGACTTGGGAGAATCTTCAGCTGTTTTAACAGACTTACGAGAACCTTTTGCTTTTGACCAAACGTTGGAAATGTTTTCTTCCTTCCTTTCCTCACTCCCTTCCTGCCTCAGCACACACCCATTGAACACTCAGGGAGGCGTGTGGAGCTGTGTTGGGTGCCAAAATCCCCTCGCTGCTGTGGCCACTCTTTGCATCCTCACCCTGAATGCTTCAATGGCAGCACACGGCTCACACTCCCGGAGCACGTCAGGCTGTGTCACGCAGCTGTGCCTCAGCCCCCGCCAGTCCCGCCGTCCACACGACTGACCCCGTTGCCCTTGTCTGACTGCTGAGCCCTGCCTCTTGAGGGTGTCAGACTTCTGCCTGCTGAAGTATCACCTGGGGAGCTTATTAAAATGCATTCTTCCAGGGTCCTACCCCAGGAGATTCGGACTCAGTAAGCTTGGCCCACGGCCCGGGAACCTGCATTCTAACAGGTAATTCGGACGTCGGTGGCCCAGGGACCATGCTTGGAGAAACACTGTTTGTATCTCTGGGAAGGCTTCTGGATTCCCCTAAAGAGAACGAATCATTCCCTGTCTTTCCCGCTGAGAGGAAAGGTGCATGTCTTCCCACTGTGATCTGCTTAAGGATGTGAGTGTGTGAGGTCTGTGCTGTCCTGGGCCAGAGGCTGCGGCTGCTCAGTCCCCAGACCCAGCCTCCTCAGTGTGCATGGGATGGATGGAGATTTTCTCTGCAATAGAAGTGGGGGCTTTGGAACAAGGCAGGCATTTTATCTTTTAAGTCAGAAGGTACCCAGGAGCACGTCTGATTGTTGAAGCAGTTTATTTAGAAATCACTGAGCAGAGTTGAAGTGACCATTCTCCAATTTGTAAGATGGAGAGAAATTTGTTGACCTGTCACCGATGGCTTTTCTTCCTACCAAATAGGTTACTGGGACCTTTAACAGAAAATTGTTTGGTGAACATCAATATGAAAGACGCCATCTGCTTCCCATAAAAGGCTGCTCCTAATCTCCCTGGTACAAGAATTGCTCCCCCAGGGGCCTGTTGGGCACAAAACTGCATTTTTCCTAAGTCAGCGACTTTCATACTTTCTTGACCGTGACCCAAAGTAAGAAATACACGGTTCAATGCAACCCGTTGCATACAACTTCACATGTGCAATGCAAGTTTCATGCAACATTTCTTAGCTTTCTTCTCTGCAGTGCAATCTGGTCTATTCTATTCGACTGGACTCTTATTCTATTTATTCTATTTTATTCTACTCTATTCTACTCATTTCTAATCTACTCTGCTCCTTCTGTTCATTTTGGAAGGCTGGCTGTGGCCAGTACATTGATTTTACAACGTCGTAAATATGTTAAGAGAGGAACAATGCCCTCAGTGTTACCAGGGTAAATTATAGGCTAGTTCATTTTCATTCTGGGAGGTGCAGCATTGATTTGGGGATTAAAGCTGTGTTTTCCTTAATAATAATGGTAGTGGTAGATAACATTAATCAGCCAGTTGCAATGCTAAGCTCTCTGTATAAATTTCACTTCACCATCTCAACAATCCCATGAGACAGGTACTTTGAGAGCCCATTTTGTATATGAGGACACTTAGGTTCAGGGAGGTGAAGTGACTCAACCAAGTTCACATAGGTAATAAGTGGTGGCATTGGTTCTTGAACTCAGAGCTGTCTGACTGTGACCCTGTTCTTACCTGTGTTTGTATTTGCTTCTTCCTCTTGCCTGAAGCCAACCTAGTTGGTCGCAGGTGTTACAATGTGGGCAGCCCAGCTAGAGGCGATATGTGGGTGGCATGATGGGGAGCAATGGGGAGGAAATGTGAGAGGTGGGGAGGAGGGTGGAAGAGGCAGGTTTAGGAAGCAGAGGGCGAGCAGTGGTCTTCAAAACACCTGATACTTTACTTAACACTTAATGGAATTTAGAAGGAGTTTGCCCATCTATGTTATATTGGTCTCCTGCTCTTAGAGCATCCCTGCATCTGGTTTTTGTTATTTACCTGCCAGCCATTCACTTGTCTTCTCATCTCCTTCTCTGACCAAGTGTTCCTTGTCTTTCTGAGGCCAGGAATGATGCTGTCTCCTTCTTGGCACAGCCAGGACCTGGCCCGAGGAGATGCTCCATGAGTATTCGGTGAATGAGCCAGTGCATGAAGAGACCCATGCGTGGTACCTCGTCCTCATGTACAACATGAGAAAACGGAGCCCAAGATCATGAAGCTAGTGAGCTTGGTTTCCAGTTTTGTTTTTTCCCCCCCTTTTGGTTATTTGGACGTGATGTGGTTGGACCAGGCTAGAGAGGGCAAGGCCCTGCCTGGAGGTCTGAGGTCCAGGTCCTACCTCTGGCTCTGACACTGCTGAGTTTGCAGACTTGGAGCAGTTCGCTGCTTCTCCCTGGGCGTGTGCATGATAGAGCTTGAAGTTCCCTCTGTGCTGAGACTCAGCCTGCTTCCAGAGGAGGGAAGACCCCACCTCGTTTCCCAGTATGCTGCACTGTGAGTTGGGTGGTGCTCTGTCCATGTTGTGCCAGTGTCCGTATATCCTGCCGACACACGTTGCCCTGCTTCTGTCCACAGCAGGTGCCTGCGGAGAGAGGGGGGTACGGAGATGCTGCTGACTGCACCAGGGTACTTGGAGTCCAGTGGGGGCAGAGTCACACCAGTGCAGATTCTTGTAGATGATGAGGCAGACTTAGCCAAATGGCCAAGGGTGACAGAGTGGCATCGATGTCAGAGGAGGCCAAAATGACATCCCATCCTGGTAAATCCTCCTCTGCGTTTTTGCCAATGTATTTTCCCAAGCGTTCTTGTACCACAGACTCATTCTGAGAGTTGTGTCAGGGAGTGGAGTCATCTTTGGATATAAAAGGCAAAAATAAAAGGGACTAAAATATTTGACATATGATGAAGTTCTGTGATATTTTAGGCAGTGAGTAAATTGACATTTATGTAACCTGGTATATTCATTTCCCCTGATCCACCCTCCCTTGAATGTTGACTTAATAACACGCCCGAGTAAATGACGTTAATTGCTTTAAACTGCCAAATTAAAAAAAAAAAAGCCAGCGTTCATTCAACAAGTGTGCTGTGTTCTTTTCAGGCTGGAGCCAGGAGAGAAGAGCTGGGGTCTCTTGGGGGAGGGAAGGCTGAGGCGTAACTTGAGCAGCACGGGAAAGTGGACTTGCACGTTCCAGAAACACTGGGCCCGATGTAAGTGGTGGAGCTGAGGGTTCAGGTCACAGCACCTGAAGCGACCTGTGGATGGTTTATGGCCTTGGGCAGTCGCTTCATTTCAGGTTTCCCTCTTCTTTAAGAGATTCCTATCTCATTGGACTGTTGTAAAGATTTTTAAATTAGCTCACGACTGCAGAATTGAGCTCAGTGTCTGGCAGTTGCAGGAATTCGATGGAGGGCAGCAACCATTATCGTAATTCTTACCTTCTTGGAGTCATACACTCACCCCCTGGGTCAGTGGTACTTCCTCACCCAGAGGACGTTCCTCTCCAGAGCAAGACCTGTGGCTTGTTCATTGCTCTCTTTCTGGTTCCCGTGATAGTCTCTATCGGTAACCGTTTGTGGAGTACACAAAGGAGTGCAGGCAATGAATGAGCTTGATAGGCTGAGAAAACGGAGGCCCAGAGAGATCAGCCGATCATAAAAGACAGATCAGAGATTCACACCAGCTCTGTCCTGTCCTCAGCTACGACCCTCAGCCAAGAGGGGCTGTTGTCTCTTAGTTTAGTGTCACCTAAATTCGCAGAAGAAACACCGCTTGTCCCCCTCTATCTGAAGGTGAGGGGTGTGGGGGTGTGCTCACGTGTGTGTGTGCCCGTAAACTTTCCAAGATGGCATCCCAAGAAGTTAGGTCATCCTAGAGGTGGCCTCATGGCTGTGTTGAAACTAATTATTCGGTTAGTTTTCATTTTGGGGAAAAATGACAGACTGGTAACCTTTATCTCTTTAGGAAGAAAGCTTCTTAAAATCTCTTACATTTTGAAATCCATGTCCCACTAGGATGTTGGAATAGCCTAGACCCAGCGAGGCCCCATTCGAAGTGCTTTTTCTAGGACTTGGCAAGAGAAAGCTTTCCCCGCTGATCTGCCCTGGTCTACCCTGTGTGTGTGTGATCTTTCTCTTGTGTATTGCAGAAGTGATTTAAACCTCTCAGCTCACCCCCAAACCCTGCACACTCCCATTGCGATGGGCCAGGAAGCTTCATTGTGCACTCTCTTTCTTAGATCTGTTTTGTGGGCAAGGCTTCTGGGTTGAGAGAGGAAGAGAAAGAGCAGCAGAGGGGCTGAAGAGTGGAGAGAGTCACTTTCTGTTCTTTTTTGAAAAGTCCTTGAATCCAGCCCTTGAATAGTGCAGTATAAATCGGAGAGATGATGGCTGTTAATACTTTCCTTCTTGTGTAGCAGCTTTTAGTTCAGGATGTCAAAATACATCAATAACACGTTTTTTCTCCATTTCTCCATTTCACGTGGAGGGAGGAGGTGGACAGCATCTCCCGAGAGCACATGGCTGCCTTGGACCATGGCTGGTCCCTGGCAGGAGCACAAGAAAACAGTCTGAATTTGATGATTTCATTCATTCATTCGTTTGTTCGTTCATCATTCAACAGAACAGACATTTTTGCATCTTGTTACTCTGTCTCAGGTATTGTGCTGGTTTTAGGGATCTAGGACAAGAAAAATCAGAAAGTCTGTACCTTCGTGGAGATGATAGTCTAGTGCAGAAATCAGGCATTTCTCAAAGAATTAGGGTAAGAATTAGAATTACCATGTGCAAGTCTCCCTGCGGTGAGAGCATGGGACCTGAAGACCTGCCCTGGCCCAGGGTCAGAGGAGGCTTTGTGAAAGCTGAGACCCGCGGGCCGGCAGGAATTAACATAAGAAGTAGATGAAGGGGCCCTGGGTCCTTTGCTATGCCTCCTCACCCGTCCTGGCCCAGCCTTACCCTCACCACCCCAAGTATGCCCACGCTTTAGCTCCTGACATGAGTTCTGGGTCCCAAAAATTCATCTACACTTTCTTCTCGCCTTTGCTTTACTTGCTTCCACTGCCCCAAACTCCCATCCTTGTCCCTAGAGCTGCTTGTTGAATCCTCGATCTTCACAGCCTAGTTTCTGAATTCAGCAGTCAGCTCTCGAGCTCCTGCTGGGCGGGGGGCTCTGTGCTGAACCCTCCGTTGCTGCTGCCTTCGGGCAGCCTTTTCCAATCTCTGTCCTTGTTGGCCATTTGTACCTCACTTGTGCTTATCACAGTTGACTTGGTTTCTAATTACGGTTTTGTCATCGCGAGGGTCCTCTTGCCCAGCTCCGCAGGCTTTCTGAGGACTGTTTGTCTTCCTCCATTTTTTCCTTGTGGCTTCCTAGAGCGAAGCCTTGCGATGTGGTGGTGATGATGACAACACACTGATACTCTTGACAGCATTCAAAACACCTAATACATATTAACTCATTTAATCCTCCCACAACCCTGCGGGCAAGCTGCTCCATTATTATCTTTATTTAACCAATGAAGACCCTGAGGCACAGAGACTATTAATTAGCCTTCCCTAAGTCACTTGGCTAGGAAGTGGTAGAGCCAGGATTCCAGGCAAGCACTGCGCCATCCTTCCTTCCTGGCATGGCGTGCACCTGTCAGGTTACCCCTGGGAAGTGACTGTGCTAGTTAGTGACAGGTGCGAGGCGCCCTTCTCCCAGAGTGTGCACAAGGAGAGCGCCCCTGAGTGGTAACGGAGCGACTAGCTAACACGGGTCCTCCAGGTACCATGAGAAGCCGGTCATGACTAGATTTCTGTGCCCCAGAATTTGTTCCCATCACAGGAAGTAGGGAGCTAATGAGCCCATCGGTCACGCCAGCAGCTACTGGGCTCTGGCCACATTCTTTCCCTCTAGTTGCTTTTCTTCCCAGGATCAAAGAAGCCCCTAGACCAGGCCAAGTTGTCGGGTAGGTGACTTCTCCTCAAGAGAATTGCCCAGTTCACTCCGACAGGTGTAGATTCTTTGTGCAACCACATGGCCTTCAAAAGGTGCCAGAGACAAGAGTTTCCTTCTACTGCAGCATTCCAGCCTCCACGCCGGATGACCACCGAGGAGGAAAGGATAACTTATGGCAAACTATTGCTTTTTACATTACAAAGCATTATCTGTTTATTGTGGGGTTTTTTTGAAATACAGATAGATAAAGAGCAAATATAAACAACTGCAATTCTGGCCCGATCAACGTTAATATTTGGGTGCATTTCTTCTAGTCTTTTTTCCTTTGAATATATGTGTGTGTGTACATATATACATAGTTGCATAAATGGGATCATACTGTGCCAACTATTTTATAATGGCAAGACGTTTGCTAGTGGATTCAGGCAGGGTAGGAGCCACTTAAAATGATTCTTTTCCTATGAAAGATAAAATTCATTCCCTTCTTTGAAAACTCGGAAAGTACCAAATGACATAATAAGAAAAAAATTATTCCTAATCTCATGCTGCAAGAATAACCACATTAAAAATTGTTTAGCATTTCTTTTGGGCTGCTTGAAGTTGGAATTAAGCTGTAGATATGACATTATTTTATTTTTTCTTCCTAACTTTATAGCAGGAACATGTCCTCTTATCATTTAGCATTCTTCGGAGTGATCTGTCTTCTGGCGACCAAACATTTCATCCTGCGAATGTGGGGTGACTTACGTCACCTTCCCCCAATTCCAACACGGATGTTTTCTAACACGGGTTTTCCCCCAGGGTAAACAGTGCTTGCACGAACATCCCTGTCTGTCTGCCCATCCCATTTCTGACTATGCCCTTGGAGCTGTCCTTTCAAGGGGAGTCACCGTGCCAGAGTGCGTGTGCTTTGTTAACGCTCTCCATTCCTGCTGCCCCATGAGTGTGTATTTGCACGCACGTGTGTGCGGGTGCTCATTTGCCTTCTTTGTTTCTCCTGTAGTGTCCAGCTCTGTCCATGCTCAGGCTTGCCTGGGAGACCAGATGGCATCGGTTGGACTAAATGACCTTTGGTTTTCCGTACATGTGTGGGACAACTGATTTGGGGCTCAGAGCAAGGCTCTGCGGTCAGGCATACCTGGGCTCAGATCTGTCCGGCTTACTGGGTGTGTGGGCTTGAGCAAGTAAGTCAGCCTCCCTCAGTTTCAGTTTACTAAGAGAAAAATAATATCCACTTATTAGAGTTATTATGAGGATTATGTAAAAGAATATATGTCAGGTGCTTAGCACATAGAAAGGACTCAATAATGGCAAATGTCATTTTTATTATTTTTACTATTTATTCTAACCATCAGACTGTAGGACTACAGGAATTTGATTCATTGTAAAAACTATTATTCATACAAATAGAGCTTTAAACCATCCCAGAGATCAGTTGTGTGTGTATTTTAGCTACCCTGTGTGTGGGTTAGAGGGAGGTCTTAGGATATTGGGTGTCACTCTAAAAATCAACGTTTGGGATCCCCCAGATAATTTGAGATTTTGGATTGGCTCCTACTCTGAAAGACTGGCTTTAAAAAGATAGACCAGGATCTAAGTGTTGGCTGGGGGAGTGCAAGCTGCCTCCTTAATCTCCCAAATGCAGTTGTTTTAGCAGTGAAATAAATTAAGGGTAACAGTAATAATAGGAATTAACAATGACTAATTATAAAATGAGTTATATTGCCAATTATGCAGCGGTATCTAAACCCCAGAGTAAATGGAGGTATTTGCAGATGCAAGCTTGCACTGCACACTGTCAGGAGGCTGGGGGCGGGGGTTGCATTTTGGTAATGAAAGCACCGGGTAAGCTTTCATACGGACTTCTGGAGTCTGGATGCCACGCTAGAAACCATTTACTCCTCGCTTGAAAAACTGGGACTCTAGACACTATTGTAAAGAGTTGCATTTTTTTTCTTGTAGGGAAGTGTCCGCTTATTCGTTTACTATCATGAAAATATATAAAGAAGAAGAGAAACAGTCCAGACACTCTCTGAATGCAAGTGGTCATAAATAGCAGCGCCTGGCTCTGCCACTGGATATCCCTGCATCCCGGGGGCTCTCCGGGGAAGAGTGTGGTCCAGCAGAGCACACACTGGTGGGAAGTGAGACCTCACAGTGGGGCAGGAGCGTGAGGCTGCAGGGCGCGGTGCTTGGTGCTTGCTCCCGATCTCCATGTGGCTGTGGGGAGAGGGAGAGTTGCCTGGTGTGGTCAGGTGATGATAGTCCCTTTTCACGAGTGAGCTCCGTGCACCACGGCACCTCCACACACCCAGCAGGGCCCACGGGAGCCACGGCAGAAGGCGGTGTCTGTCTTCAGAGGGCACTGAGTCTCAAGCTCCGCTTCCCTTATCTCCAGAAATAAGATGCCGGTTGCACCTGCCTGGAAGGGGGGTGTTAGGAGGATGAAGTGACTTGGGCGCTATGTCAGCTGCCCTTGGGGGCCAAGACCTCGGTGGTGGTTGTCCACACCTGCAGCCCTTAGGGACTCCCGAGGCTGCTTTGCCCTATGAAAAGGCTTGGAGGGGGCCGCCGGACACCCCAGAACATGTCAAAGCCTTCACCTTTCCCATTGTTCAGAGGGCTTGGCTGCTTCTCAAACCATTGCCGTGGATCAAGCAGCAGAAATCGGGGAGCAGGAGACCGATGGCTTTGATGCCTGCCCCTTGGTCCCCAGCCTTTTGCCGCTCGGATCAGCCTTTGACTGTCTCTGTTTCCACTGATGTTCTGCTGTTCTGTTATGGAAATCTCTTCTCTTTTCTCAAAGGAGACATCCTGTGAGATGGTTTATAGCCCAGCGGGAGATGGTTTTCTGTTCTCCCGCTGAGGACAAATCCAGGATCCCGTGGTTAGCTCGGTGGGAGCCCCTTTGGAGCTGACATGAAGCTGGAGCCCCATTTTCCCTGCAGTGGGATCTGGTGAGGCGCATTTGAGGAGGCCCGGTCTGAGGCTCTCCTCCGCCATTGGCAGGAATTGCTGCTTGTGCCCCTCTCCCTGGCCCCATCCCCCGCACCCTGCATTTCAGAGGGGGCAGCATTCACCAGTGAGCATTTATCGGTGAAGTCTTCTCTGAGCAGGACAGGGTGCTCTGCCCTCAGCTCGCATGGTTGAATATAACCCTCACCACATCCCCCTGAGAGAAAAGTACTCCTATTTGGCCTGCCTTACAGATGGGGAAACTGAGGCATGAGCCTCCAAGTAACTTGCTCAATGTCCCACGGTCAGTGAGTGACTCTGGAGAAGTGGAGGCAAGAGGTTAGCTTAATTAGCTTGAAGCTGGAGCATGTGGACTTTGAGGGAGGCACAGTACTCAGGATAACCCGCCGAAGACGTCCCAGCCTGTAACTGCTCACCACCGTGCAGGGGGCACTCAACATTCTTCTCACTGAATCCTCCCGAGGACCCCGGGGAGCAGGGGTGGTACCTCCCAGCAAGCAGACCAGGGGCTATGCTTAGGGAGGGCAGTGGCCGGCCTGGGTCACCCAGGGAAGGATCTGCAGGGGGCATTTATAGTCACATCTGTCCAACCACTTGCTGTTCTGTGCTCTGTCTATACCCAAGATGCTTCCCTGATCTTGAGGGCTCTGGGTTTCCCCCTATGGCTCCAAAGTCTCACTGTGCAAAATAAGTCTACATCTCAGAGTACATTTAGGAGAGAGTGTGGCAGGAGAGCTCAGCTTCCAGAAAGGTATGGGCCCAGTCGGAGGTGCATTCTCTGCACCCGTCACCTCCTGTGATACCGATGGGGGCCTTTTCTCCCTCCGCCACAGGACAGGCAGGAGCAGGGTCACTGGGTCTCCAAGGTCTCGGTGATTGCTGGCTGTGCACCCAGAAACAGGCCCTGGAGCCTTGGGACATCACCCCTCAGAAGGACTCGAGCCCAGGTGCCCCCGCAGAGGAGGCTAGGGCTTCCTTGGGGCCCGTGGCTTTCTTGTCTTCCTTGGTCCCCATACCCAGCTTGGCCATGTGGCTTTCCCACCCACAGCTGGGATCTATAGGGGGAGACGCTGAGCCCCCTCTATGTCCCTGACCCATCTGGTCCACTGTGCTCCCCGCCTGTGATTGCTGTAGTTGGTCACAGGGTGGCAGCAAGAGTCAGATGCCGAGGCTGCAGCTGGGCGCTGGGTAGCCTTGGAGGGAGCTCAGGCTCCTCCTAGCTCTGGGGACCCACTGTCCCAGGCCCGGCCTCAGGCAAAGCTCAGCATCACTTGTCACTCGTGGCCTTTTCTTGCCTGCATTGCAGGTTCAGGGAAGAATGAAAATATACCCTTTTTAGCGAATAATGCTAATAATAGAGTTCGATTTCTAATTAGTCTTTTCTGTATTCCAAACCCATACTTTTCTGGGAGAACCAATGCACAGCTACCAGAAAAGGTGGAAAGCGGATGTCAGGGTAAGAGGGAACAGCTGTGAGTATCCCCTGCACTGTTTGCTGGCTCTGCCCCTGGGGCATGCGGCTTTGCTCTTCAGGGCCTTGGGGTCTCCATCTATAAAATGGGGAAGTAGCCTCATTGTCATGAGGTCATTGTGAGGAGTAAGAAACATGAATTTAAGGCACTCACCATAGTGCTTTGCATAGAGGAATCATTAGCTCCTCTGATTCTTTAAGAACTAGTATTTGGTTGGGGCACCTAGGTGTCTTAGTGGTTAAGCGTCTGCCTTCAGCTCAGGTCATGATCCCAGGGTCCTGGGATGGAGCCCTGCATCAGGGTCTGCACTCGGTGGGGAGTCTGCTTCTCCCTCTCCTTCTGCCCCTCCCTCCGCTCAAGGTCTCTCTCTCTCTCTCTCTCTCTCTCTCTCTCTCATAAATAAAAAGAACTAGTATTTGGTGTACATAGCATTAGCAGGTGAACCACATCCCAGGAGCCCTTGCTTGGAGAACTTCCCACTAAGCTCTGGTAGAGAAAGGACCAAAACAGATCCTTCTCTCTTCTTCTCCGCTACTGTCAGTGGTATTGTGTAGAAGAAAACACAACAGGCTTTGGAGCCAAACTACTTGGGTCAGATCCTGACTCTTCCAGCCTCTGTGTGATCTTGTGCAAGTTACACAGCCTCTCCGTGCTCCCGTCTCCTCATCTGTGGACTGGGGATAGTTACCAGACTTCTGCGAGGGTTACAGTGTTAATGCTGGGGCATCTGATACACAGTGAACACTGTTTGCTTTTATTGTCCTGCTTGACTGTCTGCTTGAGAGCCAAGGGGAGCTTTTCTGAAGGTTTCAGGAGTAGTTATGATTGGAATGCTCTTATACCCTTAGCTTCCATGGAGTATATGATCATTGAAGTGCCCGGGGGCTCTCGGCCTCAGATGTCTCCTCCATCTCACTGCCCCTCCGTGTGCCACACACGGGGCTGGAAGGCAGAGACCAGACTGGGGCTCACAGGGCAGTGGGACAGGTAGACACACAGTCTGACTTGGGAAGAGTCAGAAATGCCTCCCAGTACAGATGGCAACCTCAGAGAGAAAAGCCACCTGATTAAATTTTCCTCCGAGGCCCTGGAGTCTCCAAAAGGGAGTGATGGTTGAGCCAACAAGGACTTGGCAGCTGGAATGGGCTTGCCAAATGGAAGTTGCATCCAGGCTGGGGGGCAGCCAGGGCGCTGCCGTGTTTGCAGGGAGGTGGGGTGGGGTCGGGACAAAGAGTCTGCTGTTCTCTGAGCCCTGCATCTGGGTGCAGAGAAGAGGAGATGGGGATGGCGAGGTGGGCAGGAGGCCAGGGAGTGGGTGCACTTTTTTCTGTGCTAAGTAGGAGACTTTAACCATGGGTCTGGTAGAGGATGAGGGCAGGATGTAATCCATTTCATACTTTAAGACAACCTCACACCAGCTAGTATAGGTCATAAGAAGACATGGGGAGGCCTGGGGAGAGCCAGGAAGGCTGGTGATGAAGGTTTTATACCAGGACAATGAGGACTGGGAGAATGGGCACCAGTGAGATGTTTCAGAGGCAGAATCCGGGCCTGTCCTTAGCATTTGTGGACTCAGAGAAGGAGCAAAAAATGGAGACTCCCAGCCTGTGGCCTGACTCCTTTCTCTCCCCACCCCCTCCTGGGTCTCGTTGGCCCTGTGAGGGGTCTCATAGAAACATGTGGGCACACCCTACCTGGAACATCTGTGCTGCCTCCACACTCCCTTTCTGCAGCCAGCACCTCTTGGCTACCCTGGGCCCAGGGCTGCACACTAGGGTAGTGGCTGCCTTCAGGAGGACCACTTGGGGAGGGGACCCGCACAGATCCTGGAAGCAGGCTTAGGGAAGGCATTCGGGCAGGGAATTCCAGGATCCCAGGTGCGTGGAGCTGAGTATAAAAGGAGAAGAATGTTGGTTCTGGATGGGCACATTCCCTCGGGCCTTTAGACCCTTTTTTGCTTTGGGAGGACATGGCTTTGGGAAGGCTAGAGAGAGACCCTCTGATGCTTGGGGCCTAGGGCAGGGCCTTCACTGTTGGGTGGTCTCAGGAGCCAACCAAGGAGCATAGGAAGAGGAGCAGATTGTAGGGTGAGGATGACAAGTTTCGTTCCAGACATGATGAGTTTGGGTTGCCCGTAGGACATTCTCGTATGCTTGCTGGTGCCCTGGGTTTCTCAGAAGTCTGGTTAAGGGGAAGATGGATTTGGTGTCTGGCTCTCGAATGGGTGCCGCACTTCATATTATTTTATTAACATACTATGTAGGAGAAGTTCCTAAAGGAATTTTCTTCTCCCTCCTACCTCCCTCTCCCCTCCTCTCAGCATTGTGTGCGTCTCATATGGAGATACATAAACATACACAGAATAGACGCAGATTTGACCTTTTCAGGGGAACTTCAGTTCTGAGGGTCTCCTTCCCTCCATAGGAATAGAAAAGATTTCTGGTCATCCTTGGGGAGAAAAAACCCCCAAAAAACCAAAAACCAAAAACCTGAAAAATTCCCGAAGACGTCAGTGAGTTAAGATGCAGCTTGCCCGTTGGCAACTGAATTTGTCATTTTCTAGTGTCTGGTTTCCCCCTTTCAGTTTTTACTTTAAGTGTTAAAGGCCTAAGCTTTCTGGGAAATGCTTTGAGAATTTTAAAGGAAAAATAGAGTGAAAAAGAAGGCAGATGGGATAGCCTTATTCTAGGGGCAGGAGGAGAATAGGAATGAATGAGAGCCAGGCATTCCTGCCCAGCTCCCTTCCCTCTGCTGAGAACATGGGCAGGGGCTGGACAGGCCTGGGCACTCCATTCTGGCCTTGCTTCTTCAACACAGCGTGCCCATGGTGTCTAAGCTGGGGATGTATCTGATGTCTCTGGGAGCCATTATGAGGGTTCACCAGATCATCTGGGACAAGGTACATTCTCAGCAAATGGCAACATCATTATTTTTTCTACTATCATAATTACTATAACTTAGTTCCCTTATATGGTAGAGCTTATTGTCACATTACTCTGGGAGAAGCATGAGTCATACATTAAAACAAAAATATTACAGAGGAATAAATTAAGTGATAATTATAATTCAGCCAGAATTGGAGAGTATTCTAAGACGATAAAGCTCTTGAAGTAGCTGCATAATTGGTGCTTAATATATGATGGATAAGTGGATGGGGGAAGGGAGGAAGGGAGAGAGAGAGGGATGAGTGAATGGGTGGATGGGTGGAGAGAGGGAAGGAGAGATGGAGGAGGGAGGGATACATGAGTGGAGGGGCGGGTGGATGAAGAGGAGAGGAAGGAAGGGAGGATGGATGAATGGATGGATGGTTGGGTGAAGGGCTAGATGGATGGATGGGTAGATGGATGATTGGGAAGGCGGATGGATGAAGGGAGGGATACATAGGTGAAGGGAGGGATGGATGGGTAGATGGACGGATGGATGGATGGATGGATGAGTGAGTGAGTGAATGGAAGGAGGGAGGGATGGCTGAATGAAGTTTTGAACACAAATAGCTCCTTCAAACAATTTTGTGTTCTTGTATTCTCAGGGGCCTTGGAATTCTTGGCCCTTCTCTTGGGCAGTTGTTCTGTTTCCCTACCCAAGTTGATATATCCACTTACTTTGCCAGGGTTGAGCAAGGTCCTGAGGGGCAGTGTGACACCCATGAAGAGGAATGTTTTGTTGAGGCAATGCTGAGAGAATGACCGGTCCAGGGACCAGGAACATGCTTGGCCCCAGCGCCTGGCATATGCATTCTTCTGTGATCTAGGATGTGCTATCCGTTCCTTCAGCTGTTTCTGTAGTCAGGGGGCCACACGCAGCCCTACTCATAGCCTTCTTTTCTGAACTCCACCTCCGTCCCTCTGCCTTTACCTCCTCGCCCCCATTCCTATCCCTAGGAAGAAACCCTTTCTCCCTAAAAGGTTATATACTTTCCCTTCTGCTTGTTGTCACCTATCCTGTTCCCTGGCAAACCTGCTCAGAGTTATTAATATTCCTGGCTTCTTTGTAGGCTTTGCTCCAATGTTACCTTCTCTATGAAACCTTTACTGGGCTCCTTGAAGGGGTTAGAATTGGAAGTGTGTTTATACCACTGTGCTTCTGCAGGACCCATCTACACCACTGTCACGAGCACTTTGAAGCATTGATTCAAGGTTGACTTATGTTTGGCTATTTCTGCCCTTGGCATCTCTTTCAGGACACTGAGCTCCCAGAGGGCGGGGCCCCTCTGCTTCGCCCCTGTCCCCCACATGGCCTGGCACCAACCTACAGTGGTTAATATTCCATCCTTGAAGCAAATGATATTCAAAGGAACAGTCTCATCTCAGGAGAGGGGTTGCTGTTCTGAGGCTGAGTTTATACCAAGTGCCACACCTGGGATGTTTTGGCCATTGAGCTTACGTCTGTTTCTTTAAAAACATTTCTACTGGTGGATCCTCTTATTCAGTGGGACTTTTAAGTGGTGCTCACTTAAAAAAATCCATAGGAGAGTTCGACTTCCTTTCAAAACCTTCATCGAAGAAAGGCAGATGAACTCAAATCTCACACGATCTAGCATCTGGTAGGTGCCTCCAATATTTTTTAAGGAATAAATCAATGCTTCTCAGGAGTTGGTTATTTGGCTACACGGTGGGCCAGGGAACCATGGTTGGGAGATGGATAAACTGAGGGAGATGTGAATCCCTCAAGGCCCAAGAGAGGGGAGAGACAAAGGCAAAATGAAACCTCAGAAAGTCATTGTCCCATCTTCCCTTTTTAATTTTTAATAGTGTTTATAGAACAGAAACACATGGGAAAGTATTTTAAAGAGACATTTATAGATATTTTTACCGTATGTGATTGATCTTTTTAATACTTGAAGCATTTTTATCTAAGTATGAGGAAAACAAAAGTGTGGGTGTGTGACTTCGTGCTTATTTATTGCAGATGGTTGGGGCAGTTTCTGTTCCCTGAACGGCCAGTGCAGCAAAGATGTCCTATGGGAAGGAGCTTTCATTAAAGTTGGACTCACATAGGTAGACCCTAGGGATGTGGTGAGGAATCCGGGGTCTTGGGAGAGCTTCATTACACGCAGTTTCCTCATGAGTTCATTGTGCGGTATAAATGGGCCACAGGCCCATTGAGTCCCCAGTCCCCTTTTGGAGGAGAAGACAGGGAGGTTCCTCTGTGTTGAATACCCATAGACCGTGCAGGATGTAGCATATTGGGTAATAGGGACATGTGGTGGCTCTGTGACCCTGAGCAGTTTCAGTCACTACTCTGGGCCTCAGCGATCACATCTGTCAAAAGAGGTCAGCGTTCACTGGGGGAAGGATAGGATCACAGATGTGAATACTGACTCTGCACTCGAGAGAGCCACAACACCGTGTCAGCAGCCCACCTGAATCCCTTAGTTGAAAACACTGAAAGGAAACAGCAAAGGGGAAGTATACACAGAAATTTCCTTTGGAGTCCAAATAAATATGCTCACTGAGAAATGGGTGGACTGTAGGTCTTGTGGGTCTTGTGAAATCAATTAAATCTCATTTATTTATTTATTTATTTATTTTTTAAGATTTTATTTATTTATTTGACAGAGATAAAGACAGCCAGCGAGAGAGGGAACACAAGCAGGGGGAGTGGGAGAGGAAGAAGCAGGCTCATAGCAGAGGAGCCTGATGTGGGGCTCGATCCCACAACGCCGGGATCACGCCCTGAGCCGAAGGCAGACGCTTAACCGCTGTGCCACCCAGATGCCCCTAAATCTCATTTATTTAATCACCATTATTGAGTATGTGCTGTGTATCACACACTATGCTTGTGCTGTAATTTATGAATGGGGAACAAGGCAGATGTGACCTCAGGATATTTCGTTGGGAGTGGCTGGCTGGTTGGATGGATGCTAAGGAAAGGAGTACGTGTATAATGACTAATGAGAGAAAAGGGGCTGTAGTCTGTCTTTAGAACTTTTTAACATTGGCCACAGTAAGAAATACAGTTACATGGCAAATGTGTGCGTGCGTGCGTGTGTGTGTGTGTGTGTGAAGCGATTGTTTTTCATTATATGTGTGTTACATTGATATTTTCATTTCATTTATTTAAAAACTGGTAGTTCCAACCCACTAAATTCATTTTATTACCTGTTATTGGATTGCCACTTGCAGCCTGAAGAACTTGTGTAGGAAAAGCCTTAACCTTTTTGGCTGGCACTTGGCTGGTGCATGCCTAACCATAAAGTGAAATGCAATCTAAAATCCTTTCGGATCCTCTGTATTGGGTAGCATGGACGTTTAGCCAGTGAAGAATCAGAGGCTAAGTAATGTGGTGGATTAGAATCAAATACTGAATTTTAGACCTAGTTCTAGCTTTTTAGCTGCAAAATATGGGGATTTGTACCA
The DNA here is from genome assembly GCF_024610735.1 of Ursus americanus. NCBI lineage: Eukaryota > Metazoa > Chordata > Mammalia > Carnivora > Ursidae > Ursus > Ursus americanus. The sequence continues at coordinate 35,331,914 of NC_142140.1, read as the reverse complement.
GCATAAGATTGTTTGGAGGTGTGTGTGTGTGTGTATTTTAAATCTCTAGAATGATGCACAAAATTGCTCTTTTTAAAAATTTATTAACTAATTTGAGGGAGAGCAAGAGAGAGGGTGTGCATGGTGCATGGGGACAGAGGAAGAAGGGGAGGGAGACTCTCAAGCAGACTCCCCTGAGCATGGAGCCTGAGGTGGGGCTTGATCTCATAACCCTGAGATCATGACCTGAACCCAAATTAAGAGTCAGATGCTCAACTGACTGAGCCACCCAGGTGCCCCCCAAATTTTAACCGAAGGAGCTAATTTGAATGCCATTTCCATTTAAATCATTATTTTCTTTTATTCAAATTCAAATTTTACTAGGGTCCTACTATGTATCAGGTTTTTTTTTAAAAAGGAGAAATACATAGCTAGTACTTCCTAGCATTTGTTATGTGCGAGGCACTAAAGTAAGCACTTCTATGTAATCACTCATTTGGTACTCTGGATAACCCGATTAGGGAGGTACTGTTACTACCCCCATTTTACAGGTGAGAACCAAGCTCGGGGAGGAAAAGTAATGCGCCCAACATCAAGTGATGGAGTTAGATTTGAATCCAGAGTTCTTAGGCTTAGGACTGTATTTTTAACCATTGGACTATTTGCTAGTATATTTGTCAAAGCAGTACATATACATTCTATGCCTTGAATGCCCCTTACTATTTTTTCCCCTCCAAATTATTATTATTTCCTCCACTCTAGTCTCAATATGCCTGTTTAATTTTTTTTCTCTTCCAGGTTGCCTGTCCCAAGGACAGCCATCAACCTCTAAGCACCTCTGCTTTAATTCCGCACTCTGGTCTTATTTACACAGTTTACCCCGTCATGCTCGGCCGAATGAGGTTTTGTCCAACCTGATTTTGAGCTCAGGTGGCACGATGCTGTACAGCCACGTTAAAAACTCCATACTCTTTTTGCCAATGTACAGCTCAGAGCCGTCAACAAAAGAACATGCTTCTGTGATTCCCTCTCCCTCTGTGAGGTCAGTGCCACGTTCCCTACCTTTCAGTTATTTGGTTTCTTGCCTTTTCCTGATATTTCCTTTTTTTCCCATAAATCGACTTCCGTTTTTTAACTTCAGTAAAATTGGTTAAATAGAAACCTTGCACCAGTGCTATTAGTAAGTAGCAAACTGTTTTCACCTGCCATGGTGCAAGTAGCTGCTATGAACACAAAACAATGGTATTAAATTCTAGCGGGCTGTTTTTGCCTGCTGAAGGCTCTTTGCCTGAGGCCTGTTCTCTCTTTTAGGAAGGGCCTTTGGCGTGGTGGTTTTATTGGTCAGGCTATGCTAAGCTGTGTTGCAATAATAAATATACGTTGGAATCACATGGCTTACTCTACAAAGCCTTACCTAGGAGGTACAGAAAGCCTGCTGAGAGCAGATGACCCTCTAGGGAGTGTCCACCCCGAATCTCCGCTCAGGCCTGTGGGCTGCTTCGGTCCTGGCTCTACCAGAACGCCTCATGGCCTGTCTGGGTGCTATGGAAGGAAGAGAGAGAGAGAGGATGCACCCTGGCTCTACCTGCCTGGGCTTGAAAGGGATACACAGGACTTCTGTTCAACTCCATGGCTTAGAACCAATTACATGGCCTCAGTCTAGTGGCGGGGGACGTGGATATTTTGTTAAAGGTAACCTTGAATACAATGTGGAGGTTTCTTTTCCTTCCTTCCTTCCTTCCTTCCTTCCTTCCTTCCTTCCTTCCTTCCTTCCTTCCTTCCTTCCTTTCTCTTTCTTTTTACTTAACTTGAACAGAAGAATTCAAAGCAAGATGTAAGAGGAAGACTGCTTCGTGGTGTGGATGAATGCAATTTCATGTTGGGTCGTCACTCATGCCCAGCGTGCAGGAAGAAGGTGTTAGCAGGTCCCAGCACCAGAGCTGGGGCTAAGGGGTGAGTGAGGAAGGTCATCCAGGTGGAGGGCTGTTTCCTGAAACGAAGGTTCCACATGAACACATTTTTATTCAAACAAATTGTTTGTTTTAGAAATAGATACATTCCAGAACTTCTATTTATTGTAGTTAAAAAATACACAGAATGTCATTTTTATTGTTACTCAACTAAAAATCCTCTGCTTTTCATGTTATCTTGTCCAACGTATTCTCTTTTGGAACGTAATTGCGAATATTAGTCTATAGCTCGTTTTTGGGGCTGTGCATCCTGATTTATGTGCATATGTGATGTCTCCCCAGCTACAAGAGAGCTCTCATGGATAGAGGAACTTTTTAGCCCTCGTTGCCTTGGGTTGGGTTCCAGCGGCAGACCCCGAGTTAGCGATAGGAGAGCAAATAGTTTATTTATTTGTAAGATGCACCCAGGAGACACCGTTAGTGGGGTACGGAAGTGAGGAGGGGATGTGAAGGCAAACAGTAAAGGGTGCTTAATCAGGCCAGTCACCACTGCAAGGTAGTTCGCTGGGGGGCGCTGAGAGTCAGTGTAGTCCCCCGACTGTGGAATTATCCATCTCAAAGGGTGAGGGAACAGAGGCATTTGTGTCCCAGTGCCTACCAGCCATTGGTTGAGGGCTACTCCTGGGAGGTGGTCAATCCTCAGAACTTCCCACCATTTGGAATTTGGGGCGATTGTGTGTGGGCATCAGTTATATTGCTGCACTCGTAGTGCCTCGTGGTCAGTCTCTCTGACTCCCTGGGAGCCAGACTCCAAGATGGTCCCCCTTGCTCCCTGATCTTCTTCTCTTAAACGATCCTTGCCCACACTGAATCAGGGCGGGCCTTTCCTGGCAGAAGTGATGATGTGTGACCTCCGAGGTTTGGTTTCTGCTGTGGTGTCCTGGATCTCTTGCTCTGGGAGAGTCAGCCTCCATGCCACGTGGGGCCCAAGTGGAAGGGAGCTAAAGCCCTTGGCCAACAGCCAACATTGACTTGCTAACCAGGTGCGTGAGCCACATTGAAAGTGGAACCTCTGACCTTGTATAGCTTTCGAGTGAGGGCACCCCTGGCTGAGATCTGATGGCACCCACTTGGGAGACCCCACATGAGAACTGCTCAGCTGAGCCCTTCCCCTGTTCCTGACCCACGAAAATCATGAGAGACAAGAAATTATCAGTTTTATGTTTATGTTTTAATCCAGTAGGTTTTGGGGTGACTTGTTATACAGGCTGAGATAACTTCTGTGCTCACCATAGTGAGCTCTCTGAGTGCTTTGCAAGGCCCTGGTGCTGGGGTGATTTCTTCTTTAAGTGAGGGATGATGGATGTATTGAGTGAAGCTGGGGACTGAAGTGGGAACAGAAAGAACAAAGGAGAAATTCTCTGTGCAAAGGCTCTTTTCAGTTAGCAACTTGCTGGTAATCATTACATTTAGAAGTTTTCTGGGGAGAGGGGAGAAGCAACAACTAATTTTAACAGGAGCTGCACTGTTTCGGAAGGAAATTGCCATCAGGGTGGGAAGCACAAGGCTCCAGGATGCTGGAGGCACCAGAGGTTGTCTCTTGTGCTGTTTTTGTCTGTAATCTCAGGCTCCATAGAGCTTTGTGATTCTCTGGAAGGGGCCGGGATGGGATTAGGAGCCCCCTGGCTTGCAATTTCTGTGGGCTTTTATTTGGCCTCTCTAGGGGGTATGTTTTCCAGCGGTAGCTCTGGGGTCACCCTGGGTGCAGGACAAAGATCCCATACTTGCTAATTTAGCTCCCTTTGTGAGCTATTTTATTTCAGATGCCTTCTGTGGAAATTTTGTTGCAGACCAGCTTGAATACGTTTTCAGTATTGGTTCTGTCTTTGAACAATATACGGAGTCCACCACTTGCCAGGAAAGAAGGAGCTCATCTGAGCTTTCAGAACAGTGTGTGGGGGCCTCTCTGCATCCAGCCCTTCCTAGGCAGAATCATGTGATATAGCTTCTTTCCAGGGTAAACGGACTTTTCCTTTTTGCATAAAATCTAATCTCTTGAATAACAAGAGTGTGGCAGCTGTATTGGCTTCTTGGAATCAGATGGCAGTGCTCAGTTTTCCAGGGTTAGTGGTGGTTTTACCCTCATTTTTTTTTTTTTTTTGAGGGTTTGATCGAGGTCCCACCTGCTGTGCTTGCTTCTATGTCCTTTGCGGTAGTGGAGAGAGGGTGCTTCCTCTTGTGGAAATATTTTGCATGGGTTAACCCAGCAAAAACCTCTGGAATTTGTGCTGCTTGAAGCCTCGGTCAGAATCACTCATTTGCATGAACGTGAAAGAAATAGGCCTTCTGGGTCCTCCCCCTGTGACGGTCATTAGTGATGCTGACAAATACTCCGTGTGTCCTTCCTCAGGGTGCACGATGAATCGCTCTTCCCATGCCACTGAAGCTAAGTGTGGCCGTGTAACTTGCTTGTGGCCAGTGGAATATGAGTGGAGATGATGTGTGTTACTTCCAGGGAAAAGCCTGTAGGAATCACATGTCCGACGAGCCAGCACAGCCGCTGCAGGGTTTCAGACGGTCTTAGAGGCTCTGTCAACCTCTCCCTTTCCAATCATCCCTCTGAACCAAGTCCTCTTCAAACTGTCCCTGTCTGCCTGTACGGAGTCCTGGCTCGTTGGGTCATCCTCACACTAGCACACAAATGCTCATGAAAATCTGGATAATTTGGAAATAGAGAAAAAAATAATCCACAATTTTATATTCAAACATCACCACTATTAACATGTCCTTTTTTCTTTCTATACTTTTTTCCTTGCCCTGTGCAGATTTTTTTTTTTTTTTAACTTGGGTGCAATCATTTGATATGTACAATCTTGTCTCCTTTCTCATGAACATGATATCATTCTCAGGGTTAGTTTTTTGAGTAAATAAGTAATCTGTAAGATTTACTTATTTATTTTAGAGAGAGAAAGAGGGGACTCAGCAGGGAGTCTGCTTGAGGTTCTCTCCCTCTCCCTCTGCCCCTCCCCTGCTTGAGAGTGCTGAGCCCCGATGTAGGGCTTGATCCCACAACCCAAGATTGTGACCTGAGCCAAAATCAAGAGTCGGACACTTAACCGACTGAGCTACCCGGACACCCCATTCTCAGTGTTCTTATACACTCTTCTTAACGGTCCCTTTTAATGACTGTGGAATAAGGGATGTGGTTTAAATAAAAGAGACTTTTTAAATTTCAAAGTCATGAAAATTATATTTTGCATAGTTATAATATATCCAGTAGTAGAGGAGGAGGTAAGTGAAAAAAATACGTAAATAAATAAAACAGATTTAATACATTTCTCGCACGTGCCTCTCCTGGAACAGGCTTGTGCTGGGCTTGGAGGCAAACACGACAGAATCCTCACATTCTCACTGGCCTGATGCTGATAAATGTTGATTTTATTTCTGATCCTTTTGGGACTAGTTTGGGTTTGTTACCCAGTGAGTTCTTTGTCTTACTTGGCTAATGGAATCTACCCGTTTTGAAAAACAACACACATGGAAATTGCCCCTTTCCCAGGGGAGGACTCAAGCGTATACAGTTTGGGGAGTATACTTGATGGAAAAGAACACAAAGCGATGAATAGAAAAGAAGTCACAGCATTTTATTTAATTTAAAAGTTAAAAGTGTCGTCTGTGTAACAAACATACCACCAACATAACAAAACCCAGAAAATAACACACAATTATTCTTATGACTCTTATTATTTTAATTAATTGCCTGGCATGCTCCATAATCTTACAGTTTTTGGGGAAATGCTCGATGATTAGCATGTTATTCATGTGATGATGACTTTGTAATATCGTTTTCTACAGAGAGAATGGAAAAGTGATTCATTCTTTTTGGCAGGGGTTCTTTACATGGGATGCCCGGTAGAATAATTTGGGAACTAATAAGAATCCCGAAGCCCAGGTTGCTCCCTAGACCAATGAAATCAGAATCGCCGGGACACAGGCATTAGGCTTCGGTAAGAGCATGGGTGAGAACTACAGTTCCAGAACAGATGGTGGAAATTAGACTTTTATTATTGATGGTTTAGCAAACCTTCTTTCAGCTTCACTACTTGTTACTGGTATTGTCATGTATATTTTTAGGCCTGTTGTCAAATTTGGGAAAACCCCTATCAAATCTCTTTCATACATGAGCTGTGAGGCTGTAGGGCGTTTCACATTTTCTGTGCAGTGGCTCATCTTAAATGTTCTTTGAATCGAAGACACTCATTCACCAGTTTGTCATTGGTGTCCTCATTTCATCCAGGCATTTTATGAGATTTATGCTGTTTTTCAATGAGATCAGTATTTTGTGTCAAAGGAATAAGAAATTAAATGGCCCAAAGAAATGTGATTGGATGAGACCACTTCAGCTGAAGGAAGAATGTGTGCAAAGGCCAAGTCCAGCAGGCGAGTGCAGTGTAGATAGAGGGCTGTGGGTGGGTGGGGCATCTGGTGGCCCTGTGGTTAGGCCAGGGAGCCCGGGCACAGGTGGGAAAGTGCCACCTGCTGGCAAGTGCTGGAGGATGGACACTCTGCTTTTTAGTGAAGGGATCGATAAGCGTATGGAAGATAGTACCATGGAGTGTTAAGATTATTCCCTTGGGTGACACTGCAAAGCTTTGTACGAATGCCACAATATTACTAATTACTAAGCAGTAATGACTATCCATGGAAACTAGACCTTTATATAGGCCTCTACACGGGGTCTTCAAGTCCACTTGCCCTTCACTGCATCCCTATAAGCCCCTGGCCGCGCCAGTGCCCCCTGCCAGGAAGAGATGTGTTCCAGAGGGCAAGTTGGTGGAAAGAAGACAGTGGTCTTCACCAGTTGAAGTTAAAACATCTTTTTTGTTAACTTGACAAAAACATATGCATGTGAACACAGTGCTGGGTTTTCTGGGAGGGACCCATGCCAGCGAGGGTCCCTGGAGGTTGAGTCTCTCACTTCCCAGTGCACCTATGCTTTAGCACGTGAATTAGGGACTGAATGTCATGTGTGCGGGTTTGTGAGGGAAGGAAAAAGCTGCTGATGACAAAGTTTCAGCACTAGGACCTTAAACAACAGTTCAGACTTTTGTGTCTTTCCTTCCATTTGCATTTTATGAGAAATGATTGTTGCTTTTTGAGGCAGCAGCCACACAGTCTGTAGAATATCATGATATGAAAATCATCTTTCTTAGGCTGCCATCCTGTTTCCATTGTGTACCTTGACAAGAGGCTCCTTTAGCAAGCATAGCAAAGGCTGAACCAAAGCCAGCCTGGTTAGGGGTTCTGAGTCTTGTTATTCCCTGACATTAAGACAGTGATGATTGCTCCTTAGGGAGTAGCAACTGTGTGTTTTTGTACCTTACCAGCCACAGGTGCAGGGGTTCATTGGCTCATAATCTGTGTTCAGATCCATGGTCATGGCCATTTCTGAGGTGTATGGAGCCCCAGGAGTCCTGGAGGGGCTCATATCACAGACAGCACTTTTCCCCAGCACTTGTTGGAGACAGGCAAAGGATGGAATTTAGCCTCAATCTGGAGGCAAAGACACTGAGCCAGAGCTGTCTTCCACTCAGGGATATTTATTGTGTGTCTACTGTATGCTGGTTTTGGGTCATGGGCTGGGCATGGAGATGTTTCAATTACTATTGCTGAGTGACAACATACCCCAAAACTTCGTGGTGCAAAACACCATTTTGTCGTACTCATGGATTCTGGGGTAAGGAATTTGAACACAGCAGGGTGGCTTGTTTTTTGCTGGGACCTCATCTGGGAAGACTTGAAGACTGGGGATGACTCGGTGGCGGGGGGTTGGAGTTTTCTGGAGTCAGCTTCACTCATGTGTTAATACCAGCACCTCAGCTGGCTTCTGGGAGCCCTGCGTGTGCCTGTCCATGTGATCTCTGCGTAGGATGGTTTGGACTTCCTCATAATGTGAAAGTAGAGCTCCAAAAGAACAAGAAGTGAATGGCACCTTAGGACCTCATTTGAAAAGTCTTGGTTGGCATGAGTTGGCTTCACTTCTGCCACATTGGTTGACTCAGTAAAAGTCTACCCACATTCAAGATGAAGGAGTGGTAAGATTTTTAAAAGAACATGTGGGATGGGAAATATTGTCGTAGCCATCTTTGGAACATGCAGTGTGTCTCAGAAGGGCCCAGGTGTTGGCCTCATGGAGCCTATAACCTAGTGGGAAGGCAGCCAGGCATTGAATTATTCAACGAATACTTATTGAGTACCTACAGTGTGCCAGGTTCTGTGCTAAGTGATGGGGATTCAGAGATAAATAAGATGGATGTACTCTCTGACACTGGAGTGGAACTGCTGGTGGTAGAAACTGGTAAGAAATAGTTAAATTTAATATATAATGTAATGTCATGTAGTGATTAAGTGAAATAAAGAAAACTAAATTGGGTAAAGGGACAGGGGACAGTGGGAGGTGCTGTGTTAGATAGGGCTATTAGAGAAGGCCTTACTGAGCCTTTTCTAGGCCGAGGGAAGAACAAGTACAAGGCCCAGAGGCAGAAATACTGTTGATGTGTTTGGAGAATGGGCAAGGGCAAGAGTTTCTCATTGGAGAAACAGTCAAGGGTCAGATGTTGTGGGGCTGGGCTGTGGTGATGACTTTGGATTTGTCACTGACAGCAGTGGGAGCTTGTAACAGTCAGGTTTTGCTGGGTTATGCTGCAGTAACAACCAAATCTCAGTGACCTAGACAACACCTAATTGTGACAAGTTCTGTGAAGGAAAATCTTAGGGAAGCCTTAGGGATTGGCTGTAGTTACTTTTCAAACATTTAACCAAGACCGTTATGGTTACTGACCTTCATGGGTCAACTGCAGCTCTGCTCCACATCCTCTTCATCCCAGGATCCAAGCTGAGGAAGTCATCTTTTTCTGGGAGAGTGCTCTCCTGGTGGCAGAAGGAGAGAGCAGTGGTGGAATCTGTGATAGCTCGTAAGTCTCTTGCTTTGACGTAGGCATGCCACTTCCATTCACATTTCATTGGCCAAAGGAAGTCATATAGTCAAGCCTGACATCAGTGGGATGGGAGTGACAATCCTCCCAGAGGGAGGGGTAAAAATCAGTTACGAACAAACAACACAATTTACCTAAGTCATTGGAGGCTTTGAGTGGGTAATGACATCTTGCTGTTTCAGAAGATCCCCTGGAGAAACAAATGTAACACTGCTGTTGAAATGAGAGCTAGATAGGGTAGAGTGTGGTACTGTAGTTCCTGGAGTGACAGGTGAGCAGAGATCTGCAGGAAGAGGTGGTGTCAATGGATCTATATTGCCGGCATGTCGGGCATGGTCAGATGCTGCAGAAGGTGCTCAGCCCCTTCCCACACAGACCACATGGTCTAGCTGGGGAAAAGACTAGTGAACAGTCAATTTTGGTATAGTGTGGTTGGTTCCTGGCTAAAGGTCAGCCCAGAGGATTATGGCAGCACCCAGTGGTGTGCCTAATCCGATCAGATGTCAGGGCAGGAGGTGACCCCTTGACTGAGACTCAACATTGAGTAGGAGTTAGCCAAGTGAGGAGGAGATGCTGTGGAGACAGGAATAGGGGATAGACAGAGGGACCAACATTAGCAAAGGTTCCTAGATGAGAAGGATGGCTTTGTGTTACCTGCTCTCTATATTAGGGGAATTAGCCAAGACCTGAGTATCCCCTGCCCTTCCTCTTCCTTCGTCTCTCCGGGAGCCGTACATGTCTGTCTGGTGGGCATCCTGATTCCACATGCATTAAAGCTGCAAGTCTCAATCTTAGGAATACCTCCGCACTACTGACGTGTAGAACAAACAGCTCCCTGCTATGGCCATGGATTAACACACCAAGAAAGCAGTTGGAGCTCATCCCAGGACTGGGCTTTCTACCACATTCTCCTGCTCCTGGAGATACGATTGGAATTTTGTCATTTTGCTTCCTTGGCTCTGCATGTTCCATTGAGATTTGTGTACTTGACCTTTGTCCAGTCAGCTCCTAAGCCTCTGAAGGGGCTTTTTCCTCCTCTGGATTCAGTTTTCACATCATTTTAAAGTTCAGGAAGGGAATATATGGTAACCTTCCAGTCCTTGCATTTCCCAAAGGCCTTAGGAGGTGGGCAATTTGTGGTGAGGGGAAGGATGGCTGGGTGTATTCTCAACCCCTCCTGATAATTCCTCTTGTGTGGTGTAGACAGTGGTGCCCAGTTTGCCACTTCCAGGTTCTGTGGCCTCTAATAAGTTAGTTACCCTCTCTGTGACTTAGATTTCCCCTCTCAGGAACCTTGTACAGATTCAATGAAGTAAAGCGTGCAAAGCACTTAACCCAAGACTCTGGTAATGTCTCAGTCAATAATACCCATCACCTCTGTTACTGCTGCGTCCACCTTTCCTAGTGGTGGAGTAGGAAGAAGAAGCCAGAACACCTGAATGTTAGTCCCAACTCTGCCTCTTAACTAGCTGGCTGAACTAGGGCAAGGCGCTTCACTTCTCTGAATCGTCTCTTTCTTTTGTGTCAAACAAGATGAATGATCAGTCTTTTTTAATGGAAACTTTAATGGCATTTGAGGAGGGAGAGTAATTGGTTCTGTGTTCGCACTAAATGCCACTTGCTTCCCTGTACTGTTACATCCCAAAATAGCAGCCCCCACCAAATATGTCTACTTATCCCCTGGAGTGGGTGATGGTACTGCCCCTTGAGAAGTGCTAACGGAGCGCACTCATCCTGAACTTCAGTTCTGTCCAACATCCTGTGTGGGAGGCAAAGGGGGGGTCTACTAGGGCAGTTAGATGAGGAAGAGTTCATGGGTGCCCTCTGCTCTTGGGATTCTGAGACAGATTCATTTTCTCTGACTCAGAAGCTTCTGGGCCCCCATGGATAGACGAAGGAAGGGGTTTCCAACAAATGAAAACACAAACCAGATTTTGTTCTGAGGACGCCTCTTTGTCCCCTAGTCACATTCTTGGTAATTGATATATGATGTCCTCCTGGGACAGTGGAGAGGTGACTGTGTGATCACCGAAAATACATTTGACCTCTAGTGGTGTAACTTGAAGTATGCAGCTCAGAAAAAGGAACCGCAGAGAGAGAGAGAGAGAGAGAGAGAGAGGTGTCTTGAGTGCTTTCAGTTAAAGAGAGGAGCCCAGGCACACAGACCGCAGCCTAGTTGCTGAAGTCCTTCTTGCCCTGTTTGCCAAGAATCATCGAGATGGGCAGGGGCTTTGTGCAAACCCTTGAAATTTGCAGTGTGGATCCCAGTGCGGCTGGCTGTGTTTCCTTTCAGACTGTCTCCACATTTCAAACAGGAAGTTCAAGGCTGGAAATTTGATCGTGGTGGACTTTTCTTTTCCAGCTGGTGCTTTGTGGTCTTGAGGACCATTGGCAGCTTGACTCCATCATGTCCCTTTGCCCATTTATTCTCCTGAGGTTGACAGTCCTAAATTATAATGCTTCTTGCTGCATACCATTAATCTTAAGCAAGCAACTTACTGCAAGTTATTAGCTGCTCACCTTGAAATCCTGTGAATACAGAAGAAAATTACCCTACTGTCCAGAGCCCTTTATTAATTGAATATGTGGCAGAAGAATACAGAGAGTGCCATTAATTTCGAGGTATGGGAGTTTGTTGCTCCTTTTTATTTTTATTTTATCCCTGGATGTTCATCTAATTAAATTATTTAAATTTGGTAATTTGGGGGAAGGTTGTCCTTTCTTCCCTGGTACCTTTCATCACAAGCATCTCCAGTTATGCCTCTGTGGTGCTTAATTTATAGAAGATGAATTTTGAAGAGTTTGTTGCATTTATCAGATAATTTTATGAACCTTTTGGAACATTTTTAATGAGTTTTTATGAGACTTTCTTTGACAATATTCTGAACATCTCTTTAGTGCAGAGAGATGAAGATTGCTGACTTAATGGTCTGAAAAATTCTGACATTTTTATTTACATTTGACTGATGATAGATTTTAGGTCATTCCTCCTATCAAAGATATCCTGATGAAAGTTAACATTTGGTGGAAGATTTTATGAGTTATGACCTGGATTACTACTTACCTAGTAAGAAAGGTTTGGGGGGAAAATATTGTGATTCAGTCTTTGGTCTAGGGGGAATTTTCTCTCATTCCCTCTATAGAACGAACATTTCTACTTACACATTACGTGCTGGTTCCTGTCTTACACTTTCTTCTCTCTTATGTGGAGTTATTCCATCATCCCTTTAGTTATTGAGACAGCTGTGTTCCCCACCCAGGGGGTAAGCTCTCTGACAGTGTTTTGATGTTTCCAGACCAGGCACATAGCTGGCCCACATTTGAATGTTTTCAGTAAAGGATTGATTAAGTGCAGAGCCAACCTTTAGAATCAGAGAGTGTGGGAGGCAAGGGATGGGCCCTTGAGCTCATCTTGTTCACCACTTTCCTCTGGCGGTGCGGAATGGATGCTCAGTATAGGTAGGCTGGCAGAGCTGCCTGGTGGGAGAGTGAGGGTCTCTCACTGGAGGGGCTCGGGCAGAAGCCGGAATGGAAGCCCATTTGGTTGTGTCTGTTATAGGAGGCTTCAGGTGTTGGGGTGAGGCAGTCTGGGGAGGGTGTTGGAGCAGAGGACCTTAAAGGATTCCCTTGACACTCTGAACAATTTGCTCACATTTTGCCTAATTAGAGGATGAGGACCGGGTTTGTAGATTTTCCTGGGCTCTCACTTTCTTTCTCTGTCTGGCAGTCTTTTCTTTGTCTTCCTCTTTTTCCCTAGGACCCTCTGCTTCAGTCCACCCTCTTCTCATTTTACTCTAATCCCTTTTATTCACTTCTTTTTAATTTTTTTAATGTACATTTCTCTTTCTCTCCTTTCCTATATTTTGCTTGTTAGTGAGCCCTTCGCTAGAGCAAATGCAAGACTGTTCTATTGGACTCCCAGTGATTGAAAGAACAGGTCTTGAGAAGGGGAGGAATTAAAGCAAGTGGTGAAAATGAGGTCAGTGGGAGCCTCCTGCACAGAATCTGGGACATGCAGGTTCTCCATAAAGCCTTGTGGAATGAATGAGTTTGTAACTTTTATTCACTTCTGCTGACATTATTTCACATTTGCATAATGGTGAGTATATTTTGTTTTATTAATTCATGCAAAAATATCTTTTGAACTTTCTTCCTGATTGGGGTGCTTATCTTATAAAATGAGAAGATCAGTGAATAATCTAGAGGTGATGTTGAACACGTTAGGGTGTTTTGGGGTGGAAGTTGTTTGCAGCTTTAAGTGGAGAGCCCAGATTTGGAATGCAAGGATGCTCACCTCCCACAGTGCTGTGGGTGCTGAGAAGCCACTTCATGAAGGCTGGCTTAATTCTATGTACAATCAGAATGAAATTCCAGACATACTTGCCAAGGTCTGCAGCCTTCTCAGCATTCCTGCCCGTGTTACTGTGGCTGACCCAGGAGCACCTGGCCAAGGCCATACTTCTAGAGCACGATGGTTGACTCTCTGGAATTCACGAATCGATGCAAATGAGAAATGAAGGAAAGGCCCCGTCTGGTGGCCCGGGCCAGCACTCTGCAGAGTCCCGAGGCTCAGCAGAGCAGACTTGGGGGCCTTACCTACTTTAATGTTCAGTGCCAGGAAGCCTGATGGATGCTTCCCTGGGGCTTGATTCTGAAGAGTCCCTGCCTTGCCAGGATGGTCTTCAGTGCACAGGCCTGAAATTCTCGCTCAGTTTTGGTGTATATTGTGTCATGTCCAAGACTTAGATTGAAACAGACATTTCGGGATGCCTGGGTGGCTCAGTCAGTTAAGTGTCTGCCTTCGGCTCAGGTCATAATCCCAGGGTCCTGGGATCGAGTCCCACATGGGGTTCGTTCCCTGCTCAGAGGGGGGCCTGCTTCTCCCTCTCCCTCTTCCTGCCGCTCCCCCTGCTTGTGTGCTCTCTCTCTATGACAAATAAATAAATCTTAAAAAAAAGAAAAGAAACAGACATTTCAGGACCATCAGGAATACGATCAGGAGTATGCTTCAAAACCAGCAGAGGGGAAGTTGCCTATTCTAGGAGATGGGTCGTAAGCTGTTAGTGCGTTGTGGGAAGAGAGCCCCTAAGTGTCACTGGTCTTAAAAACACAAAACTGAAAAGCTAAAAAACAAAACAAACGAAAACACAGTTCTTCAAATTTCAGCAGAAGTATCAAGGCTGAAACATAGTGTCTGATCCTAAACCTGTAAAGAGAACAGCAGCCTGTGTGAGGGGGTTGGGGGAGCTCTCCTGGGGCCAAGGCCCTGGATGTGCCCAGCTCGAATAAAGCAGGTTTATTTTTAGGATATAGAGCTTTTTTCTAGACTCTAAAGATGGAAAATTATGCCTCATGGTCTGTGAAAAGGGATCAGGAACCAAGTTACATTTTGCTCAGTGGGCCATGGTCTCTCATTTCCGGTTCTTTTTCATGCATTTATTTTACAGTTTATTATTGTACTTTTACTATGTAGTGGACACGTGCCCTCAAGGAGCTTACGGTCTATTGGAAGAAACAGAAAATAAATAAATAAAATTTTAAAATTAAAATGTGACAAATGCAATAAAGGAAATAGGGAATAGTGATAGAGAGAGAGAGAGAGAGTGTGTGTGTGTGTGTTTGTGTGTTGATGGTGTGTTGTGGGGGGATGCATTTCTTATATAAGGTGGTGAAGAAAGACCTCTCTCTGAGGAGGAAATAATTCGGCCAAGATTGGAATGATGAGAATGAGCTATCCAGGTAAGAAGTAGGGGAAGAAGGTGGTCTGGGGATAGCCACAGGTTTTGCTAGAGACCCAGTGAGAAGGGGACCTGGACAGCCTGCCCTTCACATAGAGGTTTTCACATTGTACCCATTAGGAGCAGAAGTTTTCTGATTCCTAATACAAAATAAATTATGAATAAAATTCAAATCACAATGAAAAATTAAACAACATGATAAAAAACACAGTTAAAATATTCCTTATTAAGATAAGTCTTAATGACCAAATTTGGGGGCAGTTTGGAATTTCAGAATATTGCTACTGTGGACTTCTTCTGTATTGATATTTTTGCTCTGAGAGAGTCAAGGAATGTCCCTCCCTTCCCTCTTTGTTGCTGTTCACCAGTATTGCCCAAGGGCAGATCAGTGAGTAAACCTTTCTCGTATTGGAATCAATTTTGTTCAGTAAAAGCTTTTTATATGAACTCTGGCAAGTGTACATTTTAAAGCTTCTCTTCTACTTAAGAAACCAAAGTTTTGTCAAACTTGAACTCAGCTGGAAAGATGAGTAGATTTTATAATTTTTGCTATACCAATAGATTTCAGTCTTTCTGTAGGCTTTAATTTAAAATTAAATTTAAAAAAAGATAGATGGAGTAATTTTATGAAAACCTTAGACAAAGTAATCAGAGACTCTATGTACTGGTGGAAAGACTTTGGACAGGTGATCTGACAGTGTAGCTGGGGGGAGAGAGAAGGGGTGTGGACCAAGAAGCTTAAAGGACCTTACAGGCTGGAGCTTGGAGGAGTCTCAATTTTAGGCATGTTTGTGGAACGGTTTTAGGAGCCTTTTGTTTACTTTTTAAAGATGATACCATTTCTTGGGAAAAGCTAAATGTTGAGTGAAGTTACTAGTTGAGGGCTTTTCTGAATTCTGTAATCGTCTCTTACAAAAGGGTAACTTCTTCTCTTGTGTCTGTAGTTTCTTAAAAATAACCACCTAAAATAATTAATATGCCAAGCAGGCATATTTTGGGGTGGCAAAATTTGCTCCCCAACACCCACATTCTAGATGTGAAATGTTTTACGTCCACAACTATCGAAGAAATGATCATCTAAAATGAAGTTGAATTAAGGAAACTCAGGTGTCTCTTGGCACTTAGAAGCACAAATGATTAGGTAACGTGGACTCACCAGCAGCCCGAAGGCTGAACACGTGCGGGCTGCCAGCCAGAGTTGGAGGAGCGCAACCCTTTCTCTGAACTTCAGAATGTTTAGCCAGCGTGGTCATTGGCTGTTGAAGAAAAGACATGTTACTTCCATGAGTCTTTCCATTAAAATTTGAGTTATTCTAGGCTGAAATCCTTGCTCGTGTCTCTCCCTATGCATCTGTCTATTCTTCCTTCTCTCTTTCTGTCCTTCTCCCTCTCTCTTCTGTTCTCCTTGTCTGTTTGCAGGTCTAACACTCATTTCTGCCCGTTGTTGGGTGTTCTTCCTTCCTCAACCAGAGTCCAGAGAGGCTCCTTCCCCCTCTCCCATATCCTCTAAGCGGTCAGTCCATGAGAAAGCTCCCTCTTGCTTCCATAAATGATCCCTCTTTTGAGAAAGCACCACTGGTCCATCAAACATTCCCACTGCCCCCAGGCCTTTGCACAGCAAGGTGATCCAGCGATTCTGCTCCCAGTGCCTCTCTTCAGGCATTCTCTGCCTCCACGCTTCCAGATGCAGTGATGCTGTCTACCCTCCCTGGGCCGCCAGTGTAAATCCTCGTTGAAAGGTGTGCATTTGATTTGGCAGAAGACATGTTATTCAAATCAGGCCCTATGCTTGTTTTCCGTTGAGCCTTTGATGTGTAGTCTTCGGCAGGCCCTGGTCCTACGCACAGCAGCGCTGGGATGTGGCACTGTCATGGGATTTTCCTTTTTGGACTTTGAACGTTGACCCCCTCTCCATCCTTGGTATAAGAAAGGGTGGTCTCACTGTATGGCCCTTTAAATGTTGGTTAAGGGGATGTAAACCCAGTTGGGCAAAGCTTTTGGCATTTAACTGTGGGCTTAGTACCTAATGGTGAGTATGTAGGTGGAGAAAGTGGCTACGAACTTTATATATTTTGCACATGAAAGCCTCGCTTCTAGAGTAAAAGTATGCACATTAGATTGAAACTTGCATTCCCAATATTTGACTATTTTTGGCCTATAAAAATGGTGATTTCATATGGCTCAACCTAGTAGTATTGAGTGAATAGGGGGAATGAGCCTTGTTTAAAAGGAGTTTCTGTTTTCTGTTTCATTAATAGGTTTATTCAAGACATGCCCATGGAGCACATTTCTCATTCTAAGCATTTTGGTAGGTGTTGGGGTTACAAAAACCCCAACTCTCTCCTCCTCTCTCCAGGAAGGCCGCACTCAACTAACTCTCGTCCAGGTGGCAGGGGTTCTGAGGAAAGTCTCTCAGTGTCTGAGGGCACAGTGGGGTGGCTGTCTCGGTTTGCTGCAACTGTCCCAGTTTTAACTGGAAGTCCTGGAGAAACAGATCCGATTACTGTAGGGTACGAGGGCAGGGTTATGGAATGACAGTTACAGTTCTGTGCAAAAAAGGGACAACTCTGGGGCTAAAGAAGTTTAGGACTGGAAATGAAGCCCCGCCCCCCCCCCCCCCCAATCCGGGGAGAGTCAAGAAGCATAGTAGCAAAATAAAGGCTCTATGAAGTCTCTCAGCAGAGAAAGCTATTTAATTTATTTAACCAGGATTTCTCCAACTTATTTGACTTTGGAACTCTTTTTGTATTTAACATCCTGTGAACAGCTTTGGGTTCTCCCCTCTTTGTCCTTTGGGGAAAAAAATTGCATCATTCTCTGTCCTAAAGTGCACATGATTGCCTTATATTATTAGTCTTATCCATGATTTCGGGCAACAATTAGTATTTAAATAGCCCATCACAAGGAAATGTAATAATAATGCAATCTTGGGATTAAAAGGTGTTTCAGAAGGGTTGCTAATGTGCTGTGGAGGGTCGTGAGTTACCGCAAGGCTATTTTTTCTGGCTGACACACACAGAGCCTGGCTGGCTGCTCACCTCTTTCTGCAAGTGGGTTTTTTTTTTTTTTTTTTTTTTTTTTTTTGCACTGAAGGCTGAACCAAGTTGTTATGGAAACAGAAATGGTCTCCCCTGCCTGAGAACAGCGCCTTGCTAATAATTAGAGAGCATGGCTGAGCAAACTTTAGTGGAAATGATTAATCTTTGCAAAGCACAGGTAAGCCTAAAAGATTGAACAGGTGTTTTTTAGCCTTTGCACTTTACAGCCCTAGAAAATTTTAATTTGGAAATAGCCCAGCAAGTTCAGGCTTTGAGTCTTTCCTTACCTCAAAAAGGAAAGTCACTCTTTAATATTATGGTAATTGGCTTTTAATATTAAACATTTTAAAGGCATCTCTTAAGCCTGTCGAGTTTCTCAGAAGGTTTACCACCTTCTTCCAGCTTGTGAAAATGCAGATTCCGACTGCTGTCCAGACCCACTCAGTCAGACTATCACGGGGAGGCCTCAGAATTCGATTCTGTAACAAGCTCTCCAGCTGAGCTTGATGCTTGCTCAAGAGAGTTAGGTTTGCTCCAAGACAGGGCAAACTTTCTCTCTAAAGTAGTGAGTACTTTAGGCTTTGCAACTCCATCGTTACAGCATGAAAGCAGCCGTAAACGATACATAAAGTAACGGGCATGGCTGTGTTTCGATACCCTCTACGTCAGCCAGTGGCGGATTTGGCCCTTGGCTGTCATTTGCTGACCTTGCTCCAGGATCTTCTGAGTGCTGCATGTTAATGGGACTCCTGCTTTCGAAGGTGTTTGTGCTAAAAGCCAACCACTCGTCCAGATCCCCCCTTCAGTCTGGCCTGAAGACAGGCAAAAGGAGACTATGCCTTTGGTGTGTGTGGGGGGGAATTAGAAATGCTTTGCTGGTCCATCGGGTTCTGATAACCACATTTGCTGAGATGAGTTTTGAAGTGGGTGAGGACTCTCCTTAGCACCCATCCTAATTGTGGAGAAGGTGATTTCCTGGTTGGGGGGCTAGAATAGAAGTGAGCAGGTGGACTTGAATCTGTTTTGTAACAGAGCCACAGGTGTTTCTTGAGAGAGGAGACGGAAGTTTGGTGTTGGTGGGGGCTGGTTTGAGAGGGGCTGTTTCTCTGCTTGTTCTTGGCCCCACTCACTCCCCTTCTGTGGGAGTCCCTGTTCTGTCTCTTGGACCCGGCCTTTGGAGCCAGGCAAAGCCACCCCCACCCTCAGAGCTGCGCCCTTACTTCAGACAACATCGAACTCTTCTTTGGGAATACACATAAGTCAGCAACTTGAGTTTCCCTTGCTGTTTTCACATGCCACCGTGGCATGCTCTGAGTTACATCTGCTGCAGCTAAGTTTTCAATGTTTCTTTCTTTCTTTTTTTTTTTTTTGGCTTTTGATGAGAAAGGGGGCCCCGTTCTGTCAGTGTCAGCCCTTAGCACTAGAGAACGTACTCTCCTTGCATGCTTCCCTGTGTTAAGCTGGGCAGGGGGTTTGACTGTGCCAGCTGTAGCCATGCAACCGGATTCTGAGCTCTCCTGCTTCCCTTGTTCCAGGATTCTGTTTCCCCAAAGAGTTTGCTTCGTTTCAAGTTTTCTTTTTATGTGTTTAAGGAAGAAATTGCTCCTCTGGACCACAGCCATGACTGCACGGGCTAATGCGGCTTTCAGAGCGCGTGTCTGTTCACATCCCCGAAGCCTCGCTTCTTTGTGTTGCAGCAGTCCCTCGCTATTATCTTATTTTCTGATTTCTTTTGAAGGGGTAATGATGGTGGCCAATTTGTGCATTTTATGATTTTAATTCAGTTGCGCTCACACTGCAGCTGGAAGCATAATGGCACACACACCTGAGTTGTTCTCTTTGATTCAGCCTTAAAATCTGTGTCCCCCATGATTCCAGTCTGTATATTATGGTGTCATTAGCTTGTGTCGCTTTGCGATGTCATTGTCATTGTGTGTTATCAAATACAAGGACATTTTCTTTTGATATATTTATACCCACTTCCAAAACTACTTTGCATTCACGTATCACAAAGCGATTTAAAGACTTCCCTAGTTCATTGTTGTTTAGTTTTTCAAAAGCCTTGGCTTTTACATATTTTTTAAATAGGAAAATTTATGCTTTGCGTCTGTTGTATGTCATTTTCTCTCTTGATTTTTTTTTTTAAATGTCTTCTTTCCAACAGATTTTTACTTTTCATGCAGAAAACATTTACACGTACTTTCTATGGGCGACAAATGTCCCTCCAGTCGTTGATACAGACTTTCACTTAACCTGGTCCTTAGAGGTTGCGTTTTCTTCTTTGGTTGGAGGCATTTGGGGTGAGCATTTCCACAACCTGGTGAGGGCTTAGGAGGCTTGGAGTCAGGAATCAGAAGGGTCTGGGTGTCCAGTGCAGCCCCCACTCCCTGGCCAGGTGACCTGCAGCCTCAGGTCCCTTCTCTGCAACAGCAAAGGTGATCGTACCTTTCTGGAAGGGCGTCGTACCTCATGCATGTAAAATGTTAGCTTACGCCTGCCGGGGAGTCAGTGCCCTAGAAGCAGGAGCTGTTACCATGATAACGAGGAGACGCGGATGAATCCTTTCTGTCTGCTCCACAACCAAGTCCCTTCCCATCTCCTGAGGAAGAAATGCCATCTCTCTGAATATGCCAGTTCCTATGAGCCCTGCCTGTTTTCAGCCGGAATGCTGTGTGATTCGTTACATTTTCAGCTTGCAAATTCAGGTTCTTTCTCTGTGGCTTGCTATTTTGGGTATTGGACCCACAGTTATTTCACAAGAAGGATTTGGCAGGATGTGTTCAGTTTCCTCAATTTCACTCCTTATAACAGAAACGGTAGGTGCAATAGTCATATTTCATGGCGGGGTCTGTCCAGGGGGTGGTTTTTTCAATCCTGTTGATGATGGAGGCTCCTTGGGCCCTTTTATGGGAGAGTTAGCTTTGGAGAGTTCCTGCCTTCGGAAGAGAATCCCGTCACCACAGTTGATCCTTCCCATTGTAAAGCTTCCACGAGAGTGTAGTTTTTAGGAAACATCTTTACTTTCTGTCATGCAAACTGTACAACATGACGGTGATGCCATCACAAAGTCGATGAGGGCCCAAGACCAAGCTGTGTGGTGGGCGTGGACTACCCTGCTTCAGGCTCTTGTGATCGCTGCCAAGGTGGCCTTTTCTTCATCTCACCAGTTTCCTGTGGGGCTGGCTTCTTGTTTCTTGGTCCCAACATTTATCTTGAACCTCAAGAGTATGTTGCTGCTTGTGTAACTTATGAGCAATGTACGCTCTCAAATTTCAACTCTGTGAAAGTGGTGGAAAATTAGGTGAGAAGAATTTTTTTTTAAAGGATTACCTTATTTAAAAATATTACCTTATTTCTGCTGATCTGTCATCTGTTTCCATGGAAATAGAATTAGGAGATAGTTTCTGACGATCGCTTTCAGGGCTGGCTTCTGATTCCCACTCCAGTTTCCATAGAGATGGAAGCAAACGGGTAAAGACAAGGTAGAAAAGCTTCCATCAAATGATGAGCTGCCATAGGACTGTGGCCCAGACCCTCCTTTGGGGGTTCCTGGGTGTTCGGTTGGGTCGGAAACCCTCTGTGATGCTGGTGTTTGCTGGAAGCTCAGGAAATACCCAGGAAATAGCCTTCACCCTAGCAGTAGAGGCTGTGATGTTTTCCACACTTCCCTTTGTGTTCTAGAAGCTTTAGAGCCAGCTTTGCTGCTCCTGGATACTTACGATTGCCTTCTTTTTAGAATCGTCTCTAAAACAGTTGAGATAATCAGGTATTGCTTGCCTGACAATTTGGTACCTCTGGTCTCCCAAGGTAGGCAGGAGGGGAGAAACCAGCTCTTGTCTGCCAGGAGTTCGGCCTCCCTGAGTCCACACATGGGCAGAAGCTTTCAGATTTTCTGTCTGCTTTAGTAAAGCAGACACAGGAACAGAAAGGCGAGGTCGAGTGGCACGGTCACAAACTGCATTTTGCTATTTCTGGGGGCTGTTTTTGTTGTTTACCTGGAAATTATGAAATTACTGTTACACTTTTACTTAAATCCAGTTGGTCTGCACTTTTTTTTTTTAAAGATTTTATTTATTTATTTGACAGAGATAGAGACAGACAGCGAGAGAGGGAACACAAGCAGGGGGAGTGGGAGAGGAAGAAGCAGGCTCATAGCGGAAGAGCCTGATGTGGGGCTCGATCCCGTAACGCCAGGATCACGCCCTGAGCCGAAGGCAGACGCTTAACCGCTGTGCCACCCAGGCGCCCCCAGTTGGTCTGCACTTTTAACAGAACAGTTGGTCAGGAGTCCACTAATTGATACCATTAGCAGAAATTATCTGTCAAAATAAAAAATGATGTCCTTTGAAGAAAACAGTTTTAAAATAAATAAGGATAAAATGGGTTGTTTGAATGGGCATCTCCTCTTCTGGATCTGGGCCTTTTGGCTCTGGGCTACAGAAGGGCAGAGCCTGGGACCTTAACCGGTGAGACTACTTGGTGAGGGGTTGGTTTTCAGAATCTCTAGATTCTTCTGTTCAGAGTGCACTTTAGGTGCTGGTCTTGAAGTGTTGTTTGCACAGCAAGCTTGTTGCCTAAACTTTAGCATGTAGATTGGTTTGAGCTGATGGTACCTGCACTCTGTCCACCCGCAGGGTCACCCCTTTTTGGGAGAGGAGGGGAGAACAGTGGCTTGACATGCTCCCCTGGGAGGCTGTACACAGGTCATACTGGGAAGGGAGTGGGAAACAGCCATGAATCTACTGAGGATTAAACTGCTTGACCCAAAGTGGGAATGCTAACACTTGCCTCTTCTGTCAGCGCCTCAGTAGCTGTGTGTAGATGGCGAATGTATAGAAAAATCGAGAAGGCCAGGCTTTCAGGCAGCCGTGTTCTCCTCTTGCTCCCCAAGGAAGCTCCTTCTGTGGTAATCCTGCTGCTGGTCTTGGGGCACGTGTTCCCAGTTCTTCAGCCTGGACCCAGGTTGATCTTGACTCTCCAAGATGCTTGGCCAAGTGGTCCGTACCTCCACTCTCCTGCCTGATGGTGAAGGAACCTCACCTTGGTGGAGTTTTGCTGAGATCCTCAGAAGTTCTTCAGCTGGGTCTGCAGGTTGGGCCCCTTTCAGACCAGGCCCATCTTTATCTGTGCCATGGATTTTCTTAGCTTTAGTTTCTGAGAGATTCTTTTTCTTTTCCTTTTTTTCCCATTCTGTGTTTTAACTAACTTTTTTTTTTTTGCCTTTTTGTTAAAACTTGGTTAGGAAAGGAAAAGGAAAATCATTCATAAATATGGATGTAATGTGAAGAACAGCCTTAGCTTGGCATAGTGACTATGTTTCTGAGACCCTTGGCCAGCAGTGCCGGGAGCCGGGTGGAGTGTGGAGGCTCTCAGGTTATCAGATGGGACCATGCTGTGTGTGCTGCTGTGTGTGCTGCACACTTGCTCTGTGCCAGGTGGGACACCGAGTGTGACCTCATTTAGTGCCCAGGACCCTGAGTGGACAGGCAGCAAAGACCTGTCCTGTGAGTGAATGAATGTTACCTTCTGCATTTCACAGAGAAATAAAGCTCCTGACGGGCTTGAGACCAGCTCTATAAACCTCAAAGCCACACAGTCCCTGAGATACATGAACTCACTGCTGAAGTGGGAGTCCCACCCAGGCCTCCTTCAGTCCAGGGAGGTCCCAGCTCCTTCTGTCCACCAGCTGCTGCTCCCACCCCCAGTCTCATTAGCAGCTCCCTGTGTCGCTACAGTCCTGTCTTCCTTGGAGACCCAGGTTGTGTGTTGCTTCCTCTTTGGTGTCTTCCAAGAACCATATCTGACTCCTGCGTCAGCAGGCCTGTCTGCTCCCCTGCTGATGTCTTGGAGTCTGTGCGGTCAGTCAGCCTAGAGCGGGGGGTATGGGATGCACTAAGCCTATACTTGTCTGTCCAGCCTCCCAGCCCTTGAGGGCTAGGGCTGTACCTTCCACCCTCACATCCAGCAGGTGCTCAGGAAATGTTTGTGGAAGGAAGGTACCCTATAGATGTTAACTCTGAGTAGATTCTGTGAGCTAGCAAACCATCTGGTTGACCCCATAGCAATGAATAACAGAGGCTTCCTACAGCCCCTGCCCCTACCACACATAGCTGGAGTTGTCCCTCTTCTCTGTGACCAGTGGATGGTTCTAGCCTGAGTGGAAACAACAGAACAGCTGACATTTACAATATTCACCCTTCACTTACTGTGTAAAAGGGTTTGATTGTAGGGTCGTTAATCAAGCTGTCAGGTCTTATTTATTATATAAGGAGGTACTTTATAAAGAAATTGAGCTGTAGTGATGAATAGATATTGGACACCAATTATGTTGCTGCAATTAATCAAGATATTCATATTTAGCAGTAACAGCTACCGTGAGGGATTGTAAAAGTAAATAAACTTCCCCAAGGATGAATTATACCATTTAATGATTAACATCCTATTAAGGACACTGGCTGTTTACAATTAGACTTTTAAAAAAGTAATAACTCTGAATTTAAACAGTAGTTATGGTTAGGCATACCAACAGAAGGAGATGTTGCTAATTACTTTCAGTTAATTATAAATAAATTATTGGGTTTAAAATGTACACTCTTATGAAAATCTGTCCTAATCTAGAAAGTGATGTGACTTGCCTCGGTGTCACAGCTGATGGGCAGGGTCAGGATTTGAACCTATCACCTCTAATTCAGAATGTTTTTCAAGTACTTTGCAATAAACTGTCTTATTTACTTTTTAAGCAATACTTGGGAGCTGGCCCAAGTTTCACATGCATTTTATTGAGGGGGAAATGGGTTGTCTGTGGACACGGGGGTTTGAGTTGATTCTTCTGTCCCTCTGTTCTGGTGCTAGGGGCCCCTTGGGGCAGGACGGTGAGGGGAAAGGAAACCGTGGGTATCGTGGGCCGAGTCTGGCACACGGTAAACAGTCAGAACATGTGAACTGCTTTTTAAATGATGTTTTTTAGTGGTTTGAAGCAAATATCTAAATTTGGAAGCTGGTTTTGATATCTCGAATAATCTGGTGGGCTTGAAATGGTTGATAAATAAACCCTTCTGGAAATGTGTTTATAGGCAACAATATTTATCAAAGTTAGGCTTTATTTTGCCCCAAAACTGAAGTTATAAAGTAATTTTAATGCAAATACTTGTGTTTTCTATGCCAGGGACTGATGAAAAATGAGGGTGTTTTGGGTAAGCCACTTAGCAGTACAACCTTTTCCAGCGCTCACCGAGGAGAACTCATCAGCATTCAATAACCCCGTCAGAGTGGAAAAGTCTATTTGCTTTAAATGAGATTTTGCTTGATTGCTATTTTTATTTTGAAAATCCAATTTTAGCTTTTTGTCTCACATAATAATGAGTTTTTTGATAAATATTGTCACCCTTTATTATAAGTGTAAAGGAGAGGTAACAAACAGCTTTCTGCAATGAGATCGTGTAATAGATAAAATCAGATGCTGGGAGTCCGCTTGTCACCAGCATAAGTAAATACATTCCTTCTTAATGGACAGAGAAGAAGAGCATGCTGGTGTAACTCTGGGGAAATTTGATGCTGTCTTTGAAAATCCAGAGGCTGACGTCTGACATGAATGCTCCTACCTTATTTGATGTAGAGTGGCTACAATTAGATAACTTTCACAATTAATTCTGCTTGGGTTTCTGGTTGCTATAGCTGAGTGCTCTTCGCATGCTGGGGATGATTCCTGGGGAAGTGGGCCCTTGGCGATCCCTTCCTCACTGTGGGTTTCCTTTGGGATGGCAGAAACTGCTTCTCGTAGCACAGGACAGAAAATAAATCCTGGAAGCTCCATAGAGCTCAAGTGACAATTCGAAAATAACAATCAGAGCAGTGAATAGAGGCTGAGACGCAAATTCAGTTCACAAACGGAGGAGCTAATCTGTCAGGCATGGGCGGGAAAGCGTATTTCTGAGTCTGTTTCACAGCGCATTATGGCAACATTTCTTTAAATCACAATTCATCTCCATTAAAAGAATATAATCTACATGTTCTCATGGGAAATAATCAGAGACAGAGCTTCCCTATTCTTCCCCCCTCCCCCGAAGTTGACCTTGTCCTCCCAAAGAACATTTTTGCATTGAGAAATGTAATTTACTTATACCCAACGAAATTGGAATAAAAACCACCATAGTTACCAGTGAGCAAGAACGTGAAATTGGGTTTTGGAGAATTGGGGATTAAAAAATGAATTGTTTTTTGCTGTTCAAAAAATAAATATACTGAAGGAGATGCAGGGAGACTATCTTTCCATAGTAGTTTGTACCCATTTCCGGTTCATAGCGCCATGTACATGGAGGGTGGTGGATGGTCTTGGAGTTTTTGGTGGTCTCCCTGCTGGCTCGGCTGAGGGGAGCCTGGAGCCGGAGGAGGAGAGGCAGCCTGCTGAGAGTCATGTGACTGCTCTGGGAGCAGGGCTGGGTCTGCATCATAGTTCAGGTACTCGAGGCTGTTTGCCAAATTGCCCTTTGCCTCTCTAAAACTTTCCTTTTGGGAAGCCTGTAGGTTTTATTTTTATTTTTATTTTTATTTTTTTATACTTTGGTACATTGTGTTCTCTGTTTCTAGGTTCACATTTACCCAAGTTTAACAGGAGCCACACAATAAATAACTCTTCAGCAAAGACTTGAGCAGTGACTGATGAGAGCACTTCTCTTGTCTTGGACTTACTTCCTTTCAATTCAGGGAACATGGAAATGCCTCGACCGTAGAGTCACCTGCTTTTTCCAGGGCATTTGCCCCTGTGCATTTGTGATGGGCTTAGATGAGACTCAACCGTCAGAGGTCAAGTTCAAAGAGGGGCATAGTTGTTGTGAGCACAAGAACACGTAGTTGTCAATCTCTTTGAGTGCAGGACACAAAAGTGCTTACAGAGCTGGAGAGACCAGAGGTTCTCCTAGTTGGGGAAAGCCAGAGCCCAAAAAGGCTCAGTCTGAACATGTTCCACATGCAACAGACCGTTGAGGGCAGATGCTGGGGCTTGGTGTTTGCTGCATCCCCAGAGTATGCTAGGTATTCATTCCCTGAGTGGATACCATCCACTCCTGTGATTGTTCACCATGTGCCAGGCTCTGTGCTAAAGCCTTATAGTCCCCCTCCCCTTCTCCAATTTTAGAGGCATAGACACAAGGTCTAAGAGTCTTTGTCACCAGCCCCAAGTCTTTATGTCTGGATTCAAACCTAAGTGGTGCTCAGCACCAGGAATAGGAGAATAGGGCATTTGTATCCCCTAGTACAGTCCCCTCTCCTCCCCGCCTTGTTTTCCCCTTGCTTTCATGGTCGATTCCTATGTGAAATGAGCCATCACATGTGGAAGCTCTTTATGGTTTATACAGGTTATTATTATACCAGATGGAATTGAATCCATTTTGGGAGATGAGCGCTTCTCCTAACCATGTTTCATGTTCTCATCCCTTCTTGGCTTGCATTTCTATTTTTCCTTTGATTGAGAGTAGTGAATGTGGGCGAAAAACGGAGAGAGGTTTTCTCTGGAAGTGGGATTCCGGAGTTTTCCAGAGCTAATAGCAGCATGCTGCAGTGTTTGTTTCTGTCAGCAACATTCTGTGAGGTGAGAATCCCAGCCATTACCACCCGTTCCCGTGAGGAGAATGACTTCTAAGTTGCCAGTGACTTAGGCAGAGAAGCTCTGGGTGGAGACCTTTCATTGGGCATTGTATTATTAATACTATTATTAATACCCTGAGGGCCTGAGCCAGAGGTCCCCATGCCTTGGATGCGGGAAGGTTTTTGTTGTTGTTGTTTTCTATATTTTTCTGGTAGGTTCTATTCATAAATGTTGGAATTCTTCTGTTCACAGGGCAGTAATGAAGCCATTGGTTTGAGAGGTGAACTAATGGAAAAACCTGTTTCAGTACAACAAAGTTGTGATTCTTGTACTTTTTAAGTTATGGTTTTTCCAAATGCCTCACTAACTCCAGAGGTTTCCAAGCTATGCTTTGTCCTGACACACAGGCTCTTTTGGATACAAAAAGAAATACTTATGTTAGAATTAAATGACTTTCTTGCAAAAGAGAGGATCTTCACAAAAGGAGTCTTTTGAAATTCTAGTTTCTCAATTTTTTTCTTGGCAGTGTTCATTTGCATATTAAAGGCTCTGAAAAGTCCTGAGAAAGGATCCTGTTTAATTTTCCCTCCTGGCATTTTCCAATCTTGTTTACCACCCCAAATTTTAATTTGCCCAAAGCACACTTCTAGAAATGGGGTTTTAAATACTTAGAAGTCAGTCACACAACATCTAAAGGTTAAATTATATTTATTCGCAAGCTTTTTAGTCTACGGAGTCAAAGGCAAATCCTTTAGATTAGGGATCAACAGACTTTTTCTTTAAGCGTCCAGAGAGTAAATACCTTGGTCTTTTCAGGTTTGTAAGGCCTCTGTTGCAATTCTGCCCTTACGATGTGAAAGCACACAGAGACAGTACATAAACGAATGGACATGGTTGTGTTCCAATAAAACCTTATTTACAAAAACACAGGTGGCAGGCTGGATTTGGCCTGTCGGTCATAGTTTGTCCCTCCGTGGTATATCCCCAATCTCCGATTACTCTGCTGCACATTCTGTGCTGTCCCTCTGGCTCTAATGCATGTCTTGATTCAACACCTCCTACTCAGTCTCCCCCTTAGAGGTCTTCTTGGACTCCCAGGACAGCTTGAGATCTGTCCTTCGTGGCCTCCTCTATCATAGCCCTAAGGAATGTGCTGTCATCACTCATTTCCTTCCCTCCCGACTTCTGGCCCACCTGCCAGCTCTTGGGGGCAAAGACTATTACTAGTGTGTATCTTCAGCTCAGACAATGAGGACAGTGTATCAGGCACACTGCAGGAACTCCCTGGGAGCTTGTTGGATAAATATGGTGTTGTGATAACTTGATACAGTGTTTTGTTTGGGGAACTCTTAGAGTTAATAGTAAGTACAGCAGGAGGAAATGCTCTTTCTAAACAAAAATTTCAAGTTTCCCCAAGGACATGGATCATGTGGATGGAGCTGGGGATGAATTTCACATCCTTCCAGGATATATGCTTCTCGAGCAAAGAAAGGAAGAAATGAGGCTCCTGTGCACGGTGGTAAATTATGCATGGGGAACAGAAAAGCTGAGTGAAAATGATAATTTAGGGGGCAATGGGGAAGTATTTGAAAGATCTGAAGGCGTATTTTTCTCTTTCTTTCTCCATGTATTAAAGATTAAATGATATAGACCTTTTTCTCTTTTCACCCAGGCCTTTAAAATATTTTTTTCTGGTAATTTCTCTTCATATTACATGACTGCTCTAATTACATCTCTAGTTTTAAGATAATAGAACTGCATTTTTAATGTGCTCTCTGCTGTATCTGGATTTATGATATCTCTCCTTCCTTACGCCTTCTGGAAAAAAAATTTAACTGAGTTAATATTAAAATAAAGTAGGTGAATTAAAAGGGAATGAGCCTTTAAAAATCTCAGATCCAGCCCAAGTACTCATTCAATGACTGTCCTCTCCATCTCTGAAATCAATATAGCCCCACTCTCACCTGCTTCCTTGATGGGAAGCTCTACTGACTTCTAGGCATGGCTGTGATCCTGAGCTAGCCTGGTGAGGGGAGAAAGGGAAGGCTGGCCTGACATCCTCTAGAGTCTGAAGTGCATTCATCTAGAAGAGACATCGTGACTGTCCCAGAGTCCACTGGTGGGAATCCAATAATCTCTCAGCAGTTTGGCCCTTTTCTGCTGCTGTCCCTAGGAACACTGCAAGGTGTAGTGACTTTCTGAGTCTTGGCAAGCAGGGCAGGTCCTGTCTTGATGTCATTGCTGATGAATGGGGTGACCTTGGGAGAGTCACTTGACATCTTGGCCTTCAGCCTCCTGATGACTCCATCTGTGTCTGGAGTGATTGATTGCCCTCCTGGGTTGTTTTTGATGTTAGCATATAAAACTCCATGTACCCAGTTGACTATTAAATAACACCATGTCTGTGTCTCACGTTGATCTTATAGGAACTGGGTAGAAGGAAATGACAGATTTTAAAACCTTGACAATTGAAATAATTGGATACCATTTTGTGTTCTTATAAGTCCTTTCTTCATGGAGCTCATATTTGAATAAAGGAAGTGGACACACAAAGTCAGAACTGCAGGGCTAGGGGATACCAATGTATAAATCACTGTGGAGGTGTGGAGGAAGGCATTGCTGCTTGTCTGTCTGGAATGGCAACTAGGCAGTCAGGAAGGGCTTCCCAGGTGAGGTCACAGTTGACTTGGATTTTTAAGGATGGCTGATCTTCACTATATAGAGGGACAGGGTATCAGTCTCCTCACAAAGAAAGTAGAACTCCCAAATAACTGTAAGGTCCACAGATACAGCATTAGGGTAATAACAGGGGGTCGCGCTTCCCCAGTCAGCCACCGAGAAGAACAATTACAGGTATAGAGCATATGTACTGGGAACTCATTATATAGATTGCTAAACATAGATCATGGGTGTGCTTGTCCCGCCTTTTTCATTGTTACACTCACTTTTATCAAGTGTAAAAGATGAACTAAGAAAAACGGAGTACCAGCGGAGGACGGGCAGGAATTACCCTGAAGGGACTAGGCTGCGGAGGTGATGATTCAGCACCGAGGACAGCAGCACATGGCCCGGCCCCTCCAGGATCTCTGGCAAATCCTCTGTTGATACCATGGGTGCTGAATATAGTAAGGAATGACATTCTTTGCAAAGAGTCTGTGTTCACCATGCCCTCAGGACTCAAGCCACCTTCGACCATCCGTCATAGGTTAGGATATGATACCTCTTTTTTGGAGGCCAAGTGCCTGAGTCCACATTCTCTTGATAAGATTACTTGGAGTTAGAATCAGACCATAAGGGTTCTCCTGCTCCTGAAATAAATGGAAGGCCATGCTTGCTGCTTTCTGCCAGACAGTAGGCCCAAGGTAATAGGTTTACTCTCAATTCCTCTGTATATGAGGAATTTCCTAGCCTTTTCTAGGTCATAGATAACGGACACAAGGGCCCCTTCTATCATAGATGCACAGATCCCAAACTTCCAAAATGGCTAGTTTTTCTGTTCATCAGTTGAGTGACATTAGTAGTGATATTAGCTGCAAAAATGTGTACATGGTAGAGTGTCACTCATTTACTACTTGGCAGGCTACTGCAATGTCATTTGTGGTGTTTGTCCCCCGAGCAACTTAAGATAATGTTTTCGGCCTTTTACTGACTTTGCTAAGTTAATAGAATTTTCTCCACCCTTCCCCCTATACATCTAGCCCCAGCCAGAAGTGAAACCAAGGTGTCTGAGCCTTCAGCATGAATCTGCATATTTTATTGGAAACCCTAGCTGAGGTATCTCCTTTACATTTACTTTGGAAACGAGGGCTCAAAGAATCCTTAGAGTTTAAGATCATAAATTTTGATTTTTCCATTCCACCTGGCCAGGTTGTTGACTGGGAAGCTTTTGCATATGGACTGGGTTCCCTGAAGAGACCCAGTGGAAAGTTATATTTGTATCGTCATAGCTAGAAGGATTAAAAAGAAGCTTTCCTTGAAACCAGCCCACCGATTCCATGAGTGGTATCTCTAGTCTGAAAGGGTTTGTGTCTTTGCGATACAATTTCATATGAATATTTCAAAACCAACTCACAAGAGTTAATTGTGCTCATGGACTTTTGCGGTTTGGCATAATCAGGGACAGCTTCACAAACGCGTGTCCTGTGCAGTCATGCAGAGCCCCACACTGAGAAGGGCCCACCTTTGCTTTAACGCTCTACTGCCACCTTCTTGAAATTCTTAGTTACTTTTGAATAAGGGGCCCTACATTTTCATTTCACATGCAGTTCCATAAATTATGTAGTCAGTCCTGGGCATAATCTAGTGAGGAGAGAGAATAACAACTAGTGGGCCAGGACCTTGTAGAGACTTGATCAGTTCTGAGTCCAGAGAGGTCCAAGGGATTTTAATAGATGTTCTATCCACAATAAAGATTACATTACTGTTCTCCGTGGTAGATAGCTTTAGCATAAGGCCAGGGAAGAGTAGAACCAGATTTGAACACAAAGGCAGTTAGTAGTCTTGCGGGTCTCCAGATGGCCTTATCGATAACCTCACTTCCCTATACCTCCAACCATCCTTTGAGATCTCGAGCCCAGGAGGCAACAAGGAGGGGTCCTCACCCTGCCAGGGGGCACTCACTAGACCAGTGTGCTGTGTGAGATGGGATGAGGGCTACTTCTTGCCCAGCTTTAGGAGGAAGTTGAGTGGGGCTGTGAGAGTTTGAGGAGGCATGCTGGAAGCCCTTCCCACCCCACTGGGCATGAAGGGAAAGCAGGAAAGCCAGAGGCCCAATCTCAGCAGCTGGATTCCACGGACAGGCCTGTTTTCCCTATTAGCTGAATTCAGTCCCTCTGTGCCTTCACCTTAGAGGGTTTACAAAGAGAACTTTTTATTCTTGTGTCATGAAGGCTAATGCACACACATGATTTTCCACTTTTTAGTCTTTATGTGTAGCAATCCATCCTCATAAATTCTGTTTCACCAGTATTCCTCACTGGAGGTAGCTTATTACAAAGTGTTAGTGGCAAGTAAGGTGAAGTACCCCGAAGGAAAGGGCAAGTGTTTCTGAAAATCCTCTTACCTGTAGAGAAGGCAGAGAGGTAATGGGAGGGTACAAGGCTTAGGACCTCCTGCTAGTGGTTTGAAGGTTATGTTCTAGGGGAGTGATGCCTCCCCCAGCCCTGCCACTGGCGCACATGCCACTTTTCTCCTTCCTGAAATCTAGGGATTTAAAACCTCAAATCCTTGTAACTTTGATTTTGGCTCCAGCTTAAATCTCCAAGCATGTCACTATCAGAGGTCCTGTCTATAGAAAGCTTTGAATGAGAACCTCAAAGTGGTCCTCCTAGTGTGTTCTCTCATCTTCTTCACAATGACACCATTGGCAGTAAGCCATTGTGCTTCCAGGGAAAGCAAATTTCTTTCTTCTTACTCTCCCTGTAAGATCATGTAGGATTATAAGTAAAATGTTCTAGCAACATTTCCCCAGCATCTGTTGCAACATCAGAGGTGTTACGGTCCAGTAGACAGGGTTGGAATCCATAGAGCTGGATTCAGATTCCGAAGCTACCATTTGATAGTCATATGATGTTGGGCAAAACATTGAACCTCCTTGGGTCTCATTTTTCTCATCTGTAAAATGGGGACCACTGTCTAAAAATAAAATAAAATAAAGCCCTTCAAGGACTGTCAGTGGGGCCAAGGCAAATAATATCAAAACCTGGTGTGGTGTGTGGTGTCTTGTATGGATTTCTGCTTGATCAAGGTTGGTGGGAGCTGAAGAAAGTGTTCTCTTTATTGCGTTGGATTTGTCTTAGTTACAGTGAACTAACTCAAAGACAGTTGTGGAGAACCCCTGTGGAGTTCACATCCTGCTTTGGGGAAATGGAGGGTAACCCCAAAGCTAAGACACAGCAGCCATTTCCATCCCCTGAATGACAAACAGAACTCAAGCAGCTTCAAAAAGCAGGGGCTGGGTTAGGGAACAAACATGTAATCTTCAATGTCTTTTTGTAATGAAAGATCACATCAGATTAATGATTTTAAAATGAGTATTGTTCTGCCTTCTGGCCATATTTAATATTCTAACGCCTTTTTTTTTTAAACATCATCAACAGCGATATTATCATAATATTACTTCGTTTAGTATTTTTGGTTTTATAATCATGCTGAGCCATCCAAACCGTTAAATGGACTTTATAATCTGGTATCCAGGGAGCTCCTTGGAAAGAGATGTGCTGTTTTTTGTCTGTGTTTTCACATTGAACTGACCGAGTACATGGAATTGGGTGACACGTTCCCTGCCCATGTGGGGTATGTGTGTGTGTGTGTATTTAGTCCCACTCTGGACAGTTTGACTTTGGAGAGCTAGGTTTGGGACAAGTTATATAAGTTCTCTGGGCTTCCGTTTTCTGATATTTGGTGATAATGATGGATAATGATACTGGCCTCCATGGGGCTGCGTTGGAGATGAAGAGAGAATGTAGGTAGAACGCAGAGCCGGCGGGCGATGGAGGGTCCCATAAACACTAGCTGCTGCTCTTGCCGATTTTATTATGCAGGGATTCCTCCTCTGCTGTTTCTACCCTGAATTTGGAAGTGGAAGGTTCTAGGGTGCATTGACATCGAGGGGCCTTGTTTGGAGGAGATTTGGATTTATTTGGGACCTGTCAGCTGCCTTCTAGTGCATTCATGTTCTCCCTGCAACTTTTCTTTAGAATGTTGTATGCCATCGATAATGGTAAAACCTGGTATGCAGTTTTTTTTTTTTTAATTCCCTGTCAGTCAGCAGTGCCAAGTGATTCAAGAGTGGGTGGCCTTCCATCCTCCTACTTCCAGAAAGTTCTTTTAAAGATTACTTGGGGGTGGAGGGGAAGACTTCTCTTTTAAACATAAATGATGTGTTTTGACAAAAATATATCACCGTGGTGAGTTTATGCTAAATGGGAAATGCTTGCTGTTACAAACAGTGGTTATTTTTTTCTTCTGCAAAGAGGACTTGACACTCATTTCCCCGTGCAACACGTGGGTGACAAGTTCTGACTGAGGCAGGGCGAGTGTGATCTGTACACAAATCTTTGGTAAAATCATGGAAACCACAGCAATGCCCAAACAGACTCCTGAGACCCAAAGGAGTGTGCAGGAGTCCACAGTGAGCACATGCTTTAGAGTGATGGAGTCTCAGGTCCCAGCACTGCCACCACTGTGGGATCTTTGGCTATGTGGCCATAGGGGAGGTTACTGCCTTTCTGTGCCCTGGCTTCCTCTTATCCAAGATGGGAGAAGGGTATCTACCTCACTGGGATGTTGAGAGCTTAGGGTGTGACCCATAGTCAGCTCACAATATCTAAGAGCTATCACTAAATTCATGACTGAGAAACAGAGACCTGATGGCGGGAGTATCTCCCAGTTGTCAGAGCGAGAAACCCAAACCCAGTTTTCTTTCCCATGTCTCTTCTTCTTCATCTTTCCAATGTTTTGTCTGGAATATTCCTCCTGGCTGCTTGCCATATGAATGGGGCCCTTACCAGTTAAGTCTTCTGTGGGAGGGCTGCCTCCTGCCCAGCCTCCCTGTCTCTGGTTGTGCCTCCTTTGACCCATTTCCCACACGACCACCAGGTTGCTCTGTCAGCAAAGAGCATCTGACCTGGTCACTTACAGTCAGCTGATGTCGAACCTCACAGGACTTCAGAATCAGTTGGGGAAGTCACCTAATGCACACGTTCTGGGGCCCCACACCCCACAGACTTCTAGTCCAGCACATCTGGGTTGGGCTGTCCAGCTGTTGTCCCAGGTGGTTCTGATGCATGAAATCTGGGCTGGAACACTGACCCAGGAGGATCAAGTCTGAGCTCCTTAACACACTTCTTCAGCCTGGCTTATTTCTGTTCATGTGTCTTTGCTGGGTCATCCACTCTGTTCGCTGCCTCTGCTTCCCCTTCCATCTGGCTTCTGTGTTTTAAGATTTAGCTCTGAGAGAGCCTGACACAAAGATGCAGTGACAGAGAGAATCTTTATCCCAGCTAGTATTCAGGGAAGGCTCATCATATGCCGGTGGAAGCTGTTACAAGTAGTAAGCCATTTGGTCCTCACAGCCCTGTGGGCTCAACACAGTTCTTGTCCCCACTTTCATAGATGGCGAAAGCGAGGTGTCAGAAGGTTGAGTAATTTGTTCCAGGGCCTGTGGCCAGTGATAGAGGGAGGAGCCCAGGTGGTCCAGGTCTCAGCCGGGTGGGTGGGTGGAGGCACCTTCTGTTGGACGTCTCTGCAGCACTGGCTCGGGCTGTCTGTACAATGATCGAAGGACACTGTTGGCCTTCAGTGTGTAGGGCTCAGAGATGCCGGACATCCTCCAGTGAGCAGGTCAGCCCTGTTTATGGAGACATTGTCCCCTATCCCTCAGGAGTGGCAGATATCTACTGGGTGTTCCATGCAGATGAAAAACCTGATCATAATGATTTGAGCCTAGAATCGAATCGAAACACACTTTAAAAAAAATTTCTGGCTTTAATAAACACTGAATTTTCCTGGAGCATGACCACCATAAACCATCAGTAGTTATTCAGTATTTTGGAAGAGTCACATCACCGATGGCAACATTAAGAGCCATTAAGACACACCCGTGTCCACCGGCACTGGTAGCCGTGGAATTTTTGGTGATTCTGAGTAGAGGTACAAGCATCTGACTGTTGGTGTTTTTTAGTGTAGCTGTGCCTGTGTTTACCTACTTAAATACATAGTACTCGATCATAAACCACTTGCCTTTGAGTCTCTTTGATGTGATAGGTCAGGAATATTACTGATTTTAAAAAATGTTGTATGTTGATATTATCTGCATTTCATTTCATGGTAATAAAGGAGGTATCCCAAAATGATTGTTTAAAAAGGAGGTCTTTTGTTTTATCAGGTTAAGAATACATAATCTGGCCTCTGAAGGGGTTAGAGGGCAGTGAGTTCGAGGGACAGACACCTGGACACTTAATGGGGTAGATCCTCACAGGAAAGTTGTTAAAATAAAACTTGAGTCTGGAATGCCTTTGCTAGACCTCAGCTTGCCTCCTGCCTACACATCATTGCCCTCCCAGTTCTTTTTGAGATGTTAATTTGTTGCTATGAAAATTATCTTGTCACTGACAAACGAAATCTGGAAGAATCAGCTCTTCTTATAAAGTGGTTCCTATGGTATCTGCAGGCTTTGTCAGTTTGCGAGTTATGAATATTTATGTCTCAGAAAAAATTCCTCATTTAAATTGCATTTTCCGTAATTTCCCACTTAATTTCACATAGAAAATAATGACATTTCCAGCCCCTGCCCAGGTGAATGTCTTCAGAGATGACAATTTTTGCACATGGACTCCAGGGGCATTGGGATTTACCGAAAATTCCAAACACAGATGAGGGGCTGCTGCCTTTGCAGTTACCTCGATAGAATAACGCAACTGCCCGATCCATTATCGACGGAAGATAAATGCCAGCCGTGATTATGGTAAATTAGACCTTTTGCATTATTTATGAGATCGAATGTAAAACGTGTTGCACTCTTCCCCATTAATGTTTATATAAAACCTGTTGTGGGACTTATTAGTAAACAGTTTTAAAATTTATTATACAAAGGGCCAAGTTTGAAAGGCAATTCTAGCTCGGGTTTTCCTCATCTCCATTCATGAGTTGTTAAGGCAGAAAAGAGGATCTGTTAACAATGTTCCTGAAGTCCTGGAGAAGTTGAACGCGGGCATGGCGGGAAATGTCTTCACTGCGGCCGCCAGTCCGCCGTCCCAGCCATCTACAGGATAGTGTTGCCATCTGCAGCATGTCCTCGTCCCTCCTCATTCCCGGAAAGTAGGGTATGCCTGAATCCAGTGTGGCTCCACCTTTTTCCATTTCAAAACATATCAGAAGTTCTTTTTATTCATCCATCCATCCATCATCCATCCATCCATCCATCCATCCTGGTACCACTTCCCCACCCCGTCTGGTCTTACACTGATCCCCTGGGGAAGCAAGGAGGATGAGCTGGTGGATGAAATTCCTTCCTTGAGCTGTGTGTCATCACAATGGGAGGTCGTGGCGAGGACATCTTACACTTGTTTAGGATCTCGCGTTTCAGAGCTGCTTCTGTGTGTGAGCGTCTCTGATGTGCAGGTGGTTGGGAGGGGCTGTCCCATGAGGGAGTGTGGCCATCGAGGGACTGCGGCTGAACAAGAGCGGTCACTGAGCCCATCCTTTCCATAGTCCTTCCTCTATTTCTTGGTTTCCTGAACATTCTTTGGTGGGCCATGTCTGAAACACCTCCTTTCCCATTTCTTCCCTGTCTCCAACCTGAAGTTAAAAGTGTCTAGCCTTCGGGGTGTCAGAGACTCACTTGAGAACCACTTTCTCTGTGAGGTGAGAATCTTGGGTTTGGGCTTTGATTAGTAGAGTGATATTGTATGTATCTTTGGACACATTCACGATGAAAGTCAGAACAGCATGGGTGAAGTTCCAAGGAAAGAGAGACACCAGAAGCTAAATTGGTGCCTCTTTCTTATCAGACTTTTCTTTTTTTAACCTAAAAGATCTAAAAGGCTGGTTCTGTTCTTTACCTGTGCATAACAAAGAAGAGGGTGAATCACCGTCTTTGTGCTGCTTTGTGTGTTTTTGTCTTTGTAATACCTAAAAGAGCCCCCATCCTAATAGGCCCCTTGTGGCTCCACCAGTCTGACCACAAGAGCTCTCCTGCAGTGAACCCACTGTTGCCGGAAAGGCCTGACTTCTACTTGCCGGTGTAGCCTTTCCAAGAGCATTTTAACGTGTGTTGAACCCACTTCATGCGAACCAAGTAGGGCCAGCAGCCTGGTGTGAGGCCAGAGCCTCTGGCTTCCTGTGGCCCAGGGTATTTCTGTAAACCAGCTGGAGGCTGCTGGCCAGCCTCCCTCAATTGAGTGCTGATGGGCCAGCCGCTCTGCGGGGCTCTCTTTGCTAATTTATACCATTTGCTCACTTTTTATGCTTCAGTTCCAGTACGTTTGGACAATGAAATCAAACTGGCCCATTTCTAGCGCATTAAATGGCTTTGTTCTCCTGCTTTGGCACTGAGCCTCACGTGGAATTCTTTAAAAGGAAGACTCTTTGCTTGGGAGCACAGTGGAATTCAAGGTTCCCTATCTGTCAGGTGAAGGCCCTGGTGGTGACTGGCTTTTTGGGATTGCCTGCTGGCATCATCTGCAGCCCAGGCTTAGAGAGCCCTCCCTGCAGCTAGACCCCGAGTGCATAGGTCTGGTTGGGCCATTCATCAAAGCCTCTGTTCTTTGGCTGATTTTCCTGTACTAAGTGGTGGCTGGGAGCTCCTCACTGCCTGGTGCCTTACATTTGTCGTGGGATAGAAGGCCATTGGCTTTACGAAATTTATTGCATTTCTGTTATTCTTATTCACCTTCCTTTTGTTTTTGCCTCTCTTCTTCCTTTTAAGCCCTTATGTATACAAAACACCATAATAAAATCTTCCAAGTTCAACAGTTCAGCTCTCGGCCAAGTCTGGTTTCATCTGTACCCCCACTATTCCCCTCCTCTGCCCCCTGAATTATTTTGAAGCAATTTTCACATATAACATCATTTTATCTCTCGGTATTTCAGTGTGCATCTCTAAAAGACTCTTGCTCTCTTTTTTTTTTTTTTTTTTTTTTTTTGGGCGAAAGAATCTTAAAGGAGGACATCACAGAAACTTGATTCTTCCGAGGCTGTTAACTGTCATTAAAAGCAGCATTTCTCAAAGTGCAGTATACAAGGTGATTGAGGTGGTATGTCGTAGTTAAAAGATTATTATATATTCATGTTCGTGAATATACTCTGTGTATGCTAAGTGATACTGCTATTCCATTTGTGATATTAACATTAATAAAGTGAATCAATTTTAAATAAAAATATTAGGTAAATAATAGCAGAGGACAGGGGGTCAGAAAACTATGACTCAAGGACTAAATCTAAGCCTGCTGCTTGTTTTTTGTAAATAAACATTTATTTGGAACGTCTCTCTCATCTGTTTACATATTGTTTATGGCTGCTTTCATTCACCGGTGAGAGTGGAGCAGTTGTGACAGATCGTCTGTTCTACAAAGTTGAAAACATTGACTACTGGCTCTTCGTGGGAAAATGGTTGCTGACCCATGGTGTAGGAAGCAGGTAGATAGAGCTTGTATCACAACCTCAGCTCATAGATAGGTGACCTGTGGGGAATGCGAGTCAGACCCAAGGGCTGGCTTGCTTTGCGTGTGATGCAGTTGAGACTCAGGCAGGCGGTTTGCTGTGAGTCACACAGTTGGGGGCTGGGGTGGGGTGGGGAGTTCATTCTTCAGCCCACTCTCTCAGCTCCCATCCCTGGGCTTTTCCCACCATAAGATCCTGCCCCAGGCTTTGCGCTAATATCTCTAAGCATTTCACTTTGGTCTCCTGTTGGGCAGTTGTTCATTCCAGAGCAGACATAATTCCTAGTTTTCCGTAATTTAGTATAAAAGGCTTTGTATTAAGTCTGCGTTGCTGTAGCCCCTCACATTATTATATGGACTAGGAGAAAAGTAATTTCAAAGACATAAGAAGGGTATTTGTGAAGTTGAATAATTTGCCACTAAATAAAATACACGGACGGTTTCTGAACATAGAGTGCTGAGCGGATGTTCTCTGTGATATCAATTTCATCTCCTAGCTTTCGTGGCAGATATCCAGCTGGGAGGAAACCACCAGGTAAAATAAAATGTAAAAGATCTCTAGCATGTACTTGTGATTTTTTTCATTTCAGTATCCACTCCTGCCATAATTGTCAAAGCAGGTGCAATGCTGTAGGGAGAGCCGTTCCTGGGTGTTATATTTCATATTATTGTGTTACTTAGGGTCCAGTAGCCATGGGATTATATTGACCCATAGACTTTTCTGATGTTCCCCCCCCCCTTTTTTTTCACATTTTAGGTAAGTGCTTAGGAAAATAGGAATATTCTCTGGCTGAGATTTCAAGATTTTGGTGTGAAAATAGTTTCCTATTGATAGTTCAAGATTATTATTATTATATTTTGCGGGAGACACAATTTGCTAAAACGATTCTGTGGTTTGCTTAGAACTGCACGGTCTGATTTGATAGCCGTGGGGCCACCTCCAGCTACGGAGTACTTGAAGTATGGCTGGTGCCCATGGAGATGCTGTGTACATGCAAAATAAACCTTGGATTTTGGAAACATAGTACAACAAAAAGAATGTGAAACACCTCATAGTTTAAAAGTATTGATTACATGTTGAGATGATAACATTTTGGTTGTATTGGATTAAACCAGGTGTGTTACTGAAGTTAATTTCACTTTTTCTTTTTTTACTCTTAAATGTGACTCCCACATGTAATTATCATATATTTATTTTGGAACATGCTGGGTATTAAGGTAAGAATAGGTAAATTTTGAACAATTCAGGCAATGATGAGGAAGCTTGACTTATTTGATGCTGACGAATATTGTTCTAGTGTTTGAAACTACAATAACAATCAGCTCAAGAACCATAGATTGATGGAACAAAGCATCTAGCTTTATAAACCAACTCTCACATTTGTGTTTAGTAAATGTGAACATGGCGCAAGATCACTAGGAAAATGTAAGATTGTTTTATAAATCGTCCACAACTGTTTAACTATTTGGCAAAAGATTTGAGTTTGAGCCTCATGTTAATTTAATCCAAAATAAATTCTAGATAGATTAAGGAAGGAAATGTAAGACATGAAACTATTAAAAAGAGCCGGATCATCATCTAGTCAGATGTATATTTGATTTCAGAATTAAAGCAGTAGAAGAAATTGTAAAGGAAAAAAATTGACTTGACAACAGAGAAATTGGGTTCCATTCTTTAGAAGAAATCAGATAGAATTAAAAAATTGAGCAAGTCAGGTATAAAAACAGGGAACACATCTTAGCGTCTCCTGACCACATTTAATGGACATCAGAATGCTGTGAATTCCAGGCATTGTTCCTGCCAGTCTTCTGTTCATTAATCAGGTTGTCAGATTTAACAAATAAAAATATAGCACTCTCAGTTAAATTCGAATTTCAGATAAACAACAAACAATTTTTAGTGTATCAGCATGTCTCACACAGTATTTGGGACATAATTTTACTAAAAAAAATTTGTCGTTTATCTGAAATTCAAATTTAACTAGGCATCCTCTCTTTTATTTGGCAAACCTAGGTCAGAGAATTTCGACCCCCAGTATGCAGAAGGGAAGGGAGGGTCACAACATGGCTGGGCACAGGGAAGAAAGGACCTGGGGTCCCACAGCCCTGCAGCTAGGCTTTCAACCGATTGCCCCTTTGAGCTTTGCACTTTGTCTCTGGCTCCTGGAAAACAGGGCATCTCTGTGTGAGTGAGTGTGTGTGTGTGTGTGTGTTTTAAGATTTTATTTATTTGTCAGAGAGAGAGAGAGAGAGAGAACACAAGCAGGAGGAGCCGCAGAGGGAGAGGGAGAAGCAGGCTCCCCGCTGAGCAAGGACCCAGACACGGGGCTTGATCCCAGGACCCCGGGATCGTGACCTGTGCTGCAGGCAGTTAACAGAGCAGAGGAATCCAGCCCTAAGGCCCCGTTACAATGCCATCTTCTAACATACGTGAATCATGTTTGCACTAGCTCCTCCCCATCCCTTATCCTGTGAGTTTATATACTCACTTTATTCCTTTACTGTCTTTTAATGTGGTTTCAGAAAGAGGAGAAAAGTGCATGTGGTCTATTTACTATGATTAATAGAAAGGCAGCC
Organism: Ursus americanus; assembly: GCF_024610735.1. Lineage (NCBI taxonomy): Eukaryota > Metazoa > Chordata > Mammalia > Carnivora > Ursidae > Ursus > Ursus americanus. The sequence goes on along the minus strand of NC_142140.1, from coordinate 35,289,933 downwards.
TTAATCAGAATACATATTTTAATTATCCAGTTAACACATGGATTCACTTTTGTTGAAAGAAAAATAATATGCACAAAGTGAGAGTTCTATTGATTCCTCAGTTCCTGGCAGGCAACCAGGAAATGGGAAAATAGATATAGGTAAGAAGACCAGGTGTCCCAGGACAGTCCTGGTCTATGCCTGATGTCTCAGTAGTTATGAATAGTTATCGATTGTAGTCATTGATAGTGTCCCTTCTCTTGCCCTGAACTTTATTCTCTAAGGGTCTTTGTTTGGATAGGAAATTATACCATTAAGTTAAGCCTAAGAGAGAGTGCATGTTAAGTGCAGAGAATGAGCTTACCAGGTGGAAGATGAGAGGATTGTTTTCTGGTGAAAAGACTGGCTCTAAGGTAACCTAGCAGCTGACACACAGCTTCTAGTTGGTTTTGGGGGCCCAGTCCTTTATAAATAGACATCCAAGGATAACCAGAGTTAAAGAAAACCACTAACATGAAGGAGACAGGACAAACAACTGAAAAAGAGAAATCCCAGAAAAATGCAGAAATGGAAGGCAAGAAAACATTAAAAAAAAACTTACCATCAAGGATAAAAAATATATTAAAGATAAAAAGCAAAAGAAGAAAACTATACAAGAATATGAAGAAAAAGGAAAAAGTACTTGGAATTGGAAAGTGATAGCCAAAAAAAAAATCAATATATGGTTTGAAGATAATGTTAAGAACGTTACCTATAAGTAGAAGAAAATGTCCAAGATATAGAAACAGGCAAGAAAAGAATAGAAAGGGGGCACCTGGGTGACATAGTCGGTGAAACATCCGACTCTTGGTTTCGGCTCAGGTTGTGATCTCAGGGTCGTGATCTCAGGATTGTGGATGAACAACGTGGATGAGCCTCAAAACATTGTCCTAGGGGCTCCTGGCTGGGTCAGTTGGTAGAGCATGAGACTCTTGATCTCAGGGTTGTGAGTTCAACCACACCTTGGGTGTGGAAGCTACTTAAAAGAAAAAGAGGGGTGCCTGGGTGGCTTAGTTCATTGACCATCTGACCCTTGGTTTCATCTCAGGTCATGATCTCGGGGTTGTGGGATCCAGCCCCACGTCGGGCTCTGTGATTGCCTGGGAGTCTGCTTAAGACTTTCTCTCCCTCTCCCTCAGTCCCTTCCTCCCCCCACCTCTCAAATAAATAAATCTTGAAAAAAGAGAAAGGATAGAAAGTCAGGAGATTGATCTAGGTGGTATAACATCTGACTAATCATAGGCCCATAAAACAGAGGGGTGGAAATTATTACAGGTACAAAAGAGAGTTTTTCAGAACTGAAGACAGGAGTCTCAAGATGGGAAAATCTCACCGAGCATAATGTGGACAGTGATAGGTGAGAAGCCCATGCCTAGGCACATCAGAGTGAGATTTGAAACCCTGGGGATAGAAAGACAGTTCTCAAATTTGCAGAAAGAATCCGGAACCTGATTGGCATCAAATTTCTCAATGGTAACAGTGGCAGCTAGTAGAAATCCACTAGGAGTATAACTTCCCATCTAGACCTCTGTGCTCTAATAAACTCTCAGTCAAGAGCAAGGGTAGAGTAGTAATACTCAGAAGTGACTGGAGCAAAGAGTCACCCTTTTGCTTCTTCATCAGGTGAAGGATATCTAATCCAGTGGACATCCAATCCAATGTAGGCCCCAGGAAGCTCCAGCATGATGGGCTGGAGATGCCATTTTGGCTGGAGTGGGAAGAAGGAGGGAACCAGAGTGAAGTCTCCAGAAAGAAAGGGAAATGGGGCTGGTAAATCATATGATGTGATAGGAGCAAAAAATTCATTCTTTGGTGTAGCAGAGAATAGTGTGTTCATGGTCAGTGTTTATAAGGAGTGACTTGGGACCTGGGCTGATCTCTTCTGAGGCCCTACTGCTCCCAAAGGACTGCTAGAGCCCTTAGCAGGACCCACTCTATGGGCCAGCTGTGGACAAACAGGGCTAGACACAGGTAGAAGAGATGGTTTAGGGGATAGGCCAGAACATGATGTACAACACTTCTGCTCCCATTCAGTGGCCAGAATCTGGTCATATGGCCCCGACTTCACTGCAGAAGAGGCTGGGAAATGTGGTCCTCTTGAGTTCCTAGGAAGAAAAAGAGGTTTAACCAAGCCTCTAGACATTGTCTGCCATAAGAGCTATTGTATGCTGAGCTCTCACTGTAACATATTAACCATATATTAAACCATTTACATATACTATCTCACTAATCCTGGGAGATGTGTTCTAAGGTCTCTCTTCCTGACCAGGAAAGTGAAGTTCAGAAACTTTGCCATTTGCCAAGGTCATAACCTGGCAAGTGGGAGAATTGGGCTTGCCCATCATCTGGCAACCCTCTATTCTGAGTGGTCCTGTATGTGCATTTTAATCATTTATTTAAAAAGAAAGTGCATCGTGAGCAAATTTAGGACATGTTAAAAAATCTCTCTTGGATGAATTCTCATGCTCTTTTCCATACTGTGTCTGAAGCTTGGAACAATGCTTCTCTCTCCCTTGCAACAAACCCACTGCCAACTTTTCTGGATGAATGGAGGTTGTTGTAAGATTCCTGCTGGTAGTCTTCCAGGCTAGCAGAGAGGAGAAGCTTGCATTTGTCTGAGTTACCTCAGGAATGTCAGGGACCAGGCTCTGCATGCTGTACCATATGGAGAGTGGGCCTTGGAGCGTGGTCACTAGAGAGTGAGGAAGAGTGCTGATGACACGAAGGGAAAGTGACAAATCTCTTCTTTCTGTAACTTCATCATGAGAGCGGTGAGATGGAGCCCCTTGACAGAAAGCATTTCCACAAGATTATTTTGGATTAACTTCCCTGGGTGCAAATGTACCCATGACACTTATCCATTATCTAGACAAGTGATCTATAGCCCAGCTGGCTGAGTGGCTGCCTAGGTGTGAATCCTGCTTCTCATGTCCCCTGTCAATCCAGCCCAGTGAGTCACAGCTCCTTTTGGGGTAGCGCAGTGTCATTGACTTGATTTGGTGATGCATTTCCTCTCCTTTTTTTTCTGAAAAAGTCTGAGTGGTGAGTGTGTTCTGGAACTTCTGTGGTTGGTTGTTCCTGTTTACCACCTGCCTTTCAAGATGTTGGTCTGCCTTAAGGATCTCCTAGGGAGAGCTGGCTCCCCAGCAAGCCCATTTAAATGTTTTAGGAAGGCTCCAGCTTTGTGGCAGGGGTTGGTCCCTGAATGGCCCGGCGTTGGCCCTGGATGGCCTGCAGTGCTGACTGGGGACTTGGGTGGTACCTCCCCCTTCCCCCCATGCCCACTTTCACCAGGTACAGAGTATCTGGTCCCGGTCCTAGAGTGGGCTTGCTGGTGTTCCTCCCCTGTCACTCTCCCAGTATCTCGGCTTTTGGTGGTGAGTGGCATTTGGGGCCCCTCCAGTGGGCTACATCCTGCTTCTTTCATTTTGGAGAGGCATATCCAGTTCTGATCTGTACAGGTTTCCCTTCCTTGTTTAAGAACATCACTGTGTGGATGGTAATTAATATAATTTTCCCTTCGATTATCCCAGTATATTTGGTGTAGAGAATGAGGTAAGGAGGGAAGTTTCAGTGTATATTTGGTTTGCCATCTTCAACTGAGGGCTCACACACTTTTTAGAGAATTTCAAGATATACATTGAAATAATTGGCGACCCTTGAGGATGCAGCAGGATAAGACTGCAGATAATTTTGGCCCCTTACAAGCCCTTTAATAAGGTCAGTTGTCCATCATGCCTCACCCACCTGTCCCTTTGTTTGTACCTGGTGATCTTGCTGCAGACTAAAGCTCTGGCTGGGGCTGCATCTCAGGGGATATGAGAGAACTTTGCACAGAACTTTTCACTAATGAACATAGAGGTCAGAAGTAATTATTCCTGTATCCATTCTGTACCGAGTGAGGCTGAAGGGAGTTCACCCATTAAATTACATTTCCAGTGTTCTGTTCCAATGTACGCTCCTTCACAACTTTATTTAAAGGAAGCGTAATGTGAAAGGCTTTTAACTCTGATGAAAGAAAGACAGGAGCCTCCGTCAGTAATGGTAGAATCTCTCATCGCGTCGTCTGTTCTGAGAACAAAGATCTTTTTAAAACCTGGACTCAGGCCGTCCGGCTGATTATATTAATGGAACATACCTTAGCAGATCCCTCCAGGGGACAATCTGAAGTATGCGTTCGCTTTCTCTAAACACCTTTGATCTGAACCTTTTTATTATTTTGTTGTGTAAGTTTTCTGTGCTCTTCTTGCCTTGATTACTTTATCAAATATCTAAGTGTGTTTGAAAAGTCAGAATCCCTTTAGAGATGAATGATGCACGTGTGTATCTTTTACCCAATGGGGATTTTTGGTCTTTGATTTTGAGATGTATTTAGCAAGTATTTATTGAGTGTGTACTATGCACCATGTACTGTTCTAGGCCCTTAGGTTCCATCAGTGAACAGGAAAGAAGATCCATGCCCTGGTGGGGCTTATATTCTGGTAAGGGGAAGACGGCCAATAAAGATAAGCATAATAAATAAGAAAAACACAAAGTTTGTTAGTGGGTGGTAAGTGATGTGGAAAAACAAAAGTAGAGAGGCAAAGAAGAACCGGAGTCCCTGGGGATAGAGCGGTGATGGGGATAGGAAGGCAGGAAGCCAGAGGTAGCACCTGTGGCCCAGCCTGTCAGCCCTTGAGTTTCCGTCATGTAAAATTAGGATGTTGAGAAATGACTTCTAAGTTTTTTTTAACAATGAGGCGGCTTCTAAAAAAATTGTCCTGTAAGATTAACTAAACACCTAGGTAAAAGGACCTACTGTATTTCTTTGTAGGAAAATTAACAAATAGAGTTTAAAAATCTATCTACCATGCAAAAAATATGTAGTTCATGGTGTAAGATAGCTGAACTTGGCCTAAGAAAAAATATCTGTGTTTTTTATATGGGTTTATATGTCAACTTGATAAAGGATGCTGGGCTTCTGTAGACCCAGTTTCCTCGCCTGGCTTCATCTGATAGGAATCAGGTTTTGGAAGAGTAAATGAGGTAAAGGGCGTGGAAAGACAGTGAAATGCCCCTCATCGTGTCCTGGAGTGAAGCCATGTGGGATTCACTGCAGTTCATGAAAGCCTCTGGGGGAGGAGTGAATAAACTCATCAGGTTTCTGTGACCAGGGCCTTCTGTTGTCCATTGTTCCTGTATGTGTCCTCCTCCCAGGCCTGCCAGCCCCCTGCATCTTCCCATCTAGGTTTACCCTCACACCTGCCAGCCTTTGCTGAGGCTCTAAGTCAGGCAGAAGAGAGAGGTAGTGAATTCCAATAGTTCTTGATAGTGTGTAAATGACTCATAATGCTGTGTCCTCAGAGGGGGACTAAGTACTGATGATTTAAAGAAGGAATATGTTAATAGAAACAGATATATAACGATGGGAGGATTATTAAGTATATTCAGTGTTTAAAATAGGCAATGCACTTGACTGAAGCATCAAAAAAAGTATAAAATGGCACACAGAAGTAGTTTCTTTCTTACCTCTATTTTCCATTTGCTCAGTTCCTACTTCCCAGCCAAACAGGTAATAACTGCTCTTAGTTAATATGTTCTTCTAGATATATGCTTATGCATATATACAAGCCACCACAAATATCTATTCTTAATTTCCCTCTTTTTTACATAAACAATAGCACAGTATATATGTTGCTATAAGCCCTGCTTTTTTCCATTTAAGAATGCATTTTGTATTGCTCAGGCATGAAAAAGAATGAAATCTTGCCATTTGCAGCATTGTGGATGGAACTAGAGGGTAGTATGCTAAGTGAAATAAGTCGGTCAGAGAAAGACAGTTACCATATGATTTCACTCATGTGGAATTTAAGAAACAAAACAGATGAACACAGGGGAAGGGAAGGGAAAATAAGACGAAAACAGAGAGGGAGGCAAACCATAAGAGACTTTTAACTTAGGAGACAAACTGGGTTGCTGGAGGGGAAGGAGGTGGAAGGATGGGGTCACTGGGTGATGGACATTAAGGAGGACACGTGATGGGATGAGCACTGGGTGTTATATGCAACTGATAAGTCACAGTATTCTACCCCTGAAACTAATAATACACTATAGGTTAACTTAATTGAATTTAAATAAAAAAAATGCATTTTGGAAGTCTTCCCATATTAGATCACAAATACTTCCTCGGTTCTTTTTATAGCTGCCCAGTAGGGCATTGTAGGAATGGGTCATTATAATTTTAATCAGGTCCCTTTGAGAGACTTACCTTCTGCTGTCATCCACACATGCTACCATGAATATCTTGCACAGACATCCTTTCACAAGTGGCACCTCTATTTCAGGTTAGAAGTGGATGTGTAGGGATGAAGGCTGTATGCATTGGTAGTATTGACAGATTTTGCTAAATGAACCCTTAGAGAGGTGGTACCAATTTATACCCAACTGGCCATGAAGGCGACCATGCATTTCCCCACAGTCCTGCCAGGATTGTGCGCTAGCGAGCTTTTGGACTTTTGCCCACCTGATATTTAAAGAGGGATGCAGTTTTTTAAAAGGAGGGGTTTCCTGACTTCCTTTGTGCCCTCTGGACTGCCAGCTCCTCTCTGTTCTGCATTCCCCAGAAGGGCAGGTTACCGGCATCTCAGGGCCGTACCCCGGAACCCCCTAACCTGCTCTGTGCTACAGTATTCCTTACATTTGTATGCAAAACTCAGACCCATTTATTTTTTACACACTGCATACTTTCCTCCTACTGCCTAGGTGTTCTTAATTGCTGCCTTAGTTGACAGTGACTCAATTCTTCATTTTCTCTGCCACTAGCTTCTTCACCGCAGCGGATAGTCACCTGTGAATTAATGCCTAATTAATGAAAGGGAACCTGTTATTTAAAATTACAAATTGTTTCGTGGAAATATATTTATAAGATATAAATTATTCTGCTCTCTGTCTTTCTTCTTTTTTGCATTGTAGGGTCTTAGGCATTGTATTTGTTACAAAATGGAGGCAAGGTGTGCCGGGAAGCAAAGGCACCATCGAAGCCAGATGAATTTATTTAGGTAGGAAGACTGCAGCAAACACTGCAGAAATCTTGGCTCCACTCACTTCTGTCTTGCCAAGGCATCCCCCCAGACTCTTTGAGGAATCTTACACTTTTAAGGCTCAGGAAATGGGAAAACCGCCTCGCCAACAGGGCTGAGATAGGCCAGCTTAGAGCTAAAAGTGTGTGTTCTGTACTCAGACAGGTTTGGGGGCGAGGGAGGACTCAGCCTCTGGCTCCAGGCTTCAGCGTCCTTATCTGTGAAATGGGAATGATGATAGTACCCTCCTCGGAGGATGTTCTCCTTGGATAAATGAGATGGTGTATGATGCTGTTAGAGCAGGGCCTGGGATCGGAAGGAACCTTGGGGCCTCCTTATTACCCCTCCTTGTAAATTTGCCCCTTGCATCTCCATGGTTCGTCACAAACAGTCTTTAATCCATGCATCTAATGTGGCGCTGTTGGTGTAAGGTGAGGATATCCACTGTCAGAGGTTCCTTGTGAAGTCTCCGGGATGACCTGCTTTAGTGGCTGGGAAGAGGGCCCAGAGCTAACAAATGCATCCACACATGGCTCTTGGTGTCTGAAACTGGGTCACATTTCCTTCCTTTAGGAAAATGCTCAGGCCATTTGCTTCCTGAAAACCTTATTTTTCACCCTTTTGAAAGGTTGTTAATGGGATTGTTTCAATAGAAATGATAAAACCTCTTTTCTTCAGGCCCTCTCCTGCTGCATTAATTAGTATATTTCTATAATGTTAATGTAGCTATTTACCTGGGTTTGGGCCATTAAAGCCCCCACCCCTCCCTTCCCCCCAGGGAACATCAATAATGCGGGAACAATTGCTCCCTTGGTCTTTTGCCTGGGTCATAGTTTATTGTTCCTTTAATGGATGTCTCTGTTAGAGTCAGCTTGTAGGCCATAACCCGATAACCGCACTCCTCTCTCCTCTGTGGCCCCCCCGCTTTAAGGATGGTTCCTGTCCTTGCACTGCTCAGACTATGTGCACCGAATTAAGGAATTCCTGGAGGCGGGATGCTAAATCTGCGGGGTGGCTTGCTACTGTCACGTGGCCAAGTGCAGGGATTGGGTGTGGAACACCATGCGCGAGGGAGTCAAGTAGTATACAGTTACCAGGTTTTCCTCTAATAATGGGGGAGGATAGGTAGGGGGGATGTACGTTAATGGCAGAAGACATTAGGTTAGAGGTAAAAATGGAATCCATGGCAATATTTATTTATCTTGGTGTCTACTTGGATTGGGTGGGAGAGGAGTGGGGGAACCATAAGCCTTTGATGTCTCTGGCCTCGAGTCCCTTTCCAGCACCCGCTGTTGACAGAGCCCATTCAGTGGCAGAGTGCCAGAAGAAGGGCCCCAGGAATGAGATGAGTGGCTGGTCCACCCTCTGGGTCAACCCTTCCTTGCTGGAAGTGCTCAGAGCCTTGGCATTTTAAATGGAAATACTGAGATAAAGGCATTTGCTGAGATCCCTTGGACCCTGGAGTTCAGGCCTGTGGGAATGGTGCCTGGAGCATCTGGTGATGTCTCATAAAGACTTGAGAGGCCTCTGGCAGGGAGGAAACTGGCGTTTAATAATTCTCATGAGGAAATTCTCATATTCCAGAAGACCCTGGCTGAGTTAATCAATCGTTAGACCCATCACTTACCATGCCTCAAGCATCCCGCATTAACATTTTGTCTCTTGCAAGTATTTCCAAGTGCCACAACGTTAATATTTTCTGTACCTGTCTTTTGATTGGGAAACACACGAAGGAGCTCTAAAATTCATCTTGAAGTCACAGCCATCAAGAGAGACAAGTGGGAGTTCCGCCCTCTCTGGTCTCTCCGCTGCACGATCCGGAACCAAAGGGCAGGACTTGGTTAGTACCCAGTGGGCTGTCACTGAAGGCGAATTGGAGAAGTGAATGGGTCTAATCTGCTGTGGCCCTTGTCATGGAGGGCCAGTGCTTTCTACTGTAGGTCTTATGGGGAACTATACAAGGTGCCTGTATTTGAGCGTGAAGGAGGTGGGGTTGGTGCTCGTGTTCTAAATAGTTCCCAGTTACAGAGCCATGTCACATCCCAGGGCATGAAAAAGTCATTCCAGTAGAGTCTGAAAGCAACATCTCTGATCTGTGTCCTGTGCCAGTGTTTAGAGATGACAATTCCAGACCAAAATGACAACACTAGTGGTTTTATATCTTGTAATACCTCACTACTAGTAATAATGACCCAATGGTCAGAATGGTGAGAATTGGTCACCATGGTTTTTATCATTTGGGGCTCAGATGCTGACACCAACAAGGGCTGGAGTGCAGGACCCAGACCCTCTGTCCTTTGGTTGGAGATTTTTCACAAGCCTGATGGGAGCGGGCAGTCCCTCAGAAAGCACAGCGCCCTGGAGGAGGGAGCCTCAGAAGTGACATCTGCCAGGCATCCATCAGCTGGGATGTGGCTGGGATCTCATCCCACCCCCTCAGTTTCCCTCCCATGCATGTTGCATCCTCCCTATCCTGTCTCTCAGCTGATGTCAGCTCCTCAGAGAAGGCACAGGGCCCCCGAGGCCCTGGGTTGATGCAGAAATGAAAGGTTCCTCCCCACTTCATCTCCCTCAAATACTCTTATGTATGTGTAGACTTGACCTTTTGATTTTAGAAGGCCAGATTTATCTTGCCTTTGCTGGGTTTACCATGCCTTCCTGGGGGTAGACTTCCCTTTTTTTCAAGTGAGAAAAGCTGGTGAGGGTGGGAGGTGGGACTGCACGTTCTTTACTTTGCTTTAGTGTCACTCAGCCTTTCACAAGTAATTTCCAAACTCAGGTCCATAGCCCAGTGCCTATGGGTGTGAAATTTATTTCCTCTGGTCTCAATGAACCAAAAAGAAATAAGAATAGTGCGGGGGTGGGGGTGTTCATACATGTGGACATATCCCATTCAAGGGCTAAGATTATTTATTCTGAGCTTGCTCTTCTTTTTGGTTTAAAATATCCTTAAAGAAATGATCATAATAATAGGTGGTAGGTGTGTGCGTGTGCGTGCATGCACGCGCGTGCATTCCCTCTTTAAAGTCTTTACTTTGTTAAATAAAATCTCAGTAGTCCTGTGCTGGGCTGCCAAATTAGGTGGTCCTCACCTTTTTGGGTTGCAGACCCCTTGAGAGCTGTGCCTCTATTCCTCTCTGTTTTATATTTGCTTTCCCACTTTCAGTTTCTAGGAGGTGGGGGGGGGCATGCACAATTTAAGAAGCTTGATACCTACCCTTTGCAGAAGATATTTTACAGGTGAGGAGGCAGAGGCCCTGAAAGATGGGATCTTTGTATTCCAAACTTACAGGCTTTTTAGTATTGAACTTCTTGCAATAAAACATCGCTTCACATTTTAATGATTTTTAAAAATTCATGTTTTCATGATGTGTAAGTATTCCAAATATAGATGTATTTCATATATAAGAAATGAAAGCTAATATTTGTTTAATTGTTGAAACGTCCTGTTTTCCTTTGAGGTTTGCACGGATAGGTTGCGACCCCGTTGTCGCCCCCCCCCCAAGGTGGATGGGGGTTGGCTGTGAGGACCAAAGTGCCACACCTGTAATTCAGCTTCTGGATTAATATCAACATTTTAAACTAATTAGGTAAGGAAAAAGCGTTTCAAAGAAAACATAATGGCTTTTGCACACTCCAGCTGGAAGGCAGTACCATATAATTGTCTGGTTAGAAAACCTTATAACATTAGTGATTTAACTGAGCACATTTGAAGGAAGCCTGGGAATAATGTATTAAGTATTTTGTTTTTGTCAAAAATGAGCCCAGGTGGAAGACAGCAGTACCCGGGCAGGACTTGAAATCATCCTAGTGGTGTGAGTTGGGGAAAGCGTTCATTTAGCTGTGATTATTTGGAGCACCTGCCCTATGGGCCTGGAGGATGCTGCACGATCAAGCTGGGCAAGGTCCCCTGGTTTCCTGGAGCTTCTGTTTGGTGGAGGGAGACAAACAAGAACAAAGTAAAACAAGATGAGTGATTCCAGGTAGTGACAAGTGCCAAAAAGAAGGGAAGATAAGATAGCTCTGATGCTGGGTAGGGGGTTGGGGAAGGTCTTTCCAAGGATGTCTTGTCTGGGCTGAGAGAAGGGGGAGCCCACCCTGCTGGGAGTAAGGGGAGGCAGACTGGTTGGAGTGGGTGGGTGAGGTGAGGGGAGAGGGCAATCCTGGGGTCTGAGAGGGAGGCAGGGTGGTATTTCTGGTATGATGGGGAAGCAGCGAGAGGATTTTTCAGCAGGGCAGTGATTAAAAGGGCAGGTGGGGTCTCTGGGCATAGGGAGCCTGGCTTCTGAGTCTCTCGTACCCCCTCATACTGGCAGCCTCAGTCAGTGGTAGGGTTCCTTCCCCTGGGTCTACCCTGGGCTAGGAAGTTAATGGACACTGAAGTAGGTTGAGTAACAGGACATCAAAGATACCAAGTCTTAATCCCTGGAATTTGTAAATGTCACCTTATTTAGAAAAAGGGTCTTTGCAGGTGTCGTTAAGGATTTTGAGATGAGATTATCCTGGATTATTTGAGTGGGCCCTAAATGCCATCACAAGTGTCCTTATGAAGGAGAGGCAAAGGGAAATACAGACACCCAAGGAGGGGAGGAGGTGATGACAAAGCCAAGAAAAGCTGGAGGAGGCAAATAAGGGAATGTGGCCCTCCTGACATCTTAATTTCAGACTTCTGGCCTCCAGAACTGTGGACGTGTCTTGTTTTGAGCTACCAGTTGGGGTAACTTGTTACGGCAGCCCCAGCAAACTAACACAGGCTCCAGGGAGAAATGGGGGCATGGAGGTGTGTGTCATGTCCTCTCTTCTTTGGAACTCTCAACACCCCAGCATGGTGGGTGGGGACGGAAGGGGAAGAAGGGTTGAGGGCGATGAGAAACACACCCTCCCACTTTGTGGGACTGTCCCCTCATATCTGCCGTCCTTATGTTCCAGCCACACTCAGTGAGGAGCAGGGATTTCCCGCTTTCATATACCAGGGACCAGACTGGCCGTACCTTGTTGATGAGGGCAGTGGGTAGGGGAACTTGGCTCTCTGGGCTGGTACATGCCCCGGGCAGCTGCAGCTCCCCTCAGCTGACGTGTTGCCCCATGGGATAGGGGGCCAGTGGGATCATGCCCTGGTTTTCTCAGACAAGCCTGAAAAAAAATGATTTTTTTTATAACATGAAATTTCCTGCTGGTGAAAGCTGGTTTTGAGTTGCAGGTCTGATTTGACCCTGGGGTGAGGTGAAAGGCTCTATTTTGTGACTTTTGTCTTATAGTTTATATTTGTCCCCAGTGTAAGCATATGAATTTCCACCTGTATTTTTATGCGTCTGGGGTTTTAGTCAGTGTATTAGTTTCTTACTGCAGCTGTAACAAATAACCACAAAACTAGTTGCTTAAAACAATATTTAAGATTTCATATTTTACAGTTCTAGAGGTCAGAAGTCAAAAATAGATGTTATAAGGCTCAAATCAAAGTGTTTGCAGAGCTATGCTCCTGCTGGAGGCTCTAGGGTGAATCCGTTCCTTGCCTTTTCCAGCTCCCAGAGGTCATCTTGGCTCATGGTTCCCTTCCATGGCACACCCCGACCACTGTCATATCTCCTTCTCTATCATCTCTTTCTCCCCTTAAGGACCCTTGTGACTCCATAATCCAGGATAATCTTCCCATCTCAAGATCCTTAACTTAGTTATATCTGCAGGGTCTCTTTTGCCATGTGAGGTAACACATTTACAGGTTCTGGGAATAGGATGTGGACATCTTTGAGGGCCATTATAATACCTTCCTTAATCAGTAACCTGTAGCTCTCCATGCCCTGCATTTCGACTGCCTAAGCTCCCTCTTACCCATTCCAGTTTGTGCTGGAGCTGACTGATACTAGTTCTCAAGAGCCTGTTGTGCTTGTTAGTTCCCAATCTCATGTTCAGTGACTTCATGCTGGTAGCTTGAAGCTGGCCAGGGTAGAGTATTTACACCATGGAAATTGGCAAATGTTACCATTCAGGGCTTTCCACCCTGCCTCCTTGCATTCCTTGTCCTGGGGAGCTGGAGTTCAAACATTTATCAGCACCCCATTGGCTTCCACCTACTCCCTTTGGTCTAAGATTCCTGTTTCCTGGGACACCCTCCGCATTTTTCTATGGATTATCATATGTTTGGGGAGATGGATATGAATGCCTCAGAAGCATTACGGGGATCTTTGTATGAAGACCACTATTGACACCTGTTTGAACTCTATAGGTTTGGATAATAAACCATGCGCCCTTTGGGTTTTCCTTTCTTCAAAGGGATCTGGAGGATTTATACTCATTCCTAGCTGGTGTTACAATCTTCCTTTCTTCACAGAAAGGAAACATTAAATATTTGCTGTCTTTAAATAAATGACCTCCTCCCTTCATAAGAATTTGGACTTATTTTCTGTGTGTCCCAATGTTAAGGGACTGTCAGTATCCCTACCAGTGTTTTGATTTTGATAGGTGGGTGCAGTTCTGCTGAAAATTTGGTGATTATGCTCCTTAGTCATCCACAGAGCCTGATAGAATAGGGCACATCTCAAAGCATGCTGACAAGGTGGGGGCAATTAATTAAGGATTCTTCTTAATAAAACTCTCTCTCCTTACTGAAAGATTCTTGTAAATATTCTAACAAAACCTAAAGCTTGTTTTGCACTTGGCATTTTGTCATGCTAACTATGCCTTTTGAATCTCTAAAATTGTGTTTGTTATTCTCTTTTCTAATGGGATCTCTTTTTTTAAAAAAATTTTATTTATTTATTTGACAGAGAGAGATTGGCAGTGAGAGAGGGAACACAAGCAGGGGGAGTGGGAGAGGGAGAAGCAGGCTTCCCGCCGAGCAGGGAGCCTGATGCGGGGCTCGATCCCAGAATGCTGGGATCATGACCTGAGCCGAAGGCAGACGCTTAATAGCTGAACCATCCAGGCGCCCCTCTTTTCTAATGGGATTTCAAACAACTTTTTGATCAAGAACTTTGTCTTGATCTAAAATATTACAAAATTACAGTTTTTCCCTTTTATGTCAGTATTTGGTTAATTGTTTCTTGGTGACTGCTATGAATATTTCTTCTATCTTTGTTTACCGTCAGGGTTCTGATAGGACCAGTATTTTTGTTGCACAGATGGCTAGCATGTTTGGGACACAATTGCTTTTATCAGTTAGGTTCTCAGGAAAGCCTCATTAGTTTGGTGTATGATTATTATCTAATATTCCCTTTATAGATGAAGTTTCTTAAGAAGTTTTTATAAAAATGAAGATTAACCAAAATATTGCTAAATTTACAAAAGCTCTGATACACAGGTAGCCTAAAAGAATGGCAGCTTAGATGATTAGCTTAGAAAATCAAGCCACCCAAAGATGGGACAAATGAGTCCAAAAGAGCTCTTTCATTGGATGACAAGGCTGAGGGCCCAGGTGTGTGGGATTCCACTTCTTGTTTTTCCTACTATACACATGGCCTCTTCCTGGCTGAGTAGGTTGGAGGCTCGGCAAGTCCACACATGCTGGCCTTGCTTACGAGAGACTTTAGTAAGAGTGGATACAGGAGAAGATGGAGGTGAGGAAGAGTTTGCCTTGCAGCTAGATGACATTTATCCATCTGCTCCATGCTAGGCAACAGGTGAAGTGCTTTATGTACATTTCTGCATTTCATTCCACACTCCCCTGGAAAGTATTCTTGAATTCATCTTGCCATCAATATTCGCAGTGTCCATCGAGAAAAAGAGGCTATAAAGCAACCACAGAGTTTATTCGGGGTCTTAAGGATTGTAGTCAGGGAGACACAGAGCTGACCTGCTCCAAGTGAGGAGTGCGGGCTTACAAAGGCAAAAACTGCAGTTACATAAGTTGTTCTGAAAGGGTCCTGGTTGGTGCCAGTGGAGTTTAAAGTAACTGTCTACTACATGATTTGTTATTTAGCTAACAAGTGTTACATCATCTCCATGTCAGCCCGAAGTACAAGGATGTGTTTCAGTGCAATTGGAAAGTTGCAATTGACGAAACTTAGAAGTTTACCGTTCTGAAAATTACTTCCTCAGTGTCCTTTGGACTCTATTTTGAGTGACTCTTAGCAATGTTTACTTCATTTTGAATCTTCTTTCACAACACCTACCATGTGGCAGGCATTTTGCTGGGTGCTAGGGATATAGAGATAAAAATCAGTGAATCCCTGTCCTCCTCTGGCACACAGTCTAGAATATTAAAATATTAGAGATGAGGGGCGCCAGGGTAGCACAGCCGTTAAGCGTCTGCCTTCGGCTCAGGGCGTGATCCCGGCGTTCCGGGATCGAGTCCCACATCGGGCTCCTCCGCTGGGAGCCTGCTTCTTCCTCTCCCACTCCCCCTGCTTGTGTTCCCTCTCTCGCTGGCTGTCTCTCTGTCAAATAAATAAATAAATAAATAAAATCTTAAAAAAAAAATATTAGAGATAAGATGTTAGGATCTTGGGAATGGTATGGTGGTGAAGAAAAACTCCATTAATGATTTAGTTTCCATTTTGGGTAAAAGCAGAATTTTTTATGACTCTAGATTATTCTCCTTATGTATTTAAAGTTGATAGATTCAGCCTCTTTCACAGTTGAATATTTTCACATGGTACCATTGTAATTTCGAGCTTCTAACTTGGTAGTCTAGTTTCAATGAGAGTTATTTGAGGTTGTTCGAAATGTGAAAATGTATACTTCTATGAGAGTTCATCCAAATCGAAATCCACTAAAGTATGGTTAATCATTAAATTAATGTAGTATAGACTAGTTTTTGTATTTATGAGTTTTTCCCAGCAAGATTTTTGTAAAGCTATGCTATTGATGCTATATTCAGAAGTTTATAATTGTAGAAGAAAATATTTTCCTATTAATTGATTCATTTATTCACTTGTCCATGCATTTTGTAATTCCTAGAGCAGCCGTGTAACCTTTCACAGTCCACTTAGAGTGACTATTGTATCATTTCATGTAAAATGTAGAAAACTTGCAGTTGTGTCAGGCCCTCTATCTCCTGGTCTTTATAGTTGTTATATGTATTACATTTACATGCATTGAGAACCCCAACTGGCAATGTTATCATTTTTGCTTCAAACCTATTTTAGAGTACCTAAGAGTAGAAAAGACAGTCATTTGAGCAGGGTTTTTAAAAACCATTTCTGTTGTTCTTCCATCATGCCTAAAGATCCATGTTTTCCTCTATTAACATTTACCTTTGGCTTGAAGAACTTTCTTTCTTTCTTTTTTTTTTTTTTAAAGATTTTATTTATTTATTTGACAGAGATAGAGACAGCCAGCGAGAGAGGGAACACAAGCAGGGGGAGTGGGAGAGGAAGAAGCAGGCTCATAGTGGAGGAGCCTGATGTGGGGCTCGATCCCATAACGCCGAGATCACGCCCTGAGCCGAAGGCAGACGCTTAAGCGCTGTGCCACCCAGGCGCCCCTGAAGAACTTTCTTCAGCATTTCTTGTAGAGAAGATCTACCAATGACAGATTTTCTCTGTTCCCCTTCATCTGCCAATGTCTTAATTTTGCTTTTGTCCATGAAGGATGTTTCAGTGGACATTGAATTCTGGGGTGATAGTTCTTTTCTTTCAGTGTTTAAAAGATGTTGTTCCACTGTCTTCCAGTCGCCATAATTTCTAATGAGAAAGTCATCGAGTATGTTGAGAAATTTGTGGTGATTCTCATTGTTCCACTGTATGTAATGTGTCATTTTTCTCCAGCTGCTTTTGAGAGTTTTCTCTTTTTGTTTTCAGCCATTCGATTATGCTGTGTCCAGGTGTGGTTTTCTTTGAGTTTATCCTGTTTCTGAATCACTGGGCTTTATGAATCTATAAATTTATGTCTTTGAATAAATTTGGCAGTTATTTTTTTCAACATATTTTCCTGTCCAGATCTCCTTCTCCCGGCTTATTGGGACTCCAGTGACCTTTAGATATTCTCCTCATGGGTGAAGCTCTGTTTATTTTTCTTTTTCTTTCTTTTTTTTTTTTTTTTTAAAGATTTTACTTATTTATTTGACAGAGATAGAGACAGCCAGCGAGAGAGGGAACACAAGCAGGGGGAGTGGGAGAGGAAGAAGCAGGCTCATAGCAGAGGAGCCTGATGTGGGGCTCGATCCCAGAACGCTGGAATCACGCCCTGAGCCGAAGGCAGACGCTTAACCGCTGTGCCACCCAGGCGCCCCTGTTTATTTTTCTTAATCTTTCTATTTCAGAGTAAATAATTTTTCTCTTTTTCTTTTCATGTTTACTTATTCTTTCCTCTGCCATCTCCATTCGGTAGTGGAGCCCATCCAGTGACTTTTCATTTAAGACACTGCCTTTCCAAGTTTCTAAATTTTTCATTTGGTTCTTTATTTCAACTGTTTTCCTTCACCTCATGAACTGTAGTTTTAGTAGCTCTTTGAAAGTCTCCGATAGTTCCCACATCTGAAACATCTTGGGGTCAGCTTCTGATGATTGTGCTCTTCCTCAAGTCCTTTCGGATTGTATCTTGGACATTCTGAATGTTATATTGTATAAACTCTAGGTCTAGTTAGAATCTTAGGGAAATGTTTATTTTTTTGGTTGCTTCATCAGGCAAGGAATCTAATTAGGTTCGGAATGTCGGTTCTGTCTCAGCTTCAGCAGGTGGTGGTTCAGATCTCAGTCCAGTCTTCTCAGCTGTGGCATGCTTATTTGGATCTGTCCTTCACATGCACCGTTGAGGGGTCATTCTGAAGCTCATATGGGTTGCTTAAATCTCCATTAAGTTCTCTCAGCCTTTACTACATGGGTTTGAGTCTATCCTACACATCCATTATTCAAGCTGGAGTTTTAGAAGAGAAAAAAGCAAAGCCAAACAGTTCAGCTATTGCCTAGGACTCTTTTGGTCACCTCTCCTACTTCCTTTAACCAATCTTAAAAAGAAGTTGTTTCTCTGATGAGAGACTATGGACTCTGAGAAACAAACTGAGGGCCTCAGAGGGGAGAGGGGTGGGGGAATGGGATAGGCTGGTGATGGGTAGTAAGGAGGGCCATATTGCATGGTGCACTGGCTGTTATACACAACTAATGAATCATCGAGCCTTACATCGGAAACCGGGGATGTACTGTATGGTGACTAACATAATATAATAAAAAAAATCATTAAAATAAAAAAAAAAAAAAGAAGTTGTTTTTTTGAGGCATCAAAGCTTGGATAAAGTGGAACTGACTTGCATGCTCTTGGTTCAACTTTGTTCCAGGAACTCGTTGTGGCTTCTCTTTTATTTTGATTTAAAATTTATGTGATTTGGAGGCTATCATGCAGCCTTTGCCAAGACTGAATTTCTACCTTGTAGCTCCGATACCAGGGACAATAAAATAATGCACTTTCAGAACTTCCAGGACTCAAGGAGATTTGGTTCATTCTCCTGATTTTATAGTTCAAAACTGGGCAACTGCCATAGGTCTACATTTTGAGACTTCACAGATCTGCAGTTTGGTTTCCTTAGCAGGAAGGGGGAGCAGAAGCCTGGGTTCAAAACCTAGCTCTGCCACTTAACTGGGTGTGATTTTATGGAGAGATCTGACCTCTTTGGGCTTTTATTCATCACCTGTGCAATGGGGGTAATACTTGCCTTGCACTGAGAATTAGACATAATGTACATCAGTCACCTAGCCCAGGGCACCACTAAATGATGTTGAAGACATTGAACAAATATTGATTGACTCTGACCAGATTCTTTGGTGGGAACATGGGCCCTGTCTTTGAGGAGGTGGCCACAGTGATCTCTTTAGCAAGTTCATAAGGATCTGAGTCGTATTTCAGGTCCTTTTATTTCACACATGGAATTCAGACCTTGAAGTCAGAACCCTGAGAACAAGGACCTGTGATCTGTTTTACCTGCAATTTTATTCTGTCCCCATTATTGCTCTCAGCAGGTCCCTACCAGTTTTTACTAAGGTGTTCACTGTGGTGACCAGACAATATCCTCATAGTCTGAATTGAGAGATGGTTTCACAGATGGGGAGGAAAGGTGCAGCATTATTGCCTATATTGTCATGAGAGGAGTTTAGGTTTTCAGTTTGGGTTTTCTCATATGGGTTTCAGATATGCCAGAAGTGTATTGATCCAGTGACGTGGTACTCAGCTGCTCTTTTCTCCACTAGGAGCTTGCTATTTGTTTGTTTGTTTGTTTGTTTGTTTGTTTTTACGGAAGACCTTGAGATCTTTCTAGAGGCCACTTGCACTTGATGATTTGTGTGTCATGGGCACCTCTGGGGCCATGTGTTACTCCCACTGTGCCAGACCTTTCTTTGTGCTATGTTGAAACATCAGGAACGAATCAGACATTTCTTGAACTGCCAATGCTGCTGTGTCCAGTCTGGGGAGAATTGATTCTCTTTCTTGTTTGGGTCTTTTGTTCCATAACAGATGATTCTACTTTACTTGATCTTTGTACAGCCTGAAGGGCTAGTGATTTTTAGGGTTTGGAAGTTATTGATAAGTTAAGGAAATCTGAGGTCAATGGAGTTTGCTAGATTGATTTCTGCTTTTCCTCTTGTTATGCTCTGTTTTGCTCACATGGCAGGTACCCAGTTATAAAAATGCCACTTCTCCTCCTGAGTACCAGTTGCCTTGGCAGGCTTTTCATATAATGCGCCAAGTTTACTGTTCTGGGACCCATTTTATTATATCTTGTTCAGGGCTCTTGTTTCAGTAAAGAGGGAAAGTTAACTCATTTGAATGGCTGCAGATTACAGGCACCTCCCTTCCTTCCTTATCTTGATGTAACTTCTTGTCATCTGTTCTTTGCCACTTCAACATAGATGCTTCTAAATAACCCAGGGTAGAAGGAGCACCAATAATGGCAAAATATTGTGCAAGCTGGAAGCTTCGTCAAAGGTAAGTTTAATTTTAAGCAAAAAAAATATTTTTTGAAAAGGAAACAACAACAAAAAAAATCAAGCCTAACTAACAGGGCTGACTATAAGATGGCTTAACTGCTTCTTTTGCCTTGTGGTTTAAAGTATTTTTAACCTATTAGTGATCCAGTTTCTGGCCCTAAAAACATACACGAATTTAAAAGATAATATAGTTTTATTGTAAGGAAATGATGCCAGATTTCACTCCCCCCCCCATTCCTGCCTTTGGAATGTTTCTTGGACCCTTCTCTGGGCTCCCCAAAATATGAAGATCTAAGAGTCTGTGAAATCCTCCCTTCTGCCTGGCAGAACTTTTTGCCCCCCTCCCCCCAAAATTCATTTGTTGAAGACATAACCCCCAACGTGATAGTATCTGGGGCCTTTGGGAGGTAATTCAGTTTGGTTGGGGCCATGAGGGTGGAATCCTGGTAAAAAGGAACCAGGGACTAGCTCACTGTCTTTGGGCAGTGTGAGGATACGAAAAGATGGTGCCCATCTGCAAATCCGGAAGAGGGATCTTGCCAGGCACTCAATGTCCTGGCACTTTGATCTTGAACTCCTTAGGCTCCAGGACTGTGAGAAATACACATCTGTGGTCTAAGCCTCCCAGTTTATGGCAGGTTTTGCAATAGCAGCCCAAACTAAGACACTGACGAGCCTTCCTTATACTCAAGAAAATGTTTCCCAGTTCTCACAAGAATTAACCAAGCCAATACGTGTTTAAATTGGTAAATTGTGAGGGTCATTAATTTCTGAAAAGGCATAATAATTTTTGTAGGTAATTTTTGAAGAGTATATCCTATGATCTATGAATGAGAAACTCATCTTAGCATGTAGATCGTTTCTGAGCCACAGCTGGACACAGGAGGTTCTAAGGGCAAACTCTGCCGGACTCTGTGGGAGACAGGTTGCAAATGTCGAGCTTCATTAAGCATGTTATACTTACAGCTCAAGAAATGCAGTACATTTGTATGAGAGATTATTCAGGCTGCACGTCACCTCCGCAGTCTTCTAAAATTCCTTCTATCTTGCCAAAGAATCTAGATTTGACATTTTTATTTCAGCAATATTTTATACAGATAGATGTAGACAAATCTCTTTGCAAAAGGAAGAATTATAAATGCTAATTCATTCAATTGAGCTGTAAACATGTTCTCTGCTGCTTAATAGGACAAAATACATAAAGATTAATTAAATGATCTGAGATTTCCAAGCTTCTTTTTAATTGCATAAATTGAGTCTGTTGCCAAAAGATATTCAGCTCTGGTAAACATGATAGATGGCGATGGGGACACATGGTGACTTGGATAGACTCCACTTCTGGATTCTGCCTGAGTATGTTGGCCACAGGTTGCAATTAACAAAAAAATGTCCTCCCCAATAATGGATAAGCCAGGGCTCGGTGGTCAGTGGTTTCATGTGATGTATTTAGGGTGTCACCACATTGAAATGACAAGAGGGAATGCTCACTGGTCAGGGGCTCAGGTCTCTAGGAAGTGGGTAGTTCCAGTGTTTCAGCTGCGAGTATCTGGGTGTTCATAAAGGTTTCTGTTGGTTGAAATGCAGTTCCTTGGTTGAGTGGAAGAGGTTCTTAAGTCAGAATTAAAAAGCCTACCTCTGGTCCTTGCTCTGATAGCTAACCACATGGAATCCTAGATCGACCATCTGTGAGGTTAGGGGCTCTGTGACGTGTTTCTACCTTTCTGAATAAAGGTAAGGAGCCCTCTGTAGTGATGATTGTCAGAGCTCCTCGAAAACTCTAAAGCAGTGTATTAGTTAATACGTTGGTGAGCATCTGCTAGAGAGGTAGGCCTTGTCCTGGGCCAGCTAACTAATATGTAGCTGTGTTGTAAGAATTGTTTTAGATGCTGTTAGAATGCTGTCTTGGAGCTGAAAGGGATTTTTGTCGTTTGTTCACCCATATATTTCCAGTGTGTAATAAACTATCTGGCATATACTGGTGGTTCCATAAAATGTGTTGAATGAATGAATGAATGAATGAATAAATGGTTTCCACAGGCATTATAGTTAATAGTACATGGTTTTGTCAAGGGCAAGGCTATAGGTTTTGTGGTTATAAAGATGTATTTGTTGTATTTCATTCCATGGAGATAGGCAGCTGCCTAGTGTCCAGCAGCTGTCTGATGAATGAAACAGGTAGTCCTGGGCTGGCGTGGGAGGAGAGATCACGTGAACTCAGGTAGCAGGGCCAAAGCTGTTGCACTGGATGTGACCCCTTGTCCTTTGGCACACCTGGGGTTGTTTGTTCCCACACGTGAAGCCCCAAGTCTTGGGTCCACTGTCTTGTTATCCAAGCATAGCACAGGCATGTTTCCCACAAGTGGCCTCCTCTGTGCTGTGGTGGGGGTGGCCTCAGCTTTGTAAATACATGCATGTGTGTGTGTATACAGCACATGTATGGGTGTGTGTGTGTGTGTACACACACCATGCAGGTGTACTGTGTACGTGTGTCTGACATGAAGAGCTCAGCTACAGAGTGAAAGAATTTAGGGGTTCCAATTCTGGATCAGTCATTTGCTGGTTTCTTGCTCTTGGAATAGTTACTGAACCTCTTGGGGCTTGGGGTTTTCGGCCACAGGGAGATGATGATAGCACCTGGCTCCTAGGGTTACTGTGAACATGAAACGAGTTCGTGCATAAAAGGGTTTAACAGAGTGAGTGGTAGTAATAATATAAGAGTGTGTTAGTTGTCACTGTTCTCATGTCAGTACCACTTATGGTAGGATTACTAGGAGCTGAGTCCTGGGCTTAGAATCATGCACACATAATCTTTCTTAATTTTCTTAGCAATACTATGAGGTGAGTTTTTAAGCCCAAGAGGAAACATGTCTCAAGTGGTGAATTGAATGAGGATTTTCCTTCTTGGTTTTGGCCAAAAGGGCTTCCTTTCTAGAAATATCATATTCAGACAATCTCTGACCCTCATCCCCACACCAAACATATTCCCCATCCCTGCCCTGCTTTCAAGGTCTGTTCCTTTCACATCAGTGTTTTGGATTTTTCCCTGTGTGGCTCTTCATAAATCTTTCCCTAATATTGAAGAGCTTATTCTTTGAAATGCAGATTTAGAACACAGGCATTTTGATTTACAATAGCACAAGATGCAGGCTTCAAATTATGTAATTAGGGTACAAAGCCATGTTGCTGTCCATGCCCTCATTGTTTGCAGAATCTTATGCCAATCAACTGCTTTGGAGTTTGTCTGATGTTTTCTGGGTACTGGCTGTCCGCACAGTGCTGGACGGGTAAGATAAACCCAACCCATCTCTGCTCCCAAGGAGTCGTCAGTCCATGGTGGGGAGACAGACAAACAGTTGCACCCCATGTAGTAAATGATGGGTAGTGCTAGAAAGACAAAGATAGCAGGCTAAGGCGAGGGACAGTGGTGGGGGTGTGTTCAGGAAGGTTCTCTGATGAAGCATTGGGATAGAGACTGGGCATCCTTCCTCATTGGCTCCAGTTTTCTTCTTAGCACTTACGACCACGTGCCATTTTTCTGCTGCTCCACGTCCCTGTGGAATATCAGCTCTGAGAACAGGGCCTTAGTCTGTTGGCATTCACCCTTTTACACCTCAGGTTCCAGGGCCTGGGCCAGTCTGACGCAGTGTGGAATGGATGCATGATAGATGGAGCCATTAACTGGGAGCCACAGAGCAATCATTTATAGGCTGTGGACAGTACCTAAGAGGTTACGCATTAGACAAGGGTGAGCCCCGCACTGAGGGTAGGGAAAGGCAGCGCAGGCCACCGGATCAGCTTCTCCATAGGCACAGAGCCTGGAGACGCCATAGGTGCATGTGTCCTGAGTGCATGTTTTTAAAGAGGCTGCCTTGCCTTTTTGGCCTCTGTGGCCTTCTGCCCCTTTAGAAACACATGAAATGGTATGGTGCTGGTTAAGAAGGACAGGCTCTTTGTGCTCTGTTTTCTGAGGAGCGTGGAAGTGTTTATTCTGTGGGACAAAATTCTCAAAGCACTGAGAAAATGAAAAACCTGAACCTGGCGGGCTACTTGACAATCTAATCTAAGAAGGAGATCTGGATCCCTTCTTAGCTCAGAGGGAAGTAGGGAGTCATTCAGCATGGAGGATTTATGTTCTCTGATTGTCACACCGTTTGCTTTCAGTTGTCTTGTATGGCTGCATAGACAAGGATTGATTCTATTTAGAAGATTAAGGATGGGCTAGTGGTAAACATAAAACTGAGCAGGTTTTCTTGAACATTAAAAAAATGCCTACTTTCCCAAATCTTGGTTTCTAGTACTGCTTCCCAATAAAAGGAACTAAGGCTCCTTGGAGAAATGGCAGATTCTTGGACTGGCACAGGGAATTCATAAGAAGAGCCTGGAGAATTTGTACCGTCAGAAAGTAATAAGCACGTGCTTAATACACAAACAGTAAAAACACAATGGTGGGTATATGTCAAAAATACACAGAAAGAGCTCCCAGTGGCCACACTGAAATAATTTGAATAACAAAATAAAGTAGTACTGGGTTGCAATCTAAAGTATAAAATAAAGTAAAAGTCAAAGAAATAAATGATATGTACGAATGGGGCGAGAGACAGATCTCCCATGCAGAAGAATGCAAAATACTGTCTACTCTGCCTTCAAGGCGGTGGGCCATAACTCCCACTCCTCAAATGTGGGCTACACACAGTGACTTCTTTCCGAAAGTACAGTATAGAAAGGGAGGGAAGACAGAATAGCTGTACAGTGGAGAGACCTGGTCACCACCACCTCAGCCAGAGGATCAAGGTTAGCATCAAAGGTGTAAGTCATGCAAAGTCATAGGGATTCCTCTTCCAAAAACCCATCACCCCAGCCTAACCATGAGAAAAAATTAGAAAAATCCCATTTGAAGAACATTCCAGGAGATACCCAACCAGTACCCTGTAGAACTGCCAAGATCATCAAAACAAGGAAAGTCTAAGAGAAACTGCCACAGCCAAGGGGAACCCAAGGAGACACGATGAGTGAATGAGATCCCAGAACAGAAAGAGGGCATTAGGTAAGAACTAAGAAAATCTTTTTTTTTTTTTAAAGATTTTATTTATTTATTTGACAGAGATAGAGACAGACAGCGAGAGAGGGAACACAAGCAGGGGGAGTGGGAGAGGAAGAAGCAGGCTCATAGCGGAGGAGCCTGATGTTGGGCTCGATCCCATAACGCCGGGATCACGCCCTGAGCCGAAGGCAGACGCTTAACCGCTGTGCCACCCAGGTGCCCCAGAACTAAGGAAATCTTGATCAAGTGCAGATTTTAGTTAATAATAATAATAATAATATATCAATACCGGTTCATTAGTTGTGACACACATACCGTGATAGTGGAAGAGAAAAGCAATAGGAGAAACCGGGCAGGGAGTATACAGGAACTCTGTACCATTTTAGCATTTGTTCTGTAATCCAAAACCATTCTAAGACAAAAAGTTTATTGGAAATTACCTATTGAGCTCAACCCTGGATTATTGTCACTTTTGATTGAAGAACAGGATGCCAAGTCAACATGCCGATATGTGTTCTATAGATGAAGGTTGAGAGGTGGCTTCAAAGACCTAGCTCACCAAATACAGACTCTGCATGGAAGTTGTTAGGCATGTGGAAACTTCCTGCCAGAACCAGTTGGGTGACACTTAGAACAATGCAAACCTCATATGAAATACCATTGTTCCAACTGGGCCAAACCAAGCAGGCTGTACAACATAGTGGCTAAGCCACACTGTCCTGGATTCAAATCCAGCCCTGAAGTATACCAGCCAAGGGATTTTTGCACAAGTGATTTTGCACTCTGGACCTTGGTTTCCTCCTCAATAGAATGAATATCATGGCAACACCATATCAAAAATAAAACGAGGGGGGTGGTGTGTATAAAACACTTAGCCCAGTACTTGGTACTCATTAGCTGTCCTATAAATGGCACCTACTGTTGTTGCTGATAACTTCTCTCTCTCTCTCCTTTTTTTTTTTTACGTGCAAAAAATATTCCATTAACGCAGTCTGCGTGATTCTTCTTAATGGCAGGAGATGATGCCAGTGGCTACTTTGATCTGATCTCAAGGGTAGGAGGAAGTTCTTCCCTTGCAAAATATCTGTTACCAATGCCTCTATTCCCCCCTGGAAGAGTTAATTATGTTAAATAACTTGTATTAAACATTATCATACCTCTTTCAAGCTGCTCATGTCCCTAGAAGGGATAACACATCTGGCACGAAAGGGCTTATAAGATTTGCTGTGTGGGAGAAACCAAGCACACCGAGACCTTGGTACATTTGGAGAGGAGAGAAGGTTCAGAAAAGAGAGTGAAGGCACCCCACCCCATTGGCTTCCCAAACCCACCTACATCTATCCAGGGATGGCCCTGTTGCTGTTTATCTACAAGTCAGTATTTTCTGTTTCCTGCTACTCTAGGTATCCATGCAGTTTGGATTTATCTAAGTTGTACAAATGAAATGTAGGTCAAAAGCATTTTTATAGATTTTCATGGTAAAGATTAATCTTTACCCAAGCAGCTGGATCTCTGGAACTTGACTCTCATGAAGAGGAACACCAGCTGACCCACCAAGACTTCATTTAATGGATTCAACTTTCTAATTGCCTTTTTTTCTGCCTCTCAGGAATTATTACATCAACATCTTTTCCCCGATTGAAAACCTGAGTGTTCCTGCTGTTGGCATGTGCCGCAGCGAAAGCATGCTGGCTTTGGCTCACTTCCCCCTTGGCTACATTTCCCAGTGTTTTCCCCTTTCCATTGCAGGATTTCTGCAAAGCCACACAAGTTCAACATGTTTTAATAGACACTCAGTAGAAAAATAAAAATGGCTTCATGTGTAAATAGGGTTAGGAAATACAGAGTTAAGCCAAGTTAAGCACGTTTTTTTACTTGCAGACCTTATCAGAGTCTTGATTTTCCTGATGCACCTTGGGAGTGTCTGAGAATGTGTGTGGTATGGCTCATCTCCAAAGTCTCATGAAACCTACCTTCTTTGCAGTGTCTCATGAGTCTGATGCTGAGAGATCAGTGCCTGGAGGTGCATACTCAAAAAACACCCTTCCCGTTCCACACTATTTTTCAATTTATTTGCACTTATCAGATTTGTCTTTTATGGCTATAAGTCATCTGTAGCGAACTTTACACGCTATTAAATTTTCCTCCATATAATCCCTCTGCCCCATATAATAACATATTTGTATTTTTTAAAATTGCATAGTTGAGCCTCTGTAGAACTTCGGATTCTATTTTAGTGACATAATTGCCAATATTGGCATTAGTGAGCTGTCAGTCATTGGTGCATATTAAGGAGGTAGAAGCAAATTGCTGCTGAACCCAGAGGTAGAGCAAATCACCTCAAATGATTATGCAAAAAATCCAATTTGCGTCTTATAATTGTTTTTGTATGGCAGTCCCATATTGTGGACTTATTTTAATAGAAAAAAACCCTTGAAACATTGATGCACTTGCTAAGATATTTTCATTCGTCATCAGAGAGCTTCTTATTAGTGGGGAGAAAACAGTAAATCTCAAGACATCTCATTTTCCTGGTGTCAGTTTCTCTGTGTGGCAGTACCCGGTAGAGAAGTGGATGCGATGAAGCAAATATATCCTGCTTTTCCTTCTCATTCCTGATTTAAGTCTAAATGAAAAAAAAAAAAAAAGTTTTGCAGGAGCTGCTGAGAAGAAGACTGACCGCAAAACAGGAGGCAGTTACCTCCCCAGTGCAGTCTGTACTGTCTGGAATGGGGCCAACCCGGACACGGTCCGGTGATTCACATCATCTCTCTTTCTTTCTGTGGTCCGAGGAAATTAACTTTCTCATGCCTACAAAGTGTCATTTACCAAACATGTAAGCCACAGCACTCATGAACTCGTGTGAGGTCTTTAGATCATTGTGAATATTTATTAGCAACTTACCAACCCACAGATGTGTTTATTGTTGTAAACCATGAACATATTGGGATGTGAAGCTCATCGATTCAGTCATGCGTCCTAATGCTTGTCAAAACAGTAGTATTTGATATGTAAAAAGGCGCGGGTGTCTGGCCCTGTGGCTAAAATATGGGACACAAGGCAGTATTGGACAGGTATTATTGAGTCAGCTAAGTGCTAGCTCTGGGGTGGGGCCCGGCTGGGAGTGTGGTCAAGACCTTTCAAAGGTTCTTGAAGAACAGGAAAAGAAGGAGTTGAATTTTTTACATGCTTTGCTTTCAACCCTGTAAGCAGAAATGCAGTTATTGCATTAGTCAAATGTGGAAATCAGTCCGTTGGTGGGCGTTTATAGGGTAACCACCGTGCAAAAGGAAGGGTATAGAGCAATAAACCTAGCATCTCGAGCCTTTAGAGATTTTGTAATTCAGACAGACATGAGATAGTAGCTCATTGACGGGGTTCATTGCCAATGCAAGATTCTCAACGGACGCTGAAGCAGCCCTGGGTTTTCAGTAACTGCGCTTGAAAAGCATTATGGGACGTGTTGTGGCTCCGGTTGCCGAATGTGGAGTCCAGGTCAAAAGGGGTGGGTCACTGTGTGCTGAAGAGGTTTGGGAAGGACAGGTGTGGCTTGGCTGGCTGCCATGGTTCAGAAGGCAGAAAATCTGTCTAAAGAGCGGGAACTCTGAGCCTTGCTCAAAATAACGGCACAGGAGGTAATAGAGTAGAGTGCGGAAACATGAGGGCTTCACGGCAAACTTACATGGCGTTTGCAGCGGGTTAGCCGAGTCTCCGATCCTCCCTTTATGCAACATTAAAATAGGGAGAGTGAAAATGCAATACCACTGCCTTAACTACCAACACAGTTTCTATGAAATAAAATCAGGTCACGCCTTTAAAAGAGAACAATATCACATTATGCTAGGCACTTGGGAAGGTCCCACTAGACCTCAGCTGCTATAAGAATCACTGTACACAATGCCTGTGGACTCTTCTTTGGGGCCAGGAATATAGCTTATAGGATATGGAAAAGAACATATAGTTAAAGAACTTAATTCCTAATTTTTAAATATAAGATATCTCTTTGGCATTTATGGCAGGACTCTCTGGAGAGTCCAAGATGTTAAAGGGGCTCTCTAAGAGAGAATTTGGGGTGTTCAATCCATCAAGATACGAGAAAAGTACTGCGTAGTAGTGATCATATTAGGTGGATTTTTTTTTCCCCTTCTAAGTGACAACAAACCTAGACAGGGGCCAGGAAGGGGGCTAGCAGATGCTGTAGGCTGGTTGTTGCAGGTCAGAACCTCAGCAGCTCAGGTGAGAAGTTCAGCCACGATAAGCTAGTCTGTTTTGTTCCAACCAACCCAAGAGAACAGTAATTACCAGATATAATAATGCTTGTCAAAGGCGGTTACTGAAAACCCTCTGCTGCCTCAGCATAATCAGAACGACAGAAGTTGCAGGATGATTTTCCTTGTGAGAGGCATCCACTCAGAATGCTAATTAGGGGAAGTGCAAGGATTGCGGATCAGCAGCTGAGCAATGCATTTCCCTCCAGTCAGTGCCGAGGAGACAGGAAGTGACTGAGGGAGAATTTGACTTACCTGATTTATGGTTCGTGATGTGATTCTGTACATTGATTTCAGGCTCTTAATTCCTCTTATCTGCTGCTTCTGTAAAGAGATGCTTGGAGGAAGCACACCAGAGAGTAGGCTGGCTTCTCTCTTGGAAACTTTGGAGGTGCTGTTATGCTTGGAAATACCTTGGTACAAAGAAAAAAAATACGCTAGGACCCGTTGCCAGTTGTTATCATCCAAGTTCCCGGAAAAAAAGCTATCTTTACCAAAAATTGAAGTTTGGAGTCTTTATTCTTTTCTCCAGTTCTGCTTTCTTTTGGGTGACCTCAAAATGGAACTTGAATCTAGTGGCAAGTGGGTCCAATCTGTGAGAGACAGACCCCTGAGTGGGTCACTCTCTATCTTTGTTTTTATTTGCTGCCAAACATTCAGTTTGTAAGAAAAATCTGAACATTTATCCAGAAACTCTGGGCGCTGACTTGCACGTGGCTGTTGTCTCAGTGACCATGGCTGAGGGCCTCCTTCTTGCTAGGTACTGTGGTAAGGGCTTCACAAGAACTTCGTATAATCCTCATAGTATATGGAGTGGTGGGTCCTGTACTATCACGAGTACTTGTGTTAGGACAAAAAGTAGCACCATGAGGCTAAGTGAGTTGCCGAAAGCCACGCAGCTCCTACGTTGGGGAGCGGGGATTCAAACCCTGGCCATCTGACTCCAGAGTCCACGGTCTAAGAAAGTGTGTTAATCACAAAGGGGCTTTGGGGCAACTTTGAAGTGAAGACATGGCCCGCAGAGCAGAGTCTGAGTGGACTGGCCAAGGCCAACCTGGGCATGCCCTCCTCACACGTCACTCAAGTCTGTGGGCTGTTGTATGAACCGCATGCTGGTCACGTGGCTGCTTCAGAAGAGCGAGGTGGGTAGCCTGGATAACAGCCTGGCGATTTCTAGGATATTCCTGTGGCTGAAGGTGCCAGTGTGGGGCAATGATTAAGAAGCTTGGCTTCTGGAGACACGTACACCCAGCTCCAAATGTGGAGGGTAGTGGTGGTGGTCACTGGTTAGCCGTTCCAAGACTTGCTTCCTGTGTGATCTGGGGCAAGTTGTGTTAACTTCCTAAACCTCAGCCTCTCCATCTAAGCTAGGATGATAAGAGTACCTATGAAATAGGGTTGCTGCAAGGATCAAGTGAGAGAAAACACGTAAAAGCTTTAACACAGGGCCTGGAACATGGGAAGTGAGACATCAGTGGGGGCTGGCTTTGTTTGGTTGCTCCTAGGGCAAGGAGGAAGTTTTGAAGATAATGGACAGTAAAGCAACTCCTTCCAATTGTCAAAATACGGAAGTGGTCTGTAGAAAATCCTCTTCCTACCAACAGAGATGCTGGAGGAGATTGGGGTTCAGGAGAATTGCCATTGACGTCAACAGTTAGCCTGAGCCCCAATTTCAGATCATAAACCAGGTGCTCTCTGATTCTAAGGCACAAGACTGTGCCTTCTGCCTCTGGTTGATTTATTCCCTCTCTCAGCAGTGCTCGCCCCTTTATCCTGTGTCCTTGTGGATTCCGGGAAACCCAAGCCTGCGGACACCTAGAGTTCACTACCCAGGAAGACAAGGGATGGTGTGGGAAGACTTGAGACCCAGGGAGCCATTCAAAGCTTGACAAACACCAGGTGATGCCAGACAAATCTGGCCAAAAATGGAGTGGGTACTTTGAATTACATTCAGTGTTTAATCTTCTATTCTAAGCTCACACGGTCCCATTATTTTCAGCCCTCAAAAACGTTAGGGTTGGTGACTTTTCGTGTTGCACGGGGAGCTGCCTGTCTTTTACAAAGTTGCTGTGCGAATGATAGTGCTTTCTTCATTATACTTATTCTTAAGGTCAGTGAAGCATTTGATACTTCTGACTAAAAGAGATTAATTAGGATCCAAAGGGAGAACCAACCAAAGAAAAACAAAACATCCTCTCCTGCACAGGCATAAACCACCCCCTGGAGTGGAGGGGGGGGCCTCAAAGTCAGCCCAGCTCCAGATTTCAGACTTAAGACAGCCAAGCAGAAGGTTCTTGAGCTCTGAGTCAGGGGGGCCACTTTTTAGCAGCATGACTTTGGACAAGTCACTAATCCCTCTAAACCTCATTTTCCGTAGTTCTAAATTCTAAGCTACCCTGCCTTCCTCACAGGATTCATAGATACTGAAATTAGAATGTTTCTGGAGGCCCTTTCCAAATTGTACAATACTAGTTTTGGTTTCTCCTGTTTTGTTTTGTTTTTTCCCCCTACGTCATAGAGCTTAGCACATTCATGATGTATACCTGTGTGGCATAGATAACACATAGTCAGCCTGCAATAGTGTGTGGAAAAGACACTAGTCAAGATTGACATGAATGTCTTTTTACACCATGTGGGGAAACCTTTGGTGGGGAAAGCTTCTGCTTCCCTTCTGTAGGGCATACAGATTCAGGGGACAGTACTCCCCTAGCCTCTGCTGGGGAGCAACCTGACTAACTGTACAGCACATTCTCCCCAGAGCCTCGTGGTGTGCCTCAGTCCTTTTCAACCCAGGATGCAGTGAGGAGGAACTGAGGAATATGGTGTCCATGCTACCTTGTGTCCTTTGAGTAAGCACTCAGCTGCTGAGAGAAGTGTCCCCAATGGCTACAGATGGACAAAACTGATTTGGGTGGGGGGGGGGTGCATGGAATCTTGACCCCGGGGAGAGCAGCTGATGAACAAGATGCAGCTGGCATTGGAGGTGATCTTGAAAAAGAACATTTCCTCTTGGACTTTAAAGTAAACTGGTATTAGTTGAATGAAACCATGTTAAAATTGTTAACTACAAAACACAGTCCTCCACGTTATTAAATCAAACTATCAAATGCCTCATTAGCTTTAAGAATAACATCATTTGTGCCAAAGACTCACTGGCTGGCAAGTTCCCTGCGGAGAGACCAAAGTCACCACCGTTGCCCCAGGATCTGGGATAATGCCCTGCTCGTAGTAAGGGTTCAGCAAAGATTTGTTGACTGACTGGCTGAAGGGAAAAAAGAAGCATGCATGGAAGCATGCGGAGGCATTTACCAATCATTTTTACTTTAAATCAATGGACATTTTGGAAGACTTAATTTCATTGTAAATAATAAAATATTTGAAATTGTGTTTAAGATGCTATCTATACATTATTCAGTTCACATTGAGATATTTGACTAATAAACACATAGATGTCCATATACCTCTTAAAATCATCTTGTTCCTAGCCTTAGGGATGCTTTGATAGTCTGGTAATTATATGCTTCTATCTTTTGTGCAGAGGCTGAACGAAGAATTCTGGAAGGATTTTGGTGACATGGGAACAGTTTAATATCTGTTGGGTGGGTCATACCTAGGGTAATCTTTTGTCCTGATTTGGCCAGGACGATGCCGGTTTATACCAGTTGTCTGGCATAATTATTAATGTCACTCCATGTCAAACTCAGCAGTACTTCATTGGGACAATAAATTATATGGTCATAGCCTACAAGTGGCTGGCTTATCAAACACAGGTGTTTGTTTTAATGGCTGTGAATGAATGTGTGAATGAGTGAATATGAATGATCATTCCCTTGGGGACTCCAAAGGTAGCTTGTACTGAACAGAGAGAAAGTAGACTCCTGATTCCAAGGTTAGCATCTGTTTATGGGCTAGGGCCTTTGACCTTAGGCCAGGCCTCCCCTCCCATCCTTCATCTAGAGCCTGGTATTTACAGTTGATTCCCACTCCAGTGATGTGGCAATTGGCCTGGAGTATGGGTTCCATCAGCCAACTTTTGATCCTCTGTGTAATGCAATTGTTAATTAGTATAATGCAGAGTCTGAGAAACAGCCTTTATTCAAAAAGCCTCCTTTTGGGGGTTGACCCTGTTCTCTCTCAGACCGTCACTACTATTACCATGAGGGAATGCTGATTATGGAAAATCAGGAGCTGTCACCAATGCCCCCACCCTTTGCCAATTCTCCAAATGGAAATGGAACCTAAGAGTGGATACTTTGTAAAGAGTATATGCTCATAATTAGTTTGGGGTTTGCTTCTCTATTGTTACTGTCACCTGATAATTCCTGGCAGGGAATTTTTATAAATTAACCTGATTGCTTTGGGAATTTATGTGTTTTTTCATTTATTTTTGTTTGTCTTCCTCTCCCCACATTAAGGGCACAGATTTTCTCTCTCTCATTTTAATTGCCTTTTTGTGTGTCCTTGCAGTTTGACCACTCAAGTGTGCATCCCAGACGCTACCGTTTCGTTTCACTCATTTTTTAAAATTTGATATCTCTTACGCCTTTTTTTTTAACCTGCATGCTCCTCCTCCATCCCTCTTTTTCCTCTTTTTCATTTTTTTCCCCTTACAATTTATTAGTTAGAATCAGGCCATTTAACTTGTAGAGTTTCCCACAGTTTTTAATTTGCTGATTGCTTGGCCATGATGGAATTCACCCTGTTCTTCTGTCTTTGGAATTTCCTATAAATTAATTGGGAGCTGCAGTCCACAGGTTTGAGCAGTCTCAGGTCTGATTCCTTGGCAGGACTCTGGGTAGCGGTAGAGGGTTCTTTCCCTGGGAGGCACATGGCACCTGTGACTCTCTCTGCTATTGGTGGTCTCTGCCTAGATTCATCAGTCCTCTAGGATTGCAGAGCAGTGCATATCATTGATTTTTCATTTGTTAGCCGGAGTATTTCTGTAACGAAGTGTTTCCTCATATCCTTTGCTTTGTCATCCAGCCTAATTCATAAAATATAGGATAAATCCTGGATTGTTTGCCTTTGTTCATCAGGTTCACAGTAGGGAATCTTTCCCCTATCATCCTTTGAAGGTGACCAGTGAGTTGTGTGCTTTTTTTTTTTTTTTTTGGTATTATTATGAACAAATGGATTTAAACATATTTTATGGGTTTCAGTCAATTGCAGTTATCATCTATTCAAGTGCAAATCTTTGCCTTGGGAGAGCCTCTTCAAGTTGGCTCCATTTGACATGGCCCTAAGAGTCTTTGACAGCTTCCCTGCTACGTGGAATGACAAGATCTTCTAGGCTTTTCTTGTGTATTTCCTGCCCCAGACCTGGAATCAGCCACTTCTCCAAGATATTCTGATTTCTTTTAGTGAGAAATTTGTAGATCAGGGTCACAGTCTGGGTGCTAGAAGTGCTCAGTGTTACTTGGTTAGACTTTGTTTCTAGCTGTTTAGAAGAAAAAACTAGAAGCTGGCTAGGATGCAGATGTATAAATAGAGCTCTGTGTGTGTGTGTGTGTCTAAAAAATACTTTATAATTTCACATGGATGCTTTTAATTCAAATACAGGGCCATAGAGTTTTTGACTATATATATATATATATCGCCATATATATTTATATATAGAAATATATTTTGACCATATGTATATAGCCATATATATTTATATATAGAAGTGTATTTGACCATATATATAGCCATATATATTTATATATAGAAATACAAATATATAAATATATATATATTATATAAATGGAAATGGAACACAAGAGTGTTAAATAAATATAAATATATATGTATATATTTTTTACATCTGTATCTTTGGCCTTTCACATCAAGAAACATGGTTCTAAGGACAAAGGGATGATAGAATTAGAAGATCTCATAACTTTTAATAACTCATGTACTTGGATCTCATATATAAAACATCTAAGAATAATATTATTTTACAAATATGATTTCTCAAAATACTTAAAACATTTTAAAAATTTGCTTTTCCTAATCTCTTTATTTAAAAATAACTGTACTACATCTTCATTTTGAAAGTGTGCATCCATTTCTTTTTTTTTTTCCTAAGATTTTACTATTTATTTTAGAGAGAGAAAGAGCATGTTAGTGGGGGAAGGGAAAGGAAGAGAGAGAGAATCCCAGGCAGACTCCCTGCTGAATGTAGAGCCCGACATGGGGCTCGATCTCATAACCTTGAGATCATGACCGCTGAGATCATGACCTGAGCTGAAACCAAGAGTTGGTGCTTAACCAACTAAGCCACCCAAGTGCCCCAGCATGTTTCCATTTCATACTATACTTTCCCTTGTAACCCTCATTTAGTCTTAATTTTTTTAAACATCTATATATATAATCTTCACCACCAGTCCTAATCTCTTTTCTTTAGCCATTTTGATTGAAACTTATTTTCTAGCATATTCCTCTGAAATGGCTCAAGGGGACCATATTCCCTGAGGTTTTACATGTAACCTCTGTCCCTTATACTTGAAAATAATTTTGCTGAATATAAAATCCTTGGCTTGTATTTTATTTCCTTGAGTTTTTAAAATGTTACTTTCAAAGTCTGATTATAACTTTTTTTCCCCTTGTAAATCACTTGTTCTTCTGCCCAGAGAATCTTTCCTTTTTCTTTAAAAGTAATAAAAGTGAACATGAAGGTAAAAATAGAGCCAGGATATCTCAGAAAGCACCCAACATGTATTTTCCTAACAGTATATGAAAACAACAGAAGAGGGAGCTCTGAAGTTAGAAAAGCTACTGTGAACCATGCTTCCTAAAAGTTTAGGAGAATTAATTTCACATAAATATAAGCCATAGAAAAGGATGGAGGTAAAATCTCATATAGAGACAAAGTAAGATAAAAAGAATAAAGAGCAGAGTACTGTCTTTACATATAACACACTAAATAGACAGACGCATTCAACAGGTTAAAACTATATTTTTCTCTTGTCAAAATGAACTAAAATTCATTAAGAAAGTGATAAAAGGGATGAGAAATGAAGTGACAAGTGAGGAAGAGCATTGGAAATAAAAGCAAAAACTTTTTAGAAGTAAAGATTAAACCAGAAGGAACACAAGAGCAAATAAACACAGCGGGTAATGCCTTACAAGAAAGAGAAGGTGGAAATTAGGAACACTTTATGCAGAAAAAAGTAGAAAAAGAATTCAAGAGACAGAGACAAACATTGAAGACAGGCAAAGGAGATCTAACATATAACTAATTGGAGCCCCTGAAAAAGAAAAGTAAAGCAAGGAACAGAACTAACGCTGAATCTATAATTCAAGAAAAATCACCTGAAATGGGGAGGATTTGCAATTCCATACCGGGACTTCATGTCTGAGAACAGTGGCCCACAATAACCAATAGCCAGGACATACTCTGGTGTCTCACTTCATCGCTGCTTGTATCTTCATGCCTAGAACAGTGCGTGCACAGCAAGTGCTCAAATGATTGACCAAATGTATTGATGTTGGGTAAATGCATAAAACATCCTCTAAAATGCCTGCAACATGTCATGATTTTATTTCCCTTAACTATTACTTGTTGCATATGACCCTGGATGAGACTAAGGTTATTATTACAAATTGTTGTGTACTGAATTGTGTTTTCCCCCCTCACCCAAATTCATGGGTTGAAGCCCTAACCCACAATGTAATTATAGTTGGAGATAGGGCTTTTAAGGAGATAATCAAAGTTAAATGAGGGCAATAGGACTGGTGTCTTTATAAGAAGAAGAAGAGACCCAGGAATGTGCACACACAGAGAAGAGGCCATGTGAAGATAGAGCAAGGAGGCGGCCACCTGCAAGCCAAGAAGAGAGCCCTGCCTGCACCTTCATCTTGGACTTCCTGCCTCCAGAATTGTTGGAAAATAAACTCCTGATGTTTAAGCTGCCTGGTCTGTGGCATTTTGTTAGGACTGCCCTAGTTTTGAGATTTTAAGGTTTGGGTCACTCTGTCTGGTAAAGAACCAAACAGCAAGAGGTGCTTGCTAGAGGCAAGGGGAATAGAGAATGGGTAGTGGAAGGGGGTGGATATAAATACCAACCATGACCACCTGACTGGTTACAGAACTGAGGACTATACTCGTCCTGAGTATGTCCTCCTTATTTGGTTATGAATGCATGTGTGTGTGTGTAGCAAATGTCTTTGTTTTCTTCCCTGTGTTCTTTTCCGGTAATGTAACATAAGATGTGTTGACTTTATATCATAGTATTTAAGTATTGTTAACTTTACATCATGGTATTTAATTTACTGGATATTAAGAGAAGAGTAAACATCATCCAGGAATTTCACACCCTCTTCTGGGGAAAGGGTTAGTACATTTTAGTTGTTTGCAGAGTAGTTGTACCAGTTGTATCATGTTCAGTGGAAGTGTGACCTTGTTATTGCCTTTATTTGGAGATTAATTATGATTTAAGGAAATGCATCTGGGCACTGAATTGACAAGGGGTGGACTTGTGATGGTTAAGTTTCTATGTCAACTTGAAGACTTTTTTTGGATGAGAGTAATGTTTAAATCGATGAACTTTGAGTAAACAGATTGTCTTCACTGATGTGGTGGGTCTCATTCAATCAGTTGAAGTCCTAAGTAGAACAAAAAGCCTGGCCTCCTGGAGCAAGAGGGAACTTTTCAGCAGACTGCCTTTACACTTTGTCTGTACCTTTGGCTCTCCTGGGTCTCCGCCTGCTGGCCTTGGGACTGAAACTGCGCCTCTGGCTTTCCTGGGTCTACTGCAGATTGGGACTTGGCATTCTCCGTAATTGTGTGAGCCAGTTCCTTCCAGATCTTTTACTTTCTACATCCATATTTCCTATTGGTTCTGTGCCTCTGGGAAACCTGGATGAATAGACAAGTATTCAACATTGTGTACCAAAGCACTGTGGATTTTGGGTGGGTGAATAGGACCATTCTTTTTCTTGTCTCTCTCTCTCTTTTTTTAAAAAAGATTTTATTTATTTATTTGACAGAGAAAGAGACAGCCAGTGAGAGAGGGAACACAAGCAGGGGGAGTGGGAGAGGAAGAAGCAGGCTTCCCAGCGGAGCAGGGAGCCCGATGCAGGGTTCGATCCCAGGACCCTGGGATCATGCCCTGAGCTGAAGGCAGATGCTTAATGACTGAGCCACCCAGGCGCCCCTCTTTTTCTTGTCTCTTAATAATATACAGTTGGTCTACAGTGACTCCACAAAGCTACAGATGAAAGCTACTCTTTCATTGCCTTTTTGGTGTTTGAAAAGATCGTATCATGATGCTTTTGACACCATGGAGTCAGCGCCCTGAGTCTCAGTTAGTGGTGGAATGTTCAGGACTTCCCTGAAATGCAGTGAGCACACACTTCTGGTAGGGGTCCTCAGAGAACCCTGCTTCTCTCTAAATCATCATGTGCTCTTGGCACACGATATCTGTGTCCTCTGAAGTTTGATGGAAAGCAGCCATGGTCAGCAAGAGTCTTACTAGCCCAGTGACTGTTACTACTACTTTTCTTATTTGATTTTCATGACCGGTTATTTTATTCTGATATATATATATATATACTGGGATCAGGCAGACTCCCATTTTGTGGTTAGTGGTGACCATGTGGTTTCATAGAACTATAAATCCATTTTATTTATGAAGGTTATCAAGGTGCTGCTTCTAGGAAGCTTACAATCTTGTAGGGGGAGGGCAAGAGACAAGTGAGCAAGCAAGTATCAGATGCAGGTCAGAACAAGGCAGAGCAACAGGCCATCTGCTATAGAGCAGCTGGGTAGCGACTGAACCTGTATGTTCAGGGGAGGTATCATTTGCTCTGCAATGAAGATAACATTCACTCTGAGACCTGATGACAAGAGGGAGTGGAGATGGGAGCAAAGAGCACTCTAGCTAGAAACACCAGCAGGTGCAAATGCCCCAAGGCAGCACAGCTTGCAGATAGTGAGGTATGGACAGTCTGAGCCAGAGAATGTAGAGGGGAGAGTGGCGAGGGGTAAGGTAAGTGTAGGCAGATCCAGATTAAGTACAGAGGCTGGGAAATAGGAACCCAGGGCGGGGGGGGTGGTGGCGGTGATCAAGCCAGGTTTGGCTCCTGCATGGCGTAGATCCTGCTGCAGGGTTTTGAAAAGGGGGGTGGGATGCACTTGGGGCACAGGAGGGAAGCAGGGAGTGCAGTGAAGAGGATTCCTCCAAAGATGAAAGGGGATAGACTTAAGTCACTGGAAGAGGTGGGGGAAGTAGAGTCCGCCTCTGAAGCATAGTGGCAGGGCGTCTCCAACTCCGCTGTGAGAATCAGTATCTAAGTATTTTGAAGTGAAGAGATGACAAGGATTTCTGCATAACCAACTTAATTTGAAACCTTAGATTATTTAGGATGGAATAAGGTGACAAATGCAGGATTCTTCATGGAAGCATCATTATTGCCATCTGCCACTGTTTACTTAGAATCGGCAGACCGTGGCATTGTAGTGAGTGCAAACGAGGGGAAAATTCAAATGTCAACCTATTTTGGTCAAAAAGGGCTCTTGGAGCCTTCCCCCTCCACACTGATCCCATGCCATCTAGCTCTTAGGGCAGTTTCAGAATGGAGTAGTTTTATTGCCTCCCTAAGCGATGTTTGCCTTGCATCTGTTCTGGTCCTTGGAATCTGTATCTTCTCTTGAATCTAAATAAATATTGTTCCTTTGGAACATGAATGTGGCACCGATAAGAAGCAGAAATACTATTAGGTGTCCTGGCTCCAAGGGGCTAGTTAGATAACTATCAAAATGATATTGTCATAAAACGATTCCACTGGTAAGGCAGAACAATAGTGTGAAATTTGAGGACCCGCTGGGTTATAGCGAGGCCCTGGTGTTTAACTGTTCCAGCTCTCCTGTTGAACTCTGCTTGCTTCCCGTATTTATGTACTATCTATTAGCAGCTTTTGAAATATTTTATTCATGCAGTAATCTCTCTAGAAATCCTCCTTAATTGGGACCTCAAGATACATGTATGTAACATGCCTGGATCCCAGTGGTTCCAATTTCTGTTTTTGCAGAGCTGCCTTTTTAGTACAGTAATCTCATTTAAAAAAAATTCTCTTATACAGTTCTGCTAAAGGACAAGCAAGTCCTTACAGGAAAAAACTCTGCTTTCTCCGAGGATGGTCCAGCAATGCAATTGTCAGAAAATTAGCACTAGATTGGGTTTGAGCTCCTTGTACTGGATTTCACACCAAACATTACGCGAGAGTACCTTCATTACAGTGTGGGTCCACATGGGTTTACTAGTAGATAACATAACCCACCTGTAACGGAAATGTTAGTCTCATGGGATCAGGGATGAACAGGGAGAGGTCTCATCTCTGGGGTCCAGGGCAGTGGGCTGGCGTCTTGGCTCTCTCCTGTGCAC
The DNA here is from genome assembly GCF_024610735.1 of Ursus americanus. Classification (NCBI taxonomy): domain Eukaryota; kingdom Metazoa; phylum Chordata; class Mammalia; order Carnivora; family Ursidae; genus Ursus; species Ursus americanus. The sequence continues at coordinate 35,249,328 of NC_142140.1, read as the reverse complement.
TAGGATTTATTTTTACTTTTTCTTTTAGAAGTCTTTTAGGGGCTTCAGGAAAGGCTTCCCTGGCCAGTGACTTTGTAACTAGGACTTGGCTGCAATTCTTTAAAAGTAGACTTTTTTGTCTTTGGGAGTTTCTGCACATTCCCTGCCAGTGTTTCTCTTGTCTCGCTCCTCTCAATGGTGTCCTCGTGCAGGCTGCCCACCCTGGGCCATAGAACTGAACTCCTCTGCCCTCCGTTCTCTTGTCACCCAGGACCCGGTGTTTGCCATCCATGCCCCGTTGTCTGTGGTGCCCCAGGGATCTGAGTGACACTTCCTGTGCCTCTCCTATTCCTTGCCTTGGCAACCTGTCCGTGCTTTCTGCAACATCGCTGGCCATCCTAGAGTCACATAACTTTTGCCTTTTCTGTCACCCTGTGGTTTTGGCTGGTCTTCTCAGGTCAGGGTTTGATTTAATATTCTCACGGAATCATTCTTTGCCATTTTTTTTTTAAACATGTGGCTCTGAAATTAGACCTTGAATAGAATAGTGAGGATTCAAAACTGCCCCGAGTTTGACCAGCTGTTTCAGGCAGTGTTGCCCAGAGCCTCTTTGTGTCGGTGTGACGTATTTCAAAATACTGGAATGACGGTGTGGCTTTAAGGTGTTTCTCTATTTAGCGCAAGGAGCTTTACGGTATTAACTCTTTTGCGAATAAGAGGTTGCGGGTGGGTCTCTTTATTCCTGTTACACATGTTTGATGGGAGGGAGGTATTTGCACATTCGTGTATATGTGCATGTGTTTTAGAGGCGTCCACGGTAGCGAGATCGGGATGACTTCAGCTTCTAATCCAGGAATTGCCATAAAATCACGCAGGGATTTTGTTTAAGATGCAGTTCCTCGTGTTTCTTCACAGCGAGTCAGTAGGCTGGGGCTGGGCTCCGAAATACGGATTTTTCCCCCATTTTCCTAGACGATGTTGAGGCAGTTGGAGACCACTTGAGAAGCACTTCTTTGAGGAGGGATGCTCTCCCATCAAATGACAGGTTTGGGTTTGTCAGGGATGTGTCCGGTCTCTCAAGGGTCATTTTCCATTTCCAGATAGGAGATGAGTTAAGTGGTGGTTCTTTATCTCGCAATTGGCTTCCTCCCTACCCTTCCATTTCCCCTTTGGGGGGCTGGATTAGGGGCCAGTTGAAACCTCTAGCTTGGAATAAACCACTGTTGCTTTTGGGAACAATACAGTGTATTCACTCTGTAAGAGTGCAATGATATATCCATCAAATGCAGCCTCTGGTAGCTGCCAGGTGGTTACGTGTGTATGCCTGTTAGTGTTAATGGGGGAAGACAAGGATTTGGGCAGATGACTGAACTTCACCGAGCATCAGTTCCCCCTGCATGAAAATGGAGGTAATAATAGTACCTAGTGCACGGGGTGGTTATATAGATTACCTGCTAAATGTTAAGAATACAGCCTAGCTTGTAATAAGTGCTGTATCAGTGTTAGTTGCTATTAATATTATTGTTGTTACTATTGTTACAAACTTATTTGAATTGAAGCAAAACTCTTCCATATCAGAAATTCATAGAAATCAGCAAGAAAGATATGGGAGAACCCTATACACAGTGGCTTGCATGCTCTAAGGGAGTCGGTGAATTTCTAGGATGAACACAGCCCTTATCTGCAATGTGAAGGTTTTATCAACCTATCTACCATGCAGAGCATTAATAGGACATTTTCCTGTCCTCCAGCCCCAGCTTAAAGGTGCTGCCATTTGCAGATAAAAGCACTGGAGTAATCTCAGTGGACTATTGTCTGCCTCCTTAATCTCGCCATCAGTGAAATTAATATTTGATGGCTGAGGGAAGACAAACATCTGTAACTTTCTCCTGGTGGAATGGCTGTTTGGTTTCTATTACACACATTTTTCTCTCAGCTTAAAGACTGTCTAAACCTGATTTCCCCCTTTTAAGATGGAATCATGTTTGATTTAATGGTAATGTTTATAGTGCTAAGGAGAGTTAAGAGTCATTCTGGCGTTAAAACCTTCTAAGCCTTTAAATAAATATATTGTTATCTTGAAACTTTCCAAACCGAACTCGGAATTCACTCAGGCGTCTTATAGAGCTTGGATAAATAAGAGGAGGACAGCTAAGGATCCTGTCGATTCCAAATAACGTCGTGGCCGCTCTTGCAGTGTGCAAACAACAAAACAGAATGCCGGGCGACCATGCGCACTGGCGGCCGTCCACGTGAGGATTCGTCAACTTGCTATTGGAAATAGTGTCCCAATTACAGAAGATTTGTTTCAGAAGAGTTTGGTGTTTGATCATCATCTCTCCTCCTAACTGGCCTCAGGCTCCTTTTCCTTTTTCAGTTCCTCTTTGCATCGGCATTCTGGGTTACCTTTTGTACAAGGATGTTTCCATCGGCTGGCCCCCTGCGGCCTCTAAGGAAGTACAAGTTCAGCAGGTCCTTCTCTGTGTGCTTCCCAGCCTACGTGGGCTGTCTCTACCCCAACACTGTTGTGCTGTAGACAACACTGGAAACCCCCGGTTTGCCTCTCTGGCCTTTGCTGTTGTTTATGCTGCCTGAAAACTCCTCCCCCACCTCCCCTGCCAGGTACTCTGGTACTCTGGGAATCCCTCAAGTCATCTCGAATGTCTTTCAGTAAGCCTTTTCTAAACACTCTACCCTCGGAATGAATCATTTCCTCCCCCTTTATCGGAGTGTAAATGGATGTGTGGAAGCACAGAGAGGTTAAGTGTCAGAGCTGGATGGGTAATGAAATACTTGATGAAAAAATGAAAATGCAAAAACATAGTTGGAAAGAGAATGTCAATGTCAAATGTAGGGACAAAAAGTAAGGCTTTGTGAGGACTAATCATCAGGCTGCACTCTGAAAGAAGGCTGTGTATGCTAAGTCCTGGAAAGGGGAAGTCTCAAAACCTGAGGCAGCCATACCTTTCCTGGTGGCTCTGTGATCTTGTCCAGAGAGGGGTGTGCATTCTGTGCTGTGTGGGGGAAGTGCTGTGCCAGGTCTTGCTAGACTAGAAAAGGAAGTCCTCAAGATTGAAGAGGTACCCTCTCTTCAACTGTGCTGGTCAGTGGGGGTCTTCCTACTCCATGTAGGGCTGCCCTGGGTATGGCAGAGCCCAATTACAAATCAAAAGGCATTTGAGTGAGAGAAAAAGGAAGAAGGTTTATTAGGCTTATGTGTTCCTGTGGGTCACCCCAAGTTTATGTGGCTTCCCAGAGACTCCAAATTTTCCCACACCAGCTAGGAAATAATGAAGGGTACATGATGAGAATTTCACATTACTGATATTGTGTTCCTCTGTGACCAATGCCGTCCACGTGGAGATGCAGAATTCCCTTCTGTCAGGGACCTCTGTAAGAGCAGCATCCATGAAGTACGCTGCTTTCTTCCCAGTGTACTTTCTCACCCAGAAACTCCGTAAAAAGAAACAGTGGTCTTCTCTGATTAATAGGACATGATAAAATTATCGAAGGTAGTTTTCCACATTATTTGTTCTGCTTCTTTTGGTCAGTGCTGGCACTTTTTACATCTGCGTCTGGCCCTTCCTTCGTCCACTTGGACTGACTTTCAGGCTACAGTAAGCAGGGTCTAGTTATGAGCACTGAAGCAGAAATGCAGATTCAATGAGTAATTATTAAGAACTTTCCAGAATATTAGCTGTTTCAGTTGCTGCAGTGACTAGTGATGGAATAGTCCATTAGACGTTTCTGTTCCCAGCAACTCCTGAGAATTGATTCCAATCTGGGGCAGCCAACCACTTTGATCAATACCATAATTACTCTTATTGATGGATTGTTTTACAATGGTAGCCATCAAGGTAGTCCGTCAGCTCAGGAGGCACCAGAACTGTCCCCTGCAAGCCGTAATGTACCGCAAATATTTGATTCAAATCAACTTACTATTGAGGCCAGGATGACAAGCGTGAAATTAATTGTTCCACTTCATGTAAGACCTGCATTCTTCTTTTGAGAGAGTAATTGGTTGCCGCATGTAGCATGAGAGCTGGGGGAGCCTTGCCTCTCTGCAATGTTTATGGACTTGGCTTTTTTCCCCCACCAGCTATTTTTTTCCCCTGACTCTTTGAGGTGTCAGCGGTATCGTACAAGCTGCTGTTCCTGCCGTGGTTGTTTTTTAGTGGCTCTTGTCATGTCAGAGAGAATGGTTTCCTTCTAGAAAGGTTGATTGCTACTGGAGTAAATTTCTTATCTGAAAAGCTTGTTTATAAAAAGAGGGGGTTTGTCGGCCGACACAAAAGCAAGGAGACCTCAAAACATTTCAGTGAAGGTATAAAAATAATTAGGCAAATGGCAGTGGGTCTGGCGTTCCGTCATGGTTGCAGTAGGTGAATTCGAGAAGTGTGCTCATTTTGCTGAGAATCTTCTGAAGGTGGTTGCCATCAGAGGCCTATAGCCGGTGAAAGGATGGGGGCATTGCAGATGGCAAGTCAAGGACAACTGCGGATGTTGGAGAGTGGGGATAGTCCCAGCAGTGGCTGGTCATTCAGTCCTCATCAACCAACCAATTTATGTTGGAGAAATTCAAGATCTCAATACAATGGGAGAGAAGTATTGTAAAATATTTTTATAAGAAAATCAAGTGTGCATGGAGCGCCTGGGTGGCTCAGTCACTTAAGCATCTGACTCTTGGTTTTGGCTCAGGGTTCTGGGATCGAGCCCTGTGTCAGGCTCTGCACTGGGAGTGGGACCTGCTTAAGTTCTCTCTCTCCCTCTCTCTCTGCCCCTCTCTGTGCTCCCCACCTTGGGGAAAAAAAAAAAAAAAAAAAGAAAAAGAAAATCAAGTATACAAATTCATAATTGGTGCCAGGGTTAAAGGGCTGTGCAAATAGGGGGGCATCAAAGCACAGTAACCTTCATGGCCCCAAGGGGCTTTCTGAAACCCTGGTTAGCTGGATATCCCGTTGAAGATGAGGGTCACCTAGATTCTAGGGATAAGTCAGAAGCTAGTTCTTCTAGGCATGGCAATGCTTTTTATTTATTTATTTATTTTTTAAAAGATTTTTTTATTTATTTATGTGACAGAGAGACAGCCAGTGAGAGAGGGAACACAGCAGGGGAGTGGGAGAGGAAGAAGCAGGCTCACAGTGGAGGAGCCTGATGTGGGACTCGATCCCGGAACGCCGGGATCACGCCCTGAGCCGAAGGCAGACGCTTAACGACTGAGCCACCCAGGCGCCCCTTGGCAATGCTTTTTAATTTAAAAGTTGTTTATTATAGCATTTCCAAGTTGGATGCTTTAAGAATTGATGGCAGAAGAAGGGATTCTGTGACAACTAATCCTATAGCCACCCAGCAATTATTGAGTGCCGTCTGTGTGTGAGGACTTCCTAGGCCCTGGGGCTACCCTAGTACATGAGACCCCGGACCGCTGAAGCTTACATTCCTGTGGGACAGACAATAACTGTACCCTCAGCTATGTCAGGTGATGGCAGAGAGCGTCTGGCATGGCAGCTGGTGGAAGGTGGAGACTCTGCTGGATGTTGGAGAACAAAGGCCAAGAAAGAGTAAGTAACGTAGGTTTGACTCCAGTCTGGTTCACGAGCTTGAAGCCCCCTTCACCATTAAACTCAGTTTGTCTTTGACACATTCTAGTGGCAGAGCTTTCCTTTTACACCGTGGAAGGAGGAGATTTTATACTGTCGGCGGTCAGGGCAGGGGAAAGAGCCAATATAAAATAGCCAGTTGAGAATGTTGGGGATGGCTGTAGAGGTAAGTGATTCTATTTCTGCTCAGTCATGTAAGTGTTTGAAAGTATTGATTGAACACTTTCACAACACTTGAAGGGACCAGGAGTGATTAATAATACATAACCTAGGACAGCAGAACTCAGAGAATTATAAAGCTCCAGGTGATGTTGGCTCGGGAGGAGGATTCCACATTCCTCAGTTGCATGTGGTTCAGTGCAGCACATAACCTCTCATTAATCTCTGCCGGAGTGGACCGAGGTGGCTAACGTGTTCCCCTGGTCATCACACTTTCCTGTTTCCAGGTCTCTTTGGGGATCATCTCCTTCTTCCGGTTAATCCTGGAGCCCTATAAACTCCAGCCGCAAGGTGGAAAGAGTGCTCAGGCTTGGCTCACCAAGGTCCTAGATCCCCCCTGGACATAGGAGTTGCCTCAGAAGAGGGCTTGTGCCTTACCCTAGGCCAATCCGAGCTGACCTTGGACTTCTTTCCAGCAGCCAATGAGAAAGACATTCTTTCCAGTAGGGTGGCTAAGCTGATAGAATGAGTCTGGCACGGTGACATGAACCTAACAGGCCACTTAGGAAGTGGTTATATGGAAGCAAGTGAGGCGGAGCTGAGAGCCCAAATGGGGGGAGAAACACACAGCAGACGTAGGTATAATCCACACTCGTGAGTTCCTGATTCTTCAGGTTGCCTTGCTTAAACCAATATGCATATTTAATAGGAAAAAAAATCCTCCCCAAACAAACAAAAAAATGGAACTATGCCTCCACTTAATTAAGCGGTACTGGTGAGATTTCATTTCTGTTGTATGGAGAGCCAGGCAGAAGTGTTTTTTCCTGTGCGGAGGGATTGAAAGACCTTCTCCAGGAGGGAAGGGCTGAGCCGACACCTGGCCGCTGGTTCCCAGGACTCGCTAGTTGTTGCCCCTGGAGGCACTTACTGTGATTCCAAGAGTCCTCCTAAGTAACTTTTATGATGACGGCATCATAAATACATATTGTAAAGGCTTTCTGCGAAGGACACATCTACAACTAAAAGTCCATTTTGTTAAAACTGAAATCTGCCAATACATTTATGTAGCTGCAAAATAGGGGCTTCTGAGAAGAGACAAAATTTGCAGCTGCTTACGCCAGGCGCTGGGTTCTAGCAGTTCAGCTTTTGCGGTACTAAGGGATTTTTCAGTGGTGTTTATGGACCAGCTGTTCTGTCGAGATTCAGTAATATATGGGCAGAAGAGTCTCGAATAAATGTTTCCTCCTTCTCCTCCTTGGGAATCCAGGATCTTTCGTCCTCACTTCTTGTAAGAAGTGAACCCGGTAATGTTTGGTGTTTGTGAATGATGTCAGCTATTTAGTTAGTTATTTGAGCCATTCCTTGTATGGATCCGGCACATGACAAATTTGTCTACTTTCTAGTGGAAACTGCTGTGGTATCCACGCTGAGCTGTCAGTCTCTGGAACTGCTCATATTGCTCCTTTTTTTTTTTTTTTTTTTTTTGCTCTGTGGAGCAGACCCGTAGAATCACGTGCCTCAAATTCCCACCTTGGCTTACAAAGCCACCAGGATGTGTCTCCAGATCCGGTGTGTCCCCCACCCATTCTCCCAGCGTTCAACAAGGCTTTGGCCACTCCCGCCTTCTTTGTCCTCTCTTAACCGTGCCAGCCTCTTTTTTGCTCAGGACTTGGGCTCTCATATTCCCTCTGTCTTGAACACCCTGCCCTTGCTTGTCTTTGCATACCTGGTGTATCACTCAGGTCTCAGCTCATACGTCATCTCTGTAGAGGAGCTGGCACCGGACCGGGTGATCTAACGACCTCTGTCCAGTAACTAACGTTGCGTGGTGGAACCCTGTCTCCTTTTCTCCTTAATGGCTTTCTCTGAGATCTGAACTCAGTTCCTGCTAGCTCCGTCTTTCTTCCCGCTAGAATATAAGCGTCATGAGAGTGAGGGCATAGTCGGTCCTATTCCCTATTCTATTTTTGGCACCTATGTCCTGGCACATAGTAGATGCCCAGTTAGATTTCCAGAAAGAATACATGGCTGAGTGGTTTACTCATTCCTCTGAGCAGTGAGCTCATTCAAGTAAGTTAAGCAATTTATTTTAGCATGTCTCTCCAGCTTCCCTGATCTAGAGAGGGAGGTGGAATGGGATGTTCAAGTTTGAGATTCCACATTAAGCTGGATGCTGTAATTATTTCATTTAATCCTTATAAGAACCTTAGGAACCAGCAGTACTGAAGCCCATCTTCTCTCCATATCCGGAGTCTGGTTTCATTTTTTGGCACCTAGAGTTTTTTCCTGGCACTTGCTACTGTGCGGATTAACTAAATTTGTGATTATATGCATTCTATCTTCTTTCCCTGCTGGACCCATAAGTGCTGTCCTAAGACTGCTATGTCCACTGTTGAACCCTCTGATCCTTGCTGAGGGCTTGGCACGGACTGGGCATTCCAGGCCTTGGGGCTAATGATGAAGGTGGAGGGAGACTCCTGGCTGAACTCCTTACTCTGCCTGGTCTGGATACACAGAACTCCTTCTGAACAAATTTGTGAGTCCTTGTGGTTAGAAGAACATTTAAAAAATTCCTTGGTCACCCATTCTTCTTCAGAGGTTGAAGGAAATATAAAATCTTTCCCACCAGCCCAGGCAGGCCAAGTTCAGAAAGGTCCATGGTCTTGTGTATTCAGTGATACCAGATCTTAGGGTCTACCCCCCACTATTGTAGGTTTACAGAGTGTGAGTGTTTGAAAGGTCCTGGCCTCCCCTAGGAATTGCACAGCGCCCTCTCCACCATGTTGTTTTTTTTTGGTGGGGGGAGGGACGACCTCAGCCTAGGAAGAGAGAGGGTTGGGGGGACAGGAGTTTCGATTTTTTTGCTGCTACTCTCTAAGGAGTTCTTCTATATTTCACTTTAGCGTGTTCCCAAAACCTGTGACAGCCTGTATAATTGCTGGACCGACATAAATCTATAGCAACGATGGGTAGATTTTGCTGACGCATTTGCTTTGGCCTGCAAGACTTGGTAGACCATGTCTGCATAGCGTATCACAACCTCAGGCCGTGTGGGACCCACAACGAAAGCTATTTGTTGTGGCTTCAAGGTCAGGACATGAGATTGGGCCAGGGAGGGGGTGAGGGGGGAGGACATAATAAAGAAAAAAAGCACCATTTTGGCAGGGAGAATTCCCAAATATCTGTGATTTAAACATGCTTGTGAAACCCCTGACTGACCAAAAGTCTTTTCTCCTTGTTTGAAGGTTAAATAATTAAATGGACTTGGACTTTCAAAAAAGATACTGAAAGATGAAAGACCTTATCCAGTTGCTTAAAGGATTTTGGAATTTTTCTCTTAAACGCATCTGTTCGGTCTGTGGATACATGCTGAGCACCCACTGTGTGCCGAGTGCTGTGATCCGTGCTGGGGACACAAGTGTAATGACAAGGCAAATGGGTTTCTTGCCAGACAGAACCTGCCATCCAGCCAAGAAGAAGCCATTACTTAAGTAATTACAGTTCCCTCCTCCAGCAGCCACATGGAGAGCTCCCTCCTGGTGCTGCCCAGAGGAGACGAGTTTTCTTTTTTTGTTTCATTTTTGTGTTTATTTTTGGTGCACATTTTAAATGTTTGTTTTCAAATTTTTAATGATAACTTGAGAAAATAATTCAGGTTCCCACTTGCTTTAGCATTAGAATATTACGAATAATTTTTTTTTTTTTTTTTTTTTTTTGCCCACCCCAGGTAAGCACTGTGATAGATTTGGCTTTGCAGAGAATTTTTGTTACATTTCCACGTGTGTGTGTGTGTGTGTGTGTGTGTGTGTGTGTGTTTACCCCCCTCGAAAGCTACAGCCATTGTTCGAACACAATTGCAACACATGACGTGCACATATATGTGAAGTTTGCTTCTTTTATTTTGTAGTACATTTTTACATTAGTTTATGTTGATTACTGGAAATACAGTTCATTAATTTTAATTACTCAGGGTTGTGCTTATTTGCATTCCTCCTTGGAAGCTTGTATGTTGGTGACGGTTTACTGACCCACAAGAGTGCAAGTAATAGGAATAGTTGCATGTATTGAATGCTTAATGTTTGCCAGACTATTCTAAGTCTCTTACATGGATTATCTCATTTAATCATGAGAGCGCTTCAGTGGGCTCAGTGTTGTTTTAACAGGAGAGGGAGTTTGAAGCAAGGAGAGCTAAGGTAATTTGCACACAGCTCAAAAGAGATGCCAAGATCAGCAGCCAGGTAGTGCAACACCAGAGCCTGAGATTTCTCGGCTCTCTTGAGCACCCACGGTTTCCGGGAATTTGCTGCTAAATGCAACCGATGAGGCAGTGTGTGGCAGGATGGTAGAAGGCTCATGGAAGACTGACCAAGGGGGCTCAGTGACTGGTTTGCACATTTGTCAGTTCATTGAGTCAACAAATACCTGTTGAGCACCTTTGGCCTGCCAGGTGTTTTGTGAGTCCCCTGTAGAGAGACAGTGCAAGGACAACATGCACAGCCCTGCCTCACAAAGCTCCCAGAGATCTAAGGTAATGTTGAGATCACCTTTATAAAGGCAGGCATGATGTCTGTTCCTGGTAGAGCAGGAATCTTGTCCCCTCGGGGGTTATATGATCTGGGTGCCGTGTTTTGTTTTGTTTCATTTTTCTTGCATGTTAGACGGCATTTGTTAAACTGCATTAGGCCTGTGGGTCTGTTGATGGATTTGGAAGGAGACTAGCCTTTCCGTAGTGACATCGTTGCCTCCTCTGTTATGCAGCAGCGCGTCCTGGATGCTGGTGTTTTATCCCCACTTGCTGCCCAGCCACAATATGACAGATTTGCTATTCATCCAGCTCAATCATAGTTAGCATAATGGGCTCTGGTGCCCACCCAGATGTGGTGGGTGGTGTCCTCGGCTGATTACAAAGATTGTAGCCCAGGCATTTCAGGAAACCGCTCTTACTTCCTGTCCTCATCTCACTTCTGGGGGTTGATTTTTCTGCTCTTGTGTTGAAAAATGAAGTAAGGGAAAGGTTCTCTTATATTGAATGTGTCTTGTATAATGATGAAAGATAATCACAGTGCCTAGGATTTTTTCTTTGAAAATCAGAACAATTAAGGATAGAAGGCAGTGTAAGCCACTTGGCTTTGAACTCTGAGACGCATTAATTGTCCCGAAGGCTCAGATGAAGGAGGCGTGCTCATCTTTTTCTCTTCGTTTGGACCTACAATAATCTTTCAGTTTAAGAGTGGAAAAGGTTTAAAGTCCTCACTCTTTTCCTTTTCTTGAATTTTTTTTTTTTCTATAAACGAAGTGGAAGGGCAGCCCATAGGTGATTGACCAGACTTTTTATCTAGCATTTTACTTTTTAATGGGCTCGATGTACTGGTGGATTTATATTAGCTGCCTTAAGAGGCGCATGGCTCTTATGTCTCTGGTCATACTTATTTTTTTGGGTATACTTGGCTGCATTAAATTATGGTCTTCTACTTTTTTAGTCTATTGAACCGAAAACTATCAAGTTTTCTTTCATTACTTAAAGACCACATTTTTTTAGAGAGACATCCTCCTCATCAGTGACATCTTTCTCACTTTGGTATACATATGAAGGGAAAAATGGGAGAAATATATTTAAGAGAAGAAAGCATAATTTTTATCTTGGCTTAGAACCTGCTTGTACTTTGAGGAGGTTCAAATTTCAGACTGACCTGAAGCCTTTTGAAGGTCCAATTTAGTTTGCTTTTAGCAAAAAAGGCAGCTTCCTAGCTCAAAGGGGGGAAATTTTAGACTTACAAGATACTCGGATGCCTTCTTAGGTATCAAATAGCTCTCAGAGAAAGCGTTTGATGAATGGAGGATGTAGGAATTAGAAAAAATACGGGCCAATTTTTCTTTACATATGATCATATTTAAAAGCAGTGGAAAAAGTTCCTAGGTCTTCGAGAACTGGGACTTAAATCAGGGACTCTTGGAAAATTTTGGTTGTTGCCAAACCCAGAAAATGGTCCGGTTTGGCCTGAGCCTCGTAGGAGTGCAAAGTCCTTTAGCTGTCTCTATGATGTATGAAGTTAACCCAAGAGATGTTGGAACATGAGGTTGCGGTAATACTTCTTAGAGCTGGAATTGGATCGCCTGCTAGCTTCTGTCAGTAATAGATGTACCGATGTCTTTCTGGCTATTATGCCAGGTAACCGAAAGGCAAAATAAGGTCGAGAGAGGTGAGATGGGGCATCAAGGAGTCCTCTAAACTTTCCTCAGAGTGCCAGTTTCTTGAATTCACACGTTTTGGATTTGGGAGTTTAAAGTTGCCTGAAGTTACTCTGCCTTCTGGCTAAAGGAGGTGGGTCATGGCTGCAGAGAACAGAGGCCTCTTTTGAGGCATGGGCAGCTCGAAGTGGGCTGTCTCTTCAGGAAGCAGGGGGGTAGGGGGCCGCAAAACGGCTTACTCTTGCACAGGGCAGGGCACGGTGGCTTTTCGTGGGGTAATGATACCTGCTGCATCGAGTGACCGACAGAGGGTTGCAACAGCTGCCTGGGCCATGCTGAAGGAACGGGATGCAAGGCTGGGGGGAGTGATGTTGGCAGGGTCAGTCCATGCTCTTTGGGTTCCAGTTTGGGAAGGGCACCATTGACAACAGGGCAAGGTGATGACACCCAGCCTGACCCAGCCTGACCCAGCCTCCTGCTCACCCTCTGTCACTGTGGGTCTGTGACTGGCTTACCCCACTGTCATTTCAGTGACGCCATCTGCAGACCCTTGGACACATTAGGATGGCTTATGAGAGCAGGCAGGGCAGACCCTTGTACAAAGAGCATGGAGACAGTCCAGAGGGTTCTTTTTTTTTTTTTTTTTAGCAATATTGCTTGATCCTTTACACACTTCATTGTAACTTTGCCCGGGGCTTGGACCCTAGATGGCTTACGTTTCAGTAGTTTGTATTTATGTTAATGTGAAGTGGGGGGAACAAAACTAGCACAACCATGACGTCAGTGTCATTTGGGCTTGAGGATGAGGCTAAAGTACGCAGTAAGAAGAAAATAAGAATTTACTGAAAAACAAACATTGCAGGTGGTGTTCAGATGTGATCATTGTGATGGTACAACTCTAATAGTTTGGAAGCAGTATCTTTGCATACTGACTCATACTCGATGGTGCATTTTTACCTTTGATAGCTAGGGTCTTGGGAAGTGATATTTTCAGTGAGGAATATGTACTCAGCCTCCTTCAACAGCCCTCTGTAAGTACTCTTTAATGACAGTGACGTGTTGGAGTTGCAAAGGAGGCTCTGACGAACTGGAACCTTCTGTCCTGGGTTGCTCAGTCCATAAGTAGATGGTTTTAGGGACTTCACAGGTGTCCATTGGAGGTGTGAGGTGGACCCCGTCCCCCAGTCACGGGGAGGGGCACTTGTCAAGTTTCAGAAACATGGTCAGCGTGTAGCACTCCATGACTGATTTTTTAACACCCGAACTAAAGGTCTCCTTTCTGAATCAGAAAATATTTGGGGCGCCTGGGTGGCACAGCGGTTAAGCGTCTGCCTTCGGCTCAGGGCGTGATTCTAGCGTTATGGGATCGAGCCCCACATCAGGCTCCTTTGCTATGAGCCTGCTTCTTCCTCTCCCAATCCCCCTACTTGTGTTCCCTCTCTCGCTGGCTGTCTCTATCTCTGTCGAATAAATAAATAAAATTTAAAAAAAAAAATATTTAGTTGCTGTTTCTCAGGAGTCAAAAAGTGGATGTGAGTCTGAGTTCATTTGATGCTTTTTATACTGAAGGCTGATGTTGAGGGAAGGAACATCTAATCCCCGACTGTTTTAAGCTTTTTCATGAGCCTAAATGAAACATAGACGATGAGTCCCTACAATATTTTGGTGTCTGTGGCAGAGTATTCTAAGTGATTACTCCAGAGCCCACTGCTCTCGAGTTATTTTTTTCCATCCTAAACACGGACGACTTTTAAGGGTTTGCAAATTCATTCATATACCAATGTTTGGGCTTAAGCTAATGGCACAAAAAGGTTTCAGCTTGGGAGCAAGGGATGTTTTAGGGGTGTTTTTTATGTTTAAAATATAAATCTCCATGGTTGCTCCAAGTTAAAAATGATACAATGAAAGAAGGAAAAGGAAAGAAGTTAATGGTCTGAAACGTAGGACTGGTATGTGTTTATATTCAGTATCAGAACAGTGCACTGGCTTCGGCATTTGGGAAATAGTAATATTCTGAGTTGTGGCATGGGAATTTGGAAAACGGGTTTGAAGAAAAAGCTCATATGACAAATTTTTAATAGGAAGGAAGTTGCTGCTCACGTATAAGAAATACTGCTCGTCTGTTCTGGGCGGGATAGCCTTCGTGGAGTGGCCGTTTGCAGCGTCATTCTATCTCTGCTGATACCGTGGCCAGTGGCTGCCATTACGGAGCTGTGACCGCCTGCGTGTCACTAAATGAAGACACGGGTGCCTGATCTCACTTTGCCCTCACCATGGCCCTCTGAATGAAGGACAACTACTGTCACTCTTTGGGAGACGAGAAAACTGAGGTTTGGAGAGGGGCAAAAAGAGCTTGTCCAAGGTCTCTGAGCTTGGCCAAGCTGGGACTGGAAGCCGGGCCTGTCTTTATATTCTGACAGCTATGGAATAGGATAAAGGAAGCAGAATATTTGGGAATGGTAACCTTGAAGCAGTGGTTTTGGAGCCATTTATTTTTTGTATGAATCTGATGGATGAAAGACGCTGAAAACGATGTCAGATACTTTGGAGAGCGCCTGGCGCAAGTGGAAAGACCTCAGTCTATGGTATCCGTTGTGTTGTCCTTGTGTACTACTAATAATATTAGTATTGATCAAATATCAGCCCTCGAGAACAGACGCGTAAAAGCTTTTCTCGGCTTGTTATACCTGAAGCAGAAGCAGCTAGTCTGAGTTTGAGGTTGAGCAAGGTCATATGTGGATACCATTTAACTCAGACCTCGTGATCTTAAGCTTGAAAGTGTTCTTGAAATTGCCTTATTCTCTCTACATTTAGCACCCTGCTCACATGTACTGTAGATTTAATTGTTAAAGCAGCCTCTAGCAAACTTACGTGTTGAATTTGCAAATATGAATGCAAAAAAGTTTCTTTTCTTTTTTCTTTCTTTTTCTTCCTTTTTTTTTTGGGGGGGGTCTTGTTTGGCCTCTCCTTTGGAGTTTATTTAGGATTGCTTGTTGTCATGACTGTACAGACCTTACTTTCTTTAAATATAGAGTCTAGAGATACTGTGCGTTGGGTGTCCCAGGAATTATTTGACCTGGTCCAGCCATTACCTCAACACTCCTCTTGAGCTTACCACATGGGTTGCTTTTCACCATTGCCACTACTCAACAAGATGTCGACAGTCCTCATTTCTCAAACATGGCTTTGCCAGCCATTCACAGGAGGCCCATTTCAGCTGCCAGCTCTATTGGCTTTCTCTTCTTACTTAACCATTTACCAGAAACCAAGAGGCTGAAAACAGCTCCCATGTATGAGCTCACAGTTCTGCAGGCCAGCAGTCCAGGCAAGCTCTGGGAGGCCCCTGTTCATTGTATCATAGGCTGAAATCAAGGTGTCTCCTAGGTTAGGTCATAGTCTGGAAGCTCTGGGGAAGAATGTTCTTCCATGCTCATTCAGCTGGTTGGCTGCACACAGTGCCTTGCAGTGCACAGACCCTTGGCTGGCTCTCAGTTGAGGACAATTCTCAGCTCCCTAAGGCCACACTCAATACTTCTCCTGTGGTCCCTCCATCTTCGGAGACAGCAGTAGTGTCCAGAGGCCTTGTCAAGCTTCAGGTCTCTCTAGCTTTGCCACCAGTCAGAGGAAGTTGTCTGCTTTTAAGAGATTATTTAGTTTTATGTATGGTTTTAATATAAAATTGGGAACAGTGGGCAACCAAGAAACACTGGAGAAAACATTTGCATTTTTTAGAAATAATAATTTCTAAGCCTGGTGGTAATAGAACTACAATAAATGGGAATAGAGAGATGGGAGTTTAAGTCTTGGTTCTGGGACCATGAGTCTGGAGAGCTTTGGGCATGTTTTCTGGGACTTGATTTCACCATCTGTAAAATGAGAGAGCTGGGTTCTTAGGGTCAGATTTTTTTTTCTTCTTTTTCCTTTTTTTTCCCTCTGCTCTCATTCTGCCTTCCCCTGGCAGACCTCATTAATCAACCATCTTACTCTTCCCTGCTGAGCTTGGACGCTGTCCTAGAATCCTTTTGACGTGGCCCTCCAGGGAGTCACCAGCAATCTACTGGAGTTGGCACTGCAGATGAAACCTGTGTGTCATCCTAGCACTTGGAGGTCCCATTTCATCTGAAATGCGACGATTCTCTGAAAAGAGAAATTATCAACTCCCTTGGCCAAATTGCAGACAGCCAGTGAAGAGCCAGTTGGCCTTGGCTTGGCTTGTCATACAGACATCTGGGGAGTGGGTTCGGTTTTCAAGCCACAAATTGAGGTGTGCAGAAAAAGTCACTTTCTCTCCTTCTAATTGAACTTCATTTCTAGTTTGAGCCCCTGTTCTGACAAGTTGTTGCAATTCACCATACTCCCTTTGGCTCTACCCGGGTTCGTTCCAGGTTCCATGCGCTCACACAGATCCCAGGCATGGAGGTGGAGGGGCTGCTGGTACTTTGCTGTCACCTGTTGCAGAGACATCCTTGCTCCCAGGTGTCATTGATTTTGTTCAAGAGAGACTAGGTTAACAAATGAGCCCCCCAAACTCAGTAATGCATAAGTTATTTTCTTATTCAGGCAAAGTCCTTCATGTCTTGGGCAATTATCCAGGGCATCTTTCACCCACACGGTGATCAAGGAACTAGCTGTCTCTGCCTTGTTTCAGCGTGCAGCCTCTCGTCCCTCCGGCAGACCAGACAGAGCCGGAAGGTCATTGGGTGCCTCTTAACTGTGTTGGTCTGAATGTGACCCATGCCTTCCCATATCCATGGGCTAGGGCTGGACACATGGCCTTACCCATCCCCAGGGGGCTGGAAAACGTGTGCGTGGGGGTGACACGTGGCCATGAAGCAAGCCCTGCTGTAGGGTACCACAGGTGTCGATTCATTTTGAGTTGCGTCTGCATTTTCTCATCTTGCCTGCAAGTTTTGATCAGGTCCAGCTCTCTGTGCTACGCTCCAGCTGCTCTTCAGCCCACCTGCACCATACACGTACGTCTCTTGCCTACTTGCTTGACAATGGGGATGCTTAGTACTTTATGCCAAGCTGATTTGGAGGCCCATCACATTCCCTGGGAGTTTGGGTATGCCGGAAAAATCAGCCAGATGCTGGTGATTTTGATACCACTACATTTTGAGAGAGACCCACCTCAGAGGCAGCCGTCTTCATACCAGAGATCTGTAGTTACTCCATCCTTTGTCTTGATTGGCTTCGTGATGGGTATACCTGTCATACTGGGCAGGCGGTGTTAAAGACGGTCACTGAGATTAAGAAGATTTCTGCTATTTCTTGAAGAATTATGTATGACTTAACGTCAAAGCCCCTAGAAACTACTGAGCCAGAATAGTAAACATCTTGTTCTATTAAAAAAAACAAAACAAAAAAACCCCAAGTGCTGGTGTGGGATCACTGTGGGACCCTGCTGGCTTTCTACACTGTGCTGAGAACAGAAAGTGCAGGTGTTTCCCGGTTCCCTAAAACTATCTGGGGCTTCTTTTCCTCCTGTCCTCTCTCTCTGACTCCGCCAATGTGTGGTGGTGAGGACTCAGGGCTCCTTCCCACAGACACTTCCTAGGGACAGTCCTTGGTGTTTCCTGAGGACTCGCCAACATCTCCAGCCCTTGAAGACTGGTTCTCGCCATGGGCACCGATGAACACAGGTGAGCAGGGTGGGTGGGGGCAGAAGTGGCTCCAGCTGCCTCTGACCCCCTTCTTCCCAAGCTTTGTTTATCCCCAAGCTCTACATTAGAGAAAGTTCAAGGTCATGCCTTACGCTCCACTGTCCTGGGTCCTGGTTGGGCTGCGAGGAGATCCAGCTTCTCCTCCTGGTTCATCCATTCACATATTACTCTGCTTCTTCATATTCTTACTCCATCTTGCTTGCTGTAAACATGTCACTTGAGAAGGGAGAGCAGATTTTTGTGCTTCCACATGCCCAACACAAGCATATCTTTTGGGGAGGAGACTTGCTGTGGAATTTGTGAAGGTCTCAGCTTTGTTCTTTCCTCTCATCCAGCTGTGCATATTGGCTGGAAAGAGGGTTTGGATGTGTCTCTTTACTCTTGGCTGCTGGGCTCTTCTTCCTTCTTAACTGTTTATAAGTTGAAAGAGATTTTTATCTCCCTTTCTCTCTCCATTTTCCTCTCTCTTTCTCTGTTTATCTCCATTTTTTTTGTCTGTCTCTGCCGTCTATCTCACACACATGCCCCCCCCCCCCCCCGATCACATTCTAGCTTCCCTAATTTATTTCCCACTGCTTTCTTTAACCTATCTGTCACCTGGATAAATTCAATCACTTTCTGTGCCTGCTTTGTCCCACTTTGTGTTATTCAGTATGTTGGAAACGACCTTCTCTTATGAGAACGTCTTATGACACTAAGTTTAAGTCTTTCCCCATTTTTTTTAAAAAACATCTTGTATGAAGCAGTATGTATGAAGTGTAGAAAATCCGGAAATTACACAAATATATATTTCTGTATTTATAGCATTATTTCTGTGTAGAAACATTTAGGAAATACAGAGAAGTATAAGGTAGAAAGCAAAATCCCATAACTTTATCATCTAGTTATAAGCATTTTGATTTCTTTTTTTCTTTTCTTTTCTTTTCTTTTTTCTTTTCCCTTTCCTTTCCTTTCCTTTCCTTTCCTTTCCTTTCCTTTCCTTTCCTTTCCCTTCCCTTCCCTTCCCTTCCCTTCCCTTCCCTTCCCTTCCCTTCCCTTCCTCCCCCCTTCCCTCCCCCTCCCTCCTTCCCCTCCCCTCCTCTCCCCTCTCCTTCCTTTCAAACTTTCTGATAAATCTGTCTGAGGCATACCCTTGATTTTGAAGCACCTCAGGTGAGGTCTTTTGATTCCTTTGTGTGCAGTCACTCCCAGCTAAGAGGGATGACATCTTCCTCAGCATCGCTAGAAGGTTGGTGTCCCTGCTTGTCACTGTGTGCTCTGGGTCACTGTATAGCAGATGACCCTAAAATATAGTAGTTTAAAACAACAAGTCTCTGTGAGTCAGGAGTCAGAGCAGAGTCCAAGTCCCGTGGATCTCTTACAGGCTACAATCAAATTATCAGTCGGCTGTAGTCTGCTCTGAAGGCTCGACTGGGAAGGGTCTGTGTCCAAGCTCACTTGCATGGTTGTTGCACTGAAGGCCTCAGTTCCTTGCTGGATGTTGGCTGGAAGCTTCCCTCAGGTGTTTGCCCTGTGAGCCTCTCTGTAGAGCAGCTCACAACATGGTGGCTGGCTTCCATCAGATGGAGCATGTGAGAGAGCAAGAGAGGCAAGCAAGAGAGGATCCAGAGCCCTTTTATAGTCTAATTCTAGAAGTGGCATCGCATTACTTTTGTCATACCTTGTTCATTAGAAAGAAGTCACCAGGTCTAGCCACATTCCCAGGAGGGGGACTCCATGAAGGCATCAATATCAGGAAGCAGGATGGGGGGCCACCCTGGAAGCTGCCTGCTGCAGACAGGCTTATTTATGGGCTGCTGTCTGTCCTCACTGGACTTTGTGGCATCCTGGGCAGAGCCCTGCGTGATTGTGTACAAATCTCGACCCTCCCTAGGCTAGTCAGATAATGCATCTTGCACGTGGAGCAGGCACTCGGAATCCTGACCCTTTGGACTCAGAATATACGCCTCTTCTTATGGCCTCTGCCCCATCCTACCTCTGTGCCTTGCTGGGAAATGCTTCTCAGCTTTTCAGGTCTCAGCTCATGTACCCCTCTCCCAGGTGGGCGGTTCTAATTTCTTTCACGCCGTTGGTCACTTGGACTGACACTTACTCTTTCTTAGAAAAATACATTTCAAGTTCGTAAAACAAAATGAATAGAAATATAAGAAAGCCCGATTATGATGAAATACAGTTATCGAAATATAATCTCCCGAATATATGATATAGTAATTTGTGTGCTTATTTATGAACATTTTACACAGCCAGATCCAGTGGCAGGTTTAATTTCGAAATAGGGACAATAGTAAATGCAGTTTTGATATACCAGCAACAACTAAAATATGGTAGGAAAATATCTGATTTCCAGTGGTGATAAAGTCTCAGGT
Source organism: Ursus americanus (assembly GCF_024610735.1). Taxonomy (NCBI): domain Eukaryota; kingdom Metazoa; phylum Chordata; class Mammalia; order Carnivora; family Ursidae; genus Ursus; species Ursus americanus. The sequence continues at coordinate 35,229,372 of NC_142140.1, read as the reverse complement.
TCTTCTACTGTGACTTTTATTTGTTTATATTCAAAATTCAAGGGGATGGTAAGTTTCAGTGAGACATTAAAAATCAAGATATAATTCATTTTTGAGCATTCCGAACCCCTGATTAAGAACTCCCAACCGAAGGAATGGGTCAGCTGCCTCTGTGTACCCCTCACCCTCTTTTCTTCCCATGTGCACCCTGCCTTCCACCCGTGGATGAAGGGGTCCTTGCTTGACCTCTTGCTGCCCAGTGGAATGGCCAGTGGGGTTCCCATTGGGAACATGAGGCTGACATGAGAGTAAAGGAAGAGCAGTTTGCTAAGAAAATGAAAGGAGACGCAGTGAATAAGGGAGTCCTTCCTGACGGTGTAGGCGGGAGTTCCGTGCTCTGCAGCAGGAAAAGCAGAGACTGGGGTGGGCTGGAACAGAGCCGCAGGACTTGCGTGGGAGAGAATGTGAGGGGGGCGGAAGGCGATGCGGAAGGCATTGCCCAAGTGTTTCTGTTAGATTACGGTGAAGATTCAAATTGTGTGTTTTCTGGCCGCCCCACTATTGTGTCTGCAAGCTCATCTCGAGGCTAGAGCTAGACCGGGAGGGGGCATTCTTGGATTGGATTTGCTCACTCACGACCCTGTACTGTGATTATTTATGGAGACCAGGGTTGACGTACCATGTCCCGAGGGCCGAATTTGGCCTGCCGCCTGTTTCTGTACAACTCCAGTTTTCAAATCTGGGGCACGGTTCTTTCCCCGATGCCGTATTGCTTGGGTGCTGCTTCATGGCTTGAAGGTGGGGCTTGAAGACAGAGACCGGGGTTGAAGACAGGAAGCTTCCTGCACTGCCCTGCCCTTCTGATCATGTCCCAGCACAAAGCCACCTTGCAGGACTGTGCCACTGCCGTTTACAAAAACTTCTGCACTTTTCTTACCTCTTTAAAACAACGCTGGTATGGACGGCCCGGCCACAGAGCCGACAGAATCAAATTAGCATTCTTTAATGTACATGGATACTGTGAAAGATACCTAATTCACGGCTATAAATGGACTGGTTTCCTTCTTCTCCAAAGCTTTGCCCCTCCCCTGGAGGCTCTGGCGATGAAGAGATTGGCTGTGTCACTTTGATGACTCATTTAATTTCCAGCTACATGAGTGGGATGCACAAGTCCAAGGCAAGAGTGAGGTGTGGATTCTGACTAAGGAACTGAAACATCGCAAGTGATTTCGGTGGCAGCTCTCAGCCCTGGCTGTGGGCAGGTAGTCCTGACTTTCTTTGTGTGGGCACGAGGGTGGACCAAACTGATGGCCCTGCTATTATGCATCCCCAAGCAGAGCTAAGTAATTTCCCCAGGGAGAGTAGATTTATTAAATATTGGAATCCTGACAAGCTCTGCTGCTCTCTGTCTCTCTGGTGATGTGCCCTGCCCAGAGATGACCTTGACTATGTCGGGACTACACTTGGCTTGCACCTTGCAAGTGGGGCTTTCACAGAGAGGCCTTGTCTGCATGTGGCAACAGGAGAGTGGATTTTCTAGAACTTTTCTTCTCCATCTTGCTGTCTTTGCTGCGGGAGAGCACTGTGTACCATGAACAACACTACACCCATAAGCGTGAGCAGAATTCTGGGTTAGTCCTAATAATTGTAACTCTTTTGAGCCATAGACTCTTGCACAGGGAGCTGTTTCTGCCTTCAGACTGAGGACTGGGGACCCCGGCTTGGGGGCTTGTGTTTTATGTAGCTGTCTCAACTACTCAAAGGAGTAGGAGACGTGATTAGGGTATGACCCAAGTCACTTTGTTTGGTGTTCTGCTTTGGTGCGGCCTGAAGCAGAGGTTCCCGAAATTACATTTTGTATTGAGTTTTCAGTAGAAGAGGCAACCCGAGGTTAGCTCCGCCTGCAGAGCCTTTCAACAGAGATTTCTTTAATATAACAAGTAGGAATACGTGAAACTAGCAAAGCTGACTTGTTTGTTCATTTAATACACATCCGTTGCACACCTGTGCCTCTTGGAACTCAGGCATGGCGCTGGTGTGCGGTGGGCAGAAACACACAAATAATTCTTGTTTGTGAAAGTTCTGAGCTAGTGGAGGGGACACAAGTAAATGGGTAAATACAAAGCGTGAGGTGCTTTGAAGCCTATAAGCAACAGTATTAAGAGAGTGAAGAGGGAGGTAGTCAGGGCAGGCCTCTGGGAAGAGGTGACATGGAAGGCGAGACCTGATTGAAGTCCCGTTCTGAGCCTTGCCTGCCCCAAAGCCTCTCGCTGACAGTTTCCGGCTAAGCACAGCGAGAACAGCCCTCCTGCCTGCTGTCTCCCGTGTGCCCCTCAGTCTCTTGCCTGTTTGGTTTGCCTTTGCTTTGCTGAGCCTTCTGCGTGATCCTCTCATCCCATCCTCTTTCTTACCCAAGTGCTGTCATCCTTTCGGCGTCCAGCACCGAAGGTAGGCACCCTTCCTCTGGACAGCCCTTCGTGACTCTCGAGTCCGGAATGGGTGCCGCTCCCGGAAATTGTCTGCACGTTCCGAGCTTCCCTATCATGGTGTTGAGCACACTGCTGCCCTGCTTTCCTCCGTTATGAGGCTGTGAGCTCCCAGAGGGCATGGACCATGGCTGTCTTCTTTGGTCCTCCATCTCCAGCCTCCACCCTGGTGGCCGGCACACTCAGGTGCGTGCGAATGGGTGCTGGATGAGGCTGTGGTTCCTGAAGATCTTGGAGTTGAGAGGAGGAAGGAGCACACAGGGGCGGTGGGAAGTGGGACAGCACATGCCGATAATGCACCAATCTCGATCAGGTATGGGAATGTCGAATGTAGAATAAAACAGCGTCAAGGTCAGTGTCCCCTCTCTCTGGCTTTGAGCTGGTGGAAACGTTTCATGGTTTCTGAAACAGGAAGGCATCCGTGTTTTTGTGTAGATTCGTCATATCTTTTGTGATTCTCAATCTCTTCCGTTGTGCATCCAAGTAGCCAAAAAGCACATGGCTACCTAACTGTGTTAGAGAGACCAGGTGGCTGAGGTGTAGGGAGTTCTGGTAAATCTACTCCCGTTCCTTCCTGTGTCATGATGGACCGTAAGGGGAGGGAATGGCCAGGCTCTGAGGAGGGGAGGTGGACCCCAGACCCCTGAGCTTACGCAAACATGGCAGCTCTGTAATGAGGTAATTCTTCACTCCTTAAACTACTGAGCATGCAGATGTGGGCTCCTGACAGTCACGTGGCACCTCACACACCTCAGAGAACCCACAGAGCATCCAGTTGGTGTGGTTGTGTGTTATTGGTGTCTTCCCTGTTCTGCAGATTCTTGCTGGGAATAGATGAATTTGTTGTACAGAATTAAAGCCTTAAATGAGGAGCTTAAACCCTGCGTTAGTACCACATATCAGGAGGTGAGACAGGTCTGAATCAATAGAATTTCCTGGTACTTAGGAATAGATATTTGCCTCTGAAGGATGTGCAATCCCAGTGGGTCATATGTGACCATTGGAGAGGGGGCTTCTACCACGTTGTCTGGACCCAGCATTACTCACCAAATTGCACAGGGTGGAGGTCTGCTTCCACAAGTTAAAGAAAACCATCTGTGGACTGTCTGGGTGGTACAGTTGGTTAAGTGTCCAACTCTTGGTTTTGGTTCAGGTCATGATCTCAGAGTCGTGAGAGTGAGTCCTGCATCAGGCTCCATGTTCAGTGTGGAGTCTGCTTAAGACTCTCTCTCCCTTTCCCTTTGCCCCTCCCACCTCAAATAAATAAATAAATCTTAAAAAAAAGAATAAACCATTCATTGCTCTCAGTGTCTTTCTCTCAGCATTTATAATATTAAACAGAAAGGGCTAATTCCGTAGGTCATCTCAGCACATCGAAGTATGACTAACAAAAGCAATGGTAATAACACATGTATTTTTTGACATAGAAAGCTTTTCATCACATAGTACGTAAAAATATTTCATGAAGTGCCGTATATGGTACAATTCCAGTTGGTTAAAATATATGTTCAGCACAGAGAAAAAAATGAAGGACCCACCAAAATATTAGTTTTTATTTTTTTGGTGGTGCGACGGGGAAGGGTTGGTTCAATTATCATCAGATTTCCTATTTTGATTATCTGTGATTTTTTCAATGAACATTTATTAAGTTTTTAACAAACAAAGGCATGGAAAATTAGACATTGGAACTGAAGAAATATAAGCTCTTTATGCTGCCTTATAAGACAAGGTTGACATGCTAATAGCCCTTGTGGATAGTAGTCATTAGTTAGGTAACAGACCATTAGGTATGAAGGACAGATGTGTCAGTGTAGAGACAAAGGGGCGCTGTGTGCATGGTTCTGGGGTCATGTGTACCCTCACGGAAAGTGGTCATATGCGCTTGTGCTGCTGAGGAATGGGATCGTCGGGGTCTTCATGTCAATATAATGTGCATCTCTAGACCTCTAAAGGGATCTCAGAAAAGAAGTGACTGTGCCGAGGGACATGCTGTCATCCCAGTTCTGAAGCCACCAGTCTGTGTGCTGGGCTCTGAGGATGCAGTGGTCATTGATACTGTCATGAGCTACAGTGTAATGAATGAAAATACACTCAACAAATAAATATGTAAACATAGCACACACGGCAAGGTTGCAAGGTGAGGGAAGAAGAGCGATCTCTTTCCCTGCGAATTAGCCCACTAAGATGAGCACACACTTTCAGTTTGGGCTTCTCTGCAATGGAATGCAGTCCTTATTAGGGGAACCGCAAACCATATCATGGTGGTTAGCGTTGTTTGTGCTTGTAGATTAAAATCTGTTATCAAACAGGGAGCCATGGATGCGAGAAATAGGTCTTTATTTCTGAAGGCAAATTTACCTTGCAATGAAGCCGTTATGTGCTGAAGGCTGTGGCTTTACATGCCACTCTAGTCATTTTTACCTTAAAAAAAAGAAGGGACTGATTTACGCTCTGAGCAAGCAGGACTTAGAAACGTGGTTATCATTATAGGATGCAAATTGCAGAATTTCAGTGAGAAGAAATCTTGTCCAAAGAGAATTAATAGGAAAGGTGGAGTCAGATAGTGGAAAAGATGCCAGTCCAGCTGTCCCCGGTTCTGGGTGTTCATCCAGGCAGGAAGACCAGCTGTCGACTGCTCTGGAGTACGTCCTTCCCACGTCCAGGGCTCGAATCCTTCCTCTGACGAGTTAGAGGTAGACTTTGAGGTAACCCGTGATGTGAGGTGGTGTTTATGGTCACAGAATATAACGTGAAGGTTGGCTTTCTAAGTCATTTTATCTAAAATATTAAACACGAGAACAAGATTCTTAATGGGTGTCTTGAGTTTAGATACTTATTAACTGTAAGAGCAGGTAAAGTGTCTTTAGGAAGTGTTCATGGCCAGGAGAAGAAATGGCTTTCGTGACTTACTGTGAGTATCTGGCTTTCACAGTCCAGAGCGATGTTTTGAAGAGAGGATGTAATCAATGTTATCAGAAAGCAAGTGTTGTGTTTGTGCAGTTCCACGAGTTGGGATAAATCACGGGTGAATCATACTTCCTTTGTACATTGTGGAAGCTGATAATTACAGCGTTGACTTGATCTTCCAACACCAGAGGGGTTTCTGTGTGCAGATATATCTCCAGAGGGAAAGACTACTGATTTCTTCACTACTGCTCTGAGATATGAACGTACAGAGATATCTGCTATGTGAAAACTTTTCTGCTTTTTTTCCTTTTAAATCATTAAAAGCTTATTAAGATTAATACCAATGTTAATTTTTTAGTTTTGACCAATGTGACACAGACTGATATCATGTTACTTTAGAGGAAGTTGGTCGAAGGGTATGTGGGTCGGGACTCTACTTCCTGTACAACTTTTCTGTAAATCTAGAATTTTTTTCAAAATAAACCTCTTCAAGGAGTAAATTTTATTAAGATGTCTTTTAGTTATAAGGAGGATATCTCACGTACTCTGAGCAGTACAAACACTTCAGTGTGAACGTAAAGCATAAAAAATAAATTTGGTGGGAAGAAAGCTCCTTCAACACTAGAGCGTCTTAATGAAAACGGTCATCAAATTGCCCACCTCAGTCATTTTTCCAAAACCAGAATCAGAAGAGGATGTTCATTGCAGTATTGTTTTCAAGAGTAAAAGATGTTCCCAGATAAGGGATTGGTTAAATAAAAATGGCCTTTCAATATCCTGAAATGTTATGCAGCAAGAACAATAATGGTGTGGAATATGGTTGCCATTTATAATGTTCTTGATATGTGGAAAAGGCAGGTCATAAAGGAGTATGAATAAAATATGTAACTGCGTATAAATGAGGATAGAAAATGTTCTGGCAGGCTGCGTACCAAAATACAAATTGCTGTTTATAACTCACATGTGGGTTATGAACGATTCTTATTTATATTTTTGCTTATGTCAATTTCCTACTTTACCTGCCATGAACACGTATTTGTTATTTAATAAAGACGAAAAATTACTTGCCCCCACCATCAGTACACAAATTTAAAAAGCAGTTATAGGTATGATTAATATCCTTTACCTCAAACAGTAAAAGTGACGTGCCCATATGTAAACACTGTCCAAATTTGTCCCTTAAATATAACCCTTAGGGTGCCTTTTGCTTGAAATACATCTTTTTCTTTTGGCTTCTAGTCTTATTCCTGAAAGCTCAAACCGCAGTTCATCAAAACCTCCTGTCATTTTAGCCAGTGATGTTTTATGTCACTAAATGATCTGAATCTGTAATCTTTTTTTTAATGTATAGACTTGTCAAATCACTATGTTGTACACCTGAAACTAATATAACATTGTAGCCAAGAATGCGTCAATGAATCTGTAATCTTTTTTTTCTAAAGGGTAAACATTGCGCACAACTGAACTGGCTGGAGCAGTTGGCTTTCTGTAACTTTTATTCGCAGTGTATCCTATTTACGTGATAGGGCTTGTTGGTAGGTTTCTGACATTTCCTAGAACCTAAATTATGATCTGTCCCTGGAGCAAGGGATGTTCGGTGGAGATGGTTAACTTCAAGCCGTGTGTTGGACAGATTCATCATAATATCTAGGAAAAGAGCATTCATTTGTTAATTTATTCATTTACTCAACTATTGAGTGAATTCATGTTATGTGCAGGATGCTGGACTAGAAATTGTGGAATATAACACAACCCAGGAAGGGAGATAAGCATGCAGATAATTAATAAAGGAGAGTGATTATTGACCAAAAAATTATTTAAAAAATTAGTTTAATACAGAGGCCAGAGAAACAACCCTCATATATATGGGCAATTGACTTTTAACAAGGTTGCCATGATTTTTCAATGGGGAAAAAGTAGTCTTTTCAACAATTAGTGCTGGGACAACTGGATACCCACATTCAGAAGAATGGAGTTAAAACCTTGCCTCACACCAAATATGAAACCTGACTCAAAATGGATCAAAGGCCCAAATGTAAGAGCTAAAACTCTTAGAAGAAGACATAGGGCTAAATATTCATAACCTCAGATTCTGCAATGGGTTCTTAGATATGATACCAAAAGTATGAACAACGAAATGAAAAACAGATAAATTGGACTTCATTGTAATTAAAACCTTTCATACTTCAAAGAACATCATCAAGAAAGCGAAAAGATAATCCATAGAATGAGAGTATATATTTGCAAATCATGTATCTTATAAAAGACTTATATCAGGAATATATAAAGAACTCTTACAACTCAATAATATAAAGACAAATAACCCAATTAAAAATGGGCAAAGATCTGAATAGATGTTTCTCCACAGTAGATATACAAAACGGCAAATAAATACATGAAAATGCTACATGAGATGATGCTCAAAATCTTTAGTCGTCAGGAAAACAAATCAAAAGCACAGGAAGATACAACTTCACACCGTGAGGATGACGATAACCAAGATGTCAGATAATAAGTGTCGGTTAGGAACTAGAGATATCAGAACCCTCATACATTGCTGGTGGGAATGTAAAGTGGTACAGCTTCTATGGGAAACAATATGGTGTTTCCTCAAAAAGTTAAGCATAGAGTTACCATGTGACCCATTGATTCCACTTCTAGGTATATACCCAAAAGATTTGAAAGAAGGGACTCAAATGAATAGTTGTACACCAATGTTCGTGAAAGGATTATTCACAATTGCCACAAGGTGGAGACAACCCAAACGTTCATCAACAGATTAATGAATAAAATGTGGTCAATACATACAGTGGAATATTATTTAACCTTAAAAAAGAATGAAGTTTTGACACCTGCCACAACATGGGTGAAGCTTGAAAACATTCTGCTGAGTCAAATAAGCCAGACATAGAAGGACAGATACTGCATGATTTTACTTAATGAAGTATGTGGTAAAAGCAAATTCACAGAGATTGAAAATGGAGTAGCATTTGTCAGGGAATGAGAGAGGTGGGAGTGGGGCTTTATTGTTTAATGGGTACAGAGTTTCAGTTTGGGATGATTAGAAAGGTCTGGTGATGGATAGTTCTGGATGATGGTCGCACAACATTATGAATGTACTTACTGTCACTGAATGGCTAAAATGAGGGGCTCCTGGGTGGCTCCATCGGCTGGGCGTCTGACTCTTGATTTTGGCTCAGGTCATGATCTCAGGGGTGTGAGATCGGGGCCCCGAGTTGGGCTGCACCCTATGCTTGGAGCCTGCTTGAGATGCTCTCTCACCCTCTGCCCCTCCCCCACACCTCTCCCTCTCTAAAAAAAAGTGGCTAAAGTGATAAATTTTGTTATGTTTATTTTAACACACACACACACACACACACACACACACACACACACACACACAGAAAAACCTATAAAATCCCCTCTTAAACAAGGTGCGTGAGGAACCTCGAGTTTTCTAAGACAAATTTTTGTCCCACATTCTCTCACTTAATATGGTTAATGTATTAGTAATTACAAGAATTTTTATTGTTCATTCTATTTTCTAACAAAAAGTGTACTTCTGTTATTATTAATATGCTAACATTAAATTTTGTAATGCACTAATAAACGCATTGGTTTGTAACAAATGAGGCTTGGAATAATCAGATATCTGTATATAAAATAAATGAACCTCAACCTTCACATCTTTTAAAAAAATTAAATAAAAATGGATCATGGATCTAAGTGTAAAGTGTAAAACTATATAACTTTCAGAAGACAACAGAGGAGGAAAACTTTGTAATTGTGGATTAGGCACAAAGGTGTTACACGTGACACCGAAACATCCATAAAAAAAAGAAGAAATTGGAATTCATCAACATTTAAAACTTTTTCTCTGTGAAAGACACCGTTAAGAAAGTGAAAAGACAAACCACAGATTGGGAGAAAATATTTGCAATTCATGTGCATGACAGAAGGCTTAAAGAACTCTGAAAACTTAAGAATGAGAAAAAAAAACTGGTAAAATTAGGCAAGATTTGAACAGACATTTCACCAGAGACACTATATAGATGGCAAATAAGCATATAAAAAGGTGCTTACCATCATTAGTCATTGGAGAAACCAAGTTAATAGTACAGAGAGATACTACTCCACACCTGTGAGAAGGGCCGACATGCTCTCCCTCCACCCCTAAAGCCAAAACAGCAAACCCTGATAACACAAACGTTGGAGAGGATGCAGAGCAAATGGGACTAACAAACATTGCTGGTGGGACCGTGAAATGGTGTGATCGCTTTGGAAGACAGTGTGACAGTTTCTTACAAGTCAGGCATACTCCTGCCTTACAACCTAGATAGTCTACTCCTAGGCATTTACTCAAGAGAAACGAAAACTTATGTTCACATAAATACCTATACCTGAGTGGTCATAGCAGCCTTATTATTTATTATTCATAATAGCCCCAAACCCTAGAAGGGTGGCGAGGACTGTGATGAGTTGGAAGAGTCAGGGTCCCTAAGCACACATGGTCACGGGGCAGGCTTCATCTAGTTGGGTGCAAGGAGCCTGTGTGGAGGGAGCGGTGCCCCAGGGTAGACCTGACTTGTAGGAGACAGCTAGGTGTTGGGGGAGTGTGGTGCATGAACATTCCAGTTGTAGTGAGCTCTAGAAGGCTGCTACCCCCAGGTTCAAGGAATTCCTAGGCTTTGGAAGGAGAAGAATGATTTGAGTGTGGCTGGAGCACCAGTGCAAGATGGTGTGATGATAGATGAGGGAGAGGTTGGCGGGGTTCAGGTGGAGGACATCTCCCGGGCTGCCTCTGCCTCTGTGCAGCCTTGGAGGGGCATGTGTTCTCAGGTGCGCATTCCAGGCACCTGAAGGTTTGGGAGGACTGGGCACAGCAAGGCTGGGAGGACCCTGGGGAGGTGTCTGAGGCACCGAGGCAGAGACATGGGTGTGAATTGGACTTGGCTTGGTTGGGATGATTTAAAGTGAACACATCTCAGCAAAATCCAGGGGGAAGATTAGCTAAACCTTTTCCAGAAGATTGCTTTGGCTTCCTTCCTTTCCCTCCCCTTCTTTCTCGGCGGTTTCTCAGGAAGGTACAGTCCGTCTTGTTGCTTTCTCTTTTCTTGCCCTCAGCCCCTGTCGCACAGACTCAGGTCTGTTGGAGAGGGAGTCTTACTAACGTGAGATGGATGGGTTTGGCCACAGGGCGTTCTGCATTTCCCAGGATAACATTTGTCTTTATTTTAAATCATCAAAACAGCATTTAAGGGAGAACAGGGATCCGTGCATGCTTTTATTCACCGTGTTTTCCAATTGCTGGCATTATTCTCTAATAACAGGATGTGTACATGATATGATGGAGAGGCCACTGGGCTTCAGAGCAGTCATTAGCTTTCCCTCAAAAATAAAAAGAGAGGCTGCCATTTGAATAATGATCCCTGGCTGTTTTCTTTGTACATGGGCCATTTCCTTAATTAGGTTTCAAGCTTCATCTCTCTTGTTTTTAACTAAAAAGCCAAGTGAGAGAGAGACAAATTGCATTGTGGGGGAAAAGGACAGGAGTGCATTTCATGCACAGTAAGGGACAAAGGAGTAAACCGGGAGCTCAGCGGACACCCCAGCGGTCAGGCTGACTTGGGCAGAGTTGGGCTTGCATCTGGGCTGGACTGAGCATTTTTTGAGGTTGGGGGACCTTTGTGTACACGCCAGGGAATACCTCCCCTGCTTCCTTTCTAGAGTTTGTGATCCAAGTCTTCGAATTTGTTTTTAGGGTCACCTTTTCCTTCACTCTGCCTTGAAACGACCTTGAGAGCACATCTCAAAGACGATCGCCTCAGGAGTTGGACAGCCTGGGTTCAAATCCTGCCCTGCTGTGAACCAGCTCTGTGACTGTGGCATTCCTGGTAGCCCCGGGTAAAAGGGGGTGATAATAGTAACCACTTCATAGGGTTGATCTGGGATTAAACTACCGACTTCTTATGGGAAGCGCTTCGAAGGCACATGGGGCAGTTAAGCTCAGGGCTGCTGCAGCTGCTTAGTTATTATTGTTATTATTATTAGCCCCCATCGAGAGTCCTAGCGGAGGCTTTAGGACAGATGCAGATTGCTGCTTCATCACCCCATCGGCAGTGAGGGGAAGGGAGTCGGCACGTTGGAGCCGCAAATTACAGAGAACATTGACAACTTCATTTATTTTCCCCCAGAGTGTTGTTTTCTCACCTGTTGTTTTTAACTTCTGAGCTCCCTGAGATGCCAAAGATGCTGTCATATTTTGAGTCTGTTGAATATGTTAGGAAGTAACTTTGAAGTTAGACTGGGACCTTGATTCTTAAGTTCTATCTTCTCAAATCAGGTACTTTGTGTATTAATGTAGTTTTTTGTTTTGTTTTGTTTTAAGCTGGGCAAATAGCAGCACCACTAAACAGTGTTCTTGATCTATGTAGGCAGAAATTCCTCTTTATTCCCTCAATGAGCCTCCCCTCTCACCCCCTTTCCCGCAGTTCCATGCATGAGGAGTAGGGAGAGGAAATCCACAGTCTTTCTACTTTAGGACTCAGATTGGGGTCCATGGACCCCAACATTAGCATAGCCTGGGGACTTGTTAGAAATGCAGACTCTCCAGCCCCTCCCTTGATCTGAATCAGAACCCCCATTGTAACCAAACCTGTGGGAGGTTCACGTGCATATTAAAATGTGTCAAGTGCTGTGATACCTTGCTTTCATTGGGAAGATGGACCAGTAAGTCAAAGTGTAAATACCAGTGAGGGAGACTAAAGTCTGGTCCTGGGGGACGAGGGGACTTGCTACAGGTGGTGACCCTTGGTTAGGGTGTTGACTGAGGAGTAGGAGTTGGGTGGGAGAGAGTGGGATGAGGGCAAATGGAGGAGGGAGGGGCATCTGAAAGAAAGAAATGGATGTACTATGCCAGTGATGGCAAGTTCATGTGAATTGACAATACTTCTCTCAATTTGGTATTTATCATTCCCTTGATCCTTTTTAGCACTCACACAGGGCATATGTCTGGGTCATGGGAAATGGTTTTTGAACAATGCAGAAGTGCTTTGATTCCCTGGGAATAAGAAGGAAAGAGTATGGGTGGGCTTCGGAGTCCTTCATCTGGGTCTGGATCCAGACTCTGCCACTTGTGGGAAGAGACTTAGGCCAATTAGTAGACTCTGCAAATCTCTGAGTCTTCATTTGTGACATGTAGCTTTGGATACTTCACTGGTTTGTTGGGAAAGCTTGGTTTGTAATGAGAATCATGAAATTCATGCTTCTTGACCTTCAGATAGGTGGTTTCCTTTTTTTTTTTTTTTTTTTTTTAAGTCAGTGCTTTATAGTCTGTCTGAAACAATAAAAGTAGAGGGGGGGGGGCCAGGGTCATGCACTGGCACTCCTGGTCCAGGGCCATGGAGAGCTACCCACCATTCATTCCATTTGCAAGGAGAGTGTTTGCTCAAGTAAGTACCTTACAATGAGTGCGTCTTCAACTAACGTGTACATCATGTTTTCAGAGCTCATTTTCACTTCTTGTTTTTGGTTGATGTTTCCGTTTTCCCCTTTTGCTTTCCTTTTTCTGGTTAACCGTATGTAGCCCACCACCATTTTTAATAAAAGATGAGTGGGTTAAAGGAAGCGTGGTGATAACAAGACAATGAAACAGCTCAAAAAGCATTCAATTAAGGAGAGAGGCCACAGAATGCAAAACGAATGCAAGAAAAGGCAGATAAATTCAGAGCTCGTTTATTAAGTACAATTCACCTTGAATTCAGAAAAGAACTTTTTCAGTAAAGGATAAGTGACAAGATTTGAAAAGAGTCCCCCAGGGAAAGAGGATTAACAAAGGAGACATTATACAATGAAACAGAAGTGAATTAACAAATCGATTTTTTTGTAAGGGTTAGAAGACACAAGATTTATTTGGAAGATAAATATTTGGTAATTGAAACCTGTAAGTGTTTTTTGTTGCCGGTTTTTACCCTGGGAAGCTTTCCCCACAATGAAGATCTTATGGCTGCTGAGCACGGAGTGGTGTAGATCTTATAAAAAGGAGGCTGGACTCTCTTTCAGTATTCGTCTCTGTCTGTTTCAGATACATTTTTTCCCCCTCCTTTAGTAGTTTAGAGGATCTTCCCTTTAATCAAAGGAGTTAGTTTAAAACTTACTGAGAATAATTTGGAGCCAAACACTTAAATCATATTTTTAACAGAGGAAGTTCTTTCACTAAGGCCTTTGTGTTAGATTTTTGTTTATTTCTCCCTGCACTTCACCTGAATTCCATGAAAGCATTTCTGTGGGTTTCAGAGGAGCGTCCCGAGACCCATCTTGCCTGTTGACAGCAGAACATGGCAGTTTACCTGATGGAGGTTTTATAGGATGTGATGCCCTGTCGCCAGGTGATGGACTTGATAGAAAAGATGCCACCGGCGATGTCTGCCCCGTGGCCCGTTCTCTGAAATGGCCCTTGCGTGCCTTCCCGTCTCTGACCCTTGCACAGCATGTTGGGTTGGATTGCTTGACTCATTAATTCACGAAGGATTATTGATTTTCTGATGATCTATAGCTTCTTCGCCTGCAGGATATAGGCTGAGCTGCAGACAGAGAGGGGGTGGAGGTTGTTTGGAGGTTGTTAGAAGACAAAAGTGACTGTGTGCACCAGCCCCTGACTTCATTCCAATCCCCTACCGTTATTCTTTATTCATGCTTCTTTCCCCCTCGCTCTGTTAATGGAAGAAATGCATCTCTGATTGCATATTTGGCTTTTGACTATGCTGCTTACAGGGTACCAGTGTTACCAATCCTGTTATTGTTACCAATTCTTATTTTTGATGGTCCATTGGGTGAATTGGTCTTTTTAAAGTAAGTTGTAATTGTTTATGTTCAGAGATAGGAAAAGGGAAAAGAGGACGAATTTTAAAAATATACAGATTATAATTACAGATCTAGTAGTCGATATTGATATTATACAGATATAATATTTTTTATAGGAATCACTGCATATTATAGTAGCCCCCTCCTTATACACAGCTTCGCTTTCTGTGGTTTCAGTTACCCACGGTCAACCACAGTTCGGGAGCAGATGCTCCTCCTTCTGACATTTCATCAGAAGGTCAGTAGTAGCCTAACACCACGTCACAATGCCTGCGTCATTCACCTCAGCACATCTCATCACGTAGGCATTTTATCATCTCACAGCATCGCAGGAAGGGCGAGTGCAGCCCAAGATGATATTTTGAGAGAGACCACACTCACGTAACTTTTGCTACAGTATGTTATTATAATTGTTCTATTTTGTTAATTTCTTACTGTGCCTTATACGTTGAAGTTTATCATAGGTAGGTATGTACAGGAAAAAAAACATAGTATATAGTAGATGTAGAGTTTGGTACTATCTGTGGTTTGGTTTTAGGCATCCCCTGTGGGTAAGGGGAGACCGTTGTATTAAAATTGTAAAGATACTGCATATATTAGCTACGGATTTTCAGACAAAACTTGGATTGTACCAATTGAGCTACTCCTAATTTCCTTTACTTGTTCTAGTGTTCTTTGTTGCCAAAATGTATCCCTCTTTACCCCTCGAAACACAGCGTGCAAATGTATGCAGACGGGCACACACACAGACCCACACATTCCGGGTTTCGGGGCGAAGGGAAGAGAAGAGTGATTCCCGTGGAACTGTATCCCTTGGATCAAACCACGTTTGGAAAAGATGAGTCATATGACTCAAGTAGACATATGTCTCCCACCTGACCATTGTTTAAGATTCCTTTTGTAGATCTGACGTACATTACAGAATATGTAATTTAAGGGAAGAGGAGAACATACTTTCCTAAAATTGAACCGCAGAAGCCTGTGGAACAAATGCGCACACAGCTTCAGCGGTCCTTGTCTCCCTTTGTCACTGTTTGGATTCCTGATCTATTACGTCCAAGTTAACATCGGGTCTGACTGCACAAGCTCAGGTTTCCCGAAAGCCCTTCGTGTTCTAGTCGGTTTTATACCAAACCCGTGTCCTTGAACAGCACATTCTCCTCTCACTGGTGAAATCTTTCAGTCAAGGCTTCTAGCCGTGTAATTTCTCTGGCGAGAACAGTTCCAGCATCTCCCAGCTGCAGTGAAATTGATGAACGGCCCCCGGAAAGTTAAACTCTATGCGAGAGCGAAGGGATGGAGATAGGGAAGTGGCTGGCATGGTTCTAGGAGTCTGTTTTAAAAACAACTTTTGCTTGTGGAGAGGATTCTCCACTATGTCTCTCCACTATGGGGAAGGCGGTGTTTTCAGCAGAATGTGTTTCTCAGAACATTACTACACTTCCATGGAGAGAATTCTGAAGGGCCTCGAGTACAGAATGGACACAGCACATGGTGGATCTTCTAACTCTCGATTTTGAGTTTAGTTTTTCCGGGCTGTTCGCCAAGAGCATAGTTCCAGCTGAGCGTGCACTCTTCATCCTCATACGTATTTTCCCACCCACCAGGACCTTCTAATAATGGCAAATGCTTAACATGAAACTGGCTTTCACAGAGTCTGATGCGCTATGAGGAAACTATGTCCACGTACCAGTGGGTATCAGGATGGGTGGCCTTTTGTGGCTGATCTCCATGACCTCATCCTATCTTGCCTGTCCATTCCTCCTTCATCCATTTGCTCGTCTTCCTCCTCATCCAGCTGTACGCAGAGGCATTTGCTTGGGCTTGGTCCCGGGATCCCTCTCCTACTCTCCCCTCCTTTGCCTCCTGCCTTCTGTTACTGTGAGTGAGCTCGTTCATTCCCAGTGCTGTCTTTGTTCATGGTCCGCCTAGCTTAGGGTGTTTATCTGATTTATCTGATTAATATCTCCCCAGGAGACTCTCAGCTCTGTGAGGGAGGGAGAGGATATTGCCTCTGCTTTTTAGAGGAGTTCCACCATCCAGCCCAGTATCTGGCACATAGTATTTCCTAAATATATAAGACAGTCAGTAGTTGACTTTGTTCAATAGTCTTTCCTGACAGTGTCACGATCTGATTGAAAGAGTTGTTTTTCTTCTAATGGTACTTGATTTTCTAAATGGATGCTGCTTTGTTGGCTTGTTTCCTGTGAAGAAATTGATTCAGAATTCCTTATTCTACTAAAGAACTACCTGTATGAAATCTCTCATTGGGGGCCTTCTTCAAAACCCTGGTTTTCATGGCAGAGTGTGTTCACATATATGCCATTGTGCTACACAGTGTGTTACTGAGTCTGTGCAGTTGGGTGGCCCTTCTGAAGTTTCACGTGGGAATGTCCACACCCAGGGTCTTGGCTCCTGAACCCTCAGGAGGCCTAGCTCAGAGGACATGCTCAGCCATTGTTAGCTGCTAGCATGATTGAGTGGGTGGTTGGCTTGCGGTGAAAAGTCTGCTGTCAACCTCATCAGTGATGTCAGGTTCTCTACTCCAGGAATCCAGGCGCTCTTGGTCTTTTTTCCACCATTCATGGTCCTCATCCTAAGAGCCTGTGTAAGGGCAATTCCCTCCACGAAGCCTTGTCCTGATAGCTTACCTGTCTCTGGAGGTTCCAAGGAGCTCATCTGTTTCCTGGGGGGTCTGCCCTGTGCCCACACGGGGCCATAACAATTGGTGAGGCCAGCGGCTGCCCCAGAGCTGGTGCTGCCCCAGGTGCCGTGAAGGTGCTGATGGGGTAGAGCAGAGAAGGCAGTGCTGCACTGGGCCCTGCAGCGGTCAGACCAGACCCGAGGGGTACAGTCGGAAGATGCAGGCTGCAAGTTTGAGGAGGAACAGGGACAAACAGGGTGGCGAGGGGAGTCTAGAGTCCATAGTTCCCTGAGGTATCATGGGGAGTGTATTTACCCTGAAAGAACAGGTGACACAGGCAGCAGATGGTGCCAAGCACTGCTTTAAACACTATCTATAACGAAACCCCTGTCATGGTCATAACCACCCCATGAGGTCATTGTTGTTATTAACCCCCATTTTTCAGATGAAGAGACTGAAGCAGGGAATAGCTGGGACATCGTCTCCCAGTGCCCATGGAGAGGAAGTGGGGAGGAAGTGGTGGAGTTGGGATTCTCGTCCAGGCATTCCATGGTCTTACCCCTATGCCTGTCCCTGTCTCTCTTAGCATATGTCAAGGCAGGATGAGACTTGGTTTGTATGACCAGTTGGCACAACTGGGTTCTAAGGGCAGCAGGACAGAGGGGCAGAGAGACTTCAAGTTGAGTATGTTTTCTGTTGCTTAGCACTGCCCAGCAGTGAGGCTGCAGGAGGCTTCTTGGAAGACTCCAGGGGCCCCTTGTCCGGATGTATTGGATGGAAGTTCAGCTTTTGGAGGGAGATTGGGTTTGATGGCCATTAGGATTTGTGTTCTGTGCATTCAGTATTGAAAACAATTCTCTATCCCAGGTTTCAGCAACATTTGCATGTGGACATATTTGTCTGGATAATTCTTTGTTGTGGGGACTGTCCTGTGCTTTGTAAGGGTGTTTAGCAGCATAGCTAGTCTGTACCCACTGGATACCAGTAGCAGCTTCCTCCTCCAACCTCCTTTCGGTTGTGAAAACCCAAAATGTCTCCAGACACTACTAGATGTTCCTGGGGGACAAAAGGCCTCCAGTTGAGAACCGCTGCTCTAAGTGTACCTGTCCTTTTTTGTGAGAGGCCTGTATTTGATTATTTTGACCACATCCACCCCAAGGGTCCCAGTGTAATCCTGGGGTTGTCAGACCCTTGAACACGCCCCTTCTTTAGTTTGGTGGTTCAAAGGATGAACTATTTTGTACTTGAGCTTCCTGGAGGAATAATTAGAAAATATAGCTTATTGTCATCTCTAGAATGGTCTCTCTTTGATTAGAAAGAAAAAATTACAATTTTACATTAAAAAAATATGTGAGAATATAAACCACAGGGTAAACCGTGGTATTTTGGGGAAGTGGGATTAAGGGGTTTTTTGTTTGTTTGTTTTGTTTTGTTTTCTATTTGCTTGTATGTACCTTCTGATAGTTCTTCCTACAGTGAGAACATTTCGCTTTTATAATAAGAAAAGGTCTCATTTTACCTTAGGAGAGTGATTGGGGGAGGTCAGAACTTGGGCTCTGGAGCCAGCCTCTGTGGACTTGAATCCACTCTTGCCTTTTTATTTTTCACCATCTTAGACTTTGCTTCTTCCTATTTGAAAATTTAGAAAATTGGAAAAATTGAACCCAAATCCTGCCACCATACCCCAGCCATGGTCTAAGAATTTTGTTTTGGGCCCGCCCACTGTCTTTTGCTTTGGGTTTTGACATGGCTTTAGTTATCAACATAATGCACTTCACTTAACATTATTTTGTGAGCAGATTTCTATGATAACAGACAGTGGGTGAAATATTTTTTTCACACGGGCATCTAGTCGTTGTGGAGAAAGGCTGGGTTTGTTCAGCGGGTTGTTTAATTCATGTCTGGAGTGTAGCCTTCTGAGTTAGTCCTATTTCTCTTTGCATGTTATGAGGCATTTATTATACTTTTATGTCAGGGATTACTAAATTTCTTTGAACTTGACACCTTATATATTTTTAATCACACAAATAATACATGAATGTATGGTCTTTGTGAAGAATTCTAATAACCCAGTAGTATATAGGAAAGAAAATGGATTGTGCCCATCAATTCTGCTCTAACACCATGGCCTGAGATAAATACTATTTCCAGTTTAGTGTTTACCCTTCCCTGATCCATTTGAGAAATCATCATTTATTGACAGAGCACCCAGAGAAGCTCATAAACTGTAATCTTCACTTACATAGACAGCAGAGCCATCTGGGAGAATTCATTATTGCAGGAAATGGCCACAATTTTGATGTGTAAGGTTAATAGAAAAATCTTACATTGGGTTGTGAGTGTGTGCTGATGACCAGACGGTCCATATGACAGAGAGCAAACAGGCAGATGCCCTGTCACTGTTCATACATCGACTGACTTTTTCTGGAACCCCTTGCTGTTCTTGGGGAGTGTGTAGGGGTGCTAAACGTATGCCTTGGAAAGCGCAGGGGGCTCTGAACTTAGGTGGGAACAAGAGACATCTTTTATTCTCACTAACCTCTCACTGAAATGGATGACTTTATCTTAGAAATGTAGGTAACAAGCCACAGTGGTGCCTGTGACTTTGTCAGTGACAGAAATCGCAGATATCTTCATATCGTACTGTCGTCGATGCAGATAGCTCCTTGCTGTTGGCACTCAGTCCTTGGTACCGTGGCTATGGCGGCTACAGACTCCCTCTAGATGTTGTCATCCACGCACCTGTGAAGAGACACCGACATTACCGCATCGCAAATTCATGTCGTAAATATTTTGAAAACTGAATTTCAGTGTAATTGGTTTCTTTCCTGTGTGTTTTCTTTTTTTCATTTAAAAGTATCATTCTGGGGACACCTGGGTGACTCAGTCAGTTAAGTGTCTGCCTTCGGCTCAGGTCATGATCCTGGGGTTCTGGGATCGAGTCCCACATCGGGCTCCCTGCTCCATGGGAAGCCTGCTTCTCCCTCTTCCTCTGCCCCTTCCTCCCCCCCGCTCTGTCTCTCTAAAATAAATAATACATAAAAATCTTTAAAAAAAAGTATCATTCTGAGAAGGGGTCAGTGGGATTCCCCAGATGCCAGAGTAGCCATTCTACCAAACCACCCCAAATCCCTATCTTGAAGGCACATCATAGCATGATGATAAGAATAAGGTGGATGTATTGTTTAATTTCCTTATAGTTTCCTAAATACATCTTAGGAGAAAAAATATTGGTAGCATAGTGATTTTGTGTGTGTATGTGGGAGAGAGAGAGAAGGAGGGTGTGTGTGTGTGTGAGAGAGGGAGAGAGAGAGAGAGAAACAGAAGCCTTAGTTAACATTCCCTAAGACTCTAGGATTCTTCAAACCACCACAGAAAAAAACCCTATTTCGGGAGTCATGTGTGGGCTTCTCTCCGCCTGTCTAGATTCCTCAGTTTCAGGGCCTTATTTCCATGCCTAGCAACCCCGGATGCCTGAGGAATCCAGTGCTTCTGGCAAAAGAGGGGGTCTCTCTGGGAAGCCAGCCTCAGGTTCTAACCCCCAGGTGACCCAAATGGTGAGGAGGACTGGCTCTGTCCCCACTGGCTGGGA
Organism: Ursus americanus; assembly: GCF_024610735.1. Taxonomy (NCBI): domain Eukaryota; kingdom Metazoa; phylum Chordata; class Mammalia; order Carnivora; family Ursidae; genus Ursus; species Ursus americanus. Next base: position 35,208,902 of record NC_142140.1, on the reverse strand, counting down.
CACTGGGAAGACAGGAGGTGGACATCTGTCCCTTTTTGGCCTGGGCTGGCAGCTGCCCTCTCGGCGCCTCCCACTCGTGTGACAGTAAAGACCACAGCAGTGCCTGCTTCAGGAGTTAGTGGCGGATACCAGGAAACCGTCCACACCCTCCAGCACGTCTCCGCCGGTGGGGGACGGGAGCCCCTGTTATTCGGCCTCGGTCTCCTCACGTGAAGCTGTATGAGGAAGATGTTTAGACACAGTCTGAATCTGGGTCCCAGAGTGTTCAAAGAAACAGACTCAGCGGCAGATTTCCCATGAAAACATAGATTGCTGGCACCTCTCAACAAATGGAAGGTTGGCTACGCACAGGGTGCCCGTCACCCCACAAAGATCCGCAGCAGCGGAAAAGTATCCGCCGCTCAAGGATGGGACCGAAGCTCCGCTCTTTGCCAAAGGCTCCGGCCTGGCTTCATTCCGTCACCTGGTACGACCTGTCTAGCCACTGGAAGCATTTGAGTTAGTGGCTTCGGAAGCGGATTGTTTCTAAGTTCCTGTCGGGGTCTGACAGTGGGAGCTTAAAGATACTGGGGAGAAGCGCTCTGTGCTGGGCTTGGTGACGTATGTCAGAAACTCACTGGGCTCTGAAGTGAGGGACAGCCGACCTCCTAGAAGGCTCTGCTTCTGTTTTGCATCTCAGCATCGAGGCGGCTCTGCTGTAATGCCCTCTTGTTTTGGCACTGGTTATGGTGGACAAAATGGGGTGTCGTGCTGCAAACTCCTGCAGCTCCTGTGGACAGACGTGAGGCAGGGGGATGTTCGCAGGCAGGATGCTGATGCCGTGGACCGTTTTCTCTCAGCCTCTGATGTCAGCAGTGGGGAACAGAACCTCCCCAACCTCTGCACAAGGGAGACTGGGTTTTCAGCTCTTCCTTTCAGCAGGAGGAGGGCGGGTTCATAACTCCTGGGCATGATCGCACCATCGTTCTCCACATTTCCCAGCGAAAAGCTAGGGCCCAGCTGCCCCATACACCCGGGCCTGTAGGTTCAGTTTGGAGTGGATGGAGTTAAAGGTTCATTCAGAGGCAGGGTCCTAACCCTCATTCCAGCTTCTGGCTCTGTAAGTACAGAAACCACTTGAGCAGCTGCAAATAGTATTAGCTCTAAGCTTGTTACGGATCTTGCAGACTCATTCATTGATTGCCTTCGATTTCCAGGACATCTTGGATGTAGAATTAAAGAGACTTTAGTTAAGCCAATTAACTTTTGTGGCGCCTGGGCAACTAATATCGTATGCTAGAGAAGGTCACTGATGTTACTCAAATAGCAGTTTTATTTGAGCTGGGATTAAGGAAATCGGGCAGAAGGTCTTAGAATTGTTTATAATGTGTTCCTTTCTGTGTTGCAATATCTTGGCCTTTAACATCTGAGCCTGACCGTAATTACACATGCAAGTGATTGGATCATATTATCCTTTCTGTAGATTGTGACTTGATTGTGCCAGCTTTAAATTATCCATCTTGCAGATGGTTCCCAGCCAAGTTTTAGTCAAAGGTTTCATCTACCTACAGTTTATCAAGCTTTTAAATGGAAGTGTGGTGGTTGAGAGTATAGACTCCAAGGCCATGCTGCCTGGGTTCGAATCCTGGCTCTGTGACAGCAGCACAGACAGCTCGCAGATCCCGGATGATTGAAGCATCCGTTTCCACGGTGTTGCCTTGGAGCCTGGATATGGCTCCTCAGCCACCGGTTCTGTTTTCCCAGCTCTGGTACGTTGGGTTGGGCCATGTGGCTAGTAAGTGCCAGTGGAATATGAGTAGAGCCGCTGCATGTTGCTTCCAGGCTGAGGAGTGAGGAAGCAGGTGCCTCTTCTCACCCTCTCCCCCATCTGCTGGCTGAATGCAGAAGACTCCAAGGCCTGAGGGGAGAGAACAGACACACGATGGGAGGATCCTCGTCCCTGAATCGCTAAATGGAAGGCTGCAGATAAGGATGGGGTGGTTACATCAGTGAGGAATAAATGTCTATTGTGTCAAACCACTGAGATTTGGGGATATTTTTATTATAGTAGCTACTGTCCCCATAATGAATACAACCACTTACTGGTAGTATAACCTTGGTAACTTGGCTAATCTCTCTGTGCTTCAGTTCCTAACCTGTAAAATGGGAGAAAACAGTATCTATCTGACCCAAAGTTAAGTGCTCAATAGTGCTGGTTGTTATTATTAAAATAAATTATTATTATTGTCATTGTTGCTATTCCCTCGGACCCTTAGGGAGAAGGAAGGATGAATTATTTTAAATCGGAACATCAGAAAAATGTGTTCGAAAAGAGTAGGCTGGGGAAAAGAACCTATTTCAAGTAGTCCAGGTTTTATAAAGTAATGTCTTATTATTTGCAGTTTGGCTGTATTTAAATTTGCTGGCGTATATTAAGCACACTTGCAAATGCTACAATGTAATTGTTCCTCTCTAACACACGTGGACCTGTAGTCATTATTTTGGCTTTTAGTGTTGTGAGGATGTATGTACAGCATAAAAATGTGCATTTCAGAGCCTCATATCCCATGCAGTAATCCAGAAAATACCCAGGAATTGGATTTTTTTTTCTTTTTAGAAGCATCGAGATCATCTGAGTTTATCGAGTAGGCAGATGAATTTCCCTGTTTTAGAGCAGTATGCTATGCCACCATGCTAGGGCAAGGATGGTTGTATCAACAGCTGGTTTAGTAGCTTGCCTCTGACTGACCTCCCCTCATATACAACAGGAATTGAATGCAGCATTCACACTCAGTTTTACCTCCACAGAGCTAAATTTATCAGTAGCACTGGTCCAGTTGACTGTGTTGAACAGTAAAAGCTTATGAGACTTATCAAGGTTAAAAAAAAAAGGAGTATAGACAGTAAAACAGGGAGAGGAGAGATATCCATCTTTTAATTCAGGACCTGACAGTCCAAAAGTGCTAGAAATCTGTCAGAGACCACCCATTGCAGAGCCAGCTCCTCTGAAGAATAGCGTCCCCAGAACCTGGTGATTTAGGAGGGCACTCCAGATAGTGAACTGGGAACAAGGACGCCAGGGACACGAGGGCCAGGGGACCCTGGTAATTCTTGTGGCAGTGCTCCTTTGAGGTGAGGACCAGAGGGCACCCGGAGAAGCCATTTAGACCAGACCACGACCTCCATCCCCCAGCTGGAAGTTCTTAGTAAAATGCTGAGCAAACTCTGCTGCCTTCAGTGATGGTCCATATCCATGCTTTTCTCCCCACAGAGCAAGAACTGCTTACAGGTGATCGTCCAGATCCTGCACGTGCTCTCCACGAGCCACAGCCCTGCAGAGGTTGGAGCCCAGCTGCTCCCTGGCTGCCCTCTGTTTGTTCTTTGGGTTGTCATATAGTGCCCTGTCTTCCCTCCTTCTGTCCTTGCTCAGGAGGGTCTCTCCTGCAAATTGTGTCTTGTTCTGATGGCTTTGACGGAGAAAAACTTGCATTCTCTAAAGATTCCCCCCCCCCCCAACTAGATCTGGAAGAGCACCGCATTAATCGTGGGTGGTGTTTGGACCTTGGAGACACTCGATTGGAATTACCTGTGTGAAACAGAATTATTTGTACAAAATGGCACTTTTCATTTTCAAACAGAAAAATATTCTTCTGTGACCTAGAGTGCCATGCATTCAGTTAGGTTCGTTGTTATGGTTAAGAAGAAGCGTTCCTAACATCAGCTTAAAGGATTTGGAAATATATTTACTTGGAAACATAATTGCTTTGGAGTGTTGTATTTTGAAGTGACACTTCTGTATGCAATAATTGAGTCGAGAGGAATACTAAGTACATTTATGTCATAATAAGAAAATGACACTGCCTATAAGGAGAGAATCCAAAAATTGTAGATGATTAGTTTTTATTGCCACACCTTCAGTGCCATATCAAAAAACTGTCATTTCCACTATGTAAACAGAGACTTCTAGCGTCCGGTACCTGCCAGCAGGGGGCCATTCCCCAAAGAGTTACTGTTGAAGACCCCTCAGTGCCTTGGGAATGTATCTGAAAAATACCACTGCCCAGAGTAGCATTCAAGTCTAGCTCATCGGTTAGACTGTGAACTTTGGTTCAGAGTATCTTCTTGTTGTTGAGGCAAGAGAATGACCATTCTCAGAAGTCGTAGAACAAATATCAGAATTTATTACCACCTCTACCAACACCAGCACCATTTTTGGAGCGCATTATCCCGTGTCCAGCATTCTGCTGGGTACTTTATACCCTTGACCCTCTTTGATCGTCCTAAGCACACTAGGAGGTCTGGTGTCATCCCGTGTGCTGATGAAGGAAAGGAGGCTGATGTAGGCTGAGCAGCTCGTCACATAGCTACTGAGTGGTGACGCTTGAACTTCGTGTACCTGGCTGAGAAGTCCCTGGTCTTAGCACAATGCCAGATTGCCTAGCAAGTGGGCTGCATGTTGTTGATCTTCCTGCATCTTGAACCCCAGCCAGTGATTTTAAGCCAAGCAGGATGCTGCCACCAGGCTCCAAATCAATAGTATTCCAGCAAAATCCATGCAGATTCTTTCCCACCCATCCCATCAGGTCAGCCACCGTTGCTAGGAATAAGACAGAGGAGACAGAGCAGGGATTGTATCCCTTTCTCCCCGTTGGAGGGATATCTGATGAATTGATATATGTCTAAAATATGGCTTAATTGATATATGTCTCCCTTTCTTCCCCTTCTCCCCAACCTGCCCTTATTTCCACTGTCCCTCAAGCTTGGGTCACAGATGTCCTGCCTCTGTTTATCAGCCACCTTGTGCTGGTTCATGGCCGTCTCAGGACATTAATAGCACACTTCACAGACTTCATCTCCCAGGAGGCAGGGAGTTACACATGCTGTACGATTCATCCCCTTTTCTATGACACTTAGCAAATTCATTGTTTTATATCTTTCCCTGGAGCCTTTTACCTCCCTGGTGACTGTGGTGTCCTTCCTATTCCTGGCCACGTTTTCATTGTTTATAGGACTGTGGGTTTGCCCATAACTCCTGGTCCTCATTCCTCCCTACTCAAGGAGAAATATATGTCTGTGCTTTATAGCCTGTTAGGCACTCAGTAGAAGGCACACAATGCCCTCCCACGTACGGCAGACGTGACCCGCCCGCACTGCACGCAGGTGTGGCCTCAGAAGGAGACTGGCACAGAATGGTGAGGTGGGATATCAGGGCTCAAGTTTAGATTGAGACGGTCCAGGCAGCTCTGTTCCAGCTTGCTTATTACTTATTTTTAATGAAATGGACCAAAAATTGGCTTTCTCATACCCCGAGGGAATATATGCATTTGTCAGTAGTCCCTTATTCCCCCCACCCGCCCTGGCACTTGGTAGGCTGTTTCTAACTATTTGTTGAATGAATGAAAATAGCAGTGAGTTCAGCTTAGGTTCCTTTTTTGGTGTGTGTTGGTGTGATCCTTATTTAAATGATCGGTGTAATGAATTCAGCTTCTGTACTGTGGCTCTTTGAGAGCTTGAAGGAATGAGAATAAGATTGAAAATTGAACCTTAAAGTAGGAACGGGAAATATCTTCAGCTCTTCTGCGAACAAGCCACCTTTCAGGGCGCTGGGCTTGGCCTGTCTCCAGGGTTTCCCAGGGACAGGGTTTATTGGGGGATCTGGGTCCGGGGATTTCAAGGGAAGTGCTGGAGGCTTCGGGGAGGGATAGAGAAGCAGGACTAGTTCTCACCATTTCTCTCAAGTCATGGGCTTTGAGGCAAGCTCCCCAGATTCTCACTTGGGGATGGGCAGGTCCCTGCTTTGCCATCTCCTCCCCTGGACCTTCTGTCCGTCTTCATCTAGTGGTTTAATGATGCTGAATCTAGAGATGTAATTTCAGGTTTTGCTGAGAAAATTTGGCCACGAGACCGTGTTCAGCTGCACCAGCTCTTTGGCTAAGGGTCACCCCTGCGTCCGTCTCCAGCAGGGGGCACTTGGTTCAGGGGGCACTTGGCTCTTCTACTCAGAACCTCTCTCCTGTGTTTGGCTTTTATCCCAATTAACTGTGACCATTCAGAAGTCTCCTGACCCAAGCCCCGCTCTTTGGGGTCTGTTCCAGGTGACTCACTTCTAGATACTCAGTCATCACGTAGGAAAAAAATGACCCAAATGTATGAACAACATTAAGTGTTCTGACAGTGAGGTAGTGCTTTCCTCTTCCTGGTGTTTGTGTGAAATGATCTGGCAAAATGGATGCTGCAGAAATAATGCATTTCTGTGTCTCCCTTCTCAAATGATAAATGTTCTTGGCTCATCACAAGATTTCTTGCCAAATGCTGATTCTGCTAACAGAAGGAATGGAGGCTTCAGATGTTCTCTTGTGACAGAGGGAATAAAAAGTCCCAGGCTTGCCCTCCTTCTGTGTTATGAATGCAGAGAGGTGTTCTTGGGAAGGGCTGCACTCTGCCTCCACTTGAGTCTGGGCTGTGTCGCTCAGGGCTCAATCTGGCTACTGCCTGGAGCCCAGGGGGCGGCCCAGAGGCTGGGGGTGGCCACAGGAAGAGTATCGGTATCATCAGCCAACCTGTTGCAGTTTGTCGCTTACACGAAGAGCTTCAGTTCTGGAAGGCGTTAGTGTGACAATACGGCACTCACTGGAATCCTCCATAGCAGAGGTGCTGTGAGGATTTGGAGTGGGCCTTATGTGCAGGCACTGCACTGGGGGCTTCCACAGATGTCCTCCCCCACCCCCACGCCCCAGGCCCTGGAAGAGGGGCCTCATGACCCCTGATGCTCTGACTTAGGACATCGAGGCCCGGGAGGCTCAGCGATTTCCTTTAAATGACATGGCCAGCCAGCCAGCCCAGACTGCTGCTGCATCCAGCCGTCAGCCCTCTTGATGTCTTCCAGGGAGTCCACCTCCCACTCCTCTGAGTCTTGTGGCCTCTCCACTGTGCTGTCTCCTGACCACTTGGGTCCCTCAGCTCCTTTTCTCTGTCCAGTTTTATTTCCCTCCTACCCTTTCTGCACACTGAGGTTTTTTAAAAGTGCACATGGGATTCCTGAGTCCCTCCCACCCTTGAACCTTTCCCTGGCTCTGGCTATGGCCTGTCTCCATAACCCACCCATCTCCACACCCCACCCACTTACCCAAATCAGGGTAAGGTCCAAAATCTTAATCCTAGCCCACTCCCTTGATGGCCTGGCCCTGCTTACTTCTTTGGCCTCAACTCTCAGCAGAGTCCCCACCTTGGCCATCCATGCACCAGTGAAGTGAAACAGGGGGTATTTCCTCGAGCCCCAGACAGCGTCTTGTCCCTGGACCTCTGTCCCTGCTTTTCCCTCTGCCTGGCATGCTTCCCACCTGTTTTGTCTCCCACCTTCCCAGCCTTGTCATCCATCAAGGGTCCAGCAAGCAGGGAGTCACTGCCTTGACCACCCCATCAGGGTACTTACCCTGATGTATCATCTTAGCCTTTTTACTCATCAGAACACTCCTGACCAATAGACTGCCAGCTTTCTTCCACTCTGCTCTCCCCATCATTGTGCTTGTGCCTAGTACCATGTCTGGCATAGCGGAGACACAGAATAGAAGTGACATGTTGCAGAGACAGGATTCAAATCCGGCCTGGCCTGACTCCTTAATGAGGTGGCATGGTATCTCTCCTATGTTTGTCTTTTCCTCTGCCTTCCTTTGTGTGTTTACAGGGACCTGCTGATACTGTCCTAACTCCTTTTCCTGGTTGAAGGGCTGCTGCTTTTGTTATGAAGCAGATATAATTGCTAGAGCAGTCCTTGAAGCTATAGGAAATAAAGTGTCACTGCCTACACAGCTGTGTGGGGAGGCAAAACCTGGAGGAAAAGGAGTGTGGGGTGATTTGCCTCCAGGTCTTTCTTGGTCCCTTGGAGAACAAAAGACGTTTTGTAGCCCAGACACAGCCAGGGAGTAATTTATAATTAAGGCTCCAGGAACTCCTTTCAGGGTGGGCTTGCTCTTCTCTCTCCAGATATTTTTATTCTCAAGAGCTCTGTCTGCTCCTCTGAGGCCAGGCTCCAGGCTCATGCCCTCAGTGGCCCTCGGAGGGACAGAGTCCCCTGCTGTGATGTCCGGTGTGCTCTGACTATGTGAACAGCTGCAGCCCTCCTCGAACAGGTCATGTCTCTGGTTTTTGGTATTTGACTCTCTTGGCGAGTCCAAGCCACCGTTGGCGACAAGAGCAAGGAGACAGGGGTCCATTAAGGCAGTGAAATGGCCCCTCTGAAACAAGTTTGCAAATATTTGGACTGTTGGTCCTTTACCCCCTACCCCCAAGTTCAAAAGACCTAGCGATTAGAAGTTAGACCTTAATAGGTTTAAAACTCATTCTGACCATTTGACTTCCACCTACCAACTAACGCCTCTCTGGGCCTCAGTTCCCCATCTGCAATTTGGGGATAATACCTACCTCTCGGGGTGGCTGTGAGGATTACACAAATTAATATGCGAAAAGCTTCCGGCACCGTGCTGAGCCCGTGATACACGGAGGACTCATTTTACTGACTTTCTTAGGCTCCGCTAATGAAGACATGCTGCTTAATTACACAGATTCTAATTGGGACCACATTTCCCTAAAGAAATCTGTTTACTAGGTGCCCATACGCTGTTCTCACATAACTGCAACTTTTATATTTTCTAATTTCCAAAATAGTATGTTCATTGTAAAAATTAGGAAATACAGGTAAGCAAGAAAAGAAAGAGGAAAAATCCTTGGTGATCGTACAGCCAGCTGTGAACGTTTGGCATATATCCTTCTAGCAGGGTGTTCGTGTGTATGGGTGTATACGGCAGATTAGTAATTTAAAACAAAAAGTTACCGATTACTATCTGTAACATATCGGAACATACTGTGTGTGCACGTTTGCTACATTCTTTCACACAATTTGGGACGGCTTTGTGGAATTCTCTTGTACCGTTGTAGCTTCCTTTATCTGGGTGCTGGAGGTGAAATTGTTGGTTTTGTACAGTTGGCACATTTTTAAAGGTTTTGGATGTATATGCCCATCCCAAGACACCAAAGGCTTGCAGTTGGCTAATGGCTATCACTGTGTTACTCTCTCTGTTCTTCAAAATCCTTTGATTCCAGCAAAGTGTAACATTTCCTGGTAAGAGTAAGGCATTAAGCTGTTTGACCCAATTCCAATAGGCGTTAACACATCTTGAGAAGCAGGATGTCTTTTTGCTTATGGGATAACTTCCCTAGGGTGGGGAGAAAGTAGTACAGGCTTGGCTCATTGGCAAGGAAGACCCATCGTCACGTATCCTGAGGGGAGGGGACTTAGGCTGTCAGAGGGATAGAACCAGTGAATGGTTACGTTTGTCCCAGATCTGGAGTCCTTAGCTTGGCAAGGGGCTTTGGACTGAGATTGGTTAGTTAGGTCACCAGGCACAAGGAGGCCTGGGAGACTAGCCCTCCATAAAGTCACTGGCTCCTTTTCCCAGAGCAGAGTCAGAGGAAGAGAGGATGCAGGATGATCTCACTGAAAACTTGGGGGGGATGGTTGTAGTTAAATAAATGGATTCCTTTCTAGAGATCTCTTGGGGAGAAAAACACATGCCAGAACGAATATGACCAGAATAATGGGGCCCTATCTAAAAACCAGAAGATTCAGGTAAAGGCTAATTGTGAAATGCATTTTATTTTTCTTTATCTTACGCCTCTAGATCACCTTTTGTTATAGAATTACTTAAGACAGAGATTTATTATATTGACTCTGTAAATATTAGACTGGCAACTTTGTTTTGTTTTACTCACTTCTTGAACTTCATAGTTTCGGTAGCGAATCAGCTTTGGGTATAGGCTGGCCTCAGCTGCTGGCTTTTGGAACACATCTGGCAGCAGCAGAGAACCCCCAGGATTTTTGGCTCCAAAGGCATTGGCTTGCATTTGAACTTAGGGAACATTTCCAGTGATTGTCCTCGAAGTTTTATTCATACACCAGAGGACGCTGTTAGCTTGAGCCACGGTTGGTCTCACTGGAGCCCCACATCGCGGGTCAATCCAGTCAACCTCTCCAGGGGTAGAGAGGTCACCATTAGAGAACCCAGAGCAATGTAGCTGTATCCATGCTTGCCTCCTCCTTATACTGTAACATCGAAATTGTTTTGCAACAAGCTTCGTTCAGAGAAGTCCTGTGAGTGTCTGCTGTGGGCTGGTGGGTGAGCACAAGGACCTGTCCTTGCCCCCCAGGGCACACAAGCCACATGGCCAGGAAAGATGAGCACAGAGTGTCCTGGAGCTCAAAGAAAGGGTATAGCCTCATTGTCTTAGAGAATGAGTACAGCCTTGTCGAGGAGGAGAGGAGACCTAGAAGGAGAAATTGTTCTCCGGGTGAGATGTAAGAGAGAGATTCTCAAGGCAAACACTTCGGATTTATATGGATGTTTTCGGGGAGCAAGGAGAAGAGTGTCACTCACAACCCGTAGTCCATTACAGGACAATGTGGAGCAGCTCAGAGCATCTCACAAACAACGTAGCAGATGTCTATCTTGGTCTGGACTCAAGCAGTCTAGAATAGCATTTTGTATTTTTCCTTAGGCTCACCTTAATTCTCAGAAATACCAAGCCCTTAGGGCTGACGTTTCAGTCAGAGGCCCTGATGCCGAGTCTGGGGGTCCCTTCCTGTCTTTCTCTCTTTGTCTCTGTCAGTATCTAATGCTGAACTCTGAGAACTCTAGTCAGATGCCCTCAGACTGTAGGGATTTCATTTTAGTCTCTTATGTTCATTTCCATAGGGTCATTCCCCCGTCCTCAAACTCTACTCTTCTCTTTTCAAGACACCTAATATTATTGCCTCAACAGACTTGGAAATCTGAGCTAGGAAGGGAAGTGCTTTGTGTCACACACACGTGCATGCGTGCACACACCCACACACACCCACATACACCCTTCCTTTGGGCAAGGAAAAACAGCCTCCTCTCAGTTTACATCCTTTAAAGTAAAGAAGGGGAAATGGGAGAAAATACACATTTTTGTAAAAATTATATTTCCATTAAAAAGCCATTACATTTTCCACTTTAAAAATGACTCTCAAGGTCTTTAGAGCCAAGATAGGATGTGGAGCCCTTGTTTTTCCTAAGTAGGAGGCTGGGGCGAGGGGTCAGTAAGTGGTTCTGGTTCTCCTAACAAAGGTAAATATAAAACCCCCAATAGCTTTAGTTCCCCAGCCTTTTATTACCTACAATGATGTAAGGGATTTCTGTTGACATTGGAAGTATTTCAAACTCGGGGCGCCTGGGTGGCTCAGTTGTTAAGCGTCTGCCTTCGGCTCAGGGCGTGATCCCAGGGTGCTGGGATCGAGCCCTGCATCGGGCTCCCTACTCCACTGGGAGGCTGCTTCTTCCTTTCCCACTTCCCCTGCTTGTGTTCCCTCTCTTGCTGGCTGTCTCTCTCTCTGTCAAATAAATAAAATCTTAAAAAAAAAAAGTATTTCAAACTCCATTTGGGAGGTATTTACTAATAAACAATATTTTTTTTGCAACGGGAACAAAATTAAGTCTTTAGTGAAACCAAAGTTTTGGGTCTCAGGACCCCTTTACACTCTTATAAAATACTGAGGATCCCTAAGAGCTTCTGCTCATGTGGGTCCCATCTATTGATATTTGCCATATTAGAAATTAAAACCGAGACATTTAAAAATTAATTCAAGCGGAAAAACATATGTTATCATAAATAGGTATTTTATGAAAAATAACTGTGTTCTCCAAAACAGACAAAAAAAAAAGAGGAGTGGCACTTTTTTTTTTCTTTTGCAAATCTTTTTAATGGTTAAAGAGAAGACAGGTGAATCCTCATATCTGCTTCTGTGTTCAGTCTGTTGTGATTTTTTGAAATCTATGAAGAAATTCTGGCTTCATATAGATATGCTATTGGGGAAAAGGAGGACTTGATGGGCCCCTGAAAGGGTCTCAGGGAACCCTCAGGGTTCTTGGCCATTTTGAGAACTGCTGGTGAAATAGATTATCTGTCACTAGGGTGTGATAGGTTTTAAATGAAAAATTATCTTTGAGAATTTGAGCAAATCAGTCTCTTATGAACAGATGAACTCATTATGAGATATATAAAGTATTTGTTTTTATGGCTTTTGTACTTACTCTTACATTCTCTTTTCCGTGAGTTCTTGAGGGTACGTAGGAGGTCCTCAATGAACATTAGTGGATTGAATTGAAATGCTAAAATCCATAGCAAGGACTCTCTCACTATAAAATGTTTATGAGATGCTCTGCCATGTGACTTTCTTCAATTCCCATTCCAGTTTAGGAGTTGGCAAACTTTTTCTATAAAAAAGAGTAAATATTTTAGTTTTTGTGGGTGATCTGGTCTCTATTGTGACTACTAAACTTGATTGAATATAAAAACAAATGGGTCTGGTTTTGTGCCAATAAAACTTTATTTATAAAAATAGGTGATGGATTGGATTTGACCCAAGGATTATAGATTGCCTACTCCTGCTATAATTATACATTACAGTCATAGCCTTGAAACTATTTTTCCCTGTCTCCAGTCTTTGGCCGTGAAAAAGTTAAGTTAGTGATGTTCAAGAAAACACACACACACACACACACGAGTTAAATTTCTTCATTTTTATTTAATGACGCATTTGGAATAGTCAGTGTCTAGTGGCGTTGGCTGTTGGACAGCTCATGAATCTGGGAAAGTCCTCCAAAAGAACGGCTGAGTGTGGTCAAGTTGGAAGTGTTAGAGTGTTGATTTCGAGCACTGAAGAGGATGGATGATAAAGTGCTTGATTGCTTTAAGGTTTTTTTTTTTTTTTTTTTTTCCTTTCCTGGGTGCTCGTTAAGTTCCTAAGAGAGCCAGAGCCAATTTTCACATTTCTCCTTAGCTGGTTTAATAATTTTGAGATACAGTCCAATATCTTCAAATCCAAGAGGCAGTCCTATTTAGTCCTTGTAAGTAGATGTGCTCTGACGTCATGGGTATGGTGTTTTATGCCTTTCTTGTTGCCTTCCCTTCTTACAGAAATACAAAGAGTATGAGAAAGACGTTGCCATAGAAGAAATTGATGGCCTCCAACTGGTGAAAAAGCTGGCAAAGAACATGGAAGAGATGTTTCACAAAAAGTCTGAAGCCATGCGGGTAAGTGCCTCTGGTTTCTGCTCTATGCTGCCCAAAGACACAGAGGCACCTTCGGGGGACTGACACTGGTGACTCCAGCTCTCCAAGATCACAGTTGACTCAGCTGTTCTGTAAACACTTTATTTTCTTTACTTAACCAGCAAGACCAGTTAGTAGGGGCGCGATTGCCCTTTCTGGAGAGGGTGCAGGTGCCAATTTTGGTCTTATAATTTTGTGCCTTCCGTGGAAGTGCTACCAAGTGTACAGCCTCGGGGGATGGCTTATGACTGTGTGATATGTTCACTTGTTGCCAAAAGTCATTCAAAAGTACATTGTGGTTCAACTAAGCAACTATAAAAAATTTAAGCCATGTTTGCCAAAATGTGGAGTTGAAAATTCAATGGAGTGAATGAGTCCAGATGAAGTTGGAGGTTCTCCTTACCTCTATTGGAATATTATTATAATTATAATGAATGTCTTGACCAGTAAGAGCTCCCTGAAATTTCATATTGTCAGCAGGATAAATGCAAATGTATCATTTTGGATTTCCAAGATGGCTTCCAACTCTGTTCCTTCTTGCCCACTAAACAGTGCATCTTACGTTCTCGCTTTAGAACATGTGAATGTTGAAAAAAAAAAAAAAGAACATGTGAATGTTGTAACATCCCAAACTTGTGCCACATTGGCACAAGGTATGGGAAAGAACTGCAGTCTGAAGAGCTTTTTATTTCTAGCCCATGGTTTGCTTACCTTTTGGTTTTAATAATTATCACCTTGCCATAAATGACCACTTCCTGCTTTAGCTTCTCTCACAATTAATTGGCCCAACAAAATTTCCACATGTTATTCCTGCTTTGGGCCCAACAATTCCACACATTTGCTTGTCTCTAAAACATCTTTGTGCTATTTTGATTCAGGAGAGGAGGGTTGTAGTTGAGTAGGTAAGAGTGAATTCGGCCTGGGTTTTCAGTGCCTGCTTTGCTCACTTACTGAGCTTTGACCTTCAGTAAAACTGCCCTGTGAGCCTCAGTTTCCTCATCTGTAAATGGCAAAAACAGGCCATGTGAAGATCAAACAAAGTTATGATTTTGAGCTACTTAGTACAGACCCCGGCACGTAAGCAGGGCTCAGTGAATGGCAGCTTCATACTGCTGCTGTGATTATTAATCAAGTAAGTTGAGACCTTTTGGTGGGAACTCTGAAGTGTCTTAGAAGAAAAAAAAAGCCACAAACTTTTATTTCCTATAGAAATACTGCTCTGGGGCGCCTGGGTGGCACAGCGGTTGGGCGTCTGCCTTCGGCTCAGGGCATGATCCCGGTGTTCTGGGATCGAGCCCCACATCAGGCTCCTCTGCTATGAGCTTGCTTCTTCCTTTCCCACTCCCCCTGCTTGTGTTCCCTCTCTCGCTGGCTGTCTCTATCTCTGTCAAATAAATAAATAAAAAAAAAACCTTAAAAAAAAAAAAAAAAAAAAGAAATACTGCTCTGACAGCCAGCCCTGGGAGCTTCATGGTGATCCCTGTGTCCCTATGTCTCTACCTTGAAGCAAGTGCTATTCTTTTTTTTTTTTTTTTAAAGGAATCATTTATTTTTTAGCGAGAGAGGGAGCATGAGTGGAAAGGGCAGAGGGAGAGGGAGAGAGAATCTCAAGCAGACTCCCCGCTGAGGGCAAAGCCCCATGCAAGGCTCGAATCCAGGATCCTGAGATCAGGACCCCGAGATCATGACCTGAGCCGAAACCAAGAGTCAGGTGCTTAACTGACTGTGCCACTCAGGGGCCCCAAAGCAAGTGATATTCTTTAGAGACATGGTAGCCATTCATATCGAACTCTCAGAACTTGAAATTAAAATGCAACAGCACCCCCCCAAAAAGCCCACCATAATTACTATTTTCTATTTATAAAATGAACACCCCTTTGGTGGAACTTCAGGAATATACTGAAAAGTATCAAACAGAGAAAAAAAAATCACTTGAAAGTCAGGCTTGTGTTCTTGTGTTTCCTTCCAGTTTTTTAAATTTGCATTTCTATGCATGTACTTCTATGTTTTTCTTTTTCAAATTTGCAGTTGTATTGCCTGTTTGCTTTTGTGTCCAGCTTTTTTTCACTTCTCTACACCGTGGTGGTGTGAGCTGCTCTTGGCATCACTCTTGTGCCTGATTTTCTTAAATGGCTGCATCACATTCCAGTCTATGGGTGTGTCATGAATGATTTGACTGTTCCTCCAAATCTGGATATTTAAGTTGTTTGCAAGGCTTGATATAAATAATGCTGCAGTGAATCTTATTGTGTGTTAATAATAGATCAAATGACTCAGCACCACTGTTTGGTGTTCCTCTAAGGATTTTATGTGCACTCGCTTGTCCTTAGAACAGCTCCCAGAGGGAGGTGTTACACTATCCCACTTTTCCAAAAAAGGCGAGAGAGGCAGAAGTTGCTTCTCCAGGGTCACCTGGGGAGTGAGCTACGGGCTCCAGGCATACAGGGACCCAAGTCCACATTCTTTATCACCTGCGTGCCCTCAGCATCCTGCAGGGTAATCCCTGTGCCCAGAAGCCGGTTCAGAGACGCGGACCTCACCTTCAGAGCTCTTTCTGCATGTGAGGACATTTCTGTCCAGGTAAGATTGTGCCCGTTCCCAGTTACTCCAGGAGCAGTGGCTTGTGAGTGCTCATTTGCCTGAATCCTTGCAAAAAATTAACATGTTTTATTTTGTTTTAAACACTAGTAATGTTGTCCATTTGAGGGAAGGAAAGGCTATTTTTGTTTCAGCTTGGATTTCTTTGTGAATCACGAATTTTAGAGCAGAAAAGGACATAAATCTCCTTAGGTTCTGCCTCTGCAATTGACAGACAAGGAAGCCCTGGGGCCTGACACTCGGGGGAGGGCGGGCTGTGCAGCATAGCAGCGTGGCACAGAGGTCCAGCCAGCTCCAGAGCCTGGACTTGGCACTCAGACGCAGGGGGCCCATGTGGCAGCTGAAAGGTTGGTGAGAAGAACTAAGGAATCAATGGACCTCTTTTCCTCACTTAGCTCTGTGGAGATGCTAGGAGGAGTAGCAGACTTACTCATCTGTGCTTGTGCTTAGCGAGTCTGGATGCACCAGGCCCTGTGCTAAGCAGTTTATATCTGTCATCTCATTTCACCCTGGCATCCACCCTGGGAGGGAGATGAGTTCCTGTATCACTGGCTTAGAGATGAGCATGCAGGCTTGGCAGGGTGGGGTTGCTACCCCAGGTCATGTGGGCAGGCTCAGGGGAGTTCCTTTTGCACCCCACATGGTAGGATTGCCGTGCCTCTGGGTGTATCTGTGCAAAGGGTTTTGCATAGTGACTAGCGAATGGTAAGCTTTCAGAAAGTGTTTGCTGTTACATTGCTGGTGAAGGGAACTTTCAGTTTGTAAGTATTTTGTAACATGAGAGTCTTGAAGCTTTAAAAAGCTTCAAGCTTGATGACAGGAGAGACCTTAATTTTGAAACCTTTTGTTTTAAATTCATGATGTTAAAAAAAAAAAAGACTGATACGGTTGGTGTGGTTCCTTTAAGGGGAAAAAAAAGGTACTTTATTTGGATTGAAATGTACCCAGACTAAAGGCATCCAGGTTTCTCTGAACTGTGTATTTTATTTTATGTTATTTATTTATTTTTTAAAAGATTTTATTTATGCATTTGACAGAGAGACAGTCAGTGAGAGAGGGAACGCAAGCAGGGGGAGTGGGAGAGAAAGAAGCAGACTCCCAGTGGAGGAGCCTGATGCGGGGCTTGATCCCAGGACCCTGGGATCACACCCTGAGTCAAAGGCAGACGCTTAACGACTGAGCCACCCAGGCGCCCCATGAACTGTGTATTTTAAAGTAGATGGATGAGGCCCTTTGGAAACACAGTTGATGCCATAAAATCTGGGTTAAGTGGTCCAATGATATGTGGCACTCCCTGCTCCCAATCTTTAAACGGGAAAGAGGGCTTGTATGTCAAGCTGGGGTTTGGTTTGGAGTCAGTTTTGCCATTGAGATGGGCCTGGTCCTGTTGTGGGTCACGCAGCACCATCGGCCACAGTCATGAGCCTGGGGGCATTGGGAATGAGAGGAGGTGGCCTCAGAGAGACCCCCTGGATCTTGCTTTCTGTGCATGCCAAGAGCAGTGGGTGTGACTGTTTCATATGATAATGAGACCTGAACTAGGAAAGGTGGCTCTTTGCCTCTGGGATTGGTGAGATTTGAAGAGCGAACCTCTCAAATGAAAATTTGCCTGTGGGTTTGCAGTGGAGTCATTATTTGCTGCCCGGCCCTAGAATGAACCACAGCGTAACAGGGACCTTTCCTGTTCCTTCCCATGCCACCCGCTGAGCAGCGACCCCTTTCTCAAATGGCCCAGGAACAGAACAGAGTTTAGAATTTGCACCATCGTTTTGATGCACCAGAAATCGTGTTTCCCAGCCTCCATCCCAGCGAGCTGAGTCAGGTCGGAGGTCCGAGTGCCTCCCTGCCCATCACCGATTCAGTGCCAAGGGCTCATCGATGGTAGGTGGGTGGGAGGACTCAGGAACATACCTGAGAGAGAACTGGCTGACAAACAACACTTGGTTAAAATTCCCATGGATGTCTATAAAATATTTATGAGACGCAGTTGCAATTTAGAAAGTAACTCTAACTCCTCTGGTCTGTGAAGGTAGGTGCCGTTAGCCCATCACTGTGGGGAAACCGAGCAGGACTAGTGATGCAGCCCTTCACATGCCTGTCATCTCCTGGCTGTGAAACAATGTTGATCTTTTCTCTGTCTCTTCTGGCTTGATTTCATCATTTTCCCCCATCACTTTTCCCAGTGATTAGTTGAATCAGAGTGATTTTATCATGCTCGTACCCTGTTTGAATTACTCTTCACTATGCAATTATCCTATCACAGAAAGTCCTATTTTCTCCCTGTCAGATGTCTGGAGTAAATGTGAAACCCAAAGTGGCCTGCCCATTACATAACCTCTGTCATCTCGTTGGTAATGGACTATATGTAACTTTTTTTTTTTCCAGCTTAGCAAATTACAAATAACCTTAGCTTCCATAATTGCCATTAGCATAATGGTGCCATCATTATGGTTGCATGTCTTAACTAATATTTTCTAGCACTTTTTAACACCATTGGTGGTTTAAATAATTTTTTTCAAACCCACTCACAGGCTTGATGTGTAGGTTATTTTAACTTAAGAGCCTGATTGGGTTTGATGCAGGGATGCTGCTACTTGCTCGTGTACAGGATAATCGTGCCCAAAGCATTCTCTCCCACCTTCTATGTTGGAAAATATTCATGCTTACCAAGCCCTCAGTTGATGTTGCTGAACAATTTATCAAGTTTGAAGTCCCCACGAATGGACAAGAAATGGAATCAGTTTGCTTTTTAGTTCATTAACATTTCCGGGAAGACAGTCCACATGCTGAACGTGGAGGAAATGATACCTATCAGCCCTCTGCCAGCAGTGGACCCCTGGGGGGGGGGCGTTCCTAAGTGACACCTGGAAATGCTCAGCTGTGTCACTAGTCTAGTTAGAGCTCATCTGAAATATTGATGGGAAGCACATTTGATCCAGCTCCCCTTCCTCCTGAGCTGCTGATGATTTGAGGGGAGTGAGAAGCCAAAAGACATGCCCTCGTGGTGCTGTTATACAGACAGGCTGCCCCAGCGTTTCCTTTGTCTTTAAAACCCAAGCCTGCATTGGGAGTCGCACACACCATTACACAGCTGGAAGGATCATCCGAGGCCCCAGGGAGCTCTGAACGGGCACAGACAAGCCTGTGGCTGGAGAAGAATCTGTAGGAAGTCATTATGTGTAACTGTGGGCAGCTCTGATTCTAGGCAAATACTTTTACGACAGATTCCAGCACAGCCGGGGGATGTCACGATCCTGTGATTTGGGAACCGTCCGTATAATCGAGATGAGCAGCACAACTGAAAAAAAGTAGATAAACCAGGAAATAACAAACAGAAGGACTTTGGAGAATTTATAAATGTATTCTAGTATTCTCCAGAGTGGCTTAAGGGTGAGTTCTCCAGAATGGTTATTACCTTCGATCTTGTAGAGCAAGGTCTGGGGCAGGCACTGCTTCCGTCACACTGATGTTGGCCAGAATTGTAGCCTCCTTCCAGCTTCAAAGTTGTTCCCGCTTTGGGGGCCAGGAGCCGATCCACAGGGCGTTCACTGCCGCGCTGGACAGAGTTCAGGCCGCCACAAACTTAAACACGTTTCACGCACAGGGAGAGGATTATCGGATGCTATCTATTTGGGTAGCCTATGCGGCAAAGCATTAAGTATTTTATTTCCCATTCAAATTCATCTTCTCCCCCAAACAATTAATTAGAAATGTCTAAAAGAACACATTTTCTCGGGGACTGTGAAAAGACACAAAGTACAAGTTGGCCCCAAACTTTCTAAATGAAGAGTCTGTTGTTTTCCAATCTTGGATAAAGATATTGAATACATTTTCGTAGCGCTCTGAAGCTCAGTCCTGTAAATAATCTTGTTTTACTTAGTTTCTGATTTACATTGATAAAATGATAAATCAGGCACTTGAAAAGGAGTGTTTTGCTTAAAAATAAACATCCTTGCTTCTTGGGAAAAGCTGAAGAGACTAGATTATATATTAAGTTTCTCTCCTCTCCTATGGCTACCTGCTGTTCGCTGCAGAACCGATTCCCATTATAGCTGTACTGTGGGAAGTAACTGCTGTTGTACAGTAATTCAATTTCGGTGGATTCACGCATCGGTTCACCGATAGGGGTTTATCTGGACAAACCTGGGACTTGAAAGCTTTTTATCGAGAAATTCCACATGCAGCAAGACGTTTTTCCTAGGTAACGAATATCAGTATTTGCATTTAATGAACATTTACCTTCTCAGAGAAATGGATTTCTTCCCCCCGCAGAAGAGATTTACGCCAATCTTCCAAAAAGCTAGAGGGTACTATTAAAGCAACTTTCTCTGGCTGTTTTTTGACTGGTGTGCGTCTACATATGTATGACTATAAAACACATCTGTGTCTTTATGTAAATATATACACTGAAGCATGAAAAGCACGAGGTACTCAAGGAAAGCATGATCTGTACCAAACATACGTGTGATGTAAAGGACTAAGAGCGACAGAGATCATATGAAGACTTCTGGTTTAAAAACTCATCTCCACCCGCAGGCATTTGAAAATTGTTGGCAGGGAATATTTTCAAAAGGATACCCATTATGCTGGAAATGAAATCAACCATTTTGTTTGTAAATTTCTAAATTAAGGGAGGGTTCTTAAGACAGAACTAGTTCTTCCTGTATACAAGGACTCTTAGATCATAAGGACTCTTTAGATCCTAAGTCCAGAACGAGCTGTAGAAATCTCGGGAGCTGAATATACCTAACATTGCTAGGAGGGCCTTTA
Source organism: Ursus americanus (assembly GCF_024610735.1). NCBI lineage: Eukaryota > Metazoa > Chordata > Mammalia > Carnivora > Ursidae > Ursus > Ursus americanus. The sequence goes on along the minus strand of NC_142140.1, from coordinate 35,188,427 downwards.
GTTCTCAGCCAGGAGAGGTGACCCGACACATCTAAAAGACTTTTCTGCCTTTGATCATTTCTCATCTCACTCAGTTTCAAAACGTGTTCCTTGAAAGAGAAGTCAGTTTGTTTCAGACAAAAAAATAGTGTTTTAAGTCACAAATGAAAAGACTTTTTTTTTGTTTTGTTGCTGTGTTTTGTGGCCTGTTTGCTTTTTTGAACTTCCCTCTGTCATTCCCTCCCCACCTCTTCCCTCCCTCCCTTCCTTCCTCCCTTTCCCCCTTCCTTCCCCTCTCTCCCCCTTCCTTCCCTCCTTCCTTCCTTCTCTCCCTTCTCCTTCCCTCCCTCCCTTCCTCTCTTCCCTCCCCCTTCCTTCCCTCCTTCCTTCCCTCCCCCCTCCTCCCTTCCCTCTCCCTTCCTTCCCCCTTCCTTTCCTCCTTCCCCCTCCCCTCTCCTTCCCTTCCTCCTTCTCTCCTTCCCTCCCTTCCTTCCTCTCCTCTCCCTCCCTTCCTTCCTTCTGCAGACTGGATTGCAAAACCCCATACATATGTGTAAGAAAATTTACAGCAGAAACCTCAAACCAGAAGAAACTTAAAAATAGCACTGATCTGGAGTCACCAGTTTTGATGAGATCAGGGAACCTTTCGTGGTTAATGGATGAGGTCAAAACCACAAGGAACCACATGGTCTTATTGGGTTTCACTCCAGATGGGGTTGGGTTTCCTCTAACATACTTCAGATTGTGCCCACCTGAGCCTCATCTCAGAGAGGCCCACATGGCTGTTCTCTCACCTACACCGAGTGTGAGCAACTCGCTTGCCTCCTGGGGGAGATGAGCGTCCTGCTAAGAGAAGAATGCGAACTGCTGGATGTTTTGTAGGTGACATGTCATCTGCTGTCTCCTCAAGCCCTTCATGTGCCATCAACCTCATGCTGGAAGTTGGGTTGGCTTAGTGAACTGTATCCTGGCTTTCCTGCTCATTCTGGGGCTGTTGGCCCTTAGAAGGAGTTCTTTGTGGGTAGAACCACTGTACCAAACGCTTCCCAACTTCATGGTTATTTGTCCCGTTCCTAAATATTTGACTAAAAACTCTCCATTTTTAAAGCTTTGTAGAAGACTTAGTTTTGGGTTTTCTATGTAACTTACTTCACCCGTATTTGCTTTGTTTTGTTTTCCCTGATTATACATATTCATTTTTTTTTGAAATCTTAAGTCCCGTAACAATTGTTTATTATAAAGGTGAACCCTGATCTATATTCATTGCAAAAGAAAAAAGAATGTGCAGAAAATGATAAAGGAGAAAATAAAGATCACAACATCAAGAGGTACTAAAAGGCACTTGACATTTTTAAATACCATTTCTTTTTAAACATCTTAATTTCTGCTTGTCCAGATGTCTTTTCTATTTGTGCATGTGTGTGTATATATGCTTCTAAATCATTGTGTGTGTGTGTATGTGTGTGTGTATACACTTCTAAAATATATATATAAAATACTATATATTTTATATATATATATATACACACACTTCTAAAACATTGGATTATTCTTTCCTAGAACCAGTTTTTTTTTTTTTTTTTTACAAAATTAATTTTACATGTTGTGGACATCATTCCACATCAATGAATATATACATTTTTGTTATTTTTCATGACTATATAATAGTGTGCTTTCTGGATGTTCCAATCAGGAAATTCTCTTTTGGTGAACATGGATGTTATTTAGTCTTTCACTATGATAAGCAATGATATGAAAAACTCTGGCAGAGGAATTTTGTGCGTTTATTTGATGCATTTATTAGGATGTACTCCTAGGAATAAAAGGAAGGCTTTTGGTGACCCTTGTCAGCTTGTCTTCCAGGCAGCGTCCATCCACCTGCTTGTGTTGCCACCTGTGAGGCTGGAGAGGCTTTTTCTCCACTGTCCTCTCTGGCATTTGGCTGTTACTGTTGATCTTTGTCAGTCTTACAGGCACAAAGTAGTATCTCATTTTACTTTGTTTTAGTTAATTGCTTTCTGTTTAGCATGGCGGGTCTTTTCTGGCTCCCCACCTGCCCTGCACCAAGGTTTGGGGCAAATTATACAATGTCTTAGAGCATGGGCATTATTGTCATAGCACAGAGAAGGTCTCGGTGCTGGTCCCGCAGCATACCTCAAAGAGGGGTGTGGGCTCAGGAACTCACTTGGACACACTTGGAGGGCCCTCCTTACCCCTTCCCTCTTCCTTCCTGGACAGTATCGTTAAGAACAGCCTGGTTATGGGGGGAGGGATGTGGGACACTGACAGGCACCACGCTGCCTGGATTTGGGGTACCGGTTTGGAAGAGATTTCTGGGAATACCAATGGCACCTGAGGGTGTTTTAGACCCTCCTACTGCAGGAGGAAGTCACTAGTCCCAAGAGAAGTTGAGCATGGTATAGCCCTTCTCACTAAGAAAAGACTCCATTTCCAGCCAGCTCAATGTTGGACACCTAGACTAAGGACCAGGGTCACTTTGGGTCTCTTCTCCCTATGGTGCCATCTTTTTATATGTTCATTGGTCATTTCTTCTTCCTTTTTTCTTATAAATTGCCTGTTAATGCCCTTTCCCATTGTCCCACTATACTGTTTCTTTTCTTTATCCCAGCTTGTCCCCACTCTGGTCCCAGGACCTATCCCAGTCTCTGAGTCTACAGTTAAGTGCTTATTAAGCATTTGTTGATCGACTCACAAATCTTCATCGTGGAGTCAAGATAACTTAAAGTCAGAGTGATAATAGGTTACACTTCTTCCTTTTGACCAGAGACCTCCTGAATGATGAAGGGGAGAGAAAAGTATTAGAGGTTACCTGCAGAGAAACCACAGGGCTCATGGGCCTTCCAGAACCTTCACCATCTGTTCCAAGTAAATGAGCTTTTGCATGCTGTCCCAAGTCAGACTACCACCTTCTTAGACTCTATGCCTCACCTTCATCCAGTCTCTCACTACGTGGCCGTCCTTCTAGAACTAGGTGAATGGGGGACTTGAAATGGGCAGAAATCAGGCCAGATGCTCAGAGTGGAAATAAAAGTTAACAATCTCTATAGAGGGAATCAAATAAAGAACTGCCTGCCTGCCTTCCTTCCTTCCTTCCTTCCTTCCTTCCTTCCTTCCTTCCTTCCTTCCTCCCTCCCTCCCTCCCTCCCTCCCTCCCTCCCTTTCTTCCTTCTTTCCTATTTGATCAGAACCGATGAAGGAAAACTTGATCCTGGGATGGGGAGGGAGGAGGAAGTCTGTGTTTCGAGGCTATGACTTAGCAGAATGACTGTGAATTTCCCTGGTGTTCTCTGAGCCTGGTGAGAGGTCTTTCGGTCATAACGTACAGGCTGGATGCTAGAGCTAGAGTGTGAGCCCCCAGGTTTGGCAGATGTTTTTCTTCCCGTGGCGAGTGGTAAACATAGGCATCTCCCTACTCCCCCAGGAATGGAACAAAAGGATGACTGAGCAGGTTCAAGGGGCTCTTCATAAATTCGAGCGTGATGTCATGAAGGAGAATTTTGGAGTGATGCTGAGAGTAGTTGCCAAGCTCCCCACTTCTGGGCTTGCTGTTGTCCCAGCTGTAGCATGGCTGGGTCAGGGCACCTGTCTAGAGCCCCACCCCACCCTGTCACCATGGTCTAGAACAGCAGTCTGCTTACTTCCTTTATTAACTTTTTTTAAAAAAGTTTTATTTTATTTATTTATTTGACAGAGACAGCCAGCGAGAGAGGGAACACAAGCAGGGGGAGTGGGAGAGGAAGAAGCAGGCTCCCAGCGGAGGAGCCTGATGTGGGGCTCGATCCCATAACGCTGGGATCACGCCCTGAGCCGAAGGCAGACGCTTAACAACACTGTGCTACCCAGGCGCCCCCCTTTATTAACTTTTGAACATTGTATTTAACTTTTGTTTAGCTCAGTGTTGACTTGAGAATAGCCGTCTCCCTACTAGAACCCCAGTGTCTTGAGGGCAGGGACCATGACGGTCATGTTTCCCATTATAGCCCTGGGACGCAGGCTGGGCACTTGGCGAGTATCTGTGAATGAATGGACTTGGCCATCCTGGTAATGACACTGTCGTTGGGGCAAGCTCCCCATGCCTGGCAAGACCATCTGGTCACCAGAATATGGTGCTGGGTAAGGTTTCCTAGGTGTTTCCTGTCTGTGTGTTTGTGCCTGCCCTGCCCCCCCCCATTCCCCACCAGATGACCCATTTCTCCTCTGTCTCACAAGTTCAGATTTGCTCTCTGTTGTGCAATGATAAAAAAAAGAAAAATTTCTTTCCCATCCAAAGTGAAACATCATTTAAAATAATCTTTCCCATTTTCATTGCCTATTTTTATTCTCCATCTATAAAATCCAGTTTTGAAAGATTTCCTGTCGCTTTGGTCTAGACCAAGTGGACCAAACGGCCTGGAGAAGAGAGGCTTGTGGCCATGGAGACCCGTGTGAAATTATAATGCTGATCCCTGCCTTTAGCCCAAGTAGCAATTATGCCCCATCAGGGCGCCCACATGGAAGCTTTGAGCTCTCCTCGCCGCCTTCTCTGACTGCCTCGCCGGCTGGACCTAAACGAGCAAGGTGTCCTCTGCAGGTGGGACATACGCAGGATGGTGTCTGAGCCAGAGTGGATGGGTGGGGGCTGCTCAAAGCAGCAGTGTTACACCCATGTGCTGGTTCCTCTGCTGATTTTCCAAGCACTGGTGTCGTTTCTATACCAGACCAGGTAGAAAATAATGCCACTTAATTTATACTCAGGCGAGGCAAAAGAAATCTTAAAAGGTTTGTGGGTGGGAGGAAATTATGGTGAATCACTGAAGTGTCACCATCAATAGATCAAAATGACAGAATAAAGCCATAATAATAATAATAATAATAATAATAATAATAATAATAAGACCATTGGCTATAATTGTATAAATTACTGGCAACAAATTAAGGGTTTTCAGCAATATTTTGAATGCATAGTTAGTATGTTTCACTGGGGATGTGTCAGTGGCCTCAGTTGTCTGTTTTTGGTCTTTGCTCAGTTTCCCATATGGAGGTAAGGAGCAGCTGGCCCCACAAACACAGCGAGATTATTTACGTTTTGTAAATTAGGTTATGAGGGGAAAATGAAAAGGTAGTTGGGAATTCATTGGCATTTCATTTACACTGCATTCAGCAGAGGGATGACAGCCCTTTTGAGTAATCAGAGTCTTTGTTGAAAATCAGCTGGGATATCATTGACTGCACATCTCGAGCTGTACCGGCTGCTTGAACAGACAACATACAATGCTTTTGTACGATCGGGGGCAAATGGGATTTTTTTTTTTTTCTGGTGTGCTTTTTAATCGATTTTGTGTGTCAGTGGGGGAAGAAACTCCTATCCTGGGGAATATACTTAGCCTTTCTCTGACTGCACCCAGTGATTCTGGAGCACCTCATCAGGCTGTTTGATGGGCTTCATCGAGAGGAACTTCTTGGGGCCCCTAGAAGGCTGTGGTGGCCGTCAGAAAGCAGACCGTCCATCATGTCGGTCATGTTGGGGAGTTGCTTATACAGACGTCAACACCAGCCAGCATGGAGGTCTCCTTCCCTCCAGCAGGTATGTCTGGAAGAACCTCAAGCCAGGCAATGGTACTGGCCCTCGGCGCTTTTCCGGAGACGTGAGCTGACAGGTACCAGCTGCGGAGAGCAGTGGAAGCAGCCCAAGGCGGGAGCAGGGCCAGACCCGCGGGGGGCAAGGCCCGCAGGCGGCTGTTTGGACAGCTCAGTGGTGGCCTCGGTTAGAGGAGTCTTGCAGAGCCAGGCAGTCTGTCTCCAAGAGGACTTCCCCAAAAGGCTCGGGGGATCTCCTCCCTTGCTGTGCTGGGCGTCTGTCATTGCAGTCTTTGTGGTCATCATCTGGGGGCAGTGAGGTCCCCATCCGGAAATCAGAGGTGGCCTCTGAGCCAGACATGGTGGAGACGATTTTACTCCAAGGAAGTGTGTTGTGCCTTCTTCACTTGGCAAAAACGAACATGGGGTGGTCCGTGGGTGTTCTCCTCAAGCTGTGTGTGTGTGTGTGCGTGTGTGTGTGTGTGTGTGTGTGTGTGCGCACGCGTGCATCTCCACACCTGAGTGCACATAATGGTGTCAGGGTGGGAGCTGGGGAGTGGGTCGATGGATGAACATTCACCCTCACGGGAATTTTTTCGGTGGAGACAGGGAGGTCAGAAAGGAGCCTCTCTGTCACAGTTCTAAAGCTGTGGTCCTCAGGCTGGTCCTGGCCAGAGACAACTTTTACTTGATCCATGTGGGCTTTGAGGACAAAAATGAAATCACATATAAAAATATGAAGTGATAGAAAAATGTCCAGATTTAAAGCTTAAGAAATTGAGAGGCTTACACCTGCTAGGCCCCCGTCCCCATCCCCATACGGCAACAATCTGCAGGAACTGCCCATTTTGTTGATTTCCATGCGCCACCACTCCCCCCCCACCCCCGCCCCACCCCAAGTCATGTATGTTGCTGCTCTGGCCCCGAAGAGGGTTGAGTTTGCAGCCTCTGGATTAGTCAGATCAGGGCCACAGCCTCGTTTCGGGAACTTCGCAGAGTGTTTGAGTGTATGCAGTTTGCAAGCTCAAAGGCAGATACTCAGAGCTTTTATAAATGATGCTACAGAAGTAAGCTGGCCTGGTCCTTGTTTTGTTCATCACCGTCGTCACATTATGGAGTGCTTCTCGTCAGCCAAGCCACTATGCTATGCTTTACATGTATTGTCCCATGTAAGGGTTAGATCCCTGTGAGGTTGGATTAAACTATTCTTGGCTGGCGTTGGGGAAGATTGTCACAGGACACAGGATAAGAAAGCATTGGAAGGGGGCATAGGTCTCTCTCTCTCTCCGTTTCTCTGTGTGTGTGCACGCATGCGTGCACATGTCACTTTAAGTTTATGAACCACTGGACGGGACTCTTTCAGAGACTTTCTTCACCTTTAACGTTTTAGGATTTTAGCCCTTGTTTTAGGCTTTTACAAACAAGAAGTCCTGTTTCTTTTGTTGTGTATTTCCTCGTATCTCAAAGAAGACCCGATCTATATAAATAACTCCCTATCATTCACAGAATTAGGAACAAAAATCAGAGGCCACCCCCTCCCTCTGCTGCCCCTCCCCACAGCACACACTTTCCTACTAGAATGATGACTGAGACAATATCTCTCACAGGGAGAAGGGAATGAAAAATGCTCAAAGTGGTTACATTTGAATATGTGGCATTTATCTCTCTGTGCAGGCGCCTTATAGAAAAATAATTCATCAAATTTCGTTCAAGAAAAAAGAACATTACATCTTCATCAACAACAACATCAAGAGCTCACCATGGCAGGAACAGGACAATAAAGGAGTTATTTTAGCAGAATTAACAGGAAGAAATTAGCCCCATGTATCCTTCCTTTTTATCATGGTGTGGTGCATTTGCATATTTTGAAATTTCACATTTGCATAGTCAATGATTTTAAATTAGAGTCTCACATCGCCTTTCTGATGTTTGTCATGTGTGTAACTCGTCATAATAACGAAGTTGTTAGCATTTAAAAAACAGTTATCTCATCATTGACCCAACCCTGAACACACTACACTGAGTTACCTTTGTCATTTTTTAATAGCTTTACAATACAATTCCCGTACAATACTATTCACTCATTTAAAGTATACAATTCAGTGTTTTTTAGTGTATCCATAGAATTGTAGAACCATAACCCCAGTCACCTGAAGAAGCTTTTCATCATCCCAAGGAGAAAACCCTATACCCGCTGGCAGTCACCCTCCATTTGCCCCAAAACCTCTTTCCTCCACGGAGAATAGGCAAACACTACTCTACTTTCTGTTTCAATAGATTTACGTGTTCTGGACTTTCCATTTAAATGGAAGCATCCAGTGTGTGGTCTTTCATGACTGCTTTCACTGAGCATAATGTTTTCAGGGTTTATCCATATTATAACACTATCAATACTGCACTCTTCGTTATGGTCAAATAACGTTCTACTGTATGGATCACCACATTTTGTGTATCCGTTCATCAGTTGATGGTCACTTGTGCTGTTTCCACTTTTTGCCTGTATTGACTAATGCTGCTGTGAATATTTGTGTCATGTTTTTTGCATTGACATATATTTTTATTTCCTTGGGTATGTAATAGGAATGGAATTGCTAGTCATATGGTAACTCTATGATTAACATTTTGAGGAACTGCCAGGCTGCTTTCTAACATGGCTGTGCCATTCGATGTTCCCATCGGCAGTGTTTAAAAGTTCTGAGTTCTCCATAACCTTGCCAACACTTGTTACCTGTCATGCACATTAGTGAGTACGAAGTGGTATCTCGTAGCGGTTTGACTTGCATTTCCCTAATGACTAATAATATTGAGCATCTTTTTATGTGCTTATTGGCCATTTGTATATCTTCCTGGGAGAAATGCCCATTCAGATCCTTTGCCATTTGAAAACTGTTATTTGTCTTTTTATTATTGAGTTGTAAGTGTTCTTTATATGTTCTAGATACTAGTCCCTTATCAGATATATGATTTGAAAATATTTTCTCCCACTCCATGTGTTTTCTTTTCACTCTCTTGATGATGTCCTTTGTAGCCAAAATTTTTAATTTTGACAACGTCCAACATATCTATTTTTTCCCTTTCTGTTGCCTGTACTTTTGGTATCATATCTAAGATGTCACTGCCTAATCCAGGGTCACAGAGATTTGTGCCCGTGTTCTTTTCTAAGAGTGTTATAGTTTTAGCTCTTACATGTAGGTCTTGGACCCATGTTGAGTTAGTTCTTGTATATGGTGTGAGGTGGGGGTCCAATTTCATTCTTTGCATGTGGAAATCGCTTGTCTCAGCACCATCTGTTGAAAAGGACCCTTGCCACTCAGAGTGGGTTTCTTTCAGCTCTGACATGTAATTAACCAAATGTTATCCTCAGAAGAGCTGGTTACTATAGCTGTAATCACAATGGCACTGTTGTGCTGACTGTGACAAGCATGTATCAAGTATTCTTCATGTTATCTGATTTAATGCTTACAAGCCTCTTCTGAGTTGGGTAGAGTTATTACCAGTTATCAACCCGGGCTACAGGTGAAGCAGCTGAGGCCCAGTTTCTCATGGTAGGTATCGGAGATTCCAGCCCAGGTAGTCTTCCCCCCTCAACCCACATGTTGTACTGTCTCTCCTCAGGTTTTTACTAAGATCCTATCAACAGCGGCTGTCAGGGGTCAGGGACCCAGCTAAGCACTTAAGGTGAAACATTTGAGCGCTTTTCAGAGTATACAGTTTATCAGAATAGGCCAGGAGTGTTGTTAGAATGAAGATTCCATTTTAGTGGGGTGAGAGTCCGCATTTCCAATGAGCTCACGGAAGCGGACACTGCTGCTCAGGGGATCACATTCCAAGCAGAAAGAGATTAGTTCAGTGGTTTTCAAACTCGGGAGGTGGGGGGCACATTGGAATCACCTGGAGGCTTAAAAAACATGGATGCCCAGCCTCTCCCCCAGGGATTCTAGTTGCCTTGGTCTGGGGTGTGGACTGGAGTGTGGGGATTTCCAGAAATTCCTCAGGATATTCTAATGGGCAACCAAGTCTGAGCTGCACTGAGTTATCTCATCCCACCCTGCAGGGAGCCCCACCAGGAGGCACTTGAGTCAGCTTTGAGAAGTGAGGCTTCTAGCTTATGGAGGCTAGCTGGCCCATGGTCACACCACTACGGGGCTGGAGAGCTGGGATTCAAGTCCAGGCCTGATGGCAAGGGTAGCGCCCAACTCTCTCGCCCTGCTCTATGATGGCCTCCCTACTGCCGTCCATTTGTAAAGGAGTGAAGTGGGTGACTTCCTCTGGCCTGAGCCAGTCCTAGAAGAGGGTTGTCTGACCCCTGCTTCAGGCTCTGGCCCTTTCTCCACCCTCCCCACACAGGGGCATCTGTTCTATCATAGGGTGCCTGTGGGACTTGCGTGCATTTTTCACTTCCTGCTGCTCTGAAAAGGCCCAGATGTGGGGTCCCGGTCCCTATAAATCAAGTTCAGCTTCTCTCATTTATCTGGTTCCTTCCTCAGGGAATTGGACAGGGTGAGCAATGCTTTGAACTAATGCCTGTTGGGAGTGGGGTTACATGCTCATTTCTTTGAGAATTCCTGCCGTTTTAAGGAGGAGAAAATAAAAGTTGAGAGTAGTGGTGTAATCTGTTTGTTGGCTCTTCTTGCCCTAAACTGCCTTCATCCCTATAAGGCCAAGTGGCCGTGAGCACTCATCACATCTGCCTTGCCTGCGCTTGGCCACACGGGCTTTGACCATCCTATCTACGCTGTGGACCGTGAGCTATGTTTCCTGCAACGGACAGCCTGGGCCTCAGCGCTGGCTGCTGTGGGAACCAGATTACAGCCATGAGGAAGAAGCCGGTACCTTCCCCATGTGGCCTTTGTGGGTTCTTGGGGGAGCCCGATGCTGAGTCTAAAGTTAGTGGAGTAGGGCAGGCCTCGAGGCTGGCAGCCCCGGCTGCCCAGGTGGGACCCACTGGGGGAACAGAACACTGGTGAGGAGCAGAGCGTGGGGCCCAGAGCTGGCAGAGGATGGGTGCAGGCAGAAGGAGCAGCACATTGAAGCTGGAGAGGGAGCAGGGAGTGGGGCAAATGGATGGAGTTAAAGGAGGACAGAGCTGGGTGGGGCTGGAGTAGGGAGAGCAGGACAAGGGGCCCTCAGATCTGTGAGGTGAGAGGTCCACGCCTCAGGGCCTGGTGCAGTCGGGTAAAGGTGGTCCATTCTTGTGGTTGTTTGCTCCTCGTATCAGCCACCAGGGCAGCGGTTGGGTCCATCGTGCTCCCTGTGTTACCCCTGGCACCTTGCACACTTGGCTCCCTGGGCAGGAGGTGCTCGCTGCAGAGTCTGGGTGTCATGCTAAGGATGCAGGAAGCTAAGGGAGGGTTTGCATTTCTCTTTTACGTTGTTTGTCTTTCCCATTGTCCCTAGGGCAATGCTGCCATGTTCCCCACTTTTCTCTGTGCCTCTGATTGATATCCACCCACCCCTCCCCTCAGAAATGTTTTTTGTCCTCTCAGTAATCAGAAGCATCTCCTCCTAATCTCCGCAGGAGGCTCGGCGGCTCCTCTGTCCACAACCCGCCCCCCCCCCCCACTAGCTGAACGCACTTGGCGGGGTGGAGAGAACAGATCCTTTGTACAGCCCAGGGAGCCAGAAGCCCCAGGGAACACTCAGGAGGAGGGGGCTGAAGGGTCCCTGCAGCCTCTGCTGTGCAGGGAGAAACCATCCGGTCTGTTCTCAGCGGAGGCAAAGAGCCTCGCTTTTGAAAAAATTTCAGCGACATTTAGCAGATGGATCTGTTCTGGATTGTCCTCTTCTGGTGAGTCTGACCTACCACTCAGGCAGTACGTGGCGGGGGTACCTTCTACGCGCCAGTCCATGAGGGGCGCTCACCCATGAATTCTTCAAGCTTGTTTCCCAGGGCAGGCTCGCCTCTTTGAAGGCAGTTTAATGGAGATGTATGTAATTACCTTCCTTCATCAGTGGCTTCTGGAAGCACTCCCCCTTTGTCTCAGTGACCCCAGCAACTGAAGAAGGCTGGCCTTGCGAATTATCCTCTCTTGTGGAAGTGGGAGCATGGGGCCTCTGCCCACACCGTTTGTTTTGCCTGTAGAGTGGTGAGGCTGTAGATACTCAGTTGGCCCTCAGAAACTGGTTCATCTCTTCTTTGGGATGTAGCATGTCTGCCTGGGCTTTGGAGACCTGGGGACCTGGGGCTAGCCATCATTTACTGAGTGTGACACCTTTCCCCTCTAAGCCTCAGTTTTCTCATCTGTGAAATGGACAGGATAACATGTCCATTATCGCGACTCTCAGGATAGGGGCAGGGCTGGCTTTATCTCGGGTTCCGTCAGACTCTGGGCCCAGATCCCTCCCTCCTTGAAATGGAGACACTGATGCAGCCGATCTCAGAACTGATGTGAAGGGCAAATGAGAAACACGAGCGCAGCATTAGCCTGGTGTCTGGGAGGAGGCAAAGCTTCAGATCAAACAGAACAGTTTAAACAAGAAAACTAGATTGATACCTGAGCTCATCGGCCCCTTCCTTTCAGCCAACGGTAGGGTGATTGTCCAGTGTGGGCAGCATTAGGCCAACCTTTAATGGGGTGATGCCCATAGGGCAGCCCAGGGGCCACACAGACAATTTTAATAGTTGTATGTGTATTTTAATCCATATTAGAGAAAATATAACCACCCTTAAAGCAGAATTACATAAGCCATGTGAGTTTATTTAAAGCAATGAAATAAGGAAGGGTGAGATGAGGCCAGTTGCAGCATGTTTTGGAGGGGGCTATTGGAGACCCCCTGGGGCCCCACCATTAGAGAAGGGGACAGGTCAGATGTGCTGGACGTGGCCATGAGAAGTGATGAACCAGATGTACCAAAACAGCCGAGGTTGATCTTGAGTGAAACAATGTATAAGAAATAGAATCAGATTTATAACAGCATAGCATCTATGTAAATTAGAAGCATGTAAAACAGCGTGCCCAGTTAAGGCTGTCTATCAAACGGATTAGAGTGGGTGCCAGTGGGGGTGGGAGGTGAGAGTGTAGGTCAGGGCTGCAGGAGAAAATGTAAATGAAGAGGGGGCCTTGCATGGACCAGGAATGATAATATGCTGAGTGTGAACAACTCAGCCTTCTGTTTGAGTGGTAGCCGCACGCGCACACACAGCGAGCTGCAGACGGACATATCCGTATCCATCTGTACACAGGATGGTAGGCTGAACTGGCAGATCTCGATGGTGGGATGCAAACGTAGAAGTGGGAGCCATGGTGCAAAGGCAGAATGCTAACACTGATAGTGAGCCTCTCTTAAACTTTCTTCCCACTTGCCATCCGCTCATGCTTTACACACAGGATTGCACTCCTTTTACTCAACAACCTTGTGAGGCAAGTCCAAGGTCATGGAGGGAAAGCATGGTAGAGCAGGCACTGACCCAGTCCATCTGACCCCAAAGCCCATGCCAACCATTCACATTGTGCACAAACCCCGTTCGCTTCAAGATTCCTTTAAAATGGGTGCGCTTTTACCCTCCCCCCCCCCCCGTGCCCCATGATTATGTGCATTGCTTGAGTTCTCTTGTCTCTACATTAGTTGAAAATGGTTGTCCCTCAGTAGTCAAAGGCCCTGTTAGTAATATTAGGTTGGATCTTTTTTTTTTTTAAGATTGTATTTATTTATTTGTCAGAGAGAGAGTGAGAGAGCACAAGCAGGGGGAGCAGCAGGGGGAAACGGAGAAGCAGGCTCCCCAAGTGAGCAGGGAGCCTGATGCTGGACTCAATCCCAGGACCCTAGGATCATGACCTGAGCCTAAGGCAAGTGTTTAACTGACCGAGACACTTAGGCACCCCTAGGATGGACCTTCTTGGGGGGGAAGGTTCATTGCTACAGCCCTTTCAGTAATCCTGATACTTAGTTTTGTGCCTGTGAAGTCCAATGTCTTACCACCCTATTTCTTCCCTTTTTTTTTTTCCCGTCATTTACATTATTGCAACAATAATGCTGTCTCCCCCCACCCTCCCCAGCCATGAGCCAGCCAGGCAAATGGCCTCATTGCAAATGGCATCTTCATGCTCACTGCTTCTAGCAGGCAAGTATATAACATTGGGCTTCCACATGTGTATCTTCAAAATGATTTACCAGGAAGACGCATGACTTCTATGGTAGACAGCTGAATCACCCGAAATGCTTTATGGTTTATTTCACTGTCCACACAAGTAGATCAAGCCCGGGAGCCCTTCCTGGTCATGAGGAAGTCGTCTGGCTCCTGCCTCCAAAGCATTTGGGTGCCTTAAGTTTGCAGCTGGTCTGGCCTGATGGCTGTTGGCAGGGCTCTGTGAGTGCTCCCAGGGGCAGACAACGCCCATAAATTGTAATCACAATGGAGCACAATGGAAGAGGTAAACAGCTCTGAAACTGTGCTATAAATTGTCATCCAGGGATGATTCGGTTTTATTATGGAGGTTAAATTGCAGCAATCATCATTGCACAAAGGCGCTGCAGTAAGAAAACATTTGGGAACGATGTTTTTCTCCCTTGGCTTGGGTGATGGGTGCACAGGAATAAAACACTGGCACTTGGTTACAGTAGGCCAGAAGGGAAAATAGGAGCTGTAGCCCACTGCAAGGTGGGCGTTCTCTTTTTCTTTTATGAGCCAAGCAGGTTGTGAGCGCATGGCGGTTGCCCCAGGAAAAGAAGATTAACTCCACTGGAAGACAACTTCCAGCTATGTTTGACTTCTTTCCTTATCTTCTCACCACCTGAGTGTGTGTGTGTGTGTGTGTGTGTGTGTGTGTGTGTGTGTGTGTGTGTGTGGTGTGTGTGTGTGGTGTGTGTGAGTGTGTGTGTGTGTGGTGTGTGTGTGTGGTGTATATGTGTGTGTGGTGTGTGTGTGGTGTGGTGTGTGTGTGTGTGTGGTGTGTGTGTGTGTGGTGTGTGTGTGTGTGGTGTGTGTGTGTGTGGTGTGTGTGGTGTGTGTGTGTGTGGTGTGTGTGTGGTGTGTGTGTGGTGTGTGTGTGGTGTGTGTGTGTGGTGTGTGTGTGTGTGTGTGGTGTGTGTGGTGTGTGTGTGTGTGTGTGTGTGTGTGGTGTGTGTGTGTGGTGTGTGGTGTGTTTGTGTGTGTACTCAGGCTCGGATGGGCTGAGATAAACGAACTGGAGAACCATGCTTGTCCCAGTGATCACCAGTTTATAGATGCCGTCTTTCCGAAGTTCCCCAGCATGCCATCCTGAAGGGCTTGTATATTTTGGGCCACTTGTGCCGTGGGGAAGAAGATGGGCTTTAGAGCTCCCTGAATCCAGATTCAAATCCTGATTCTGCCTCGTGACAGCTGTGTGATGCAGGGACTGTCCTTTCTCTCTCTGAGTCTCAGGAGAGTCAACCATAAAATGAGAGTGGCAACTTACCTCCCTCACAGGGACCTGCCTGGAAAACACACGTCTCAATTCTGGACATACAGTAGGTGCCCAATCATTGTTCCCTCACATTATTCTGGTCAAGCCGCAGCAGCAGCTATGAGCAGCATCACCCCATGCGTACCCATAGCCCTGAGCTCCCACGCGGCCCTCCGCCTGTTCCTTGACCGTGCCCAGCCTCTCCTCTCTTCGTTGTCCTCGTGTGTGGTCTTCACTCTGCGCGAATCGTCTTTGCCGAGATCTGGTTCCTCCTTGTTGCTCAGGATTCCACTCAGTTTCCTTATTAAGGCAGCCCTCCTGGGCCACCTCCCCCAAGACAGAACCCTTCCCTGCCTCCCCTCAAATGCCACCCTCATTCCCCTGCTCCCCCTCCCAGGCCGCAGCATGCCTTTCTCACCTTTCTTGTGTATCTGACTGACTTCTTCCCTGGGAAGCCCCAAGAGGAGGAGTTCCGCGTGGGGACCCATGCACCTAGCATAGCGCCTCCTGCAGCAGAGATGCGTGAAAAGTCCTCCTCGAAAGAGAGGGAGTGAACAGATGTTTTCCTGACGTGCAGGTGATCAGATCCAAATATTTTGCCCATGAAAATATTGGAAACTCAAGCCGTTTAAACAAATCACCATTAATTAATAGCTTTTGAGCTTATTACGCAACAACACTGTTCTTTGGGGGTGGGTTGCGGGACGCACCCTAGTGGGTGGAACCCCAGCTCGTGGTAATTACAGGGTAGAGAGGAATATGAGATTTAATCGTCAAACCCTAATTTTCTTGTGGCTTTCAACAGTATAATTTGCGACAACCTGTAAATATTTATTGAATAATTCATTATGAATTTTACATGGGTTTATTTGATGATACTGTAGGGTTATTTTTTGGAGGAAAGATTTCCCCAAAGGTGTTGAGACACATGGTGACCTCACTCTTGAGGATGATGGAGGAGGACAAAGAAAAGTGGCAATATCAAGAGAGAAATGATTTTAGAAAACTTAGGCGATAGGCTCATCCTACTGATTTTTAAAAAACACTTAGAAAATCGTATTGCCACCAACGTTCTTCTTTAGGTGTGGGTTGAGAGCATTCCCCTCCCTACCCCCCAACACTTTATTATGAAAATGTTCAAACATACAGCGAACTAGAATAGTTTTACCACGAGCATCCATGTACTCATCAGTCATTTCCTACCACTGACATTCGGTCTACTCACTTTGTCACATCTCTGCCTCTATCCATCCTGTAATACGTGTTACTTTTGATGCATTTCAGAGTGCACAGCAGACTTGTTGATAGCATTTTCAATACTCCATTTGTCATCGAAAAAGAAACCGATGTTTTGGAGAAGTTGGGCTGATACATAAATCGAATATAGCTAATGCAAAAACTTGAAGTGGAGTTAGTAAAATATTCAGCCCAATGAGAAAGAACCCAAAGTCTTCCTGGGCTCTAGCCTTAGGTTTGATGTGACCTGTTACTATCGCGTGCACTATTTTAGACACACTGTTGACAGATTTTGAAGCTTGTATAGTATGAGGAAGGGCGCAAAAAATCCCAGCAGATATTTCAAACAGGAAGAGCTTTCCCACAGAGAATTCAAAGCTTGCAGTGAAGGACTGAGGGACCAAACACCAGGGAAAGCTTACTCTAGCTTTTAGGAAACCAGGAAGGGGGGGGGCATCCCAGGGGACACTCCACCTATGATTTCAGCTGTCTGCAATGCTGAAGTGGGCAGTTGGCTGGAGTCTGTTGGGAGTTGCTGGCAGAGCCTCTTTTGCCCTCCGTTGAAGCCCACGTGCCTGCTCTTCACTGCCCTAGAGCCAAGGCATCCGCTTCTCTAGCTCTCCCTTATCTCCCCAGAGGGCCTTTCATTGGCTGACTCTAACCTGAGCCTGGAGGAAATGTAGTTCCTGGGCCTCCAGCCTCCACAATCCAGGTCCAAGCAAGTTACCAACAAATCTGCACAAGCATGTTTACTGGATCTTTTATTAGAAACGAAGCAATTGTATACCTAGAACTCTACCTAGAATACTTATGTGCCATAGTGTATGTATTTATGTATTATGTTTTTACTTACTATGTACAGTATCCTTGTGTCATTTAGAGATACAGATAATGGTATTTTGTTTTTACAAATGTTTGAAATTAAAATTCACGGCTTGTCTTCTGTCATTTTGAACCTGAATATATTCACCCTGACCAAAAGCAAATGTGCTTGTACAGATGGATGAGTGACTGATGAAAGAAGACCTTATATAATGATGCCTCTCCGAAGTATATGTATTTTCAAATGGTCTCTTAAGGGGCCAGGGGTGTGGATCCTTCTAACATGCAAAGGAATGAAGTGGAAATGATGTAGTGACAACATAGGGTTGTATTTCCTGGGCAGGAATGTCTGGCCTGCAGCCCTCTGAAATCATTTATGTGGCTTTGGACTGAAACCCCCACCACTATCCCCAAGAGTTCTCCGGGATTCTGTGTTAAAGCCACACAATCAGGTTAATGCATGTTTTGAACGCATTTGAGCTCAGAGGATACTTGACCCTCTGGCATGGATGTCGGCTGTGTTCTGCCTTCCAAGCATCCATTCCTCTTACTCAGATGGTCACACACCTTCTAGACTGTGAGTGGGGGCAGGGATGGGGATGATGTGTGACACATGACCCGGTCCTGGACAACCTGTAGACTTTCTCTGACTTGGTCATTTGTCTCAGGATGGGTGCTTGACCTGGGTCAGTCCAAAGAAATGCCCATCAGGGACTTGGTTTGGAAAGATGAGGACAAAGGCACTCTCTTTTCACCAGGGTGGCTGAGCTGCGAGGGTAGAATTTGAAGGTGCCACTGTTCTGTTCCCTTATGGGGAGTGCCTGCCCCAAAGTAAATCCCACCAGTGATACAGGCCCTGTGTGTAGTCTCACACGTGCTGATGGGGAGGTGCATGGTGACATGGTTTAACACTCTGAATCCAGCTATGGCTGAAGTTTGCATTAGTCTGGACATTTTACTTTCATGAGCCAATTACTCTTCTCTCCCCACCTTTTTTAATTGAACCAATTTGCTATATCTGTGATTTGCAACTAAATATGTCCTATACACCATGCATGAAAAAAACAACCCGAGATCATTGCATGATTTTACACTGGGGCACCTCTTAGGGACTTGGTTAGATGTTTCTGTGTAGAGACTGCTACCTCCTACTTTGGTGTCCACCTAGACTCTAATCCCCTGAGAACAGCCTTGGTACTTTTCTCTTCCATACCTGATAAAACTGTAAGCTCCACAGGGCAGGAATTGAATCTGCTTTCAATGAATGAATGGTCCTTTGCCTCCTTGCTGCTGCCCCTGCTTTGAGGATTTATCGCTGGGATGTGACTGCAGGAAGCTCAGTAAAGGTTAGGGGTCCCACCGACTGACCCTTGCCTGCGTGAGGGTCCATGGCCACCTCAGCCTTAGAACTTGTTTAAGCTGTGTATACTGTGAACGCCAAGGTGACAGGATTCTTGGTCAACCTTTTGCTGTTTGATGCCTCTGGCTCAGATCTCTCTCTCTCTCTCTCTCTCACACACACACACACACACACACACACACACACACACACATACAGTTTTATTTCTGGTCTCTAGAGTAGAACCTTGCCGTGATCAGATCATGTACTAAACAGTGTCCAAATTGAAACAGACATAAATATATGTTGCTCCCAGTCCTCTATAAGGGGGTGCGATGTAATTACAAGCATGCAAGAATCACTGTGTGGTTTTATTAATGTCTTTCAGCAAGTCATTATTGTCAGGCTCTGTGTATGTTTTCTATTTGGGGCTATGGAGCTGGTTCACTCAGAGTTGGGGCACATAGAGGGAGATCTCTGTTCGTGTGATGAGTCCAAGACCCTCAGCTCATCGCCTGGCTGTGCAGTTATTGGGAAATGTAGTGTCAGTGGGGAAGTGGGGCTTACTCCATCTGAAGTTAGCTTTGAATTTCTGTGATTTTCTGGTAATGGATGCTGGGGTTTTTTCCCCCTAATCTTTTTTTTTTCTTTCTAACATTACATCCATTATTCTACTTCCTGGTACTTTACGTCCTGATTTTCCGTGGCCATCTGCCCTTTCCTGACCCCCAGTCCACAGGGTTTGGATGGGCAGGCGTGGGTGTGAGGCCAGGGTTTGTCCAGTCAGTAGGTCACCACAGGGCTTACCACGGGGCACAGACTCCATGCTGCTCTGGCCCCATTACCCCCTGATCTTACTGCTTGCCATTTTCTCCTTCCCGCCCTGAGCTACCTCTGAGCCTTTGTGCCTGCTGCCCCCTTGCCTGCCCAGACTGTTCTACCCCAGAGAGCCAGCTGGCTTGCCCTGTACTTCATTCTGGTCTCTGTTCCCATGTCACTTCTCAGAGACACTTTTCCTGCTCATCCTCACTAAGAGCATCTCTGGTCCTTTCGGTCACATGAGCTAATACACCCCCTGTGTTGTGTAAGCACCTTTGAGTCAGGCTTCCGTTCCTTCCTCCTAACGAGGTCCAGCTGAGAATGCTGCCTTTGTTCAGGCTCCTTCAATGTGTTTTCTCACTCCGAGATGCCCGGTGCTTGGACTCCACCAGCGGCAGATCCCATGTCCCCATAGTGCAGGTCCGGGTAGCTCCCCTTACCTAGTGCCTGAGTCAGAGCGGTAGGGCCTGTTTGCTCCCAGCGAGGTAACTCAGCGGAGAATTAGTGGGAGGTTGTACAAAGAGAGGATGAGACCCAGAGGTGTGGTTAGACACAAACTAGAGTAGAGTGGTGGTACCCAGCTTCCCCTCTGACCTTAAGGGACCAGAAAGGTTGGTTCACCCTCTCATCTGATACACACATAGGGGAAACTGGGAAATGGACTCCCACATCATTGCTGCTGGCATCCCCTTCTCTAGGAGCTCAAAACCCTGACAGGCTGAAGGGGCTGGACCATCACCAGCAATTAATAGCCACTAGATACTGAGAACTTCTTCCATTCATCCACCCGCCGATCCTTACAATAGATTCAAAATTTCTGTGTCGGCTTAGTTCCCGATCTGACACTTGGAAAGCATACATAATTAACTGTACTCCCTCTGTCTTCTAAGCAGGCTTGGGGTCTTTTTTTTTTTTTTCTGTTTTGCTTCTGTTTTTTGTAGTCTAAGTACATAGCATAGTGCCTTAGTCAATAATAATTCTCAATAATTGTCAAATTAATAGAATAATAAATAACATTTATTGAGTGTTTACGATGCCCAGGCATCATTCTAATCACATTACATATATAAACTTATTTAATGTAGCAGCAATATTAAAGGAATTGGTAGTACTATTTCCCTGTCAAAGATGAGGAAACTGGCTCACAGAGATGTTACGTTATTTGCCAGAGATCACATGGCAGGCAAGTGGATTAGCTTGGACTTGAGCCCATATCCATATAATATTTATCCATATCCATATAATATTTATCTTTATAATGTGCAGAAATAATATGTCATAATAACATAGTAGTCATATAATGTTACTGTGTTATTACTTAAACATATATGAGAAGGCTTGTAACTGGTATCGTAGGCTGCTTATCCACTGACCATTTATTGAACCATGCTTATGTGTAAACGGTGAGCATTAGAGAGATTTAAAGATGAGTAAGGCAGTTTGAGGATCTTCAGAAGCTCACAGTCTTGAGTTCGTGATAGACAGCTATGCACAGAGCTGTTCTGTGAGGTGATGGGACTGAGTCTATGATAAAGACATGACATTCTATTGGATTGTACGGGGGTGGTGATTGGTGCTGGTCTGCGCTGCAGGAGAGGGCTCTGAGAAGAGGCGTGGGGAGGCTGGGTGGGAGCGCTGTGGGAGGTGGGGATGCTGGGGTAGGAGGAGGGGGAACCGTGGTCAGTGATTAAGAGCAGGATGTCTTCCTTGAGAAACTGATGCTTCAGAGCTTAGAGCCTTGTGTTTCCTCCATGACCAGGAGATTAGATGACAAATCATTGATAAGAAGAGCCTTCAACAAATTACTGACCAGTTTAAACTTTGAAAATGCTCTTGGGTCCCAGGAGATAAAACTGACATCAATAAAGAGACTGTCTGGGGTGGCCGACCAGGACTGGTTTGAGGTTGACAAGGTGGATAATCAGCTTCTGGCGAAGGTGGAGAGGTGCCCCCTGAAGCCTGATCTGGGCTGGGGCCACCTTGAAGGGGTGCCATGCCACCCAGGCTCTCTGGTTGTCTGGGGCTTGACAGGGAGCCTTCTCCAGCCAGAGGAGCACTTCCTGGGGGGCTGTCTGTGGACAGACGCTGCCACACAGCAAAACTATTTATTGTCTCTGCTCTTTGCATGACGGTTCCTGGGTAGTGAGTGCTTGAAACAGGTTTATTGCCTTAAAGAAGTTCTTTAAACACTTTTTTTTGTCTTCTTGGGAAAATGTATTTAAGTGAATTTAAGGCTCACCTGAGAAGCTTGTTGAATGCAGATTCATGGGCTCCACTCACAGGATTGATTCCATAAGCTGGGAGAAGGACTGGGAAGCTGAGTTTTAATACCATCCCCACTGCCACTCCCACCCCCAAGCCCCAGGCAGGTTCCAGCCCGGAGGTCATGGGATCTCATTTTGAGAAGACCCGAGCCAAAGCAGTAATTTCTAAAGGGGCGTGTATAATATGTTCCTTGGGTGTAGAAAGAAAATATTAGAATGTCTCTTCAAAAATACCTATTTTTGTGTATCTTTTATAATGTACGTAGTCGAGCATGACATTAAGTAGCAGTACTACGTAGTGGGTAGTACGTTAAGGTGATGTATATAGTATTGGTGTTTGTGTAATGTGTATATAAATGTACCTGTTAGCAGGCCTATGCTCACCTTCGATGCCGATAAGAAAATGCATTTTAAAAAATGCAGATAGTTTGAAGGAAGATTTTAGGATTTATCTTGCTGAAATAGACCAGGCATACTGTGTCACAGATAATTAGAAGGAGTAGTAATGAAGTATTACATTTCACTTATAATTCGTGAACAATCAGTGTTTTATTAAGGTGCACTGCTAATTATGCTTGTGAGGCCTCTTTCTCACTGCTATTTCCAGGAGCTCCCTGGGCCCTCTCCCTGTAGCTAGGAAGGAGTACTTCATTATCTGGCAGCTGGACCCCAATGAGATTATGAATTCCTCCAGGGCAGAGCCCCTGTGTCTTTTTTCCATTTTGTGTCTCTGCCCCCACCATGGTGCCTGGCTTCCCAAATGTTTGGTGACTGAATGGGGGAGGGGACGAGGGCGGGATAGAGTGAGGGATGGAGGGGGAAAGGCAGGAAGGAAGGAGGGAAGGTGGGAAGGCCTCTATTCATTGTACTTGGTATGCTTGGAACCATAACAAGAGCAAGTTGCATTTTGGCAATGACGAATCATTTATCCCTATAAAACTCTTTTGTGCCCAATATGCCATCTGACCAGAAGGTGTCTATTCCTTAGGTAATGTCTCTTGGGCTGGATACATAGACTCACAGGATCTGGTTTGGGTTCCATCTTGGCTGCTTATTATCTCTGTGGCCTTTATATAAATTGTCCCTCCTTTTCCCAGAGTGAAAAATGGGAACTGGAGTCACCCAAACTCCAGCTTTTCCTATTTTGCCTTCATGATTTTTTGCCTCATTTGAGTAGAATCTATAGAAATGTTTAACAAGACGTTTTCCTTCATATGGATTTCCTTTTTCCTTAAATTTATTTAAAAAGTAGGCTTTAAATCCCTACCATTGAAGGAAAACCAGCTGGCCATACAAAAAGGTAGTTGAGAAGTAGAGTGAACCCCAAACAGCCTTGCTCAGATCTTCACTGGGGCCTTTGGGGCTTTGAGCCTAAGGCCCATGGTGAGAGGGGGCATGAGACCAGGTTGGAAAGGCATTTAAGTCCCAGATTGGCCAGCAGAGATTTTCCTTCCTCTTGTCTCAATCACAAGACTTGCAGGAGAACTGGAAAAGAAATACCTTTCTCTCTGTGAAGTTCAGTGTACTTAATAGGGTGTCTGGTGACTACCCACTGTCGTTCCCCCAAAGCATCTTAAACCATATGCATCCCACGGACCTCTACCTCTGGCCATGGAAGATTCCAAGTTAGTTACTGGGTCTCTCTTGTTGCCACTTTTAATTTATTTTAATTTATTTATTTTGCAAAAGTACAAGTGCAGTGTTTGAATCACAGCTTCCTGGGAAACCAGGTGTCTCTTACAGCTGTTTTCACTTTAAATAAATATCGGGGACTGGGAAGATCCCACTTGCATCATGAATCTGTCCCCCAGGCTGGGACTTACAGGGCGCTGCCCTGTATCTATGGACTGAACTAACCTCCTGCCATAGACCCCTGCTAAGGGGGTCTGGAAATAAGGGGCTGGGAATAAGCAATAGGGCTTAAAAAAGAAAAAAAGATTCCCATCCTTGAGGAGGGGGAAGCCAAATCCTGGCTCAAGAGGTCTGATGACCCTGCTTCGAAGTTGGAGTATTGTTTAGTTCAGGCTTGATTTATAGTGATCCCTTTGTAAGTGTCACTTCCTGAGTTGACCATTAAATGCATGGCAGGGGGGAAAGATGACGTGACCCAGAAGGCTTCTCCTGAGTGACATGCACCTCCAGAGTCTCGTCCAACTCAATGCCAGGGAGGACAGCTGTCTGAAGAGATCCCTTTGGGCTGTCAGCATAGCCTGCACCCGGGAGCATGGCATGGGATCTGTTTCTCCTTTAGAATACCAAACAGCCTTGCCGGAGTTTTCTGTTTTCTGTTCCTAATATTTAGATGTTAATCGTACTTGGGATGCCTGCGAATTTGTTGAGATAGCATAATTGCCGTTATTCTTCTCATGCATCTTCTTAAATTAATAAGCTTTATGTTTTAGAACAGTTTTAGGGTTACAGAAAAATTGAGCAGAAAGGAGAGTGTTCCCATATGCCTGTTTTCTCCCCCTTACCCCACACAGTTTTTCAGTTTCTCCTATTATTAACGTCTTGTGTTAATGTGGTACATTTGTTAAAACTGATGAATGAGTATGGATACATTGTTATTAACAGAAGTCAGTAGTTTATGTTAGGGCTCACTCTGTGTTATACAGTGTCTTAGTTCAGGCCGCCATAACCAAGAGCCATAGACAGGAGGCTTGTAAACAACAGAAGTTTATTCCTCATGGTTCTGGAGGCTGGATCCCAGATCAGGGTGCCAGCAAGGTCAGGTCCTTGTGAGGACCCTCTTCCGGGTTGCAGATTGCCGACTTCTCGCTGTACCCTTATGTGGCGGAAGGAGAGCAAGCTAGCTCTCTGGCCTGCTCTTCTAAGAGCACTAATCCCACTAGTTATTAACCGCTCTCACACTTATGAATAAGGAGGAAGAGGCTGGGAGGCCAGTAGCTGAGCCCGTAAATGGCAAAGCTGGGATTAAATTTCCATCTGCCCAACTCCAAAGCTCCTTCTCTTCACGAGCGCACTTTCCTGCTGGCATGGGAACTTGAGGAAGAGGCCATTTAGATGCTCTTTTAGGGTTGTATACTCACTCCCTTCATTGGCGACCAGCTGAAATGGAGATCTGTATTTTGCCTTATTAATAAGTCTTTTAGATGATAATTTAAGATGATACTTGTATTTCTTCTGCTTGTTTTTCTATTAGATTTGACAGATGCCTTGTAATAAATACGCTTAACACACAACCTGCTTATTTCTGTATTAAACGTCAGAGGTTTGGGAGGGCACAGAGTAAAGGATGAGATTATTCTGGGTCAGGATCAGAAATAATTTGTTTTGGCTGATTTTTTTTTTTTTTAATCTCTGCTCTTTCTTCATAAAAGCTCTTTTGGGGTCTGTTTGCCAGGTGATCCCATGGATCCGATAAGATGACTCAAGGCTCCCCTCTGCCCTATCTCAGGTAGATCAGGGAGATGCCTCCTTGCCTGGGGTCCACTGTGTATTCACACGTAGCCTCAGGGCCCTTGCATGTGCTGAGTGGTCTGGGTCCACCTTCCTATCCCAGACTGCAGCCCCCTAGAAGACAGGAACTCTCATGAGGCCTTGTACCCTGGAGGGACTTGCAAATGCTTATTTAGTAAATGTGATTGTATGGGGCTATATGATTTTCAAAGCAGGCCCATGTACAGAAAATCACATCTTACATTTATTTGACTCCCATGTGTGAATGCAAAGAAGTTAATGTTTCTTGAAAGAAAATTCTTGGACTCTTCTGCTTTTGGGGTTTTGGAGTGATGAGCTGACTGCAGCACATGGCTTGATCAGAACACCCAATGTGTCAGCCAGGGATTAAACTGCATCTCGACTGTAATCCAGTTCTCGAACCCTAGACCCCTTTGCTGCCTTGTGAATGGATTCAACGTAACCAATACTGTTCCTTTTGAAATGTGGCCGTCATTCTCAGCCTGAGCAAGCATTTTGATGGGTTCTTCTTTATTTCATTGGCTGACATTGCTGCTG
Source organism: Ursus americanus (assembly GCF_024610735.1). NCBI lineage: Eukaryota > Metazoa > Chordata > Mammalia > Carnivora > Ursidae > Ursus > Ursus americanus. The sequence continues at coordinate 35,163,048 of NC_142140.1, read as the reverse complement.
AAAGAACTGTGACCCATCACTCATTGAAACATTTTAACTGCAAGATAAAATATATTTTAATCGACAGAATCTCCATATTCAAGTCAAAATGGATAATTTTCTGGTAATTTTATTGCCAATTCTCTGATATCTACAATATTATGTTTCAGTTAGGAAATGCTCGATACAATGAACTCAACAGAGACATCTATTTCCGTCGAAATGGAAATTCAAGGCACATTATCAGGAGTCTCTTGTTCTCGAAGAAAACTCAGCTTTGCCTCATTCTGTGGATTATTGCAAATAGCACTAAAATTACTGGCTCATCTTTCTTTTCTGTTAAGAAGAGAGATTCTCACTTCAGAAACACCTAATTGCGACTGTGGCTTTTTTGATCAGCATCCTGCCGTTGGAGTAAGAAGCTCATGGCTCTGCCCCAGGGAAGGAGGAGCAAAAGGGCCTGGGGATGGTGGTGGTGGTGGTGGGGGTGGGGTGGGGGGAGGGGGTTGGAAAAAAAGACAGGCATTTCAGAGAGCGCGGGGCTGAGTTTCTGAGCTGTTCTCTCAGTCGTAGCTCTTAACTCCACACTCACACTGCAGGACTCAAGGAGAGAGACAGGACGATGGCAGCAAGCTGAGGGGGGAGCGCCCACACACCCCAAGCACGCGGAGCCTGTGCGTGGAATCTGTCCGGGCCTGGCTTTCTGCAGCCATTCGTTCTGAACATTGCACTTTCTCATTAGGAATCTCTCATTAGGAGACATTCCTAAGAGGCAGCTCCTTTTAGGAATTTCAAAGCAAAGACTTCATGGAGCCCATCAGCACTACCAGCCCCATCTGTCACTCCTCCTCGCCACAGCCCTTAATGGCTCCCCTGACTCCGTGCCAAGCTGTTTCCTCCTTATCTTTTCAGAGCATTGCTGTGTTTATCTTTATTTCACTATGCTCCTTTAATTTTTGTCTGTCTAACTTTTCATTATTTGCTTCCTTATCTTTAAAATCACCAATAAGCTCCTTTTTTCTTTTTAATTAGGTTTAAGCCTCTTTTGTCCGCAAAGCTTCCTGAAAAATCACACCACCCGGGCGAAGCGTCCACCAAGTACAGCCCACAGCTTGGCTTTTTTAGGGGACGGTCCTCCCCATTTCTGCATCTCTTCTTTGTTAGGACGAATGTCCTGCTTTGTCCAGTCATGACTTCTTTAAATTCTTACCTCATTTTCTAGCCTCCTTTCTGTATCTGAGCACCAGGAACCTCTGTTCTTTACCCCGTTGTGCAGAGCCGTAGCTTGCCTTCTGTGATGTGTCTGTGAATGCTGGCTGCCATGATGTCAATTTTTGCTAACACATTCCTTGGACAGAGAGCCCTTTGGTTAAGATGTTGCGTGTGCAGTTGTCTTGCGTTTTGTCTATTGGTGCATCTTTTGACACTTTACAACCAAAGTAGCTGAATTCAGATATACCTTCATCAGGGTAGACTTCGCTGCCCCCTGGGCGGTGCTTCCTTCCCCCTTCCTGTTTAGTGTCTGTCTCTCCACCACTTGTATTGTGAGGGGATAGAGAGAATGGCCTTTGAAGGGGAAATGGACTGCCTTCCTGCCCATTTTTTCGAAGGTTTTATTTATTTATTTGACAGAGAGAGAGCAAGAACACATGAGAGGTGGGGAGGAGCAGAGGGAGAGGGAGAAGCAGACTCCCCATGGGGCAGGGAGCCCAACGCGGGGCTTGATCCCAGGACCCCAGGATCATAACCTGAGCTGAAGGCAGACGCTCAACCGACTGAGCCACCCAGGCACCTCCCCTCCTTTTTAAAGATGTTCAAATAATTGCACTCTTGCTAGATCTCCAAATGGGTTTCCAGCTGTATAGTTTAACTGTAGTGCTCATTTTATTTATTTAAATGGACATTTCAGAGAAGTGTAGTATTTTCCTGATCGAGGTTAATTACTTTTCTGATTTATTTTTTGTTAATGAAGCCTGTATTAAGCATCTGTTACACTTCAGGGACTGTGCCAGGCCCCGAGATGGAGAAGTGGGCAAGATAGATGTGGTCTTTCTCTTACTGATCTTAAGGTCTGGGTGTTGGGAAAGTCAGTGACTTTTTTAGGATTAGTTTACAGAGACTCTACCCTAAAGGTGTGGAGTATTTTAGGTTCTTCTAAAATAATTCACAGTTTCACATTTTGTGCATGCTTTACTGGAGTGCAGTCAGAAGCATCTAGAAGTTTCAGGATGACTGGCTCAACACTTCAGCTTTCAACTAGCCACATTGTGCCCTCTCGCTCACATCCCGGGTGAACATTGTACGGGAGAGAGCTTTCCAGGTACTTGAAGCATCAAGCCTTGTAAAGTAGTGTGTTTTGTGGGAGTTGTGTTTTGAATGTGTTCTCTACCTGTCTGCCTACCTGGATGGCATCATAATTTAATATTTCCTTTGTGGTCTCATCAATGACATTTAACGTCCATTGGTCGTGGCATAGTTACTTAGTAAAGCATACAGAGCTTGTTGCTTCCGGGTCAGTTGTTTCCAGGCTCCTATGGATTTTAAGTTTTTGAGTGTGATTTTTTTTTTAACCATTTTCTTTCTCCTTTTTTCTTGTCTGATAGCCGTTGGTGGCTTATTGCTGATGCTCACTGCCGTTTTCTATTTTGTTAGAATGGTGTTGAAGCTAGGAGTCAAAAAACCTTCATACATTTATGTCCCCCGCTTTGTACAGCTCTTTAGTTCTGAGCTGTTTCTCCATGTTTGAACGTGCTAGGTAACCAAGGGTAGTTGGGATGTAATACCTTTAAAGAGTGATTGATCTCTGCAGTTCCTGTGGTTCCACTTTGTGTAATGGGGAGAAGCTCTTTCAACATGCCAGTTGGTAGCCTCCTCTTTAGACTCACTGTCGTCACCAAGCACATTACTTTTTGTGGAGACAGTTCTTGGAAAGTGAGCACTTTCCCCCTGCCTACTGCCCCATATTCAAGGCTTGGCCCTGCCTCCAGATGACTTTTCTAAAGCACATTCCGGTTATATCACCCTTTGCTCAGCTCCCTCTTGGCTTCCCACAGACTGGTCCCAAGCAACTCATCTGACTCACCTTAACTTGTATTGAATCCCTCCTTTCCAGAGTCTGGTTCTGCCTTGGCTATGCTGTCAGAGTCTGCAGCTAAGTCTCCTTCCTCCCGGTCCTCATGGCTCTTGGTGCTTTGCTGTTGATGACCTGCACTGCATTGACACAGGAGTACATATGCTGGTCTTATTTCCCCAATCTGGGTGACAGGCCCTACGTGAGCCAGGGCATTCTTCTTTGTTCTTGTAATCCCCTTGCACTTGGCATAATGGAAGGTCATACAGCACGGGAGTCACAGCAGATGTACTTGATTTCTCATTTTGGCTCTGCCTCTCTGCCCCCACCATCCAAGCTACTTAACATTTCCACGAGCTACTGTTGAGCCATTTGCAAAAATAGAGGTGAGAGTAGCACGTGCGTCGTAGGCTCACTGCCAAGTCAGAGTCCCAGGGTTCAGTACAATGAGAGACAGTGGTGTGGTCTTGATGGTTGTGTATTGTTACTACTCCTTGTGGTAGTATTACTGGTATGCATACAAGATATTCGATAAACACTTGTTAAAATGACTTGAACTTGAACAAACTGATCTATGCCAATCATAGGCATAAACCTGGGGAAAGTCGATTATAACTTGTGGGGTCACCAGCACATAATCCATGTGTGGAAAGGTCACAAACAAAAAAGCAGCAACTATTAAGGTGTTTAAAGGCTATTCCTAACCAGATCACACATCTCATGGTTCCTGGGGCCACAGGGGAGCCAGCCCATCCTGGATGGCACATAGCCCCAGCAATTTGAAGTTATTCCAAATATGTCCATTTCAGGTATGGGGGGTAGGAAGGCAATGGTACTTTATTCTAAGAACATATCCACAAATGTTAGAGATAGTCTTTTCTAGAACTTTTGAGATACAGCTGTGGTTGTAAATCCTGATAAATTCTGGCCAATATATCTGGTGGTTTTCTAGTCACTTCATTGAAGTCATGTGGTTAATTTACTGTCATAGCTGCTTTCTCAACGTCGGATACAGCAGGACAATTAGGACAGCAGAATTTCTGGGTAGCTCTTGAAAAAAACAGAGATTGAAATTTGAAATTATTGGGAAATAGAGCCATCTCCTCATGGTCTATGACCATCAGCTAAATGCAGAGTTCCAGGGTCAGACTGATGAAGGTTTGAATCCCACCTCTGCCCCGTACCAGCCATGTAGTCCTGGTTCAGCAGGCGTGGGTGTGGGGAAGTCCAGCAATGGTATTTTTATAAAGCCAACACCCTGCTCCTGCTTCCCAGGTGGTTTTGATTATCAGCCAAACCTGGGAACCACCGCTCTCCACAAAGGTGGCATGAACGGCAGGGCATTTTGATGAGTAAGCCAGCATCCCCTCTCCCTCAACAATGTAGCAGACAAGAGTAATGTACAAAAATGCCAGCCTCAACTCCGGGACCTGAAGTGACCCTTTGGAAACATCCTCCTCTCCCCTGGCAGGCTTTAGGGAGGGCAGTGGAGTGGGGTGACGAGCTGCCGGAGCAGTTGGCCAAGCCGACCTCCCCACAAACTTGGGCTTCTTGCCACCCCGTCCTGATTTTAAAGTCAGGCCAACCAGCCTTGCTCTAGGCAAGGTCGGGGAGCTCCAGGAGAGGCCCCTCTGGGGGAAGGCTGCATCCCGGACTCAGCAGAGCTGTTTTTCCATCTAGAAGGTCTTCCCACCAGGACACTTTTTATCCACTTTGCCCGAGATTCCCGTTACCCCTAATTACCTCCTCTGTCTAGCTCTGGTCATTATTTTCTTTCCCCTTCGGTGTTTGCTCTGTCAAAAATTTAAGGGCAGTTATCATATCTCTTTAGCCAAGCTATACACATTCAGAGCCTTCTCATTTTTGCACATAAATCTCAGCCTTCCAGCCCCTCAACACCTACCCGTACGTGCTGTGCAGTGTTTGCTTTGGATTAGATCTTGGAAGTGGAGGAATTTTTCTCCTTAGAATTATTGGCATTGGTGTGCACTTTCTAAGTCTGCCGCAAACACACTCACACAGGGAATTAAGGAGACACGATCCAGTTTACTGTTGTTTTAAGTACGGCACAGGGCCTTCTAGCCCCCCGATGGTATCTCTTTAAATTGAATTTGAGGCATGGGCAAAAGTCAACAATGACCAGTGTTTCCATTACTTTAAAGCTTATAAAATATGAAGGATTTTTTTTTAAGGCCTAAAACCAAAAAAGAAAAAAAGCAAGTATAATAAAAACTGACGAGCAGTGCTGTGGTGAGCTGCAAGTTTAATGGGGTTCCAGTGGTTTCCATCCATGGGCCCCTCCTGAGTGTCTTTGAGTCTCGTTATTGTGCATTCAGGGTTTTCTGTCAATGCTTTTACTTCTCAACAAAACCAATTTAAATCATGCAAAATAAGCCAAAAGGAACAACAACAACAAAAAAGGGGCAAAACTATTTAAATATTAAATTTAATGCCACTTGTCATTCTGTTCAGTGGCTGGAATGTGAGATCTAAGACCTGTATCTGCTGGACCCCTCAGGCTACTTGGTTCTCACATGTCTGTCCTTGGGCTTGAGTGGGATTCCAGCATTTAATGATGCATATCTTTTGTACAGCATGGTCCACAAATGTAAGCCAATTATTGCGTCTTTTACTCAACAGCAATAACAAAAACAAAAATCATTTACAACAGCTGAGAGGAGAATGATTATGTGGGACTTACTGAATGATGGCTTATATCAGTTTCCATTCCTTCCACGGAATATTTATTGAGGACATTCTCCATTCTGGGCAGTGGAGATACTGTTGTAAACAGACTTTATAGTTGTATGTGTGTGTGTGTATAGGAAAAATGGTAGGTATGCTGCAGAGAATGGAAGTGACAGGCTATGAGAGAGTGACGGGTTGGTGGTCTCTTTAGAGGGGGGATCAGGGACAGTCTCTGCAGAGGTGACAACATGTTGCTGGGATCTGTATGAAGGATGAGGTTGAGGAGAGGGATGGGGGTCGGAGTATGTACAGCTTGGCAGGCAGGGGATGGGAGTAGAGATTTTACTTGAAGTACAACTGGAAGCCATTGAGGTATTTCAAACAGTAAGAGATGTAATTTGATCTATGCCCCAGTTGCTTGAGCTGATGCAGGGAGCCTAGCCTGTAGCCAGTGAAAGAGGAAATTAAGCTAGCGAGGGGGCTCTTACAGTTGTCGGTTTCCAATGAGTTGAAAACTAACATCTACACTCGTTGGTGAAGCGATCAGGGAGTAGAGTTTATCAGTAGAGATGGAGAGAGGTACGGTCAGCGTCCATTTGAAGTTAGAGTCTTCTGGAGTTGCACATAGATTGGCCATAAGGGGATTGACTGTGTGCGGGAAGGTTGAGGAAAGGAGAGAAAGGAATGGTAACTCCTAGAGTTTGCTTTACAGCCTTCAGTTCCATGCTGGCCCCCTCAAGTTTGAGAAGTCAGTTAGACGTGTAAGTGGAGATATACAAGATGCCGTTAGCTCCATGAGGGTTAGGCCCAGGCAGGAGTCCAGGCTGGAGATGGAGGCTTGGGAGGATTGTCATAGAGCTGGTCTGTCATAGTAACATAGTCATGTCACCAGGAGGAGTCTCTAACTGGGGAGGGAGCCCAGTTGGGCTGCATACACTTTTTACTTTGCTCACTCTGGCTAGACTGGAAAGTCCATTGTACAAGTACACACATAGCCCCACTGTTTACTGCTCTGCTCTCGTTGACTGCTCTGAAAGCTGGGGCCAGTGACTGTGGAATTGCTGTGTTCTTTGTCAGCAGGATATTTGGAGATCCGCAGGGCTGGTTGGATCATCCTGGTCTGATTTCCTTACAGACTGTGGAGGTCCCTCCTGAGGTGTTCTGTGATGACCACCCCCCCAACGTCCAGACCTGGAGGGGAGCTCTCAGAATGGGATCTGGACAACTCTTTACAAGACGAAGGTCAATGTAGGTTAGTTGCCATTCTCCAGAGAGAGAGAGAGAGAGAGAGAGAGAGAGAGAGAGAGAGAAAGAAAGCGAGTGCGCTCATGGAAAGAACCTGAGCTGAGCTAATGGGGTGCTGTTTCCTTAATCATTTTACTCTTTTTTGGTCTTCCATGTTTGTGTGGGCTGCTGTCCCCTATCTTTATCATGTGGTATATGAATGAAAAGCTGTCTTTTCTTCTTACTTTTTCTTTTTGCCAAGAACTTCCAGAGCTCTGTGCCAACCTGAGCGTTCAGGTCACTACAAAGACACTGCTGATTCAGTTTTTTGAACCTAATGAATCTTTATTGGCATCGAGGTCTAACCTTGACACAGTGTGGTGAGTTATGCCTTGGCAGCCACTGTCAGGCACTGTGTTCCCATCTCTGTGAAACCCTTGTAAATAATGTGGGCTGGCTCAGAGATGCTCCCAGCACAGCAGAGTCTATGAGTAGTCCTAAAGAATAGAGGATAGATGGAATGGTAGCCTTAAAATGTAAGGAGTACTCAGTATTGAACGTTAATGTGTACCGCCCCCTCCAAAATATTGATCAATTTTTGTTAGTCTAGTGCATTGAGAATAGACCAAATGGGTCTAAAAAGTCTGTTCACAGTGGTATTAATTTTAAAAACTTACATTTCTGGAGCATTGATATTGTCAGAACACTTTGAGGGACGATATATATACACTCTTGATTCAGAAAGCCCCAGCAGCACTTCCTTATTTCAACTTTCATGTCACCTTTCTCCCTTGTTTTTCTGGCACAGCAAATTCTTCCTGGCAACTTTGCAAAAACACAGTTGCCGGAAGTTTAGGCCCTTTGTTTTGTCATCCTGTGGATGGATGTAGGACCTCTTCCTTGTGGCCTGTTGTGACTGAGGGCTCCCCATGAGTGGTGGCCACCTTTGCCTCCTCCCTTACCTTTGGTTTATCTTGATGGGAGGTGACCATGAGTGGCGCCTCCCTGGTCTGTGCCACGCGGTGAACGCTGTGAGTGCTGGAACCACACGTCTTGTTAATCTCTCTGTCCTCAGGGCCACCACACTGCCTGGGGTGGAGGAGGGGCTTAATGAATATTTATTAAGTGAGTGCATGTGGTCAATGAATACAATTAGCCCGGTAGCAACCTGGAACAAACAAATGGATTTAGGTATCTTAAATAGCCAATCATGTCCCCTGGGACACAGCAGATATATTCCACAAAATCTGTTGTAAATTGAGGCGGTCACTTTTACATCTTTTATAAAAATGTAATATGCTCACCACCAAATGATGGAGAGCGTGTGGAGCAACAGGAACGCTCGTGCATTGCTGATGGGGATGAACAATGGTACAGTCATTTCAGAAGGTAGTTTGGTGGTTTCTTATAAGAGGAAAAATACTCTTACTATACAGTCCAGAAATTGTGCTCCTTAGTATTTAGTCAAATGAGTTAAAAAACTTATGTGCACACAAAAAGCTGCACATGAATATTTATAACAGCTTTATTCATAATTGCCAGAACTTGGAAGCAACCAAGATGTTGTTCAACAGTGAATGGATAAACTGTGGTATCTTCAGACAATGGAATATTATTTAGTGTTTAAAGAAATGATCTGTCAAGCTATGCCAAGGCACAGAGGAACTTCAAATGCATAATGTAAAATGGAAGGAGCCCATATGGAAGAACCATATACTGCATGATTCCAGCTATATGACATTTTAGAAAAATCAAAACTATGGCGACAGTAAAATGATCATTGGCTGCTAGGGGTTTGGAGAAGTGAGGATGAACAGGTGGAGTACAGGACATTTTTGGAGCAAGGAGACCACTCTGTTATGATACTATAATGGTGGGTGCATGTCATTATATTCATAATATGTACAAAAAAAGGATGAACCCTAATGTAAACTGTGCGCTTTAGTTAATGATATATTGTCTCATCAATTGCAACATATGTAGCACACTGATGGAGATGTTAGTAGGAGGGGATGTGTGTGTTTGTCTATGTGTGGTGGGGATTGAGGTGGTATGTGGAAGTCCTCATTACTTGCCCCCCATTTCTCTGTGAACCTCAAACTTCTCTAAACAATAAAGTCTAGGGGCGCCTGGATGGCTCCATTGGTTAAGCATCTGGCTCTTGAATTTGGCTCAGGTCATCACTTCAGGGTTGTGGGATTGAGCTCAGCATGGAGCCTTCCACCTTGCATATGCTCTCTGTAAAAATAAAAAAAAAAAAATTTAAAAAACCCCCAAAATAAATAAAGTCTATTTTTAAAAAAGTAATATGTTGTAGAAACATAAGGGGTTGAAAGGACAGGGTTGATCATGGCTTTTTGTCATTGCTGTTACCAAAAAAAAAAAAAAAAAGTATTACGTATATCTGAATCCAGAATTCATAAAATTGTTTCTTTGTGAAAAGGAATATGTGGTTTCATTTCCGTGGTCTCTCTGAAGCCATGACAGTAAGGAGTCCCAATTGTGGCATCTTGGCATTAACATTCAGCGTTCAAGTGAGCTGCTTCGGCAGGACACTCAATTTCTTCTGGCTCTAGTTTCATCAGCTGTAAAATTAGGACGATAATGCCTGAGGATACTTAAAATCAGAGGCCTGTGGAAGGATAGGAAGGGTGCCTCATGGCCCTTGAACAATCTCCTGAAATGTGAGGCATCCGTTGGAGAGCTGCTGGGGCGAGGCGCCTCCCTGCTGGCCCATGGCTTTCTTATCTGAAAAATGATGGTGGTGTTCTCTCAAGCCCTGGCCATTCAGTCATTCCTATTCTGGGACTTAGCGTGTGAAATTGCCTGTGAACCAACAACACGGCAAATTGGGTATCAACCAGGAGTGAGTTAAGAAGACCAATATTCCCATTATTAAAAGTCAGAAGGTAGAGGGAAAAGTTGGGAAATCAAATAAGACAATTAATTTTAATAGTTTGTACTTGGTATTTGTCGGATGTGTTTTAGGATAATTTCCTTCTTTCCTGCCCTCTTTTGCTTCCTCCTATAAACATTCCCCACATCCTCCCACTCAGTCATCCCTTTGTGTTGTCTGAGTGAGTCCCCAGTAAATCATATGGGGTAGAGAGAAAGAGGAGGGAGTATATTTAGTATATTCATAACATATGCATTATGGGAGAAATCACCTCTTATTAAACTGAATGCATTGCACCAGATTAGAGAAACTAGTAGACAAGGACTTGAGGTCTTTCCTCAAATTAGTCAGTCAAGGTCATAAGTTCCAATGGGACATATCACTTCCTCCAGGATTATGTTGCTCATCATCAAGTTAGGAGTAAATCACACTGTACAGTACAGGGTAATTGAGTTATTATTTCCAATATTCTCTCGGCATTAAGACCTGGGAGATAAATATACTGGGAGAGGCTGCTTAAACATTGCATTGGCCCCTGCAGCATAGGATTGGGTTGGCACAGATGGTGTTTCGTCACGAGCTGCGGTGTAGAGCTGTTAAAAACCCCCATCGTGTTGGGGACATGGTGCACAGCTCCCGTGACGGGGTAGAAGATATGTTGGGCGGGTCCTGGCAGGTGCAGAATGGGAACTCTGTGGAGCTTCAGCCCAGATTATAAAGGGTAGATCATGTCATGCTAGGGACTGTATCACGTGGGAATGTTTCTCAGGGTGTACCCCCCGGAATGCAAGTTCCTGGTGATACTCTGGGAATGAAGAGTTCCATAGTCAAACATGTTTGAGAAAAGACTGTAGCTCCTGTAGGGCTGCATGATGCCATTAGGGTATAGTCTTCCGATGTCCTGCAGTAAAGGGATCTTTAACTTTGCTAAAGCTGAAGCTGGCCCTTCTCAAACACATGGTATTGATGATAGTACCCTTTTGTGGGTAACTCAGCCATGATTATCTGGACTAATATCGCAGTATCTGTGGTATAGATTTGGAGTGCTACTTCAGACCATGGGGGGCACATAAGGGTTGACAGAAGAGGGGCATGCTCAAATCTGTGCTGTAGAAATCTAGTGGCAGGTGGAGGATGGAGTGGGAGGAATGACATGAATTGGAACATGATTATGCGCACCGAAGAATGTGCCAACGGAAAAATTATGAGTGTCCTTGACATGTTTTCAGAGACTTAGGTCAGGAGTCAGCAAATGATGGCCAATGGGCCAAATCTGGTTGATCTGCCACCTATTTCAATAAATAAAGTTTTATTGGAACACAGACATACCTATTCCTTCACATGTTGTCTTTGCATTATAACGACAGCACTGAGTAATTGCCGCAGAGACCATGTGGCCTGCAAAGCCAAAAATATTGACCATCTGGCCCTTTGTAGAAACATTTGTTGACTCCTCATCTGGGTGGTTGGTTGGATTGGTTTTGTTTTTTCAAGGGTAAGAGAACTATTTGGGTTTTTCAGTTCCATTTTCTTCAAATGGAGGGATGAAAAAAAAATATACAAACAGAATCCCAAATATCACATTCTAGGAGTCAGTCCTAACTTGGATGTTGAATAAAAAGCCTTTTCAGCTCCATGAAGGTCCTAGAGAATCCAAGACCTGCCTTTGTCTCTGGTGGGCTTTGTTATCTCTCACCTGGTGGGATCCAGGCCACAGGGGCGGCAGGAGGCCACTTGTAACCTTGAAGGTTGAGCCCTGTAAGCTCTCAGTCATTACCTTTGGCACTGTCTCAGGCTATGTCGCAACCTGAAGGAATTGAACTGCTGTTTCTGGTTCCTCTGGGCCCAGTTGCCTCTACATAATGTTGATACTGGCAGATGTTGCGTGCTCTCCCTTGGAGAGCAACTTTCTACACATATTTCTTGGGGCACATATATTTATAGACCATTTATAATGTAAAGTCTTGTGATGATGGAGTATATGTTGTCCCAAAAGGTAGAGTGGTAACCATTCAACTCCATCATTCCTGCAAGACAGATTGATGTGGTCCATTCAAGGCTGGGGCTGCCCAACACCTAGTATATATTTTATTTTATTTTGTCTCATTCATATAGCCATCCAGGAACTTGAAAATGTATTGTTTCAGTGATGCTTGAGAGTCTCTGAAAGTTAGCCAAAGAAGAAGAAGGAGAAGGAGATCTATAAGAATTGCTCATACTTGTCACTTTACGTGTGGTAGCAAGTACTTGAAAAAATCCCATATTTTCAGGGAGCTGCACACAGAACATAAACTATCTAATATTTCTTGGTTGTGAAACATGCCAGTGAAAATGTTCACCATCCAATCATGATTTGAATATTTGTTTTTATGGCAAGTTAAGTACCGAGAAAGAATTCCACAGCTTATAAAATGGGTGGTCCTAAATGAAATGCAAAAGTTGACGCAGAACCTGCGAAGTGAACTGAAAGCATTGCATACCTGGCTGGAAGGTCTGAAATCATGCCCGGGTCAGACAGGGCAGCTTTGGTATGTGTACCCTGTGTCTTCGTATCCTCAACACATTGGGCCGGTTGTTAATTCTCTAAGAATGATGAATTTTAGGCCCAGTTCAACTTCTGGGATGTTGCTTAGGGGAATATCCACTAAATTTTTTTTCATTCGAGAACCAGGAAATACAGTTTACTCTGTGATTTCAGGATGGACAGAGACCTACATTATAATCAATGGCATCCATGATGTTTGTAAAATGTATTTTTTTTTTGTAAAATGTATTTTTAAAAATTGTAGGAGGCAGCTTATTGTAGCTAAAGAAATCTTTACATTTAAAAATAAAGCTGCTGTAGATTATTTTTAAAAGACTAGGCTTGTGGTCTGGTTCTTCCATGAGCCAACTGGCTATGTGAGATTGGGAGGGGTGGAGCCTCAGATTTCTGTCTGGTATAATGCAAATGGTAGTATTTGCGTTACCGGCCTCCCAGCCTTATGACAAGAATCAGGAAGGACACACACAAGAGGAATCTAAGGGATATAAGCTAGTTTTTGAAGATGCCGGGCAGACTGTTCTCTGTGGGAAGGCTTATGAAGTCTGTTGGAATTTTATGTATGGGAGTGTGTGTGCTTGTACGTACATATACTCTAGTCACTGTGTAAGTAGGCTTACTTTGGCTTATGAAAACCAATCATCAATATGGCATAACTGCTACTGTGATCTGAACAATTAGGAAATGCTCAACACCATCCCTAGATGATTTCTAACCCGTGTAACAACCCTGTGATTAGTAGGTATTAGTTTTCTATTGCTGCATAACAAAGCGGCACCATTTATTATTATTATTACTATTATTATTATTATTATTATTATTATTATTATTATTATCTGTAGGTCAGAGGTCTGGGCACAGCATGGCTAGGTTCTGTGTGCAGCATCTTACCAGGCTGAAACCAAAGTGTTGGCAGGGACATCAGTGTCATTGGAGATTTAGGGTTCTCTTCCAAGCTCATTCAGGTGGTGGACCAAACCCAGTCCCTTGAGCTGATAGGACTGAAGTCCCCATTTCTTTTTTTTTTTTTTTAAGATTTTATTTATTTATTTGACAGAGATAGAGACAGCCAGCAAGAGAGGGAACACAAGCAGGGGGAGTGGAAGGGGAAGAAGCAGGCTCATAGCAGAGGAGCCTGATGTGGGGCTCGATCCCAGATCGCCGGGATCACGCCCTGAGCCGAAGGCAGACGCTTAACCGCTGTGCCACCCAGGCGCCCCTGAAGCCCCCATTTCTTTCTGGCTCTTAGCCAGGGTTGTTCTTGGCTTCTGCAGATCAGCCTCAGGTCCTGGGCACCTGCTCTTCTCACAGTATGACAGCTTACTTCTTCGAAGCTGCCAGGGAATCAATCTCTCCCATTTCTGCTTACAAAACTTCTTCTATAATGTCACCTCCTTAAGAGAGTGGCTATCCCACACATTTACCAGTGTTGCTCACGCTCAACGGAAGGGGATTAGGCAGGATGTATTGACCAGAGAATGGGCATCTGAGGGGACCATCTTAGAATTCTGCCTATCATATAACCCTATTTTTGCAGACGGGGAGAAATTCTCAGAGAGGTTACCTTCCTAGCCCAGAGTCACCAAGCTGGTGATTGCCGAACAGGGACTTGATTATTAATAGCCTTCCGGGCAGGATGCACCCTCATATTATACCCGGTGGGCTGTCACAATGTCTTCAAGAAAGCACTGGGTAAGGATGCCTGAACAGCTGTGCAGATAGAGCCTTGAGAGAACTGCAGTGTAGACCAGAGCTCCTCACAGTGTGGACCATGGACTGGTGTTGGTTCAGGAACTGTTTGTTATTGCAATGAGTTAAGAAATTGAGAGCAAGTGTTCAGAAATATTTATAACAATATGACATTGTGGGGACATCAAGCACATTATACTTTTTTGTGCTTTACAGGAGTATTGGACTCCAACCGATCGGAAAATACACATACACACACCAGAATAAAAACAAAGTCAAAGATACTCCAAAGCCGGCCTTTAATCACTGATAGTATGAGGAATCTTGGTGTCAGAGCACAGCTTGTAGGTCCTGTTGTCACCAAATGGGGCCCAATGCCCCTCGCTCTAGAATGCACTTGGGCAATAGGACCACCTTGACTTCCTGGGTAGAAATAGTAGCTGAGATCTTTGAAAGTTTTCTGGCCAGTGCTCTTGTATATTGTTTCTTACTAAGCCATGCCTAAAAAAAATCCAACTGAATTTTCAAGATTTGGGGGGGGGGGGCCTTCTGAATCAGAATATTCAGAAGGCCCCGATGGTCATTACTATGTCATCGTTTTTAGAGTTTATAGAAAAGCTCTCTGCCCCAATGGTCAAGGTTGGTTGACAAGATCGTCTCCAGCTTCTTTAGGTGACAGGTCAGCAGAACCCACAGGAAACAGCGCTGGTGAAAATGAGGATTTCATGGTGAAGCAACAGAGCTTGTGGTGAAGCCTGCAGTGAGAGGCTGGAGCCAGGCAGTGACCAGGAGCTAAGGTAGCTGCCCTCCGTCTCTCACCTCTGCTGCTCTGCCTCCAGCTGCACTGTCCTCTCCGAATCCTGGCTTTCTTTGCGTCTCTGTGCACTGTGGACGATGACAGCTACAAGCCCTTCCCCAAATTCACATGCCTTCCTTCTAATGTCCCGTAGGGATGGGTGAGTGTCTCCAATCTCCAATTCCAGATCCTCGGAGGGGAGCATCTGAGGAGCCGACTTCAGTCAGCTGTCCCCTCTTGAGACAAGATTGATTAGGACAGTATGGCATCTGGGCCCCCTCAGCAGGGTGTCTCAGAGGGGGAGCACGGGCTGGGCAGACCCTGCAGAATGCCTTTTAAACCGGTCCGTGTGTAGACTTCAAGAGGACACATTAATATTCTCTCCATGTAGAGCATGTTGATTCGCTTCCTAAAAGAAATAATTAGTGAAGACCTTTTTGACACTTTGTAGCTCAGTCATTGTCTGAAACATGGTCCTGTTTTCATTAAGACCAAATATCAAAACAACAGGGACACACAATTTTATCTTCCTGAAAAATCTCTCCCTTCAGAATAGAAAGACCTTGGGCGACATCTAATTATTCCTGTGCCTGTTAATTTGATAGCTTGAAAAATGTTTGTAGTCTTTAAGAATGTCTATGGAAATTTCCTGTCCCTGCCACGGATCAAATTGTTTAAATGATGGACGGCAATTTTATATTGAACTGTGATAATAGTATCTCATTTGCTGCTACTTAAGTGATTTCTTTTCCTCTTAACACATGTAGGTCAAGTTACTCCTTCAGTCTAAAAAACAGTGAATAAAAAAGGATGGCAAGTGGAAGAAGGCCAATTATACAACAATTTTAGACGTCTGAAGTAAGACCGTTGCGTTTCCCAATATTGATTATTTTTTTCGCTTGATTACAGTGACTCTCTTCAGCCCTTTATTACAATATGGATCATAATTCACAGACTGCATTTGTTCTAAACTAAAAATAAGTGCAAGGAAGTGGAATGAGGAAGGCGGTGAATGAAAAGTAGCATTTTTGACATCAATGAATAACCATTGAGTAAATAATCATATTTAGCTTTTCTAAGCATTGTGTTTGACTAATAACATATTGAACTCCCCTTGTCAGAGAAACTTGGATTTCTTAATATGTGCCATCTCATGCATCATCCCCTTTATTTTCTATAGTAGATGGAAAAGAAATTTTATGTTATTTCTGTCTGGTAGGAGAGGAATGGAGAAATGAGAGACCTGGCAGCAGTCGCTGAGTGTTGTGACCTGTAATTAGATAGTGAAACTTGTGTTTCACAAACCTCGACTTACCAACTCATATTGTTGGACCTTCTTTGAGTGAAGGGGGGCTACCTCAAATATCCTACAGTCCCATGTACTCTTTGCTGAATAGTCTACAGATACGTGAGTGGTTTCTGGGTTCAGTGTGCTCCACTGTATGCACTGAGCAATCAAGCAAGTTCTAGACCTTAGGGGGCCTCTATTGTAGGAGATAAGATACGTCCATGAATCTCTAATATGCAAGATAGAAAATATGGAGTGACAGGAGGGAGAGACAAATAAAGAAGTTCTGAGGAGGGAACCATTAATTCAACACATGTGTTGGATGCTCAATGGAGACAGGGCACTGTATGCTTTTATATTTTTTCACTCATTCATTCACTCATACTGTCAGCCCATACTAACTGAGTAATCACTGTGTGCCAGAGGTTGGCAAAACCTGGGTGGACGAGAGAGTCTGCCATCCTAGAGATCAGCCTAGTAGGAGAGGGATAGGCTAGAGAAAGATGAGAAGAACCATTCATTGCTGACCAGACACTGCTGAAGCATCACCAGGCGGGGGTACTCACCTAAGCCTGAGCATGCCCTGGGGACGAGCCCAAGGTTTGCAGGGATAGGAGGAGGGATGGGTCAGCTCTGTGGATGATGTTTACAGTATGATACAGACGAAGTGTATCTTTCAGCATAATATAGATTTTTCAAATATTCCATTGAAAGGGTTCTGGGGCCTTAGAGTAAGGAGTTATTCATTCTGCTTTGGAGGGTTTAACAAAAGTTTCACAGAGCAGGGAGTATTCGATGAGGGTATTGAAGGAGGAATAGGAGCTTGCTGGGCAGGGATGAGATGAGGCGAGCCAGAGGCACCACCTACGGAGAAGACACATGCACCTGCTTGTTACTGGTTTGGATAGCACGCAGCGTTCAATGATCATGACATGGGACTTAGTTTTTCCACTACTCTGCACTTTACTTAGAAGACCTGTCAAAGTGAAAGAGGAGTTAGGCTTTCCTTCTGAGAATTGGTAACCCTAGGGCTAGAAAATGCTTTGCTCTGAAACTTGGAAAGCAGATGTAAACACATTTTCCCCCTCATCAGAAAATGTTTAAACCCATTAGGATGCAAAGATTAGGGGCTTAAATTGGATTCGCAGGAGATATGCCAGTTCGCATATGTATTAGATTATTATTATTATTATTTTTGAAATGTTATAAGCTTTTTGTCCATAAAGTAGAGTAAGGCTTCTTGATACAACTGCAAAATCAGGAGAGGAAACTCTGAGGAAGGCCGAAGGACTTCACTCTGGAAGCCACTAGCTGAAACATGCAGTAGACACGGACCCTGGATTTTGGACTGAGCTTTCCTTAACTTTCCTTCCTTTTCCTTCTTTTCTGGGTTGCCTTTTGATGAGAAAAAGGCAGCCGTTTAACTTCATGCATATTTGGATTATCCAACATGATCTCACAATTACGGTTAAGGTTCTTAGAAGAGGCTACCATGCTTAGAAAAGTAACCTCCCAATGGACGGGCACCGCACATCTAAAGCAGAGAGCAGAGAAAACACGGAGACAAAGCAAATGCATTTCATGAGCAAATGTTGTGGCAGGAATCCAGGCACCTGCCAGGTGGAAGTCCTCGGGAGTGATGAAGCGGTTATTGACTTAGAATTCATGCATCCTCCCCTGTTCGCACTTGATAAACCGCCAAGTCCAATTCTCTGAGTACCAGCTCACCTTTTCCAATAATTTCGTCCTCCCACAGCTGTCCAGTAATATTGCTTAGAGTTGTTTTTTCAACTACAGACTAAACCAATATTTCTGCACACTAAATTGTGTTCAATGAACTCACTTCCTTGATCCTTCATCAAGGAAGATATTTCTTTAAAATCAATGAAATTACCAAAGAGCAGAGCACTCTGGTGAGTATCAGTTCTGCCCCCAACCTGCTGTGGGTACTGGGGGGTTTTCTGCCCGTTGGCACTCATGTGCCCCTACCTTGCACGAGCTCTCACCTTATTGTCTCTAGGGATGTTGTTTCCAGCCCGGAGTGGCCTCCCTGAGGGCCAGCATCTAGAGGGAGGGAAGCTGCAGAGTCTAATTCTGACCGCCCCCAGCCTGATCACAGGAAGTAGCTATCCAAGTCCCTGGTGCAGAGGGAGTGCGGGTGTCATGGGAAATGCTGCCCCTCAGAGTGGTTAAAAACATCATCCCAGGGGATTAAGGCCAGAGAGATGGACATGCTTAAAGGGTCTGGAAAGAGACCTGACCACAACCTTAGCCCCCTAACTTGGTACCTAGAAGAGCTCTTTCTAGTCTCTTAGTCCCTTCCTAAACCATGCCAGCTTGCCTTTCTGTCTAAACTTACCTTGATCGGGCCAGGATCTTGCCTAGGCATCATGTCTTCCCAGACTGTGGTTATGTCCCCACTGGCCCTTTTGGACTTTAGAACACTGTTTTGCTCTTCCTTGTCCCTGACCTTGTAAACATTACCTGCCACCTGCATGGTCTAGATGCCTGTTCACCTTGACCTCCGGTACTATTCTGTCCCATGACTCACCATCCATTGCTGGATGTTGGTTATATATTAGTTACTAGCATTGTTGATAGTATGTATTGAATTAGCATGTTAAAAGCTATGATTTATTAAACAGAATTAATTAGGTGGTTTGCCTTGGAACAGGACATGGTCTTATCCAGGGGACTCTGGCCTCTCACGACCCTGGGTCACTTCTCCTCTAGCACCTCTTTGAACTGATGTAGGATGAAGTTCACCCCTTGCACTGATGGTCCAGGTATTGCCCCACACTGGCCTGTGCTCTGCTGTCTGGCCTTACTTAGCTCTCTGCCCAGACTGCCGTGCCCTCCGTTCCCAAAGATATCTGTCTTCTCTCCTCTGAACCTGTGTACATCCTAAACTTTTTAACGTTAGATCAAAATCCATCTGCTCTGTCTTCCTGGCCTCAGTAGTGAGAGTCAGTGCTCCTGCCCTCAACTCTTCCACTTCCTGGATTTGGAATCTGGCCAATAGCATCAGGGGTAATTATTTATTATTGCCAGAGATGACTATAAATTCCTAGGGGGCAGAGACAGTCATAAGTACTTTTTTTTTTTTTAGCTCCCTGCAGTGCCTGGCCACTGCCTGGTTCTTTGTAAATGCTAGATGCTTAATAAATATTTGTAACAAATAAATAAATATTAGTTGACCAAAAAAATAACTAAATGTTTATTGACTAATTGGTTTCCTGTTCCTTAAGATGTGCTGTTCTTAATTAATTTAATAATAGAGGCCCCCCCCCTTTTTTTTTCTTACTGTAGCATACGAACAATAGGAAAATCTTTTTGGAATGGGATGGGATATAAATAAACAGTAAAAAATTATTATAAGCCGTCCAAAATGTTATTGCTAACCTGCGATCATTTCCTCCATTTGGTGTTTTCTTTCCCAAGAAGTGAGAAAATTTTTAATTAGTGTTATTCGTATATTAGCTCTGGATCGACCTTAGAAATCTGCTAGATGGCATCGAAGCTGTAATTTGTAGACTCCAGTGGTTGAATGTTCAAAATATAGTGCACTTCTAAGGATCATTTTAATATATTTAACTTGCTTTTATCTGAATAATATTTATTTAGTGTTTCTTGTCACACTTATTGCAAGTGATAGTAATTTAGCTAGTTAATCTGGAATGGGTTGTTGTGCTAAGGACACATAAAAGATCCTAATTAAGAACCAAGTAGATAAGTAAGTCTTGAAAGGAGATTTAAATCTCTCCGCAGACTTGCCCAGGATGGGAACTTTCCCTCCATTGATGGTGATGGGCAGGTTGTACTAGCTAACGTGGCAGGTGCCAAGGAGTCGTTGCATGCTTTGAAGAAGATCAGACCACAATACCTATTTAATTCCACCCTAGTATACTAAAAACACCCCCCTTTTTATTGGTGACGGTTTTATTGAAATATATTTCACATACCATACAATTTACCCACTTATAAAGTGTACAATTCAATAGATTTTAGTCTATTTATAGTTGTGCAAC
This sequence comes from Ursus americanus, assembly GCF_024610735.1. Lineage (NCBI taxonomy): Eukaryota > Metazoa > Chordata > Mammalia > Carnivora > Ursidae > Ursus > Ursus americanus. The sequence goes on along the minus strand of NC_142140.1, from coordinate 35,142,848 downwards.
CATCCCCGCTATCAATTTTAGAACATTTCCATCACCCCGTAAAGAAACCCAATACCTTTAGCTGTACAATATGTGGTCTTTTGTGACTGACTCGCTTTATTTAGCATGTGTCCAAGGTTCATCCATGTAGTGGCATGAATCAGTACTTTGTCCCTTTTTATTGCCAAATAATATTCCATTATGTGGACGTACCGCCTTTTAACCATTCGTCGCTTGATAGACATTTGGGTTGTTTCCACCTTTTTGGCTATTAATGAATAGCATGGCTAAGAACATTTGTGTATGAGTTTTTGCATGGACATAGTTTTTTATTTTTCTTCAGTGAGTACATAGGAATGGATTAATTGGGTTATATGGTAAGTTTGTGTTTAACCTTTCATGAGAACTGCCAGATTGTTTTCCAAAATGACCTTATCATTTTACATTACTAGGCACATGTTTAATGTGAGAAAATAGATCACGTAACGTGTAAGATGGTTTCTACATTTGCAAAGTCGTGCATTAGTTCACATTTCAGAGATTCTCCCATTGATATTTTTCCCTAACAACTTTATTGATGTTTAATTGACATCCAGTATGATTCACCCACTTTAAGTATACAACTCAGTGATTTCAGTAGATTTGCCAAGTTGTGTGTGTATCACCATAATAAGATAATTGATACCCATCTCATTGGGCATTTTCATCACGGCAATGAGACCACCCTTCCCATTCCCATTTATTTGATCTGTCCTTGCTCATTTAATGTTGTGATTTGCTGGCCCAGGTGGTAGTTGAGCCAAAGGGCCAAGAAAACTTCATGGCTAATAACATAAAACTGAGACTCTGATATCAACTTAATGTTTTTTTTCAAGCCTGAGTAGGTTCACAATCTCATACTGCGATTTTGAAACCTAGAAAGTTCTGAAAATTGAGAATTTTTCATTACTCATTTGGTGGGAAAGCTTGATCTGAACTGACATGAAGATAGGTATAATAAATTTTTGTTCTATTTAATGTAAATAATCATGTCTTACTATAGAAATATTTGATTATGGGGTGCTGCCTCAGCTCTCACAGAAGATTTATAATAAATATGGATAATAAGTATGTATCATTTTCTTTCAAAAATCTAAATAAACTGAACTAGCATAGCATAACTGGCCCCAGCAGTTTTAGATGTGGTCTCATGGACCTGTTTTTGGTTTTAGCAACCAGTACCGCAGGACCTTTGCACTTGCTGTTCTGCTGTTCTTCCTGGAAAGTTCTTCCTGCAGATATCCTCTAGGCTCCTTCTTGTTATTCGAGTATCAGCTTTGCAGGGATTCCTTTCTTGACCACCCCAAACATTTGTACTGCTGTCTCCCCCTACTACTTTGCCTTGTTTTATAATCTTTAGGATACTTATCTTCACCTGATATGATCTAACACATTGGTTCCCTTGCTTGCTACCTATGTCTCTTCTAACATAAGCCCCATGAAAGCAGCGATCCTGGCTGTTGATTCACTGAGATGCTGCTGACAAGGCACTGGGCAGTGCACTGTGAGGAGCACGTGGCCTGGCTGCTGCAGCCTGTCCCTACTGGCATGTCTCCTGTGACCGAGCCAATTCCACATGGCTCCCCAGTGGGGAGTGAGCTGGTCTTGACCTAACGGGGCAGGGCTGAGGAGCCGCTACCTTCTGCTTCTCCCAGCGCATCAAAAACTAAACGTTTGGTCTTCACTCTCGTGCCAACCTCCCGTCACCATGGAGATGGAGACAGGAAGTGCTCTGAGTGGTTTCCAGGCCCAAAAGGGAGGACCACACAGCAGTGAGAGAGAGTAGACAATCATAAGCCTTCAGATGATCTTTTTTCTTCAAAGCTAGATTTTCATCCACGTTTTTGGGACAGGAAGAAAGTTGTGACCCCAATCAGTCTGCTCTTCTCTTGTCAGATAACTAGATGACAGGTATGCTTTCTGATAAGGATGCTCAAGAGAAGAGAATGTGTCATTTCCTCCCTTCTAGCTCTTTGCCCCTCTGTTTACACCTGGTTTTAAAGCAAAATGCTCATGAAAGTCAAGGTCTGGTCAAGACATCCTGGCCTTAGTTTATTTGTTAGCTGTAAGTGTCTTTGCTGAAGGACTGGTTGAGACAGCTGCTCCTGGCCGTGGTTCCAGGGGCCTTTTCAGGTCACTCCAGGGGGCGTCCGTGTTGGCATCAATGGTTCAAGACTTCATAAAGTTCAACCAAGTGAGAGTGTTGTGAGTTCCCCTCCTAACCGCGTATCTCACCTGCTGGGTCGCTATGGGGTGATCTCTTCATCCCTCTGAGGGCAATGGGCAATCCGGTCAGTGCAATGGGGAGGTGATAGCCCTCTGATGGCTTATGGTAAAGCTTAAATGGACAAACGCTTGTAAAGTTTGGCACAGAGGAGGGCCTTGATCCTGTCCATTCCCTTCTTTAGCATCTCCCTAGGATTGCTTGGTTTGCTTGAAATCATTTCACTCCTTTGGAATATTAATGGGAAATTAAAGACCACTGAAGCTCAAATATATTTTATGAATTGGCTTCAACTTTCTAGAATGGCTGATATTCAACTCCTTTTGATTCACAAAGTAGAAATTTGGTAGGGTTGAACTTACTCCTCTATTTTACAGTAAAAGAAGGGGAGTGGGCAGCAGAAAGGTGAACATAGAGGGTGGGCATGTTTAGTGCCTCGTGCTGAACCTAGGACTCTATTCTGTTGGGTCCTGTGAGAGCACTGGAAAGTTACAAGAATCTGAACTGCAGGGCATGCGGGGCTGAGGAGGGGTGTGTGTGTGTGAGCAAAGCGTGATGAGTGTCAAGAGCAAGCATGGTTTACAAATGAGGCATTGCATAAACCTCGAGGGGATTTAAGGTTTGGGTCCTAGTTTCCTTGTATGTAAAATGGACTTAGTCCTTCAGGGACTCTGTCTTTTCTTCATTAAAAAAAAAAAAAAAATCCTCAAATCTTGTACCACTACCACGTGTTTCTATCTCTGCTTATTTCTTTGCCGTTTTGAAATAAAGTTATAATTAAGGGTTCACAGAGCAGAGAGTTGAAACTGAGAGAGAATAAAGTATAAGAATAACTTCCCATAAAAATTCAAACTTTATATGTAATTTCAGTTCATTACCTGGGCATTAAAAAGGGGAGAGACAGCTTATCTTTTAAGCTAGCATCTCATCCTTAGAAATTTAAAAAATCTGCAGTTTGGTTCATTTCTTGAACACAAAGGAACATGAGAAAAATTAGAAGGGGGAAAATAACAGAAAATGAGCTTAAGGTACACACACTTCGTTCCGAAGCCAGCCCCTTGGTGTGTTCGGCTCCCCGAGGACTCAGATGCTCACGCGCACGGTGTCACGCCACAGGGCGGGTCCCCTGCCACCCCACACTTTGAATTGGAGCTGTCATCTTCTTGAAAGTATGGGGCAAGGTTCAGAGTTCTGGCGTCAGGATTTTATTTCTGTACTGTGGGAGGAGAGCCTTTCCTGAGGACATTGACGGAGGGCAGGGGGCATGTGTAAAATGTTTGGGGAGTAGGATCATGGGATCAGTCTTATTTTTCATTATTCATTCTTGATTTCATTTGGAATAAGCTTCACACATAAGTACATGTGGTTTACTTTACCCTAGAGGAGTAAAAGCCAGCTTGGCCCTATTTCCCAAGGTCCTTCAAAAGTCAAGGATGACCCAGGCCATTTGGAGGCTTTTTTCCCCCAAGGCGCCCAGTATGTTAGGAAGTGAAGAGATGACAAAGCATAGTTCAGATTGTGGTATATTTTAAATATTTATATTGAACAAATTACGGCTTTTTAACAAAGAGTTCCTATACGGTGTAGTTGAGCTCTTTCCAAGAAAATAAAAGATACGGTAAAAAGAGTTGTAACGTCCCATAGGCTGTGTGGTGGCGCAGAACCAGCTTTGCTCTCCAGGGCAGTGGTTTTTGTGTGACTGCACCTGTGATCTCCTTAGGAGATAAAGTGGAAGGTCTAAGTGTAAGTACCTTTTTAATTGGAGGCCTGGGCCCAATGGCTGGTCCCTGGAAAGGATCCTAGAGCTACCCTGAGCTGGATCTTCAAGGAGCTGCCTGGGACAGTTCTTATTACTTTTTGTTGCTCTAAGTATGTTTTTGTCCCAAAGCCTTCTTCACCCTGCATTCCTTTCCTGCTATGGCCCAAATCTCCCATCCCTTCCTCTCGTCCCTCCCTCCCTTCCTTCCTTTCTTCCTTCCCTCCTTCCTAGTATGTGGATTTATTCTCCCAAACTCCTGTCCCTCCCACTTTTCTGCTCTCTGCACATTGGCTTCTGCCCCTACATCTGCTCTGAAATGATTCTTACACAGTCATCCTCTAGTTCACTCATTCAGGTTTGGTCAGAAAAGTCAAGAAACTTTCAGGTGTTCAAGCAGGCAAAGAATTAAAGTAGGGGATCTGAAGCTCACTTGATAGCGGAAGAACTGGGGGCATGAGGTTCAAGGAAGCTGCTGTCCACATGTGTAGATTCAGGAAGTGCCGTGGTCACAGGGAGCCACCACCAGTGGCCTTAGCCTTTGTAGACTCAGCGGGTAGCTCTCAGGAGGGCATCTGGATGACACCAGCCAAAGATAAGTGTCATGTGCAGATGCCCACACACTTGGCCATAGCTTCAGTTGGAGGATATGGGCATCTCCTGTCTTTGCCTTGCTGGTCTCTCCAGGATCTAACCTGAAGGTAAGGGATTCTTGAACATGTACTTTCCAGACTTCTGGACCTGACAGAAAGGAGTAGCTTAGATGATGCTGAGAATCACCAGGTGCTGTCCAACACATATCCTTAATCAGCAGATTTTCTATCATTACATTCCTTGGTGTTGCTGCGAGCTTTTGCAGCACCTGCCACCCTCCTTTCCTCAAACATTCCTCCTAGCTCCAACTCCCTGTCTGAACCATTCCTTGGTATCCTGGTGGTACTAGGTAGTGGTTAATAGCACCCAGCTAGTTACCATGACTCTGTCCATCTCTTCATTCTCTCTGTCCTGTCGGCCTCCAAGTCTTGGCATGTTTACTTTCCTAAATAGCTTTAACTTGCCTTTTCTACAACCTTTCTCTTTATTGCCTTGGATCACCCTCTGAAAACATTTTAGAAATCTACATAGCTTCAATAACATTTAGCTGCTTAAAACTCTCCAGCCTCCTTTTGTGCTACCTCCCTCCATGCAGTCCCTCCTCTGCGTGTGCCCGTATACTGAACTCCTTGCAGCTGCCTGAATGTGTCATGTTCTCTTTGGCCCTAGGGTCTTTGTATATGCAATGTCCTTATCCTGGAAGGACCTTCCTGTTGTCTGGGTTAGCTCTTGTCCATCAGGTCTCAACGTAGACGAGAAGCCTCCTTGTACCCCTTAAACCTGGTGTAGTTGATCCCTCAGTGGGCTTCCTCCTCTTGGAGACTTTATTACATTGAGTGTGGTTGCCTATTTCTGTCTCCTTCCCTAGACTGTAATGTCCTCAAAGGAAGGAATGCATCTTATAAATGTTATATTCCCAGCCAAACACAGTGCCTGGCACATAGTAGGGTGAATAATAGATTGTCTTTAATTTGTGCACTGGCTCTATTTTGAACACTGGCCATGTGCTCAGTGCTGTCTTAGGAACAGAGCATGTCACCATTTTGTGGGAGGTGGGGTGGCGAGGGTATGTCTGAGGAGGGGTCATTGGAGCTGCAGCCTGAATGACAAGGAAGAGGGGGCAAACATCTGAGGATCTGGGAGAACATCCTTGGCCAAGAGTACAGGAAATGTGACAGAGATGAGTCTGTGGTGGTTTGGGGCCAGAAAGATGGCTGGAAGTCTGGGGCCAGGGCAGGAGAGGGCTGCTGAGGGTGTAGGGCCAGATCATGGAGACCCTGGGAGTCATGGTCATGAGTGATGGGATATCATCAGAGGGTTTCAACAGAGGAGGGATGCTGTCAGAATTATTCTTGAAAGGTCTTTCTTGCAGCCATGTAGATGGTAGGGCTTGGAGCAGAAGCTGGGGTCCTGTTAGGAGGCTGGGGTGTCTAGGGACAGATGGTTGTGGCTTTGACTAGGTTCTACGGGAAGATGGTGACAGTGATGGTAAACATGAGGCATACTTTGGAGGGAGAGCCCATAGGACTCACTGATGGGTGGAGATATTTGAGCAGTCAGTGGCATTAAACTGAGCCATTTCCCTGCATCAGTCTTCCCTTGTTTCACGTTTATCCCCTTCTAATTTATTTTTTTCAACACTGCTCCTGGATTAGTATAAGGATGACTTAACTCCCATAAGTGATCATGTCGGACCTCTTTATGGCCCCACCCCTGCAGTGCACGGGACACAGGATTCCTTCACCTAGCTCATCGCCCATGCTCACCTGAACCCTACCTGCCTGCCTTTTGGCACCGTCCTCCCCTTTATCTGCCCCATTTCAGGCCACGTGCCGCTCTTCCAGACACACGGGGCTCCTACCATGGACCCTTTGTTGCCTCTTCCCCGTCATTTCTCTTGGCCATGTGGTTGACTCACGCTCATCCTTTAACCCAGGCTCATGGTCACATCACTTATGACACCTTCCCCATGGTTTCCGGTACCCTGGCAGGGTTCTGTGCTCCCTGCTTTGAGTTTTCATTACACTTTACCCTCTCTGCCCTTTGTTTCCCCCACGTGTAGAGTTGGGATACTGTCTGTGCTTTCTTTTATGGGATGCTCGTAAGGAATAACTGGATTAATTGACTCAAACTCTTAGAGCAGCTCCACACATGGGGCTAGGCGGTGTGAAACCCAACAGCTGTTTGCTGTTGTCACCTGTGTGGTCCTCCTATTACAGCCCACACCACACTGTCCGATGACTTGCTTCTCCGCCCAGCTAGAACAACAAATATGCCAGTTGTCTTCCTGGCCCAAGCCCCGGCATAATTCTTCTGATATGCGTCGTCATGTCACTGTTGCCGTTGGCATCGTCAGCAGCAATGGTAAGAGCAAACATGAGTGGATGTTTACCATGTGCCGGGACTTTTAAAAGCCCCTAGTACTCTCATGAAGTAGCTGGAGCCAGTGTTCAGAGTCAGGTTGTCTGACTCCAGATCCCGCTCTCTGGACCAAAATATGTTGCCTCCCAAACCCCAGCTTAAGTTGCCTGGTAAACACTTGGATGGAACGGATACAAGGAAAGACTAAAAAGAGAATGAGAAGAGCATTTTCATGCATCAAATGTATGTGAAAATCCATCCTGAGTAGGTCAAGTCTGAATGGACGTGGAAATTGTTCTGTGTTTTTCCACTTTGAAGGAGAAGGAGAATTTTCCTCCCCTGGCTGTTGTTGGGGCCCAGGGGCTGGGAGCTGCCTGCCACACTGGCTGGCCTAGTCCGTGTCTCAGGTGCCATCCTTCAAAGCAGGTTGCTTTGGCAAACAGCTTAATTTCTGTGTTTGTGCCATTCTGAGGACATCAGTCAAACCTTTCGGTAAAGGCCCTGGCCTCATTCCATTTTCAGCCTCACTGATCGCGGATTTTGCTGCTGAAGCTGGAAAAGACTGGTGGAGTCTGAAAACCAGTCCTTAAGGAGCAGGTGCACAGCCTTGTGTTTGTGAACACGAGGTCTGGAGTCCTTTCCTTGGCAGCAGAATTAACGTTCACATAATCTCCATGTAACTGTGAACTTGAGGAGCTGGTCCAAGTTCTCCCCACGTGAGTGCCAACCGTGGGAGGCGTAGACTCGGTAAGCTGTCCTTGTTACAACCAAGCCGTGTTATGCTTGAACATCCTGTCTCTTCCCCTGCCCCGTCATAATAATTTCTTGTACTTGTGCAGAATCCTTTAGGAAATGTTTTGTGTCTGCATTGTCAGCAAATTCACACACTCGAGTAGAGAGCAAAGATGGTATTATTTTGGTGCCTCAGGTAAGAAAACAGGCTCAGAGAAGTTAAGATTTTCTCAGATCAAGCAGCTAGTGAGTAGGACGATCTGGATTCAAACCCTTGTCCCTGGGCTCTGGGACCTGTTCTCATTCTACTGGACCAAAAGCTTCCTGCAGGTCAGGTCTAAGTCATTTATTGCTTGGTGTTTCACTCAGTTCTTGATGCCATTCTAATTATTTAATGGGTTATTATCATATACTTATTAAACTAAGTTGAACAGAAGGGAACTACAACTCAGAGTAGAAACTCCGTAGGACAGATTTTCTCACTGGCCCCAACACCTTGTTAACTTGGCTGTGCCTTATCTTATGGGGATGTTGCCATCTTCCTTAGCTAGCTGGATGGTACCTTCAGTGCTCTGCCATTGTGGGTTCCAGGTCACACCTTTCAGTAAGTCCTGGAAAAGATGTAATTAAGGGCTGGAACAGAATTTTATTCACCACTGTCAGAGTCTTCAGGGATAGGTAATTTCCTTTCTTTGTGGAAAACAAGTGTCTATCCTCAAACTGACACAGTCCCATTCATCCTGGACTGTCCCCTCAGGAAGTTAATGACAGTTCCATTGCCCACAGAGGAAATAGCCCAGTTATCCCCCAACTGAAGAGTCCTGAGGGGACTTTTCAAGGTTTATGGTTAAGTAGACTTGATTTTGGTACTCAGTGAAGCCATTCCCAAGAAGGTTACATAAGTGGAAGGCCATACCATAAACTGCTGGATCATTTGGAAAAATTACTTGTCTTCTCTTCCTAACTCATCCCAGCTGCCATGGCCCTTGGGCAGCCCCTAGAGCAAAGTTTGGCTCTTTCTATCTGCGGTAGCTTTGCACATGTCACACTTGGGCAAATGCAGCCTTAGCTGTACGATGATGTGGCTTTGGTTTGGAAATTAGCCATTCATGTTGATAACAGGCATTAATTTAATCAGCCTCAAATTGATAACAGGTATCTCTTGTAGAAACAAAGATAGTTAGTTATTGATTGTGATCCTGTCTTCTGATGTAAGCGCTAGGCTTATTTTGTCTTGTAAAAGTCTGGTGCGGGTTTATGTAATCTGAAGGAGCCGGGAAGGGGGAGGAGCGGAGGAAGAGAAGAGAGAGCCCCAGGTACACGCTGGATGTGTTTGCTCTTTTGTTCCGTTACCTGCTTTCTCTGGAAACTTTATAGATTAGCTTTTATAATCCACTTTGAAATGTTTGCCGTTTTGAAAGCAGAAGCAATCTTTGCAGCTTTCAGGCAGAAGGTCATTTTATACAAAATGTTCATTCGTGTGCAACAAAGCTGATTTCTTTTACAGGAACAAAGAAATAATGAAGGCTCCTTAAAAGCTGTTTTTCTCTAAAGAAACGATCATCTTGATAGTTGGTGATTTACATGTGTCATTTCTATTGGAATTGAAAAGTAAAAACATTTGTATCAATAAGGATTACTGAATATTAGGAAGCTCTCAGATATGACTCTGTGGATTTCAGCATTCCACGGTGGGACGGAAAAGAGTTCTCATTCAGTTGTGTCCATCTTTGCCCTGGTGTATTGCCTGCTGGCCTTTGGTTGATGTGGCCCTCTGTGTAGGTCTCTGAGATCTGGTTGTTTCTAGAACATTTTCTTGCCTTCAGAAGTTTGTTTGCGATGTTCCCATGGGCCGGAACACTGGCTCAGCACATTCCTTGTTCTGGAAGAGCCTCCTGTTCTCTCGAGCACAGCTTTGATGTCACTTCCTTCTGGGATGCTTCCTAGCCTCCTGGCAGGATTCTTTGTCACTTGCCCCTTTATGATGAAACTACTGTTTTCCTTGTGTGTGGCCGTCACCCTTCCGTAAAGCCTCAGGTTTTTCATGGCTCACTGGAGGTACAAGCCCCACACTTTGGGAGATAGTGATCTGACTTCTAGCTACAAAAGCAGCAAAGATGAATCCACAGTAGTAAAAACTCCATCTTGAGAACAAAAGGGAAGGGATTTCCATGCCAGAAAGAGTGGAAATGTAAATTTGAACATCCTCCTTTTCCTCCCCCGCCCCACACTTAATGGTTCTTAAACTGTTGGTTTCTGACCCTTCATACAAGAAAGGAGTGTTTGAAATTAGCCCTGGCAACAAATCAATCTCATGTTGTCCAGATTCCCAGAGACATCTTTTCATATGCTGACAGAGATTTTTCATTTTATTTCTGGGATCAATTGAGTTTGAAATCTGTGATGCAGAGAGGACCCGGGTCTCCTCTGTCCTCACTGCTGTAGACGGTCAACATGTTGAGTTCATCCCTGCCACATAATATGGTGCTAGGGTAGCATTAATCCCAGGCACACACTGATGGGCAAAAGGTGTAACTCTTACTCTGTCAAACTGTAGCCCTTAAAGCAAAAGCTGCTGAGTCTAGTGTAAGGAAAAGATGAACCATGCTGCACCAGGCATGGTTGTGACCGCAGTTATCGTTCTTGATCGATCTATTTGGTTGTCGTTCCACACCGAGTCTAGGGCTTGTTGGATTTGAAGGAAGACTCACGTGATCTCTAACTCTGATATTCTTGACAATTCAATCATTAGCTCCAAGCGAACCATTGGGGCAGCCCAAAGCCATGTTAATGGTTATAGATTTTCCTTAGAATCACCTCAGTTGAGCTTAATCCTTTTTTTTTGGAGAAAGAATTATGTATTCACTCCAGAAAAAAAAAATGGCAATAAAAATGCTGGTCCGATTATTAAATGTGTTGTTGCAAAGCGTTAAATGAAAACCACAAAATGTATTAAGTGCTTTGAAATCTTTGTTAAATTCCAATATCCCATTATAACAGCCTTTACAAGCCGAAGCTTTTTCGTTTTAACATGAGAAATAAAAATAACGTTTTTCTTTGCTACTCCATATGGTTTTTATATTTCTGTTTTGCTTTAAGGATTTTCGTCTGTAATTGCTCCCTCCCCCGCCTTTCCCCTTGCTTATTAAAAAACTTTTTTTCATTTGTACATAATTTGTTCATTCTGATAGAATCAGTAGGAGTCTAGTAGTAGGTTACTTTGTTGTATATCATGTTTTCTGTTACCCTTCCCCCCCCACTGCACCATTCTTTCTTCTTTTCTCCCGTTAAGCCAAGAGGACCAGGAATAAAAAAATGATAATAATAATAATAAAATAAAATAGAAGTGGAACAAACAAAATCGTTTTCTTTTTCTGATCCAATTTTTACTGTGACTTGGTGTCCTATTTTCCCCCTCCTGAACCACGACGGAAAGCTTGACCTCTGTGATGTCTTTAGCTGTAGTCTTGATTTACGTGTTGTGGGGGAGGAGACGGGAGACTGCATTCTGTAGCATTGTACTGATTATACGTGGGGTCATTGTAACAAGAAATAAGATGTGGTTTTAAACGAAATGCTTTAATATCTCGCTATTCCCCTTGGCAGTTTTGCCTTCACCATGGCTATAAATAGTGTCCCTGGCCCATGGCTTCTAGCATTTCTTATTTATAAAGATAGCTTTTGTTTGTATTTATTTCACTAAAAGGGAAGAATTATTTAGAAATATAAAAAGCCGCTGAAACATACATCAGCTCATGAACTGCAACTTTTTGGCTCATAGATGCTTTGTGTCCAAGGCCAGGATGTATATTCCAAGTACACTGTTACCATTTTTGTTGAGTGACGGACTGCTCTGGCATCAGAGTGGGGAGAATCTGTGGACAGCACTGCCGTTTTCCTTGCCTCAGAGCTCAGTTTTGAATGCTAGTCTTCAAAGCCATTTTTATTTCCAGTGTTCAGTTTTAATTAAAAACCACATTCACAATTCTATAATCCCATCTGCAGATCCAAAAGGGGAATTCATACAAGAGAAAATTAACTTATTATTAAAGGCACACTGCCTTTCCAACAGGTATAATAGAGTAACAGTTTCCCTTGGGCTCTGTGGTTCCTTATATAATAACTAAAATATTAGCAAATTTTAATTGATTTTTCCCTACCTGCAAGTGGTAATCAAACTTATTTTTAAAACATACTTAATTTGATTTAGATGATAAGGGTATTTGCTCAGGAAAGAGACATGAGAGGCTGCTCTTTTCTACCGGCAAGTGTCAGAGGTGGAAGTTGAGTGGTTTTGACTTCTTTAAATGGTGATTCAATTTATTTTTATTTTAGTAACAGTAGGAACTTCTGTCCTCGGGACTCCCTTTTAGGTAAATTTATGGCTCATGATATCCTTCTTAAATAACATTTCTTTTAACTCGTGTATCTTTATAAGAGTATTTCAGAAGAAAGATCAACTATCCTTTGTTCTTTCCAAAAGGTACACGGTTCTGGATGTGCTGTTGTCATTACCATTGTGCACAACAGGTGTGCTTGTGCTTGGAGATCTCCCCCTGAATTTCCCCATAAAATGTAAGCTGATCTTCCCGTAGCATCAGAGGGCAGATTGGGATAGCCCCGTGGTCCACTGCATGAAGTGTGAATCCTTTCAAAGAGCTCCTCTGTGTCGTGAGCTTCATGGGAAAATACCTTCATGGAAACAAAAAATATATGAATTAAATTAAGAAAAAAAAGCGCGTGGTAAATTTAACTTGAGAATGAACATAAAAGCTGGCTAGCAGGGTACTCACTGCTGCGTACAGAGAACAGTGCTCTGGCTGATCTCAGCAGTTAGTACAATGGTATTGAATTGTTTCCAATGTATTACCTTCTCGTGCCCCATTGTTACAGGATTTGTGTCCCCTTGGTGTCTAGGTTCTTAGTCATGCTGCTTCGGAGAATGAAGAGGTAGACCAGACGAAGAGTGGTGGGCAGCAAAGCAAAGTTTATCGAGCAAGAATACAGAGCTCCCAGAGAGGGGGACCTGAGTAGGTTGCCCTCGGAATTTCTAAGTTTAGGGGTTTTTATGAGCTCTTTTGCTCGGAACTTAAGCAATCAGGGTGTGTTGAGTTGTGCCAATCAGGGCTTTGTTCATGTATCTGTCTACCTATTAGGTTAATGTCCATGTGCTGATGGTCTTTTTCTTGCTGACATCTGGGGGCTTAGGTCTTAACTGCCTCTTGCTCGTGATATGGACAAATGCTTTTGTAGTTAATTGTCTTATTTTAGGACATTCTGCAAAGGCTGCAAAGCAGAATGTCAGTGCAGTCCTGTCCAAGCTGCAGAACGGGATGTCAGTGCTGTTTTATTTGAGCTGTCCTGACTCCATATTTTCTTCTTGGGAACCCTGACCCTGACTACCTAACTGTCCAACTAACTCCTAACACCGTGACGTGTATTACAGTATTGAAATACGTTTCATGTTATGTTATATATGAATGTTATATGGTATATATGATATACACATACCTATATACTCACAAAGGCAAATGAAATGTATTTTTCTAGATGCATGAAATACATTTTGTGCTGTGTTATTTCATGATAATTTCAACTACCTATTATTTCCATCTTGTTCTCTTATTTGTTGGTGTTATACTGCTTTATTGTTTTCCTCATTTCCAGTTGTTCACTTCTTTCAATATTACCTGTCTTGGTCATCATGAAATTTTATTTTTTTCTTATTTTTTAAAAAGATTTTTATTTATTTATTTGACAGAGAGAAAGAGAGTGAGCACAGGCAGGGGGAATGGCAGAGGAAGAGGGAGAAGCAGACTCCCTGCTGAGCAGGGAGCCTTATGCGGGGCTCGATCCCAGGACCCTGGGATCATAACCGGAGCCGAAGGCAGATGCTTAACCAACTGAGCCACCCAGGCGCCCCGATTTTTTTCTTATCTTTTGATCATTTGTACATGTCATCCACATTTCTTCTCTGGGTTCTCAGAGTACTTAGACACCATGAAACAACAACATCTGTGTGTTTAGGTAAATGCATGACTTTTTTTGATAATGTAAATGTCCAGACATGTATAATATTTATAACCATTCTATAAACCTCAGTATGTAACTGATTTCATGATACATATATAAAAATTCTAAATCTGTTGCAAAGATTAAGAGAATAAGCTTTCACAAATACATAGATTCCTTATATAACTGTCACTCATCTGTCAAGGTCCATCAGGATGCATTTGCAGATTGGGTCATGTGATCCTGGGAGGCTGACAAACTTCATTGTCTAGGCTGATTCTAGGAAGAATGTGACCCAATGAAAGCTTGGGGCCAATGGATCCAATCTATGTATGGTGTCTCTCCTTATTTTTCTTTTTCTCTGTTTCTTATCCTTTCCATTTTATGCTTCTCTTCTAGAAAGCATTTAATGTCTTATAGTGAAAATACTTATGTACACAGATTTTAAAAAGACAAATGAAAATTGAAAAACCTTGGAGGGCTGGTGGATATCATTAATCAAGGCAGCAGGGATGAGTTCAGCTCTAGGATGAGTGCTGTTATTTGCCATTGGTTCTCAAACTTTAGCAGCTTCCGAATTCCCTGGAGGGCTTGTTAAAGCAGATTGCTGCGCCCACCCCCAGGGCTTCTGATTCTGTAAAATGAGATGGGGCTTGCAATCATGCATTTTTAACACATTCATGGGTGAAACTGATGCTGCTGGAGGGGGACAGCCCTTGGAGAAGCACTACTCTAGGGTCACTGTTTCAGGGGTTTCAGATGAAGAAACTGAGGCCTGAGAGGGGAAGTGGCAAACAGCACTGATGTAGTGGGTTGCATCTAGGCTAGAATTAGAACTGGGCCTTTTGGCCCTCTCTGGCCCTGTAATGTTCTCCTGGGGTCTGTTCTTTGATTGACCAGAGAAGGGGAAATCTCTTCATCTGAAGGAAGGGTGGAAGGATTCCTGTCTGTGGGCAGCATTGTCTGGCTGCCCTCTTTCTTTGTATGTTCTATGGAGAGAGACAGCTTAGTAGTCTCTGTTGGTGCCTAATGTTACCCACATATATTCCAACCTCTTCATTTCCATATCCAATTTAATAATTATTCATGGAACATTTGTTGATTTGTAATCACTTAGAGATTAATACCCATGTCATCATGTTTCAAACATGGCCTATTAAACTCAGGTCTGTATTATGTCAATTAAAAACAAGTTAAAGACAGCCTGGACTCCAAGAGTAACTAGGAGAAAAATAGAAATGGCTGAATTTTTACCTGGATCTGAAGGTTTTGCTTTTAGTTTGATGAAATTTCAGTGAACTATTATCTCATTAAATGAGTTCTCTGCAATATTCTCTAGCCTACGTTTTCAACTCAATGTTGGCAAATTCAAATTAAAATAAAAATGATTTCGATAGTTGATTAATTGCCTTTAAATGGAATTTCATGAAATTGCTCTCATAAGAATATGGATTGGCTGAATTTAGTTGGCTAAGAAGAACAATAAGAGTTGTGTATTTATGGGTCCTGCTTATTGATTTAATTTCAGCGATTTCTTATTGCGATGCAGATTGTCAAAATGGCATTGATGTGCCATAAATTCAAATAATTGTCACCTGATAATTACATACTAGAACTGGATGCAGAAAGAATTGCTTTGAATGGGAATTAAGTAGTATTTCTCAAACCAAAGGGGAAGAAAGCCCACTTAGTGTTGGGCTCAATTTAGTAAATCTTGACGAAGAGCCTTCTGTATCTAAGGAATATGCTCTTCTAGGTAGGTTCAGGCATCCACACTGGGCCTCAAGGGCCAGTGTCTTTGAGTTGTTGCAAATTGCTATGAAAATGGCTGCAGAACTTGGGTGCATGTGTCCACAATGAGGTAAGCAGCAACCAGATTTGCAAAGGCTCCAGGTCACAGTGCACATGCTATGATATTATCTGTCCTCTTGGGGCAATGGAGAAACATTGGTCTTTTCACATGGTTGGAACGGGTTCTGGGCCACATTTCTGATCCTTTGTGTTGCCTTCTATCTTTTCAGCGTCTTGTGGAGGCAGCAGAAGAGGCACATCTGAAACACGAATTTGACGCAGACTTGCAGGTAACCGATTCAAGGTTGAGTTAAATTTTTCATGTGTTGGCTGCCAAACAAGAGATGCTAAGTGTACCAGAAACACCTGCTTTCAGTGGATGGAAGAGAAGGGCTTTCAGGGGGATGGTACAGAGTTGGAATAAATGGTCCCCGACCATTTTCCACCATGACGGTTACAGTGAGTGATAACACACACCCACACACATGCACGGAACCAGATTTGAATGAACTTCTCCGCAGTTCTGGAGGACGTAACCAGTCAAGTAACAATAATCACCAGAACTTCTAATGATATATTGATAAGATAGCAGAATATTTATAAATCCCACTTCCTTGGCTGCGTTTAGGTGACTGAAAGCAAAATTGTGACAATCTTGGATTGACTGTTAATTGTATCTAAAAATTAAATCATCACTGACATGGGATTTGAACACATACATAATAAACTTCTTACAGTGGATTTTGTATCCAATTATGACTTACCTGTGTTTGGCCGAGAAGGATTTTGATGTTGCCATGTCTATAGAGAACATCTTAAAAGGCAACAAGTGAGTTGAATAATACCTGGAGGTTCCTTTGGGTCCCTCTTCCTCTTGAAGGAAATATTATCTGAATTGCCATTTTGAGTTCTGCTCAAAACACTGCTAGGTAAACAAAAGGAGTCCTTAAGCCTGTGCTTTGCTAGAATGTATCTCTTCTAATGGCTTGTGGTCACAATTAAGAAGTAGTGTTTATTTTGCTGTGTTTTCATTTATTGGAAAAGATAAAGGCAGACATAAATATGCAAGCACAAAAAAGGTGGTGATACCAAAATAGCCTTTGGTGTCTTTGTTTCGTGGATGAACCTCTTCTCATTCCTCCCCATCTATATTTTTTGCTTTAGGGGTAAAATAATGCACACTCAAATGGGGTAATTGAGGAAAGTTTAATAAAGGCAGTATTTACAAAGGTATCGTTGGAGAAACCAACAGGTGATGGTGTCATGGCGCAAGCCACCTTCCTGGCCTAAGGAGCAAGAGGAAGGAATGGTGTCCAGAACCCAGGCAAAGTAGCTATATGGAAAGAGTATTTGATAGAGGTGAGCAGCCAATCATGGTGAGCTAGAAGGATGGAATTTAGGGGGATAATATCCTGATAACAGTGTCTAGCCTTCTGATACCTTGCTGGTACCCACTGTCAGCTAAAGCCAACTACTGGTGTGGTTGATGGAATTCCGTCTTCTGAAATCGAGCTAGGTGCAGGAGGATGAAGAGTGGGTCTGAAGAGGAAAAGAAACGATGAAGCCCACCATTTGGTGGTCATTTTCAGGCATAACACCAACATCTGAAGCAAATAGAGCCAGGACCGTAGGCAAGCACAAGAGCTTCCAGGGGGAGGTGGAGAAGTGTCAGGGACCATTGGTAACATCAGGGTAGGGGAGGCCAGCCCAGCTCTTTGAGCAGAGCTGCAAGAGAAGGGGCAGAGGAGTTAGCTGAATATAGCAAGAAGCACCTTGCTTCCTCCAACCACACCTACATGGTGGCTATAGGAAGGTCCAGGGGCCATTTACTGGCCACATTTATCTTCAGTGTGCCTCCTCTTCAGAGGTTTAAGTTCCTAGAGTGGGCTAGAGGGATTGAATGGAAGTATGAGGAAGCAACTTTGTAACCGTGAGGGTTTCAGGGTCCTCTTGAATGTGTTGACAAGAGAAACCATCTCCTTCTCCTGGGGAATATTCTGGTTGTAAATTACTGAAACTCAAATCCACTCAAATGAGATTATAATGTTGAATAAAATAAGAATCCCTGGGTCCTCTCTAATAAGATACAAATAAGTAGACATAGGTGATAGATAAGTATATACATAAATAAGAAGAGAAAGCTCAGGGCACTTGGGTGGCTCAGTCGGTTAAGTGTCTGACTCTTGATCGCAGCTCGGGTCTTGATCTCAGGGTTGTGAGTTCAAGCCCTGCATTGGGCTCCAAGCTGGGCATGGAGACTACTTAACAAAAATGAAAAAGAGAAGGGAAAGCTCCTGCAGTAGAATGCGAACTAATAAATATAAGAGAGATGGCGGAGATAGGAGATTGTGGTAATAATTCAGACAGTAATCTTCAGTGGATATTAAAACTAGTAGGAAAGTGTTTGATGAAGAACAGGACCCTGATAGTTTCAAAGTATCTGCCCACAAATTACTTATTAATTACAAAGGGGACTATAGCAACCATGGAGAAGCCTGGCGGAGACCACCTTAAATAGGTAATCAAAGTTGGTATCACCGGTGATGAGACAAAGTGATATCAGGTGCCTCCACGTGTGTGTTGAGCTTTAGGGCAGCAACCCTACGTAGAATTCTTGCCCAAAATGTGTAACCTGAATCTAATCATGAGAAAGTATCAGACAAATCTGGATTGAGGAATCTTCTACAAGGTAACTGGCCAGACTCCTCTTCAAACCTTCCAAGGTCAAGAAAGACAAAGAAATATTGAGGACCTGTTCTAGACTAAAGGACACAAAAAACACGTGATGATGAAATGCAACGGATCCAGAACCAGCAGTAAAGATTTGAAAATGGACTCTGCATTGGATAATGATGATGTATCAGTGTTGAATTTCCTGGTTTCCTTGTATTGTACTTCTGGAGGAGAATGTCCTTGTTCTTGGATGTTTTTGGACCAAGCATTTACATCCATTGGTCCAACAGGAAGAAGTGAGTTTATAGGAGAGTGAAAAAGATTATTTGGAAAATCTGGTGTTATTTATGGCTCATATATAGTCAGTTTTATTCTGAGATCAGTTGTCCACACAACATGAGTGGGCAAGGGAGGGAATGATTTAGTGACTTGAGGGGATTATATATCCCTCAGCAGAGGACAAATGTTCTGTGGTTTAGCTCAGCTAACCTAGAGTCACTCTTTTTTGTCCCTAGGAAGCTAGTGTTACCTTCAAGAGTGCTGACTCCTACTGCTGAAGCTTTACAGTGTAAATCTGGTGCAGCACAGCTGATTCCCTTGTCAGATGTGGTGCTGTAGGCATTCATACAACATTAGCTTCTCTCTCCAAAAGAGAGAGACGGACAGAGAGACTGAGAAAATGAGTCTTTGGGTTGTTGCAGTTTTTGTCCTCTTGGGAACAAAGAAGGGGAGCCCAGTTTTTCCTCCTCCAGTGATCTGTTTTATATAAGTGCAAGAGAAATATCAGGGGCTACAGTTGTGGTCTGAACTAGAGTAGAATTTGAAATATTACAGAGTGTCGTTTACTACCTGGACCTTAGACTGTGGCGAAATCTTCTCTGGGTCAGAGTAAACCATGGGTGCTTTTGTGAGCACCTGTAAAAGAGAAGCCTTTGAAAAAATGGATGTGCATGGAAGAATGCATGTCTTCGTAGATGAAGGTGTTAAGGCTGTGAAGCTTCAGTGCTATTAAGTGCACGTCTTAACAGCTTGGATGTCAGCCCCATTGCTATCACTGGGATAGCAGGTCTGCGCACAGGCTCTGGGTTTATTGCTACAACAGTCCATTAGAGCTGATCAATTGTTAATCTGGGTTCCGCTGACCTCTTGGCAACCCCTGCTGGCGGATTGTTTTTATCAAAAAAATTTCAGACTACCATCTGCTCACAATGAAGTAATGCTGAGGATGTCCCCGTGCTTTAGTTCAGAGGGAGCTGGAAGTCTGTTTTCCTACAGGGGAAAAAAAAAGTGCTTTTGTAAAATTTCCCAAACTTTGCAGCTTTGAGTCTTAGCCCCCCTGTCCCCAAAATAGAAAAGAAATGGTGGGTCTGCCTCTTCTTTCCATTTAGCTCGGAGTCTTTGCATCATTGTACCATTCATGTGCTTTGAAAGTGAAGAATTTGCTTTTCATTGGTAGAATCATCAAGAGTTATCAGAAGAAAGTCATGCCTGCTTTATTGTCAGGATTTTATTTTTCATTTAAATTTGTGTTACAGTCTCTTTAGAGGTTGATGTTTTTCTCATGGGCTTATGGCCTTGACATCAGCAGTCGCCTTTGTAAGGTTCTCTAACGTGGTATTAGCTTATTCTTAACAAAAACTATATTGGGGCAACAGCCTTGGAAGGGTCGCATGTGTGAACAACCCACAACACAGCGTCCTCCATGGAAACCAGAGCTGCCTGGTCATCTTTATTGGCTGGGAAACTTTATTGTTGACACGGGGGTCAGTTCAGCCTTCTTTTTGGCTTGTCCCTCTCTATGGATGGCCTGTGGGTTCTAGATGGGTCTTCTCTTGGTTTTGTTCTTTCCTTTCCGATCATCTATCCTTTGGGGCAATTTATAGTTGTAATTGCTATGAACAGAGGCCTC
Source organism: Ursus americanus (assembly GCF_024610735.1). Lineage (NCBI taxonomy): Eukaryota > Metazoa > Chordata > Mammalia > Carnivora > Ursidae > Ursus > Ursus americanus. The sequence continues at coordinate 35,122,778 of NC_142140.1, read as the reverse complement.
GTTAAAATGGCATCTTTGCTTTTTTATTTTGTGCTTTGAATTAACATAGTTTTTTATGTAAAGTTCATATGAGATTGGATAATTATAATGAAAACAGTTGAAAAAAACCTGTGTCTTAATTATAATGTGGTTATTTCAGTGTTTCACCCTCATTCAACCCAATGTGAGGTGAGGATGGAGTGGTGGGAGTGGACCCTACCCCCGATTATCCTAGCCATTGATGAATTTCCAGAAAACTAGGTCTACACGTGTAGTATAACTTGGACAGAATGCTTTCCCCTTCTTACTTACTCTTTCTTTTTGGGTTTTTCCATTGGCAGCGAAGAAGATGAAAAAAAGTCCTTTTGACAGTTTACTAAAAACCTGCTTATCTTTGAACCGCAAACATATTTTCTTTGAAAGCTGTCTCCAATAAGTGCCAATTGCACAGAGCTGGTGCGCAGCAGAAAAAAAAAAAATGTGATTTTGAATTGTGTATCCTACAGAAGCCTTTTCCATTGCAAAGTTTTCTATAATAATTTTTCTTTGTTATTTTGTAAGTAATAGGAAAATGAAAAGCCTGGTGACATGCAGAAGGAAAACAAAAGTGTGAGTGGGAAAGAACTGGGGAGTGGCGTGTCTTGCACGTCCCCTCCTGGTCATCCCCAGGCCACAGACACCTAGCTTGCAAATGCAGTGGCCTCATTGCAATGTTGGGGTGAGGGGTTTGGAAGGACACAGAGACCGTGATGGGAAATCTCCCAATGGGACAGCTGGTGATACGCCATCCTCCCGGGAGCAGCTCCCCTCCACCGCCTCCTGGCCAGACCTCTTAGAGTGGGAGGTCCTGGCTGAGGGAGACCCAGGTGAAGGGAGCGGGGTGGGGGGGGGGTCCTCTACTATAGGACGTGTCTATATCACCATTCACCGGAGAAGAAAGCCTTTCCTGGGAAGGATTTAGAAAGGGCAGCAGAGCAGCAAGCAGCAGAGCAGAGCTGTCCTTTCCCCTGACAGTATTTCCCTGCCTGCCGGTGAGGCTTTGCCCTGGGGAAACGCTTGTGGGCATGAGCCAAGGATGGGTTTAGTAGACGTTCTTTTTGAGCAGAGGAAATCACCATCCTCATGGGCTTTTTCATGTGCTGCTGTCAAGCCCCAGTCCATCGTTGTCCTCTTGGCCTGAATGAGGTGTTGAGCTCCTTGCAGAGGGAGGAGGTGGAGCACAGAAGACCCCGTCCCCAGAATCACAAATGGTGCTTTTCCTAAGAGGTAGCGAATTGACTTTTTGTGCATAAGCAAGAAACCTAGGGGTCATGTCTACAGGAAAGACACTGAAAAGAGAAGTAAATTTCACTCTTTCTATTAAAATAAATCTCCCTCCCCTCTTTCTGATCTAACTTATGAGAACATGCCTATTTTTTTTTCTTTTTATCAGCTTGGCAAAGGGGTCATAGTTAGTCTTCTGCATTTTAAGATCTTACATTAGGATGTTTCTTAGTTAGGGGCCACATGTCATTTATGCACAAGACTGATGGGTAGTTTCCCCAGAATCTCTCAGGGTGAACATTTAAAAATTACAATAATTTCTCAGTTGTCACATACACACTCTCTGTGTACACACATTATCATTTTTGTTCATTTGGCTAGAATGTTAGAACTTTTCATAAGGTCAGTGCATAACTGGGCTTTGTGTTAATGAGTTGTCTGGTGGTCACATGTGAGGCACAGGACCCGGACATTGGTCACTTGAAAGTGTAAGAAGGGGTGGCAGGTGGAGCCTCAGCTAGACCCAACTCGGAGAGCCTTGGCCTGGAGGTCTGGAAATGTAGGTTCCAGTAGTTTTTGTCCCACCTGGACTGTTTACGTGCTCAGAGATCTGCTACTGTGGTCTCTTTGCTCCTCCATGAAATAATGCACCTGTTGCATCGGGATGATTTCTAAGGTTCCATCCATCTCTCATGTGCGGCGGTCGTTCAACAAGTAGTTGTCCGTAATCTCCTCTGTGTCTGGCGCTGTGCTGTGGATGTGGCCATGAGCTCAGCTGATGCTGCCCTTGTTCTCGCAAAGTGCGCCATCTAACAGCAATGCTGGATATTAAAGCCATGATGATGTAAATAATTATTACATTGTAATCATGATAAGCGAACATGAAAGAGAAGGACAGGGCATCATCACCATGCACAATTAGCAGACCTCACGTAGTCTGGGCTATCAAGGGACCTTGAAGCAAAGGCCCCAGTAGTGACTCTTGATGGAGTGGAGATTCTGGAGTTCACCTCCACCACACCTAGAAGAAATGTCCCCAGACACAGAGAACCCATAATATCTTTATTTCCCGTAAGTGCAGAACTTTTATCTCCTTTCCATACCATAATTTTTCTCACCTCTGAACTCTAATGATACTTTATTTTTGCCTCTTTCCTGATGCTCATCATTTTCTGTCCTATTAATTTTATTTGCCTATGTCTATGTATTGCTTAATTTAATATTTATCCAGGGCTCAGTACATGTTAGACCCTGTTCTAGGTTGTGGAATTTGCACAATCTGAGATGTGACCTCTAGCCCCCAGGAAAGTTCTAATCTACATTTTTAAATGTATTTTTTTGGTTGTTGCTTGAAGGACTACAGTGAGAATCCTTAACCTAAGCGTGCAGTGTATCCAGACTTACTTTAGTGTGTGAAGTACCATGTGGAATGAAAAGTTTTCAACAGTGTGATTCTACCTACCACCGTCCTTTGTGGTATAACCATTTATTGTACTTCTGTATGTGTGATAAATACCATAATAAATGTTATTTTTATTTGGCTTTATTTTTGGGTTAATCAGCTGTTTTCTAAAAAATTAAATAAGAAAAAAGATAGCAGTATATTTACCCACACATTTGCCATTTCTGGCACTCTTATTCTTCCTCTGGATTTGAGTTTCCATCTGTTACATTTCTCTTCAGCCTGAAGAACCTCTTTTAGCATTTTTTATTTATTTTATTATTTTATTTTTACATTGCAGGTCTGGGAGTCACAACTTCTCTCAGCTTTTGTTTATCTAAAAATATCTATTTCACCTTCATTTTTGAAGGGTAATTTTGCTGGTTATAGAATTTTTACTTGACAGTTTATTATTATTATTATTTTTAGCACTTTGAAGATATAATCCCATTCTCTACTGATCTTTAATGTTTCTGATGAGATGTCAACCATCATTTTATCTTTATTCCTCTGTATACAGTAGGTCATTTTTCTTTGCTACTTTCATGACTCTTCTCCTTATCTTTGATTTACAGTGTACTGTATAGTGTGATAAATAAAGGATATGTCTAGATGTGATTTTCTTTATATTTATTCTACTTGGAGTTTGCTGAGACTGTTAATATTCTCAACACATTTGAAAAGTTTTTAACAACGGGGAGCCTGGGTGGCTCAGTTGATTGTCGGGCTCTGCACTCCGTGTGGCATCTGCTTGAGGATTCTTTCCCTCTACCCCTCCCTTGCTCACTTACATGCTCTCTCTCTCTAAAATAAGTGAATAAATCTTAAAAAAAAGAAAACTTTTTAACAATGATTTCTTCAAAATTTTATTGCCCCATTTTACATTTCCTACTACAACTTAAGTCACATCTATGTTAGATTGCTTTACCTTGTCCCACAGGTCACTGTGGCTCTTTTTTGTTTGTTTGTTTCCAATCTATGTTCTATTGATTAGTCTCCAGGTTCACTAACCCATTCTTCTGTAGTCTCTAATCTGCTGTTAAGTTCATTCAGTGAATGTTTTATTTTATATATTGTACTTTTAGTTTGAGAATTTTCATTAAATCTTTTTTATAGTTTCTATTTCCTGCTGAAATTCCTTATCATTGAACTGATTATAGTCATGTTGTTGTTTTATTTAAGTCCTCAAGCACAGCTACAAAGCTGTTTTAAATTTCTTCTCTGATAATTCCAGCACCTGGGTCATTTCTGTGTCTGTTGACTCCTTTTTTTTTTCTTTTGAAGTGACTTTCCTTTTTTTTTTTTTTTCTTATTTATGTGTCTAGTGATTTTTTATTTGTGCTGGACATCGTAATTATAGCTTTGACTGATTTTCATAAATTTCCTCATTATCCATCTTAATATAGTTCCATCCATGTGGTAGGTGTTCTAAAAATACCAAGTTTATTGAATATGATTAAATTGGTAGTAGAAAACACTTATTTAGGACATGAAGAGAGAAATGATACATCGTATATAGCAGAACAGCCTCCAGTGATTTGATATTCTGCATCACATAAACCTTGACTTCTTTGTTCCAAAAGTACCACACAAGGCCATTTTCTAGCTGAAAGAAAGAGAAAAGTTCATTTTTGTTGATAACCTTAGAATGTAAAAATTGTTTCTCAAAAAAATTATCATTTCTACAGCTTAATTATATTAGTACCATCATGTGTTCTAAATCCAAATAAAGGTATTAATAGGAACAAGTTTAAAGACAAAAATGCAACTTAATAGCAAAAAGAATTGACTTGGTTTTGTTTGACCAGTAATCTTCCTTTATAGATCAGAGGAAAAATTACAGTATTTGCTCCTGTCAAAGTTATTTTTTATTTGCCTGTACAGCATTTATGTATTAGTGACCCTTTTTTCTTTGTTACTTTTGTGTTTAGAAACTCTGGTTCTTTTATCTAATTTCATTAACAGATACAATCTAAGAAAATGCCTCTCCAGGTTCTCTGTGTTTTCCTCACTGTTCTAGTTTTCTTGCTACAATATTCTTTTTTCTATCATGACCATGCATATCTCAATTTGTAGGTAATAGTGGTTATAGAAGTCTGAATTATTGCTTTTGAGAGCACTTTCTCTCCTACCAAACTCATTTGTTCTTTTGTGATTCTTTTAACTTTTGGTTTTTCTCAATTGGGCTTTCTCAAAGCTGGGAATACTTATTTAAAATAAATATTTGTTTAAAACACATTTGTTTTAAATAATATATTTTAAACACAATGAAACATTACCAGTTTAAACTTTATTGAACATTCCAATTTACAAATACTTTTAAAATTTAGTTTTATTGTTTTCATGTACATAGTGTGCTTGTGGTGTTTGGACATCAGCTAGTCTGGCTAAAGGGAGCATTTGGGGACACCAGGGCCACCTTGGTATATCTACAGTAATGTTCGGTAAATTCTTAGTGGCTCTTCCATCATAATATTCAGAGTCCCACAGTACATTTTCAGAAACCTTAGTGTCTTTCATGAAGATAGCTAAGTGCAGAGGTCATTGGCAGACCCCAGAAGTTACTTCGGATCTTTTTCCAGAAAATTGTTTGGCAGCAGTGGCAGTGTCCTGATTTTTCACCAAGGATCTTTGTGGTCTAGGGATTTGGCAACTGCTATTGATTTTTTTTAAGTAAAACTTGAACGTGGTGGCAGTCCAGAAAGTAGACAACAGGAATTTTCCAATCTCACTTAAGCCTGTTGATAAAGCACCTAATATGTACTCTGATGAATTAATTCTCACCTTTCATATTTTCAGGTTATTTTGTGATGTAGGTTTTCATAATGAATACAATATGCCTTTGATATGGTCATCCTAATTCTTCAAATTAGAACTTCTTTCATGACTAACAATTTTAGGATACTCTTTGCTGGTTAATTAATATGAATAGAATATAGTAACAATGATAAGAATAATAGACACCATTATCAAATATGTATTAAATGCAAGCAGTGGCTTAAGCACTGAACAGACATTATTTCATTTATTTTCCTCTTCATGATCCTGTGAAATAAATACTGTTATTATCTCTGTTTTTCATATGGAGAAACAAGATTGAGAGGTCATGTGATGTGCCCAAGTGGGTGGATAAGCCAGAATTCATACCCAAGTCTAATGGCTCAAAGACCAGTAACTTAAGTTGGATCACAGAGCCACAAGTTGTAATATTGACCTTAATTTACACTGGACAAAATCTTGTAAGGCAATAAATTTAAAATGAAAGTTATCATGGGTTATTGAAAAGGTCTATCAAATTCTTCAAGAAGAAATTCTTTAAAGTGATAAATTCTGACCCAGAAACCCATGAAATGAAAAAACAAATCTCTCTCTCTCTCTTTTTAAAGACTTAATTTTTAAGTCATCTCTATACCCAACATGGGGCTTGAACCCACAACCCAGAGATCAAGAGTTGCATGCTCTACTGACTGAGCCAGCCAGGTGCCCTGAAAAAAAAACTCTTAATAAGATAGAAGGATTTAATAAAAATGATTAAACATAGCTTTCCTGTTATTATTATAAACATATACATAGGGAGACCCTTCTTCAGTTGGAAATTAGATCTATCTTCTCCATAGTCATCAGTGGGACCTTTGAAAATGTAAATAGGGTCAAGTTACATATTTGCTTACACTTATACTTCACTCATTCTTCGAATAAAAAAATGAACTCCCCCTGTACCTACAGAGTACGACACAGCCTGCTCCAAAATGTGGATGAACAGCTACCGCCAGCCCTTTGTGTCTGCTCTGCTCCTGACTCACTTTCTTCTGTTCACTGAGCACACCAGTAGGGTTTGCATATTTATTTTCTATCTCCTCCAACAAAACATAAGCTCCATGAAGGCGGGCCTCTGACATGTGGTTGATGTCCACAAGTACTTCTTAGAATTCATTGAAATTCATAATTGTAATGAAATTACTAAAAGCCAGAGTTGACTGATGATCACTACAGTGTATTGTGAGTAATTTATGAAGTTGTCGTCTGTTCATTTTAATTGGAAAAACATCTGATCCTTTCTTCAAATACATACTAATGGCTTGACCACAAGTGATTCGATTATTGCTGTAATATTCAAAGACATTTTCATATATTAATGGCAGCCTTTTATATTAAGAGCTGGCTTTTTTGGTCACTTGTTATAAATTCATGAATTTGCTAATTTTCCTCACCCAAATAATATTTTTCTGCCATTCAGTATGTAGTTACAAATATATGAATATACTAATTAATCGTGAACTAGATTATTAATTATATTTAATGAATATTATATTAAATAAATAATTATTTTATTAAACAGATATGTACCTATAGAGAACATATGTTTAAAATTGGAAAGGAGTGGGGCGCCTGGGTGGCACAGCGGTTAAAGCGTCTGCCTTCGGCTCAGGGCGTGATCCCGGCGTTGCGGGATCGGGCCCCACATCAGGCTCCTCTGCTATGAGCCTGCTTCCTCCTCTCCCGCTCCCCCTGCTGTGTTCCCTCTCTCACTGGCTGTCTCTATCTCTGTCAAATAAATAAATAAAATCTTTAAAAAAAAAAAAATAAAAAAAAAATTGGAAAGGAGAAAAATCAGAAGGGAAACATGCTCTTACAATTCAGGTTTCTTCTTTTAGACACGTTCCTACCCACCTTCCTATTCATGTAATCGGAACTACAGATACAGTACGTCTGTGGCATGGGTGGCCTCTTACAGTACAAGTAGGAATTCTGAGGGAGACGTAATCAGTTTCTAAGGGTGACTGTTCAACAGCAAAAATCGTTGTGATTGGAAGTCATCTGAATCTTTGTGTCTACCAGAAAGTGAAATTTCTAACAGTATCGTCCCCTTGGGATACTGTTAAAAGCTTTGAGAGTCAGCCAGCCCCTCATGGAAAGTCCCTGATCTTACATTGCACTTGTCCATAGCAAAATCAAACAACAACAAAATAAATAAACAATATGGAAAACAAAACAGCCTTTCTCATGCTGGTAGTTATTAATGCGGGAAAGATAACTTTCTTCCTTGAAGTATTTCATTAGGTAGCAGGGGCCCGGAAGTTTTGCTAATGGGCTCTGTGACCTTGGGAAAGTCATGTGACCTGTCAGACTTCATGTTACTTCGGGTCACTGGGGGGTTGGGGAGGGGGGAGCTGGTGTGATTTTCTTTCCTGATCTAGAACTACCTAAGTCCGTGAGGTTGTGACGTTTCACATGGGAAGGATAGCTATTATTTCTCCATAGGTTGCATGCTCATTCTTATAGGAAATCCAGCAACTTCTACAGCACAGCATTGTCCTGAGGGGAACATCTCTGAGAATAAAGTTCTCTTTCTTTTTTCCCCTCCTTTTAAATAGATATATACTTCTTACTTGAAACTCGAAAAAGGGAACTTTCAAGAAAAGAGTGCTTGATTGGATCATTTTCAGACACTCCCATAAATAATTTTATTATTTTAGGTTTAAAGAGATTCTTATGAGTAATATAGAAGGACCTCTGTGTGCATGTGTGTATGTTTATGTGTATGCGTGTGTGTGCATGTGCGTATGTGTGCGTGTGTATGAGTGCTTCTGTGTGTATGTATGTGTATGCATGTGTGTGTGTGTGTGTGTGTGTGTGTGTGTGTGTGTGTGTGATTTTAAGAACTTAACTGTGGAACTGAAATGACTTGCTTCACTCCAGACCTTTGTTTGCTGTGTAGTTAAATTCAGAACCAAATCAAACCTTGGCTTTGACTTGTTTGGAAGTGATTATGTTGTGCATATGAACGTATTCATAATATTTGCTTCTTCCCAAAAGGTTTCAGGTGACTGAGACCATACAACCATCATGAAAAAAATTTTTTTTCTAGGTTTAAAGCCTTTTGTCATCTCATTCTACATGAGATTGGCTGAAATGTAGAGGTGGTTCTGATTAAAAGAAGCGAGAATTGAGAGGAGGAGAAGGATTTACAGCTTCATAGTAATATTTTCTGAAACTTAGGTCAAGAGCCCAGGTGGGCCAAGGCCAGCTTTAGTCTGGTCGAAATGCTTTTTTTGATTATGAGGCAATGAAAGGGGATTCGTTATATTTGCTGATTAACATTCTGGATGGGGAGATATTAGCTATCCAGAGAATGTCTTCTAAAGGCTGAAAGACGCTGGTTTGAATCTTGGCTTTTTTCCTTACTGGTGGTAAGACCCAGGGCAAATTTCCTAGCCTCTTGGAGTCCCAGTTTCTTCTGTGTAATTAGGTCGGTGATGCTCTCCCATAAGGGTGTCAAGCTTCCATGGGGTTTTTGACCACATGGAGTATTCGGCACACTGTCTAGCACAGAAGATGATCCCAGTCTGGGATAACCATCGTCATCATTGTGATTATTATTTTAACCAATACTCTTGAAACACAGAGACATTGATTACACTTGTAATTGCATATTTAGTCTCTGCCTCCTTTGCGGGCTGTGACCTCTGTGAGGCAGACACACATCTGTTTTTTGGCATTGTGATTGAGGCTTAGGCACACAGCTGGCACTCAATAAATATCTGAAGGACTGAATGACGGGGGGAGAAAAATGAAGGATCATCTCAAGAGTTAGATACCCATTAGGAAGAAGGTTAAAAAGCATCATTTGCCAAGGAGAAAATATGAAATGCTTCTGGAATTGGTAGTAAGTTTTGCCAGCAGGAGGGCTTCCCTGGCTTAGCATCTGAGCCATTCCAAGCCTCTTTGGGAACCCAGGAGGCCACAGGATTGGGTGTTTCATGTCCACAGAGGGGCTGAACTCAAACCACCTTTGCCCATACCTATACCCACCTGGGCGTGCAGGGCAGATAGTCAGAGCCCCCTCATCAATGTAGGCAGAGAGAGCAAAAGACCTGAAACGATTTCCCTTCATAATCATCAGCCAGTTTTGCAGCGCTAGGCTAGCTAGTTGTTCAGTTTGGTTTCCTTGTTGTTTAAACAGGTTTCTTTCTGTGTCAGACAAGAAACACAAACAGGAGACTGCTGCTAGGACATATTTTCTATTCCTGTTCCAGTTTCATTAACGGCTCCAAAGGAAATCTCTCTTGTAATGGCCTGAAGTATTCTGTCTTCATTATTAAATACCAGACATTTATTATGTTCTACACTTCTTTTTGACTCTCTGTGCCAAATTTTTCTGTGACCTTCTAAACAAATAATGACATTGAACTATAGAGCAGGTGGTTTGGGAGCATGCCTTCCCATTTAAATTTCCAGGAGCATCACCGTGCTCTTAGAAATGTCTTAGCGGGACAGATGTCTGGAGTCTCTGGGTTTATTTATTCTACTCCAGAGAATATTAACTATCAGGTTAAACTCAGCAAAATTCTCTTTGGGTTGGAGCCACCTAGATAGACTTTACGGGTCTCTTATGCCATAACCCCAACTGCAGGTTTTAACCTTGAATCTCAGTCACACCCCCTACCGGGTCCCTATCCTGCCTCAGGGTATCATTGGAGAGGAGTTATGGGATCTTGACTCAGAGTCACAAGCTGTGCCTGTACACTTCAGGCTGTCGGGCGACGTAGCCGTTGGGGGGTCATCACTATCACATTTAATCCTCACACCAGTCTGATGGGGGTGGGTATTATTACTGCCCCCACTTCATGAATGATAAAACTGACGTCTAGAGAAGTTAGCTAAATTACCCAAAGTTACATGGGACCATGTGGTGGGCCTAGCGTCAGAAATGAACTGGTTTTGATTCCATGAACAGGACTTAAATACTACACTTCCCAGAACGCATCCTTTGTTTATGGATATTTATTTCCCGGGTCTTTCTTAGGGCTGGAGGTGATGAGCGATTGGAAGTTGTAATGAATTTGGAAAGCAGACTGTCAAAGGTATAGGTTGAACTCTGTAGAGTCGGGTAGGTGGTGTTTTTATTTTCTTGCTCCATCGGGCTCCAGCATTGTCTCCTTCAGTGTTTAATGCTGTTGCTCCTACGTTTTCCGAAGTCCTCCTTTACAATGCACAGGAGGCTCTTTCCAGGGGGTAGGGGGTCTGCTCTCAGGTGAAGCAAGAGGCACCTTGTGAGAGATGATCCTGCAGTGAGCTTGTTGGTGGTGTGTGGGGGCAGTTTAATTTCTCTACCAAGGGCCCTGAGTATTCATTCATTCACTCATTCAGTCATTCATTCGTTCGTTCGTTCATTCATTTCTTGGATTTACCTGCAAAGGAAAAGATTTCAGCATATTTCCCTGACCTTGGGAGAGCAGGCAGGAAGCCAGCAGTGATTGGAGGTGCCTGATACAGTGAGTCGGACACATGGTGCTCTCTCCTTGTTTCTCTCCCTTGCCTTTTTTTCTCTTAAGTGGAAGAGACTAAAAATGGGAAAAAGGTAGAGCAGGTGATTTCTGCTCTTGAGCAAGGAGGTCCTTGGGGGTCCCTTGGGAGTGTCTGCTGATGGGGTTCAAGTTACTGAGGTATGTTCTTCCCATGTGGCAGAATCCAGCTCCGATTTGAAAAGTTTGCCCGGACCCTGTGAGGGAAGAGCTGTTGCCGTATTTGCTTTTCTGGGAGAGGTGACTATTTCCTGCTGCACGGTTATCATGTTGAGGGTTGGGAACCAGGGCATGCTGGCGATAAGGATTTAATGAATACATATGAGAAGAAGAGATTCAGGCCACTGAGCAGCATGTTGCCCTAGGCCACTTCTCATTTCAGGATGGTGAGATATTTAGGGGAGTAAATTTCAGATGATCGTGGAAGAAAAAAAATATTCGAGGGGCCTTAGGGTGAGAGATACATTCTCATCTATGTTTTCATTGGTGGTCCACATCACTGAGAGCCTTGTGAATCACCTCTTGGTTTTATCCATTGTCTTTGTTTTTATAATTCACTTATAGCTTTAAAAAAATATGATTAGGCCTGCCCCTGTGCTCATTATTCCACGTGGCAGAGAAGATGTGCTTTTAATTTATTCTTTGCTTCTAATTGTGTGTCTGCATGTCAGGGTTCACTGGTGAGAGAGAGAATGAGCCCTGCTTTTGTGAAGCAGATAATTGAACCTGGTAACGATTACTGTAAGAAATCCCCTGGGGTTGTGCCAGTCCCTGTGCATATCCCTCATGGTGGTTTCCAGCATCTTGTGTGCTGGGACACTGAGGATTTTCCAAAGGAAATAGCAAATTGGAGTTTGTGCACCAAAGACCCCGAGTGCTGTAATGTTAGTACCCTTTTCAGGGTCTGTACCGGTCTCTGCGGTCTCTGGTGCTAGGGACTTCTGAAGAGAGTGTTTTCAATTTTGAAATGTTTAAAGAAATGTTTGCAATACAGGCAACAAAGGACTGGTATCTGGGATAGAAACAGAGCCCCTCCTACCAATAACAAAGATCCTGTAACAAAAACTCCTTCCTATCAATCAACCACAAAGAAGCAGCAGAAAAATGGGCAAAGGACGTGAACAATGAGTTGAGAGGAGCAGAATTACATGGACAAAGAAAAGATGCTCAATTTCACTAAAAATCAAGGGGAAACAGATTAAAGCAGTGAAATATCATTTTTACTGATCAGTTGGCAAAATAATGGCGATGATGATTGATGATGATGATGGTGACGGTGGTGGTGATGCTGGTGATGATATCAGATGTTGATAAGGCCTGGGGAGACCGGACTCTGCTGGTACAGCCACACTACAGACCAGGTTTACAGAAGTTTATAAAACTAAAAATGCACAGACCCTACGAACCCTCAACCCCACATCCTGCATCTGCCTACAGAAACACTACTAGGCCTACTTGTGTGGGAGAGGCTGAGGAGACTGCGGCATATGCATGGAATGGGATTCCAGGTAGTTGCTAAGAGGAATAAAGCAGATATACAGGTAATTGCAAGGCTGGTGCCCAGAACATATATTAACTTTAAAAATCAAAGGCGGGGTTAAGAATTGTGTGTACAATGTGATGCAATGTTGGTTAAAAAGATCATACAGATAGTGAGCGTTTATGTATGTCTGTTATTACAGAGGAAAACATCTGTCAGTAACATCTGGGGAGGGGCCTAGTATTAGCAGTGGGGCCAAAGAGAATGTGAGTCTTTTTTTTTTTTAAAGATTTTATTTATTTATTTGACAGAGATAGAGACAGCCAGCGAGAGAGGGAACATAAGCAGGGCGAGTGGGAGAGGGAGAAGCAGGCTCATAGCAGAGGAGCCTGACGTGGGGCTCGATCCCACAATGCCGGGATCACGCCCTGAGCCGAAGGCCGGCGCTTAACCGCTGTGCCACCCAGGCACCCCGTGAGAATGTGAGTCTTATCTGGAATGCTTGTTAGATTATTAGCAAAAAAAAAAATTCCGGATAATCAAAATTTAATTTTTTGAAGTTTCTTTTAAGAGAGAAAGAAGAGGTGGGCTGGTGGGTAAGTATCCATTCGATCTGCTGCTTGCCTTGCTGTAGCCTCCCAAGGAAGCGGGAGATCAGAGCCTCCAGCAGCACAGGGCTTGCAACCACGCCTCTTCCTTCCCTTACTCAGCCTCAGGATCCCACGGCCCGGGAAGGTTCTGGTGAAGATCGAGTGGGACTTGCGTGCGTCTTGTGCTCCCCGGCATCCTGGGCCCGAGCTGGTGCCAGGCATGAGGCTGGCACTGAATAATTGTGTATTGGGTTGGCATCGAGCGCGGGGATCCGGTGTGGTGTCCTTTGTTGGTGTGGCTGCAGGCACGTGACCGGTGATAGACTGTTGTCCTCTGCCTTATCGTCAGAAGTGTCCTGGCTTCTGATTCGAGAGTGTGTACTCTGTGCCCAGGCCCTGGGTGTACATAAACCTGAGCAGAAAAGTCTCAGTCTGTGTAATGGAGAGGCTTCCAGTCCCCTGGCCCGAGGCTTCTCTTTGACCCGCCTGCGAGTATTAGAGCCAGGGCTGGATTCTCGGGCCTGCAGCCTATGTGGGCACCCAGGGCCCCAAGCTTGGTTTAATGCTCAGCTGTTGCCGTACTGAAATTATCTTTTTAACTATTTAACTAGTTTATTTTTGAGTCCACAGCAATGATTTTTGTTAACTATATATGACATTGATTAGCTTTATCGTGTATAAGTGATACACCAACTCACATAAAAGACAGAGGGAAACAGGAAATGGAGACTTAGGTAGAAATAGTCTGAACATATTAACTTCAATTCTGTACTTGGGCAAATACGTTCCAATTTTCATTTTTCTTCAGCTTTGTTGACAAATAATTTACATGTTTCACTGTATAAGTTTGAGGCATATAGCATGATGATTTGACTTACACATATTGTAAAATGATTAGCACAATAGGTTCAGCTAACATCTGTTTGATTTTTCATGATCCTTCACTCCTTACGTTGGTACCCGTGCATCTGAGCGATGGGGCTCCTCTTCCAGAGTCTGTCGGTTTGCCTTGGCAGAGAGAGCTCTTCACTAGTCAGCCCAGGATGGGTTTCTGGGTGTGTCTGCTGGAAATGTGTTTGGGCAGGTGGGACCTGCTATTGTGGTCTATTTTTAGGCAAGGCAACTCTGAGGACAGGGACAGGGGTGTGCCTGGCTGAGAACAGCAGGGCAGGACCGTTGCCTTAGCTCCCCCCGCAAGGTGAGGCTGTAGGATGGGCTCCGCAGCGGCCTGGATTCTCTGGCCAGGCTGTCAAGATGGTCGGGACTGGGCGCTATATTCAGAATGAGGCGGGGTTATGAATTAGCGGCCCCTTCCCTGGCAGGGTACCTAGCCCAGAGCTTGTACGGCTCATTGTTTGGGGTCCCGGATCAGGCCTGAGTGTGCACTGAATTCCCTGGTTCGGGGAGGCCACCAGTTTTGCTCCGCAGTCAGGGGAGAAGCCACGGGCTGTGCCGTCTGTTCTAAGTGCCGCCGTGTGCAGGGCTGTTGAATGGGCTCCGGCGCTTCCCCTGTGCTCTGGCAGGTTCCCCAGTCAGATGAGCTGGAGACTGGAGCCAGCAAGGGTCACAGCTACAAAGTCGATCCCCTGCCAGAACGCAGTGGGAGAAGCGGCTCTAGAACCAGTAAAGCGCTTTGTTGTCTCAACTCAAGCCTACTGCACCCCCGGCTCCTGGCTGAACAGGGCCCTGGCTTTGCTCTGTCTGCTCACCTCTCAGCTTGAGGGCCACTGGGCCACACAGCTTCCAGGAGCTGTGGCCAGCCCCCCTGGTCAGATGGGGCCAGGAGGCACTCTCCAAAGCAGGTGGGGCTGTGACTCAGCACCCTCAGTGGGGACAAACTGGTCTCCAGAGCGGAGCTGCACCCCACCAAGTTCTGTGTTCAGAGCGCACCCTGGACTTGGTTCGCGGAAGAGCAGAGCTGCTGGCTGGGGTTGCCAGGTGGGCACTGCAGGTGTGAACTCAGTCTGCCAAGACCCAGTGCTGGTTGTGGCAGCCCCTCCCCCTTCTTCATCACAGTCAGAGTCCCAGGGGCTGGGCCCCAAAGAGTCCCCTGCAAACCCCGTGGTGTGAGATCAGAGTTCGCGCTCCCACAAAGCAGCCCACAATTCTGGGGAAGGTTGGTGCTTGCCCCTGGGCTCCCTTTTCCCGGCTGGAGGAAGTGGAGGTTCAGGGGGACCTCTTGGCTCAGTGCTGTGGGGTCGCTGCGTAGCTGCTTTGTTGAGCCCCTAATGCTGTCTGTCTTGGTCCCTGTGGTGCAGGGGGTGCTCCTGCCTCACCGCCGCTTCTAGATTTCTCTCAGTGGTGTCTTGTCCTTGACTGCACGTTAGCTGTTCTCATGACGGGGAGCAAAGTCAGGAACAGCCTATGTCTCTATCTTAGTGACCTCACTACCCTTGAAAGTCTAAATAATTTTTGAACAAGGGCTTCTGCATTTTCCTTTTGCACTGGGTCCTACAAATTATGTAGCCAGTCATGGGTAGAGTGACTTACGGGGCCTACCCCTGGCCAGGCAGTGAGTACCACTGATGGGAACCCTGGACCCTGGTTGGAAGAGAAGAGAAGATTCTGGCTCATGGCCCCAGAAAAAGCAGACAGCTCTGATGTTGAAGCAACAAAAGGAGCTCTTTATGACAGATTTTCATGTTTCTCAAAGGAGATCATGGGATCTGTTTGTGTTTCACCCTGAGGGCAACAACCACTCTCTCCCTTTGTGCCAGAATGCATATTAGATGACCCTTGTTCCTGATGGGCCTGCGGTCTCTGAAGTGAGGCTTTACTGCATGACTGATGAAGATGATGAGGCTTTCATCCCGCCAGTGGAGGACTCTGCTTTGCATTTTAGTCAGGTCCTGGGCTGCAGATGGAGCCAGGACCTCTGGTGGGCTCTGCACTCTGGGTGATGGGGCAAGCAGCCAGGAGGCAGCCTTTGCCACATGCCCCGTGGCTTCTGGACTGCCGTGGTCCCCTGCGCTTGGATTCCTCCACCCTGCCTCTGCTTACCATTTCCATCCTCTCCCCACATTCTTGCATTCCTACATCCTCACACCCCTGCTTCCCCACATCCCTGCATCCCCACATCCTTGCCTCTCTCTAGCACCATATCCCCACATCCCTGCATCCCCACATCCTTGCCTCTCTCTAGCACCATATCCCCACATCCCTGCATCCCCACATCCTAGCCTCTCTCCATCACCATATCCCCACATCCCTGCTTCCCCATATCCCTGCATCCCCACATCCTAGCCTCTCTCCATCACCACACCCCCACATCCCTGCTTCCCCACATCCCTGCATCCCCACATCCTAGCCTCACTCAATCACCATATCCCCACATCCCTGCTTCCCTTGCCTCTCTGTATCCCATCTTCCTTGTTCCTAGAGTGGAACAAGGGGATGCAGGAGGAGGAAATAAGCAGTACCCAGAGTCGCTCCTCTTCCTTGAAGCAGCCTCAACTAATGAGGACTGCAAATCTAGGAGTCAGACAGATCTAATTTCAAAACCCAGTGTAGCATCTAATAGCTGGGCAAGTTCTTGGGCAAGTTCTTTAACTCCTCTGAGCCACAAATTAAGGATTACCTGAGAAAGATACCAGGCTCAGAGCTGTTTAAGCACCTTCTCACTCTGCTGCTCTTCTTCTCTGGAATTTTCCACTAGTATCACTTTCATCCCCTCTCCCATCCTCAGCTCTACCCTATCTGAACAGCTCTGGGGATACTAGAAATGGCCAAGGCAGAGGGAGTCTGGGTTTTCCTCTAAAATGTAGAAGAATCAATGTCCTTACCTCCTCTCCGTTATCATTCACAGGGAGGCCCCAGTATTCCCTGTGGTTTCAGTGAACCAGCCGTGAGCTGCAAGCAACTCTGAGGCCCCAAGCCCGAGGTCAGGCGCTGGGGATGTAGGGAGGGGCCAGTCCCCAGCCCTTGAGCATCTCATAACTCTGCTTGGTTAGCCAGCACAGAGTACAGCTTTTGGGAGTCGTGATACAATGAGTGATCTTGCTGCCCTTCCAGAGACCTAGATGAGTGCCGGACACGTGGTCTTTTTGCAACCGGGCAGTGAAAATCAGCATATTCTGAGCGTTGGAGACATTAGCCATTCAGGGCACCTTGGAGGTTTGTTGGTTTAAATGAGAGCTGAGTTGATCCTCTTGGTCAGATAGTTGGATTATTGACCACAACCCGAGTGTATATCCTGAATGACTTTTCAGGCAGATGTCGATTTCTGGCTTAAAGCGGGCAAGAGAAGGGTATGCCTGTGTCATCAGTTTGCTAGTTGGAGAGAGCTGGTAGACACATTTTTTTTTTTTTGTATTCCAAAGATACAGGACGTCTGCAAACTTTACATCAGGCCCCGAAGTCTTATTTAAAATATACTTATTTTTCAAGAATGCCATAAAACAGCAATAATTTTTATAGCTCCAAATTATTTTGATCTTTTTCAGCCTTCCATCTTTCTTATAAACTGTACTTTACGTGTCTGTCATAATATTTGCCTTTCCACTCCTTTTAATGGGTTGGGATATTTTGGAATCAATTACGTAGTGCTTTTCTTTCTCACATTAAATAACCACCAATTCTTCCCTTAAATATTTTGAATATTGAAAATAATTTCTTAGGTGACATTAATTATGATGCACATCCCTGCTGAGCTATTCTTCCCTGGTGATATTAGCGATAGTGTTTTGGCATTCCTGACTGGCTCTGTCATTAACCCATCATAAATACCAGCCCCAATTAGTGTGCGGAAGTGAGATCAGGTGAGGAGTGAAATGTATGTGCCTCAAATAGAGAGTAGGTGCTGTGTCTGTCCCCGAGGAACAACTGAATTTGTCAACTGTCAGATCTGAATTCTTAACGCTTCTCCTTGTGAAAAAATGCATCTTTGATTTTTTTTTTTTCATTTTACAAAATAATCTGTAACCACAGTTGGCGGCACTGTCTGTTTGCAAAATCTTATCCTTTGATTTCTTTCCGTTCCGTTAAATCAGAAAATCCTTTTTTGATTCAATGATATTATGCGTGTAGCTTCTTATTTATGTGTCTGCTTGTACTGTCTACCTCCGTGTCTTCCTTTCCTCTTGATTTTTTTCCTTTTCTATCCTCTCTTCCCTCCTCAATCCTTTATCGTTCACTCCTCCTTTCTGTCGTTCCCTCCCTCCTTCCTTCCTTTCTTTATGTTCTCTTGTCCTCTGTTTTGGAGTGTGTCAGAAGTCAGCACTGACTCCGTTTCTTTAGTGTAGACTGTGCTCAGCTTAGGGGAAACTGGACATGCTTTCTGCCTTGTCTCTGGCAGTGCAGAGTGCCCGAAAGTCTCGCACGTGTGGGTCATCAACACATACCTATTGACAAGTCAAGATTCTCATAAAACAGATTTTTCACAGGGTGTAACAGAGAATGGTTTAAAAATTAGCAATGATCTCAGACACGTGTGCTTCTCTTGGGTCTCCCGGCCAGAAAGGAGCTGTTCATTTGGTCATAGAAGATGCACAGTGAGGGGCGTCTTCCATCATTGGCAAGTGCTTGGCGTGGGCTTGGAGTTAGGGATCCAAAAGTAGTTACCTCCAAATCAAGATACTTTTGTTTTTTTTAAAGATTTTTATTTATTTATTTATTTGACAGAGAGAGACAGCCAGGGAGAGAGGGAACACGAGCAGGGGGAGTGGGAGAGGGAGAAGCAGGCTTCCAGCGGAGAAGCCTGATGTGGGGCTTGATCCCAGAATGCTGGGATCATGCCCTGAGCCGAAGGCAGACGCCTAACGACTGTGCCAGCCAGGCGCCCCAAGATACTTCTGAAAGTGAAAGAGGAGCAATTGATAATTACTGTTGGACTACCCTGGGCAAATGGTAGGATTGCGGGGTAAAATAGAGGACACCTGGTTACATTCGAAATTTAAATTTAATTGGGCGTCTTTTGTTTTTATTTGTTATCCTGACAACCCTGTTTGTACTCCTATACACGCGAGACATGCCCACTGCCGGTCCAGAGTTTACAGTCTAGTGATCCTAACTCCAGACTTGACCTCGGGCACTATGCTGACTACTTCCCCTGTCATGGCAACGCTGGGAGGTGGATGGTGCTTTCCGACTTAGCAGTGGAGGATTGGCAGGTTAATGCCATCCCCAAGGTCAGACATGGGGCCCTGGGCGGGCGAGGTAGGGAATGGGGACTGGGAGCTCAGGTCCAGCTACCTGCCAAGGCTTTGCCCTCCCCACCATACCCTCCTGCCCTCTGACCAGCATGTGACAGCAGTGAGCTCCTTTTGCAGGGTTTTAAAGAGATCCTGCAGGAAAGTGAAGAGCCTTCAACATTACTTCTCCGCTGCTGGATTTTTTAGGCAGCAGGAGGTAACCAGCTGTTTTCACTGTATCAAACCCAAAACATGTCACGCAGAAAAAATGTCAAGTCATTTTGAAAAATGTCTGAAGCCTAATATGCTTGACAGGGGTGAAATAGCATTGGCCGTAGTCACATAATTACTACCTCGGTGTTTGTTTACGGTGCAGCCCTTTCTTCTTGCACTTGAATTATTTAAATCAATGTGAGCAATAATGCAGCTTTATAAAACCCAGGCCTCGGCACGTCCAACAGTTAGATTTTTCTCAGCTCCTTCCCAACCATGTTCCTCGCCAGGTTGACTAAGCAACTTAACAGTTTCTTCCGTGTTCGTATCTTTAGACTAAACTCAGACAGACTTATTGAATTAAAGTAAGTCAAGGTCACCTATTTTTTTTTTTCTCTCTCTCTGCAAACAGAAAATAGTAAGAAGGGGTGAGGCACTGAGGTCCAAAATCTCATGTGAACTGAAGCTGTGGCTAGACACCATAACATGACGATCCACTAGGTGTCGCTGATGATTCACACCAGTGCCGCTGCGAGCCCATTTATGGATGTTTAAAAAAGTCCTTAAACATGGCAAGCCAGAGTTAAAAAGATGGAACTTCCAAGTATTTCTTTTTTTTTCTTTTTTAATATTTTTTTTTACCTTTGGCTTTTTAATATTGTCTTTATATTCATCCAAAGGAGCCTTCTTTGTCTTTTCAGTCATCTCTTTCTACCTTTCTAAATTTAGCAAAAAGCAAGTTGAGGAGGATGTGAAAGGCTGTCTTATTGAACCCATCTTGCTCTTTGTGTATGTTGCTTTTTTCAAACTTTTGTGAAGTTCCTCAATTTGGTTAGTGTGCATTCACATAACACATTTCGTTATTGCAGATTTCCTACATCCACTGAAGTTGATTTTCCTTTTACAGATCTATGCTTGATTTACTTTGAGAAAGGAAAAATATGTCTTTACCATTGGGGATTTGCCCCTGATAATAGGAGGGACCCGATGGCTCTTGCAGTCCAAAGAGGTGAATCTTTGGTCAGCCATTCTGGCTTACAGACTCTCGGGCTGGAGGGATAGATTCTCCTGGAGGCAGATGAGATGATTGGCGGTAGGGGTTATGAAGCCAGTCCCTCCCAGTACACAGAGTAAGTTCTAGGCTGGGTCAAAACAAAAGCAGAAAGATTGGCAGCTGCTGTAGATTCCCACTCCTAATGAGCTACATTTTTCCCCCAGAGCATGGCTAATATGGAATGGGATCCTCAAATTTAAAAAAGGAATGTTAAAAGTGAGTAAGGTTAGCTTTAATCAACCAAAAAAAAAAAAAATCATAAAACTAATTTTCAGAAAAGCTTGAGACCCATGGAAAGTTCTTTTGTAACTGTTATACTGGTAAGCAGTTTTTTTCTTGTTTTGTTTTGTTTTGTTTTGTTAAAGAGAAGTCTCCTCTCTTTTAAACAGCAAACCACCTGATTGGAGGGGGATGTTAGAACCCTATATGAGATTGGGAATTGGTCTAGATCCTGTCTTCACAGGAGAGCCCTGGCATTGTAGTACTTTCTGTAACAGGAGCCTGACGCTTCTCAGCTGTAGCTGGGATTTCATAGTTTAAAGGGGCTAGGACATCTCCTAGGGGTTAGACTGATGGTGCTTCACGGGCAACTATATAGTGAATGGCACTTGACTAAGCCTCTGGGGCTCATCTCCCCTGCCTACCTTGGTACTCAGCAGTATGAAGCACCCTAAAATAGGAAATAGTTGTATTTTGCCATGAACTTTATTTGGATGGTGGAACGAAATATTTGCTTGAGTTAATTTATACATAGTCTTCTATGGATTTCATTGTATTGCAGAAAATGTAACATCCATGAAATAAGAATAATGTAATCATAAGAGGGTTAGATTCCCAGTCACTGGAAGAGAAAAGCCCAAGTTCCCTGATTATAATCTGACATTCTGTTTAGAATTTCAGGGAATGAATGCCCTATAAATGTCTCCTTGGCTGTACTGTGGACAGAGATTGGGGAAAAAGAAGCCACAACACGGTATCAAAACACAAAACACTTCCTGAGTTTCCCCACAGTATGAATTAATCATATTTAATACTAATTATGTCCTTGCTACACAACAACTTCCTGTGTAAATTGTGGGAAAATGTGAAAACATTTCCAAGCCCCAAGCAAGTTTTAAAATGAGCTTGTACATGTGAATTTGTTATTTGCTACGTGTCCCTTTCAATACAAATTATTCTCTGTGGATTTACCAAGATGCAGTGTTGCTATTTTTCACTTTCAGAAAGATTACTGATATTTTCCCTCTCCTTCAATCAAAGTGTTAAAAGTATTGGGGTTGGGTCAACAGTACAGCTTTGATGGAGTTGTTGGGCTCATTTAGAATTATTTGTGCATCTATTATAAAGATTCCCCAGTGAATCGTTTGACTTTGGTAATTTATAACTTTGTCCCCAGAGGCAACATTTGGAATTTAAACTAGCAAGTAACCATTTATTATGTCTTTGATTAAAGCTCTTCTTCCTATTTAACATACTCAGAAGTTGACCTAGTCCTGAATATGGTTTGGTTTCTTGATGGGTCTTGGGTATTCTGGGTTCCTCAGACGTGTCCAGGGTCCACGCTGCAGAAAGTTCCCAAACCAGCCAGACCCTCAAGTGTCCTCCAGATCTGTAATAACTTAGGCAAAACCAGCACTTTCAGACTAGAGTGAATACCTTAAATCCATGAAGAATCTGTCAATGGGGGATTTCTCTACATTTATTTGAGTATTGTGAAAATTTGAAAACTAATTCTTTCATACAATAACATATACATGTATAAATGCAGGTGCATTTCTGTAACAAAGTGAATTCTAGAATACAATGTCATTCTCTAAAATATTATTTAAATTTATGTTCTTGAATTAAACCTAACGTTGTAGCTTTTTCAAAATACATGCTTATAAAATGGATTAATAAAGTCAGTTGTTCAAACCTAATGTCCATCCGTTAAAAGACTCAGATAAATTACAACCATAAAAACTGTGATGAAAGTCTACGTTCATTACTGTGGAAAGACGGCCATGCCACATGCTCGGGCAAAACAAAATAAAATAAAAACTTCAAAATGCCCTGTACTTCTGTGGTCCCATTTTTATAAATGTGTATATTCATAGATACACATCTAAAAGACTGTATGTCACTAGACTAATAGAAATATAGCTACTTAAATATTTTTGATCCTCTTGTTCCTTCTAATTTTTATGATGAAATTATGTTACTTTTATTATCAGAAAATAAATAGGAAACTCTTTTCTGTTGGGGATAAACAAAGGTCATATTTGTTTTAGATCTTGCAATTCACTGTGTGTTTTCAGATACCGATATCAAAATACAACTAAAGCAAAAAAAATGCAGATGCATTTCTGTAATAAAGTGAATTCTAGAATACAGTGTCATTCTCCAAAATATTGTAATTATTTCAAAGAAGGACATTTTCTTGTCCTAACAATCTGTGAGTTTTTCCTTGAAAACAAGAGCGTTGAAATCACTTTCCCTAAGTGTTCAGTGCTAGCACACCCATTTCATGTGTCTCTTTCCAACCAGGCTTGGTTAGGATTCTGTTAAGGTTTTATCAAAACATTACAAATTTATTAGGAATAAATTTTGGCATATGCATATTGTGTTGCTGTTTATTATGGTTTTTTTCCCCTAAATAACTTCAGGCATTAATTTAAAGAAAGTCTGCCTGGATTCAATTTATTTTAATTAAAATATAAAATGAGAAAGAAGTAAAGGTTGACACTTTGGGAAGTTCTCTGAACAGGCTGTCTGCATTGTATCTTCTGCGTTCCAATTGTAAATGGATACCAAGGATTACTGGGTCTTGCTTGATGTCATAGCCTTTTCACCATGCCTTTTGCTTGGGCTAAAATAATTAAGTGGAGGAATTCTTTAAAACCTTTTGATTTTTTTTAATTTGGGTAGGCTAACACATTTTAATCAGAATATTACGGAGCGATGTTTTGATTCAAAGCAAAAAAAATGCACACAAATCCACTTATGAAATTGATAATAAAATGACTCTGTGTTGAGCTTAATTTGACACTGGAGGTTGGGGAGAGAAGGAAGGAATATAGCTCAGTGGGACAGTTACCACTGTTGTGAGTAGCCAGGTATGTATATACTTGGTCAATGTCTGTCTCTCTTTCTGGGTACATAAGCTCTATGAGAATGGAGACAGTGTCTGTTATGCTCTTTATTGTTGTAGCTCCAAGAACTAGCTCGTGTCTGGAACTTAGTTGATGTTCAGTAAATAAATACTGCAAGGTTATATTCTGGAACTGGTGGAGTTGCCATCTTCAGAGATTTTTGCCAGTAGTTAGGTTTCCTTTGATAAAATATTCTTCAGCCTTTGAAAACTTAAACTTTGAATTGTGCAAAGTAATACCTGAATCCATCCTCCGTAAGAAATTTTAGAATCTTACCGATACATCCGTTTCCAGCAAAGATGGAATAGCCTCATTACACCCAGGTCCTCCCTCTTACCACTAAAAGACTCTAGAAATCATATAAAAAATGAGCATAGGAAGACTTTGAAGAGTAGAAAGAAGAAGACAGATGGCCTAAGGACCTTCACACATGAAGAACCACATGGCTGTGGGTCCCTTGGGTTTCCTTATTACTTGTTATACATCATGTACAGAGCACTCCAGAAGTTTCCCACCTGGACCTCTAGTAAGTACAGACAATGAGAAAAGTCAGTTTCCCCTAGACAGAGGACCAGGAAAAGGATGGCCTAATAGCAGAAAACCTTTTTTGGCAATATTCACCTTACACCAGCTGGATACCAATGGCAAAAATAATCCCTCACCTTCCTATAGTTTTAATAAGGCCAAACAGAGGGCTAATCCTCCCTCATGCCTGCCCCCCATGCTCCCAACCAGCAGAATCAAGCAGCAGTGCTTCAATCCCTCTACCTGGTGGTGTCGAAAGAAGTAGGCAAGGAGCTAATCTCCAATTCCCTGCCTGACTGAAGAAGGCAGTGAGAGCTTCCCTCACTCGTTGGTTATTTGGGTAGCTGAGCAAGGATCTGGTCCTCCATCTCCTGCTTGGTGCAGTAGTCCAGAATGAGCTGAGCCTCCACCCTCCACACCCACATAGCAGCAATGAGACTGAATGAGATGGTGAGAAGCAGAGCTACTTGGCACTCTGGTTTGTCCCACCTCCATTCCCCACTGGTGCTGGTTAGGTCCCGTATGGCACCAGGGAGACTGGTCAGGGTAGTATGAGGTGGGGCTGTCAGTATTCCAGTGTCTCCAGGCCTAGTGTAAGTAGGTCCCAGTGGGAAGCTGAGTGTCCATGTCCATTCTGTAGCAGAAAGCAGTGTGCCATTTCTCTCTCTAGTCTTTCCTTCTTCCAGTGGCAGTGGAGTCCAAGAGAGAGCTATGCCAACATGCCTACTCAGAGGCAACAAGGTGATGTGAGCCAAGTCCCGCTTTCACCAGAAAGATGTCAGCAGAGCTGAGAGGAGAGCTGAACTGCCACCCCACATGAATGCAATGAAATAACATGACTCAGTGTGTCACTTTTGCCGAGATAGTGTTGACAGGGCCCAGTGGGAAGCTAACACACACTCACCCAGCCCTCTGCTACACCTCAACAGGGGGATTACTGCTAAATGAGAAGATTAAATAGGAGCCAGAGTCTCATAATATAATATCCAGAATGTCCAGGATGTAGCGGAAATCACTTATTGTACCAAGAACCAAGAAAAATTATAACTTGAATGAGAAAAGGCAGTTAACATGAATCAAGAATGAATTGGATGTTGGAATTATCTAACAAGGATGTTAAAGAAGCCATCATAAAAATCTAAAAAAAAAAAAGCAATTGCAAATTCTCTTAAAACAAATGAAAATTAGTAAATCTCACCAAGGAGTAGAAGTTCTAAGAAAAGAATCAAATGGAAATCACAGAACTGAAAAATACAGTCTCTTTCACACACACCCACAAACTTGTTGGATGGCTCAGTAGTCCAGTGGAAATGACAGAGGATAGAATCAGTGAACTTAAGAACAAATCAGTAGGAATCATCCAGGAATTTACCTAGTCTGAAAAACAGAGTGAAATAGATTGTGGAAAAGAAGCATAGAGCCTGGGGGTGGGGGTGTCTGTGGGACAATAACAGAAGAACATAATATAATACAGCATATTATGAATATAATAACATTCATATTAGCAGAGACTGAGAAGGAGAGGAGAGACTGACACTGAAAAACTATTCAAAGAAATAATGGCTGAAAACTTCTTAAATTTGTTGAAAGACATAAACCTACAGATCCAAGGAGCTGAAGCTGAGAAACCCTAGATGGGATAAACTCAAAGAAATTCATATGAAGATTCATTAAAATTGAACTTCTGAACACTAAAGGCAAAGATAAAATGGACTCATTACTTACAGGGGCATTACATATTTGAATTACTGCAGCTTTCTCATCTGAAACCAGGGAAGCCAGAATAATACTTTTTTTTTTTTTTAAAGATTTTATTTATTTGACAGAGAGACAGCCAGTGAGAGAGGGAACACAAGCAGGGGGAGTGGGAGAGGAAGAAGCAGGCTCATAGAGGAAGAGCCTGACGTGGGGCTCGATCCCAGAACTCTGGGATCACGCCCTGAGCCAAAGGCAGACCCTTAACCGCTGTGCCACCCAGGCGCCCCCAGAATAATACTTTTTATATATCGAAAGAACAAGACTGTCAATTATAGCAAGAATATCCTTCAGGAATGAGGCAAAGTACAGGGATTCTCAGACTAAGGAATACTGAAAGAAATTGTTGCTATCAAGTCTACCTTTAAAGGATGGCTGAAGGAAGTTCTCTAAATGAAAGGAAATGATAGCAGAAGAAGGGCTTGAATTCAGAAAGGAAAGAATGTTGGGGAGGGTAAAAACAGGTGTGAATAAAATAGACTATCCTTTCTAAAATCATGTTTTATGGTTGAAGCAAAAATTATAAACCTTACTGTGGTGCTCAATGTATATGGAGGCACATTTAAGACCGTTCAACTTAAAAGGTGGGGAGGGTAGAGGGCTCTCAATGTTAAATGCAAGTAGGTTTTCCACATGCCACTAGAAACTTCCTACAAGTAGACTCTGATAAATCATGTATCCATATTGTAATACCTGGAACAACCACTATTTCGAATTGGTCATTCTCTTTCCTGACATTTTTCAAAACATGATTATACACCTGTGTAGGTGCCTTACAAAATGCACGGTGTTGGCTTAGGAGGATTTTACATAATTGGTTCCATATGCTACTTGGTATTCTGCAATTTGCTTCTGTATTTTTTAGTCAGTATGTTTCGTACAATGATTCCTCGTAACTACTGTGCTAGTTATGAATGCACCACTTTATGTTTCTGTTCCTTTACTGAGAGATGATTTTCAAGACTTTTTTTTCAGTTTAGCCATTACAAGCAGTGCATAATGGGCATGCTTATTGGAGGCTCTCTGAGTCCGTGTGTGTGTACGTGCGCGCATGTGTGTATGTTTGTTTTTGAATTTTTCTAATTGAGATAAAACCTCTTGGGTATTTTCTCATATGTTGTTTCCTTGGTTCACTCTGGCCCATATGTTAAGTTAGAATCTTGCAGATCCCATTTCACAAGGGGTAGCTTTCCTGGAAATGCAAGGAAACAGAAGAGAATCTGACGATGGGTGGTTGAATCACAGTAGACCTTCAGCCAATGGGTGCAGACCTTGCTGGTTGCTCCTCCCAGGTCACAAAGATGTTCAAGAAATCTTTTCATTATGTCCAAGGACTCTTGATTGCCCATAGGTCCATGTCCTTGAGGATTCCTAAGGGTACTAGAAAACTTGTTCTCTTCTTTTCTTGATTTCTTACAGCATGGGTGGACATGACGCCTTGTACCTCTCTGGTCAGCCAAGATGGTTAAACTAGCTAGTCAGTAAGCCAAGTGAATGGCAGCCAAAGATGCCAACACGGCACATAGGTAGCAAGGGAAACAGTCTGTGGCTGAGAGTGTTTGCAGGCTGGTACACCGTCACTCACTGGCCACAAGTGGACGGACAATATGGATGCCCTGCAGCTCATTGGTGGGGTGGGGAGAAGACACATGCATGTAAATTGTACATGTCGTGTGTGTATCAGTTTTGTAGTGGTTGTATTCAAGAAAATATTAGAGACAAAAAATTATAATAAATTAGTGATGATTGAATGGCTAACTAAAATTTTTCTGAGGACAAGAGGGCTTTGTTAACTCCATGGGAAGGGGATAGAAAGTGGGGCAATCACTCCTTTATAATCATAATGCCCTTTGCCTGAGGAAAATTTGTTGGTTCCTAAGTGATTTTTTTTTCTTTTTAACTTCCTTGTGGGTTACTTCTTAAATGTGATAGTAAAATAATTTGAAAGATGACATGTAGGAGATTTTAGTTTTTAATTTGTGTTTCGTGATATGCCTTAGGATGGGTGATTTATCTTTATCAGCTCCCATATAAGGGGCATGAACACTTTTACAAATGAGTTTTTATTTTTAAGTTCTGAAAATTTTCCTAAGAAAATGTTGCTTTGGGAAATGAGGATGACTTCTTATTGCAGATTTTCAGAGCAACTCTCTGGGAGGTAGAAAAACTCTTTGAGAAATCAATGTATAATTAATGCATATTTCTTTGTTTAGAGGAAAAACTGGATTGGATTATTGGATTATTATTAAAAGCATTTAAGGTGACCTGTCTTTTGTAATAAGGGCATTTAGATGGCTAAATAATGATAAAGGGGGCGTTGTGTTTGCCAGCTATTATCAGTCAAATTTGCATAAAAGGAATCATTATAGTGAGAGGCATTAAATTCATTAATTATCTATTAAAGGGGTAATTTAACAATCATTAAGGGAGGCACTAGTAGATTGGTGATCATTTTTACAAATGATGTACTTGATCTAAGCTTTATATAACACCAAAAAGATGAATCTGCCATTTTTACTTTGGTAAAATATACATTTTGTTCCTGTTTTCTGGTAGCTTCTGTTAAGAATTAAATATTGAAATGAATAAGCAAACGTAAATTTGGTGCCTGTGCTGTAACTTGGCACAAGATACATGGGAATACCAGTGGCCAATTGTTGACCAGGTATGGGTTGGTGGCACTGGTTGACTGGCTCCATATGTCCACCTGCCATGGATGAGAAACCTTGCCATTGTCCAAAGATCAATAGCATCACTCTCCCCAGTGGCCCCATCACACTGGTCTTACGGCAGTTGGAGGTTCCCCCCTCCCATCTTCTGGACATCACAACTAGCAGCCTGGAGTCAGCTTTGTCCAGCCCTTCTCATGTCTTATTTTGAAAGGTCTTTGCCTCCACTGGGGCCCTGTGATTGCAAATGAAAGAAACAAGCTTGCCTCCGCAGAAGAGATTAATTACAAAACAAAACAAAACAAGGATAGAGAGTTAGCTTATGGAACCAAGGGCAGCAAAATAACAAGGTCTCCTGAGGGGCTGGGGCAGGACAAGGGGAGTTCAACTTAGTAAGGCACACTCTCTCTCCCACCTACTAGTGTCTGCTGCTTCTCCTTTCAACCTCTTTGCAGCACTGGTTTCTGGATTTTGCCAAAAACACAGGTTCCAGCCCTGAACTCACGTGCCTTTCTGAGGCCAGTGCTGGTTTGAGTCCCAACCCCAGATTCCTGGGAGGGAGAAACCGTGGCTGTATTTTCATCATGCTATGGTTCAATCAGCCCTGGCTCATAGGCTGTGGCCAGGGGACAGGTTCTGTCACAAAACATGTAGAAAAGGCTGGTGGCTGGCAAACCACCCAAGTAAGTCTGCCTTTGACCCCCTGGATGTACCCCTTGTCACAGGAGACCAAGTTCTCACCCTTTTGCATTAGGAAGGCTTCAGCCAGCTCTCACTGCCTTCCTCCCCTCCCATCTGCCCCTCCTCTCTTCCCTGCCACACAGCTGTCTGATATGCTTTTCCAGGGTAACAGGGACATCATATCATTGTCACACTGAATCACTAGGGTCTTTCTGATACTCTGATACCTACAAGTCCAAACCTCCTCTTGCGTTCAGATGGCTCTCTGATCTTGTCTGGCCAGACTCTGCTTCGCTCCCCTGTGGCCCTTTCCAGCACCCAGCAGGCCTGTGACCCACCCTCTCCTTACTTACACCCTGGACCTGTGTTCTTGCTTTGCTCCTTCTCTGGGGTGCTCCCAATCTCTCTCCTCTCCATTTCTGGGAATCTAGCTCAGCCCAGGCAGACCTGGGTTTAAGCATCTGGAGAGTGTGTATGGGGGTGGGATGTCATACAGACTTGAGGGATTGGTATGAAAAGCGACACTGAGCCTTCCTCCTGGAGGCTGATGGTGGTGTTAGGAGTGACGTCAGCAATGGTAGGTGTTTTTTCTGTCAGGTCCAGATCAAATGCCACCCTAAGCATGCTTCTCTTTCCTACCTTCAGGCTGCCAGTCTCATTACCCTATGTAGTTTAGCAAGTGACTCTTTTATAGTCTGTGCTTGTATTCTGGAGCCCTCTTGCTGGATTACAGACTCTTTAAGGGTGGGAATGGCATCTTCTATTTCTTCTGAATCATTGCACTCAGCACTCAGGAAATGCTTTCTTCTTCATTATTAGACAAACGTGATCTAGTTCAACTCAATACACGTTTGTAAGTGCCTTTTATATGCCAGATATCATTCACTGAAAAAAAATTATCCTTGACCCAACAAGGGCTCGTGGGGTGAATAAATTATTAAGGATGATATATTTGATTGGCATGGTAATGGCACAAAAACTTTTACTTGCAAGTCTCTAATTATGCATGGTTTTATATTGGCTCTTGAACAAAGAAAACCATAAAGACTGTTCCCTTTGCTTGAATTTGACTAAATTATTGATACAGACTTAAGTAATGCACCCATTATGGTAGGGTCTATTGGAGGACTCACAGAGCCTATTTCAACCCCCTTCTCCTTTGTCTTCTCTGTGATCTCCCAGCTTGTTGTGCACCTGTGAATGGCCATGTGACCTAGTTCTGACCAATGGCAAATTGACAGATACTCCTAGAGGGGGTATAAACATAAAGATTTGGAAAGAGAAGGCTTTTCTCCTTCTCTCTTCTTCCTGCCTGGAACACAGATACTATGCCTGGAGGTGCAGCAGCCATTCTACCACCATGAAGATGAAAGCCATAGGCTAAGAATGGTAGACTGGGAAGACGGGAGAAGCTTGTACCTTGGTGGTATTCTCGAGCAGCTTCACCTGCCCTTAACTTCCCACGTCTGGACATTGTTACTCATGAAAAAAAGCAAAGCTCTTACTTATTTAAGTCATTTTTGGGTGGCTTTTCTGTTCCTTGCAATTGAATGTGCTGTCAGTGGACTAAAATCCACACAGTGTCATCAAATCTTCAGCTGAAGAGTGATCAGAATCATACTGCTGGGGCTCCTGGAAGGCTCAGTTGGTTAAGTGTCTGCCTTCAGCTCAGGTCATGGTCCCAGAGTCCTGGGATCGAGTCCTGCATCGGGCTCTCTGCTCAGCAGGGAGTCTTCTTCTCTCTCTCTCTCTCTCTCTCTGCCCCTCCCCTCTACTCGTGCATGTTCTCTCTCTCTCTTTTCCTCATGTTCTCTCTCTCTCAAATAAATAAAATCTTAAAAAAAAGACTCATACTGCTTGGTTGATCTAGCTTAATTTAGTTACGCCCTAAGTCATCATTTATTCATCCCTTAATCCAATCAAGCATCTATATGTCCATTGAGTATATATGAGCAGAGCAGGGGCCTACTGGATGTGCAGCACTGGGCCAGGTCCTCTGAGAAGCAGGGTTCCCGTCTCACTTGTGGCCAGCCACAGCCAGAGGTCAGAGACCTAGTGGGGAAAGAACTTGGGCTTTCGGTGCATTGTGGAACCATCCCACTCTTTGCTAGCTGCTTGGGAACGTGAACACGATCCACATCTCTCTGAACCTGCCTTGTCTGTAGAAATGGCTATCAGTACCTACCTGTTAGGAAGTGCTGCGTGGAACATTTAAAGATGTACGTCCTGGCCTGCCTCGCAGGTGCTGAACGGAAGTCAGTAGGGAAGAAGTCAAAGGGAAACTATTGATGAAGAAAAGCACCTTGAATCCACTTCTTTTATTTTATTGGCAAAAGAGACTACATACAGTCGGAGGGATGGGGGGAAGGGGGGCAGCTTTATACTCCAGAGCCAGTCCCCGGGGGAATCCAGGCTAGACCAGGAATTCTTCCATACCACCCGCTGTCTGCCTTTTCCCGGGTTGTTTAGTTTTGTCCTCTGAGCATCTGCGTGTCTGTGTGTGGTGGGGAGGCGGGCCGGCGGGCATGATGATGAGGCACAGTTCATTTTGGGCAGTGTCTTAGGTTGTGGGACATTCGTTGCAAAACTCATAGCTGGCAGGCTCCGGTTTCTGTATATCGGATCACCATATAAGTCATCCCTGTCTACGACTGTTAATTCTTTAAGGCTTCTTGGCTAGGAGAAATTAGGAAGCTGGGGGCGGGGGGGATGCTGTCTCCCCCTCACCTGATGTGTCTGCTCCATGTTTACTGGGAAGACAGAGACAGAGCTTCCCCAATCCACCTGGCACCGGCCTGTGCACCCTGCTCTCCGTCTGCAGCCGCCCGGCGGGGGTTTGGCATCCTTTCCTCGCAGGGTTCGTCACATTGCATTCAGCCTTCATGTTTGTTTCTTGCCGTGTCTCGTCCTTAATACAGGCAGATAGGAGAGACTGGGAAGGAAAATGACTTTCACGGTTTCTTCCTTTGATCTGAGTCACGGGTCACAGATCAAAGTGGCCACAAAGTTGTCTTTGCTTTGTGGTGTTCTAAGACATGCTGCTGTTTTCTCTCGGTTTATCACCAGGTGATGCCCAGTTTATGCGAGCAAGGCAGGGAAAGGGGGGAGACCCATTCACAGGTAGCTAGCAAAGACGATGAGTGTGGCGCCCTGTTTCCCCCTTATCATCTGTTCCCATCTTCTTTTGGGATGCTTCCTCAATGAATGCCCTTGGTTGAAGATTTTAACCAGCTTCCCAGCTTTGCCTTAGCCAGAGGGAAACCCCTGGCCCCCACCTGGCTGTCGGACTCTCCCAGGACTTCAGTTCGAGCAGAAAGTCGCAGGCACGCTCTCTGTGTCGTTTTCCTGACCATAATGTGACTAATTCTTGTCACTTGGAAATCCATGGTGGCCCTCGTTCCTTCTTTCTCAGATCTTCTTCTCCAGTCTTCCTGTTGATTCTGTGAGGTCCTGTATACTTTCAAAACATTCCCTCTTGGTTTGAATCACTTCAGTGAGTATCTTTTGCTTGCAACCAAAGAACCCTGCCTGAAGCCTTTTCATAAACTAGCCTATTCCTTTTCTTGCACATTTCCACCTCCTTTGGTCCACAGACAGCTACCTCCTGAGATGGGAAACAAATCAAGGGGACCAAGTAACATGAATTGGGGCCCTATAGAGCTGAACCTCCCTTCCCCAGGGGGCACTCAGAGTTGCCAGCAGCATGTAGCTTTCACTTTTGTTGGCTTTAGGTGAGTGATTGGCCTGAATTTTGAGATCCTCAGAGCGATATATTTCTGCATAACATGGCTGTAGGGGCTAATGAATCCTTACTCAGAGCTTGCTCATTGCTCAGTATTGCTTTTAGGATTTCTATATTAAAAATAACAGTTCTGTTTCCTATTGCTTTAGAAATAGATATTCCTTTTGGAGAAGAGTCTACCTTTCCAAGTGTAGCTAAAATTCTGCATCCTCCATGAAATCGTCCCCTCCTCACTCCTACCCTTGCCCCTGAGCAGTGAGCCTCTGCCGACTGTAAATGAGTCAGAGCTACAGGTGCCATTGGACGCAAGGCTCAGAGTCCACCTGAGCCGGGCAGGTGTCCGATGATAAATAGCGGTGATTCTGAGCCTCAGGTGAGGAATACGATGGCAGGGGAAGGGACTGGAACCAGCACAACTCATGTACCCTCTGAGATGGGCCACCGCTGCTCAGCTCCAGCCACTGCTGCCATATGCAGAGGTAAGGTCACTGTTGTCAGAGCTGGAAATCCATTTTTAGAAGTGAACCATCCCATTAAAAAAATGTTGGTGATGAATTAAAATTTAAAACACTGTATAGGCTTCACTACTTGGACCAAACAGAATATACCTGCAGACTGATCCTACCCTAGGGTCTCGGAACTCTTGGCTTTTACACTCTTGGGTAACAAGGCCTGAACTTTATTAATTCATAGGAAAAAAACAACTTTCTAAGCGAAAAGCAGAAGAGTATGTATAGGCTGTATGTATACCTATATGCCCTATATGCGTGTGTATATCTATATAGATGTGCACGCATCAAATGTATCTGTAGATATGGGTACAGACATCTATACGTGTATATAATACACGTGCGTGTGCATGCACACTCACACATACATTCATATATGAATGGGGAGAAAGTAGAGAATCCACATCAGTGATTATCATGGCCAATGATTATTATCTCTTGGGGGAAGGAGGTGGGGAGTGTTGGGACACTTAGAGCTTTCAGGTCTTATTTCTGTTATTGTACAAACAAGCATGTCTTACTTTGGTAGTCAGAAAAACCAAAAAGGATACAACTAAAATGGGAGGAGAGGGGCCCAACAGTGCTATATTCGTGTGGTTACCATAGCCACCCCCTTGCTCTATAGGATGGGTGTTTACGGGGCCTCTGGCCTGCTTGCCCCACAGCTCCCTGAAGGCAGGACTTGCCTTATTCAAATGTTGTGTCTCAGGTGCCTGTCGTAGAACCGTCCGAGCGCGTGGCCGACCGTCACTGTGCCCGGACTCGACTGAATGGGTGGATGCAGTGGGTTGATAGAAGCAGCTCTGGTAATGAAGAAGGTCGGGGGCAAGTTTGGGCTGCCCCAACTCTGGGTTTCAACCACCTGTGTTCATAGAAGGGGAGACATTTTCATGTCTTGCTCAAGATGTCTTTGCCAATCTGCAGTTTTGCAAGATGCTTCGAGTTTGACACCTTCCGTGTCTCTTCATTGACCTTCTGACTGTCTTCCTTTGATATCATGTCAGAACCAATGCCCTTACCCATTCAGGTTCTCTGTTCCCAAACTTTGGCCAGTTTGGTCGAGAACTGTCTTGGGGGAACGAGCATGGGGCATTGGGAGAGGAAAGACTCTCTGCAGAGATGGGAATAAGGAGGCCTCCAGAAGGACCGGATTCAGGTGAGGCCCCACAGGTGGTAAGGGGGAGGGAACCCAGAGATCAGGGCCCACCAGTCAGGCCTCTTCCTCATGTGCTGTTGCCTTTTCTTTAAAAACTTGCAAAAAAGGACAGTGAGTAACGTAACAAACATCCAGATTACCACCCAGAATTAATGGGTATTCACCTTTTGTTATTTTTCCTTTTTTGGATATCCTTTTGTCTCTTTTCCTTAAGGAGTATGACATCTTCTTGATCAAATCATATTTGTGGTATTGTCCAAACGACTAGATTCCTAAATGATGATGTTTTAGGAGGCACCAGTATGGTGGGTCTAAGCCATCCCTGAATCCAGGCCAAGGACGAGGTTCTCATCCCTCCCACCCGCAGTGTGGGGCGCCTGCGGTGTGTGGGGTCTGGCGTGACTGCCCGAGCATGCCCACGCCAGCCCCTTACAGCGTTCTCTGCACCTCTCACTCCCCTGGAATGGAACGTCTCTGAACCATATGCTGCAGAGACGAGGCTTCTTCCACATTCCAGATTCTTCAAGGTGGGATCTGGGGAGAGGGCCCCTCAGGAGGGACATTTTTTAAGCTGAATGCTGACATCTCAGTTAATTACACAATAGGCGCTTTTTTCAGCCAACAGCACTGTCCTTGTTTACAAATGTTGTGAACCAGACGTCCCGAGTTCATTTTTCCTTTGATCCGTGTTACACAACTTCTCTGAGTGCTAATCTGTTCCAATTCAGAATAGATTAAAACTGCCACATGAATGGCAACTGCAGGTTTTTGTTTTTCTTAAAAATCATCAATCTGAGGGGGAAAAAATCCGAGAAATTCTGTTATGCTGGGTGAAAGTATTAATGATGATTTCCTTGCCAAGACGATTATCATGAGGAAAGTATGGAAGGAGGAAAAAAAGAGGAATCCTGGAAAAGCAGCTTGTCTGGGGAGAACATCAGTAGTTTCGAAGGTTATTTCAGGAGGGGTACGGAGGCTGGTTCAAATCTAAGAACCTCAAGTGGCTATGAGAGGAAGTTTCCAGAAAATGAACTATTTCCAGTGTTGTGTTTTCATGTCAGTCAGATGTAGAATACACAAGGCTGGTGCGCCAGACCACAGAAGCGAAGACTCAGTATCTCATGTGGTGTGGTGGGGCCTCTGTGGCCTGGGAGCCATGCAGTGCTTTTGTTTGTTTAGATTCCCCTTGGCCTTGAACAATGACAGGAGGGCACCCATCTGTTGCTTCTGCTGACACTCAGGCAAGACACTGCTTGGTTCTTAGTCACAGTTATACAGCAGAGCAAATAGGGGCCAGAGAGTCCAGCTACCCTATTCTTTTGACAATGATGCTTTGGCAATGGTGGAAGAAAGCTATGAGGATTAGTCTTTCTTATAATGAATGGCATAGATTACTGAGAACTCGCCTTTTGAGGTTGTTTTGGTTTTTTTGTTTGTTTTTTAGAGAGGGAGGCAGGGTGGGCAGAGGGAGAGAGAAAATCCTAAGCAGGCTCCATGCCTAGTGCTGAGCCCAATGTGGGGCTTGATCTCATATCCCTGAGATCATGACCTGAGCTGAAATCATGAGTCGGACACTTAATCGACTAACCCACCCAGGCGCTCCACCTCTGAGCTATTTTAGATGACACTTCTGATCATACCAAGAAGGAGATTCTAATCTTGGCCTTAGAGTCCTTGGGAATGAGTCCCTTGGGAATGAGTCCTTGGTCCTTGGTAATGAGTCCATTACTTGAATCCAAGATAATGGATTCAGGTCCTTCAATAATACCTCTAGGAGAAGGTTCCAGAAATGACCAGCTCACACTAAATTTAACAATAGAAAAGGCCTTATCTATTGATTATGTAAAACAGAAAACTCAACCCAAAGTAACACAGCAACAAAAAAATTTACAAAACGGTTCAAGGGGAGATGGGGCTCCAGGGAAGATGAACACAGGATCTCAGAATAGGTCATAAGGACACCTGAATTCTGTGTTCATGATTTACTGCCATATTCCTGGGGTAGTCCATTCTCAAGCAGGCTGGGCTACCACAGCGTCAGCTTTATTTTCCAGGCCCAAAGCCAAGTGGAAAAGGAGAATCTGCTTCCCTAGCAGCTCAACCTAAGTGTCTCAGAACTGAATCTCATTGCCTCTGATGGGCCTGACAAATTTAGCCCGAGTCACATGCCCAGCTCTGCGCTGGCCACTGAGCACTGGCTGCTGAGGCCTGAGTCGGGAACCTCTCCCCTGGAACAAGAGGAACCATCTTCTCTAGACCCAGAGTCTAGACCATGTTCCACCCAGGGATTCAAACAACGTCGTCAGAACCTGGGCACATTCGCACCCTGTCATCAGGAACCGTCTCTCAGTTTCTTCTCCCTGTGGGTTGTCTTCACTCTCAGATAAGTTATGTCCTCACTAGGTCAAAAGTAGAGGAGAGGTCTGGTTCTATTAAAAAACTGGAGGATGAAAAAGAGGTAGAACAGGGCTGCTGAAAGGCCCACACCTTGCAGGAAAGTGCCAGCGCACTAACAAGAGGAAAAATGAGTGAGCAGACCTCATGTTCTCACCAGTGAGGTCTGTCTGCACCTCGTTGGTCACCACTGAAGCGTGTATCAAACCACCCCAGACTTCCAGCGTGCTTGTGGAGCAGATGGAATCAGCTGTTTCTGTTGTCCAGGACTCAGGGCTTTGTGACAGGTGCCTCACTTCTGCATTATTTCATCATTACGGCATCTTAACTTTCCAAGTGCAAGGCGAGCGATGTTCTTCTAGTTGTCAGGGGAGCCATACATCATCTCTGCAGAGATTCGTTCATCTTTAGTTATTTCGCGGCTCTTCACGTCCCAGTTTGACTCAAGATGAATTTAATCGTGGGTACTTTTGGAACCATAGGAGACTTTATCTTTTTTTTTTTTTTTTTAAAGATTTATTTATTTATTTATTCGACAGAGATAGAGACAGCCAGCGAGAGAGGGAACACAAGCAGGGGGAGTGGGAGAGGAAGAAGCAGGCTCATAGCAGAGGAGCCTGATGTGGGGCTCGATCCCATAACGCCGGGATCACGCCCTGAGCCGAAGGCAGACGCTTAACCGCTGTGCCACCCAGGCGCCCCAGGAGACTTTATCTTATACTTACTTATTTTAGAGTGGTCAGTATCACTCAATCAGCCTTTCAGTGAAAAACAAGAAAAAGCAAACTACTTTTCACACGATAGTTGAACTGTATTTTTGAATCCGTTCTGCATGCTACATTGGAGTAACACGGAGTGGAGAAGCTGGACCCAAGAATCAGTATGTGTTCTGCTATTAATCACGCTCAGTTACTACTTCCTAGAGAGTGGATTGGACAAAACACGGGAGAGAGCGAGCTCTGGCTTCTTCTGATATACACAGTATAGAGGAAAAGAATTGCTCTCATTGGCTAATATTGCAGAATTGGCTAAATACAGGAATTTGTCCATGTAGCTGAATATATAAGGCAAGTCAAATTCACACCATTGAATGAACGTCGTGTGTTCATGTTTTTGATGAAAAAGGTTTGCTAATTCGCCCTTTTAAGTTTTGTTTCAAGTTTGCTTTTCTTTATATTAAAGAAAGTAATAAACTCAGTGCCAATGTGATGTCACTCTGTATGTAAATAAGTAAACACCCACAGGCTCTACTACTATTTGTTTCCTCTTTGAGAATCCTCTCTGTAAAGGCAATAATTTAACAACTAGCTGTTTATGGAAGAAATGGTTGTTAAAGTATTTACTTATGTAATTCTTTTTTTTTTTTTCTTTGTAAGCCAAATCAATCTATGAATCAGGGTCACAGTTCACAGGTTTGCCATTGATTGGCTCTGGGGAGTGGGGTTAGTCTTTACCTGTATTAGTTTCTTAGGGCTTCTGTAGCAAAGTACCGCACACTGGCTTAATACAGAAGGGATTTTTTATCTCATGATTCTGAAGGATGGAAGTCACATTCATAGGTACCTTCAGCATATCTTTTGAGGGGACACAGTTCAACCCATAACAGCCTGCCCTCTGAACCCCCAAAATTCACATCCTTCCCATGTACAAAAGATTTTCAACTCCATCCCAGCATCCCCCAAATCTTAACCCATTCCAGCATCAACTGTTAAGTCAAAAATCTCACATAACCGCAATCAATGCAAAAGGCCCCAAACCTCATCTTCTAGGTCATCTAAATCAGGTATGGGTGAGACTGTAGGTACAACCCATCCTGGAACAAAATTCCTCTCCATCAGTGGACCTATGAAACAAATTATCTGCCTCCAAAATATAATGGTGGGACAGGGGTTGGGTGGATATTCCCATTCCAAATAGAATCGGAAGGAATAAAGGTGTCAGAAATCCCAAGCAAGTTTTTAACCTAGAGGGCAAGTTCCTCTAGGTTTCAAGGCCTGAGAATAATCCTCTGTGGCTCCAGGCTCTACCCTCTGGGCCCTAGGTGGCAACCCCACCTTTCGGGTCCCACCTTCTTTGGCCTCTGAATCTGTGGCTCTGCCCTCAGAGTCATTCTTCCTTCCCTGCGTCTCATCTGTGTCTCTTCCAGGCCAGGCTGAGCGTGTTCGTGCTGACGTAACAGTCTTCTACAAATGTCAGGGGGATCCGTGTCAATAAACTGGAGGGTTCTCCACAGATTCTTCCTGGATGAGCCCATCTCTATTCCTTGTTCCTGCAGACATGGCTGATTGGATCCGGGAGTCACACCCCTAAATCTCTCTGGCTGAAGTTGGCTCATCCCCATTCTTAGTGTTCTCTCCAGAGCCCACTTTCTCATTTTTTTTGGTATCTGGATAGGCAAGAAGTTTTCCCAATCAACAAGTGCTGGTTCTTTTTTGTTTAAAAATTTTGCTCTCAATTTATCTCTTTCCTCTCGAATTTGACTATAAGCATCAAGGAGAAACCAGGCCACAACTTCCATACTTTGCTTTGAAGCCTCCTCAGTGAAAGAATCCGGGTTCATCATTCATGAGTTCTACTTTCCACCCCACAGCAGAACAGAACTCAGCCAAGTTTTCTGCCACTTAATAAATAAGAGTCACCTTTTCCTCCGCTGCCCTTAACACATTCATGATTTCCTTTTGAGGCCTCACCAGACGAACCTCTACCGTTCCTGTTTCCAGCAACGTTCTGTTCCTAATGGGTTATGAATTCTCGAAGATGAGTAGAACTTTCCTGTAGCCCTCTCTTCCTTCTGAGCCCTTCCTGGAATTGCCTGTAATGTCCTTACTTCTACCGACAGGCTCTTCAAAGCAATCCAGGCTTTTTGTATCACGCGCCTCGAAATTCTTCCAGCCTCCACCCATGACCCCATTCCAAAGCCACTTCCACATTTGTACGTATATGTTACAGCAACCCTCTATTTCCTGGTACCAGAATCAGTGTGCGTGTCCTAGGGCTGCCATAACAAGTACCACAGATAGCTTAAAACATAGGAACTTATTATCCCATGGTTCTGGGGGCTCAAAGTCTGAATACCAGTTGTTGGCAGGGCTGACCTCCCTCTGGAGGCTCTAGGGACGAGTCCTTGCTTGCCTCTTCTAGCTTCTGGTGGTTTGCTGGCAATCCTTAGCATTGTTGGGCTTGCAGCTGCAACATTCCCATCTCTGCCTCTGTGTGGGTCCATGTCTCTGCAGTTCTTCTGACCCGGACACAAGTCCTGTTGGATTTAGGGCCCACCCTAATCCGGTGTGACCTCATCTTAACTTGCTACACCTGCGAAGACTCTCTTTCCAAATAAGGCCCTATTCACAGGTAGCTGGGCTTAGGTTCAACATCTCTTTTGGAAGGGCAGAATTCAACTCAGAGCCCTTTCCTGTTGAGGGTTTTCACTTCCCTGGTTTACACAAATAGGACCTTTTTGGGTGCACATTGACAGAACACACAAAGCAGATTGGTTTAGGCCAAAATAGCTCATATATTCACGGGTATTTCTGATCTCATCAGGGCCGGGGCACTCTTGCTCTATTTCTCCGTGCCATCTTCATTCAGGTGAATTATGCCAGCTTTGTCTCCACTGCATCCCCAACTGCTTCTATTTCAGAGGAAAGGATGCTCTTATCACAGTAATTGTGCAAAAGGTCTCGGCCTTCCTGTTGTGAGCTCCACCTGTGCCGAGAACCGGCCCTGCACATGGGGGTGATGGGCTTTGCTGCATGGGGTGTGCCTGAGTTCTCTCCTGGATCCAGAAGTGCAGTCAGCTACTCGGGCTGAGATCACAGAAATCTCACAGCAGGAGAGGGACAGGGAGAGCCTGCCAGGCAGGCTGGCACAGGGAGATGCCTGTCCAGGTCAGTACGGGAAGGGGCTGAACCAGTAGGCCTCTAAGGGCCCTTTTGTTCTAACTTTGTTGTGAATCTTGCTGCGTACCCTCCTCTGATTCTTGGCCAAATAGTTATATATGACAGCTTTAGCTTCTTTGTCAATAAACACTACTTCATCTGGTGTTTTTCTTATTT
The DNA here is from genome assembly GCF_024610735.1 of Ursus americanus. NCBI lineage: Eukaryota > Metazoa > Chordata > Mammalia > Carnivora > Ursidae > Ursus > Ursus americanus. The sequence continues at coordinate 35,081,707 of NC_142140.1, read as the reverse complement.
TAATTTAATTTTTTGGAGGGTCAGCTTTGGTGAAGTATAATTTACATACAATAAAATCTACCAATGATGTGTTCAGTTTGAGGAGTTTAGACAGGTGCATTCAGTTGTGTAACCACCACCACAATCACTGTATAGAACATTTCCTTCACCCCCAAAAGTCCTTTTGTACCGCTTTACCGTCAGTCTCCTCACCCCGTCCCTCATCGCTGATAATCACTGATCCACTTTCCGATATTATAGCTTTCCATGGTTTTTTTTTTTTTTTTTTAAAGATAATCCGTTACCGTACTTGGTATTTAATTTTTAGGGCTAGAATTAAAGCCCTGGTACAAGTTCTACATAAATACTAGCTTTTATTAATATGAATGAAGTTGGTGAAATTAGGGAGAATCTGCTCATCATTTTAAGATGAACCATATGCCAGTGCTGATAACTGATAGTTTTTAATGTGTGAAAAATGGGAATTTTGTGGGATTCAGTCGGATAAGAGTAGGATAAAGAAGTCGCTCAAACTACTCCCCCTGGTTGCTGCATAGGGAATTTGGTGTCGACCATCTGTCCCTTGCCTTTTACTCATTTGATACGTGTGGCTTTGTGCTTGGTGATGTGCTGATGTGATAGGATAAATAATGGGTTGTCACTGTAAGAAGGCAGCTGTCTTTTTGAAGGTGATTTGCCCACCGCATCTCCATCCTTCCTCTTTTAGTAATATCCCCTGATTTTTGTTGGGGATCCAGTAAGGGTTTACGCCTTGCCCCGTGCCTGGTCAAAGAGTGATCTCTTCCTGGTCACAGTGATTGGTTCAGGAATGGGCACATGATCCTCTTAGAGCCAATCAGAGCCCAAGCCTAGGACTTTGCTGGAGCTGCAGAAGAAGACATGCTCTTTCCTACCGCAGAGGCTTCAGCCCAGGGCTATGAAAGCCATCCTGCCACTCTGTGGAGAAAGCCTGACTGAGAACAGAACTTATACAGAAGAAAGTAGAGCTGAGAGGCAAAGAGTGAGACAGAATCCAGATGACATTATTTGAGGCTCGTCATATCCAGCTGTGCCTTAGACTCATATTTCCAGATATTTCACTTATATAAGCCAGTCCTGTTCTTTACTTTAACCAGTTAAACTTGTTTTTTTTTCTTTTTTTTCTGTCACTTGCAACTGCAGATCCCTGTCTGTGACAGCATGCCATCCCAAAGAGATAAGTACATGATCATGTCTCTGGAAACTATTTAAAATATGTACTCAGTGGGCATCAAAACCAAAATTGTTTTACGAATGCATCCCTTTTAATCCAAAAAAAGGAAATCTTTTATCTTGGTTGAATCTGATAATGAAGAGAAAATCTAGCACTTTCTGTCCTCTGTCTTTCTCATCTCTGAGACACAAACATTTTTAAAAAGTATCATTTTGCTTCAATCTATTGCTAAGCTATCATAATGCTTTGGAGAAACATTGGAACATCAGTAGTAGAAGGAAACCATCTGGTACTATGGACCTTTGCATCTCCTATTTTACAAGGGCAAGATAGGATCAAGGAAGCGGTCTAAGGAGCCCCCAGATTCCACCTGGGAGTGATTTGTGCCACGAAGATGGTATTTTCCCCTTTCAGTCTGTTCTAGTGCTCTCTTCTCTTGATGAAGCTAGGTGTGTGGCAGGAGTTCTCACCAGTTCCTGTTCCCACTTACTAGTCCTAATTCTCAACCAGACTTGTGTCACAGTCACCTAGCCTGGTTGAAAGAGACTAGAAAAATTTATACTAGACTCTTGGGGCTATAGTTTTCCAGTAGAACAATTTCTGGATCAGTTAGCATCAACTAGACCCTGGTCTGAATCCTGTTTCTGCTACATATTAGGAGTGTTTCCTTAAAGACAGGTAACTGCATCTCATTGAAACTTGGTTTATGAGGCACCAGGGTGGCTCAGTCTGTTAAGCATCTGCTTTTGGCTCAGGTCATGATTCCAGGGAGAAGCCCGCTTCTCCCTCTCCCTCTGCCTCTCCCCCTGCTTGTGGGCTTTCTCTCTCTGTCAAATAAATAAATAAAAAATCTTAAGAAAAGAAACCTAGTTTATTTATCTTTAATAATAATAATAGTCATAATAATAATAATAATAACAACAACAACAACTCTCCTTTAGGATCACTATGAGGATTAAGTGAGATAAGGCACACATAATGAACATTACAGCCAACATTTGCACGCATCCTTTATGCCAGTCCTGTGCTAAGAGCTTCTACACTGGATTCTATTGATTGCCCACCCGGCATCCTTACTCCTTCTCTGGAAAGCCCTGTATGTTTTTCCAGGGGTCTCTTCCCTTTGGAGGAAGCTTGTCCTCCTTTATTTCCTTTGCAGGTGATTGGTTCAGGTTTGGGCATGTGACCAAACTCTGGACAATGAAACTTAAAGGGAATTCTATTAGGGGGCCTCTGGGGGAAATATTCCCTTGATCCTAATCTGCTTCTGGACAGCATTGTTTCTGAATGCAAAGACCAAAACAACTATAGCCATCCTCCACCAACTAGAATACAAAATCATCACAGATTGGCGAAGCAGAGAGATGGAAAGAATCTGGGTCTTCCAAGTCATTGTCAACCAAAACAGCCATGCCCTCACCTACATAGGACTTCCTGTTATGTCCCATAATACAGTTCCCTATTGTTTAAGTCAGTTAGAATCTACTGGCCCAGATGTATTTATTTTTTATTTAATCCTTAAATAGCTCTATAAGGAACCTGGTTGTTCAGTGCATGGTTACTTTTCCAGGGTGCTCTTCCACCCTCCAATCTGCTCAGTCCTAGAGGGCTTTCAGTCTACTTTGTCATCTGATTGTACCTCTTCCTGTTGTTCATTTGTTTCTGACTTTTCACAAAAGGACTTGATGCCACACAGCTCTGTGGACTTGTAGAAGGAAGAGATGCTCTTAACTCATGTTCTGGGAAGAAGACTGCTCAGTAACTGACCACATAAAAGTGAATACACTTTCTCTTGGAATCCTCTAGCACAGAGCCGTGCACATGGTGGGTGTGTTGCTATTTTTATTGCTGCATAAAAAATTGCTAGATATCTAGGTGCTTAAAATAATACCAATTTATTATCTCTCAGTTCCATAGTCAGATATTTGGGTAGGCTTGACTTGGTTTCTGGGTCTCACAAGTCTGAAACCAAGGCGTAGGCTGGGCTAGGTTCTCATCTAGAGGCTCTGGGAAGGATCCACTTTCCAATTCATTCAAATTGTTGGCAGAATTCAGTTCCATGTGGTTGTCGGACTGCAGTCCCCACTGCTTAGCTGGCTGTTGGCTGAGGGCTGCTCTCAGTACTGAGAAGCTGCCTTCTGGCCCTAACATGTGGCCCTACCATCTTCAGAGCCATCAAGGACATGCTGAATCCTTCTGGTGCTTCAAATATGTCTGACTTCCTCTTTGGCCAAGAGTAGGAAAAACCCCAAAAAACAGAAAAACAACTTTCTGCTTTTAAAGAGCTTGTCTGATGTGATCAGGTCCAAATCTCATATTTTTAGGTCAACTGACTTGAAACTTCAATTCCATTGGCAAAATAGCTCCAGATTAATGTTTAATTGAATAATTAAGGTACAGGAATTTTGGATAGGGGCCATTTTTAGAACTCTGATTATCATAGCAGTGTGTATAAAATTATTATTATTACTATTATTATTATTATTCTGGTATTGAATCAAGGAGAGGACAGAAAAAATTGTTAAAGTATCAAACTAATTGAGTTTTACCTCTGCTAATTTCGGACTCCTTTAATATGGTATTAGTGTTACTCTGGTTATACTGCCCATTGTTGTAACCAAGAAAACCACAACCTAACAGAAAAAAACCCCAAACAAACCAGTAATTATGCTGATGTTGTTGCCTTTTATTTTTGGAAGGAAGAGAATTTGCTGATCTGGGCCAACATTTTCCCCTCAATGGCTGGCACTGCTCAGTAACATGACAAATGTTATTCATATATAGTGTTTATTTATTTTGGGGTCTTGGGCAAAAAAAAAAAAAAAAGCTACTTATTTTTTTAAATAAAAATGGATTTAAACATGTGGAAAAGTTTAAAGGAAGAAGGTTAGTACAATCAATATAAAATAGTTGTAAAAAGGGACCCGCTTCATTATAATGTTGTGATTTCTGAGCCGTGTTGAGTTTCAATAGTTGCCCAACACTATAATTACAAGTAGAGCTAGGAAAGTGGGTGCCCTTCAAAAGTTTGGGACAGTTGATTGAGATTTTGTAGGCAATCCAGTGTCGAAAGGTTTGCTTCATCATTTTGTGGTGTTATCTTTGGGTTGAGAAATAGGGATCATATAAAAAGAAAAGTTCAGAGATTCCTGGTGGATTTTGCCATAGTGTGGGCATGTAGCCTGTTCGCTGGAAACACCATGAAGTCCTCAGTACTAAAAATCAACTTTAATTCACTTTCTAATAGAAAAGCAGCTATTTGTGTGTGTGTGTGTGTGTGTGTGTGTGTGTGTGTGTGTGTGTGTGTGTGTTGTCTTAAAGTGAGAAGACCGGGGCCACACTTTCCCCATATTGAATAAACAACAAGAGGAATCCTAGCTGGCAAAAGGATATAGACCACTGCCTCAGTTGATCCGTCTCCAGGAAAATAAGTTAAAAGTAAAGCCCTAAATGGCATCTGAATGGGGGTGTAGCTCTGTGGGCTGCCCGTGACAACCCATGTGGGCTCCCTTCTGTGCTTGAACTGTAAACCTGGGAAGAGCCTTGGAAATATATCAGTGCTGCCTGAACCCACTTGGGCTTGTAGAAAAGGAGAAGGAGGAGGTGAAGGACAAAGGGACTCAGTGGTTGAGGAGTAACAGTTATGGAGTCAGCCAGACGGGACTTCAAGTTGTAGCTTGAAGGAGAGTCGGGCGAGTTGTTGTAAGACTGGGCAAGTTGCCTCATCTTTCAAACTGTGGGGTCTTCATCTATGAAATAGACTTAATAATAATAATAATAATAATAATAATAAATACCTGATGTGGGCTGAATATTTTTGTCCTTCCCTCCAAATTCATAGTTTGAAATCCTCACCCCCAATGTTGTTTTTTTTTTTTTTCTGGAATCTCGAGGACTGTGCCCCATCCTTTTTTTTTTTTTTTTTTTTTTTAGAATTTACTTTATTTTATTTTTAAATTTTCTTTCTTTTTTTATTATAATATTTTTTATTATATTATGTTAGTCACCATACAGTACATTCCTGGTTTTTGATGTAAAGTCCCCCAATGTGATGGTGTTTGGAGGTGGGGCCTTTGGGAGGTGATCAGGTCATAAGGGGAGAACCTCATGAATGTGATTAGTGCCCATATAAAAGAGACCCCAGAGAACTTCCTTACGTCTTCTGCCATGTGAGGTCACAGCAAAAAGGTAGTCGCCTAGGAAGCAGGTTCTCACCAGACACTGAATCTGCCGGCACCTTGACCTTCTTGGAATTCCCAGTCTCCAGAACTGTAAGAAATACATTTCTGTTGTTTATAAGCCATCCAGTCTTCTAAAAGGCATTTTGCTATAGCCGCCCAAATGAACGAAGACCATACCTCTTGTCTTTGGGTGATTATTTCAAGTGATGCTTGAAAGCATTTAGCAGAGGACCTGGCATGTAAGTACTTAGCAAATGTTGGCTATAAAAGAAGGAAGCAGGAAAGATTGAGACAAAGAGAGAAATAAGAGAAGAAAGAAAGGGAATAGGAGAAAATGAGACTATCAAGAGGTAGACAAAAGAAGGAGGGTGGTCTAGGCTACCGGAATTTGATGCACTTAGAAGAATAAGTTTACATTACATATTTCATTGCCCTCGTGAGGTTGAGTTCCAGGGATGAACGCTGTTTACTGCGTTCATCCCTTGGAGATGCTGTTTCTCCATCTTTTGATTGCAGCTTTAAGGGACTGGTCAACATTGCCCACAGGATGCCTCTGTAATCCAGCGGTGATATTAGTGGGGCTCAGGAAATATTTTGCAGTCACTGGTCTTTATTTGTAAACCTACTTTACACTGAAAATGTTGGCATCGAACTTTTCACTGTGACTCTGAGCACAGAATCTCAGGAGAACTGTAATCAAAGGAAAATATTACCTTGAATAGTGGGGCAAGTTGGGAATGAATGAAGGAGCTCAGGGGGGAGTTCATCCCCATGCAACTTGAGACTGAAGCGTTGGCCTGCTTCTCTCCCAGTGCTTAACTTTGTTCCTGGGTTCACTGCCACTGCAGCTGTCCTTTTGTGAGTTGTAAAGGAATGAACACACTTTTCATGAGCACCAGAGGCCTGATTTAATCTGGGGCTGAATATCTGCAAGGTCTGCCAGTGATTCTGCTTTTTGGAGAATAAGATAATCGAATCACTTCCTTCGGCAAAATGGCAAATGGCGTGGAAAGTCTCAGTTGCAGCAAGGGAAGAGAGTGGAATAAAGGGCTTTTTGCTTTGTTTTGCTTTGAGATGTTGGTACTGAAATCCATTCATTTGGAGTAAATGAAGAAATCTCCTTTTAAGAAAATTAGCCAACATGCTTGGGAGGTCCTGTCAGTTTCCTTGGGCTCCTTCTGGGGTCTTGAGGGAGCCACCAAGATCAACTACTATTCTCTACCTCCAACTTTGTCTCCGTTTCAACCCTGTTTTGAGAGTCAAGCCAAATAAAAAGTGGGCTTTTTAGTTTGTAACTAATACTTTGCCTAGATTTGAAGGCAGTTTTATAGTTTGCTAAGGCTCCAATAACCCCTTTCCCTTTACTGTTAAAGCTGTAGGTGGGTGGTAAACAGAACATGAGCACCTCTCTCAAGTCAGCCTGTCAAGAAGCAGCAGATAGGGGGCGCCTGATGGCTCAGTCAGTGAAGCCTCAGACTCTTGGTTTCAGCTCAGTTCCTGATCTCAGAGTCTTATGATCTAGCCCTGCATCAGGCTCCGTGCTCAGCAGGGTGTCTGCTTGAGATTCTCTCCTCCCTCTCCCTCTCCCCACCACCCCCTTTCTCTTTCAAATAAATAAACCTTAAAAAAAAATTAGAAGCAGTAGATAGGATGGCAATTTAGTGGCTGGATGTTCCATCAGGGACAACACAGGGGACGCTGGGTCCCGTCAGGGAATGTAAGCAGAGACTAGCCCAGGGCCTGGCTCCTATTTGTCACTCTGAGGATGTTTGTTGATCAGCAGATATCTGGATAAATTGGGCTTCTAGGAATGATGCTGATAGCTAATACTGGGAGCTCACAGTGTACCGGATCACATGTAAAATGATTAGAGAGGTAACTGGCATGGAGTGCCTCACCCTGTGAGGAAAGAGCTAGTCTCAGTTTTTTTAAGATGGGAAGACTGAGGCACAAAATGGATTAGCAGCTTGACCAAGGTCATCACAGCAATACCTAGTAAGTGTAAGTGGCGGGGCAGGGATTCGACACCATTCAGCTCAACTCCAGAGCCTGCCTGGTCACGCACTTGCCAGGCTGTCTGTCTCCCATTACCACTTATTTAAAACTGAACAGCCATCTTGCCCCCCACCCACACCACCTGCTCTGAGACTAGTTCCACGATCCATTCATTGACACCAACCAGCAGTCTGAGGAGTACCCCTGACTTACCGCCTACCATGGGCCCATGTCAGTCAGTCACCACATTTTGTCAAACTCCTGATCCTTTCTCTCCACCCATGGCCACTACCCTGGTCTCTGGTGTCCTGGTCTCTTGCCTGGGTTTCTGTCTCAGTCAGCTAACTTGTCTTCTGCTTGTCCCTTCTCCAGTCTGATCTCCATCTTCCTAGAGATTTCTGGACTTCAAATCGGGCTCTTTCTGAGGTTGAAAGCCCTCAATGGGTCCTCCGTCTCATGACAGAGAGCCGTCTTCCCCATATGTGTGTGCCCTTTTCTGCACGAACACTCAATGGGTGCTCCTGGAGTGGGGTTTGCAGGGACTTTCACAGGCAGGGAACTAGGACCAGCAGCAATAGACTTACTCCTTTTCAGTGAATGCCTCTGACAACAGGAAGAAAGTCTCAATTTAATATTAATATATCCTCAGGATCTTTCAAATTCTTGATTATCTTCCATTTTTAACCAAGAGAGAGCAAGCAGCTGTAGTTAGTTAGAATTTAATACCACTGCTTTTTATTGTATTTTTAAGGTTTCTTTCTACTTTATGGCTTATGATGCAAGTTTTTCTAGTTATAGTAGTGATACAAAGTTATCTTTTAAAAAGATAAGTTTTAAAATAACAGCATGATAAAAATTATTAATTAACGAACACAACAGGTAATGGAGTACAGCAAAAATTGATCGTGGCGCAAGAAAGCCTGGAGTTTGGGAAACCTTAAGTATAGCACTTTCTGGAACCCGCTCCCTGCCTGTGTTGCTGGCCTCAACTCTCCCATATTTGGATTGTTTCTTGAAAATGGAGTCCCGTGTGCCGTTCCCATCTCCTCCCTCTGACTTCTCAGAGACACCAGAGCTCAGTAGGACAGAAGGTCCCATATTAGTCCATGTGTCCTGCGGCCACAGTCCTGTCATTGACAGACATTATTTTACTAAAACGTTTCATGAAAGGAAGAAGTTGTGTGAGCCATGTTTTTAAACATGTGGTCAAATACTTGCAAGCAACTGATTGAATACTGTATTTTCGTATCTTAGAGGAATAAATGCTCTAGGATGCTTGGTGGGCAGCTGTTATTCAAGCTTTTTATGGGTCTTTTTTCAATGGCACATCCTATCTCCGGAAGCTGGGGAATCCAGCTCTGCTTTAGCAGGCTGTTTTATCTCTTAGAGGGTTAATTCTGCAAACCTCCAGGAGAATTTCTTCTCGCCTTAATTGTTTGTCAGAATATGAGACGCGCAGGAAACTACTGGTCCCTAAATCTCAACACACCTGTACAGGTTTAGACACGTAAGTCTCTAAGAGGACTTAGCACTTCCTCCCCACCTCTTAACTTATACCACAGGCGCTCCTTCTGAAGTGACGGCACGGAGTTTGCTGACCCTGAGAAAGCACTTCTTTGATTTCCCATCATGCCTCCTCTTGGAGTTTTGAAGATAACATGCTTTTGACGTGATTGTTTCTTGGTACAGAGCCATGTGGCTTTGCAGCCACTGAGCCTGCGTCCCATAATCAAAAACGTTTTTCTACGTCTTGGATCACCTCATTATGCTTTTTTTTTTTAAAGATTTTATTTATTTATTTGACAGAGATAGAGACAGCCAGCGAGAGAGAAAACACAAGCAGGGGGAATGGGAGAGGAAGAAGCAGGCTCATAGCGGAGGAGCCTGATGTGGGGCTCGATCCCATAACGCCGGGATCATGCCCTGAGCTGAAGGCAGACGCTTAACCACTGTGCCACCCAGGCGCCCCCTCATTATGCTTTCTTATCCCATTTTGCTGCCTTGCCCCACTACCAGCATTGTTTTCAGTTCCTGGGTAGTAGTAAATACATGTTTCCATTGCTGAAATGGGGGTCTTATCATAAGAAAAAGCATAAAAGCAGGGCCGCAAACAAGTTATAGAGTAAGATGTGCATGAAAATTTTAAGCTTCCACATGGAACTTTCAGGAATTTAATGATTGTGACTGGTCACCTGGGGCTGCCTCTGGATTTCCAAAAATACTGTAATTTCTTCTCCATTTGGGGCACTTTCGATGGAAAACGTGGACCTCTGCTTCCATATATCAGTGTGATGGGTGGTGTTAAAAGCCTGAAAATCCTGGACACAAACTCCAGAATCCAAAGTGTATGGAAGCAGGGAGGTAAACCCTGGGGTCATCTGCTGGAAATGCCTTGCTGACAGATGTCGAGACAGAGGTTCCAAAAGTTGAAGACTCATGTGGGTGCAAAACTAATCCTGAACAGAAGATCCAGGCCTTCTGACTCAGGCCCGAGATCATTCCTGTCTGTGATGATCACAGGAGTCCCTGGGTCCTGGGACACTCTCTGATCCTGTGTGTGGCTTTGCCTCTGTCAGGAGAACCAGTGAGGTCTGGAGATGCTCGTTTCCCAGTGGCCTACCGGAATCCAAGATCCCTGGAGATGGCTAGCACTTCTGCTGTTGCTTCTGGGAAGGACAACGTAGAGGTCAAACATGAAAGAGTGGCCTCTGGTTAGGCCACCCTTGGGTAATGAAACAGGAAGGACATTTGATGAGAAGCCACACATGTATTTTGTCTTCCAAGGCTTTGGGACAATCACCAGCTTCTCCCCAAACTTCACTTGCCTCTGGTGTCTCCTTTGCACAGCCAAGGAGTTGTGTTTTCAATGTGTTCTGGGTTGCCTGCAGGATTTCTCAGAAACCTCAAGCAGTTGGATAAGCTGTGTGATCTCCATTACCACCCTCCGGAAAACCTGTGGCTAATATTCCACAATGGCCCTGGAATCTGGGGTAGCTTCTCAGTGACCTGGCTTCTGTGGCTTCTCTGGGGTAGATCAAAGACTCCAAAACAGCTGGAGCATGTGAAATGATTGCTAACTGTTCTCGGTTCTTCTACAGCTATTTGTTCTCGAAAGCCCAGCCTTTACATCTTTTTCCAAAAATTGTACATGGCATTCGTTCTCCAAAGCAGCTGAAAAGCTAATAGACATTCTCATTTTATTCCTCCCCCGACTACAGGCACATCTATTGCTAGATGAGTTTATCTGGATTCCATTTGCTTAGACCTTGTGAAATGAATACATTCGAATTAATCTGTAGCTCTCTGAGGAGAGGGAAGTGGCGCTTTGAGGGATTAAGCGATGTCTGTGTTAGTTTATATAAATGGATCTTTATGAGCGCAAACGTTCTCACACCACGTTACCATATCAGGTCTATTGGTTTATACCTAATTTTCATTAAGTGATGCTAACATATACACATGGGGATTTCGAAAATGAGTTTTTCCCTTTGAACAGCCATATATTTATGTTTCTTTGGGTTGCGTTGGCGGATTAAATATATTTTCCCTTTTAAAGCTAACGCTGGGGAGAAATATGCATCAATAAGTATGTAAGTTATAACTCCAATTCCCAACAAACTGCATTTGCTGTATTTGGTAACTCTCTAATACTGTTTCTTTCCATAATAATTAGAGCAGAATTGAGATGCCATAAAAGAAACTCCAGACTTCGCTGTCATTTGTTGGAGGGGGTGGGGAAATCAGAAGCATTTGGCTTCTTTGTAAATGGAAATTTTTATTATTGTATTTGTATTTCTAAATGACTATGAATGGGACAGTGGTGGGTAAACTCATGAATGTTAATCTGGCTATAGCTTCCACTTTCATAACACTTAGTTATTCCGTCCTTTATTACACTCTTATAGACGTTGATGGTTCAACAATTGGAGCTTTAATTTAATTTTATTATTATTATTATTATTATTTTTTTAAGATTTTATTTATTTATTTGACAGAGATAGAGACAGCCAGCGAGAGAGGGAACACAAGCAGGGGGAGTGGGAGAGGAAGAGCAGGCTCCCAGCAGAGGAGCCTGACGTGGGGCTCGATCCCACAACGCCGGGATCACGCCTTGAGCCGAAGGCAGGCGCCCAACCGCTGTGCCACCCAGGCGCCCCTAATTTTATTATTTTTTTAATGTTTTTTATTATGTTAGTCACCATACATTACATCCCTGGTTTTTGATGTAAAGTTCGATGATTCATTAGTTGCGTATAACACCCAGTGCACCATGCAATACGTGCCCTCCTTACTACCCATCACCAGTCTATCCCATTCCCCCAACCCCTTCCCCTCTGAAGCCCTTAGTTTGTTTCTCAGAGTCCATAGTCTCTCATGCTTCATTCCCCCTTCTGATTACCCCCCCTTTCTTTATCCCTTTCTTCCCCTACCGATCTTCCTAGTTCTTATGTTCCATAGATGAGAGAAATCATATGATAATTGTCTTTCTCTGCTTGACTTATTTCACTTAGCATTATCTCCTCCAGTGCCGTCCATGTTGCAGCAAATGTTGAGAACTCGTTCTTTCTGATAGCTGAGTAATATTCCATTGTATATATGGACCACAACTTCTTAATCCAGTCATCTGTTGTAGGGCATCTCGGTTCCTTCCACGCTTTAGCTATTGTGGATAATGCTGCTACGAACATTGGGGTGCATATGGCCCTTCTCTTCACTACGTCTGTATCTTTGGGGTAAATACCCAGTAGTGCAATGGCTGGGTCATAGGGTAGCTCAATTTTTAACTTTTTAAGGAAACTCCATACTGTTTTCCAGAGTGGCTGTACCAACTTGCATTCCCACCAACAACGTAGGAGGGATCCCCTTTCTCCACATCCTCTCCAGCAATTGTTGTTTCTTGCCTTGTCAATTTTTGCCATTCTAACTTGCGTAAGGTGGTATCTTAGTGTGGTTTTGATTTGAATTTCCCTGATGGCTAATGATTTTGAACATTTTTTCATGTGTCTGTTAGCCATTTGTATGTCTTCATTGGAAAAGCGTCTGTTCATATCTTCTGCCCGTTTTATGATTTGTTTATTTGTTTCTCGTGTATTGAGTTTGAGAAGTTCTTTGTAGATCTTGGATACCAGTCTTCTATCTGTAGTATCATTTGCAAATATCTTCTCCCATTCTGTGGGCTGCCTATTAGTTTTTTTGACTGTTTCCTTGGCTGTGCAGAAGCTTTTCATCTTGAAGTCCCACAAGTTCATTTTATCTTTTGTTTCTCTTGCCTTTGGAGATGTGTCATGAAAAAGGTTGCTTTGGCCGATGTGGTAGAGGTTGCTGCCTATGTTCTCCTCTAGGGTTTTGATGGATTCCTGTCTCACATCGAGGTCTTTCATCCATTCGGAGTTTATCTTTGTGTATGGTGTGAGAGTGGTCAAGTTTCATTCTTTTGCATGTAGCTGTCCAGTTTTCCCAGCACCATTTATTGAAGAGACTGTCTTTTTTCCACTGGATGTTTTTTCCTGCTTTATCAAATATTAGTTGCCCAAAGAGCCGAGGGTCCATTTCTGGGTTCTCTCTTCTGTTCCATTGGTCTATGTGTCTATTTTTGTGCCAGTACCATGCTGTCTTTGTGATCACAGCTTTGTAGTACAGCTCGAAATCTGGCATTGTGATGCCCCCAGCTTTGTTTTTCCTTTTCAACAGTTCCTTGGCGATTTGGGGCCTTTTCTGGTTCCATACAAATTTAAGGACTATTTGTTCCAGTTCTTTGAAAAATGTCATTGGTATTTTGATCGGGATAGCATTGAAAGTGTAGATTGCTCTGGGTAGCATGGACATTTTAACTATGTTAATTCTTCCAATCCATGGGCATGGAATATTTTTCCATCTTTTTGTGTCTTCTTCAATGTCCTTCAAGAGTGATTTATAGTTTCTAGAATATAGATCCTTTACGTCTCTGGTTAAGTTAATTCCAAGGTAACATATGGTTTTTGGTGCTATTGTAAATGGGATGGATTCCCTAATTTCTCTTTCTTCAGTCTCATTATTCGTGTATAGAAATGCAACTGATTTCTGAGCATTGATTTTGTATCCCGCCACATTACTGAATTGCTCTATAACTTCTAATAGTTTGGGAGTGGATTCTTTTGGGTTTTCCATATAGAGTATCATGTCATCTGTGAAGAGAGACAGTTTGACTTCTTCTTTGCCAATTTGGATACCTTTTATCCCTTTTTGTTGTCTGCTGTTGCAAGGACTTCTAGTACTATGTTGAATAATAGTGGCGAGAGTGGGCATCCTTGTCATGTTCCTGATCTTAAGGGAAAGGCTTCCAACAATTGGAGCTTTTAAACTAATGGAAGGGTTTCAACCAAATAGAATGCCTTCATTACTAGTGAGCAAGGAGATCTGAATGTGAATTGAGGTGGTTTAAACTAATCTAACATTTTTATAAAAGAGTGATACCCATAATTTATGTTTATTTTCAGTTTTCCTTGATTTGAACAAATGAGGGCAAGGATTTATATTATTTCTCATCTTTTTAAAAAGATGCCTAGCCTGGGGCCCTAGCCTGACTGCCTTAGTCAGTATAATAAACAGACCTGAAATGTCAGGGGATTAACACACACAAGTTTATTTTTTGCTTTATGTAAATACCACTGCGTGCCAATGAGCGGGCCAGGGCATTTCTCTTCCAGTGGGAGACTCAGGGACTCAGACCCTTTCCGTTATCTGGAATATGAAGCTACTGGAATTGCCACAAGGGGGGAAAGACTGTGTGTGGTACTGAGCCCTCTTTCAAGTACTTTAGTTATTGAGGGACACCTGTCACATCTATTCACTGCCCATTGGCCAAACTAGTTACATGGCCCACACGAACCACAAGGGATACTAGGGAGTGGAGGAGACTATGTGGGATACTCAGCACTACTGTCTCAACCAGCCCAACACCTCACAGGTGCCTGGCAAATGTTAATTGAGAGAGTGAATGAATGAATCATGAATCCTGTTAAACTGCATGGCAGCCGGAGAATGCTATTGCTATTTTAAATTGATAGAGAAGGGATTGAAAAGCACTGGAGAAATATTAACCTTAAGTGGGTTTTTGTATATATTTGCATCATCAGCAGCTCTAAGATTTGGTTGCTGGTTTTAAGTCTAGGTATCTTGGCCCTGCCCCACAATGATTTTTTTTTTTCAAGGTCCCGACACAGCAGCCTGAAAACATTGCATTTTTTGATCCTAAAGGCCTCTAAAGCAAACAGCATCTTACAGTTTATTAGATGGAAGTGTTTCGGAGCCTTCGCAGTGTGCATGGTAGAAATGGACCTTGTTAAGGTTACAGAGAAGGTTAACCTCCATTGACAAGATGAAATTGAAGCCGTTTTCTCTTGCCACGGAGCAGTTCCTGATCTGTATTGTCAGCACGGAAGAGTTTATCCATTTTCCCCAAAACATTATCTCAAATAAAGTGTTAGAGCGCTAAATGGATTTACCAGCGTCTCTTATTTGTTATTTTGATGTTCAATTTTTTTATCCATTTATTTATTGTCATATGAAGTTAAAACAGTAACAGAAATAAATAGGGGAGGCTGAGCAAGGAAAAGATCACAACCTCACGATCTTCTATCTTATTGCTGAGTAATTGTTGCAGAATCCTTAAGGAATGTCCTTGTATTTAGTTTCTAGTTTTCCTTTTCTTGACTCATGACACCTGATTTCCTCAACTTATTGTAATTCAAACAGGTCAGCTTGCTCAAACATATTCAGAACACTCACTGAATACAAGACAATACATGCTATAGGTATGTTGCAATAGATGCATGCTTTGCCATGATACCTTGTTAAGTTGCAATTCTGGAAAGCAGCCCAGGGCAACCAAAAATGGCGTAGGTGTTGGACTTGGTCATATCAGATTTCCAACGTAGATTTTGCCACCTCCTCACTTGTAGGACCCTCAGACAATTACTTAACCATGCTGAGCTGCAGTTTCCTCACGGGGTCAGATGGGTGCAGGAGAGTGTGCGGAAGACCTTAAGAGATCCTAGGCAAGGCTACAGTACAGTACCTGGACACATCACCCTCGATGTAGCTTCAGATAACACTGGTATTTTATGAAATGACATTGAACTTACTGTGTGTTGAAAATACGATAACATTTTTCTAGATTTTGCAAAATTCTGTATATTTTCGATGTGTCTAGAAAAGCTTATGGTTGCTCTTCATTCCATTTTTTACCCTGACCCCCCATCAATATCCCCACCCCAAGTGTCTACTAAGTCAGCCTTTGGAAACCTAGCCCTACACATTAGTCACCTAGTGGTCCTTACACTTAGTATCCCTTATTTTTTTCTTTATCCAAGAAGCTGTTCATAAGATGCTAGGTAGTGATGGAAAAGACAACGTTATAATTTGTTACCTTGGTAACTGGCAATGGATGTCCCCTCCTTTTGTGGTGTGTATGCTATGGCCTTGAATGTCTCTTCCCCTAATTAACATCCTGTGAAAAATGCAGAAGTAAATCATCAGAGCAACTGGACCACTGTGATAGTAAGTGCTAGAACATTCTAAATTGCAGTCCTAATCATGATAATAAGGCCACATATTCTGTGTCTCCCTTTTAATTGCTTCTCAGCTCTTCCGAGTAAGAATGGCAAGGTTATGATGTAGAGACTAGGGGGTGATTTATTTCTTATTTAAATTGGGCTTTATGAAGAAACTAGTTTTAGTCTATTGGGAATTGAAGAAGAACAATTTCGATATATAATTTTAAATACAGTTTAATACACTAATAGGCAGCGCCCTGAATATGGATTTGCCTTAGAGGCAGGGGATATTGTCATGCAGAAAGCATCATGCTCTGAAACCCAAGTACCCTGGTTGAGTCTTGCTCTTCCACATTTTGCTTCTCAGTTATGGATTCAAATTCATAGGTGATTTTTTTTTTTTTACTTGAACCAGCAAATCTATTTATTGGACACTTAAAGAGCTCATTATAGGAAGATTAGTTAGCTTGTAAGCTGTTTTGCTGGTTTGGACCTAGAGGTCACATGTTCTGATTCAACCTTCAGTTCTTGAATGTGAGCCATGAAATAATGATTTCTTACTGATGATTTCATGTACAGTATGTTAGGTCAGTAAGTCCTTATAAAAACCTCTGTCATGTAGTATAGTAGACACCCTTTGAGGTCTCTGCCAGGCTAATAAGGCCCCCCCCAAAGCCCCTTTGTTCATGATGGTGGGGCTCCAAGAAGCATGTTCATGTAACTTGACCTCATTACTGTTCCACCCATCCCAGGACCACCTGACACATGGTAGACCAATTACATTCCCTCACCTTGGATTTGGAAATTGGATAAAAAATTTTGGTTTATTCTAGACTAATCTCTGAGTAGAAAGGCAGAAACATGAAGGATCTGCAGTCTTTCTCTTTGCCCTATGAACCAATGGGCCAAGAAAGCCAGTTTTTAGAGAGGAGACTGGAAAAGGACAGAAAGGAGACGTGAGGAACTTGGCCCAGGAGTCTGGTGGCTTTCTTGATTCCAGTTCCTGACCTTTCCTGAGGTGGGGCTGCTTTTAGTCTCTTGAATTCCATCAAGCACTTTTATATCTTAGGATAAATTTTGTTACTTCTAAAAAAAAATAACTAACATGAGTAGATGTTTTTGTTTCTCTTTCACTTGTGACAAAGACTGAGGCTCAGGGAAGTCAATCTTATGTCAAGAGTTGGTAGCAGTGTTTCTGAACTCCTGGTCAGGGTCCAGCAACCCAAGTCAAATTAGAATCAAAAACGAGAAGGGGATCTTTGACTTACTTACCTGGGTATTCCAAGGTGTAACTCTGCCGTGAAGCATGACTAGAGTCATGATTTGACCAAAGTCATTTGATCAAATTTCCTTCCTTGCCAGCTCTTGGCTCTGTTTGCTTTTGTGTGGCTTTGTTCTCAGGAGACTGATCTCTGAGTGTGGGGCAAGATGGCCGTTGGCAGCCCAAAGCAGCAACACTGAAACTTGTGACCCTTGTTAAGGGGTGTGCCAATGTCAGTCTCCCAGCATCCATTGCATTGCCTTAAAAAGGACTCTGTTGGTCAGCCTGGGTCACTTGCTGGAGTGTGAGGGCCCCCTTGATTGACATCTCCCCCTATGTCAGAAATCTGGGGTTCCATTACTGAAATAAGGGAGAAGAGATGCTGAGCAGACCAAGCAATCTTATTCACCACATTTGCGTTTTTTTCCTACCTGAGTAGAAGTGACAGGTGACGCTCACCTGTGTGGCAGACTCCCATATGCAGTATTTCTCCTCCAGCTGTTAGATACCTCCACTCCCTCCCACTCAAGAAAATCAATCTGGATACAGATGATTACAGCTTGTTATTCATTTTACCCTAACTAATTAGGAAAGGCAGTCCTCTCAAATGTGAGTACTTCCACCATTTGTAGTAACAAGTGTGACACAGCTCACAATTGCTTGGGGCACCAATCCTGGGGTGGAAACCCCTGCTTTCAGATGGATGTTATCTAGATCCATCTGAAACTGATGGTGAAGATAATTCTATCGATATCTTTTTGGACACAAGCACCTATTCAAAGCACATTTGAGCCAGACCCTGTTGTAGACACTAGGCTTCAAGCTATGAATAAGACAGAAAAAGTTACTATATTTATATGCAACTCAAGTTTTTAAAGGGGGGGGGAAGGGACATAAACTTATGAACAAATAAAAAGAACTTTGGATATCGAGAGCAATAAAAAAACTTAAACATGGTATTGGGCCTGTTGTTGTCCAGTATGGTAGCCACTAGGCATATGTGGCAATTTAAAGTCAGATTAAAGTTTATTAAAATGAAATCAAGTTAAAAAATCAGTTCTTCAGTCACACCAGTGACCTTTCATGTGCTCAATAACCATAAGTAGCTGGTGGTAATTGTATAGACAGTGCAGATACAGAATATGTCCATCATTGCTCAAAGCTCTGTTGCATTGGGCTTGACAGTGACTGCAAAGATAAAACCAGGGGTGCTTAGGAAGCCTTTCTGCAAAGCTGGAATTTATGCTCAGACCTAAAGTGACCCATGTCAAGGTCTCGGGGAATATTATTCCAGGCAGAGCAGACAGTAAATGCAAAGACCCTGAGGTGGAAGTGAACTTGGCCTATTTCAAGATCCAGTGATTGCCAATGTGTCTGACTGAGTTGGGGAGGCAAGGAAGAGTTTGATCAAGTATGATCTTGGGTTTTATCCCGCACCAATGGAATCCATTGCATAAGCAAAGTAGTGACAGCTTTGTTTAATTTCTGAGGAATTGTTCTGGCTGCCGATGGCGAAGGGGCGTGGCAAGGTTAGAAGCAGCACACGGAAGGCCTTCAGAAATCATTTGATGAATGAAAAACCTGATGAAAGGGCCCAGCCAAGCTGGGGGGTCCATTAGTCTGGCATCTCTTTGCTAGGGCTTGGGCCCTGATAGAGCTCACAGAGGGGTTCCAGATGCCTTGAAAGGTCTCCTATCATGCTGTCAGATCGAATGGCCAAATAAACCCCAGAGAATCCTGAGCCCTCAGAGCACGCGAGTTCCCCCCAGCAGTACCCCCTGTCTTTCAAGGCCAGAGTTGGCTGCTTTCAGCTTACTGTTGGCTCACTGTTGGCCGCCTTCAGCTCTTCTGAGCTCCCACCATGTCTTGGGGACCACTTCGGGGCATTGTTGCTGTGGGATATTCATCCCTTCATATTTCTTCATTAATCTGCTGTGGGCCAGCCATTGTATTTGGTGCTGGGATTGTAGCACCAAAGAGGCAGCTGTGGTCCCTGCAAACATATCTCACACTGTAGATGGAGACTGTCTCAACCAGAGAATCACATAAATGTGTGATGACCCCGGGATGAGTGCTGTACATAAGCAGTTCGAGAACACCAAAAAGGGATGTCCCCAGTCAGAGAGATTAGAGGAGGCTGCCCCGAGGATGTGATAATTGGGCTGGAGTTAAGGAGAAATAAGGATTATGTAAGTGGCCGCTGGAAAAAGTGTTTTGACAGAACACCATGGGCAGAGGCCACATGGACCATGGAGCAATGGACAGGGTAACTGACCAGTGAGGCTGGGGT
The DNA here is from genome assembly GCF_024610735.1 of Ursus americanus. Classification (NCBI taxonomy): domain Eukaryota; kingdom Metazoa; phylum Chordata; class Mammalia; order Carnivora; family Ursidae; genus Ursus; species Ursus americanus. The sequence goes on along the minus strand of NC_142140.1, from coordinate 35,062,254 downwards.
GGAGGGAACAGAGGCAAGGTGGTGCTAAGTTGGGGGGCTGGGCAAAGTGGGTGAGGGGGGAACCGGCTGGGAAGCCCACCACCGGGAGTGGGAGATGATGGTGTTCTCACCTCGCCTTTTCACATGCTTCCCTCTGTCCTTTGTCTGCCAGTCAGCTCCACCGTGATAGTGGCTTCTACCATCTGTCAAAATCCTGTTAGCTAGAACCATATGAAATTACCAATAAACAACCATTTTTGACCCACAAAAAAGGCAGCTTTCTTCAGTACAACCCGATACTATGAGTCAAGCACTAAACTGAGTGCTTTTAGTTTTTGACCTTTTATTTATTTATTCCTCCCAATGACTCCACTCCAACGTGGGTGGTTGTAATCCCATTTTCTGGATGACGTAACTGAGAGATTGTGGCGAAGCAGCAGAGTCAGGATTTGAACCCAGCATGCTGGAGTTAAATGCTCCCATTCCAAGACTCTTTTTTTTTTTTTTTTAAAGATTTATTTATTTGACAGAGAGAGAGACAGCCAACGAGAGAGGGAACACAAGCAGGGGGAGTGGGAGAGGAAAAAGCAGGCTCCCAGCGGAGGAGCCTGATGTGGGGCTCGATCCCAGAACGCTGGATCACGCCCTGAGCCGAAGGCAGACGCTTAACGACTGAGCCACCCAGGCGCCCCCCGCTCCAAGACTCTTAAAACTAAGTGCCAAGTGGCCAGCTAGCTTGCAGGAAGCTGCAGTCCAAGGCCTGCACGAGTAGCTTGTGAAGTAGGCCGTTAATACTTGTATTGGAGTATTCTCAAGCGGCCAGAGATTCCAGATGGCTGGGAGAGGGATATTCATTATCTGGTTTTTTTCAAAGAACTGTGACACTTGGGGAATTATAAGTGAGTTAATGTAACATTAATACCTAGAAATATTCTGGAACAGATCATTAAAAAATCAATTTTCACACATGCGGAGAAGATGAAATTATTGAGTAGTAACCAGACAGCACTAGACCTTTGGAGAGGGGCACGGATGAGTAGCAATCTATGTCGCTCCCCCACTGGATACGCGTGCACTGGGAGTTTGGTATTTGCTTGGTTCATTTGGAACTAATATTCCTAGTAATTTTTATTTCTTAATCTAAGTTGTAAAAAGCTGGCCATCATCCCAGAGCAGGGAAGGGGAAAAAAAAAAGTGAGGAAAAGAGGAGAGAACCAAAACATACGAAGAGCCTGCTCTGGGCACCGTGCCCATTGCTTTTGTACGTTTCATCGCATTCAATCTGCAGGAAGACCTAAAGAGGTAGGTGTCACTTTTGTAGAGAAGGAGTCACAGAGGTGGTCGAGTGCCCTTTGGAAGCAAGCACAGCTTCAACCCTGGGCATCAGGAGCGGAAGCCCCTCCTCTCCTTCCCACACCTGGCGGGTTTCCCGCTTCAGGAGTGGAGCATAGGGTGAAATCCGGGCAGGAGGGTCCCAGGGATGGGAATCAGGAGGCCCGCCCAGATCGCTCCCCTGGCTGGGAACTAAGTTCCAGGCGGGCAGTGGGAAGGGCCTTCCCAGTGGGTGGTGAAACTTGAAAATGTGAGTGGTGTGGACAAGGAGTGTTGTATCCATTCTTTCGGTCCCACCACCTGACTGAGGACATCCGGGCACTGTGCTTGGTGCTGGGGATGTGGGGACGAGAAAGGTGCTGTGTCTCTAGGAAGGATAGAGGAATCCTGGGATACATGAGTGCCTGCATGCCCTTAGGGGGCTTACCTCCCCAAACAAACCCTCTAAAGGCTTCCAGAGGAAGACTAAGAGCAAATATTGTGAAGAAAAGAGCCCAAAAGCCCACTGACTTCCTGAGTGGGGAGGGGAGATCAGAGCAGGCAGGGTAACTGGGAAGGAGAAAGGTGGCAGGGGAGGGGGAGAGCCCTGGACCTTAACCAGGGCTGCTTTTGATTGAGTTCTCACGTGTGAGAGGAGCTTGGCGTGCAGCTGTGAAGGAGTTCATAGTCGCCTCACTTTATAGGCGGGGGAGTTGAGGCCCATACGATCAGGTAGGGAGAGACGGCAGTGATTGGGCGGACAGGACTGGGGCTGGGTAGAGACTGAAGCCAGTCACAGGGCTGGGGGTGGGGAGGGGTGTGCACAGGACAGGGACCCGCCCGGGCTGGAGGCGTGCATCCCTGTGGGACCTGGGTGCTGAGGGCAAGGCTTCCTGATAGGTTCTTGGAGGTTCTTCCTCATCAGGATGTGATGAGCGTACCGTTTAGGACTCAGTGCTTGCAAGTAACAGAAACCCACTCAAGTGAGCTCAGCGGAGTTTATTATAAAGACTGAGAGGAGGGACTGCCTCAGGGATTCCCAGGGCATTGCTTATACCTGCCCGGAAGGGTGGGAGACTGGGGCAAAAGCCTTCTGTGGAAATAAGCCTGTGTTCCAACAGTAGCAAGAGGGCAGTGTGGCAAGGGTGGGGTGAGAGGCTGTTCCATGCAGGAGACCAGGTGGGCAAGGTAGGCAGCAGTGGACCACAGAGCCTTCCAGAGCCTGGGGAAGGGCTTATTCTGACGGTGGCAGGAAACCGCTGGAGAGTGACACAGTCTGATTCACATTTCTCAATCGTCCCTGGCTGCTGCCTGGATGGAGGGCGGGGGACAAGAAGTTGGCTGGGAGCCCAGCTGATAGGCAGCTGCCACAGTCCATTGTGAGGGGACAGTTACTGTGACGGTTAATTTTATGTGTCAACTCGGCTAGGCCGCGGTGCCTAGCAGTTTTTTGGTCAAACATCAGTTTCAATGTTGCCATGAAGGTATTTTTCAGATGTGACTAACATTTACAGTCAGTAGACTTTGAGTAAAATTATGACCCTCTGTAACGACGGGCACCTTATCCAATCAGCTGAAAACCTTAAGAGCAAAGACAGATTCCGTGAGGAAGAAGCAATTCTGCCTCAAGATTGCAACGTGAAAACCCTGCCTGAGTTTCCAGCCTGCCTGCCCTGCCCTGTGGAACCTAGACTCAAGACTGCAGTAGCTTATGCTACAGATTTTGGGCTTGCTAGTCCCCACAGTCAAATGATCCAGTTCCTTCAGTAAATCAGTATCTCCCCCTCTCTGTTGGTTCTGTTTCTCTGGAGAACCCGGGCTAATCCAGACACTTCCCACTTGGGTACTTGCTTTGCTCGATCATGTGTTCTGGGCCCAACCCTTAGGCTGGGTTTTCCCAGTTGGAGTCATCCTCAGGATCTGTGGCAAGTAGGTGAGAGAGACACTGGCCCAGCTCCCAGGGAGCTCAGTGTTGGTTGGTTCGACGGACATACACATGGGAAACAACTGGAGACCCTTACGGGCAGGATTTAATTAGAGCCAAAATGTGTGGAACAGATACTTCCCGCCCATGAAGCAGGCCCTCTGTGGTGGGGCCTTGTAGTTCTGTTATGCAACTTACCCCGCAGGAAGGGGAAGTGGAAGTCACCCTTGGAAAGAGTGTGTCTCAGCCTGGGCCCCACATTGCGATCGCTTGGGAGAGGCTGAAAAAAAAATACCGCCTTGGGATTCGGACGTAGCTGCTCTGAGGTTTGGCTCGGACATCTGGATGTTGCAAAGCCCCCCAACTGCCATCGAAAAGCACTGCCTTAGGATATCTTGTCTAGGAGATGAGGTGCCCCTCACCTGGAAAGAGTCAAGAGGGAACCAGGGCAGGGTTCAGAATGCTGCCTGTCTGACCGGCTGCCTGTTTTGTAAATAAAGTTTTATTGGAACACAGCCACACCCATTTGTTTATGTATTACAGTTGGCTACTTTTGCTAAAACAGCAGAATGGAGTGTTGTGACAGAGACTGTCTGGCCTGCAAAACCTAAAATATTTACTATCTGGCTCTTTACAGAAACAGTTTGCCAACCCCTAAACTAGGAAGTGATGAGTTTTTGAGGATGTGGGTGGTGTGGGGGAGGCTGGGCCACCATTACGGAGAGAGCATATGGTCCTTGGGTTGAGATACGGCCTTAAAAGCCTTCTCCATACATATAGGCAGAGAGCTCACACAGACTGAAGCCTTTTTCCCATCCAGTGATCATTCCCATTGAAACTTCACTCTGCATGTGACTAGAATCTGGTTGAATCAATGAGATGGCTGGACCTGTTAGATTTACAGCTGACAGAGGGGTAGAGCGATGGACTATCTTCCCTGGCAGCACTGATCTCAGAACTGAAATGGATATATTCTGTGACCGTGACATTGAAGGAGAAGGACTCTGCCAGCAGTGGGGGAGGGGAGATGCCCAGACAGCTCTTGGGGAAGCTGCAGGGTTGTGGTGGTATCACAGAGCTCCTGCCTTGTCCTCTTCATCTTATGGTGATTAGCACAGACCAGCAATTCCAGTGCCTTCTGGAGTCCCCTCTACCCCATGACCCTGGATACCCCCTTCTGTCTGAATCTGTAACATGGGTTGTGCAACAACACGACCTTGGCCTCCTATAGCTTCCCTTTCCCCAGGCCATGGGAGACACTGCTTACAGCGTGATTGTCCTAACCTGCTGAGAACATTCCCTGGAACTGCAAGGCCTGGAAGAGCTAACTTTGAAGACAAGTCTTAGGAATGTACCTCCAGTGGGACGCCTGGTGACCACTGGATTCTGACGTTGGTCGTTTGAGCTGTTGTTCAGCCGACAGGTGCTAGGCTCTGGGGACACAACGATGAGCAAACAGAGGTTCCTGTAATTGCAGAGCTAGTCCCATGGGGCAGGGTGGGGGGCTGCATTAACAGAACATCACACGAGGACTTGTAAAGGGTCCCCCCTGGTAAATGCTGAGAAGGACCCCTCCCTGATCAGCTGTATTTGAGGACGGGTGCACATGACACCTCTCACCCCAGATATTCAAAGTGCACGTAGTATATACTCTCAGAATGAGTTAAGGCCCCTGAGAATTCCCAAAATGAAGAAATCTCTTTGCCCTTCCTTAAACCCAGCTCTTCCTGTGTTTCCCCAACTTCGCTCACCATGGCACACATTTAAAAGAAGTCCCCTACGAATAACCCACGGAGCGGCTTTCTGTCGCACAGGTCATAATTTGGAAACGCTGCCGTGGAACACTTGTGCCCAAAGCAAGCCACTGCGGTGCCTCAGGGGTATATGTCACTTTTATTCCTATTTGCTTTTATTATTATTTTTGTAGTTTGTTTGAGAATGTGCAAAACTAGTATAGTAGTTGGTAGTTAGTACATGTGAGTTATAAACATGGAGATGGTACTCAAAAACTTTTTTGAAAAAAATTTTTTGGCGCAGTGTTAGGTTTACGACAAACTTGAGGGGAAAGTACAGATTTCGCACCTACTCCTGTACGGGCACAGCCTCCTGTGTTATGAGCGTCCCCCCACCGGGTTGGTGCATTTTACCGGCGATAAACCTGCATTGACACCCCATCACCCAGAGTCCATAGTGTATCTTAGGGTTCACTTTTGGTGCCTTTCATTCTCTGGGTTTGGACACATGCATGATGATATGTACTTATCATTACAATGTCATATAGACCGTTTTCAGTGTCTTTAAAAACCTCCACACTCTGCTTATTCATCCCTCTTGCCCCTACCCTTGGCAACCACTTATCTCTTTACCGCCTCCAGAGTGTTGCCTTTTCCAGAATGTTCTATGGTTGGAGTTATGCAGTACTTAGCCTTCCCCGATTGGCTTCTCTTGCTTTGTAATATGCATTGAGGTTTCTCCTTGTCTTTCCGTGGCTTGATAGCTCATTTCTTTTTAGTGCTGAATTATATTCCATTGTTTGGATGTATCACAGTTTAATTGTTCACCTACTGAAGGACGTCTTGGTTGTTTCCAAGTTTTGGCAATTATGAATCAAGCTGCTGTAAAATCCATGTGCAAGTTTTTATGTGGACATGTTTCCATTTCTTTTGGGTAAATGCCAAGGAGCAGGGTTGCTGGATTATATGGAAAGAGTGTGTTTAGTTTTGTAAGAAAAAACCCCACCAAACTGTCTTGCACAGTCACTGTTGCATTTTGCATTCCCACCACTAACGTGAGAGGGCGCCTGCTGCTCCATCTCCTTGTTGGCCTTTGGTGTTGTCGGGGTTTGGATTTTAGCCGCTCTACTTGGCACATAGTGGTAGCTCATTGTTGTTTCACTTGCATTTCTCTGATGACGTATGAGGTAGAGCACCTTCCCACGTGCTTTCTTGCCATCTGTATGTATCCACGCGGAGGTGTCTGTTAAGGTCTTTAGCCCATTTTTTAAATCCAGTTGTTAGTTTTCTTATTGTTGAGTTTTAAGAGTTTTTGATATCTTTTGAACAACCGTCCTTTATTACGTGTATCTTTTGCAAATGTTTCTTCCCAGTCTATGGCTTGTCTTCTCATTCTGTTGACACTGTCTTTCATAGGGCAGAAGTTTTTAATTTTAATGAGGTCCTGTTTATCAGTTACTTTTTTCCATGGATCATGTCTTTGACATTGTACCTAAAAAAGCATCACCAAACCCAGGGTCATCTAGGTTTCTTCCTGTGTTACCTTCCAAGAGTTTTGTAGTTTTGCGTTTTGTATTTACGTCTCTGATCCATTTTGAGGTAGTTTTTGTGAAGGGTATAAGATCTGTGTATAGATTTTTTTTTTGCATGTGGATATCCAGTTGTTCCAGCACCATTTGTTGAAGAAACTATATTTGCTTCTTTGTCAAAGATCAGTTGACTGTATTTATGTGGGTCTATTTCTGGGCTCTCTATTCTGTTCTATTGATCTGTTTGTCTGTTCTTTCGCCAATACTGTGCTGTCTTCATTACTGTCGTTTTATAGAAAGCCTTGAAGTTGGGTAGCGTCAGTCCTCCGACTTTGTTCTTGTTCAATATTGTGCTCCACAATTTTAGTGAGAGAAATGCTTGATTTATTCCAGCCAGAAATTTTGTATTTCGAAAATCTTATTTTTATTTATTTACTATGGAAAATTTAATTTTTTTTCTTACGAAAAATCTCACAACACCCTACTGCAGGAGTTGGCAAACTCCAGCCCGCAGGCCAAATCTTTTTTGTAATTGTGTAAAGTTTTGGTAAATAAAGTTTGAATGGAGCACAGCCAGGCTCATTCTTTTATGTGTTTGTCTGTGGCGGCTGTCATGTTATAACAGCAGAGTTGAGGAGATGTGGTAAAGAGTCCATAGCTCACAAAGCCTAAAATATTTACCATCTGACCCTTTACCGAAGAAAGTGTGCCTACTCCTATCCCTGCCTTATTGACTCACTTTTAGACACTTACTCATAGGACTACTGCATTCTGAGCTGGCACGCGCTAGGTTCTGGGCAACAGCACGCCCGCCATTTTGCCCCTGGTATATTTTGCCACATTTTGTCCCCTGGTTTAGTGTCTTTTGTGGCCCATCACACTTAGTAGGTTATCAGATTTACTCCCAAAAGAATTAGTTTACTCTGAGCCTGTGGGTGACAGGGATTCAGAAATACTGAGATGGAGTCATATATCTTTTCCTTGATCATATAGACAAAGCCACTGAGCCCCATAATTATAGCAATGAATTCCAAGGACCAAGAAATGGTTCTTCTTGTTTGCACTGAGTCAGCCTTTTCAAAATCAATACAGAATGGACACATGGGTTTGGGGAGAAGGAGCAGAACTCCCAGTCATTCGTGGTGAATGATGAGCCTTGTTGAGCAGAATCCTGCCTGTGCTTTCATCCTCCCTTCATTTGCATTCTGGTCGGTGAGGGTTATTCAGTTAAAGGGCATTTAGAGGCTGCCTCCAGAGAGCCGTAGGTGAACTGTGATTGTACTGGCCCTACCTCGCTGGCTGAGGCTTTGTGTGTTAATTTAGCACTCAGTTATAACGAAACAATGGCATTGAAGGCTTGCATTTTTACAAGCATCATAATATTACGTGAAGCACTTGGGTCTGCGGAAGGTTGAGACTTCAGTTAACATGGGGCTGTGGGAGGAATCCCCACTGACATGTAGAGCAGAGCCTTTCAGGAGAAGGGGCCTCCCTTTGGTGTGGGCAGTTCATGGGCTTGTCAAGGTGTCTCTGCCTAGTAGGGCATTCCCTTGGTTCACGTTTCAGCAGAAAGGTGTGATTTCTTTTGTTTTGGGGTGTCACGTCATTGTAAATTATGTTTTAAAAGTAGCTGTGGGTGGAATTTATTAAACTGTGTTTTGTTTCTTAAAGTTTTTGATTTAATACTTTTAAAAAGTTGAAGTGTTTTGTGACTTAAATTTTTTTATTGAAACATAAATTTCTATATAGTGAAATGCACAGTTCTTTAGTGAACAATTCAATGAGTACTGACACGTGAGTATACCTGAGTAACCCATACCTCATCAAGATATAGAACATTTCCATCAACCCAGAATGTTCTCTTATGTCTCTTTGAAGTGGATTCCCCCCTCCCCTCAGAGAAGCAACCCATGATTGCTCTCACTATTGAATAATACTTTTGCCTGTTTAGAACTTCATATAAATGGGATTGCACATATGTTCATTTTTTGTTTCTGGCTTGTTTCACTCGAAATGTTTGTGAGATCTATCCATATTTTGAGTGTATCAGTAGTTTGTTCCTGAGTAATAATCCACTATATGCATATATCACAGACTTATTTATCCTTTCATCTATTGATGGACACTCAGCTTCTAGTTTTTGGCTATTGTAAATGGGGCTTCTGTGAACACTCGCACCACATTTTTGTGGCTATGTTTCCATTGGATAGATACCGAGGCGTGGAATTATTGGATCATAGGATAGATACATGTTCAACTTAAGAAATCGCAAAATGGTTTTCCAGAGTTTTTTATATTTCCATGAGTAATGTATAGGATTTCTGCTTAGTCCACATTCTTGCCAACATTTAGTATTTTCAGAAATTTTAATGTTAGCTATGCTACTGAACGTAAAATTGCCTCTGGTTGGAGTTTTAGTTTGCATTTCCCTGATGACTAATCATGTTGAACACCGTTTGGCTTGCGTATTAGTCATTCAAATACCTTCCTTTAGAAGGTGTTCAGATCTTTTGCTTTATATTTTCTTTTTCCATTTATTTATTTATTTAGAGACTGGGTGGGGGGCGGCTAGAGAGAGAGGAGGGGGGAGGGGCAGCAGAAGGGGGAGAGAATCTTTAGCAGACTCCATGCTCAGCTTGGAGCCCAACACAGGGCTTGATCTCACAACCCTGAGATCACGGCCTGAACAGAAATCGAGAGTCGGACACTTAACCGACTGAGCCACCCAAGCGCCCCAATTCCCTTGTATTTTCACTGATGTTTTGAGTTATGGAGTTCTTTACATATTCCGGGTATAAGTCATCTGTCAGATGTGTATTATGAATTGTGTTTCCTCAATAATGGTGTTTCTATTTGTTTTAATAGTAGTGAATTTAATGATTAAGAGTTTTGAATTTTTTTAAGTCTAAATTATCAATTTTTTAAATTATAAGTGCTTTGTACGTCCTAAGAAATCGTTGCCTACCTGAAGGCTACAAAGATATTTGTCATGTTTTGTTTTTAAGCAGTATTACAGGTTTAGCTTTTACATCAAACTCTGTCATCCGTCTTGAATGTGTGTGTTGTGAATTAGGGGTGAGGATGTTGTTTTCATATGGTTAGTCGTTTGTTCCAGCACAATTTGTTGAAAATATTCTCCCCATTTAATTATGTAGGCACCTTTACTGAAACTCAGTCGACTCTATGTATGGCTTTATTTCTGGACTCTCTGTGCTCCATTGACCTGTTTGTCTATTCTAATGCCAATACCGCACCGTTTTGATTAATTACATTTATAGTAAGACTTAAAAATCAGGAAACGTGACTCCTTGGACTTTTTTCTTCTTTTTCAAGGTGGTTTTGATATTCTAGATCCCTTTCATTTCTATATAAAATTTCTAATTAACCTGGCGCCTCCTAGAAAAAGCCCTCTGAGATTTTGATTGAGATTTCATTAAATTTTTAGATTAATTTGGTAAGAATTAACATCTTAATAGCAAGTTCTCTAATCCTTAAATAAGGCATCTATTTTCATCTGTGTAAACCTTTTTGAATTTCTCATAGTAATACTTTGTAAGTCTTGGTATATAGATAGTACACATAATTTTTAAAATTTATACTGAAGTATTTCATATTTTTTATACTATTGTAAATGTTATTGTTCTTTCAATTTCAATTTCTAATTGTTCTTTGTTAGTATATTGAAATACAGTTGAGTTTTGTATATTGATCTTATATCCTGTGACCTTGCTAAACTCACTAGTTGTAGTAGATTATGTGAATTCCTTAGGGTTTTCTTCATAGACAATCATGTTGTCTGCAAATAAAGACAGTTTTTCCCTTTCCAATTCCTATGGCATTCATTCATTCATTCATTCATTCATCCATTCATCTTACTCCAATTGCCAGGACCACCAATATAATGTTGCGTAGAAATAGTAACCCATCCTTGCCTTGTTCCTGATCTTAGGGGAAAAATATTCAGTGTTTCATAATAAATATAATGTTAGCTGTAGGTTTTTTGTAAGGTGCTCTTTACTAGATTGAGGACATTTTATGCTATGTCAAATTTCCTACAAGTTTTTATGATGAACAGAAGTTGAAATCTTTCAAATGCTTTTTCTGCATTGATTTGGTCATGGGATTTTTTTTCTTCTTCATTCTTTTAATGTGGTAAACTGTGTTGATTGATTTTTCAAATAAACCAACCTTGAATTCCTGGGATAAGTGAAATTTAGTCATGATGAATTATCCTCTTACTTATAGTTGGATTTGATTCAATATTGTATTAGCATTTTTGCATCTAGGTTAGTGAGAGAGATTGACGTATACTATATATATTTTTAAGATTTTATTTATTTATTTGAGAAACAGAGAGAGAGAGAGAACATAAGTGGAGAGCAGGGACAGAGAAAGGGAGAAGCATTCTCCCCACTGAGCAGGGAGATGGATGTGGGGCCCGATCCCAGGACCCTGGGATCATGACCTGAGCCGAAGGCAGACACTTAACCGACTGAGCCACCCAGGTGCCCCTGTAACATTTTTTTTTTTTTTAATGTTCGTGTCTGATTTGGAGTCAGATATGCTGTTCTCATTAAATAAGTTGGGAAGTAGTCTCTCCTCTAATTTTCTCAGTTCATATAAGATAGTTCTATTTTTTCCTTATATATTTAGTAGAATTCATCATTTAAGGCATCTGAGCCTTTGTTTTAGCATGGCTAGTAACTGTGAACTCAATTTTGTGTGTATATAGAGAGCCAGTCATATTTTATATTTCTTCTTGTGTCCATATGGTAGTTTCTGTTTTTCAAGAAATTGGCATTTAACCTAAGTTATCAAATATTAGCATCGAATTGTTTGTAATACTTCCTTATCCTTTCATCATCTGTAGGATCTATGTTTCTTCTTTTATTCCCGATACTGGTATTTTGTTCTTTCTTACATTTTTCTTCATCAATTTTTCATTAGCTAGTGTTTTAAAATTTCATTAATAATTTTAAAGAACCAAATTTTGATATCATTGATTTTTCCCCATTATTTCTTCTATTTTTATGGTTTCTGCTTTTATCTCTATTATGTCCTTCTTTTAACATTGAGTTTCATTTCTTCTTTTTCTGTCTTTTTACAGGAGTATCTTAGACTATTCGTCTTGAAGTTTTTTTCTTTTCTATTATAAGCTTTTAAATCTGTGACTTTTTCTCTCTGTTTTAGCTGCATCTGGCAAATATTGATTTTTTTCATAATCATTCCTTTCACAATATTTTCCAATTTCCCATGTCATTTTCTTCCTTGACACATGTCTTATGAAGTAGTGTGCTGTTTAATTTCCAAATCTTTGGCGTTTTTCTAGATACCATCTTTTCTTAGATATCATTGATATTTTTCATATCATTATCATATATTGACCTCTAAAATTAGCCCATTGTTATCAGAGAACATACTATGTGGGTTTCAGTCATTTTAAACTTATTGAGAGTTGTTTGGTAGCCCAGTGTGTGATCTGGGAAAGAATGTGTGCTCTGCAGTTGTTAGGTGTAGAATTCTATTAATTCAATGATGTTACATTGGTGAATAGTGTTGTCACATGACCACCCCCCAAAAATGTCCTTAGCACTGTGTCTTTATCAAGCCTCCCTGTGGGCAGCATTTCAAATGTGTCGTGACAATTCATCTTTGGAAGAATTGGTGCATCTTGTGTGATTGTCCTGGAAGATAACTCTTGGAAATCTGAATCTGGATTCCTGGGGACTTTGTCCCATGTGGTCTCTTCTCTTGGCTGATTTTGCTTTATATCTTTTCACTTTAAGAAATCTTTTCAAATAACCGACTTTGGTTTCATTCATTTTCTCTATTGATAACCTGTTTTCAATTTCATTGACCTCTGCTCTGTGAATAAAACAGAGTTTTATTTTTCTTCTGGTTATTTTGGCTTTAATTTGCTCTTCTTTTTCTAGCTTTCTAAGTGTAAGCTTAGATGATTAATTCTTTTCCTTCTCTAATGTATGTGTTCAATGTATAAATTTTCTTCTAAGCTCTGCTTTTGCTGCATCTCACAAATTTAGTAAGTTGTATTTTAATTTTTACGTAGTCTATAATTTCTCAAGACTTCTTTTTTGACCTATGTGTTGTTTAGAAGTATGTTCTTTGATTTCCAAATATTTTGGGATTTGTCCAGCTATCCTTCTGTTACTGATGTCTAGTTTAATTCTGGTATAATAGAGAAGCAGACGTTGTGTGGTTCCTATTCTTTTAAATTTGTTAAGGTGTGCTTTACGGCCCAGAACATGATCTATCTTGGTGACTGTTCCATGTGACTTAAGAAGGATGTATCTTCTATTGTTGGATGAAGTATTCTATACCTGTCAATTAGATCTCATTGATGGAGCTGTTCAGTTTAACTATATTTTTACCAATTTTCTGCTTGTTGGATTTGTCAGTTAGTGATAGAGGGGTATTGAAGTATTCAACCATACTAGTGAATTCATTTATTTCTCCTTGTAGTTCTATCAGTTTTAACTCACATATTTTAACACTCAGTTGTTAGGTGTATACACGTTAAGACTTAGTATGTCTTCTTGGAGAATTGACCCCTTTATCATTATGTAATGCCTGTCTTTTTCCCTAATAAATTTCCTTTCTTTGAAGTCGCTTTGTCTGAAATTAATATGTCTACTCTGACTTTCTTTTGATTAGTGTTAGCATGGTATATCTTTCTCTGTCTCTTTACTTCTAATCTATCAGTTCTTTATATATACTGAGCTTTTTTGTAGAAAACATATAGTAGGGCTTTTTCATCTACTTGTTTTTTCATCTACTCTTACAGTTTCTGTAAGCTTTTTAATTAGTATATTTAGACCATTCACATTTAAAGTGATTATCAATATAGTTGGACTAATATTACCATATTCGTACCTGTTTTCTATCTGTTGATCTTTCTTTCTTCTTTCTTGCCTTCTACTCCTTTTTTTTTTTTTTTTGCCTTCTCTGGATTTAGCTGAGCATCTTATATGAATTAATTTTTTCTTCTTTCTTAGCATATGAATTATACTTCCTTTGAATATTATTGTAGTGGTTGCCTCATAGTTTGCAATATGCATTCACAACTAATTCAAGTCCGCTTTCAAATAACCCTGTACCACTTCATGGGTACTACAGGTAGCTTTTAACAGCGTATTCCCAGTTCCTCGCTCTTGTTCCTATAACACTGCTGTAATTCATTTCACTTATCTGTAAACTATAATCACCCGACAATTTGTTTCTATTATTATTTTGAATGAACTTATCTGTTAGGTCAGTTAAGAATAAGAAAATGATTTCTATATCATTGATTTCTGCTCTAATCTTTATTACTTCTCTTCTCCTACTGGATTTGGGCTTTATTTGCTATTCTTTTTCCAGATCTTTTAGGTGTAAGATTAGATTGTGTGTTTGAGACTTTTCTTGTTTCTTGAGAAAGGCCTGTATTGCTACATGCTTTCCTCATAGGACTGCCTTTGCTGAATCCCAGAGGTTTTTTTTTTTTTTTTAAAGATTTTATTTATTTATTTGACAGAGATAGAGACAGCCAGCGAGAGAGGGAACACAAGCAGGGGGAGTGGGAGAGGAAGAAGCAGGCTCCCAGCAGAGGAGCCTGATGTGGGGCTCGATCCCAGAACGCCGGGATCACGCCCTGAGCCGAAGGCAGACGCTTAACCACTGAGCCACCCAGGCATCCCAGTCCCAGAGGTTTTGAACAGTTGTGTTTTCATTTTCATTTGTTTCCATGAATTTTTAAAATTCTTCTTTAATTTCCTGGTCGACCTATTCATTCTTTAACCTCCATGTATTTGTGTTCCTTCCAAATTTTCTCTTGTGATTGATTTCAAGTTTTAAAGCATTGTGGTCTGAAAATATGCAGGGAATAATCTCAGTCTTTTTGTACTCAATCTTTGTACTTTTGTATTGAGACCTGATTTGTGACCCAGTATGTGATCTACTCTGGAGAATATTCCATGTGCACTCGAGAAGATTGTGTATTCTTTTGCTTTAGGATGAAATACTTTAAGTCCATTTGATCTAGTGTGTCATTCAAAGCCCTTATTTCCTTGTTGATCTTCTGATTAGATGATCTGTCCATTGCTGTGAGTGGGTTGTTAAAGTCCCCTACTATTATTGTATTATTATTAATGTGTTTCTTTAATTTCGTTATTAATTGGTTTATATATTTGGCTGCTCCCAAGTTAGGGGCATAAATATTTACAATTGTTAGATCTTCTTGTTGGATAGATCCTTTTATTATAACATAGTGCCCTTCTTCATCTCTTATTATAGTCTTTGGTTTAAAATCTAGTTTGTCTGATAAAATGATTGCCACTCCAGCTTTTTTTTTTTTTAATTTTGGTGTCCATTTGCACGATAAATGGTTATCCACCCTCTCACTTTCAATCTGGAGGTGTCTTTGGGTCTAAAATGAGTCTCTTGCAGACAGCATATCGATGGGTCTTGGTTTTTTTTAATTCATTCTGATAGCCTATGTCTTTTGATTGGAGCATTTACATTCAGAGTAATTATTGAAAGATATGAATTTAGTGCCATTGTACTACCTGTAAAGTCACTGTTTCTGTAAACTGTTCCTATTCCTTTCTGGTTTTTGTTACTTTTGGGCTCTCTCTTTACTCAAAGGATTCCCCCTTTAATATTTCTTGCAGGGTTGGTTTAGTATTCACAAATTCCATTAGTTTTTGTTTGTCCTGGAAACTATCTCTCCTTCTATTCTGAATGACCAGTCAACAAAGCTAAAGGCAACCTATGGAGTGGGAGAAGATATTTGCAAATGTCTTATCAGATGAAGGGGCTAGTATCCAAAACCTATAAAGAACTTATCAAACTCAATACCCAAAAAACAAACAAACGAAAAATCCAGTCAAGAAATGGGCAGAATACACGAAGACACATTTCTCCAAAGAAGACATACAAATGGCCAACAGACACATGAAAAAATGCTCAACATCACTCAGCATCAGGGAAATACAAATCAAAACCACAATGAGATACCACCTTACACCAGTCAGAATGACTAAAATTAACAAGTCAGGAAACAACAAATGTTGGTGAGGATGCAGAGAAAGGGGAACCCTCTCACACTGTTGGTGGGAATGCAAACTGGTGCAGCTACTCTGGGAAACAGTATGGATGTTCCTCAAAAAGTTAAAAATAGAGCTACCCTATGACCCAAAAAATTACACTACTAGGTATTTATCTAAAAGATACAAACATAGTGATTCGAAAGGGTGCATGCACTCCAATGTTTATAGCAGCAATGTCCTCAATAGCTAAAATATAGAAAGAACCCAGATGTCCATCGACAGATGAATGGATAAAGAAGAAGTGGTATATATATACAGTGGATTACTCACCCATCAAAAAGGATGAAATCTTGCCATTTGCAATGACATGGATGGAAGAGGGTATTATGCTAAGGGAAATAAATCAGTCAGAGAAAGACGAATACCATATGATTTCACTCATATGTGGAATTTAAGAAACAAAACAGATGAACATGGGAGAAGAGAGGGAAAAATAAAATAAGATGAAAATTGAGAAGGAGGCAAACCAGAAGAGACATTGAACTTTAGGAAATAAACAGGGTTGCTGGAGGAAAGGTGGGGGGGGGGAGGGATAATTGGGTGATGGGCATTAAGGAGGGCACTTAATTGTAATGAGCACTGGGTATTATATGCAACTAATGAATCATTAAAATCTGCTGAAACTAATAAAAAAAGAATACAAAATGATTATTTTATTTTACTTTCATTTATTCTTGCTGTAACAGTCTTCTTTATGTAGATTAGAATTTCTGACCTATATATTTTTCATTTTCTTAAAGAACTTTTAACATTTTTTACAAGGCAAGTCTGCTCCCAAAAAATTTCTTCAAATTTTGTTTGTCTGAAAAGGTATTTATATCTCTTTCACTTTTGAAAGACGGTTTTGCTAGATACAGAATTCTAGGTTGGTGGGCCTTTACTCTGAACACTAAATATTTTACTCCACTGTCTTCTTGCTTACATGGTTTCTGAAGAGAAATATATCTATAGGTAAAAAAAGTTTTTTGCTCTCTCTGGCTTTTTCAAGATTTTCTTTTGGTGTTTTTTGTCTTTTTTTCCAGTTTGATATTTTATGCCTAGGTGTACTTTTTTAATATTCATGTGCTTGGTGGTCTCTGAGCTTCTTGGATCTGTGGTTTGGTGTTTGTCATTTATGTTGGAAAATTCTTAGCCATTATTACTTCAAATATTTCTTCTGTTCCTTTCTCTTTTTCTTCTCCTTCTGGTAATCCCATTACATATCTGTTACACTTTTTGCAATTGTACCACAGTTCTTGAATGTTCTGTTCCCTTTTTTTTTTCTTTGCCTTTCAGATTGGAAAGTGTCTTTTGACATATCTTCAAGCTCACTCATTATCTCCTTGGCTGTTTCCCGTCGGCTGATGAGCCATCAAAGGCATTCCTCATTTCTGTTACAGTGTTTTGGATTCCTTGCATTTCCTTTTGATTTTTTCTTAGAATATCCATCTTTCTGCTTATATTATCCATCTGTTCTTACCTGTTTTCTATTTTTTCTGTTAGTGCCGTCAGCGTATTAATCATAGTTGTTTTAAATTCTCAGTCTGCTAATTCCAATCATACTTGCCATCTCGGAATACTGCTCAGTAGATACGAGCACAGACTCTGGAAGTAGACTGTCTGTGTTTAAATTCTGGCTCTGCTTATCAGCTGTGTAATCTTTCACAGGGTACATCAGTTCTTTCTAACTCAGTTTCTTCATTGGCGAAGTGAGAATACTCATAAAGCCTACTTCATAGAATTGTCAGGAGAATTGAATGAGTTAGCACATGAAAAGCACTTAAGGGGCACCTGGGTGGCTCAGTCGGTTGAGCATCTGACTCTCGATTTTGGCTCAGGTCATGGTCTCAGGGTGTGAGATCAAGCTCCGTGTCAGGCTCCATGCTGAACGTGGAGCCTGCTTAGGTTTATCTCTCGCCCTCTTTCTCTGCCCATCCCCCCATCAGTCGATCAATCAATCAATAAAAAAGCACTTAGAATAATGTCTGGCACAAAGTAAGCATTCTGTATGTGTTAGATGATGATGATAGTGACAGTGACTAGGATGATGATGAGACAACCATTTGTGCTACTGTGCCAGCACCCACATCCAAGGCCTGTTGCCTGAGCTGTCTCCTCTGCCTGGGGTGGTTCCCCCCAGATACCCACACAACTTGTTCCTCCTGTCCTCCAGTCTCTGCGTGAGTGTCCCCACAGCACTGAGACCTTCCCTGAGCACTGTATATACACGCAGCCCTTTTGTTGCTGCCTCCCCCCTTACCCAGCTTTGCTATTTTCCATAGCAGATATGGCTATGAGGCATAGTGTAGACTTACTTGCTATTTTTTGTTGACTTCCAGTCTCCTTCAGCTTACATGTAGGCTGCATAAGGGCAGGGTTTGTCTTCAAAATTTAAAGAATTAGAATATCTTTAAGGCAGTTTTCTCTAGTCATATAAGGAAGTACTGTGCAGCTCCTGACATTAAGGTTGAAGACTATTTAATGACATGGAGAAATATTTATCTAGTATCCCACCTGTGCAGAAGCAGCCACAGACGACAGGGAAGACTAAAGGAGATAGTGTGACCAAAGCAGGATCTACACGTGCAGGGAACGGCCCGAAGCCTGTGTCCACGTCTGTCTGAGTTCACCGCCTTCTGCCCTAAGTCACAAGTAATGCTTTTTGACTTTCTCTTTCAGTATGAATACTTCAATGCTGTGCTGATAAACGAAAGGGACAAAGATGGGAATTTTTTGGAGCTGGGGAAGGAATTCATCTTAGCCCCGAATGACCATTTTAATAATTTGCCTGTGAACATCAGTCTGAGTGACGTCCAAGTGCCCACGAACATGTACAACAAAGGTAAGACTCACTGCTGTGGCTCCTTGTAGAGCACGGAGAGCAGGGATGTGGGGGACAGCACCGGCTGGTTTGGGGTAGTGTGCTTTCTGAAAAATACAATTGCAAGCTGGGTGTGTCAGCATCAGGGGGATAGGTGAGGCGTGCCTGCTTGGCTTGGAGATGGCTTGCTGTTTTCCCAGCTGGTGTTCTCATCAAGCAATCTAACATGTAATCCAGGGGCTGGCAAGCCTTTTCTGTAAAGGGCCAGCCAGTAACTAACTCAGGCTTTGCGGGCCATCGTGTCTCTGTTGCAACTCCTCGGCTCTGCAGGTCTGGTGCAAAAGCGGCCTTAGACACTACGTCAATCAGTGGCTATGGTTGTGTGCCAGTACAACTGCTTATCTACCGAAACAGATGGCTGGTTTGACCTGCAGGCTGTAATCTTTCTCTCTTCTCTCCCATTCCTTATAATGCTTTTACGGGCTCGGGAGCCCCTGGGATTGTGACAGAATGGTCTTTTCTTAGAATACAAAGCAGGGTGGACCTCCATGGGATGCCCTGTTTCGGGCTTGAATGTAGAATCCACTCAAAGCCAGCTTTCACGTAGGCTCTACAGTTCATTCCCCCAAATTCTCATCTGCCCATGCGAGTTGGGATTCTCATGGCCAGGGATGGGGCTCTGGCCTCAGACTATCTCTGGTTGGTCCTGCATTCCATCTCTTACTGGCTGTGCCCTTCGGTGCACCCCCTTGTCTCTTTAGACCTCAGTTTCTGCATATCTAGGATGGGGATAATAATTGTGTCCACTGCATGGGGTGGTGTGAGGACTAAACCTGACGAGTGATGTGAATAATGTGTTTAAGTGAAGATGTTGCCTTCCTTATCCTGCTGTCAGAGAGTAGGATTTTGCTCTGCTTTGTCAGACCTCGGAGGCTTATAAACAAAGAGCCAACCTCCCCAAAGCAAATCAGAAAGCCATGGCATCTTTAAAGTAAAACGCTGCCCCGTTGTCTGCCATCGAGTTGTCAAAAACACTGGGGGCCCGTTTCCTCCTTCCACCCAGTTTCAGCTTCATATCCAGAGTGCAGTGGTCAAGAGAAGAGCTCTGGGTTTGGGTCCCACTCTTCCCCTTGCTGGCTCTGTGATTCTACCAGGTAACTTTGTCTCCCCAAGCCTCGGTTTCCCATTCTGCAGGAGAGGGATAAGGATACTCCCTCCTTCTGCTTATTGCAAGGCTATGGAGTGATGTGTGTGCGGCCTTAGCAACGAGAGTTGCTCCCAGAAAGTGCTCAGTGCACCTGAGCTGCCATTGTTACTATTGGGAAATACTGTGAATACACATTGCATTTCTAAATTATTCTAGGCCACCATGTCAAGTGCTTGGTCAACGATGAAAAAGTTCCCAACTCACTGCCTGAAACATTCTCGTGCTTGTCTTTTGTGGCTGGATACCAAATGTCTCCCTTCCTGGTTTACCTATTACCTATCCTTAAAATTCAAAGGAGGCAGTATCCTCTCCATGAACTGCTCTGATGGTTATTGAGGAGCCCATGGTGAACCAGACACAGCCCCTCCCTTGAGAGGGCCACCATTTATTTGGGGGAACAGATAGGTAATGAGATCAGTAGAACATTTTGTGTGTCACCTGCTGGCCACAGTTATAGACAGTGTGGGACAGTGGGAGCTCCAAGGAGGGAGCCTGACCATGTGCTCATGTGGCAGCCACGTATTTGTCTTTTTCTCTCTCTCTCTGAGAGAGAGAGTGATGCCAATCTGAACTGTCCCTCGTGGGCTCTGGACTGGATTGTATCCTGTGACCTAATGTTCACTTTGGACTTTTCATTAGGGCAGATCCCGTAGGACTCAAGCCTTAGAGGGCTCAGCTCAACCTCATCCAGTGCAGTTTGCCCTAGTCCTCCAGGGTGATCCTGTCAGCCGAGGAAGGAAACCCCCTTCTGTGCAGCGTGGCTGGAAGAAAGCCATCCTCTCAGCATTCAATACATTCTCAACTGAAGATGAAAAATAAACGAGAATTTGCAGAGCAATTTCAGACATAAAACAATGCAGAATGATCTTTTAAAATACGGCAGCTGCTTCAAGGTTGCTCGAGCCATTAGCACCATTATAGAGATTTAATTGCACCTTGAGCTTTAAAGACATAATTGTACCTTTCAATGGCGGCAACACATAAGGGAACAGCACCGCCATTGATCACGTGGGCTGCAGACTCATGGCTGTGAGGCTCGCAGAATCCTACTAGATCGCTTGAGCCACGGAGGTAGGTAATAATATTTAAAGTCAACTTCAGCAGCCCTTGTGGGGCCTGCCTGCTGCCCCTACCCAGACCCAGTGGTCCCTCAGCCAGGCTGTGGGGTCATGGACCAAGGTCAGCCAGGCGCTCTGTCTTGTTTTTGCCAAGCGGTGAGTAGCTGCCCGAGGGAGAGAGGAAGGGACTTCAGGAAAATTCCTGTCTCCATTCCACGTAATTCAAACCAGCCTCCAACTGTCTTTTTTGTTTTCAAGCTGCAGAAATGTATTTCGTGTTAAGAGGGCCCGCCAGCTCAGATCTAGCTATTGATGGCATGTACTCAGAACACACGCCCCGAGCTTGGTCGCTGGCGGCTGTGACAGTCCTAGGTTAGATCTTGCCCCAACAAAGGAAACCAATACAGGATATGCTTTCTGGGCTGCTTGGACATAGCAGGGTGGGTACGTAGCAGAGGAGTTTGACGTTTGCCCAGGAGCTGCTGTGCGCTGTGCTCTTGGCCATCACTTCTGGTCACAGCTGAATGTAGCTGGCAAAATCTACGTGTTCTCTGCAATCTGCTTTTTGCCTCCTTCGCCAGGTCTGCGTTTGCCTCTGCTCGTGGTGCCTTTCTCGTAGGCAGTACACGGGGCTGGAGCTTCAGAGTTCGTGGCACATGGGCAAGCGGGCCTCCTGACCATGAGAATTCGGAGAGCCACACTGCAGGGCCTTGAGAAATGTGTCTTAGGGACCTCCTGGCGCCCGATGCAGCAGCTGCTTCGCGAAAGCTCTCCGATAGATGTTTGCTGAGGCTGCTGTGGCATCCCCCGCCGGCGCGTCTTGCCATCTGTGACACTTCTTTGCACACTAGCTGCAGACTAGACAACTGCACTGCCTCGATGAGTAAAGCACGGGGCATGGTGCTTGTGTGAGGGCCGTCGATGGTCTGCCAGTGGATTCAGATAAAACTGAATCTGTTTTAAGTACTCCTGGGCTGAAGTGGTATAAAATTCCCCCCCACACACACACATGCATACGTGGATGTATACACATACCTACATATGTGCATACGTTCGTGTGTCTATATCTGCGCATGTGTGATGAACCCTACCCCTTTATTCCCACAGGCACCTCTCTGCACCCAGATGAGAGCCTCTCTTCTCGTTCACAGTATACCATTCTCTTTCCTCCCTGATACCCCATTTCTCTCCATTTCCGTTATCCCTGCCTCCCCTTTCCTGCTTACCCAAGTGCTCTTCTCCAAAACCAGATCAGGGAACCTCTTTCATTCACTGTTTTGTTCTGTGACTTTGGTTTATTCCTTTGTTCTAGCATTGCTTTGTTCCAGAAGTGCATTGCATATATATGTGTGTGTGTGTGTGTATATATATATATATATTTTTTTTTTTTTCCCTTTTCCGCTTGGAGTCTTCTGAGGGCAGGGAACTCTGCTGGCTCAACCTGGTGCCCCACTTTTCCCCAAGCGCCACTCTCTTTACTTACTGCCTTTTCCAGAGATGCGGGATCAGCTGGGGGATACCAGTGCCCATGCGTCCTGGGCTGTGAGAAGTCAAGCCTGGCTGTAGTGTTCCCGTGGTGTTTGCAAGCAACGAAAACATACCCTGGCCGATTTAAATAGAAAAGAAACTTTTTGAAAGGACATTGGGTGGCTCACAGACTCTCCAAGAGAGCTGGGAAGAAGGCTTGGAAAGTGGTAGGGAAGGAGGGCGGCCAGGGGCCAGAGCCGCGCCCAGAGCCAGCCTGGCAAGGCTCCCGCACCGTGGCTTTGCTCCACCGATGCCTGTGTGACTGCATAAAATGTCTGTGCCTCATTTTCCTCAAACAGACTTTGGAAATGATAATCCCAGTGACCTGCCTTGGTGGGTTGTGGTGCGGAGTAAACATTTAAAAGGATACCAGGTGCATGGTGACCGCCGGGTACATGAGCTTTGGGCAAGTTTCTCTTCCCTTCTGATCCTCAGCCTTAGCTATAAAATGAGTGTGATATCAATACTGACCTTATGGGACTGTGGTGAGCACTGCACGAATAATGCCCGTGTGGGTTGGGGAGCAGTGGCTAGCCCACTGAATGTTGGCTCCTGTCACCTGCTGGAGGGAGAAATAAGACCCATGTCATGGGGTTGGGGTCAGTAGCCCAGGGAAAGCAGGAGGCCTCTCAGGGAGCCTGGTCCTTCATAGGCCAATGCATTTTGCTATGGTTACGACCAGATGAGTTTGTTCAGTTCTCAGGGGCAATTATGGTTAAGATGGGGTACTTCAAGAGGAGGCAGGATCAGAACCGGGCATTTTCATCATGTCCCTTCTAGAACACATGCCACCTCGGGGCCTGGACTGTTAAATGGGGAGCCATTTTTCTCAAGTGCCTGGAGCCCCAAAACTGGAAATAGACCCAAATTTGGACAGTGAGCCTCTGCTTCTGTCTTCTGTCATAGCTGCTACAGAACAGAAACAGGTGTTCTGTGATTCTGTGTCGTTTGGGGTTTTGGGCCACTAATCTGAGGGTTTTCCCCTTACTTCCTTGTCCCACTTTGCTCCCCCGCCTTCCTCCTCCCCATCACTGTGACAAAAGGGCGCTGCGGGGGAGACAGAAGGAGGCCGGGTGATTATAGTGGGATAGAAAAGGTGATGGGTTACAAATGTACCCATATATAATAGTAAACACAAATGACTGTAATTTGGCTGGGGGGGTTAGTGGGGAGGAAAAGAAGCCTGTAGCTTCTGAGTATTTTTAGACCCAGGAGAAGAGAGGCGGAGATAGCAGCTTCTTAGCAGTTTTCGACTGGATAAAGAAAAACACGAATTTTAGAAGTCAGTCGGTTTAAACTTCTGCATCATTTTACTACTTTGGCCTTGTTTTCTTCCCTCTTCAGCCCCATGAGAGTGGTTAGGCAGTGTTCTTGCCTTACTTTTTTAGATGAAGAAACTAATGGTCAGAGTAGAGGGACGCCTGGGTGGCTCAGTCGGTTAAGCGTCTGCCTTTGGCTTGGGTCATGATCTCAGGGTCCTGGGATGGAACCCTGCATTGGGCTCCTTCCACCGTGGGGAGTCTGCTTCTCCCTCTTCTTCTGCCCCTCTCCCTGCTCATGCTTTCTCTCTTGCTTTCATGCTCGCTCTCAAATAAATAAATAAAATCTGAATTAAAAAAAAACTGGTCAGAGTAGCACAATGACTTACTTCAGGTCACACAGGTAGGAAGGCTCGTGCCAGGGTAGATCTCGATTTTCTGATGAGGAGTCCAGCTTATCCTGCCTGGCCACCTTTTTTCCTTTTCTGCTTGGAGTATAAAAAATAAGAATTTTTTGCTCAGCCCTAGGCCCATCACCGGCCTTCCTCGGAAGCTCTAACTGTCCCTGGG
Source organism: Ursus americanus (assembly GCF_024610735.1). Lineage (NCBI taxonomy): Eukaryota > Metazoa > Chordata > Mammalia > Carnivora > Ursidae > Ursus > Ursus americanus. The sequence continues at coordinate 35,038,253 of NC_142140.1, read as the reverse complement.
CACTGCCAGGGCACAAGGCCCCACTGTCGTGAGACCCCAGAACCTGCTCCAGAGTCTAGTCTCTGGCCACTCTCTGGCCGGCCCTCCTTTCTCTTTCCTCCATAACACGCAGCCTAATAATTTCAATGACCTGAGGTTCCTGCATGAGCTGGGGGAGATGCGGACTCATGCGGTTTCTGTGTATCAGCCCTGCAAACATTTTTGGACCCAAGAAATACAAAGGCTCCAAATGTTGGCTTAGGACAGAAAGGGGGAGATAGCAGGGAGAGGTGGCAGAACGTTGACCTGCAGGACATGACCTAGGCCACCCCTTCCTCTTCTTGACTTCCTCAGCAGAGTGCCCTGTCAGGCAGACTGGGCTGCAGAGCTCCCCTGGGTGTGTGTTGGGAATGGGGTGGGTTGGGCACAGCCCCTGAAAATGAAAACCGGCCTAGGGAAAGGGAGAACCATAACCACCCCTGCAGAGCCCAAGGATTCAGTCTGTCTGCTACAATCTAATAGGTTCTTCTGAAAAGCTTGGGAAGGGCAGAGGTCTGGGAAGGCGGACTCGGTCCCCTGCTCAGAAGCAGAGTATGTGTGCTGCTGAGGGGACGGACAAGATTGCTGGGTTGAGGTTTGTCAGATGTCTCAACCTATTTTTCAAATGTTGGGCTTGATAAATCGTAAAGCACGCTTTGCCAAGCACTTCTCCCCTTAATTACAAGTGTATATTTTAAGGGAAATTTAATCCATATGTTTCTGATCTGTTTACACTGAAATCATTAAAATGTCATCGTCTAAGAGCCATTTGATGTGCAAGAGCTGTCTTAAAAGTGACATCACCAAGACAGTGACATAGGCTGTTCCTAACTTTGCTCCCCGTCATGAGAACAGCTAACGTGTAGTCAAGGACAAGACACCACTGAGAGAAACCTAGAAGCGGCGGTGAGGCAGGAGCACCCCCTGCACCACAGGGACCAAGACAGACAGCATTAGGGGCTCAACAAAGCAGCTACGCAGCGACCCCACGTCCCCGCCCCCAGGACAGTGCAGCACTGAGCCAAGAGGTCCCCCTGAACCTCCACTTCCTCCAGCCGGGAAAAGGGAGCCCAGGGGCAAGCACCAACCTTCCCCAGAATTGTGGGCCGCTCTGTGGGAGCCTGAACTCTGATCGCACACCACGGGGTTTGCAGGGGACTCTTCGGGGCCCAGCCCCTGGGACTCTGACTGTGATGAAGAAGGGGGAGGGGCTGCCACAACCAGCACTGGGTCTTGGCAGACTGAGTTCACACCTGCAGTGCCCACCTGGCAACCCCAGCCAGCAGCTCTGCTCTTCCGCGAACCAAGTCCAGGGTGCGCTCTGAACACAGAACTTGGTGGGGTGCAGCTCCGCTCTGGAGACCAGTTTGTCCCCACTGAGGGTGCTGAGTCACAGCCCCACCTGCTTTGGAGAGTGCCTCCTGGCCCCATCTGACCAGGGGGGCTGGCCACAGCTCCTGGAAGCTGTGTGGCCCAGTGGCCCTCAAGCTGAGAGGTGAGCAGACAGAGCAAAGCCAGGGCCCTGTTCAGCCAGGAGCCGGGGGTGCAGTAGGCTTGAGTTGAGACAACAAAGCGCTTTACTGGTTCTAGAGCCGCTTCTCCCACTGCGTTCTGGCAGGGGATCGACTTTGTAGCTGTGACCCTTGCTGGCTCCAGTCTCCAGCTCATCTGACTGGGGAACCTGCCAGAGCACAGGGGAAGCGCCGGAGCCCATTCAACAGCCCTGAACACGGCGGCACTTAGAACAGACAGCACAGCCCGTGGCTTCTCCCCTGACTGCAGAGCAAAACTGTTGGCCTCCCCGAACCAGGGAATTCAGTGCACACTCAGGCCCGATCCGGGCCCCCAAACAATGAGCCGTACAAGCTCTGGGCTAGGTACCCTGCCAGGGAAGGGGCCGCTAATTCATAACCCCGCCTCATTCTGAATATAGCGCCCAGTCCCGACCATCTTGACAGCCTGGCCAGAGAATCCAGGCCGCTGCGGAGCCCATCCTACAGCCTCACCTTGCGGGGGGAGCTAAGGCAACGGTCCTGCCCAGCTGTTCTCAGCCAGGCACACCCCTGTCCCTGTCCTCAGAGTTGCCTTGCCTAAAAATAGACCACAATAGCAGGTCCCACCTGCCCAAACACATTTCCAGCAGACACACCCAGAAACCCATCCTGGGCTGACTAGTGAAGAGCTCTCTCTGCCAAGGCAAACCGACAGACTCTGGAAGAGGAGCCCCATTGCTCAGATGCACGGGTACCAACGTAAGGGGTCAAGGATCACACAGAGCTGATGTTAGCTGCACCTGTTGCATTGACCGTCCATAGTAAACCATCGTGCTGCACGCCTTCAACGTATGGAGTGAACTGTGTGGATCATTTCTCAAACTGTGAAGAAAGGGACAGAAAAAAGAGAACCAAAAAGAAAACGGAAGCCGTGTTTAAAATTTGTTTCTTTTTTGTTTCTTTTCTCTTTGTGTGTGTGTGTATGTGAGACAGAAAGAGGGAGGTAGACAGACTCCAGGATGTCAGAAACAAATGTGGACTCCAAATGTTTTATTTTCTCCTTAGAATTCTGAACTGAAGCTTTGGAATTGGCTTGAATCCTGTTTTCATGTTTGTGTGTCTCCCTGCTCTGGTTGACTGTGGCGGTGCTGTGGCTGTGAATTTGAGTCAGGTGTCAGGAGCAGAGGGGCAGGTCTGAACACACTGCTTTGGTCCTAGGGTAAGACCTTCCCCCCACGTGGCCCTTTGTCTCCTGCCGTCCTCACCAGGGTCCGGTGAACATTCCCAACCCCTGTCTCGTCAGTGCGAGAGCAACAGGAGGAAGGCATGTGGCGCGATACCCACCAGATAACGCTGCTGACGAGATTCCATAGCTGTCACCCTGTAGTCCTCACTGTTTCTGTCTTCTAGTTCAGAAGTTATCTTTTCATGCCACAGAATAACTAACTCTGTCTTAACTTTCAGGGTTTGAGTGGCTGACTTCAAGTTCTTTTAGCAATTCCTTCACACATCTGTGTGTGTGTGTGTGTGTGTGAGAGAGAGAGAGAGAGAGAGAGAAAGAGAGAGAGAGAGTACAAGTGCATGACACCAACCTAGGTCTGCATAGATGTGCATGTGTGTATGATGGGTTTGTGTCTATATTTTCTCAAAAGTGGTGTTAGTGGAAGGGAGGTGTTCTGTGCCCACAGTGGCCCCTTAATGTTTAGGATTATGCTCAGCCCAGAAGTTGTGCTTGTTGAATGAATGAATGAATGAATGAATGAGTGAATGAGTAAATGAATGAATGAATGAATGGATGGATGAGTTGATTCCTCTGCACTGAGCACCTTAGCTTCATCACCTCACCGGCCACTACCCCATGTGCGGTAGGCAGTAGGGGGACCGCCGTCCTTCACTACCTACTAGGAAGGAATTCCAAGGCACAGTCCATGGCCTCTGTGCCAGAGTCCGGTCTGACACGCCAAACAGGGTAAAACTCAATGCACATTAGGAGTTTCCTAAAAAGCAAGTGAGAAGGGTGTTTGTAGCCCCTGCCTAAGGCTCTCTGAAACACTTAGGTGTTCTTCTGGTTTCCTTCACCCTGGACACTGACCCAGGCAGAAGCTAGTGTCTCCATTCTGGTCCATTCCCAGGCTCTTCCCAGCGCCATCAGGCTGTCTTGCGTCACAGTCGAGGAGTACCAGCTTGGTGGAAAAGCACTGAACTCTGTGAGCCGCGGTTTCCCCACCTGTAAGGTGTGGAGTGTCACGTGGAGCATTGTAAGAGGCACAGGTGCAGTGCCCAGCACAGCACTTGGCACACACAGACACTTGACTGGATGCACTGTGCTCCTCACACCAAAGCAATTTCCAGCTCCCTGTTCTGTAGGTGGGTTCCCAGTGTGGCCCTGCCCCAAACCCAGGCACAGCCTCTCCCTTCTTTTCAGCTTTGTTTGTAGGGTGAAGTGCAAACACACCTGCAAACTGATGCCCGTTTGCCACCCCCTCCTTCTGGTCATGGTCTTAGGACTCCAGTTCTCCTAACAGCCTTCCCTTCGGCTCTGTGGTCCAGCCTAGTCTGCTCTCCTGGAACTTGAAGATAGGGGCTGTTTTGTTTTGTTTTTCCATCCCTTTGGGAACCTAGCAGAAGGGATGGAATAGAAAAGATTATCCATTGAACTGAACTGAGTCCTGTATTACTACATTACTACCTGAATCCTTCATTACTGTATTACTCCCTGAATCCTACATTATCCCATTACTCCCTGAATCCTGCATTACCCCATTACTCCCTGAATCCTACATTACCCCATTACTCCCTGAATCCTGCATTACTCCATCACTCCCTGAATCCTGCATTACCCCATTACTCCCTGAATCCTACATTACCCCATTACTCCCTGAATCCTGCATTACCCCATTACTCCCTGAATCCTACATTACCCCATTACTCCCTGAATCCTGCATTACTCCATCACTCCCTGAATCCTGCACTACTATACTACTTCCTGAATCCTATGTTACTATATTACTTCCTGAATCCTACTTTTCTACATTGCTACCTGTATCATGTATTACTACAGGTCATCGCAAATGGATTGGTGTGCGAGTTTTGTTTTGTTTTTCTGCTTCTTGGTCTGTCCATTCTACTTCTATTTAAATTTGATTTTTGGGAGGGAGTGTTGCTTTTGAAGATAACAGTTTTAGATGTATGCCTAATAAAATAATACTTCCACGGTCTTTTAATTTTTTTATTTAAAGATTTTATTTATTTATTTGACAGAGAGAAGGAGGGAGAGAGAGCACAAGCAGGGGGAGCAGGAGAGGGAGAAGCAGGCTCCCCAGTGAGCAGGGAGCCCTATGCAGGGCTCGATCCCAGGACTCTGGGATCATGACCTGAGCTGAAGGCAGACACTTAACCGACTGAGCCACCCAGGCGCCCCCCTCCATGGTCTTTTAATTTATTTGTATTTTGTAATCTGTTTCTTTTTCTGGTTAATAGAAATCGAGATGGAGGCTTGCAATGGGTTAGGAGCTGAATCTGGGCTAAGAGGAATTCTAAAAGCCGGTGCCCAGGCAGTAAAGGACAATGTAAGAGTAGGAATGATTGCTAATAGTGTTTTTTTTTTTTTTCACCCAATGTCTCCACGTTTGTGAAATGTCACAGTGATCGTAGAGAGCCAGAGTTAGTAGGTGATTTGCTTTTTAAAAAAAATTAATGACTTCGAGGGAATTCAAAGTCATTCCTATGATAACATCACTCATAGAAGCTTGCTTTCTGATCTGTCTTTGATTGGGAGCGAAAGCGGGGACCACCTTCAGCACTCTGGAAATGATAGCAGGGTGTCGCAGCCTGGGCTGACAGGCAGGTGTGTTCCAGTAAGGAAAACGAGGTAGGAATCTCTGTCCCTGGACTGACGCAGCCAACCACAATATGCCAGAGGTCCCCAAGAGCAAGAAAGGGACCACTTTGCTGGAAATGCATGGCAGGCCCCCAGGATTTGGGAAGAACAGGGGAGACATGTGGATAGGTAGAGAGTCCTACGGTTGCTGCAGGTGTCCTCAGCAGCCCTCCCCAGGAGGCACTGGGTCAGGGTGGGTCTTGTTCAGGGATATGTGGTCTGATTGTGGCAGGTGGCTTGTTGCCTCAATGCTGACCCAGGCCACCATCCATAAAGTGGGCGTTATGACAGCACCTATCCCTCTCGGGTTTGTGAGGATTAAATGAAGTGCTGTTAAACCAACAGCACTGTGGCTACTGTGTTGTAAAAGCTTACTAAGTTTTACTTTTGTTAGTATCATTATAAGAAAGATATACATGGGACATAAAGAGTAGTGCAAAGGACAATAGGGGTGGGGGGGAAACTGAATGGGAGCAAATCAGAGAGGTTGATAAACCATATGAGACTCTTGACTCTGGGAAACAAAGTGAGGGTTGCATAAAGGCAGGTGGGTGGGGGAATGGGGTAACTGGGTGATGGGCATTAAGGAGGGTATGTGATGTGATGAGCACTGGGCGTTATATGCAACTAATGAATCATTAACATTATCTCAAAAACCAATGATGTACTATATCTTGGTAATTGAGTTTAAATTAAAAAAATAAAAAAATATATGAAAAAAATGATATTGAAAAGTCCACAGTGATGTGGCTTCTTCCTGGGAATTTCTCTGACACTAAACAAGGTACCATTCTCTTTTCTCCTGCACCTTGCAAACCCTTTTATTACTGGAGTTTATATCAAGAAATTCAATGAAGAGCAAACAGTGTGGAGCCAGAGTTGTTTGTGGGTGTCAGAGGCCAATGAGAACCTTCTATAAGCAGTGGTCTCCCAAATCCTCACACCTGCCGTCCTCTCGCTCATCGTGTTCAGACACACGGGCAGCCTCTGTCAGTTCAGGTCCTACCGCTCAGGCCACATGGCTGCTGGGAACCTTGGTGTCCATGTCGGTTGTCAATGTCAATTATAGGGCTTCAAATAATGCTCTTTGCTTTCCTTTTGTCTGGGACCCAGGACTCTCAGGAGGGCACTACCCTTGGCAGGGACGTGAAGGAAGCCTTCTTCCTTTTCACTTCTTGCGCTGCTTCCCCTCTTTGTAACTCCAAACTACTGGAACCTTCGTCCAGGATGGACTACCCATTGTCCTTGGGAACACTCACCTTCTCATTAATCCACGGATGTCTCCCTCTATCGGTTTTCACCCTCTCGATAACATGCTATGTGCAACACAAGCATGATCTAACACAGTCTCGTCCTACCCACACCCGGGTGAGGCAGGAACCCTCATTGTTCCCATTTCACAGAAGAGAATATTGAAGCTTTGGGACATGCTGAGGATGACTCAGCTAATAACATGGGCGAGACAGCATGCAACCCTGACACTGACCTCGCAACCACTGGGATCCCTGCTTCTTTATTCTGTGTCCTGCGCATGGCTGATGCTCCCCACCCGCTGTGCCCGAGTGTTCCGTTAGCTGTGTCACGCCTGTTTACAGGCACACTTCACATGTGCGGCAAATGGAAGGCCCTGTTTTGTCAAAGTGTGCTATTTTCTTCTCAGCATGCAAAAATCCATCATAAATGAAAACTAGTCTTATTTTACATAAACACTCCCAATCTCTTCCCCGATCAAAATAAATGTTGCAGCAGAAAGCCTTTTTTAAAATGTAAAGCAAATTGTACATCAGAATGTCAGTGGGTACCAACTGCTCACACGTTGGGGATATTTCTGTCGGCAGATGAGATGATTCCACATTTAATCCTGCAAACCTGCCATACCAGAATGCGCACCAGTGAGGAAGGAGGTAATGATTCACAATGCAGAGAGGCTCTTCGCCTCACCAGAAAGATCCCTGCAGTGTGTTCAGGAGAAGCACCTTCCTCTGCTGTCTTGGCCGGAGTGACATTTGCAGAGCTGAGCTATGGGGACCCCGCCGCCATCTATTGATTTAATAGATATTCACAGAGCCCCTCCTGGGTACAGACCTTATGCGTTAGCACGAGGAGGTGTGGTGATGAATGGGCAGACGCTCGCTATGCTCTTGTGGAGCTTAGAGGCCAGCGGGAGGCAGATGGGAAGTAAGCCCACCAGTGAACATTTGATGAAACCAGCGGGCTGCTATGGAGGAGAGGGTTGTGGCTCCGCGACAACGTGGCCCAGGGTGGGGGATACGCTGGGCCCTGGGCGATCTAGGGGTGGGGGATGGCCATGACCAGAGGGCATTTTCCTGAGGAAGGATGGGTAGGATATGATTTGGCCAAGGGCTGGGGTGGGAGGGGTTGCACAATACATTCATTGAAAAAAATGTTTTGGGATGAAACAAGGGAAGGAGATGCTGTATAACGCTTGGTGGTCAGTTGTGTACATGAGATGCTCAAGGACCATGGGTTTCTACCATAGAGAAGGCCATTTAGTTGTATGAGTCTGCTTTCTCCAGACTTATTTGATTCTGTTATCCTGTTACCATGGAACAACCAGTATCTCAGAAGGTGTGGGATTCCCTGGGATGAGGACCCTCTGGAAAACCGGAGCTCTGTGTGCTTGGGTAGAAGGGCCCAGAGGTGTACCCACAAGTGATCAAGATGAGGAGGAAAAGATGGAGAAGAAAATGTACAGTGTGTGTGTGTGTATGTGTGTGTCTGTGTGTGAGAAGGATATACGTAAATGGCTGTATATGCAGAACATTTCTGGAGGCATGTACAAGAAATTGAAGTACTTACTTTCCATCTTTCTGTTCAGTTTGAATGGTTTATCATGAACATGTGTTTTTTGGAAGGAATGAAAAGCAGCAGAACAAAAGAACTTGATTTACAAAAGCTACTCATCTACAAGTAATTTTCAGGTGCGTAGGGAAACACCTGCGTGTCGAATGTTACTGGCTTTCGCGGTGATGGTTCTTCTGGCTTTGTGGTGGCCACGGCTGACGAAGGTCTTGTTCGAGGCGGGAGGACTGTTGAGTATGCCATGCATGGACGCTGCCTTTGCTGGAGGTTGTAGTTAGTGTCATATTGTGTCCTTATGGTGGCAGTGGTTATTTTCATACAAATGATGTTGGCCTAGGAAAAGAGAAATGGGATCCCTCTAAAGTGATTCCATAATACTGCAGTCACCGGCTGACGGGTGTTACGGACATGGGGATCCCCTGCCTCAAATATGAAGAACATTCTGCACTTGGAAAAGAAATGTGTCAGTGCTTCCAGGGGTCAGATGGAAAACCGGGATTAGGAGGGTGTCTGGTTTCCAGCCAAAGGCAGGCGGTGTGCAGTCTCGTTTTCTGCTCTCTCATTGGCATCATCTCAGATAACTCGCAGAAGGGCCATGGAGGTCAGTTCTCTCTGGCTTCAGTGGACCCTTCAGAGGTGAGGAAGTACCTGGTAGAGGCCCAGGGCTAAGGTGGGTAGGAGTATGTCCCAGCCAGTCCCTGCTGCCTTACCCTCTGTGTCAGGCCCCCTCGACAAGCCTGGCCTGCATCGGTGACACCTGTCATGGGGGACTGGAGCCAGAGGTGGTATCTTCACTACCTGATGGATGCCTGACAGCACAGGGAGGCCTTGGGGACAGGGCCCCCACTCCCAGGCGTATTCTCTGCTCAGGGCCACCAGGTCCTCAAAACGCCTGCAAGTGAAAGCTGTGATGTCCAAAAATTTGTGCCTCAGATATTTTGGGTGGATTTCTAGTAGAAATGACTTTGGTGACCTTATTTATTTTTCAACACGTCGTTCTCTGTGCAAGGGGGGGCAGAGTTCCGTTTTATACTCTCCAAGGGCCACCATCTTGTATTCTTGCAGTGTCGAGTGGGAGAGCTACTTTTCCCATCTTATTCTCTCTTTTTTCCCCTCTTACTTCATGGTGGTACAGTTCCTCAGTGTTCTCTGCCTCCTCAACTGCCACCACCCTGTTTCATGCGCACCTGTAGGTATTTGCATATCTCCATATGCAGATAGGCGCAGCACACCATGGCTATACCTTTTGGCAGATGGATTAATCCACATCTTAGAGAGATTGAAGCCATGCAACTCTACATGGTGGAACCCAGACTGGAGTTAAAAAGTCTTCCAGCTCATGGGGCGTCTGGGTGCCCAGTTGGTTAAGCATCCAACTCTTGATTTCAGCTCAGGCCTTGATCTTGGGGTCCTGATCTTAGGGTCATGAGTTCAGTCCCTGAGTTGGGCTCCCAGCATGGAGACTACTTAAAAAAATTCTTCCAGCTCACCATCTGGGCTTTCTTCACTAGAGCTTGAAGCAGAGCCTCTGTCATTGAATCTGTGTGGACACGTCTTCACTCGGGTCTGCTTTATACAAGGCACAGAGCTGGGTTCAAGGAAGTTGGATCATTCTCATCCTTCAGAGACTTGTCACAGGTGGGTTTTCCTGTCCTCCGTTCACTGCCATCAAAGGCAGAATGGAGGACGGGAAATAGCAGGGCCAAGTGCCTCGGGAACCCACATGAAGCAGGGATGAGGGGCTGGGTGTTGGGGGGCAGGTTCAGGACCAGTCAGATGCCCGTGAGGGGCCAGCATTAGGGAGATGTTGGATGGGTTTCCTTGGCAGGAGCGGGAACCCTGAGAAAAGGACCTGGTTGTGCCCTCTGTGTGCACACAGAATGGACAGCTGGTTTGCTTTTTCACAACCAGACTTTAAAGAATGTCTTGAAGCTGTTTGCTCAGTAAGGTTTGACAGTGTTCCTGGAATTATCTCTTGGATTTCAAGAACAGGTTGTCACACTCTCTGTTCTCATCTCTTTAGGGCCCCCCCCCCCCAGTCCCTTGGCAGCATCTGCATCAGGATCCTTCCCTCATGAGCCACGGACTGTCTCCCTTCACAGGATAGCTGTGTGGCTCAAATGGATCAACTTAGAAGGCTTTACTCTCCTTCCAAAGATTTCCAGTAAAAAAGTGGCCAAATCACCCTTTTCCCCCTGAGCCCAAATGGTCTTCTTGCCCCATCCTCTCTTTCGTGAACTGAGTCTAACAAATGGCTGAGTGATATTCTTATGCTGCCAAAAGCACAGTTAACTTTTAAGTTCTCTTTGGGGCTCTGCTGATGAATGAAAAGAAGGGCTCTAAAGAACAGAACTGTCGGTTTTGTGTGCAAGAACCGCCGAACTCACAGCGAAGTTTGATTCTCGTCATTCCTTTTGGGGAAAAAACCCAACAAGTATCAACATAAGCTCCACCGAGATGCTCCTGTTTCCCAAGGGGTAACAATAGATAAGAAGGACAGCAGTTGCCTTGTGAGCGTGTTGTGAGCACATGCTGTGTGAAACTCTCTGTCCGTACCTCTCCCTGGATGTGCTCAGCCGTCCCCATGAGCAGGAGATGATCACGGGGTGGGTCAGTGGAGGGGCCGTGAGGCCAAACAGCCATGTTAGAATCAAGGCTCCACTGCTCGGCCGCTGTGTGATTTCAGGCAACATATTTAATGACTCTGTGTCTCAGGGGAGAATAACTGTACCCAGCTCAATACAAGTTGAAGTTTTTGTGAGGACTAGATGAGAGAGAGACAGATAGACAGACACTCTGGCATATCAGAAGGCTCAAAAGGTATTAGCCACCATGATGACCACAGCTCACCCATGTTACAGATGAGAAGATGGAGACTCAGGGAGGGGAAGTTGCTTGTCCAAGTCTGAATTCAGATCCAGTTCTGCCAGACTCCGAAGTCCGTTGTCTTATCTGCCATGCTTCAATGAGCACTGGGAGTCTCCCAAGAGAGGGGCCCAGGGGACAGCCCCGCACCCAGGCGGCTCCTCACTGACAGTGAGCCTGGTCACAACCAGATCAGGATGGCTCCATGCTCGTCGTCCATCACAGGTTCTGGAGCCAGGCTGACCTCCAGCCGAGAAGCGTCAGTGTGGCCGAGTTGGCGGTTCGATGTTGGAACAACGTGTGGAGTTGGCGACTAGCCCTGGGAGCTGAGGCTTCTGCCCGTTGTACGTGGTTGGCACCTGCCAGGTTGCAGACGCTGCAGACGTAGCGGCTCTGCATTCCGTTGGGTGCAATTCAACATGGCTCATTGCCAGTGACCTCAACGGTGGATAAATGTGTGACTTCTCTTGGAGCCCTGGGGGCTCTCGCTCTCCTCTGAGGGGTCCAGGCCTCTGTGTCATTTCTCCTGAGGCACCCCTGGGCTGCCTGGCCGTGGTGCCGGGTTCTAGCGGCTCTGCCTCCCTGCTGGGGTCACACACTCTTGGAGCTGGCGAGGGACCTCCAGGACTTTCCCACGGCCAGTGGACCAGGAGCCCACTCGGCTGAGGAGCCAGCTTAGGTTTCCCTGGGCATCCTAGCAGAGAGGATGAGGATGGCAGCCTACACCTCAGCTTGTAGCCCTCAGAATCCCTGGGGTTCTCGTTCTCGGGTGGACCTTCCTGGTGTCCTTCTAATGAAACATGGTGGCTGCCGTAACTGTCCTTGCTACAGTCTTTTCAGGGTCTGCAGAGACTTTTTGGTATTCAGCTAGGATGGGTGGGGAAGGGGTGGAATCTTTCACCAGCAGGGGTGGAGCCAGCACCACACTGCTGTATATTTGGGTGGTTATGAGTGCAAGCTTGGGATCCAGTCCCTGCCCCTCCACTTGCTGGCTTTCAGACTTGACCAGTTGGTAACCTCTGTGAGAGCTAGTCAACTACTATAGGGCCCAGGATCCCCACAGTTGATGACCAGAAGCTACCTGAGAGAATAGAAAAGGTGGGAGGAAGAAAGGAGTGGGGGGGGGGAAGGGGAGCAGGAAGGGAAGAGCTGGGGGAGGGGGAAAAGAGGAGGAGGTGAGGGACAGGACAGCAGGGGGAAGAGGGAAGAGAGAGAGAGGATGGGAGGAACAGGGAGAGGGGGAAGGTGGGAAGAGGGAGGGGGCCCATGCCAGGCTCTCTTGGCCTCAGTCGCCTGGCTGGTCATTTTATTTTATTTTATTTATTTTATTTTTATATTTTTTAAAGATTTTATGAGAGAGAGCATGCATGAGCAGGGGTGGGGGGGAGGCAGAGGGAGAGAGAGAGGCAGGCTCCCCACTGAGCAGGGAACCAGAGGAGGCGGGGCTCCATCCCATGACCCAGAGATCATGACCTGAGCTGAAGGCAGACACTTAACCCACTGAGCCACCCAGGCACCCCCTGGCTGGTTATTTTAGTGGCTGGTATCATTGATAGTCTGACTCTAGAAATGTCCTCCGCTTATCCTGACACACTTCATTCCGGAGTTGAGATTTCTTTCCCCCTGTAGCTCATTCTACAGAGTTTAAAGAAGAAGATACGACCAGAAGTTGTTTCAACTGTCAAGATATGAAATATCTTTTGACACTTTCTCACCCGTTGTTCCCCTCCCAAGTCTCACTCAAGTTAATAAAAAAGGAGACAGGACTGGGGTTTGGTGGTTATTTTTTACTTATACAGGAAAAGCCACCTTCTTCCTTCAAATTCAGAGTTGTATAAAGCACTTGGAAATGACATTTATTAGCTAATATTAGGAATTAACAAGTACATTGTCACTTGAGCAAAAAAAGGATACAGAGGATGCGGGTGGAAAACTAACGAGTCGGCTTGGGTGCGGGCGCCGATGTGCTGTGGGAGCAAGGAACGCACGCTGACCTGGCTCAGAACCAGCGTGTCTGCGGGGAGGGGCGTCTACCTGCCAGCTTCCATCAGGTGACACGCGTGAGAAATGAAATGCCAACACGCCTTTGCAGCGTGGGTGTTACGAAGGTCAGTTGTTCCACGCTTGCCAAGTTATCACTGAAGAGGGGTGCTGCTCGGGGGCCATTTATCACTCAGAGGTTCATCTCCAGGTGTTAGCCATGGGGACTCTTGATAAGGAAAGGGGCTTCACAGACGGGACTGGACCTGGACCGCCATTAGCCCAGATGCAATCAGCCCATCCTCCAGGATCTCGAGGATGTATGCTCTGGGTCATACATACTAGTGTTTGAAAGGCAGGGATGACCCTTTTCATGGAATCAAAATCCAGAGACTAGCAGACCCACCCCAGAGTGAACCTGAGATGAAGTAAGACCTTCCAACATCTGGTGTGGAGTCTACGCTGAGCTTTGTCCCCTTTGCAGATAATGCGTTAACAAAGATAATGTGTTTTTCCCACTTTAAGCAGCTCTTTCCGTAATAAATAGCTTAGTCATGGGAGATACGTAATACACTTTCAGGTTGTGCCAGAAAGAGCTTTATCTTCCGTTTCCAGGCCGATGGTGTATATTTCTGGATAATGGACGGCCAAGTTAGGAGGAACTGTTTCAGAGACCCTCTGTCTCTGGAGGGATGTGGTTTATATTGGCTCAACTGACAGAAATCTAAGTTCGATGTTCTGTTGAAAAAAGATGGAGATCAAGGGCTGATTTTAAATGGGCAGTGATTATTAACTTATTTAGTGAGAAGTACAACTGTATGGTGGAGGGAAGATTCCTGGGGTCAGGGCAATGCCAGCCAGGCAGTGAAGCAAGGAGTTTGAGCACATCTCTTAATGTGTCGGTGTGTCTGAGTTAAAAATAAAAATACCAGGATGAGGGATCTCGATACTGTGGAAGCTTCAAACACTAGCAGCAAGGAGGCTGGTCCGTGAAAGTACAGGTGGAATTCCTAATGCTTCAGTAACCGTCTGCATAGATATTTACATGCAGTGGCTGAGGATTCAGGAATTCCCCATGCAGTGCCCCCCGGCCTTTTTCAGTTGGCAGCACACTCAGCGACCACAAAGAGGTAACTTTCTTCCATGCGAGGTGCTGGGCTGGCACTTCTCCCAGCCAGAGAGCTGAGGGCTCAGTGTCTGGGCCCCGCGGCTGGAGGACTTGCTTTAGTGTGGGATCTGAGAAGCAGATGAGGCTGGAGCTTCACGTAGCTACTCTGTCCATGTCGTTGGCCCAGACCCATGAGCAGTTTACAAAGCCTAGAAGCGACTCAGTCCAGAAGCAGCATCATGAAGGTATAAAGGAACCAGAAGTAACCTTCCGTGCTCTACGGAGAACCTGGCGACCCCAGACAGCAGAGGGTGGGGCGGCTGTTCTCATCGCAGACCGTTTACTGATCACAGCCACTCAGAGAGCTTCCTTCAAACAGCAGCAAGAACCAACAGCGGCTTTCCTGAGCTACAGTTGGCTTTATTCAAACTGTGCACTTCTGTGTTTTTAATATATTCGCAGAATTGTGCAGCCATCCCCGCAGCCAATGTTAGAACATTTTCATCATGGCAGAAAGAAACCCCGTACCCTTTAGGCATCACCCACCTCTTCCCTTCCCCATTCCTCCCAGTCGTAAGCCTCCCGCTTGTCTGTTTCCCGTCTCTACCGATTTGCCTGTTTTGGGCATTTCCTATACATGTAATTCCATACTGTGTGGTCTTTTGTGACTGGCTTATTTCACTTAGCGTTTTTTCAGGATCCTTCCATGTCGTAGCATGTGTCAGTATTCATTCCTTTTTACTGCTGAATAATATTCCTCTAGCGTAGACTACATTTTATTTACCATTCATCGGTTGATAGCTATTTAGGTTGCTCTTACGTTTTGACTATTATGAATAATACTGTTATAAATATTCAAGGACAAGTTTTTGTATGGATATGTTTTCATTTCCCTTGGGTATATGCCTGGGAGTGGAATTGCTGGGTCATATGGTAACTCTACGCTTAACCACGTGAAGAAGGGCCATACTGTTTTCCACAGTAGCTGCACCATCTGACGTTCCCACCAGCGATGAATGAGGGTTCTGATTTCCCTACATTCTTGCTAACGTTTGTTATTATCACTTTTTTGTTGTTGTTTAAAACCATGTGGTGCCCGAGAACTATCTCATTGTGGTTTTGCTGTACATTTCCCTGATGACTAATGATTTTAAGCATCTTTTCATGTGCTTATTGGCCATTTGTGTATCTTCGTTAGAGGGATGTTTGTTTAGATCCTTTGTTTTTAATTGGACTGTCTTTTTATGGTGGAGTTCTAAGAGCTGTTGATTTATTCTAGATGCAAGATATGATTTGCTTATCACATATCAGATAGCTGATGGGCAAATATTTTCTCCTATTCTGCGGGTTGTCTTTTCACTCTTTTGATGGTGTTCTTTGAAACACAAAAGCTTTTAATTTTGATGAAGTCCAATTTGTGTCTTTTTAAAATTTTGTTGGTATGCTTTTGGTATCATACCTAAGAATCCATTGCTCAACTAAGGTCTGCCGCGGCACGTCCGCAGCCGCAGCACCCTTGATTCGACGACTGGGGAGAAGGACGAGGCACAGACAGGTTAGCTTGCGAAAGAGAGCGCGGGTGCAGGAGACGATCGCCACCAGCGATTGCCCCGAACAGCTGCAACCTCGCGTATTTATTGGCAACAGTCAAAGGCAGTTACAATCACAATCTATCAAGGGAGTGATCCGTATTACAGTCTAGTGAATAGTAGTGCATCGCGGGGAGGGTCACGGGATAGTGGTGCGTCCTGATCACGGGGAAGGCCACGGGATGGTGGTCCATCACGGGGAAGGTCAGGGGATCAGGTGATGTAACATTTAGTAAGTGGGGCCTATTCTTAAACATGTTTCTAGGGGCCCCGCGGGCCATCGCCAAGCCAAGGGCAATCAGGTTTCAGCAGTGTTCTGTCCCAAAACAGCTGGGCGTTCCCAACTGGCGGGCAGGCCGGGCGTTCCCGGCCACTGTGCAAATGGGCCTTCCCGACCGCTTGACCCTTCGCTCAACAATGAAGCCCACAAGGTCACCAGAGACATGCCTTCCTACTATATCCCTAACGTAAGTCTTCGGCCAGTGGCTGCTGCAAAGGTCGTGAAGATTTAGCGCTGTGTTCTCTCCTAAGAGTCGTATAGTTTTAGCCCTTAATTTTAGGTCTTTGATCTATTTTTAGTTCATTTTTTAATGTGGTGTACGGTAAAGGTCCAACTTCATTCTTTTGCATGTGGCTATCCAGTTGTCTTAGCACTATTTGTTGAAAAGATTATTCTTTCTTACATTGAATGGTCAGGGCTCCCTGTGGAAAATCAATTCACCATGGACACAAAGGTTTATTCTGGATCCTCAATTTGACTTAATTTCCCTATGTGTCTATCCTTATGCCAGTCTTGATTACTAATGTTTCCTAATAAACTTCGAAATAAGCAAGTGTGAACCCACCAACTTTTCCTTCTTTCTCAAGATTGTTTTGGCTATTCTGGATTTCTGGTAACTCTATCTGAATTACAGAATTAGCATGTCAATTTCTACAAAAAAGTCAGCTGGGATTCTGATAGAGATTGCTGAACTTGTAGATTGCTTTGGAGTGTATCATCATCTTAACAATATTAAGTTTTCCAAACCATGAGCATGAGATATTTTTCCATTTATGTGCATTTTTAATTTCTTTCAACACAGTTTTATAGTTTTCAGAGATAGGTTTTGCATTTATTTGTTAAATGTATTTCAAGGTATTTGCTTTTTTGATGCTATTATGAATGAAATTGTTTTCTTAATTTTTGTGTTGTTTATTACAAGTGTATAGATACAATTCATTTTTATATATTTGATCTTGCATTCTGAAACTTTCTCAACTTGTTTATTTTAATAGTTTTTTTAACTGTTTTTTGTTGTTTGTTTTTTAGGATTTTCTATGTACAAACTCATGCCATCAGCGAAGAGATAATTTTACTTTGTCCTTTCCAATTTGGATTCTCTCCCTCTCTTTCTTCCTCCTCCCTTCTTCCATTCTTCCCTTCCTCCCTCCCTCCTTCTCTCTCTCTCTCTCCCTTTCTTTCCTCTTTCCTCCCTCCCTCCCTCCCTCCCTCTCTCCTTCTTTCTTCCTTCCTCCTTCCGTCTTCCTTCCTTCCTTCCTTCCTTCCTTCCTTCCTTCCTTCCTTCCTTCCTTCCTTCTTCCTTTCTCCTTCCTTCCTTCCTCTCTTCCTCCCTCGCCCCCTCCTTCTTTCTTCCTTCCTCCCTCTCTCCCTCTCTCTCTCTTTCTTTCGTATTTACTTGCCTAATCACTCTGAGTAGAACTTTCAGTACAATACTGAATAAAAATGCTGAGAGCAGCCGTTCTTGTCTTGTTCCTGATCTTAAGAGAAAGCATCCAGTGTTTCACCATTAAGTGTAGTGTTATCTGTAGGTTGTATGTTGATGCTCTTTATCCAGTTGAGGAAGTTCCTTTTTTATTCCTACGTGATTCAGTTTCTTGTTCTTGTTCTCCTTCTCCTTCCTCTTCTCCTTCTTCTTCTTCCTCTTTTTCTCCTCCTCCTCCTTCTTCTTCTTATAACAAAACAGCATTGGATTTTGTCAAATGCTTCCCCCCCCTCTTCGGTTGAGATGATCATGTGACTTTTGTTTTCTATTCTACTGATATGGTGTATTACATTAATTGATTTTCAGGTATTAAACCAACCTGCCTTTCCCGGAATAGATTTCCCTTGGTCATGATGTATGATTCTTTCTATGTGTGGCTGGATTTGTTTTGCTAGTATTTGGTTTTTAAATCCATATTCATAAGAGATTATGGTCTGTAGTATGCTTTTCTTGTGATGTCTTTGACAGGTTACAACTGGTCTTACGGGATGTGTTAGGAAGTGTTCCCTCCTCTTCTATTATTTTGGGAGAGTTTGTGAAGAATTGGTGTTCTTCAAATGTTTCACCAGTGAAGCCATCTTGGCCATGGCTTTTCTTTCTGACATATATTTTTGATTAATAATTTAATTTCTTTACTAGTTACAAATCTGTTCAGATTGTTTCTTTTTGAGTAGTTTCAGTAGTATATGACCTTTTAGGAATTTGTCCATTTCATATAAGTTATCTATTTTATTGGTATATAATTATTCATAGTATTTTTTTCTTATTCTTTTTGTTTCTATAAGGTTGGTAGTACTGTCCCCTCTTTCATTTATGTTTCTAATAATTTGGCTTTCTCTTTCTCTTTTTCTTATTCAATCTCACTAAAGATTTGTCAGCTCTATTGATCACTTCAAAGAATATTCTTCTGGTCTTATTGATTTTCTCAATTGTTTTTCTATTCTCCATTTTATTTATTCCTAATCTAACTTTGATTATTTCCTTCCCTCTGCTTGCTTTAGGTTTAGTTTGCTTTTCTTTTTGTGTTGTGTTAGGGTAGGAATTTAGATTTAAGATCTTTCTTTCTTTCTTTCTTTCTCTCTTTCTTTCTTTCTTTCTTTCTTTCTTTCTTTCTTTCTTTTCTTTCTATAAGCGTTTGCAGATATAAATTTCCTTCTAGTGCTGATTTAGCTGCATCCCATGAGTTTTGGTCTGTTGCGTATTCACTTTCCTTCATCTCAAAGCATTTTTTTTGATCCATTGGTCATTTAAGCGTGTATTATTTGCTTTCCATATATTTATGAATTCCTGAATTTCTTCCTGTTCCTGATTTGTAATTTCATTTCATTATGGTAATAAAATATATTCTTTATTATTTATACCCTTTTAAATTTATTGATATTTGTTATATTGCCTAGCCTATGGTTTAATCTGGAGAATGTTCCATGAGCACCTGAGAAGAATGTGTACCTGGCTGGTGTTGGCTGGAGTGTTCTACAGATGTCTGTTAGGTTAAATTATATTATAGTGGTGTTGAAGTCTTTTATTTGCCTTTCAGTCTTCTGCCTAGTTGTCCCATGCTTTATTCAAAGTGATATTGAAGTCCCCAACGATTATTGTTATCTATTTTTCCCTTCATTTCTATCAGGTTTGCTTCATGAAATTTGGTGCTCTACTGTTCAATGTGTTTATGTGTACATTTGGTACATCTTCCTAATGGATTTACCCTTTTATCACTTTGAAATGTTCCTCTTTATCTCTAGTAACTTTTTTTGCTCTAAAGTGTATTAATTTGTCTGATATTAGTGTAACCATTCCAGCTTTTTGTGGTTGCTATTTGCATGAAATAGGTTTTTTCATCATTTTACTTTTTTTTTTTTTAAAGATTTTTTATTTATTTATTCGACAGGATAGAGACAGCCAGCGAGAGAGGGAACACAAGCAGGGGGAGTGGGAGAGGAAGAAGCAGGCTCATAGCGGAGGAGCCTGATGTGGGGCTCGATCCCATAACGCCGGGATCACGCCCTGAGCCGAAGGCAGACGCTTAACCGCTGTGCCACCCAGGCGCCCCCTCATCATTTTACTTTTAATCTGTTTCTATCTTTATATATTTTTTTAAGATTTATTTATGAGAGAGAAAGAGAGAGCAGGGGAGGGGCAGAGGGAGAGAGAGAGAGAATCTCAAGCAAACTCCCTGTTGAGCACAGAGTCCAATGCAGGGCTTGATCTCACAACGCTGAGATTATGACCTGAGCTGAAACCAGGAGTCAGACACCTAACCTACTGAGTCACCCAGGCGCCCTATTGCATCTTTAAAGTTAAAGTGTGTCTCCTGTGGACAGCAAGTCAGTGTTTGAAATTGTTCCCTCCCAGTTGTCCCTTCCTCAGATTTTCTCTAGCAAACTTGCCAGCCTGCAGTTTAGTTTATATCCCCGTGAGTCTGTCAGTCTCCTCCCACCTCTCTCCGCTCTAACCTTTAGTGGTTTTGAGAGTTCCCTGAGGCTTGAACTTCTCCACACTTGGTTGCAAATGAAGTCAGTTCCTTTGGGAAGAGATTTCTAACTCTCTGTTTTGTGACATGCTTTTCTGTAGCTTTTCTCCCCTGGGCAAGGTCTCTGAGTCATGGCTTTGGGGCAGGTGGTAGGGACAAGAGCATGATTCTCTCTGAGGGACACCAGTGCTTTAGGAGCTAAATGTTCACTGGAAAGGGAAGCAGTCTCCTCAAGTGTTTTCAGCTCACCTCTCCTAGCATGGAACCTTCACCTTACAAGTCCAGTCAAGGGCTGTCAGAGCCCCAGTTTTCTCTGCATGCTGAGCTCAAGGTAAGCCTTCATCCTATGGGTGTTGTAGGCAGTGTGGAAGAAAGGACCCCTTACCCACCAGCTGTACATGCTCAGAACTTAGCCTTAGCGACAGGTAAGCTGATACCTGCCCCTTCAAGGATGAATGCCTTACAACTGCCAGTTTGGAAGAGAGAGAGCCCTGTATCTTGGCTGTACCAGTCTGCAGTGGAGTTTGTGTCTTGCTGAGCTGGGAAGGGAGAGGGAGGAAGCACATCTTGGTTCAAACGTAGTAGACTCTTGCTATTCTTCCTGAGTTTTAGTGGGCTTTCCTTAACAAATGTTCCTTACTTTCCTGTATGCCATTAGAACAATTTCTAGACACTGTACATGATCATTTTTAAACATAATTTATACCCGTTTCACTGGCAACCATTTGTGAGAAGCTCCACATCTTGTGGCAAAAGCGGAACCTCTCAGGTTTCTTCTTAAATACCCAGATGCCCAGTCACTCTTGGGAAGATCAGAAGGTCTGAGATGCGGATAGGGCTTGGAAAAACCCCGGGAGATCTGGGTGTGCATCCAGGGTTAGGGTTACTAGCGTAATATGAATGGGAGTGTGGGCTTTGCATAGGAGTCACGGCCCTGACATTCAACAGTTAGCAATCTTAGGCGCCATATCCCTTACAGATCAGTTTGTTGATCTGTAAATAGGGATAAGAAGAGTTCCCAACCCAGAAGACTGTTGTGTGAAATAAGTAACACAGTAAAACATGGAAGTAGAAAAAATAAAAATATAATTAATAATGTATCATATAATAATAACCAAACCATTATTATTTCTCTAAACTGGTAAATGTTGAGCTTCAAGAAAAGATCATATTCTTAGAGTTGGTTATCTTATCTTATTTGTGTTTTTCTTACCCAGTTTGGGACGTTCACTGATATAATTTTTAAAATTGCTTTACTCTGGAGGTTTCAGACCTCACAGGTGGTCATCAGGAACACAGGGGTGTGCATTGGGGCCTGGAGGGTGGAGGGCGGGCAGGGAGGGGATGGTTTCGCTGACTGCCAGGCTTCCTCAGTGCTGGTGTAGATGCTTTTCCTTGGCCTTGAGTGAGGTCCCGGAGTCTTAGCAGCCTTCAGGGAAGAGCTGAGAGTGCCCAGAACACATTCTCATGGAGAATGAGAGGATCTGAGGCTGAAGTTCCTTTCGGGAGGCTTCACTTCTGGGAGTGTCTTAGCAGAGTTCAGTTCGTTGGTTGCTTCCTTCAGAAAGACCCTCCTAATTGCTCAGATGAGTCTCGGTGTCCCTCCTGCGCCATCTCCAGTGCCCTGGTCTTGCAGGTGCTGTGCTTTGTGTTATCATCTCTGGGGCTACTCTGCCATCCCCTCTGCAGGGAGCTCTCCAGCCCAGCACTTGCTGCGCGCTCTGTAGTTGTCGGCGAGGGATGCAGGTAGATTTCATGAGCCCTCGAAGCTGGAAATGGGGGATGTTCCATACATGTGATTAAATGGGGAGGGAATAAGAAAGGAGTGTTCGTCTCTCCTCTGAAAGGCACTGGACACAGCTATGTATAGTGCAAAACAGAGGCAACCCCAGGGAAATTCTTCCTTCCTTTCTTCAGCACCTTGCAAAAACGGCCCGGACCAAGCCTTGTGTATCTTCAAAATAAGATAGGCCATCCAGACTCAACTAATATAATATTAACATTTGAAGTACTTACTGTGTACCAGGCACTGGCAAAAGTGTTTTATTTTTTAAAATTTAAATTCAATTAGCCAACATACAGTAATTAGTTTCAGATGTAGAGTTCAGTAATTCATCAGTTGCATATAACACCCAGGGCTCATGACATCACGTGCCCTTTTTAAATGCCCATCGCCCAGTTACCCCATCCCCCTACCCACCTCCCCTCCAGCAACCCTCAGTTTGTTTCCTAGACTTAAGTGTTTTAAATAATGTACAGTTCCTTTAATCTTCACAGCAACCCTAGGAAGATCAACTCTGTTTTTATTCCCATTTTATAGATGAGGAATGGAGCTCAGAATACCCAGCAACTTGCCTGGGGTCACACAGCGCATTAATATACACAACCATATGTAATATTGCCTGCATGTGAAATCTTTTGTAGGACATGGACATCTGGAAAATTCTGTTGCGTTGTCCAAGCTGAAAAAAGAATAGATATGCCCTGTTGTGGTCCCTGCCCCAAACACACACTCCAGCGTCGCCTGGATTGGGCAAATGGGCTGAGCAGACCAGAGAATACTTTCCTTCTGGGCCGTAGTCCCGAGGAGATGGATCCTCTTTTGGCTTAAGCAGCAGAGTTCAGAACAGCAGAATTAAAGCCCTGGAAGAGCCTAGAAGAGCCTAGAAACATAGGCTGGCGGCCGCCATGGCTTTCAAGATGTCCTTGCTCTGCCTTGTGCTATGGTCCCGGATGGATTATCAGAAGCTGTGGGAACAGAGGACTAGCAGTTGGTCTGATTCTTATTTCTGCATTCCATACCTTTCAGAAGAGGAGTTTTACATATCTGCTCTTTGTAGATTCTCATCTCTCCGTGTCTGTTGGGGATAAACATGGGCTGGGAGTTCTAATGCTTCAGAATTACAGGTGTTCTTGGCCAGCTGCCTTTTGGACCAAGTTGATAGGGGTGGAGGATGGAAGGATATTCACAGCTCCCTGTAAGTGGCAAATTGAAAAACCCTGCTTATTAAAAATAAAATGGCACTGATTCATCACATTTCAGTCTCGTTTTGAGCTGCCTCTATCCCCTCACAGTTTTTCCCCCTGTGCCTTTTGATTACTGCCCACGTTCGTCAAGTTGGAGTGGATCAGCTCATCTTTGAGCAGAGCAGTGAGAGCCAGGCTCTGGAAATGTCTTTCGGGGGTGGAAGGTATTGCTTGCCCTGCTGCAGAGTTCAAGGGGAGCAGAGTTAAATGTGTGTCTGTGAAGTCCACATCGGGAATGTCAGATGTCACTGTTCAAAGGCAGAGGGACAGGCTGGCGGCTGAGAAACTTGAATTGCTTGGGTGGGAGGCTGACCAAGAGCGCTTTGAGGCAGAGGAGAGGATATTAGAAATTTGCAACATGGTAAAATGTAAGGAGGGGAATCAATCTGTTTGCCTCTGGCCACTGTCCTTGTCATGCTAATTTCCCTCTTCAAAATGTAAAGTCCCTCCACCAGTGATCAGAGCGCCTGGAACTGGCAGACCCAGGGCTGTCACCTTCCTCAGTTTTTTCTCTCAGATGCGCCCATCCTCCCTCCCTGACCTCATTTCGTACCCCTGCCGTCAAGTTCCTGCCAGCACAGGGTGGCCTTCTGTCTATCACTCGCATATGCCATACCTATTTTCTCCTCACGATCTGTGCAGGCTGCCCTCCCCGCCGCCCGGCATTCCTTCCCTTCTCCCCCCGACTGTCGAAATCCTGTCCTCATGTTGCCTCATTTTGGGCTGTGCTGTGTCTCTGGAAGCCTCCTGCATCCTGTTGACCTTGGAGTCTTGCACAACTTGGTGGACTCACGCAATCCAGAGCTTAGTGGCTTTCTTGCATTGTTCCCATGGTGCCAGTCCCTCGCTGGGTTGTATCCTGAGCTGATATTGTGTCTTCTGTTGAGCCCAGTGTCATGACCACTCCAACCAGCTGCATACTTACAACTGGACAGACCAGCCTGGGAACACTGTGGTTCTGTGGTATTTAGGGAAGAAAGGCCACAATGTGTGTGGCTTGCTCTCAAGTGGTTTGGAAAGGAAAATAGTGTGTGTGTGTGTGTGTGTGTGTGTGTGTGTGTGTGTGTGTGTGTGTGTCTGTGGGGAGGGTGTGCAAATATTAAAGTGAACTGGATAAAGTGCTAAGGGTAGGGGCATCTCAAAGAATGTACAGGTGTACTTTGTGCTATTTTTATTCTTGCAACTTTTCTGTAGGCTTGAGAATGTTTCGAAAGAAATGTTTTCTTTCCACCCACCCTCCCCCAGCCCCAGTAAAAACAAGACAAAACACTGTGGTCGTCCTTGAGCCTTCTCTTCCCCCTCACCTCACACCCCACGGAAAGTCTGTCAGCTCCCCCTGCAGGACATCTTCCTTTCCAACCAGTACTGCTGCTAACCCCCTGGGGCCAAGCATTAATCATCTCTAGGTGCCTCCCACCTGGTCTTCTCTTTTCCATCTTTCTCTCCTGACAGTCTTCTCTCCACATCTCAAAATAGCCAAGGCTGCTGCTATTATTACTATTATTATTATTATTATCATCATCATCATCATCATCATCATCATCATCATCATCATCATCTTTAGGTGCCTCCCACCTGGTCTTCTCTTTTCCATCTTTGTCTCCGGACAGTCTTCTTTCCACATCTCAAAATAGCCAAGGCTATTATTATTATTATTATTATTATTATCCATCACATCACTTTTCCACTCATCCCCTTCCAATCAAAGTCTTGTCAGTCTACTCCACCCTCCCGCCTGCATGTAAGTTCTGTCCTGCACGTCTCTGTTTAGACTGGTCTTGCTGTTCTGGAATATTTGAGGCTCACTACCACACAGGGTTCTTTCCGGGAGACGCTCCCTTTGTCTGCAGCACTTTCCCCTCTGAGTTTGCATGGCTCCTCTCTCTTCATTCGCTTCATTTGTTTGATGCCTTCTCAAACCATCTTGTTTTAAAAAACAGTCCCTACCTCCTCCCTCACCCTCAGTTCTTTTCTGACTTTATTTTTCAGGGTAGAGGTAAGTTTGCCACTAAGGAAATTAGTTTATGCTTAATTGTTATCACACCAATAGAATGTAAACTTCAGGGGAGAAGGGCTTCGATTCGTTCTCTGCTGTATTTTCATAGCCTGGAACAGTGGTCCTCATACTGTGGTCCCAGAACAGCAGCCTCAGGATCATCTTGGTGACTTGTTAGAAGTGAAAATTCCCGGGTCCTTCCCAGATCCATGGAATCGGGTACTCTGGTTGGAGGGGAGAGTAGCACTCTGGGTCCTACAAGTCCCTCAGTTGATTCTGATGCATTTTAAATTATGAGAATCACTGCTTTCAAATAATGCCTCACATAAGTTAAATTCTAAGAAATATTTCTTTTTTTATTTTTTAAAGATTTTATTTGAGAGAGAATGTGCATGTGTGTGTCCACACATACGAGTGGGGGAGGGGCAGAGGGAGAGAGACTGTCAAGCTGACTGCATGCCGAATGCGGAGCCCAATGTGGGGCTCCATCCCATGACCCTGAGATTATGATCTGAGCTGAAAAAACCAGGAGTCAGTTGCTTAACTGACTGAGCCACCCAGGCGCCCCAATTCCAAGAAATATAAATGAATAAACAAATATTTGGTGCCTGTCTGTGTCACAATGTCCACTTTCTGTTACCTTCTTGATTTGGAACCTTCAAATGCTGATCTATAAAAACCTAAGTTTTTCATTATAAAAATGTTAATGTTTCAACTTCAGACTTTGTGAGGACTCAAGGTTAAAATGGGACTTCTGTTTTTATTCTCTCTGTCCCTGTTGCCTTCTTAGCTTTTTGCTGATGCTAAGTTGTTATGTTATTCCTTGGTTTACGTTTCTGATAATGGTTATTATTGGGGAAACAATATCGAGAGCTCCAAATTATATAATAATTATAGGAACAGCACTTTGTGCTACCGAATGTTTGTTGAAAGAATATATGGTGGCAGGCTGTGTCCTGAGCTGGTGAATGGCCCGTCGGGATTCACATCAGGCCTCATTGCTCAGCTAAAAGTCGAAGTTTCAAGGTGTACAGGTCACCTGTCGGGATGCTGAGTAATGTCTGGTGTGACCAGAACCCCTGCTGGTCAATTTGTCATTGTCATCTCTGAATTCATTCTTGTCTAGAGAACGGATGGAGTGGCCACCAGGTAGAACGGCCAAAATAAAAAGGACTAAAAGGTTATTTGTTGGAAAATTGAAAGTTTCAACCTAAAGAGAATCTCGTAGAGATTTTACTGCTAAGAGCTATTTACACATGAGTATTCGTGATTGTACTTAAATAATCCGTCTCAAAACGTGGGCTTTCCACTTGAATTACCCTAGAGCAGAAAAAAGTTATTAAAAACATCCAGTTTTCAGTCTCTACCTCTAACCCTACGGTAGAGAGCTAGTAAAGAATTGCCAAGCTGATGCTGGCACTCTTCTATGTGGTGGAACCGGACAGGTGGTGGGATAGATGGGTATTTCCCAGTGTTACCGATGGTCACCTTGGGTCACCAGATTGTGGGTTGCTTTTGTTTTTTTAAGTCTCTGTCTCTTTCTGGATTTTTTACAATAAACATTTGTAAAAATTTTAATTCCAGTTAACATACTAGTGTCAGGTGTGTAATACAGTGATTCAGACTTCACCCGTCATAACAAGTGCATTCCTTGATCCCAGCGCCTGTTTCACCCAACCCCCCCACACCTCCCCTCTGGTCACCAACACTTTGTTTTCTGTAGTTAGAAGGCTATTACTTTTTTGTCTTTCCATCTCTGTCTCTCTCTTCCTTTTTTCTCCTTTGCTTGTTGGTTTTGTTTCTTAAATTTCATGTATGAGTGAAATCATACAGTGAACATTTTTTAAGGATCTTGTGAGTGTATTTGGAAAATTATTTGGGTAGGCTGGGCCACTTTCCATTGGTGTGTGAACTGAGACATTCAGGGAGGGAGCTGGGTAATCACAAGGACCATTTGGACCCTCCCCACCAGGGATCACCCAGGATCCCCTGATTGAAACCACTCCAGAAATCATCTGTGCCTGTAGACCAGCAGTAAACAAGTGTGTTTTCCACAGGCTAGCCGTACGTCCTGACATCACTCTTTCTCCATGGCTCGTGTTGCTGCTGCTCTGTGAGCCGGCTTAGGGTAGGTGGCCAGGGCATAGGCTATCCCTGGGCAGCACAGAGTGCCATGTGCTAAGGAGGGGGAGATCCTGGCCAAGGACAGGCCAAGATGAGGACCCTAGGCATTTCTGAGAAGGACCTTCCTTGTTTCTTTCTCTCATTCTCTTTTCTTTCATTTGGCAGACTAGCTAAAGTCTATTCTGTCATTATCATTATTAATTTTACTATTATTCATATTATAAGAGCAACTGCCATGCACGGAGCATTGACAGGTGTGCAGCGCTGTGTTAACTCTGGGGAAGCACTTACGCTCACTCACCTGTGAAATGGGGCTGTCACCTCCACACCTCGGCGACAAGAGATGTAGTGCTGGCCCTGACGAGACTGGCATGTGTTAGCAAATGCGCAACAGATGGGTAGGACTCTTGTTAACAACAGTAATCTCCCTCCAGTCCTATCAGCTAAGTATGTTCTCCTCATTTTACAGATGAGGAACTTGAGGCAGAGAGAGAGAGACAGATGGAAGGAGAAGGGGACAGACAGGCGGAGAGCGATGGGGAGACAAGGATGCCCACGAGTAGCTCAGCACGTGTGAGGAGTTCCTGGGTCGGCCATACAAGGCGTGAGGGTTACCTTGTCCGGGCACAGCCTCGCTCTGGCTCTGAGTGCAGAGCGCTGGCGTGGTGGGGAAGGAAGTGGGCTCCGGTATTGAACCAGGGTCAATTACCCTCTCATTCCCATGCTGTATGACCTTGGGAGAGTACTTTCCCGGCACTGTGCCTCACCTGCCCCTCTGTAAAATGGGGGTGTTAATAGTACCACATCATAGGAGTCACCTGGTTAACAGATATTTATCGAACACTTACTATGTGCCCTGCAGGTGCAGGGAACAGCCCCACCAGGGTGCCCTGGTGACTTCGCCTGTTACCTAAACAGACCACATTAGTGAAGGCTTGAACCACCCTGAATCTGAGTCTTGGCTGGACCCCTTGGGATCCTCTTGGGACAGGAGAGGACAGGGGCCTTTGAGGAGCTGCTGTCTTCCCTGGGAGGCTGTCCTGACAGTTGCCCTCTCCCCCTGGGTTCTGATGAGGAGCAGGGCTCTCTCCCCCCCCCCCCCACCCGGAATAGAGCTGCAGAATATAAAACCACTGGCAGAATATAAAACCGCGGCCTCGATCCGGCTGCTCGGCAATGGGCTGTCGCACGACTTGCACGGCAGTTCTCCAGCCCTTTTATTTCATGTCATTCCTATTGTTGCATGGGACAAGAACCACAGGGACCTGGCTGGCGTGGTGGCTTCCTTTCTCTGTCTGGGTAAGCAACACGTTGCCCAAATCTTAAAGTGGCTCTTTGTATCTCCCCCTTTTGGGTCAGGCAGGTCCTGGCTTTGACTTGCTTTGTCTGTTCGTGGAGCTTGACTGCACTGAGTGAGCCACGGTCTCCGCATATGCTGGAAAATATAATGACCATGGTTCTCCGCTCTCCTGGCATTTCCAGCCTCACAGGGGGATGGAAAACAGAGAAGTAAACACACACATAAATGCATAAATCCAAATGAGGCAGGTGCTGGCGAGGTGATGTGTGGAGAGCAAGTACCATTGTGTGCAAGCACTTAGCAAAGGGATCTTTGGCTCCCCTCACCTGCTCCCCAACCCTTTTGCCAGCCTTGGTTCTGGAATTTCAAAACATGATCTAGAGCACAGAGTCGTGTGAAGTGACTTTCCTCTGAGCATGGGGACCAGGGATGCCCGACACCACACGCGCCTGGCTCCTGGGCTGCCTCACTTCCCTGATAATCCTGAGTGCGGGCAGACGGCACATGCTGGCGATGACAGTAACAGCTCACAGGTGGCCAGGCTCCTGCAGGTGGGTCCACCTGTCTGAAGGTCAGGGTCAGGTCTTCCCCACGGCCTGAACAAGAGTTCCCCCGGAACAAGCCTTTATGGACTTGTCATGGGCAGGATTACAGCCTGGGCCATGCAGCCGAGTGTACTCCATCCCCCCCAGCATCTTCCCTCTTTCCTCAAGTGTCCTCTGTGACCCTGGCCCTGAGCAGACTGCTCTGCCCTCCACTTGCACCTCCCCCCGGGAGGCTCATAAGTGTGTGGCAGTTGTCCCCACGTGGAGGGTAGACTGACCTTAAGCCCCACCGTGCAAGCCAGAGATTAATAGCAGCAATGATGTTTGAGTGCCTGCTATAGGCCAGGCCCAGGCTGAGCACTTTTTCCCGAGGTGTTCCTGACGCTCGTGGTCACACTGGGAAGAAGACACCATGTACGCTGTGTGGCAGGGACTCAGGGGGCTCAGACCTGAATTGAGTGGGTATTTGCTCTCAGGACATGAGGTCCCTGCTTCTCATGGTTAGGGACTAGACAGACAGTGGCAGAGCGTGTGGGGAGAGTGCCAGCCACTCGACAGTGGTGGTGGCAGAGCTGAGCTGGTGCCCGGGTCCCTGGGAGAGCGGGGCCTCTGCCTCGCGTGCTGGCCTGGGTCTGTAGCCGCCATGGCCTCCCTTTGGTGAGAAGCAGTGTGGCGACCCCCTGCTCTGGGCTTCTCGTGCAGGGGCGTGGGCTGGGCGGCACTAGCTCCTTTCCGTGACCCACGCCCGTGATTGTGGCCATACTCTTCTTGCTCACCGTCATTCACACCCACACGTGGCCCATCCAGTCTGTGTCCGCTTGTGGAGTTGAACCCAGGAGGCAGTCTGGGCCCTGGTGTCCGAGTTGCCGAAAACTGGCTCTGGACAGGTCCCTTCACCTCCCTGTGCCTTTCAGGTAATTGAGGACCTGCGAGGGCTTCCTCTGTCCTCCCCAGGGGCCACCCTGCAGCGCGCCAAGGCTTGACTTAGCGCAACATGAGGCAAGTTAGATGACGGATCTCAGCTCATTCCTTGATGAACGGAGCACCCACATGCCGTGTATACATTCCCCAGACACACAGCAGTCTTCCTTTTCCTTTGTTCCTCAGTCCTCCTTCCCTCCCCTTCCTCTTAGCTCCCTGTGAGGAGTCCTCTGTCACCAGGACACCCTGTCGTGGCTGTAATCCCTTTCTGACAATGTGAAGGGGATTTGTGGAGTCAGGGAGCAGGGAGAGAGGGTGCCAAGTTTCTGGGCATTCATCACTGCTTCCTCCAGGGAAGACCAGCTTCTCCTGACACCCTTAGCCAGTGTTCTGGGGAATTGGCCATCATCCTGCGTGGCTTTGTTCTCATTCCCCTTGGCCATCGTACAGAGAGGCACAGAAGTCTGGGGGTCCTCCATCTGCTTCTGCTCAAGGCACCCCCAGGCACGTGTGAGATCCCAGGCCCACCTCTCATAAGGCTGGTGCTTTATCTCTGCAGCGAGGCCAGGGGGCTCCCCGTTCCGTGTGCATGGGTTGTTTCGAGCTTGGGCAAATGTGACCCCCGGAATTTACTTATTCTCTTTGCATCGGTTTCTGCCAATAACATGTGGTCCAGAAGACCTACCTAGGGGGCTCTGCTCCTAACTGTGTGACCTGGGGCATGTTACTCAGCAGCTTACGCTCAGGTTCCCCATCTGTCAAGTGGGAATGACATGAGTACCTACCTACCCAGCATTTGGAGAATCAGAGGTTAGATGTCTTATAATGATTCCTGGCTCATCCTGAGGGCTCAGAACTTGTTGACTGTGTTCATCTTTCACACCTTTTAAAGGTGCCTCACTGGGTAAATGACTTAAATTCTCCATTGCCCCAGGCTCCTCATTTGTAAATGTGCATAGAGGGCCTAGAATAGACAGGATGAAGTGGACTGAAGCATGAAAGGTGCTTAGAAAAATGCAAGGTGTACATGCATGGCTGTTGTCATTACTTTTAATGTGATATGTTTTTGAAATTGAACCCATTTTTCCCTTTTCCTCTGTTAATTTTGTCAAATAAACCCTAGTGAACAGTTATTGGTACCCTTTCCAGGACCACCAATACCACTTATATTCTATTGTATTTCGAGTGTGTGCATGTGTGATGTAAGTGTGTTATTACTGACGTTTCTTCTACATGGGTTTGTGTGTGGTGTGCACCCAGTTTCTGTGAGAAGACTCACATCTCTTTGCCTTGCCTGACCAAGGGCGTCTTGACCGAATTAACCTCCGTGTGGCCACATGGACGACGGCGCTTACATGGGTTAAGTGTCAGTGCGTGCTGTGAATATTCTTCTCTCTTTCCAAAGCTTTATCTTTTTGGAATTGGGAAACTTGAGCCTGGGACAGCAGCTTGCAGAACGGGAGCCTGAGCGGTCTCCTCTGCTTGAAGAGGGAAATTGTCAACAAAGAAATATGTTCAACCGGGAGGTTAGTGAGATGTGCTGGAGACCATCTGTAGGGTCAGCCAGCTTGTGGCCGGGCATCTCAGGCCCAGGTGTGCAAACCTGCTGAGGAGCCGTCTCTGCTGCATTGCTGGAAAAGAAAAATCATGGTCCATTTCACTCAGAAGGAGAAAAAGAGGTGAGCCTCAAAATCCTACAAGTAGCAGCGAAATTACCACCAACTCAATTTGCAGTCATCTTGGAAAGGACAAGCTGCTGTCTCTCCCCTCGTGAATTTCTGCAGGGAGCAAACCCTGCCAAGCCAACCTCATCTCCTTCCCTAATCAAGTGGCGGCCGCACTCTTGAACATGGTGATTGTCCCAGTTGTCCTTTTCACTTGGCCTGTGAGGCAGAGCTAGAGTCTTGGCAGTTCTTGGAAATAATGACCTCTTACAAGAACACCCAATTCGGAAGCAGTTTCAAACTCCTGTTGCCTTCGTAGACAAAAGTGTTTACGTTTCTCCTCTCATCAACAGACTGATTGCTGGTCCATTTTCAGCTAGAGTAAGAAACAGTAGTGAGCTGTGAAGCCGCTGCTGAGATGTTTCGATAATTGAAATGCCAAATGCAAAACTAAATATAATTTGCCATTATCTTCCCCAAGATGCCGTGGGTGTTTTGAGTTTGTGTGATACTAGTCTAAGAAATAATTCTTTCATCTGCTCCTGCTGTCTTCTATGAAGGTGATATGAGAGATTGTTGAACAGGACTCAGCCTAGTCATTGTCCAAAAATATTCTAAAACAACCGAATTGAAGGACCCTATAGGGGTTGAATAATATTCCTCTCAAAAATTCATATCCACTTGGAACCTCGACCCGTGACCTTAAGTGGAAATGGGGTCATGGCAGATGCAATTTGTTAAGGATCTGGAGATGAGATCGTATTCCATTTTAGGGTAGGCCATAAATCCAATGGCCCGTGACCTTATAAGAGGAGAGGAAGTTACACAGAGGCACACAGAGAGGAAGGCCATGTAAAGAGGGAAGTTGAGATTGGAACTTTGTGTAGACACGCCAAGGGATGCCAGGGACTGCCAGTAACCACCAGCAGGTAGAGCAAGATCATGGGACCATGGGACAGCTTCTCCCTTAGAGCCTTCAGAAGGAACCAACCGTCTGATGCCTGATGGCAGACCCCTGGCCTCCAGAAGTGTGAGAGGCAGCACTAGGAAAGTGACTCACCAGCCAGGGCCTTTCTGAGTCCTTTTGGAAAAAGGGGGAGGGGGGTTGCTGCATGGGGAGGTGGAAGGCATCAAGGTCAGGAAAGACAGAGAAAGGCTGAGGAACCGTGCTGAATTAGAGACTGATGGGGACCGCACAGAGAACGTCGTGTGTGATCCTGGATGGGTTCCAGGCCCAGACAAAGGACAGCGGTGGGACTGTTGACACAGTTTAAGTCAGATCTGCGGATGAGTGCCGGTATTGTCAGCGTGAGTGTTGTGGTTTTAGTTATTGGGCTATGGTTAAGTAAGAGGTCAACATTTGGGGAAGCTGGGTGAAGGGTATATGTTTTTTTGTCCCTCCCCCCCCATTTTTGCAACTGCTTTAAATTCTGAAAGTATTTCATAATGAAAATTTCAAACAGTGGTACCATGTATAGGAGCAGGAGGCTGAGAAAGAGGTTTGGGGGATGATTTTGGATACGGTAAGGACTGTGAGCTGGCTCCCGTGCACATTTCTGTAGTGAAGACACAGCCCTTGTTTCTCAGGGCACCCACACATTTCTTTCCACCCTTGTGAGGAAGGTGTATTTATTGATTTTAAAGCAAACCCCTCACACTGGGTGTTATACGCAAATAATGAATCATGTAACATTACATCAAAAAAAAAGATTAAAAAAAAAAGCAAATCTCTCCAAGTACTCTGGGTGCAAAGAGTGTCACTCATGAAAACAGACTCCTATACGTCTCCCCACTTGAAATGGGATGCTGTGCTGCTATTCCAGGGAGTGTAATGTGTGTGGCCCAGGAAACCCACATGTGGAACAGAGAGGGAGGGTTTCGGTTGGAAAGAAGCGCGTACGGCACAACCCCATGTTGTACAGACGGACAGGGAAGTCTGTGGCCTCCTGTCAGCACGCTAACAGTGAATGTCAATAGAACGGGCGTGAATTTCATTTTCTTTTTGGTCATTTGGGGTTTTTTGTTCATGAAGTGAGAAGTTTTTTGTTTTTAAGGAAAAGGATAAGACGATTTTTAGAGGGCGATTTCCACTCTCTTTCCCCTAAAAACGAGTTCTGTGTTTGGTCTGAGATAAAAGCCCTAAGCGGAAACTTCTTGCAGAATACATTTCATTATTCCACTCTCTCCCCACGAAAGACTGAGGCTGGGGCTCTGTCGCTGTTCTCAGAGGTGGCCCACATGACAGCACGGTCTGTTTTGGTGGTCTAGTTAGAGTCTGAAATACCCAACTGACGCAGAGTCTTGGCGCAAGACCTCAAGATTTTTCTCTTCTTCTTTTTTTTTTTTTTTTGAAACACTGTCTGCATTTTGTTTATCTAAAGGTCTTTCTTTTTGGCACAATTAAATAGATTTTAGAATTTGCAGTTGTGGGTCTTTAATATATTCATCCCAAGATGCCTTTGTGCATCTGTTATATATTTCCATATTGTTTTTGCTAATAGTTTTGGAGAGATTTTAAACATTTGAACCTTTTTTTTTTCTTGCTTTAAAGACAATGTCTGGAGAAAGTTAAGGACCCAGAAAGTTATTAATTTTTTTGGTACCCCTCAGTGCACTGTAGTCAGCTACTTTCAAGGCGAAAGGGCCCATTTTTTTCTTGCCCTTCTTCGCTTTTCTCCTTAAATAGACTTTGCATTATTCAAGAGGATTGGATTGGCCCTCTGGTATGAATTTGTACTGATCCCATATGCTAATTAACTATGTCTTATCCCTAATTCAATTGTAAAAGATAAGATCTCCATATATATATATATATATGGTAAATACATACTATGTCTCAGAGAACAAATATTGAACAATTTAAATTAAATATCTGTTTTAGGTAACATGTTTTTTTCATAACTATTTCTGCCTTTTATGATGGACTATTATTTTGGAACAGGCTTTATCATCTTCTCTTCACATCTTTTGTTGTTGTGGTTGTTGCTGATTCCACCCATCCCCTGGCCACACAGCAGCAAGCTGGCCTTCTTTATTTTGACCTGGTAAACTTGCAGCTGGCATCATGGCTACCCTTACTTTGGGACACTCCATGATTCACATTGCTTTCTGTTCTTATCAACACTTTGTTATATGCTGATCATGGAAATGGCATCGGAATAGCAACACCTTTAAATGTACATGTCCTTTAACTCACATACAAAAGAGAACCCAGCTATTTAAAGAGAATCAAACAGACCGAAGGGTGAAATCATGGTGGATTAAATAAGAAAGTGGAATTGGATTCTAGCTTCGGAGATGGCTTGTCTTATTTCTAGGGAGCTGCTGTCATAAAATTAGTCATCAAATGTGTTAGGACTCCGAAATGTTATTGGAGTTTCAATTTACTCTGTACTTCTGGCAGTCTAAAATATGTTCCAAACTATTTAATCAAACTGGTTACATCTTTATTTTAGCATCTTTATTACTAGAAGATTTTTCCAAACATGTATTTCTACAAATAGGAAAATAATGAAGTGTGGACTACTGAAACGTTTAAGAGAAGATTTTTTCAGACCTTGACTTAAAAGCATGTTTTTATGAAAACAATTCCAGCTAAACATCTGTAAGTAGCTCTGTCCTTGAAGGTTCTGGAATCAGCCTCTATTTCTGAAGGCTTGACCTTGTCATCCATCATTTTTGTAGCAGCTGCCTTCTTCCTCTTCTGGTGCAGTTACTGTTAAATATGTCTGGTCTTGTTGGTCTTATCTTAGTAGCAATATTTTCTTCTTTTTCATTGTTGTTTGTAACAATGAAATCTGTAATCTGCTAGACTTGTAGCACTGTTTGCCATGAAATACTTCTTTCTCTCTTCTTTATTTTTTTTTTCCTTTGCGTCCCAAA
Source organism: Ursus americanus (assembly GCF_024610735.1). Taxonomy (NCBI): domain Eukaryota; kingdom Metazoa; phylum Chordata; class Mammalia; order Carnivora; family Ursidae; genus Ursus; species Ursus americanus. The sequence continues at coordinate 35,002,805 of NC_142140.1, read as the reverse complement.
AGATCTATCCTTTTTGCATGAAACTTCCCTTGATAAAGTTCCTTCTGTCTGCCATGCAATTATAGAATGCTCAAGAAACTTCTTGCACACCAGTACAGTATGGAAATGCTTCACTTGGGGAACGGTCCTGCCAAATCCAAATTCTTTAAGTGAATTAGTACTTGGGGAAATACTCAGTCATATGGGTTTTGTGGCCTCTGAGATGATATTTTGGGTATTTGTGACCATACTGGAAACTTGGAGGGGATGTTTATGGTTTGGCACCCTTACCTTCTTCTTGCCAGTGGCACCCTGAATTTCTTTTAGGGACCCATCCTTTATGGATGCTAGGCGTGAAATCGGACCCAGGGCTTAGCAGGTTTAAACAGGTTGATCAGCATGCCCCATCCCCATCCTGTGCTGACTAGGTCAGGGATGGGTTTACAATGGTCAAAGTCAATAAAAGTAAGGAGACATTTGGAGATCTCACCCTGAGATCTGCCCCTGAGTAGAGTGGGAAAAAGATTCATGGCATTAAGTGCTGCAGCAGTTTTGTGACCCTGTAAGAGGAACAACTGGAGATGCTATAGGGGGAATGGCCAGGTGTGTGAAAGAAGGGGTCTGAGGATACAGCCAACTCAGTGGGATGCAAGATAGAAAGAAAGATAGTAACCAGGTCCTTGGTGAAACCATTGGCAATCTTGGGATCAAACTACTCCTTAACCATTCCTACCCCTCATCTTTTTAGTTCTATAGACCATTAACTTTTAAGGTATTTTGAGTAGGATGTTTGGTTCTTCAACATGACAAGTTTCCCAACTTGAAGAAGTAGAGGCTGCATTGATTTAATTGTAGTAGAACAGTCTTCAGTAATCTCCAGTTAAGCAATGTAGAGGATTATTTAATATTCTTCATTTCTGCTCCCATCAGTTAAACACTTTGGCTGGTTTCTAGAGTGTGCTGAATGCCCACAGCTAGCAAACTGCCCCAGTGCTCAAAAGGCCATGATCCTACACGCAATGATTGGCCAGGTGTTTAAAGTAGGTGTTTAATGTATTATTTTTAGAAATGATTTCTTGCTTCTAACCCTTTTTGGTTAACCAGTCAACTGTACCTCACGATCACATGAGAGATTAAAGCGTGTATGCACAAACACGTACACACACAGTCATTCGGCTCCATTCCCTGTGCAGTGGGGTGAGTTATAAATGGGGTGCTTGTCCATTTTGGCTTGTCAAGGATAGAACTATTTTATACTGCTTATCTCTATATATTATTTAAAGGACCCCCTTCTCAAAAGGGATCTGGTTTGGATGATAAATTATATGGTCGTCCTAGTTATAAATCTCATAATAGAATTACACCTATATCCTTTGATTTTTCATGACAAGAGAAGGGGCCATTTGGGAATCAGGGAGCACTGGTTCCTGAAGGTCCATACACTCAGTCAATTGGCCTCAATTAATTGGGCCCAAATACTATTGTTCAGCAAGCCAGAAAGTAGTTGATGCAAGTCTTTGCAGGATGAATGTGACCTGGTGTAAAGACAGCTGGAAGCTTATTGTTAATAGTGCTTGGTCAACGTTATTGGCAGCTGACATTATTCTCAGTGTGTATCAGGCTCTTTGGGAGTAGTTCGAACTTGCAGTAGTAGAGTCCAGGGGAGTTTACGACTTGCAGATCTTCGCATGAAATTGGGCATCAAAAGCAAATTCCTATAATGTTCTAGCCACATGAACCCGGCCCCCTGGTGCTGTATCTATCAAAACCACCTTGGCATGAAATTGGCTTCCTCCCAGGAGCTCTGGGAAGGGGCAGATCTGCCCTGCAGGTTACTAGCAGAGAACATGATCTGCATCTCGGGGCTTCTTTCTGCACCTTCTCAGGTGACTTCTGACTCCTGCTTACAAGCTCTTAGGGTGTAGAACTAGAAATGCCCTTCGTGATGTGACTACAAGTACCTTTTTATATTCTTGGGTCTGAATGCCTCCAGGAATTTGTCAGTTTCAGAGCAGGGATACATAGAGGACGTATTTATATTTTGTTGAAGAAAAACAGAATTTTCTTTAGACGGGGAATGGGTGCATATGTTTCCTGTCATCCCACACACTGTTAAGACTTTGAGGTGAGTTTCCTTTTTTTTTTTTTTTTGAGTTATCAAATCAATTTAATGTATTGAAATGAACTTTGTAAAATTTTTTATAATTTTTTTATTATGTTGTGTTAGTCACCATACAGTACATCCCTGGTTTTTGATGCAATGTTCCATGATTCATTAGTTGTGTATAACACCCAGTGCTCCATGCAATACGTGCCCTCCTTACTACCCATCACCGGCCTATCCCAATCCCCCACCCTCCTCCCCTCTGAAGCCCTCAGTTTGTTTCCCTTATGGGAAGCTGTGGGAGGGGATGGTGGATGTTGTTGGGCAGAGCCACTGGGGGTGCACTTTCCCAGCCCCCGTAGCTCACGGGCCACACTCATGATGTCACCTGATTCTGCCCAATGCCTGATGATTCCTTCATGCTTTCCTTGAAATCGACTCTTTATTTCTACCTAAATAAAAATAGCCTCATTCTGAGCAATGATCTGAGTATCCGTTATTCCATGTGTTGGTGAAAAGTTCTCCAACATCATGAAATACGTAACTAGTGAAGTCTTTACAAGTTTCTTTGTGTTCTACCTGAAAGCACTTGTTTAGGATGGGTGGTGTGTGTGTGTGTGTGTGTGTGTGCGCGCACGTGTGAATGCATTTGTGTTGGGAGAGGGTGCAGCCATGGTTCCAGGAAGAGGAGAGCACACCCAGATCTCTGGCAGCAACATTCCATTTGAAAAGGTGTGCTCCTGTCATAGGAATTTAAAAGTAAATGATGACACAAACGAGTCTATTACTAAACCTGGTCCTTCAGATCCCCAAACCCAGACCATTCACTAGACACCACCTCTTCCTCACCCCAGGTCTTCCAGTTACAAAAACCAAGACTCCCAGGGCATCTCAAAGGGTGACTAGAGATCCTGGTACGGGGCAGAGATTGTGTCTGCCCCTCCATCCCCTTTGCCATCCCCATCGCCACCACGGCTGTGTCCCTGTGGGATCAGTAATAGCATGGGTGTGGGTAAGACTTGCAATGAGAATGGCACCAAGGCTCACCTCGGATCCCCCTTCTGTTGGCCCTGGCCCTCCAGCTGACCCGTCTTTCCTTCTTCCTCACTCACAACTCACCTTTCATCCCTTTGCACCCCATCTTTCTTACCTACAGCCAGTTTTTCAGGCTCCTACCACTGTGACAGCTCTTAAACGCAGTGCAATGCAGAATACAAATTCCTCCCCATGTCCCTGCCTGGTGCTCCCCCTCCCCCCAGCCAGTCTCAAGGCTGCATGTGGTCTCTTCAGTATAAAGCTCATAGCAGAGACAGGAGAGCCTGCTCTTGGTCTTTGTGCGTTGAAAACAAACACCAAGTGTAAATGTCCATAATCCCCTTATCTCCCTGTGTGGGATTTCTGGGCCGCTGCAGGAGGGATGTGCGAGTCTGCCACCCCACTGCCTTCCCCCAGCCCTCTGCGCCCTCTGCTTCCCTGCTTGCGTGCATCCCTCCTTTTTCCAGCCCGCAGCTCTGTGTCTGCACCAGCCGTATCCCTGACAGCTCCTTAATTGCTACACGCATTTGTGTGGTTCCCTGGCAATTATATTTCAGACCCTGTCAGGGTACCTGCTAGCCTCGGGGTTCTGTTTATATTAAATATCAATAAAAAGCTGATAGCATCAGTGCAGATGGCAGGCTCACAAAATCATATTTTACTGGGAGCCAGGCCTGTCCAGAAGATGGAAGGAAAGAATGTTTAAATTTCTTTCTCTTTTCCGAGCGGTTGAAATGAGAGGAGACTTTCTGAGTGACTATCAGGGACGGGTTCTTGCTGAATGATGACAGCTCTATATTCTCTTACTGGGTGTTGTCCTTTATTGAGTGTGACTTGTCATAATATCAGTTTTCTCCAGAATTGGTTCTGTATGTCCCCCCCGCTCTCCCCAGAACATAGGACAAGGCTTCAAATACCCTAGGTATTTTTAAGGGTTTATTGATTGAACGGGTAAGATTTTTTTTTTGCCTTTACTTTGAAGAGGGGTGTGTTTGGGGCAGAGGCCCAGGGCTGAGTGGCTCCGAGTCCCACATCCCCTGCCCCGCCCTCCCCCAAGGAACACCTTAGCCCCTCACCGGCTGTGTGGCCTCCCTGTCACTGGACGTGTGGCCTCATCTTTCGGAAACAGTACGGGCCCTCCCAGGAGCTGTGACTGCTGGAGAATGAGGGTGTAGGGCACCTGTGGACGCTTAGCAGCTCCCAGAAGGAAAGCCTCGTCGAAGGTTTGCAATACCCAAATGTGGGTGGTCGAGGATTTCCTGCTCTTACGGTTGCCATTCCTTCCTGGCGCTTATGAGTAACTTCTACCAGTGAGAGGCGTCCTGCAAGGACGGCTGGCAGGGATGGACATACCGAGGACTTTTACAACAGAAAAACTGGTGTTAGCAACTCTGTGACAGTCTGGCTATTTGGGGACACGATTTTCCCTGCTGCCGTCCATAGAACTTCCCGTTCGTGTGTGACCTGAGGAGCATGCCGGTTCCCCCGGGCCAGCCCGCCCTTGCTGTAGTGCTCAGGAGGACTGTCGTCCAGGCGCCCTGCTGTGGCCTGCCCCCCGCGTGGATCCTGGGACAGTGAAGAAGAGGGCTCCTGCCTTGGCTGTCAGAGCGCCAAACCTGGACCCTCCCGTGTTTGCTGAGCTCATCCTCGTTCGATACCCATGGCTTTCTCTCACTGCCGTCCTAGTACAGGCCCCACTACGGCCCCCTGGAAGGACAGCAGGAGCCTCTGCACACTCCCTCCACCCTCACCCACCTGCCCCTGCTTGGTTGCTGTCCAAATGGCAAGGGTATTACCGCCCTCTCTTCAAACTCTCCAGGGACCTCCACTGTCCTCGAGAGGGACTGCAGGCTGCAGATCAGGGTCTTCCAGGCCCTGAGGGGTCCCCTAGCCCTGACTCCTCCCACCCACTGTGTGTATTTAAACTCACAGCTGACAATGCCAGCATCACCTTGCCCCTCCCCCTCTGCATGCCTGTTCATTCTGAAGATTCCAGCTCTGCCAAATCCGTGCTAGTAGGACCTTCCCTAAGAGCGTGTTCCTTACACTGGGTGTTGCCCCTTCTTAGATTAATCATGGCTTTAATTTCATCCATAATGAGATGATTATTGGGTTCTCTGCTTGCCCTACTGGTCTGTATGCTTCACTGGGTTAAAGGCCATGTCTGGTTTTGCCCACTGCTTTATCCCCAAATCCTAGCATAGTGCCTGGCAGTCAGCAACTATTTTCTGAATGAATGAATGAATGCATACATACTATACCCTTTAACCAGCTTGTCCAGTGGTAGTAGAACTAGCTACTACAAGTGGAATAATTAAAAGAGAAGAAAGGAGAAGCCTCAGTGAGCTCGCCCAGATGGGGGTGGGTGCTGGAGGCTGGACAGGAAGTGGATCTGAGAAGGGAGCCTGGGCCGGAACAGAGCGTCTTGGAGCTCCAGGCAGTGGGGTGCAGTCTCTGCATGCTGGGTTAGCGGGAGCTGCTGGTGCTCCTGGAGCAGACTGAGTGGTCTGGCCATGTTATGTAGCACAGATCTTTGAGCAGGGTGCTGAGTTCCAGAGAACTGCTGTGAGGGTCTCGCAAAGCTGGTGTTGTTCCAGGACTTTCTGGTGGATGGAGGGTGACTATGTGCTGACCCTATCTCTGAACCTGTCAACGCCGAGATTTGTTCCCCTTCCTACCACAGCAAATCCTCAGGAAGGAACGAGGCTCTGGTGCTTCAGCTTTTTTGTTAGAGACCTGAAGGGAGACTCAGTTAGTGGGAAAATAATCTCTTACACACCCATCAAAGCAGGGGTTTTAAATTAGTGAACACCAGCTTACCTGCAATTTATAAAAAATGCTGTTTTAGAATCAGAAGTCTCTTGAGATGTGTTTATCTTCACTCTACAGTGTCTTATCCAAGATATTATGTCTTGTAAATGTCCCCTCTGCAAGCAGACCCCAAATCCAGATGCTGAGGGTGACAAAAGACCCTTACTGATGGCTCTGCAGCAGAGAACCCAAGGTGGATGCTTGAGGGGACTCTTGCCGAGGGCTCCGAATTGGTCCCCAGCACTACCTTATCTTCATTCACCATGTCCTGTTCAGCTCATGCACAGGTCCCATAGCAAAGATGCTATGTCTGGACCTGAAGACACCCTGATGCCAGCCCCTTTCTCCAGGGACTTCCCACTTCATTGACTTGCTGACAGCTGGGGACAGGCAGCCTGCTGTGAGCCCCGTGTTACCTGGTGTCTAGACCACGAGTCCTGTGCCTCCCTTCTCCCACCCTCTACTTACTGTCTGGTAGGCGGTAAGTAAAGTTCAAGACCTCTGCTCAAGTCTTCTTTCATCTAACAGTTTAGACAAGGAACGTAGCTAATCTCTCCCTTGGGCAGGGCCATGTACTGGGGAAATGGATGTGGGTGCTCGGAGGGTCAGTTTCCACTTGGGGTAAATGGGGTGGGAGGAGTAGTTTGTGGCTCTCCTGCCTGGGACATGGCACATTGCAAATGTTCCGGAAATGACAACCTCTGCTGTTGTCATCATCATCGTGATACTTGGATTTCTATCATATAATTTTCCTCTTCTTAATATCTCCAACAAAGACTTGGGAATGGTTTATTCCAGAAGAATAAGGAGTGACAAGGAGTTTCGCCACAAAATTTAAAATATGTTAAAAGAGGAGGGCTATTTAAAGTTAATAGATTTAAGGCAAAACAAACAAAATCAAACAAACATGAGGAGTCACTGATGTGAAATCCCACTGGGGAATTAACCCTGACCTGTAGCACACGGAGACACCAGTCTGAGGGAGTCTAGGCACCTTCTGGGATTTGCCAAAGCGGTAGGTGTGTTTCCCTTTTGCTTTCCAGATCTGTGCAGAGTGGTTCAGCATTGGACCGTGAATCCTCCTCAACCCTTTGGTTTCGGGACTGCCAGATATTGGCTCCAGCTTTGTGAAAAGCAACCTGCATTTAATATCTAGCACGTCACTAAATTTAGAGGAAGGGGAAATGTTTGGCAAATAAATCTATTTTATAATTCAGCACACATTAATGGCTATTTTCCAGTACATATAAGTGCTTGATAATTAGCATCAAAGCTAGTCATTATTTAATCTATGATCTATTTAGAATGAATGAGAGAGATGTCGTTCACTTGCTGAGATGGGAGACACGAAGACCATCTAGCCATTCTCCTCTTGTATATGGTCCAATGTGCAGCGCTGAGCAAAGCTCCTGTGTGGAATCAGTACACCCAGCCCTCCCTGTGCCTGTTGTAATTTCACATCCAGGAGACACTCATCTTCAAAGACCTTTAGGAAAGCCTGAGACCCTTCCTCCAGCTTGTTCTACGCAGGAAATAACCCTCTTTACAAGGGGCGCCTTTAGGAACCCAGTTGAACGTGGATTCAGACCCTCCAAACAATGGTTTTTGGGTTAACAGTAGTTTGTAAATCTATATTAGGCTGTAATTCACTAGAAATGGACCTGTATTTTGTGGTAGAAAATGTCAAGTTTCAATTAATATGGTGCTGTTCATTCACTGGAGAATAAATGATATTGAGAAAAGAGATGACATGCATACCCGGAGACTTGGAGGTCTGGAGAGGAAACTCAAGTGCTAGGAATCTGTGAAGATCCTGATTGCTCGAAGGAAGTAGGCTATGCTGGCTGTAGATTTCAGAAGATAAGAAATTTGATTTTTGAATCATGAATAAAAGTGTGGTGGGTCTTGGCACTGACAGAGTACAGATTATGTCTGCTAGAAAATGTATGTCTGGCAGGAAACTCCCCATCTGCTAAGTCCTTCACCATGGCCTGCCCATCTCACCAGCCCCATCTGGAGTGTTGTCTCCTTGCTTACGGGGCCCCAGGGACACTCACTGCCTTGATGGTCCCCAGGACCCAGGTTTCTTCCTGCCTCAGGGCCTTTGTACTTGCTGCTCACCCTGCTTTGAAGCTTTGCCGGCCAAAGGGTTTCTTGAACTGACACCTTCTCGGCATTTGGGTCTGTCCTCAAAGAGGTCATCTTGGACCACCCAATAAGAGTAACTCCCTTTTTCCCTTCCCACACATGGTGATTCTCAAGCCTCCCGTCCCTTTTTATTTTCTTTATCACACCCATTTCTATCTGGAGTCTCATTTATTTGCCCATCATCACCCTCCTCAGACCGAAATGTCAGCGTCATGGTCCGTCTGGCTCACTGCTGAATGCCTGATGTCGTAGGTGCTTAGTGAATGATCGTTGAATGAACAAATGAATGTCAGTCATCGAGAGCATCTTGCCCTGATAATGGGAGAAAGGGAGGAATAGGCTTAGGTAAAATCTCACCTGGAGAGCCCTAGGACAGCTGAATTGCCCTGGGTGGGGAGTTGGGGACTCACCCCAGAACTGTGACTAGTGATGTGCCTGCTGACGGTAAGAGGTCTCCTATCCAAGAGTCTGACTCCAAAGCCTGCATTTCAGACTGGGTTGCTGCACTGTTAGGGTGCTGCCCAGGAATTCTTGCTGCAGAGAACAGGGAGGGAAGAAGTGGCGAACTCTTCTTGGGACCTTTATTTATTTATTTGCGCACGCACGGCATAAGTAATGGCCCATGTTTATGGACCATTTTGGATGCGCCAGTCACTGTGCTAAGTGCTTTACATCCATTAATTTCCTTGAACCCAAAGGGCTGATTGACTCAGGAGGATGGACCTCGGGATGACCAAAGGGGCTACTCATTCAGAGGTACAGAACTACAATGGAAAGGTGTGTGAGTGTGCAGGGGAGTGTGCAGAGAGAACATCAGCCTTCTGTAACATCAGACACCCCCCATGTAGCAAAGTGCCAACGTGTTGGGCGATGGGGAAGCACAGGTGAGAGTCGTTATTTGGGTGGAAATAAGGGAACTGTAAATGTGATTTTTGATGGGTTATAGGATGCACGATAAAGACAAAGCAGGGATGTGTGAGCCGCTTTTCAGATACAGATTGCAAATAGATCACAAAGGCGGTGTGGGACTCTTACTCTCAAACATCTGCTAGTAGTCTGTTCTAAAAGCTGAACATCTGATAAATTTCTGACTGGCATCAGAGGTAATTTAATCTTTCAGAGGATAGAGGAAGCAGGGAGCAGAACTGCTATTCCTGAACTTCCTAGTGACCACTATGAATAGTAAGTTGACGCTGAATGGACAGGGATATTGGCGAAAATGGCCATGTTACATGGAGTTCACTTTATTGAGCAGAAAACACTGGGTATTGACATGCACTAGGCATGAAGGGAAATTATTGCAACCCAAATTAGAGCATTATAGGTAGGACCTGTCAACAGAGACTGGGAAGAATGATAAGCTCATAGAATTATAATGCAGACATGAGAATCCGAATTGTTTCCGTTAAAAGGCTTTTAAACATCCTTTGCTAGGTAAAAGACCTACACTCTATTAAACTCAGATTTTAAAAAGAATACATACAAACCACAAAATATGGGTATATTATGTGGCATAATTAAGAGAGTTTGAATACATGCAGTGGGTCTAATGGTGGCCCCGGAAGATATGCCCAGCTCTGAATCTGCAGTGCTTCCTGCAAACGTGACTTCATTTGGACATAGGGTCTTGCAGATATAATGAAGTTAACGATTTTGAGATGAGGTCATCTTGAATTTAGGGTGGACTCTAAATCCAGTGACTGGTTTCCTTAAAGAAAGGGAGCAATGACACAGAGGTACACAGAGAAGGCCACGTGTAGATGGAGGAAGAAATTGGAGCGATCGTGTCTCCAGGGTAAGAAACACTAGTGGTGGCTGATGACCACCAGAGGCCAGGAGAGAGACTTGGAAGAGTCTGCATTGGAGCCCCCAGAAGGAACCCATCCTGCCAATGCCTTGATTTTGGACTTCTGGCCTCCTGAGTAAATTTCTGTTGTTTTAAGTCACCAGTTTGTGGTAATTTGTAATCGTAGCCACAGGAAGCTAACACAGTACTTTAACCCCCTCAGAAGATTAGGGGCAGAAGTGGAACCAAAGCTCAGATTAGTCACAGACTCCTGAAGAACCCCAAATGAGGCAGCGGAGCTTTTAAAGAAAGTTTGAAACAGAACACGATCAAGGAAACAAGGAAACTTATTGCCTAAGAGGATGCTGTTGATTTCACAAGTGACCTTAAGAAAGCACATCTGCTCAGCAGCCATCGAGGGAACCTGTCGCTGGGGTGCTGGTCCACGATGTCATGTTCACCTCCTCCTCAGGAGAGAGTGGAAGGAGCTGGGGACTGGCTACACGGGGTGCGATGAGAGGCACTAAACCTTTGGGCTGCTTCATTTCTACTTTCTGTCAACCATGTTTGGGAAAACTATTTTTAACTTTTTATATATTTTTTAACTCCGATATTTAGATGAAGTCCTCATTTTATAATGTTAGCATTTTCCTGTTTCTTTTTTCTTCTCTCTTTTTTTTAAGATTTATTTATTTATTAGAGAGAGCGAGCGAGCAAATGAGCAGGGGAAGGGGTAGAGGGAGAGGGAGAAAGAATCTCAAGCAGACTGCCCACTGAGCACAGGGCCTTACAGGAGGGGCTCGCTCTCAGGACTCTGAGATCGCGATCTGAGCCGAAATCAAGAGTCAGTCACTCAACTGACTAAGCCACCTAGGCACTCCTCTTTTTTTGTGTGTGTGTCTTAGATGACTAATAATGAACAGCAATTGAAGATTTTCCATTCTATTAAAATTGCTTGCTAAGCAAAATTGTGAAATCAACACACTGTGATTACTTTACAAGCCAGAGGATGTGTAATCTCAAATATTTGATCAAATAGGTGTGTGTAACACAGCCTTCATTTTAACTAGACCATTTTTTTTAGTGATTCTGCTTCCCTTGTTCACCATACCCTGGGAAGATCAAAGCCCCCTTTTCTTAAAGAGGCGTAATTTCAGAGTGAGATTTAGTGTCCAAACGATTGGTGAAATAATCCTCTGAGCATCACAATTCCTTTTGCATTTCTGAAGGTACGCACAGTTCCCCAAGGGGCAATCTTAGGTTTCTAGGACCACCTGAGGTCGTGGGTAGCCTTTTACTACCCCCAAAGAAACCACAGTCAAGAAAAAAAAATTCTCTAACTGGAAACTGTTTGACTCCTTAACATGTTGAGACAGAGAGTGAGTGAAATGGAATTTTTGCTACTAATTGTGGAAAGTTTTTATATGATGGCAACATAATTGAGGTCATTGATGGAGGAGGCAAGAACCATGGAGTTTTCAGTGTCATTATTGTATTTACCTCTTTGTGGATTAATTTAAGTGGATTTTGTAGCAAGGAGTGAGTCACGATAATTATTGTCAAGCTTGCACAGGAACAATAAAGGGTTCCATTTTCCAAGATTGTGAGGATAAAGTCTATCTCAAAATTACTTTGTGGTAGAAGGTTGAATTGGTCATTTTCACTCTCCCAGCCTATGATGTGGTTTATTATAGTTTATAAGAGTTTGAGCACTTACCCTTGAGATAAGAGTCAGAATCCCACTTGTCTATGGAATCTGGGTAAGTGATCTGAAAGAATAGGCAGGCTAGAAGTAAGACAATACAAGACGCCATGTCTGCCCACTAGGTCAGGCGCCATTTTGTGGGCTCTGCCTCATACCTCTTCTGATGAGCATCTTGGGGCAGCCCACTGTGGAGAATGGATGGGGTTCACTGGTGTAAACAGTGAGTTTCCTTGTCACTATACCTAATGCACGTAAACATTTCTAGCATTATTTTGCTCATGATTTACTATGCTACTTGAGGACTAGAGTGGCCAATTCTGTCTTCATCCTGCCCTGTGTAGAATGGAGGAATCCTTGGAATAAAGATGCCATGGTGGGATTGCTGTGACTTGGGGTCCCACAGGGAATCCTGCTGAGGGTGCTGGAATCCAGGTGAATGGAATTGCTACACCAATGACTTTCTGTAGATTTCTTTAACCTTCCCGATACCCTTTAAGATGTGTATTACTATCCGGTTTTACAGTCAGAATGTTTGTCATTGATGAATGGGTGCTTTTAGGAAAGAACCTAACCTTCTGGTACTCTGTTTCCACTTGGGGAGCATGGAGGACAGCAATGGAACCTGTCTTGGAGGGCTGTGGTAGGGGTGACAGGAGATGAGCTAAGCACAGTGCCTGCACCACGGGAAAGACTCAGGAAAAGTTTCTGCTTCTCCCCCTCCTCTTCCTCATCATTGACATGCTCACCCTGTTGTCGTTCTTACGCTCATCATGCTGGGACTGGCTAGTGATCTCCCCTCCTAACAGGATGTTACTTAACGCAGCAGCATTTTGAAACAGGATCTCCAGTAGTTTAAAAAAAAAAAAAGTGGTTGATCACAAAGCGTCCTTCATGATCCATCTTGCTTCAACCAGTATGCAAACAATACTTACTTATTTTCCTTCTCTGTCTTTGCCCTTCATTCTTATCCATGGGCAGGAGGCAAAGGGTTATTTTTCAGCCGCCAAAAGTGAGGAAAACAGATTTGTTCATGGGATCACAGGGGTAGAAGAGTAGACAGTTGTCCGGAATCTGACGAACAACCTTTGCTTTTATTCATTCACCCATCCATCCATCTCTCCATGCGTCCATAAATGTTTGGAATTTCTGCCATGCCCTGCTCAAAGGGGCACAGAAGGGAAATGGTTCCTGCCCTGCTGGTGTTCACCATCTGCTGAACAAAAGAAGTAGGGGATGTAGTTATATAATTCCAATTTACTTATTTATTTTTTTAAAAGCAAACTTTGAAGTCAGAGGTGGAAAGAATTGGAATGGGACAGTGTTGGCTGAGGTCATTGCAGTGAGAGAAAACACATTTTTTCTGTTTTTAATGCTGGGTTCTGACTCAGGAGAGGAAAAGGTGGAAAATAATGCTAACAAGGTCTCTCTTGGCTTTCTCAAGAACTCTGTGCTGTGTGAGGTTGAAACTTACAAAGACAGGGATGTGTCTTTCAAGTAAGAGTCACCAATAAAGGCTCCTGGGTGGCTGTGGGGGCTTGGGCAGGATGAGAAAACCCTAATGTATGGAATTCCCAGGAGCTAAACATGTGGGGAGCTATAACTTTTTTCACAGCATCCTGTAAGATGGACCTCATGCTGCTATCTGCCGGCTCTGAGGGATGCCAACCGGGGTTCTCTCTCGCTTTGCTTTGTAACATTCCTCCTCCCTTTCTTTTCAGACCCAGCAATCGTCAATGGGGTTTATTGGTCCGAATCCCTAAACAAAGTTTTCGTCGATAACTTTGATCGTGATCCGTCCCTCATATGGCAGTACTTTGGAAGTGCAAAGGGCTTTTTTAGGCAGTATCCAGGTGAGTATCCCTGCCCTGAGAATTATGATTGAGATTAATGATCCTGTGATATGTTTCTTTCCTGTTCAGGGTTACATTTTTTCCCCTCTTGTTAGGAGAAAATGAAAGATTAAATTCAAATCATGTAGGCATGCATGCACATGTGTGTGCACGCATGTGAGAATTTGTGTGTGTGTGCATGCGTGCATACACACACACACACACACACACACAGGCATTTAGATCTGCATATGGTTTCCACATCTTTCTCAATAGAGCAGTTTGTAGAGCTGCCACCAAAAGTGAGAAATTGGAGTGTGAAACATACCATATTTGATCTTTCCGGACAAGAATTTTGCTTTTATTACTATTCACTACTACAACTATTGTTATTGTCGTTATTACCGTGGAAAAGCACAAGTCATCATTGGGCTGAATTAAATTCTGACTGAAGGTGTGAAAATTGGAAAACTGGAACTTAGATTTCCCCACTCCAGAGCTGACCGCCCTCGGAGGAAGAGCATGCGGTGGCCAAAGCACCACGGACGTTAGCAACTCATCCTTAGGGCCGCCGATCGCAGCCTCAAATGAGTATGTTTGTCAGAGTTTGTCCCTCATACCTTTGGAGCAGGTGTTCCTTCTGAGGCCTCCCCAGGCCTCTGCTTTGCAATAAGAATTTAATTCTGGCTTGGTTTGAATTTTAATTAAGAAGGGAAGTTTTAATTTTGCTCACAAGTTGTGAAAACAGGACTCGAGGCTACAGTCGTGCCAACATCACAGCTGCAGAAATTAACAAGCTCAACCTAAAAGAGGGAAAAAACGCCCTGCATAATCTTGGAGCAATTAAGTGGAGTCTTTTATGTTTTCATTAAGTAAGACTAGGCACCTGATGTCTTCCCACTTTGAGGCACAGAGACTGTCAGCCTCCGCCTCGAGGAGCCGTTTGCCCTGCACATAGCATCTGTCCCCTGAGACTTGCCTGCCAAGTGTCTGCTTTGTCAGATTATTCAGCATTTCCCAAGAGCCACGTTCAGCAGGGCATGCGTGGTTCCTCCTGGAGCTTACGGAAATTTAAACAATAAGCATCCTAGTAAAGATAAGGTTATAATAAACAGTGGTCTATTAAAGTTCCAGTGTCCCCAAATTGCAATCTGCTTTGATACCCTCAACAGAGAGTAAATTTAACGCAGATGTTGCTGAAAATAAAGCATGGTGGGGGGTTGATCCATTGAGGAAGCCGCAGGGAGCTCTTACCATCTTACCATGTAGCCTTTAGATCAAGGTGGAACCGATAAGAAGAAACCACGGATCATCTGTTATCTCCACCAGTAGGAAGTCCTCAAACTATGGTCATGGGGAAATTTGAAAAAAAAAAAATAAAAATAAGAAGGTGCCTTCATCATCTCAGGCTGCCATAAGAAAATACCACAGGCTGGGCGGTTTAAACAACAGACATTCATGTCTCTTGGTTCTGGGGCTGGAAGTCCGAGGTCAAGGTGCTGGCAGATTTGGTTCTTGGTGAGAGCCCTCTTTCTGGGTGGAGATGGCCACCTTCTCCCTGTCTCCCCACATGGTAGAGAGTGGAAGCTTGGGTATTTCTTACTTTTCCTAAAGGGCGCTAACCACAATGGGGGCTCCATCCTTGTGACCTCATCGAAATTTAATGATCTCCCAAAAGGCCCCATCACTTCACACCATCACATAGGGTAATATCAGTCTTCAATGAATTTTTTTTGGAGGGGGGAATAAACTTCAGTCCATAACAAAAAGGAATCCTCATGAAGGGTGTCTGTTAATAGGGAAGATTAATTTAATTTACATACAAGGTTTTTATCAGTCAGAACAGTGGGCTGAAAAATGCTTACTGTTTTTATGACATTCGTGGCAGAATTTTGACTTTATAAAATTCCTGCCTCTTTTCTATGTTAATAAAGACACGATCACAGTCCTCCTAAGGGGTTTCACTGCCCCGAGAATGCCTTGTGGTCACACAGTGTTTGGTTCTCAACAGAGAATACATCTCTTGTCTCTTGGACATAAAATGATCGTTAGAAGAGTGATCCGTGGACATTTTTTTTTGGCTAGGATTTCTTACTTTAAGGATACTTCTTTCCATATTTGAGAGTGGTATAATAGTGTGAATCAGTGGTAAGTGTGCATGTCCTTAAACAGAAGGGATAGTTCTTCACTCTTACGTAATGTGTCCTGAGTTCTTATTTTGTTCCAAGCACTATGCGAGGTCCAGAGGAGAAAATGGTGAACTTAACAGATAAGGTCTCTGCCCTCATGCATCTCCCACTTGTGGAGAAATGCCTTCCTTAGGGATTTTTGGGTTGTAAGTGGCAGAAACCCCATTCCAGCTAGTTCCAGCAAGGAATACATTTATTGGCTCGTGTAACTTGAAATCTAGGGCATGTGTTGTTTTGAGACACAGCTGGGTCCCAGTATTCAGCATTGTCATTTGGATTGTGACTCTTGCCTTCTCCGTTTCATCTCCACCTTTCTCTATTCTGACCATATTTCACTGGCAGGTTAATCTCCTAGTGATGGGGAACATGGCTGTGTATTTGCAGGATTATTTTTCAATTATGGTCGCAGAGGAAGAGAGAGCATCTGTCCCAATGGCTTAGATGAAAGTCCCAGGATTAGTCTGTCTGGGTCCTCAAGCAAGGGAGCCTGGACAGTGGGAAGCCTAGCCATCTGAAACCATGGGGACTGGTCAGGATTACTATGGCCTTGCCTAGAGGGGACCCTAAAGTAAGGAACAAAGACTACCAAGGAGAGGCGCCTGGGTGGCACAGCGGTTAAGCGTCTGCCTTCGGCTCAGGGCGTGATCCCGGTGTTATGGGATCGAGCCCCACATCAGGCTCCTCCGCTATGAGCCTGCTTCTTCCTCTCCCACTCCCCCTGCTTGTGTTCCCTCTCTCGCTGGCTGTCTCTATCTCTGTCGAATAAATAAATAAAATCTTTTTTTTAAAAAAAAAAAGACTACCAAGGAGACAGAGACAGGTGAACAGGTCATGATGGTACAATGTGTTTCATACTAAGATGGGGGAACCAGAAGATGCTAGGAGGTCACTAAAATGGAGCACAATCTCAGCTTCTGGAGGTAGGAACATGGAGTTCCCGGAAGGGGAATTTCGGAAAACATCAGGCTAGTAGCATATCTGTCATGATGTTTTCTCCTTCTGTGTAGATTTACGTAGGCTTCCACAAGCTCACCGTAGGTCCTGGGGGCATGTGGCAACGCTTCCATGTGCTGTCTTTTGGATGATGTAGTGTTCTATGTCTACAGTGTCTGATATGGTAACCACAAGCCACATGTGGCTATTGAGCATGTGAGATGTGCCTGATGAGACGGAAGAACTAAAATGTGAATTTTATTTAACTTGAATTAATTTAAATCTAAAATTAAATCACCACATGTGGCTAGTAGCTATCATATTGAACAGTGTAACTCTATGGGAAAAGAATTTTGTGGTCTGATACCCAGTTTCCAAGGTACTGGTCTACCTTTCAGTGCCTGTATTATGAAAAGGTCTCACCGAACAGAGAAAGAACTTTAGGGAGGCCCTTCTGAACACCAGCAACCACCACAGCAACAAAATACTAGTAAAGGGCCTGTGAGCTCTGCAGGATTGGTTACTCGGGCCTTATCAGGGTTCTGTTTATTTCAGTGTCATCCTTCGGGGTCTTTAGGGATGATGTTAATATTAATGTCATATTGATATTAGTGCTGATGATAGTAGATAGTGACCCCCATTTATTGAGCACTGTGCATTGTCTGATTTAATCCTTACAATGATCCTGTGAGCTTGAGTTACTATAACCTGCATTTTTCCAATGAGGAAACAGACCAAGAGGTTAACTGACGAACCAAGTCATCCAGCAGGATGGGAGGGAGTTGGTGATGGTGTTAATATTTTCACCACCTCTTTCATGCTTTATTCTCATGGCGGTTCTTACTCCGTAAAATATGAACTCTGCCCTGCAGTCCTGAGCCATCAGGCTTTCAATCCCCATTTCCTTTGCTTGAATATGTGCCCCAGGAGGATGGAGACATTTGGCTATCTCTCTGTTACCATCCTCAAACTTACATATTAGTATGTATTTGTTGAATGAGTGAATCACTCAGTAGATCAAAGTTTACCAGCTCTATTGGCCCATCACACTGGTAGCGGCAGCCCTGCCTCCTCAGATACAGTAGAGCTACTACTTCTCTGGGAAGCTGGTCACCTGCTACAGCCTAGTAGGCCTCAGTGACCAACTGGGGAACTGGCATAAATACAGTATAGAGCTATGGTCCTTTTCTTTTCTCTACTGCTCCCCTTCCTCCAGGTCTTCCCAAGCCGATGACTTCATCATTCCTTTTATTTTGAGATTTGTGCCCCAACCAACCTGGGTGGTATCCCAAAAAGGCATATTGCCAATTCTAGAAATTATATAGCTCATGGAGGAGCTTCTTGGTTGTGTCAGTTTCCTGGTTCGAAAGATTTAGGATGAGCCAACTATTATTTCTCTGGGATTTGAAGTTATTTGAACATATTCAAAATATCTGTGTGTACAAAAAATTATATACTGGAAAGTTGATATATCCTGGGGGAGATAGTGCCATTTGGGACAGGGTTTCCTGAAGTTTGTCTCCTAAAACGTTTTGTTGTGAGATTGGAAAAGGAAGGGCTTATGGTCACTTAGCTTGGTCAGTGCTGCCTCTGTGGACCCCGTTGTAGAGATTCAAGATGACATAAGCAGTTTAAAGGCCCTTGGGTGTCTTTCCCATGCAAGGCATAGAAACCAGTTTTACTTTTATTCATTTAACCCATGCTAACACTTCTCATGGGACATCTTCATGGAAATGCCTATGTAAGGAAGAGCATGGTGGGTGGGGACTTGGGAGACAAGTCCTAGTCGTAACTGGAAATCTCAGGAAAATCTTTTGAACTCTGAGAGCCTAGAGTTCCTGCTATGAGTTGAAGATTTTGACCCAAGAGTCAGCTGTGGGCAAAATGGCCCCCGAGGGCCTGTCCAGTCCTGACTTGAGCCCAGGTGTGACCTTTATTGTTCCACTTTAGTTTAGGCAGCTATACCTAGAACTGTCTCAAGGTGCTGTCTTCATCCCCACTTAGTGTGTACCTCAAGTCCTCACCAGGAAGGGCCTGGGTCTCATGGTTCCTGCTGCCACCCAGGCTCCTTTCCTCTGGCATAGACTTTCTCTATGCACAGCCATACCAGAATTCCTCCAGTTCGCTGACCTTGACGTGCTCTTGTCAACCTCAGGACCTTTGCACATGTCAATCTCTGTGCCTGGGGTATTCTTATTCACCCTGTGGCCACCACTTACTTTTGTTTTATAATTCCTACCCATCTGCAGTGGGTTGGGTAGTGTCTCCCCCCAAATATTTGTCCACCTGGAGCCTCAGAATGTGACCTGACTTGGAAATAGGGGTCTTTGCAAATGTAATTAAGTAAGTTGGGATGAGATCACACTGAATTAGGGTGGGCCCTAAATCTGATATGACTGATGTTCTTAGAAGAGGAGAGAACAGACACAGAAAGAGGACAGAGACAGAGATTGAGGTGATGGAGCTACAAGTCAAGAAGCACCAAGGATGGCTGGAAGCCCCCAGACACTGAGAAGAGGTGAGGAAGGGTTCCTCCCTTGAGCTTCAGAAAGAGTGTGGTCCTGCCCACACCTGGATTTTAGACTTCTATCCTCCAGAGCTGTGAGAGAGTTCTTTCCTGTTAAGCCACCCAATTTGTGGGACTTATGTTACATCAGCTCTAGAAAATGAATATACCATCCTTCTGCTCTCAGTTGGAAAAAGATCCTTCTTCCCATTAGCGATCAGCATCACCTTTTGCATACTACCATAGCCTCAGGCACTTCTCCTTTGTGACCTCTCTGGTGTGTGTGATTTTTTATCATTTGCCAGCTTCCCTGCTTGACGTGAAGCCTCCAGAGGGCAGGCAGGGCCCAGGCCCGTGTTTCTCAGTCACTGGTCTGTCCATCCACTGGCAGAGCACTGGAGTTTGATGAACATTGTGATGAGTAGATAAAAGGCTCTGGGGTTGTCCCATCTGTTCCACTTTCCTCTGGGATTCTATCCTTTACCAGTTTTCCCTACAGACAATTTCATGTCAGCTTTTCAAAAAACACCGAATACAACAGTGCCTAGGAGAGTTACACGTCCATGTGCCTGGGAATGATCTCAGTCCAGAAGGAGAGTGTTGAAAGTCATTAATCCTTTCTCCCCAGGCCCTAGCCTAAATGCTGGGACTGTAAAAAAGAATTATACCTTTTCTTGTCCCAATGGGACACACAGGGATGGGACTGTGATGGGGAGGAAGGATGGCCGAGTGGGGAGGGGTGGAGCAGGACCGAATACAGTCCTGGTCTGAGAAAACTCACCACAATTCAATTCAAGAAACAAACACCTGCTGAAGGTCTACCATAGGTCAACACATTAAAAAAATAATTCTCTTTATTTGGGTTCAAACCAATGCTTTGTGAAATTGGAACATTACCTAACCTCACCATGGATATAATTTCACTATGTGTTAAGACCATGCTACCCTAACTGTACTTGGCTTTATACAAAGCAAAATATTTGTTATTTTTAAATAAACTGTATTCTTCTCCCTTAGTGTACAATATCATGTCAGATTTATTTTGTCTTCATTGCCCAATGACCTTCAATTCTCATACTTCTGGTTTCTTTTTTTTTTTAAAGATTTTATTTATTTATTTGACAGAGAGAGACAGCCAGCGAGAGAGAGAACACAAGCAGGGGGAGTGGGAGAGGAAGAAGCAGGCTCATAGCAGAGGAGCCTGATGTGGGACTCGATCCCGGTACACCAGGATCACGCCCTGAGCCGAAGGCAGACGCTTTAACGACTGCGCTACCCAGGCGCCCCCCATACTTCTGGTTTCTGATTTGGTACAGGAAACTCTTTAAATTAGGCCCAATTGTAGGTGGGACATGTAGGTACAAGGAGAACATAATAAAGTGATTCTTTGGGTAACAAACTGCCATCTCATGGTTTTCTGAGTACTAATTTGGGGGTGTTATCTCAGACACATATTGTCATTATTTCAACATGGTCCAGAAAAGCTGGTCATCAGTCATTGGACAGGAGACTCCCAATGCTACCATCTGAGTCAGGATTTCCTCCTGTGAAAAATCATTTTTCTGTTTTCATTTTCTTCACTCTGAAGTCTGTATTTTAAATCCTCCATCCCTGAGCAGCACTGATGGTTGAAAACAATGATTCGCTATCTTATTTTCAGGCAGCAACCACTTTTCTTTTTAAATGAAATTTTATTCTTGACAACCGAGCTGTATATAGAGAATGTCAACTTTGGACGTATCCTGACCAGTCTGCAAACCACAAGACGAAGGATATGGGACCCCATCTTACACATGGGGAAAACTCCCCAGGCTTCAAAGCCTGAAATTCAAACTTTGTAATGCAGCATAATTAGGGCCATTTTTTCCATCTCAGTGTGGAAATCCAGGCCAGTATCCCTGATTATAAATACAGAAGTGAGGGGAGAACAGACCTGTGTATATTCTGGGATGGAAATGTGTCGAGACTTTCTACCCACCATGCTACACACATTGCTTTGCTCAGACCCAGATTGCCCAGAAGTCTGTGAATGATGCTACCAGGTCCAACAACTGGCTGGACAGTGAGAAATGACCATCGGCCACGGGAAGGGGCTGGAGTCACGTCCTTTGTTGACAGCACGTTACTGAGGAGTCCCCACTCTCCAGCAGGTCTTGGAGCAACTGAGCTGAGGCCATGATTGCTATAGTGTTACAGCCCGAAAGCAACTTCCCAGAGTTGGCGATGGAGCATATGATGAGCTCCAGGGCTGGTTGTTGCATGTGATTTTTCACCCTGTCTGTTCAATCAGCAAAGCAGAGCAGCCTTGAAATGCTATGAATAAATATTTGAAGTTTCTGGGTTTCTCATAACTCCATTTTTCTTCTAGGGATTAAATGGGAACCAGATGAGAATGGAGTCATTGCCTTTGACTGCAGGAACCGAAAATGGTAGGAAATGGTCAAACCTCTTAGTTGTGTTTTAAAGAGAGAACCCGCGAAGAGGTTCATTTTTACTTCATTTTTACTTCATTTTCCCCTGACCTAGGTACATCCAGGCAGCGACTTCTCCAAAAGACGTGGTCATTTTAGTGGACGTCAGTGGCAGCATGAAAGGACTCCGTCTCACTATTGCAAAGCAAACCGTCTCATCTATTCTGGATACGCTGGGGGATGATGACTTTTTCAACATAATTGCTGTGAGTGCAGCTGTTTTGTGCTTTCTCTGCCCTTTGGGTTCATCTGATCTTTTAGCAGCAACTGGTTCACATTCTCATTGCTTTTGTACACACATGCCATCCGAGATGAGGACCAGTTAATGCCATGGGGGTTCACTGAATCAGGATGTTGGAATGGCTTTCAGGGTCTGGGAGAGCAGTGGAGCACATTTCCTCTCTGTACCTAGCACTCGGGCGTTGCCATCTGGCAGACTAGCACCAGATTTGGTTTTCCTGGGAGCCAACCTTTTCGGAACCTTGGGGAATTAGACCTTGCAAGATGTTCCTTAAGTGGCTCATGGAAACTAACTTTGAGCTAGATGTCTGATGACAATGATAGTAATAATAATCATGATGATAAAGCAGCTAAACTGTGGAGAGCTGTCTAAGGCTCACAGAACACTTGATCTCAGCTTCGGAAACAAAAGTGGCATTTATTATGTGCCTACTTAATGCCATTTGCTTACTCTTTGTATTTGCATTTCTTGGTTCCTCACAGCTACTCTAGGAGGTAGGTAGGTGGTTTTGACATTTTCTCAGATGCAGCTGCTGGGGTTGAGAGGGTCAGTGACTTGCCTGAGGTCCTAGAGCAGGGAGGCGGGAGACCCAAGACCAAAGTAGGGCAGTAACATGCTTCTTGGAAAGGAACACCAATTTTTGGTTTCCATCTCCAGTTGTTTTTCCTCTTCTCGCCTGTGTGATGCCCCTCCTACTCTTTCCCCAAAGATTATAGCTACAACGAGCCTGCTTCTTTTCCCTGAGAACTTAACTGGGTACTCCTGCCTGGTGGTGAGCTGTGCTTTGCCGCATCACCTTGACCTAGGACGCCGAGTGGCTGCAGCAGGCAGTCGAGGCAGCGCGCAAGGGGACAGAGTTTGGGCTTTGGAGTCGGGACTTAGTTTTGAACCCTAGTTCTGCCACATATAGCTAGCCGCACATCTCGGGGCAAACCATATGAGTCTGAGCCATCAGCCCACCAGCTGAAGCTGGAGTAATCACCCACAGAGTTGCTACCAGGATTACCTGAACCCAGGCACAGGAGGCCCCCACCAAGGGCAGGATGTGAAGGAAGGGGTGTCATTTGAAGAGCCTCGCAGGCAGGCTCCCAAGCCTGCAGTCTGTGTGGCTTCCCAGGTTCCTGAGCAGAGTGCGTCATCAAGATACCCTCTATCTGGGCAGTCTGCATGGGCACAACACCTACTTTTACTTGCTAGGCTAAGCCTTCCTTTACGTGCTAGGGAAGGGCACGGGTGTCCAAACGACATTGGGTTTATATTGCATTGGGATTGCTTGAATTAATGTCCTGCCTCCGTGTTTCTGATGAGATTGAGCAAGACGGCACAGCTGTGGGCCACCATGATTTATAGCTTCCGATTTTAAAAACCCCTAAAGAAGAAAAGAAGAGAACGAGAACAAGAAATTCAATGGGAGCAAGGGTTAGCCTTGTTTATTTATTCAGCTAGACCCAGTGCCTGGGACAGTGCCTGGTAAAGAGTAAGAGTTGAAGTATGTGTTGAAAGAATAATCCCTACAGCCTCCTTGCCCACTCCTCCTAAGTGTCCGATGGGGTTGATGTTGTTGCGGCTTCACCCCAGCTCTGTGCCACGCAGCGTGGAGACAAGAGGCACCATGACGTAGAAGCCACCAGCTTGAGGTCCCAGAGCCAGAAAAAAATGGCCCTGTAAGAACTCGGAAGCTGTCTGGCTTTGCCTCATTCTGCTTCCTGAGCCGAAGTGAAGAGACTGGTTGAGCTGCTCCAAGGTCTTGCTGTGAAACGGGGTGGCCCCAGGGCGCATTTCTTTCAGGGGAGACTTTGAGACAGAACTTTGGGTTTCTAAATCAGGCCAAGTTACCCCAGTTACCAGTCAATCCTTGTGGATATGCAAATGTATCTTGATCCCCCCACACATCCTGAAGCCTTTACAGATAAGAAGTGGCTAATTTGGGACTATCTTTCTTATTAATCTTTAATTACTCATTACAGAAGTATCAGAAATTAGCATAATAAGAAGTGCTAACTAATTACATCATGGATCCTTTATCAGTCAGGATTTATTGTTCTGTTAACAAAACCAATCGATTGAAATAATCTCTGTAAGTTCATTAAGATATACAAACAGTGTCATCTCAGTAATGAAGACAGAGCGATTAAGATAATTAAAAGTAGACATGCTAGTTATTTTAGAATAGTTAAGGGAAAAAAAGTATTTTTTTTACCCCAAATTGTCCCCTTATATAAAGAAGCCCATTAGAGGTCCCACTAACCCTCGCTGTACATCTGTTTGTTAGTTTTCAACATAAATGACCAGCTTCGAGACTATTTACATAATTATTGTGATGAATAGAAAGATATTCTGAACTTTTTTATTTGAAGCCTTTATAGTAAAATCATGAATTCTGTCCCCCTAATGGGTAAGAGAATGGATCACATTTGTTCGCGAATTTATACTGAAAGCCCGAGGCGATAAAGGGAACCACTAATTAAGAGTAACTTTTACACCTTGATTATTTTATTAGAGGCAACGTATGTGAAAATTTTAAACAATTCCGAAAGGTTCCCCTTCTCTTGCTGTTTGCCACTTACAGTTCCAAGTTTTTCCATGTATATGAACGTACATAATTCTTCCACAGCAATAGAATCCTCTTTTCCAGACTATTCAGCAACTTGCTTCTATACTCATATCCTAAGCAAGTGTATTTGAAACGCAGAGCATTTCATCATCTGTAGTTGACATTAATTATTTGAGCAGTCCTCCTTTGCCGGGCATCATGCTGTTACGGGTCTCTTCCACTTGAGAGCGCCGCAGGGAACGGGCTTGGGCATGTATTTTTGTAGGGCTGGTGTGCTTCTCTTGAATAGAATCTAGAAGTGAAATTGCTGTCCCAACGGGTATGCACCTACTTAGGTATTATGAGAATGTCTGTTAAGTAGCATGTGATAGTGTTTACACACTTAGAAAGTGGATGGGCATCCTTTGGAGATGTGGCCACTTTGGGACCAGACTGCTGAAATTTAGCGGGGACTGTGATAAAGTAAGACAAATGAAGTGTTTGGCTTCCTAGCGCTTATAAAAGCTATGTCTGCACTCTACTCTAGTCTGCAGGTGTGCAATAGCATTATGTCTAAAAAACAACGTATGTACCTTAACTTAAAAATATTGCTAAAAAAAATGCTAACCATCATCTGAGCTTTCGGTGATGATCCCAGAGCACCCTAACAAATATAATAATGAAAAAGTTTGAAATATTGTAAGAATTACCAAAATGTGACAGAGACACGAAGTCAGCAAACTCAGTTGAAAAACTGATGCTGATAATCTGCCTTCGGCTCAGGGCGTGATCCCGGCGTTGTGGGATCGAGCCCCACATCAGGCTCCT
Organism: Ursus americanus; assembly: GCF_024610735.1. Lineage (NCBI taxonomy): Eukaryota > Metazoa > Chordata > Mammalia > Carnivora > Ursidae > Ursus > Ursus americanus. Next base: position 34,977,707 of record NC_142140.1, on the reverse strand, counting down.
CCGCTATGAGCCTGCTTCTTCCTCTCCCACTCCCCCTGCTTGTGTTCCCTCTCTCGCTGGCTGCCTCTATCTCTGTCAAATAAATAAATAAAATCTTAAAAAAAAACACACAAAACTGATGCTGATAGACTTGCTCTGCAGAGGGTTGCCAGAAACCTTTAAAAAGTGACCTCGTAAAAAAAAAGCCAAACAGTATCTTCGAAGCACAATGGAACAAGGGATGCCTGTATTCGTCAGCTCCATCTGCTCTCACAAAATCCCAGAAACTGGGTGGCTGACACACAGAAATGTATTTTCTTACAGTTGTAGAGGCTGTAAGATCGAGGTCCAGTAGGTTTTGGTTTCTGGGAGGATTCCCTTCCTGACTTGTAGACAGCCCCCTTCTCGCAGTGTGTGCTCACGGAGAGAGAAAGAGAAAGGAAAAGAAAGCTCCAGTCTTGTCTCCTCTTATGCAAATGCTAATCCCATCAAGGGGCGGACCTAGCCCGAATCACCTCCCCAAGGGCCCATCTCCAAATACCACCGCACTGTGGGATAAGGCTTCAACATGAAGTGGGGGGGATGGGGTGGACACAAACAATTCAGTCTATGACACCTATACTTCAAGGGTTCTAAATAGTGGATTGCTTACTGGTGAATCTCAATGTGTAGTCCCTGGAATTGTCTCTCCTTGCCACATCGTGGTGGTGCTTTTTTTTTTTTTTTTTTTTTTCCCCTCCATTACCTTCTATTTCTACACTGGCAACATTGCTCTAATAATATAGTATATAAAGGTTTTTCCGTCTATTTAAAACGGTTACTTGCCTCCGTCTAAAGGGAGACCATGCTGCAGGCTCTTGTAAGCACAGGGGGCTGGGAGGTCTCAAGCTCCATCCAGAATGCCCTGCAAATCTGTTTGAGCGTATTGTTCTTGTCCGCTGGATCCCATTTACGGGAGAGGACATTTCACCCTTCGTTACACTGTCAGCTTTCTCCTGCTGGCTGGGTAGATGTGTGAGAAGACGTTTCAGAGCTGTAGGGAGAAAGTAAAGAGTACATTCTTGTTTTTCCATGGCGGAAGCCCTTGTGAGCTAGAGGTATTTCTTTATATAAATCTACTTCATCATTGCCCCTTGGTTTTCAGGGCCCTATTAGGGAGGGGAGGAGGGAGGGTAAATAGTGGAAACACCTTTCCTTGGCCATTTCAGTCATGTTTGCATGTTTGTATGAAGCTCAGTGGCTAAATGCATCTTATAGATGATACTGAAAAGCTTCCGATTCAGGTCTTTCCAGAGAATAAACATGAAATGATAATGTTAAAAACTGTTTTAGCTTTCATGGGCAGGGTATTGCAAAATCGAAGACTGATGAGCTAGATGATGGAATTATAGAAGAATAGAAGAAATAGGAGAGTGATTTTGTGCAGCCGAAGTTAAAATTTAAGGTCAACCCACTGGTGCATGAAGCGAGATGTCACTGACAAGAGAAAAGGCATATTTTTCTGATTTGCTTTGAAGTCTAACTACAAGCCATGCATTAAATTAACAATATTATCATAAAAATGAGGGTGCTAATTCTGTCCGATGCTGAAATTTGAAAAATGATTTTACAGAAGCCTAAGCCAGGCATTAAATGAACACAGTATTAACTGGACTGATATTGTTAAATCAATTTAAATGCCTCCTTCAGCCTGCGTTTGTGCAGAGCTGAATAGAGAAGAGCTTCATTTGTTAGTTCAACCCAGAACTTTCTGGTGCCCTGGTTTTAATTTGCAGGATTTTCTTTAGAACCGTTTCTCCAGTGCTTTGTCTGCTATGCATTTGCTTTTTAAAGTAATCGATTCCGTATTAAAAGTATGAGGATGGTATTTTCTTGCAGTGCTCATTTGTTCTGTACTACTAATTACGTCCAGTCATGTTTCAGATTATACAAGAAGCTTTAGTAATGCACGAGATCCCTGGGATGCCTATGTTGGTGAAAATATCATGGGCTCATCTGCTTCGTTACATAAGCCCTACACATTTTCATTCTAAAGGTTGTTTAATCAAGAGCGCACCGATAAAACCATATAAATATTTAATGGAGTTCCAGTAATTCTACATCACTTTCTTGCATTGCATGAGTGTGCCAGCATTTTAATTCTCTGTGTGTGTGTGTGTGTTTTTGTTTTTGGAACTTAGGATTCTCTAAAACGCACCCACTTACTCCATTTACTTTTTGTTTATTTTTTGAAAGGGGTGGAGATTCTCTTTTTTTCTTTTTTGTTTTTTCTTCTGTGTCATTTTTTTTTGTCTAGGCTTTGTCTCTCTTCTTTTCCCTCTGTAATCTTCTCTGTAACTTTGCTTTCATTTCTTTGTTCTGATTACTCATTTAACAAATTCTGTTCAGTGCCAAGAATTAAGTATTGTACTAGGACTGACTTCGTCAATAAGGAAGACAGGTTGTCCCCTGCTGTGGACCTTGAGGTTTTGTGTGTGTGAGTGTTGGGTGTGGGGACAAGCAGGAAGCAGGTGTTCACAGCAGAGGGGGGCAGGGAGGACAAGTAACCAGCCGGGGACCCAGCGATGGCTTCTTGGAAAAAGTGATGACTCAAGGAACACCAAGGTAGGGGGGCATCTACGGGAGGAAGGTGCTATTTTCAGGCGGTAGTCACTCTTCCCCCACCCCTAGGAAGTACGGGCCTGGTGGGATTGACTGAAAGGAGTTCATTGTCTGGACGTATTGGTGTTGGGAGTGAATGTGGGAGGTGGAGTGGGTGTGGAGGTGGCCGATGACAAAAAGAATGGGGCTGGATTGAGAGAGGCGGGCCAGACCCAGCAAGTCTGGTCGGCCATATGGAAAATTGGGACTTCGTCTAGAGGCAGTGGAAGACATGGAGGGTCAGCTGCAGGGTGACGTGTGGGGATGCCCCCCTAAAGTTTCTCCCTTCTTAGTTAGGTCTCCCTTCATCCTCTTTCTTAGGCAACCAATGGGCTTCTGTTAGGCCTGAAACCTCCATTGCTTTCATCCTCAAGTCCAGCTTCCAACATGAAGTAGGGTTGAGTTCTCACTATCATCCAGAACCCAGAGTCAGCTGGTTTTCACTCTTGGGCTCTAGGCTTCGATTTACGTGAGCCAACGTGTGACACAATTCTACACCAAGGCCAAAGCTTGTGTGAGCCTTGGTGGGCAAGCCCAGCCCATTTATTCGTTGTGTTTAGATCGTTCTCCAGCACGTTCTGGCCATTCATTTAATGAAACTTAAAGCTTGGCCTTCCTATTTTAGCTCATCATTAAAATCCCATTGAAGATTTTGCTGTGTCCTTAAGAGTGGTAGACGTGGGGAATGGTTACAGGGATTTCACAGAAGGAAGGAGAAAACAAACTGCAATGTGTCCTTGTTGTCAGAGTACAGAGTTGTGTGGTTGACATGGGAGAAAGGGAGGGACAGTTCTCAAGGGAAGAGAGGTGTGGGATGTAGTCCGACCCCTGAAGAAGATCTTGGGTTTACCTCAAGCCTGTTTTTGTTTTTCGGAGGGACCATGGCAGCACCCTAGATGAGCACTTTTTATCATGAAAAGGGAAAAGAGCCATTATCTTTAGATTTAATTAACATATTCTTTTAAGGATAAAAGTAAGAAAAAGTGGGTCATGATCACTCTCCCATCATGGTCATGTGCAAACTTAGCCCGTGCTTGATGTCCCTGGACATAGCAGGTGCTTAGTTGATATTCAGTGAGCAAACAAAGGACCAAAGGGCTCCATGGCAGATGCCTTCCTGGGAAGGGATTTGGTAGTAAGCTGGCTGCACTGTCTTGGCTCCATGTCTGCCGAAACCCTGGTCACTGAGAGGGTTCAGAGTGCGGCATGGCGGGGGGCGGTGTAGAGCCGCACACCCTGGTGGTTTCTGTCCTGGGTATTTAGACAGTCCCATGTGCCCACTGGTGTAACACTTCTATCCAATGATGGCAGAGTCTGAGCTCTCCAGAGGAGATCAGGGGCACGTGACCCTCTCCTCCCCACCCCCTGCCTACTTAGCAAATGCCAGCTCCAGGTGGAGGGCGTGTGCTTGGGCTTTCTCTCTAGGTAGCACACCTGACCCTCGTATATATATCTTCTTCCTTCCTTGTACATGTACATGCAGATGCCTTCTTGCTCTTTCTTGTATGCCGAGTTCTGTGTTGACTCTTCACCGAATTACCTCATTTCATCCTCACGGTGACTTCATGAAAGAAGTTCAGTTACAATTCTCATTTCCTCAACACAAACCCTGAGACTCAGAGAGTGGAGAGGCCTTGGCCAAGGTCACCCAGCTGGTGTGTGGCAGAGCCAGGATTTGAACCCTGTCTGCCTGTCTGCTTCCATGGCTTTAGCTCTTCTGTTCTACCCTTGTGTGAATCAGAAGAGGAGAGCCAGCCAGGAAGGAGAAAAGGAGAAGGTGACCATGTGGCAGTCCCAGCTCTTTAAGGGGTGAAAGTTCTTTGTCCATCTTCTTACCAAGTGGTTGGTGGCTGGCCTGACCATCTCCAGGGCTGCCTGGGCCCTCTCCTGTCCTGCTAGGAGACTCTTCCCCTTTCCCAAAAATTTACAGGAAGGACTACCCACTTTGGGGTGCAGAGGGAGATGGCCGAGTGCCTCTCTAGGGTTCAATCCTGGTAGTAAGAGGCAGCAAAAGCAGACGGCGGAAGGAAACTCCACCTGGCCAGCCATGATGGTGTGCACTGCATCCTTTTCTTCTGTAGGCTACTGATTCTGCTTGTTTAAGTAGGGATGAGGGAGAGCTGTTTATCGGGCCGTGGCGTCTTTGGGCTGGAGGGGACCAGATCTTCATTTGTGAATTGATAATGGCCATCGCACATCATTGTTTCACCAAGTAGAAATCTAGGGAACGTCCATTAAAATATAGAAACTGGAAGGTTTCCAGATGGAGAGCTGCTGGGGGCTTGGCAACAGTTTCACATTGGGGGTGCCCTTGGTGTCCCCCTAGGGAGGAGCACCGGGTAGCGTGGTGAGCACGCACAGCCAATCGGCCTCCTTGGCACAGCTGCCTGCTGTACCCCGTTCCCTCACATGGACAGCTGAGCCCAGCTCCCTTCGGTGATACAGACCAGATTGCGCAGCATAGCTTTATCCTGATGCAGTCAAGGGAAATTAGTCAACTGCAAGCTTGGATGGTGCCACTAACAAACTGGCGGGGGTTCAGAAGAGCAGATTCCTCTGCTGTGGCCACGGCTCACACAGTGACGGGGAGCGTGGTTTTGATTACCGCACATGTTCGTCCCTGATGAGGGCAAGGACATCTTGGTCTTCCTTACTTTCCAGCCCCCTCTGCAGCCCCCCACGTGTACAGGCCTTCACACCAGCAAAGCAATTTCCAGTCTGTTGCCTCATTGGAGCCTCACAGGAGCCCCTGGAGGGTAAACGGGAGATGAATTAGCACCTTCTTGTGCAGAAGAATCCAGGACCTGAGGTTCAGTGACTTTCCCGAGGCCGCACAGGGAGTATACGGCAGAGGCAGAACGTGGACCCAAGTGTCCTGACTCTTACCTCAGACTACACAACCCCAGGAATCAATATTGATAACGTGTGCTAGGCAGAATGTAGATAAAGTTCAAAATTTTCCTGGCAAATAGAATCGGGAAGTTTGGGAGTGCGAGGCACAGAAAGACTGAATAAAGGCTGCTTCAGCATCTCGGCGTCTCATGATCTCACGGAGCGTGGAGCAGGGCAGCTGCAGGTTGGGTACGATGCTTGAGCAGTGCCATCAAAGACCCACACTAGCCCCATCTTCCTGAGATTTGCTCTCCATTCTTAATCTTGTCACCTCATGGTTGCAAAATGGCTGCTGCAGCTGTGCAGGCATCCCAAGTGGGAAGAAGGTAGTGAGTAGAGAAGAGTTTTCCTTTATTTTTTATTTTTATTTATTTATTTATTTTTAGATTTTATTTATTTATTTGACAGAGAGAGACAGCCGGCGAGAGAGGGAACACAAGCAGGGGGAGCGGGAGAGGAAGAAGCAGGCTCCTAGCAGAGAAGCCCAGTGCTGGGCTCGATCCCAGAACACTGGGATCACGCCCTGAGCCGAAGGCAGACGCTTAACGACTGTGCCACCCAGGCGCCCCTAGAGTTTTCCTTTAATGGCAAGGGAAAAAAAATCACTGAAACTTATGTTTTGTTGGCTGGGAATGCATCATGTGACCACATCTAGCTTCAAGACAGGGTAGGAAAGCACACAGCCCGCAGAGGAGGACGGGATGGCTGTGATTGGCTAAGACTGATTATGCTTCTGGCTTTGGGAATGGGCATCTTGTCACCGTTGACCAACTCCATGAGCAAAGGAGGTGGAGGGCAGGGGAATGACTGCTTTTTTCAGCACTTCCAGTGTCAGTCCAACATGGACCGAGAACATTGGAAAAGTTCTTCTTCAGGTTGGACTGTGAACTGCTTCCTGAATCCTGAGATGAGGTTCCATTTGTTGACGGAAAGTCATGCTTCCATTTGTCAATAGCTAATTTCAGAATCATGTAAATGTGTATGCCCTCCGTGCCTCTTCAGAGAAGATCTGAGCTCTATGACCACGGAGCTGTAATTTTTTTAAATGCTCTGCATGACTAAGAACATAGGTTAAAGAGGGAGCAAAAGTCAGACTGATGAGAAGCACAGAGGCTTTGAGCGCCAGAGGGGAGAAATTGGGGGCTTTGAGGGCCTGAGATCATGGGCTGTGAGGCCAGACTGCCTGGATTTGAATCTGGACTCCACCCCTTGTAGACTCCCCAGTGACTTTGGGCAAGTTGATCATCCTTGCTCTGCCTTGGTTTCCCCATCTGTAAAGGGGGTGTGGTTGGAAGGGCTTACCGCATGAGGTTGAGGTATGCCGTGAATGAAGTCTAGCTTGTGCCTAGATGAAGTGACTGCTCCGTAACAGTGAGTTGCCGATGTCATTATTATCACTGCTCCTGCCCGTTCCGCAAGTGGCACCGAAACAGGATGTGTCTCTGTCGCTGTTGGAGCAGCTGCGTGACTGGCCCTCTTCAGTCTGTCCCTGCAGTGTGTCCGGAGCAGTGGGCCCATGTTCATCCCTTCATTCACTTGTTTCCCTGTGCGTAGCCTTCCATGGTCCTCACTGTTGACACACTTAAAGTCTGAACTCCTTAGCCAGACTTTGCTTGAGAGCTGGAACTATGAGAGATGGTTCTGGTTCCTTTTCTCTGGAGCTCTGGGCTGGGCTTTTGGTAGCTGGAATGGAAATATGATGATACTCATTGAACACATTGTTCTTGGGCACCGACTGTGGGCCCGGCCCTGTGCTTGTCACAGAGAACACACTAGGAACCAATATGGAGCCTGACAGTGCGGACCCACCTGTGGACAGGGATCCAGGCACCAGGCTGTCAGAACTTGGGAGTTTACAGGAAAGGAGCTGCAGCTACACAGAGGCTGCTTCCCAGACGAGGCAGGAATGAGCTTACCCAGAGGATGAACAGGAGTCAGCTGGGAGATACCAGAGCAAGAGCTCCAGGTAGAGGGCCCTGTGTGGGAGGAGAAGATGGGATATCTCAGAGGACAGGAAGGGAATTAGGGCTGGATAGTGCTAAGTTTCTGGGGAAGGCTAATGGATGAGTGAAGTTGGAAAGGTCAACAGGGCCAAGTGACCAGAGCCCTGCCACACTCTGGGAAGGTTTATCTGCAGAGCATTGGAAACTGTGAATGGGTTGGCAGGAAGTGACATGACCTGTTTTGTGTTTTAGAAGGACCCCACCTAGCCACAGTGCAGAGAATCATGCTTAAATTTCCACTTCCTAGTTGTGAGCTTTGGACAAAACCAAGTCGTCATATTCTGGGTATTCTGGGATAAAAAGTAATGGAAAGGCTGGCATTGGCCTGTGTGGAAGGTGGTACCACTGCTCGTGAGCACTGCTCTGACCAAAAACCACAGAGCCTCCCAGAGCGATGGGGGAACACTGAGGCTTCTCCTTTCCTCCATTCTTTTGTCACTCGTGTGTGACCCATGCACAGGTCCTTGGGCTCCAGAAAACCAAAGACAGGAGCTGGAGCTATATTCACCCAAGTCTGGGATGCTCTTTAGATCCCACCTGGATCGTGCACTGTCAGCCATGGCCACAGGGCCCCAGTGTTGGGAGCCACCCCTGAAGGATTGTCAGTTAACCATGTATACCCTCAACACTGCCATGGACCAGCACATGCTCTAGAACTTTCTCCCTCAAACAAGAGAAGAATACCTGGCACTCCAGCACGATTTCATATAGGGGCACCAATTGAGAAAGTCACGTATGTGAATGAACTGAGCCTGTAGTTATGTTGCTTTTTTGTTTGCATGTGTCCTTAAATCTGGTACCCCTCAAATGATTAATGAAGTGTGTCCTCTTGGCCGTTTCATCTCTTTGCAGTATAATGAGGAGCTTCACTACGTGGAACCTTGCCTGAATGGGACGTTGGTGCAAGCCGACAGGACCAACAAGGAGGTAGGGCCTGCAGCTGGGCGGGTGCATCACGGCTCATGGCACAGCCTCGTCTCCCCACGGAGCTTGCTGACAGTAACTCTGTCCTAATCTTTAGAAACTCATCAAAGTATTGGCCTTTCATTGAGGGCCTTGGAACACCAGTGCACAGAACATTTATGAAGAGGCACAAATAAAATCATGGCAATAAAATAATAACATTGAGTTCAGAAGCTCAGTAGTTCCAGAATAATTGCATCGGTTTACTTTTCCCTTGTTCTGTGCACATCCTGTGTTGCGTTTGATACCTGTGTTGACACCCCTGGAAGAATATGGCTTTTGCTGAGTTTTCCAAGAAAATCGAAACTACTTGCTAAATCTCTGGTTGCTCTTACTATAATTGATTAAATAATTGTTGGGGTAGCTATTGGGGGAACTTGTCTCCCAGGTTAGAAGGTAAGCTTTACGAGGATAGGGCTGATATCTGCTCGCTGCTGTATATTCAATGCTCTGAGCATTGCCTCCTACATAAATATCGTGGAACAAAAGGAAGATGTGTTAAAGGAGGACCTTAGGAAGTGGGGTAGAAGTTGGCCTTCTAGTTGGAGCATTCTAGGAAAATTCCCAGAATAGATTTCAGTAAAATAAATCCTGTTTCCTCTTGGCCATATTTATTTTTTATTTTTTTATTATTATTTTTTTTAGAGAGATAAAGAAAGAGCGCACAAATAGGGGGGAAGGGCCGAAGGAGACAGGAGAGAGAGAACATCTTAAGCAGGCTCCATGCTCAGTGCAGAGCCCGATGTGGGGCTCGATGTCACGACCCTGGGATCATGACCTGAGCTGAGATCAAGAGTTGGACACTTAACTGAGCCACCCAGGCACCCCTTCCCTTAGCCATCTTTTAATCTGTCAGTACAAAGCATTGCAGCTACCACCATACACCCCCTACGTGGTCGGGTAACAGTTTAGGTCGAGGGTTTAGCTGTGGCTGCAGCAACATCACACCTCCGGGGACACATCACTGCCATTCCTCATTTTGTTTTGTTGTATTTGCCTTGCAGCGCTGCCCCTCCCCTGGGGAGCAGACTCCCGTGAGGTGGCTGAGGGCAGTGGCAAGGCAGGTTTCTGCGAGGCACTGTACCTTGCTGGGGAGATCCTCCCTGGCTCAAAGGGGCAGGGAGTGGCATGGGTACTATCTTAGGTGCAGGTGGTAGAAGCAGGTTGTTGGGCATCTCTGAGGGAGTGAACAACAGAGGATTAGGAGAAATTTATTCCAGTCAGAATACAGAGTGAGAATGAAAAATTATACCGGAGTTAATATCCAAGCTTCAATATGAGGGGGAAAAACACCATAATAAGCTTTATGTTTGGAGAGAGAAAGAAGTACATTGTAGTTCAAAGAGCAAGTGTATCAAGGGAATGTTTGTTCATGGTCATTTTGTAGGGTAAGGTAGGAAAGAATGACTTAGACCTCCATTTATCTTTTTAAATAATTTTAAATTATTTAAAATTTGTCGCCGAATTTCCCTAGAGACCTTCCCCTTGTTTGACCATTGCCTGGGTCTGGGTTCCACCCCCTTCCCAATATGGTAGCATTTAAATATCCTCCAGAGCCTCAGATAGATGTCCAGTGACGGTGCCTGCAACATTAAATAGAAAAGATGCTTCAAATGATCAAGACCTCCCTTCAGGTTGCTTCCCAAATAAACAGGGAACAGTGTGATATTTGGATATCTGAGGTCTTAGGAAGGAAAAAAAATTGTTAGAGAAAGTGGGATGAGCATTTATTTAAAATTATCTTTGAAAATGTATGGATATTGAAGACTGCATGGTTTTGAATATAACAATTTATCTGGACACCTGATTCTGCCAATACACAAGTGTAGGAAGACTGCAAGGTGAGCTGCCTCCACCTAAAGATACAGAGCTGGGTTCCCTGGGTCTCCTTGTTGATTCCCACCATATGTCTGAACGGAGCACTCCAGAATCCTCCTTCCTGTACCTACAATAGGCAGAGACCAAAAATAATAATTAAAAAAAAAAAATCTAAGAAAAAACCTGTCCCTTCTAGCCAAACAACCAGGGAAGGAATAGCCTCATAACAGAAAACCTTTGCGACAATACCTTTCCTACTGCAGACAAACGCCAGTGGAACAACCGTAGACCAACCCTCCACAGTTTCTGCAGGGCTGAACGTGAAATTGACCTTCCATCTCACCCATACCCACTTGGCTCTTGTGCTACGCCTCCACACAGACACCGATGGCTAACAAAAAGATTATATACGATCCGGAGTCTCACAATATGAAACCTAAAAACACCCAGAATGCAATACAAAACCCCTTGTCATCCCCCAAGCCAGGAAAATCACAACATGAATGAGAAAAGACAATCAACGGAAGCCAGTATTGACGTGAATCCGATGTTGAAATTATAAAATTGCCTCAACAAGCAATTAGAAATTCTCTTGAAACAAATGGAAAGAAATAGAAAATCTCAGCAAAGAAATAGAAGTTATTAAACAGAGCCTAATGGAAATTATAGAACTGGAAAATACAGTCACCAAAATAGAAAGCTCACTGGACCAGCTCAATAGTAGAGTGGAGATGATGGAAGATAAAATCAGTAAACACCAGGACAGATCAATAGAAATGACCCAATTTGAACAACAGAGAGAAAATAGACTGGAACGAAATGAACAGGGTCTCGGACATGTGGGGTGATAACAGAAGAGCTAACATCCATATCACAGAAGTCCCAAGAGAGGAGAGGGAGAGCAGGACTAGATATATATTTGAGGATATGTTGGCTGAAAACTTCCTAAAATTAGTGAGAGGCATAAACATACATATTCAAGAGGCTGCGCAGATTCCAAATAGGATAAACCCAAGTCACTCCATGGCAGGGCACATCATAAACGTAATTAGACAAGGGGAAAAAAATAATTTCATAGCAACAGAGAAAAAGGGCACATTGCTTAGACTACCAATTTGAATGACAACAGACTTCTCATATGAAATCATGGTGACCAGAAGAAAGTGGCAGAGCGTTTTTTAAGTATTGAAAGAAAACAACTGTCAATCCAGGATTCTGTATTCAGCGTAAATGTCTTTAATGAATGAAGGAGTTATAAAGACATGTTTAGATGAAGGGAAACAATACAAATGTTTTTACCAGCAAATCCACTTGTAAAAAATGGCTAGAGAAGTCCTTTAAATAGAAAGAAAAAAAAAACAAACAAAAAGACTTGAAACTTCAAAAAGGAAAGAATATTAGAATGGGTAAAAATAGGAGCAAGTATAATAGAGTATTCTAATTATCAGATTATTAAGTCATATTGGATAGTTGAAGCAAAAATTATAGCATTATCTGATGTAAAGCCTACTGTTGCTGAGGAAACAAGGCAATTATATTTTAAAAGTATGGAGGGTAAAAGGACCTAATTAGAATAAGATTTCCACATCTTATTGGAAGTGGCAAATGCTGATACCAGTAGACAGTGATAAATTCCATATTTATAGTACGACACCCAGAGCAACCATTAAGAAAACAGTGAAAAGATGTATACAGGTATCTCCCCCTTTTTGAAAGTTGACTTTATACCACTTTCCTTTTACAAAAGACCTGCATTAGTGCCTGTTTTTGCCACCTGAAAGATAGCTGAACAGGATTTTCACTTTTATGAGAAAAGGCAAAAAGCAAAAATAGCATCCAGCGTTTGTTTTACAGTGAGCCATTGTTGAGGCGGGATGCACCCTGAGCAGGGAGAGCAGCCCTGCCAACCCCTTCCCCAGGAACCAGACTCTGCAACATAGCATGAAGCCTCCATAGCTTTGAACTGTGTCTGTGAGCATCTGTGCTTTATCTCCATTTATTTTCTGCGTCACTTAGCAAGATATGTCCTAAGGTATCAGAAAAGCCTAAGAGAGATTATTTTTGGGTCTGGGAATGCACATTTTTCCATATAAATTACTGGTAATTGCTTCTTTGTGCCATTTCTGTTTATGACAAGTTTCATAGAAATGCTCTACTTTCAGATAGTGAGGGGGTAATGTACTTAACAAGTACTTCATAAGTATGTAAGAAATAAGACACAGAGGAAATGAACAGGAAAAAGAAAAAGATAAATTGGCAGACTTAAGCCCTAACATATCACTAATTATCTTAAATGTAAATGGTCTGAGCATAGCAATTAAAAGACAGAGATTGGCAAGTGGATTACAAAAAAAAAAAAGTCTAACCATATGCTGACTACTAGAATTTCACCTGAGATACAATGACACAGATATGTCAAAAGTAAAAGGATGGGAAAAGATATACTATGCAAACTTTTTTTAAAATCAGGAGTGGCTATATCAATATCAGATAAAGTCATCTTCAGAGCAAAGAAAATTACTATTACGAGAGATAAAGAAGGGTCATACGTCAGAATAAAAGAATCAATCCACCAGGAAGACATAGCAATGCTAAATGTGTTTGAACCAGACTACAGAGCTTCAAAATACATGAAGCAAAAACTAATAGAACTGAGAGTAGAAATAGATAAGCCTACAATTATAGTTGGGGACATGTACACTTCATAGTAACTAATAGACTACTAAAAAGAAAGTCAGCAAGGTTATAGAAGAACTGAACCACATCATCAACTGATAAAATCTAAATAACATTTATAGGACACTCTCCCCAGCAACAGCAGAATACACATTCTTTTCAGGCGCTCATGGAACATTAACCAAGATAAAGAATATTCGGGGTCAAAATACAAACCTTAATAACTTCAACAGAGTTGTGAAATCGTACAGAGCATGCTTTCTGTTGATAATGGAATCAAACTAGAAATCAATAACAGAAAGACTCCAAACATTTAGAAATTAAGTATACTTCTAAATAATGCAGTTACAGAATCTCTTTCCAAGAGGAAGTCAGGAAGGAAACTTTAAAAAGATTAAACTGAGCGAAAATGAAAAGACAATATATCAAAATATGTGGGACAAAGCCATCATAGTGTTGAGATGGAAAGTTATAGCACTAAATGCTTGCATTAAAAAGAAGAAATCCTCAAATTCATAATCTAACTTAGAAAAACGAGAGGAAAATAAACCCATAGCAAACAGAAGGAAGGCAGTAATAAAGAGCAGAAATCAGTTAAATTGAAGCAGGAAAATCACAGAGAAAAATCAATGGCACCAAATCCTGTTTCTTCCAAAAAATTTATTAATAAAACTAATAAATCTCTAGAAAGACTGACATAAATAAAAGGAGAAAAGTCACGAATCATCAACATCAGGCATGAAATGGAATATTACTACAAAACTGCAGTCGTTAAAAGGATAATAAGGGAATATTACAAACAATTTACACTCATAAATTTGACAACTTAGAAGAAATGAACCAAATCCTTAAAAACTAGAAGCTACCAAAATCCAACCAAGATGAAATAGATAACCTGAAGAGTCCTATAAATATTAAAGACATTGAATTCATAATTCAAGAGTTCCAAAAAGAAATCTGTAATCCCAGATGGTTTCACTGGACAATTCTACTAAACATTTAAAGAAGAATTAATATGAAATTTACAGAATCTCTTCCAGAAAAATAGAAGGGAAATCCCTCCAACTACTTTTATGAGACTAGTAGTTCCCTGATAAAGTAGACAAAAATAGTACAGAAAAAAGAAACCTATAGTTACCTGGCGGGGGAGATACCATGATGAGAAAAAGAAACCTACTACTTATACCCCCCATGAAGGTCCTCATGAGGACCCTTACAGCAAGAGTCCTCAATAAAATTTTAACACCTCAAATCTAACTATATATATCTATTTCTACACCACAAAGTAGGATTTATTCCAGATATGCAAGGCTGGTTTGACATTGGTGTCGAATCAATCAATGGAATTCACCATATCAACAGGCTAAAGATGAAAAATCATATGATCATAACAATTAACTCAGAAAAAGCATTTGATAAAATCCAACACACATTCATGGTTTAAAAAAAACAAAAAACCTCAGCAAAATAGGAGCAGAGGTAACGTCCTCAAATTGGTAAAGACCATCTACAAAACCCTACAGCTAATATCAAACTGAATTGGGAACATGTAAGCATGTCCACGCTCACCAGCCTTATTTAACATAGTGTTGTAAGTTTTAGCCACTGCAATAAAACCAGGAAAAGAAAGAAATAGCATACAGTTCTGAAAAGAAGAAATTAAACTCTCCCTACTCTCAGATGATATGATTGTAGAAAATTCCCAAGACTCTACCAAAAAGCAAACCCTGAACTAATACCTGAGTTAGGCAAAGTCACATGCACAAGATCATCGTATAAAAACCCATCACATTTCTATATACTAACAATGAGCACATGGAAACGGAAATTTAAAAACCAATACCATTTACAATTGCTCTGAAGAAATAAACTTAATAAAACATATATAGGTTCTGTGTGATGAAAAGTACAAAATGCCCCTGAAAGAAAGCAAAGAAAGACTAAATAAATGGAAGGACTTAACCATGTTCATGGACGGAAAGACTCAACATAGTCGAGATGTTAATTCTTGTCTAATTGATCTGTAAGTTATGTGCACTTCCTTTCAATGCCAGCGAGGCTTTTGGTAGACATCGACAAAGGTATTCTAAAATTTACATAGGCACAGCACCTGGAGTAGTAAAACCATGTGAAAAGAATAAATGTAGGAGGAATCAACTTCGTTATGTTAAGACCTGTTACATAGTTACAGTAATCAAGACAGCGTGCTATTGAAGGAGGAGTAAAGCATACAGGTTTTGGATTAGAGGAAGGAACACAGAAATAGACCCACACAAATAAGCCCAACTGATGTTTGACACAGGTGCAAAAATAATTCCGTGAAGGAAGAGTACCCTTTTCAACAAATGGTACTGCAGGAATTGAACATCGTAAACAAAAAACCAACAAAAAAAACTTAACCTTGACCAAACCTCCCCACTTCAACAAAATTGACCTCGAATGGATCAAAGACTTATGTGAAGTGGACAACTTTGACACTCTTTAAAAAAACATAGGAGACAGTCTTTGAAATCTAGGGCTAAACAGAGTTCTTAGGCTTGATAGCAAAAGCACAATCCATAAAAGGGAAATTTGGTAAAACAGATCTCATTAACATCAGGGAAAAAAAAAACAAAACCCAAAACCTTCTGCCATGTGAAAGACCCCAATGAAAGGATGAATAGATATGTGGCTTGCAAATATCTTCTCCCAAGTTATAGTTGCAAGCCTCATATCTGGTAAAGAATGAGTATATAGAGAAATATATAAATAACTCAAACTCAGTAGAAAAAACAAACAATCCGATTAGAAAATGGTCAAAAGACAGGAAGAGACGCTTTACCGAAGAGGGTAGGCAGATGGCAAGTAAGTACATGAAAAGATATTCAACATCCTTAGCTAGGGAAATGCAAATTAAAACCCCAGTGAGATATTACTACACCCCTATCAGAAAGGCTAGGATAAAAAAAAGAATAAAAGAATAAAAGGACACCAAATGTTGATAAGGACATGGAGAAACTGGGCTGATGAGAATGTAAAATGGTATTGCCATTCTAGAAAACATTTGGTAGTTTCTTATAAAACCATACGTGCAATTATTTTGTGTTCCAGCAATCACACTCTTGGGCGTTTATCTCAGAGAAATGAAAACTTATGTTCACACAAAAACCTGTGTGCAAATGTTCATAGCGGCTTTGATTCATCGTAGCCCCAGACTGGAAACCACCCAGATATCCTTCAGGCGGTGAATGGTTAAACAAACTGATATATCCATACCACAAATGAGTCTTTGAATCTTTGGGGAATTGGGGAAAAAAAAGAAGGCAATCCCGGAATAATATATACTGCATGATTTCATTCATATACTGTTCTTGAAATGACAAAATTATAGAAATGGAGAGTAGATTAGTGGTGGCCAGGGTGAGGGGCGGGAATGGCGAGGATTGAGAGGTTATAGAAGGGCAGCTGGAGGGGTCCTTGTGGTGGTGGAAGCATTCTGTAACTTGACTGCATCAGTGTCGATATCCCAGTCGTGCTGTTGTCTTGTAGTTTTGCAAGATGCAATTGGAGAATGCTGGGTAAAGAATATGGTGTCTCTGTGTTATTCTGACAACTGCCTGTGGATCTAGAATCACCTTAAAATGAGAGCTGAATTAAAAATAATCTGAAGTCCATGAGGAAATATTTAAAAGGGACTTTATCAAATCAGTGTGAATCAAATTTAGGTTGCTTTAGTTATCTTTTAAAAAGTATGGACTGTGGTTCAGTTTCTGATAGCAAGAGGTTTCAGTGTTCTTACCTCATGGACCTTTTTTTTTTTTTTTTTTAAAGATTTTGTTTAGTTATTGGAGAGAGAGAGAGAGAGAGCAGGGGGAGGAGCAGAGGGAGAGGGACAAGCAGACTCCACACTGAGCGCCGAGACCACAAGGGGCTCGATCTCAGGACCCCGAGATCATGACCTGAGCAGAAACCAAATGTCGGATGCTTAACCGACTGAGCCATTCAGGTGCCCTTTCTTGGCCTTTTTATTTGGAAAATATCTCAGAAGACAAAGCATTTCTTTCTCATTGAAACATTGGGACATTTTAAAAATCAAGATGTGCTCCTTTGGCTATTTTGAGCCAATTTCCATGTTTATCATCAAATTGATGGTAGGCCAGTGTACATTTAGGATTTGGTGTCATGTGACAAACAGTGGTGAATTCATAGAAAGCAAAATGAGAATTTACATCAGCTCACCTAAGTGCAAAGTCCCCGGGTGGAAAGACTATACCCATCACACCATCAACGTGATGTCAGGCGTCCTTCCCTCTCCCCGGCTGCCCTCCCCCCCATTGTCTTTGCGGACTCTGATGGGTTCTGCTAGGCCAGACGCCCATTCTGGATCCATAACTGTATCTCCAGTGTGCGGAGCAGCCCAGCCAGCAGCCTGGGCCAGGTGTCTGTAACTGTGGCCAGAAGGCAGGCCCGTGTTGGAAGCACTGCTTGGTATTCCAGAAGGGAAAGACTCTGGGTAACCAGGCCAGTACCTAGGAGGGAGAAGCCCGGTAGAAGCAGGCATGCGTGAAGGAAGGAAGAGATGAGCCACCTGGGAGAGGATTCTGGCTGAAAATCAAGTTTTCTTTTTTGTTTGTTTCAATAGAAGATCCACAAAACATTAAATACAAAAGCGTGAAGCTCATTACATTTTAATATAACTAGAACATTCTGAATTAGAGTGTGGGTGAAATGATCGGATTCCGGGGTTGGCCATCCTCATGAGTTAAGGCCAAATCCTCTGAAAGACAGCTTGGAAGCCATTTTCTCATGTCGTCTGTGGAATGAGGGATGGGGTATTGTAGCTTTCTGTGTAAACCTGCATAGAACTGGCAGAGTGCATAGGGACGCTAGCCGTCCGTCCTCTGTGCTCAGTAATTCTGACTGCAGTGTGCCAGATCCTTTGGGATTCTTCATCCTTCACTCAAAATTATCCATGTGTATCCTGACAAGTTCTCATGTCAGCCAGATAAAGGAGATCCTTTCCTACCCACCCCTTTTCATCTCGTGACGGTTTCCCTGGTGGCCGCCGAAATGTTACTTCCAGTTAATGAAAGGGCTTCTGAAAAGTGACATCGGGGATTATTATGTCATGTACCTTTAGTTCAGCAATATCAAGCTCTGGTTTTATAATATTTTGGTGACCTCCCGAAAAATCAGAGCTAGATAATTTTAAGTAAAACAGTATTTGATAAAACTCATTTAAAAAACTTGAAAACAGGAGTGGGGGTAGCTCAGTGAGTCATGAACTAGAAGAAAAGGTTAGGGTAAAAATGCTGGCCTCGATCGAACTAAATTGTCCTGGTTCAAAGATTTCCTGTGATTTTGCTTGAAATAGCTTATGACACATCATCCCTGAGCAAGTGATTTCCAGGTTCTAAGTTTTTGTTTTTGTCTTTTAAAGGTATTGTTTACTGTCTGGAGAGAATTTTACTTTGTTGCTTTATGTACCAGATAACTGACATTTTTTTTTTTCTTTAAGGAGAGAGGAACCATGACAAATTGGGTGAGCCTGGCACTCAAATATAGAATTCAAATGAGTAAACTTTTATCCTAATCTACTTCAGACCTTCTGAACCATTCATCAGACCTAAAAGTGGACCTCCTGTGGTCTCTCTGGGGGGGAGGGAGGAAGGAGAGTGGTATGACTTTTCTCTGGTTTTATAATGAAGATGTTCTGAAGTCCACTGAATTTCATGGCTCTGTTTAAGATTCTTGTGTGAATATTTGTTGCAAAATCAACCACTCTTAGAAACCCACGTAACTCTCCTCTTCCTTGACAGTTTTGATCTTTCCCTGTGGGATCAAGAGACATTGAACCTCTGTGAATTGACAAAAGTACACATCAGAGTTTCTGGGTTTTCCACAGTACTGTTTTTTTCTAGCCCGAGTTCTGTCAAAAGAGACACCCTAGATTCTAAAATTTGCCACCCATGGCGTTATGGGCATCCAGTGTACATGCCAATGATACGGAAGTAAGACGTATGTTATAAACAGCACATCACTGAGTGTTAGCTGCCCGCGCATTAAGAGAGAACAAACACCAACCCACTTTTATTCAACTCAAGACTAATAAAAGGTAGTGAGAATTACATTGCTTTTAAAATGTCATGAGTACTTTAAAAATAACTCGCATAGAGAAAAATTTGGAGCAACTTAAATGTAAATAAATTCTTCTAGATCCAATATAACTTCACACCGTGCAACCTTAAACAAGAATAAGGTATGTTTATATATATTACCATGAAAGGGTAACAGGGGTGTATAATTAGATTAACTGTAGACATGATGTTCCACAGCAGATTTCTAGAACTTACTCATCTTGCATAACTGAAACTTCATACCCATTGAATAGCAAACGTCTACACTGAGCCCTTTTGCAATCAGAAATAAAATATTTTTCAATAATTAGTTTCTTATTCTTGAAATTAATGCAGATGTGTTACCAAGAAAAGGATTTCTGTAGGTCCATGAATACTAACCCAATTGTTTTCCTGTGGTTGTAAGAATGTCCCATCTGCTAATTTCCAATGTCCCTTCTGCTAATTTCCAGATAGGTTTTTCTGGAAAAAAAACATCAGAACACGGACTGATTACCGCTTCTTAAGGGGAAGAGATAAAGCCATATTTTTTTTTTTAAAGATTTTATTTATTTATTTGACAGAGACAGCCAGCGAGAGAGGGAACACAAGCAGGGGGAGTGGGAGAGGAAGAAGCAGGCTCATAGCGGAGGAGCCTGATGTGGGGCTCGATCCCATAACGCTGGATCACGCCCTGAGCCAAAGGCAGACGCTTAACCGCTGTGCCACCCAGGCGCCCCAATAAAGCCATATTTTAAATCCATATCACCTTGCGGGTTTACATGAATTAGAGTACTGCTGCTAATTTTCCAAATTCCTTGTGTAGTAGCTCGGCAGAGTTAAAGTTCTCAAAATGATGATCTAGGGACTGTTTCTAGAGGAAATGCATCCTAGAAATAATGCTCAACTATTTCCCCCTTTATATTTTATTACACAGTTATGTTTATTTGATAAAATTCACTTGTTTGAAAATAGGCAAACTACTACTCCATAGTTTGGGTTAAAACCATTAATGTAGTACAAAAATTTTTTTGTTAATCTCCACTGCTCTATAGTGTGCTGATGGTGAGTCCCTTGTATGAGTCTAGATCAGGGGTCAGCAAATGTTTTTTGTTAAGGGCCAGATAGTAAGTATTTTAGGCTTTGTGGGCCATGCGGGTTCTGCTATATCTGCTCAACTTCGACATTGTGGCATGAGAGCAGCCATAGGCAATACAGAAATAAGGTGGGCAAGGCTGTGTGCCAATAAAACTTTATTTATAAAAATTGGCACGGGTTCATACGGCCCATGGGCTGTAGTTTGCTGATCGCTGGTCTAGACTGTGGACGAAACTAGAAGGAGAAGTCTGTTATTAAATAAAAAACCTACATTACAGTCAGGTTAAAGTCTTTCTGAAAGGACCACATGGAAATTGGTATTTGAGAGCTGGAATAGACCGTGTCACTTTCCTTCACTCTTCTCCTTTAACTTTTATGGTAAAGGAAGGTTTGGGCAGATCCGAACCTTGGACTGATTTTTTGCTTTGAATGGACTAGCCAGTGCACTGATTCCTCATTTCCCAGTTCTGTGTGAGCTGAGAACTCCTTAAGGGCAAGAAGACGCGGCTGTGTGTTGTAAATAGTGGTGGATCTAAAAAATAGTAGCATCAATAATATAGTATTTTACAACTCCGAAGATACTTCTCAGTTGATTTTCATGGTTATTTCCATTGTTATTCCCAATTTGTGCATCTGGAGTCCTGGGCCCAATGCATACTGTCAGCTGAGCGGAGAAGAATGAGAGCCGGGGATGCAGAGATAGCGTGAATGACTCGTGCAGGTGCACGCAATCGGTGTGTGCAGAATCCCATCACTAGTACCCATCTGATGTTCCAGATACTGTCCTTCCCCTCCCGTCACTATCCGAGCAGGTAGGGTCACTTCCTCACACGGCTCGACACTACTTCATTCTACTCCAGTCTTGCCGTGAAGAGAAAGCCTGATTCAGATATAGGTTTTAAAAGAATGTCATTGACTACGATGTGTTGGGGGTGTCCCTGCAATGAGATGCCCTTACACAGTTTCAGTGTCCTCCCTCATAGAAAGCGCTGAACCACATGTCTATGAACGATAATCCAGATATTGTCCGCCATTTTTCTCTATCCATGTGGGAGTCCATTGAGTTCTTTATCTTGAACTTCTCTGTGGCTGCACATGGCAGGTCTGCTGCAAGCTGCGTGTGTGTGTGTGTGCGCACGTGCGTGTCTGGTCCTCTTGGTTCTACCACTCGGCTAAGGAGGTGACTGTTGAAGCAAAATGCTGTCCTGTGGTTGCTTGGTGGTGGTGAGCTGGTGGCTGTGCTCCTGCCATTTTCCCCAGTGCTTAGCCAGGAAACACTATGGAGACTACTTTTTATAAATTCTGCCTCTGGTGCCCATGCCTTGATTTACCCTGTGACAGCTGTCAGGCCCCAGTAGTCTTGCCCGTGTTTCATCTCAGTATTCCATCAAACACAGAGATGGCCCTCATCCCGAGGCTTCCTCTCTAGTGCCCTGTCTTGTCTCAAGTTCCCTACAGATAAACAGTGATCAAACCCTGAGACTGCAGGGGGTAGTTTCCCAGATACGCTCAGATATCTTATCATAAATGTTCACACCTCATTCACCCAGAGAACACAGATCCGTTCACTACTTAGACTACAGTGGGGGAGCAAAGCTACTTACCCTGTATGGGGCCCCTTCAACTCTCACAGACGTTGACTCTTACTTGACACACAGTTTTAACCAATTTGAGTATTAGCCAACACTGATGGGAAAGCAATTGAGTGAGGAGGGCAGGGCAACCAGAACTATCTGGAGACACTTTTCTCTCTCAGCATTCTCTGTCCTAGGCGTGGTTCCCACTTTTTTCCAGATGCCCGAAACGTAAACCTGCAAGTCCCACTGGGTCCCTTCCTCAGTCTCCAAACCCCACTGATTCTTCAAGTCTCTAGTCTCTCTCACACTCTGCTCCAGATGCCTCTCTCCTGGTCCCACGCCCCATCATCGCCATCTGCCCCTGCACCCCAGCAGAGGCCCCCATACAGAGTCCCCTGCCTGAGGTCCTGCCCCCACAGCACAGCTGCTTCTCCGCTGGAGGCCAAGGGGCCTGGTGAAGCCTAGTGCTGCTCTGTGCCTTCCCTGCTTACCTTCCTTCGTTGCCTCCCTGGTGCTCATGGGATAAGGGTAAACTCCCTATTAATAACTAGGAGGCTTCCGTCCCCCTAGTATTAAGGGCCAGATATTAAATATCTGCCCCACTGGGGCTGTTCCCATTGCCTCCTGTCAAGGTTTAATTGGTAAGAAGTATCCCAACTTGGATGATTGCATTATTAGGTTTATCTATCTGTCTGTCTGTGTTCTCATCTCTTGTTGTTATGGCGTTTTCCCCCAACCCCTATTCTCTGTTATCTCTCACTCTCTTTCCCTCCCTCCTTCCCTCTTTCTTTCCTGATCTAGCCATGTCGAGGTCCCTCTATGCTTGAGGCCATTGTGCACCCTCCGAAAACCAGGCCTTTACATAGGTTCTGTTTCCCCTGTCTGGGACATACTGCTTCTCTCCTCTCCTGCGCCCCTTTGCCCAGTGAACTGGTGTTCATCCTCTGATGCCAGATAAAATACCATTGCCTTTAGAACACCTTCCTTCCCACCCATGAGAGGGCTCAGTGCCTCTGTGGTTTCCACATGAGCTGTGTGGTGACCTGGCTTCTTTCTGCCCTCCCCGCTGGCTGGGGCCTTCTGGGTGATGCCATGCCTCCTTCCCTGTTCCCAGCTCATCCAGCACGGGAACAGGCTGGCCCTAAAAGGGCACTGAAGGAAGGAAGGAACAAACGAGATCAAGTCAGCCTCTGGGTCAAAATCCTCTCACGGTCTCCTACGACAGCTAGAATGAGGGAGCACAGGCCTTGGGGGATCCCTCTCTCCCAGCCATCTGCACTCCCCCTGCCCTCTGGACATGCAGGGCCTCCTGTCCCTTTCTTTGCCTGCACTCCACCTCGGGCTCTTACCCACCAGCTCTTCCTCCTGGAAGGAGGAGACGCGCTCCTTCGTTTCTGTTAGATCTCAGCCCAAAGGTCACCTTCCCTGACCCCCTCCTCCAGGCTTCTCTGCTCTAACTCTTGCAGCTCTTGTGACAGATATTTCTTTCTCTTTTATTTACTTGTTCATTTGCCTGTCTCTTACCTGCCTTTACCACAACCTGTAAATGTACTCTGTAACCTCTCATGCTCTGCATTTTATCTAAGAGCCGTGTCTCTTAGAAGGATCTTGGTCCCAAGAAAGCTGCTTGCATGTTACGAAGTATGTGAGTGAAGGGTTAAAGGACTATAAATTTTCTCATCTGCTATAGTTTATTTGAGAGAGAGAGAGAGACAGCCAGCGAGAGAGGGAACACAAGCAGGGGGAGTGGGAGAGGAAGAAGCAGGCTCCCAGCGGAGGAGCCTGACGTGGGGCTCGATCCCAGAACTCCGGGATCACGCCCTGAGCCGAAGGCAGACGCTTAACGACTGAGCCACCCAGGCGCCCCTCATCTGCTATAGTTTAAAATGGAGCCTCGGGGGGTGGGGGGCTGGATGGCGTAGTCAGGTAAGTGTCTGACTCTTGGTTTTGGCTCAGGTCATGATCTTGGGGTCCTGGGACTGAGCCCCACATTGGGCTCTGCACTCAGCATGGAGTCTGCTTGGGACTTTCTCTTCCTCTGCACCTCTCCCCCTTCTCAAATAAATAAATAAATCTTTAAAAATAAAATAGAGCCTTAAGTCTTTAGTAAAAGGAAAAGCTAGAAGGTGGCAAACTGACTTTTGAAAATGGGATCTGACAGCCTGATATTTGTGGACGGGGTGGGGGGAAGCCAAAACCATTCAGGTACACAGGCTGACAGTTGGGGCATCTGGAATTTGGGGAAAAGTGACAGCAATGTATGTATACCCAACAGTGTTACTGTGCGGCCTGGCGATTTGTCACTGGGATGAATTTAAATTACCCTCAGTGTCTCTATTTTAGAGAGAGGAGGTAATTTTAATGTCTGGTGGTTAAGGGCTGGGTGAACATGGCTGTGGGTCCTGGCCACAGGACCAGCTGTGGGGCAAAGTGTCACCTCTGAAAGCTGAAAGCCACTCTTCCCCAGCCACAGAATCAGAAGGTATCCTTCCTTCTTACACCTGTCACCTCAAATCGTTGACATATAGAAAGAGCGTATGAAGGATAAACTGCACTTTCCAGAATGAACCACTTTCCGGAGCATCTCTCCTAGAGGAACCAGCCTTTTGCATCAGGTTGTCACATGCATAATTGACCCCCAAGCCACCCAACCTTTGACATTTCTAATGGCAACATTCACTAAGCTAGAGTGTGCCATCCGTGATTTCACAAATATTTAATCATGATGGGAATTTTGCCTTAGAATGTGACACAGAAATAGGCCAACCCTTGGATGCTCGGTAAATATAGCAATCTTTGAGTAAAATGGGATTAAACGTCCCAGGGCATCTAGCCCACTCTGTAGGCCGCTCCAGAGATGTGTTTGAATAATACTGTGGGTGACTGTGGTCGAGAGGCTGGGGTTTTGATCGGCATCAAATGTCCGAGACGCTCCTGTCTTACAGGAAAATCCATGTAATTTTTTATGACAGGTGGATAGGAAGATATAAAAGAAAGTTTCCCCGGACAAGAGGTCCCACTGTGCATTTTAAAATCCTGCCCTAAGTTTGTTTCCCAGAGTCCATAGTCTCTCATGAACTGAGGGCTTCAGAGGGGAGGGGGGTGGGGAATGGGATAGGCTGGTGATGGGTAGTAAGGAGGGCACGTATTGCATGGAGCACTGGGTGTTATACGCAAACAATGAATCATGGAACTTTACATCAAAAACTAGGGATGTGTACTGTATGGTGACTAACATAATAAAAAAATATTATTATAAAAATAAAAAAATAAAATAAAATTCTGCCCTAGAACATCACTAGGGTGACCAAGATAACGGGAGCACAATCGTGCCTCCCTCACGCTTGGGTTATGACTCCTCACTTACTAAAACCTCATCTCTCCTGCATTTGGTCATCATTGACTCTGTGGGAGAAGAACTCACGCCCTGCAATCTCATTTTTTTTTTAATTGGATGAAATGAATCCAGGGAGCCTTGCTCAGAATAAAAAGCTATTAGGAAGAACCATCTTATATTGCTGTTTTTGGAGATCAAACTATGGTCGAATGTTAGCCATTTCCTGGGAGCGCAGCCCGATAGTTCAGCGTTCCTCTTAAATACTGTTCCGGCCAGTCCTTGTTAATTGGAGGTGACCTCAGGCGTGACCCATTAGCCCATGTGCTCCCAATTTGGTTGTGTTGCAGATTCAATTAATATCACTATTAATTGTACTAATTAACTGTGCAGGAGCCTACAAGGACATAAAGTAATTCATTAATAATTTGAAAAACCAACCTGGCAGGCAAAACGATGGGCTTTCATGTGAAGATTGCCCCATCGGTGTCGGAAAGCAGCCCTGTGGTCTGCCCTCTATCTTCAGTGATTTCTGGGGGGATCAAACCTGTTGCATTTGCCGAATCTGGTTAAAATGAGCTGTGAGAAATCACTGAGGGTTTCGATGCCACATCCCTGTACCCCATGCTTGCTCCTTAGCAATGCAGTGTGAGCATGAACTCGCCCGCCGGGGGAGGGGCTGGCTGTCAGGGTCCGTGGCTCAGCCGAGAGTACAACCACTGAGTCTGGGAGGCCCATCCCGATGCCAGGCCCAGACCCTCTGCTCTGCCCACCAAGGGCCCTGGAGGTGTTGGCCAGCCGGCACGGGCTCTGCCTCGTCCCAGACTTCGCAGTTTTGAGTCGCCCCAAGCAACGGAGGATGGGGTAGAGCTGAACGCATTTCCCCGGGAAGAAGCTGCTGCCTCACCTGAACCTTACCAGCTCTGCCTTTTCAAGCCTTGTGGGATGCAGCCTGTCACCTCCTGGGAGAGAAGGGGTGATGCGATCAAATGGCACGCTTGGATAGAGGGCCTACAAATAAGGGAAGGGACCTCCTGCGACCTTGCTCCCTCCCTCCTGAGCCCGTTGAGCTTCCCTCCTAGGGTCCTGCCACTACTCCAGGAGCTGTCTCTCCTCCATGAAACATGCCTACTGCACAAAGCAGAAGGTATTTCCACTTGGGTCACTGCCTCTCCCTTATCTTTACAGACGGAAGATGTTCTTCTATTGGTAATACTTACAAGCTTTGCCGTAAGTCTAGCAGCTTTCTTGGATATTTGCTTCGCGCTCTTGCTGGGTTGCTGGATTGACCTCACTTAGCAGCTCGCTGGGTCTTCTAGGGGGGCGTCAGCACAGATCAGCGTGTCCCGGTTGGAGCTGATTTTTCACGATCATTCCACTGGGGGGGTCAGAAGCCACGTGGCTGGCTTTTCCTCAAGGACAGGCTTGTGAAAGTGCAGACTGCTGGGCAACCCAAATAATGGGGTGTGCTGTGAGGCCCCCCAGGGGGACACCTCGTAAACAGAACTTCCTGCCACACTTGTTTCCGGCTTTCCTTTCGCACCAGCTCTCGGAGCCTCCCCCACGACGGCTTCCCTGTCCATCTAATGAGCTAAGCCGCAGGTCTTAGAAGGAGCAGCTCACCAAGTGCAGCCCAGACCCGACATCTGGAGCCTTCCCTGTCTTTACACTCTGGGATGCTACACTCGATCTCCTAGTTTTCCTACTTGTGTTACATTGTCACCGATAATCAAATGGATGTCTGTTTTGGTGACTCCCGGCTCACGTGCCCAAAGTCTGGCACTTGGAATTGTGTGATCCGGAGTAGCTAACCAGCTCCACACACTCACCATGTCTGCATCGTAGACGCATCATGCTGCATGAGGTCGGTTACATTCGGCTAAAAGCATTTTGACTTCAGTATTTTCTTAATTCCCATTCTGGTCCTGGAGGTAGTGGATGATCAGAACTTGGCAGCTGCGCCTAAGAATCTCATGCATAGATTTCTGAGCCACCCCAAATCTTCTAGAGCAGAACCTTTCAGCCTGGAGCCCCAGGATGTTTTTATTTTTATTTTTATTTTTACTTTTTTAAAGATTTTATTTATTTATTTGACAGAGAGAAAGACAGCCCGTGAGAGAGGGAACACAAGCAGGGGGAGTGGGAGAGGAAGAAGCAGGCTCCCAGCGGAGGAGCCCGATGCGGGGCTTGATCCCCGGACTCCAGGATCATGCCCTGAGCCGAAGGCAGAGGCTTAACGACTGAGCCACCCAGGAGCCCCCCCCACCAAGATGTTTTTAAAACAAGTATGTAGGGGCGCCTAGGTGGCTCAGTCAGTTAAGCCTCTGCCTTCAGCTCAGGTCATGATCCCAGGGACTTGAGATCGAGTCTTGCATTAGGATCCCTGCTCAGCAGGGAGTCTGCTTCTCCCTCTCCCTTTGCCCCTGCCCCTACTCGTGCTCGCTCTCTCTCTCTCTCTCAAATTAACAATAATAAATAAAAATCTTTAAAAAAAAGTTTTCAGGGAATTCTGTTATAGTCCACAAACCTACCATTAGATATTGTTGGGATCTAGTATGACCCCAAATTGCTTGCTCTGGTCACCCTACAGATATTAGCAATTCTACTTGGATCTGTTAGAATATAGGAACTTCATGAGCACACGTCTTCTAATCTCTTGTTGCCATTGCCGATCCAAGTTTTGGAGGCTTATTTAAATGTATGACTCATTTTTGGAGGTAAAGTATTAAATATTTTCATGGTTATGAGTTGCTTTCTAAATCTTCTCCTTTTTTACTAATGTTCAACATTAGTTAATTTTAATGGTCAGCACATCAAGCTTATAGTCGTGGAGAACTCTGTGAACAGTTCCCAGTTAAGGAAAAAAATGCTGTATTCTTATTTTAGCCTTTCAGGACATTGCGAAATAAACCCAGGCATTGGTGAGCATGGGTGGCCTTTATATAGGACAGAAATTCTATGAATGGATACAGTCTTCTAACACAATGTCAGGTTTCTGCCCCTCTGTCTGCCCCAAGCCACAGCTGTCATCAGGACTGGCTACATAATTTGTAGCCCTGGTTAAAAAAATGTGGGGCCCCTTGTTTAAACATTAAAAATTTCAGGACAGTGACAACAGAGCATTAAACCAAGAACCAGGCTCCTCTACAAATGGATTGCTCTCTAAGACCAACCCTGGGATTGATCTCAAATGTATTAGCTCTGAGAATCAATATTTCCTTTTTTTCTCCTGTTCATAAGATGCCTTTGAAAGAGCATTTATGTAAAAAATAAGAAGAGAGTGTTGAGTCATTGTAGAGATTTCTGAGCCAGGTAGAACTGAGTCTTAGGGTTGCGTCTATATGACAATTGTAGCCAGCATGACGTCTGTTTCCACTTGACTTGCAGTGGTGTGAAGTGCATCTGGCCACTAGAGGAGGCCACTCTTCTACCCACGCCCCGGAAGGGACCCGGATTGGGACCTTTTATAAAACGCCAGCCGCATCATCTGGCATTTGAAGCAGTGCAGTGTCTGGGGTTGTTTGCACATTGCTGTTGTCTGAAGTTGAAGGTGTTTGTGGGTGGTCCCCCTCTGTTCCCTGTCACCATCAACAAACGTGTGTAAGGAAGAAATAACCGGAGATGCAGGCAGGCTTCAATCAGCTCTGCCTTAATTGGCGAGTCGGCCCCATTTGCAGCACAGGCAGAATGAATTAGGGAGCTGGCCCTGCTGCCCTGCCAGGCCCACAGAGCTCCCGCGGTGACTCCTCCCCGAGGAAGAGGTGCTGTCTCTGCTCCCTCCTACACAAGGCTCCAGGGCTGCTGGTTTCTTGACTGTGTTCAGTTCTTTTATTTTCTGAGAATTCCTCCTATCTGCCAGGCTCTCTCCACTCCTCTGTCCAATCTCTTCCTTTCTCTCAAGGGCCTGCCCCTCCCATGTGATCACCGGAGGTCTTCCTGGCCCCCTCAGAGGCAGGCGCCATCTTTCCTTTCACCGTCCCCACTGCTCCAGGCCCAGGGTCGGACACCCATCAGGCAACTTGATAGCATGTCCATCGTCCCGTGGGGCAAGCTGGTATTGCTGGCCACTTGGAAGGTGGCTTTGAGGCCAAGATTCCAAAATATGGAATTGTTCCGCAAATACAGACAGGCTGAGAAGAGAGACTTACCCACAACAGTGAGACATTGTCTGTATAATGATACCTTCACATTATTCGTTAATTTTTTTATCATTGATTACTATACAAAATAATCAAGAACATGGATAAGCAAAAGAAAGAAAAATTTCAGTCACACTGTAGTCCTATTATCAAAAACAAAAACAAAAAACCCTGTAATATTTTTGTGTTTATCCTGAAGGTCATCATATCAGATACATATGCTTAAAATGTTGACTGTAAGTTCTTTGAGTGCCTTTTAAAATGAACAGTAAGTTGTGATAACTCTTCAGACCCTGAAATAGGCTTCTACAGTATCTTAGATGGCTACATTCTAGCCTCCTCATTGTTGAAAAATATAACCTGCTTTCCTTTTTTTTTTTTTTGCTAAGTTAAACAATGCTGTGATACAAATATTTGTATTTAAATCTATATATAAACATTTGAGTATTTGCTTAATTAATTCCTTAGAATAAATTTATAGAAGTGAAATTAGGTCAAATAGTATTTAACTTTCACATACATATAAGGCTTTTTATATGTATTAGTTTGTTCACCAATTCAACAAATATTTGAGTGTCTGCCTTGGGCTAGGCACCATTCAGGCATTGGGGCATAATGTGAGCAAGACTCACGAAGTCCCTTCTCTGGAGATGGTACGTTCTGGTGTGAGGAGATGGATAATAACCAAAGTGATTATTGGATCAGAAGTGTAGACCCCAGTAATAACAACACTCACGCCTCTAGCCACGATCTCAGCCCTGCCTTTGGAATATCCACCAAGAGTCTCAAGTTTCTGGCATCCAGACCCACCTGCCCCACCCCCATCTTCCTCATCTCAGCATACGGCAGCCCCAGACTCTTCAGAGTCAGGCCCCAAACCTGACATCATCGCTGTGTTTTCTCCTTCCTACAGCAAGTCCTGTCACCTCTGTCTTCCTCAGAACCAGAATCTGACTGTGTCTCACGTTTTCCTCCATGGCACCCTGGGCGGAGCCACCATTCTGTTCCCTGAATTGTGACAACAGTTTCCTGACTGGTCTCCCTGCCGACACTGTTCTCCACCCCCAGCAACTCCTCACCTAAAGTCCATTCTTCACTCAGCAGGCAGAGTGGTGCTTTATTGTTTTAAAACAAAGGTCAGATCATGCCCGTTGTGTATGTAACATCCTGCCGTGGCTCGGGGTCTTAACTAACACCAGTGAGGACTGCATTACTGTCACCCCTTCTGTCTCAGACCCCATCTCTCTGTTACCTCCTGTTCACCCAGCTCCAGCCATGCTGGCCTCCATGCTGTTCCTTGGACCCACAGAACTTGCTGCTATCCTGGGGGGCTTGGCACTTGTGTTCCTTGTGCTTGGAGGGACCCGCCCAGATAGCCACGTGACAAGCTCCCTCGCTGCGTCAGGTCTCTGCTCAAGAGCTGCTATCCCAGTGCCGCCTTCCCAGCCCCTCTGTTGGAAACTGTAGCCTTGTTATCCTTTTGCCCTCTGTCACAGTCATCCAGGGCACTTACCCCAGGAATTCTGTCTTGTACTTGGTCATTGAGTGTCCTCCCCCTCATACATTTGAGTACAAATTCCATGAGGGCCTGGCTCATAACAGGTACTAATATATGTCTGTGGAAGTGATCCAACAAGCACAGAAATAAAGAGCTAAGTGTTATACAAGAACACAGCAGAATAAGGTGGTGGAGAGCAATGGGGCGGGGATGGGTTGGCAGTCAGGGAGGGCCTCTTGGAGGAGCTGCCAGCTGAAAGGGGACCAAGCATGAGAGAAGGCTGTATCCTGCTGCCTTGTCTGAGGCTGGCTGAGGCCACGTCCGGGGTGTTCTGAGGAGGTCACATTCCACATAGAAGCTTCTGGAAGCCACTGGAATGCATTATTTAGGGGAGTAGCATGATGTGATGTACCTTGAAAAAAAAAAACTCTCTGGTGCTATAAGGAGAATGGTCATATCAGGTCAGAAGAGAAGCAGAGGGTTCTTCTCTGAGTCTCAGTGCAGGAGAGGGGTGTCTTGGACCAGGATGATACCATTGGAGGGGGCAAAGAGTGAATGGGTTTGGAACATATTCTGGAAATAGACTTGGCAGTATTTGCTAGTGGACTGAATGGGGACAATGATGGAAAGAAATTAGATACTCTTCACGGGGGTTGTGCTAATTTCAGTGGTCATATAGGGGGGTGCCCAAGACCGGATGAGGTTGACTATTCATGTATACTATATAAATATATACTACACAGTATCCATATACTTTATGAACATACTGTATACACAGTGAACTCTATGACAACATACAAAGGAATGTCAAAGTAGATTAGCCTGGTTATAAAGTTTGATGGACTGAATGGGATCCTCCTGTTTCTTCCCCAGAAGGGTTTGAATTGTTCTGAAGTGTTCGTGTTAGCATAATTCCAGGGAGAAGAGGACAAATCCAGATAGATTGTCACACCCCCAAAATTCTCGGGAAAGAGGAAAGATGAGAGCTGGGTTTGGCAAGTAATATGACTCTCTGTGTAAATAGAAAATGAAAGAAGGAGAAAAATATTGAAGGAGAGGAGTACAGTAATAAGTTAATGAGCTGATTAATAATAATAATAAACCTGGTTCTTCGAGGGACAGGAAGGGTCACAGAGGGATCTTGAAGGGACCAGATATGTGAAAGAATGTTCTAAATTGTAAAGAACTATACTAATGCAAATCACTGCTTTTGGTGGGGGGCATACCTTGTAAATAAACACTGGAGGTGATTTCGCTTTTCATGGTCCTCCATGAGAGATCGCTTCCAACACTGAAATATCTACTGTAACTAAATTTGGGTTTATAGTAGGGATTTCGGAAACAGGTATGACACATTAAACATTTACATTTTACCCTGCTAAGTCAGAATAAGGTTCATTTTTAAAAATAGTTTAAAAAAATCTCTCAATTTGTTCGATGTGTGAACTGCAGTACTCTTAATTAGAACAACTGTGTTCATTTGTAACGAGCTGGTTATGACTTCTGAAAAATCTCTGTAGGTTTATAGAAAAGTTATCACCAGTGTTATGGAAGAAGGGTCACTGACTTGAAGATTTGAAAAATGATTTTTTTCCATTCATTAAAAATCCATATATGGGAAGAAATGAGAGGATCACTAGCCAGCGAGCGGCTAGGACCACCCCACCTCCGAGCTTGACATACAATCTACAGGTTCTCCTTTATACACGAAGGTGAGCTGAGCTGCCCCATTGCTCCCAGGAGTTGCTTACAATATGCAGGGAAGGAAGGGACTTACATTCACAGGGAAACAGACTTCAAGGAGTTATCATGCTTGAAAAGAGATTCAGAGAGCCGATTTTTGAAAATAAGGGGGATCCCCAAAAGGATGACCCATCATATTTGTACAGAAGAACAGAAGAGATGTGATGTTGCAGATCTGTCATGGAGCCACGGCGGTGGTTCAAGAGAGGAAAATATTAAGGATGCGTATTACTGCGTTGAGTTTTTTTGGCTTGAGGAATAAGCGTCAGCAA
Source organism: Ursus americanus (assembly GCF_024610735.1). Taxonomy (NCBI): domain Eukaryota; kingdom Metazoa; phylum Chordata; class Mammalia; order Carnivora; family Ursidae; genus Ursus; species Ursus americanus. The sequence goes on along the minus strand of NC_142140.1, from coordinate 34,944,980 downwards.
GGTCTGTTGCGGAGGGAGTTACCGGTCGTAGGACACTGTGTCCCCTTTACAAGCCATGTTCTGCTCTTCTGTGGGTGTTGGGCTGCCCTGCGTGCATATCTTCCTCTTTTATAGCACCCTGAGTGTGAAACCTTGGAAAAATAAATTGATAAATCAAGGTCTGCTCCCCCTCATGGAGGCTGAGAGATTTCTGTTCAGGATTCTGAGACGTCAAGACAGGGAAGAGCAGTTGGAGGCAGCTGACTGCAGCCGGTGCCCTGACTTTTCCCATAGATTCTGAAAGCTATCTGACATGAGCGGAACCGAGTTGGCGTCTGTTGCTTGCAACCAAAGAATGCTGGCACATCAGCAGGTGCGCGTGTTAGTGAGTTTGAGTGTATGCACGGTCATCCCTGTAGGAGTGTCGTGTCGTCGGGAGAGGGATGGGCTCACGCTCCCTGTGCATGTGTCTTAGCATGGACACCAGAGTGTGGCTTCTGAAGATGTGTGACTTGGGCCTCTCGCAGATAGAACCTGTAAGACTACTGCTGGAGAATACAGAATGTAACCAGATGTCTCAGACTGCGTGACTTTCAAGGCCTCGGAGAATTGTAAGCTGGTGGGGTTTGTTGGCAGAGTTCACGGATTTGCATTTCTCGGAGACCTTGAATATCACACAGCCTGAGCCGTGCTGCGCAGTGGTCTGCTAGGGCTGTGTGAGAAAGCACCGCATACTGGGGGCTTGCGACAGTGGGGGTTGATGGTCTCACAGTGACGGAGGCCAGAAGTCTGAAAAAAAATCAGAGCATCCGCAGGGCCACGCTCCTGCTGAAACCTGGAGGGGATTCCCTCCTAGTGTCCGGTGGCTTGCCAGCAGTCTCTACGGCTGCATCCCGTCCTTCCTGTCCTTACGTGCTGCTCTCCCTACGTTTCTGTCTTCACGTAAGGTGTCTTCCTCTGGGCTGCTATATCAAACACCATAGACTGAGTGACTTTGGCAGCCATCTATTGCTCATAGTTGTGGAGGTCAGGAGTCCAAGATCACGGTGTGGGCACATTGAGAGCCTGGTGGTGAGCCCACTTCCTGGTTCACAGGTGGTGGGAGGGCTGAGCGAGCGCTCCTCGGCCTCTTTTACAAGGCTCTTAAACACCTGCCCGAGGCCCCGCCTCCACATATCACCACCCTGGGGATTGTTTCAACATGGGAATTTGGGGGGAGATACAAGCATTCCATCTATAGCATAAGGATACCTGTTATATCAAATAGGGGGGCTGCCCTACTCTACTATGACCCTATCTTAACTAATTACATCAGCAGTGACCCTTGTCCTTAAGGTTCTGAGGTAGTGGGCTTAGGACTTCAACATAGCTCTTTTGAGGGACACCATTCAACCTCTAACACTGGTTGAACCTCCTGACAGTTACAAGAAGTTTCCAGCTCTTCACCATGTACCTTGTCCCAGTGTGGATGCCCCTTCTAAGCTCGTTTCCTGCCAGCCTTTGTCATTCGTACTAGTTTAAACATACCCCTTGCCGTAGGACCCAGCAAGCCCACTTACGGATATGTATTGCAGAGAGATGAAAACGTATATCCAGAAAAACCTGCTCATGAATGTTCATAAGAGTTTTCATTATAATTGCCCAAACTGGAGACAACCCAAATGTCCTTCAGCAGGCAAAGGAATAAAGAGTGTGAGTCCATCCATACAAAGGAATGAAAAAGAAGACCTGTGGATACATGTGACAACGTGGAGAGATGGGTAGTAAGGTTATGTTGCTGAAAAGAAACAGTCTTAAAAGGTTACACACTGTATGATTTCCTTTGTATGACCTTCTCAAAATGAAATTATAGTGGTAGAGAACCATCAGTGGTTGCCAGAGGTTAGGAGAGAGGGAAGGATGAGAAGATAAAGGGCCAGGAAGTTTGTTTGCGGTGCTGGGACAGCTCGGTATCCTGATTATGGTGCTGGTTACGAGGGTTTATTCATGTGATAAAGTTCCATAAAGCTATACACTCGATAAAAATAAGGCATGTAAAAACTGATGAACGCCAAAAAAAAGTCTGTGGTTTCATTTAATAGTATTATCCCTCTTGTCCAGTTCCTGGTTTTGATAATTGTACCACGGGACAGATATTATCATTGGGGGACGCAGGGGGAGGCTATGGAAACTCTTTGTTACTATTTTTTTGCAACTTCCATGTGTGTGTGCAATTATTTAAAAGTAAAAAGTTTTCAAAAATGTCCTCAATAGCAGGTAACAAGTTCTGGATATTTACTAGTCTCAGGCCTTTTGCTCAGTACCTAACATCTATACTCTCCCTTGACCTTCCCAACAGCCCTGGCTGGTTTCCCCATTTATTGGTGAGGAGACTTCACCAACATCACACACACAATACCCAGGAACAGGGTTTTGAATACCAGTGGCCTGGCTCCAGAATCCATACATTTTAACTAGGTTCTTCCTCCCTTATCAAGGCTTTGAGATGCAAACACCAGGAAAGACCATACTGAGTAAACCACATTGCTGAGGATCTCAGTGGTGTTGCTGAAAGATGTGGGTTTTGCCTTTGCTGCAATGAACATGGCTCTCGCAGACTTAAAAGTGTCTCGTACAAATTTCTTTTCACAGCAAAGGAATAAGAATGCATAATAAAGAGTGCTTAATCTATCATAAACATGCATTATTAGAGACTCCCCTGCCCTGGAAGCAGCTTGCTGGGAGGAGGGGGCAGAGCAGTGTAGGGAAGTGAAAGGAGCCCTTGACTTGAGGCTGTTGAGTTGTGATCTAGGCTCCGATGTTTGCTGGTGACCGTGAGTCACTTACTTAACCTCTCTGGTCAATTTTCGTACCTGCAAAACAAAGACCTATGCCCCATGACTGAGCAGTTGGAAGAGTGTAACGGACTGAATTGTGTTTCCCTAAAGTCCGTATGTTGGAGCCCTAACTCCCAGTGTAACTATATTTTCAGATGAGGCTTTTAAAGAGGTAATTAAAATAATTAAATGAAGTCATGCGAGTGGGGCCATAGTCTGCTACGAGGGCTGTTCTTATACGAGGAGGGAGAGACACAGGGAAGCACTCACAGAGAATAGGTCATGTGAGGACACAGCAAGAAGGCTCCAGCAGCAAGCCAATGAGAGTGGCCCCAGGAGAATCCAGCCTTGCTCACACCTTGATCTAGGACTTCCAACCTCCACACCCACAACTGTGCAAAAATACGTTTTTGTTACTGAAGCCGCCCTGTCTGTTGACCTGTACTTTCCCACCACCACCAAGCAGCAATCCAGCTCTCACTAGACACAGGGTGTGCCACAGATTTCACTCCGTTCTCACGCTGTCTGCCTAGAGATAGCCTCAGATTCCCCTAGGTTAAGGCTTGGTCCCATAAGACTGCCCACTCCCACCCCCACTCCGCCCCGTTCAGACACCAGTTTGCAAGTCCAGGTTGGAGCGGTGCTTCTGACCGACTGGCCAGAAAGCAAAGGTTCCCACAACACCTGCCTTGGATTCAATTAATTTGCTAGAGCGTTTCCCAGAACTCAGAGAAAGAGTTTATTTACTAGATTACTGGTTGAAGGATACAACTCAGGAACAGCCAGATGGAGGAAATGTGCAGCACCAAATATGTGGGAAGGGGCTCTAGAACTTCCATACCCCCCTCCCCCCAGGGATGCTTCTCTCCCCACACCTCCATGTGATCACCAACTCAGAAGCTCTCCAAGTCTTATCCCTTTGTGCTTTTATGGAGGATTCATTACATAGGTACAATTGATTAAATCACTGGCTATTGGTGATTGAACTGGAGGCCTTGGGGGTAGGAGGGCTGAAGTTCAACCCTCCGATCTTGGTTGGTTTCCCTGACAACTACCCCCCCATATTTGGGGGCTTTCCAAAAGACACCATGTTAACATAAACTCTCAGGTGTGGTTGAAAGGGGCTTGTAATGAATAACAAAAGGGTGCTTCTTCTGCCTCGTAGCTCTTACCACATAGGAAATCTCAAGGGCTTTAGGAGACCTATGCCAAAAAAGGCAATGAATGAAGATCAGATTTACATTTCTTACTGTAAGTCACAGTATCACACAGCCCTGGCAAACAAATACAGAGGGTAACGCAGATAGGATCTGGACGTGTTAGAAAAGTCCCAAGTGCTGATTGCATATCGGGCGAGGAGGGTGGCATGGAAATCTAGCATCCAGCATCTGATTGTGTTCGTAGCAAGTCTGTACCATGTTTCCTCTCCCCTCCCCGTTTTTTTAATTGTCCAAGCCAGTGTTTCTTAAAAATATATTTGAGGAAACAGTAGTTCCACCATGAGACATGAATAGATATGCTGATGGGGAACAGGGAGGAAGAGGTTTTGTGATCAAATAAAGCTTAGAAATGGCAGATTAAATACATTTAAATAAACTTCTTTGCTGTGGGAGTGCCCAGAGCCTTTTAAAGATTTATTGATTGATTAATTGATTTTAGAGAGAGAATAAGCGAGTGTGGTGCAGGGTGGGTGTTCGAGGGAGAGGGAGGGAGACAATCTCAAGCAGACTCCCTGCTGAGCACAGAGCCCTCTGTGGGGCTTGATCTCACAACCCTGAGATCATGACGTAAGCAGAAATCGAGTCGGCTGCTCAACCCACTGACCCCTAAAGCAGCAGATTTTAATCAGCAGTCCATAGAATAATCACATAAGCTTTTAAAAAGTCTGTTTCCATCCCCTGCGCCCCTCAAGATACTGATCCAGTGCGGGCTGCGTGATAGACTTTCACACAGGCTTGTTTGAAAGCTGCTGCATTTGAGAGACTAGGTGTGACTCTCCGGCTTCTATGTTCCAGAGTTTTCCAGGGCCCACATTTAGATCTTCTTTTCACATACATCTACTATGTAACTTTCATAGTTTCTCCTTCACCAGAAAGTCTTGCCCGCTTTGCAAGTGTGCAGTCGTGATACATAGGGCGTCCCAGTCTCATCCTAGAACCCAGGAAAGTATGTGTAGGTGAGGTTGCCTGGGGGCCGGGATCACCTGGTTTGGCCAAGCCTCTTGCAGGGATAACCTGTGAGAGCTTTCCTTCCAAGTCTCGACCAGACCTGGGCGAAGTATGGACGCAACCAGGCTGGACTGAAAAATGTGATAAAACTGTGCTCTGTGCGTGGCGTTTCTGGTGTGGGAGTTACATGGAGCTGATCTGGGGTTTTGCGTCACGTGACCGTTCTACCTCTTGACCGTTTCTCAGACTGTATTTCTGTTTTAGGAAGTTATTTGAAAGATCCTTGTTAAAATGTTAAAATCATGTTAAAAATCATTGTTAAAATGATTTCAAAGCAGCTCTGAAATGGCTCTCTCTCAATTCTCCGCAACCTTAGCAGGGTGGTCTTTTGTCTTTGTCGTCAAGATCCTCAGGTTGCTACTTTGACTTTGAACGCGCAGCAGTGAAGTCAGGTTTCATCTAACGTGCTGCCCAGAAGAGGCCATTTAATTCAGTTAGGATGCCTGCTCCTGTGCTCAAAGATGTTTCCGTGAAACCAGAAAGGTGGAAGGATGAGGCTTGGGGCACACGGCCATCATTCCTTTCTCTCACTTGGTACCAGAAAAGGGATGGAATACTTAGAAGAATCTTTGTAGACTTGGACCCGAATTACTGTCTCAGGGAAGGTTGTATTGAATACATGGTGCTACCCTGAAAATGACATTCAGATTCTGGCAGGCAGAGGAAGGAGAAGAGTCCAAAAAGAAAAAAAAAAAAAAATCAGTGCCTCTTGCAGAATTCCATATGTGAGTCGTGTGGCATTTTCTTTTTAAAAAAATGAATTTCAGCACACAGAATGTTAGAGGGGTGTTTGTGTTTTATCTTTTTTTTTTTTAAAGATCAGGCATCATATTAACTTACTCCTAGTGCTGTCACATATTCTCAGAAGGAGCACATTAAAAGGACAGGTTTAAAGACAGTATGCTGGTGTCCTCATGGTCTTGTCCCGTTGTTGAGAGCACTCCGGCAGCCTGCTCCCTGTCCCTGCTGACCTCCTTCCCCTTCCTCTCCTCTCCTCGGGGAGCAAAGCGGGCTCGCAGTCTGACAGCCTGTGGAGCTGATAAGGTGACTTCCATAAAGTACTGCTCCCAGTTGGAGGAGAATCTCTGCTTTTCTTTAATGGCTGAACATGTCGTGGCTGGGACACCTTTGACCTAGGTGGACTGCGGGGCCCTTCTCCGGATGGATCCCGGAGACCCTCTCCTGGACGGCCAATACTGTCATCACCCTGCTGGTGACTTGTAATCATAGCTCACCTGGAATCAGATGCAGCCCAATGACCAGTCGTAGCAGAGGAAAAGGACAAATCGACTTTTTGCGAGTGAAGTCAGGGGCGGCCCAGAGAGGCCTTGAACCCCAAATAGTGGACCTACTTCTGCTCCTGCCTTTCTTAGATTCCTGAAGAACATTATCCAGAAGTCAGATGATGAGCGTATTTTGCTATTTTTCTCTACCTGATGGGAATAATGTCCCTTTAATTTCAATTAGAGGTGAGTAGAGATTAAATTAAACTCATCCAACCTACTGCCTACCAGGCGGAGGAGCAGATAACCTCCAGGGCACCGGGAAGATGCCCAGACAACCGGGAGGGCCACCAACAGTGGGAAGGGATCGGGTCAGCTAATCCGTGGGAGGACGCCGAGTGGCCAATCAGCATGAGAAAACCGGTTTTTGAGCCAGCTGAAATGACTGGCACCCCGACAGCAGCTAGGACATGGGAGCAACCCTGGCCTTCCTCAGACTGACGGTCTGTGTGCTGAAGCCGGGCCCCGGCGTCCCCTGGGGCTGGCAGACGCGGGAGGGGTCGCAGTGAACCGCCGTGAACATACACTGCCCTCGTGGCTGGATGAGCCGTGTGGCTGACCTGCACAGGTGGATACCACTAAGGAACATTATGAGACTGTCCCCAGTAAGTAGATCAAAGCAGCAGGACTTAGCACAGTTGATGTTTGGTTGATCTGTGACTTGGAGACATGGGATTTCTTATAATGTACGTGCTTATTAACTTGCATTTGTACTTGTCAGGTAGACTGCACGTTTGTAAAGAGGCATTTTCCTTCAGAAAAACAACTGGGGTATTTATAGGAGTTGTATCTTTAATCTTACAATGACAGTGAATTAAAAAAAATCCCTTTATTCACACGTCAGAAAATTCTTTGTTGGAGAGATTTCTTTTGCTATTTTGTTCACCTTGCCAGTGACTGCATCTTGAATTTCCTGGAATGAGAGCATGCCTGGGGTCTGTAAAGCTTTCTGTTGACCTCATGTCCTGTGATTGAGGACCCATGCATCCACTTCCGGTGGATTACGGCAGGGTGTGGATGGCCCTAGGCCTCTGTCACCTGTTCGGTGAAGTCTGGTTTACTCTCACGGCCCCCCTGCTGCTGATCTGGGAGTCCCTGGGAAGGCTTCTTGCTCCATATGATGTCATCCTGTCTTAGCTCTGAGTCTTAAAGCTCTTGAGCGTGCGTTAACGACCTCTAATTTATAGCTTATTGAAAACAGTCCTAAATGTTGCCTACAAGTTCCTACCAGCTCTAGCTCCTTCCTGTCTCTCCCCAGGCCTATGTTTCTTTTCCCTCTCTGTGCTCAGTGACCTTATTACAGTCATTTATGTGTGTTGTTTCTTCCTCCCACAGGACCTTGGCACATGCTGTTTTTCTACCTACCACTCTCATGTCCTACTCTGTCTTTGCCTACTTAATCTCTGTGCCTTCCCTCAATGTTCATATGGTGTACTGTCAAACTACCATGAGTGTTTTCTTGGTGGCTCTTGTTACTCTTGCAGATATCTGTGTGCTCATTGATTGCAGTCCCTACATGAGATCTGCTCTTGAGTAATTGATCAAGTATAGTATGTGACATTTCATAGATTCTTGATCAGTATTTGGTGACTCATTGAATGCATATGAGCCAACAGCAGGCTAAGGATATTGAGATTAAATGTGTACCATGGGTAAAGGGAAGAAAAGTCTGTAATAAGAAAGATGTGGGGTCTACACAGTCAGACTTGACTTCATGCAGTACAGATGAGGGTTAGATCAAATGGATGCCCTTGGAGGCCCCTTCCAGTCCTGAGGTAGTGGAATTTAAGTTCTTCCTATGGTCCTGGCCAACCACAGAGCCCACCCTAGTTAAGCCTGCACATCCTGCCCCTTTCATAAAATTCATCTTCTAGCTCCATCTTTTATTTTCTCACCATGTTTCCTACTCCTGGAGTAAATTCCCGACCTGTGTCTAGGAAGTACTTCCCCACCTTATTTCCTTGTCCTTTGCCCTCCATGAGATTCACAGCACACTTTATGCCCTTCATGAGCTTCTCCGGTGATTTTTGCTTCTCTGACTGTTCAGTCAGCCCCTTTTGTCTTTTTCTTCTCTGTCTCCTTCCCTCTGTTACCCAAGGAAAACACAGAGGCTGTAGAGTGTGCATGGTTAAGAACAGGAATAATACTGGGCTCCTTGGAAAGATGGCCAATTCTAGGTCAGGGCAGGAAATGAACAAGATGAGCCTAAATATATCAACTTCTGTAGAAGGACTTCGTTGCAACCCTAAAGAGAAGAGGCTCCCACTGGCCAAAGATGGGGTAAATTAAGCATCTCTCCCTAAAAAATTACCAACAGATTGAAATGCATGATGTATGTTACAGTCCATGCTGATGACAAAAATATGAGGCAGCAAAAGCACAAGTTCATAATGATACTCATAAAAGAGGGAAGGAACCCCTTATTGGTCACCTTTGGACCAATCTTTATTTTGAAAACTAATAAACGAATGAAGAACAGCAAGCATTTATCCAAATTTCCTTCATGAATGATTCCTCAAATGACTCAATAGTGCAAGAAAGGAAGCTTCTCTTTCTAACATTTCTAGGAATTTTTAATCTAATAAATGATGAGTGTTGATAGAATTAAAATACGACCCCTAATGAATTAATGAATCTAGCGTTGAGCATCAATGGCTGTCAACATCACAAGAAGACTACCAGACATTTGTCTGAGGGAAAACAACAGCATAAATGAAGTAAATCTATCCATCCACCCATAAGTAGTCAGCCCCGAATCTGATCAAGCCCTAAATCTAACCATCAATTTACTAATGTGTAGGGGACAGAGGAACATGTTAAATGACACCTCAGGATGGCAATCAGTAAATTTTGGATTCTGAGATACTCTTCATGACAAACAACTTGGTTTCTTCAATGAAAAGTTGTGAGAAAAATAATGAAGGGGAAACTCTAGAATGAGAGATTTGAGACTCATCAACAAAGCACGATGTGGGGACTTTATTTGAATCCTGATTCAAACTGTGACTGTGACTGACATAATATAGAATGACTATTATGCTTTTGGTTTTAAAAGTCTTTTTCTTTCACAGATGCATATTATATTGACATGTTCACAGATGAAATAATGTGATGTCTGGGATATCCAAAATAATCTGTATGAAAGTGTGTTATCTATTTTTGTAGAGCACATTACCCCAAAATACAACAGCTTAAGACAAGAAATGTTTATTACTTCACATAGTTTCTGAGGGTCAGGAACCTAGGAGTGGCTTAGCTGGATGGCTCTGAGTCAGGGTCTCTCATAAGGTTGCATGCAGGATGTATGCTGGCTGAGGGCTGCAATCATCTGAAGACTTGACTAGGATGGAAGATCTACTTGTAAGCTCCTTTATGTGCCTGTTGGGAAGAGATCTCAGTTCCTTTATAGCTGTTGGTTGGATGCTTCAGTGTCTTGCCATGTGGGCAACTCCATAGGGCTGTTCCCATCAAAGTGTTTGGCCTCCCTAGAGTAAATTATCTAATAGAGATTGGGAAAGCAACCATAATGGAAGCCACAGTGTCATTTACAACCTAACCTTGCAAGTGGCGTATCATCACTGCTGTATTGTCTTAGTCATAGAGCCTAACTCTGGATCACAGAGCAGGAACCCTGGGCGGGCCCCACACAAGGCTGTGAGTATCAGGACGGGGCAGGGGGGGGGGGAATCATTGGAGGCCATCTTGGAGGCTGGCTCCCATAAGGGAGATGGAAGAGGGTGGTGGTGGGATATTGATAAAATAAGATTCACCATGAGTTGGTAACTGAAATTTTCTATAATAAAAAGGTTTTTTGGGGGGAGGAGTGACAATATATATTTTAGAGACAGGATGCTTGGATTTAAATTTCAGCCCTGCCATTTATTAGCTGTGAAATCTCGTCAAGTGATGTGAACCATCTGAATCTGTTTCTCCATTTATAAAATGAGGGTAATGAGAATGCTGTATCTTTTGGGCTTGTTGTAAGGCTTGAAGGACACAGGACTCGTGAGTGCCCAAGCCAAGGTTGGTGCATAGAAAGCACCCAATAAATACTAGTTATCAGCAGTGCTATCTTTTCTTTTGTCTCAGTCATTCTTTCCACCAGACCTCGAACCATTCACAGGACCACCTATTTTCTAGAAATCCTTTACTCTAACTTTTTAGAGGCATATTGTGATTTTTCTCTGGAAAAAGCTGCCATTTGTTTCTTATCTCCTCTCTACATGTGTTTGCCTGTCAGTATGCTGCAGAGTAAAGCCCTTGCTCACTGTGGAAGAGTGTGTGTGTGTGTGTGTGTGTGTGTGTGTGTGTGTGTGTGTGTGTTTGGATACATTTTTGCTTCCCTGGCTGTGTCAGTGCATTGAGAATGTGGACTAAGCCAGTGAAGAGCTGTACCTCGCCCACAAGCTGCTTATACATCAGTTCTTCTCTGTCCTGAATCCCTGCCCTTCCTCCTCTCCATGAAGTCCCTCTGTCTATACCAAACCCATTCAGTAAAGTTTATGTGGGACTTTCCCCAGCTCTTGCTACTGCGACCTCAGGTTCAAAAATGGGCACATGATCCAGTCAGTGGTCCTGTTCTCCAGCTCCCCAATGGGCGCAGGCCCAGACACATTCCTAGGCTGGGCTAATCAGAGTGTTTCTGGGGACTTTTCTGATAGAAATGTTGTGGAAATTGGTCTGGTGTAGAGGTGCCAGATTTAGCAAAACAAACAAACAAATAGGGCACCCGCGTAACTTGGAATTTCAAATAAACATTGGATACATTTCCAGCATGTTTGCTTATCTGAAATTCCAAGTTGATTGGGCATTCTGATTTTATCTGGCAGACTTAGCTCTGGCCACTGGGCAGGCTGAGCCAGGTGCACGTGGTATCAGTGATGAAGGCAGCTGTGCGGTCAAGAGCCTGCTGGCAGAATGAAGCCAAGTGATTCCAGGAGAGAGACACACAGAGGGTGTCATTGAGCCCTTGCTCCCAGTTGTCCCCTAATAGGAGCCAATGACTTTCCTTTTGCTATAGATAGACTTGTAGGGGTTTTCTGTTTTTGTTTTTAGAATTTTGATTTGAGTAGTTGAATAGCCTCAAAATACAGTGTCATTGGTGCCCTGCTAGTAACACGTAACCTTTACCGACTGCTTGATATATATGCTGGACTATAGTAAGCACTTTGTCTGCATAATCTCATTAAATTCTCATTGTAACCTGGCATGGTATAAATGAAGAAATTATTGACCTAGTAACTTTTCCTGACGTTGTTATACTGGTATTACTATACACGTGTGCATTGGGGCACTGTGATGTGTGTACAAAGATGTTCACCATAGTAATGTCTGAAACAGTAAGACACTGAAAAACTTAACTTTCATCAGTAGGGGACTGGTCAAATGTTGATACATCCCCCACCCCCCAAAAAAATCACAATGCCATGCAGGGTATTTGTTTATTTACAGACGTGAATGAGAATGGATTCTTCCATTCAGACAATTAAATTTGATATCCATATGTAATCCATTTGGCAAATACAGAGATCATTGAAACAAATATGTTTTAATTGAGTACAAGTTTTATAAAACTACGCAAATCTGCCAAGTGATTATGCAGAAAAAGTTCTCATTTAGTGGTCTCCTGGGGCCCCACGTCCTTGCCAGGCTGTCCCAGAAATGAGTGTTGCTGTTACTGAGTGGACAAGCAGGGGGTGGGTCAGGGCACATCCGTCACCACCCCCCCCCCCCCCGCCCCCCGGACCATGACTCCAGATGTGTGTTCTCAGCATCCACCACCTTCCCCTCTGGGCTGTAGCTTCACATCTGTCCTGAGCCTGACCGTGAGGGGATGGCTTGATGAAGAAGAGCCGTCTGCATCCCCAGGGCTGCCGCTGCATTCCGTTCTCCCTGGATGCTGACTCGATATACAGATCTCTTCAGAGTCAAAGCTTCCACGGAGCTTGGCACGGTGCTCGGAATGAACAAAAACTGTGACTTCTGTCTGCTCTTGCACACTGAAACTCATGAAAGCATTCTTCCTCCAAGAAGCAGACTTGAGTCACATCAAGGTTTTCATAAAGTTTATAGAGGATGAACTTGGGCCTTCAGAAATGTGTGAAAGATGCGAAGGGTGAGACCTACTGTTGATACACACTCCGTCACACGGAGCTGAGACATAGAGCAGGCATTTCTGTCCCGTGGCATTTGGGCTGTGGCTTTGCTCAGTCTCTCCGAGGGGCCTGGAGTAGTTTCCCTGTGATGCCTGACAGAGAGGACAATGAACTCATAGGATCTAGCCGCGAGTCGTCTGGGACACAGCCTTGCCCGCTGTGGACGGCTTCGGTCAGGCACCTGTCCCACTGGAGGTGTTTTCCGATCGTAGAGAATCGCCAGCTCTGGGCTCATCATCGCCATCTCACCCGGCATAAGTAGTCTCTTTGCCGTCAAAATGATGTCATCACTAATGGGACTACCTGGTAGGAAACAGTGTTTGTTGTTCACGTCCAGGAGAGCCATCTGGGCCCCAGTTTGGCGTTAGCATGAAACAGCTGCCACCTTCAGACACTTCAATTTGTTATAGACGACATGAAGGAGAAACCGGGCCTGGCCCAGACAAGGTTCTCTCGGTGTCTGTACTTTCTCCCCCAAATTGCAAACATCTGGGCCTGCTCTTTAATACCACCAGCCTCTGGGGCCATTCCGTTTTCATGTTTGACAAACACCATGTCACTGTCTACTTTCCCCGCTGCAATCAAATGACAGTCTGATGCACCGGAGTCTGGGCTTTGGGGTAGCAGTGCCACGAGGTGTGCGCCTTTCCTGTAAACTCTATTGACTGGGCACTGCTCTAGGTCCCTGGTGCGTGTGCGTGTGTGTGTACATCCCCAAAAGATGCAGTCACCTTCAGCCAGGGGATTTCTCAGACTGAACCGGAGCCTGGAAGGATCATCCCAGGGTTGGGGTTGAAGGGGTGTGGTCAGGAGGAATTATATCCATATGTATGGTAAATCATCGCGTGGCCTAGCATCTATCCTAGTTGGGTCAGAAGACAGGTGCGGACGCCGTCTGGGTCTTGGCCAATGGACTCCTGCACTTTGTGCTTGCAGCTCAGCAGCAAAGGGGGCCACCGGGATTTCAGTGAGGAGTCTGACGTCAGAATGAGACGGACACCGCTTGTCTGTTTGGGCTGACGTAACTGACACGAGCCATGTCCCTATGGGAGAAGGCGAGTGGAAATGTGTCTATTACTAATAGAGCTGACAGTGGGGAGAACCTGTATGGGGTACCCTCACTTGGAGCTTCTGAATTTTAGTTTGTCGATAAACATGTCCCTTAAGCCACCTGACAGCACAGTGCTAAGTATCTATAAAGTCAAGCACGTCTGATGAAGGCCAGCACTGTAGCTATTCCCCAGGATTCTGGGCTCCCAGCCATGGTGAGGGCTAGGTGTGAACGGGCAGCGAGGAACACCAGGCACACACACACTTCCCATACCTGCTCTGCTCACATGCATGATTTGTTCCAGGGGATTTCGTTTGCTAGTCACAAATTCAAAAATAAAATTATCACAAATTTCAAGACAGGGTCAGCAAAGCATTAAGCCAAGCACAGGGCCCTTCTGAGCACCGGGCCCTGGGTGACTGCACAGGTCACACGCCCATGAAGCCAGCCCTGAAGGGGGTTGCAGCTTTGCACATGACCCCCAGACTCTGTACACCCCCGCAGGCTGGGCTGTGTCAGGGATGTGCTGTGTCTGAGTGTTGGGAAGGGCTGTGTGGCACAGGGGTTCAGGTATGGGGCTCTCAGCATTTGGAGACGCCCTTTCCTCGTACTTGCTCCGCCACCTGGGCAGACATTCCACCTTTTGGAGACTCCGTTTGCCGATACGTCAAACAGGGACCTGATGATACCTTTTAAGGGTATTAGGAGGACCAAGCGAGGTGATGCATGAAAAGCACACAGTGCCCGGCATACAGTTGTCCTTTAGCCAGTGTTTGCCGCCTCTGGAGGACTTGGGTGAGAATTTCTGAAAGCCTTCCCGTGGCCGAGATGCTGCCATGACCCTCCTCCACACCTCCTGGGGGTGAAATTGAGGTCTGCTGAATGCCGGTGACCTGGTTGGGGATCGTAGATTGGGGGCTGTTAGCCTCGCCCACTAAAGCCTCCTAGCCAGGACCACCAGCTCTGTGGAAGGGGGATGGTTTTGTCTCCCGATGTCCACTTTTGCCTTTAGTCTCCCGCTTTTAATTGGGAGGGCTCAAGCATTCGTTATAATTATGTAGACAGGAAAAAACATGATTGCCATTATCACAGAGAGCGCTATCAGTGTGGATTCAACGAAATCGAATGCTGCTGGAGGGAGAGGGTTATTTCCCCAGGACCCTCTGCCGGCCTGGGCGTCGTGACTGTTCGGCGGAGATAAGCGGCCGCGCTGTGCTTGCCGGCGCTCCCGGTTATCTCCCCGGGCAGTAAGCTGCACAGATGGCTTTGGAAGCGAGGTCTTTCCCGGGCAGCAGCATAGGCTGCCTGTGTGCGTGAAGTGAAGATAAAAAGCCACCCTCCCCCTCCTTTACTGAAGTTTAATAATAAAATGGAACTGTCCCCATTTCCAATACATTTGTTTATTTTAATTGAGAAAAAATAATGGAAACTGGCCACCTTCTGGCACCCAGTTGTGGCACGTCTGCCCGCCTCGGGCAATCTCGAACCTTCTGTTCTCCAGAGCTGGCTCTGGAAGGCACTCGGGTCTTGGTGTCGGTGAAATCAACCACGTGTCTTTCTCCATGTCATAAAATCTGGCCCTCACAAGGCAAAAGAAGTCATTTTCCAAGGCCTGTCTTAGATTGTAAAGCTGCGAACCAGGACGTCGGCATAGAAGGTATTTGAGGTAGAAAGGTTTTGTAGGATTTTTTTTTCATGTATTTATTTTGTGAATACGAAATTGAAATAGTTTCCCATTTTTCTGTCATCATTGTTCTTTGAGATGACTTCTTTCCTGTCTTCTCAGCGAGAGGTCAGCCCAATACACCTTGTGTCAAGAGAGAGCTGACGGGCCAGATGAAGGCAGTGGCTCGCTCAGGTGTTGAGAGAGGGTGGGGTGCAGTGCGGGAGTTGGAGTTCGGGCTGCCTGGTACTGCCTGCTGCTCAGAGTCACTGATGTGCCCCCACTCTCCCACCACTGGGCAGCAGCGTTCCCATCCCCATCTCACAGGGAGCAAAACTGAGGCCTGAGAGCCGAAGCTACTTGCCTCAGCGTCTTATAGCTGATAGATAGCATAACCAGTACTAGGACCCAGTCTCTTGAATTTTAGTTCAGCTTTTTTTTCTTCCAGAGTCCATGGAGTCTAAATAGCAGACACTTACATACAACAATTATAATGTGATTGCATTAAATATGACACATTTTGAATCTTAGAGCAACCACAACAGAGAGTAGAGAAGAAGAAATCTGCATCGATGAAGAGGCTGCTGAGCAGTGGGCCAGGCCCCTTCCTTCTCTTCCTGACACTACACTTGGAGTGCACGCGGTTAGGATCCCTCCTTAGCAAATGACTCTGTGTCACGAGCAGCGGGCATTAAATCCATGCGCACCAGGGGAGTGCTGTGAAGTACCTTCCTCTGTCTGGCACGAGCACTCACAGAACGAATATAAACCACTCAGTGTGACATGGTGATTAGAAAGGGGAGGAGGGGATGGAGGAGATGTAGGGGGCCGCTGTAATCCAGGGGTGGGGCTTTGGAGGCGTTGCCCTGGCTTTGGAAGGCATTGTCCTTATGATGGTTGTGGTCATCAAGGTCCTTTCCTTTCAATTAAGTGGCCCAAATCCAGCTAGATCTGGTCAGGCAAAGGAGCAAATTGACTGGCTCACTTCTCTGAAAAAGCTAGGTGTGCCTGGTTCTAGGAGCACAAGCCATGTTGTCATGGTTCTGTCTTGGCCCCTCCATTATGTGCTCTGTTCTCCTTGGCTGTTACCTTTATTCAGGTGAGCCCTTCCTGCCCAGTGGCTCAATGGCTGTTGGCAGCCCTACGCTTCTTCCCTACCTCTCAGTAAACTCAGTACAGAGAGAGAGAGTTTTCTTCTCCACATTGCAGTAGAGGCCTGGGATTGGGTCATATGCCCATGCCTGATGGTGCCTAGTAGAATCTGGGATGGAATTCACAAATTGGTCAGCCTGATAAGTGGGCTCACCCCCTTGATCTGGGAAGGAGGAAGAGCGATGTTAGCCTCACCCAAACCATATGAATTATGAGGCGCTGGAGGAGAAGGAAAATCAGAAGAAGGGGAATGGGTGTTGAATAGGCAAAAATCACACACATATCCACTGGGTACAAGCCTTAGAGTTTCCTCCAACTCATCCTTGGTCAGTGGCTTGGTGAGGAGAAAGGACCCGTCTAGCCCGAGTGTCTCCAGGTAAGTTCTGTCCAATAGAACTTAATGCGATGCTGGAGATGTTCTTTGATCTTCACTGTCTGATTCAACAGCCGCTAGCCACAGGGTGCTACTGAGCACCTGAAATGTGGCTGGGGCTGTTTGTTCCAGCTCTTTGAAAAATGTCATTGGTATTTTGATCGGGATGGCATTGAAAGTGTAGATTGCTCTGGGTAGCGTAGACATTTTAACTATGTTTATTCTTCCGATCCATGAGCATGGACTATTTTTCCATCTTTTATACAATGGAATATTACTCAGCTATCAGAAAGAACAATTACCCAACATTTGCGGCAACATGGACGGGACTGGAGGAGATAATGCTAAGTGAAATAAGTCAAGCAGAGAAAGACAATTATCATATGGTTTCTCTCATCTATGGAACATAAGAAATAGCAGGGAGATCGGTAGGAGAAGGAAGGGAAGAATGAAGAGGGGGTAAACAGAAGGGGGAATGAACCACGAGAGACTATGGACTCTGGGAAACAGACTGAGGGCTTCAGACGGGAGGGGACTGGGATAGGCTGGTGATGGGTAGTAAGGAGCGCACGTATTGCATGGTGCACTGGGTGTTACATGCAAGTAATGAATCATGGAACTTTACACCAAAAACCAGGGATGTACTGTATGGTGACTAACATAACATAATAAAAAATTATTATTAAAAAAAGAAATGTGGCTGGGGGACGAAGCAACTGAGTTTTTAATTTTATGTAATATTAATTAAATTTGATGTCGCTGACTACATACAACTCATGGCTGCCGTAGTGGGCAGAGCAGCTCTTGGAGACACATCACGAGCTGGTTCCCTGGAAGGCAAGGCCCTGGTTTTGTGTAAGACGGGAGGTGGGCCAAAGGTTAAACGTAGCCTGGAAGACGAGGGTGATGAAGCAGATTTGGTCCAGGTATGGCGTAGGAGAAAACGGACCCTGGACATGAGGGAGAGGAGAGGGAATGCAACAGAGAGAATGCCCTTCATCTGGGGACATATTTTTCCCATGTCATATAGGGACCAGATTTGTCTGAGGAAGAAATAAAATCAGAACCGACCTGGTTGTAAAATAGAGTCGAGGGGAACTCCGTGGCATGTGATCGCATTTTCCTCTAAGTGTCCGACAATAAAAGCAACCATTGCCTGAAGCAGTCTTTCTGCACATGACACATGGATTAAGAGAAAATGCAGCCACACATGGATTAAAAGACAAATTAAATGGAGTTGCTATGTTATTAAAAAAGACAATACTGTGTAAACTTGTGTGGCGGAGCCCAATTAAATGCAGTTGACAGAAATGACATCAGACGAATAGAACGAACTTGTCAGGGCAGGGTCTGGCCACAGCAATGTAAACCTGGGACCCGTAAAAGGGCAGCCCGTCTGCAGGCTGCATGATGGGCATGTCACAATGTCCTGGAGGGTGTGTGGGGACCGCCCTGAGGTGCCTGCGAAGCTTAAGTCCTTCCTGATGGTCGTTACTCACCGACGAGTCAGGTCTCCAAGGGCTGCGATTCTTGGAGAAGGCAGACTGATCTGTTTTGATCCCCTCCTGCCCACCTGCAACCAGGACACCTGGGCGTCCTCGGATTTAGTTAACTGTCTGGATTTGTTCACTGAGTGCTCGTGAAGGACATGTCATGTGCTCAACATCCTGCTGGGCCTTGGACAGCCAGCAGGAAGAACAGAGAAGCGCAAGGCTTGGTTCCCGGCTGTGTGGTTTGCCTGGGTCCCTGGCCCTCAGCATTTCTCTACCCCTTTACACAAGCCTGTGGACTCAGATAGTCACCCATAGACTCTGCTGTAGCCCAGGTGTAGAGATTAAGAGCTCCTGGCCAGTGCCTGGCATTCAAAGCACTAAAAAACAAACAAACAAACAAAGTAGCAGGTGTATAGCAGAAAGAAGGAGGCATTAGAATGGGTGAAGCAGACGTGGGGAGGAACGTGGGCCAGGCAGCTAGGAGGTGTGTGAATTGGGGTGCAGTGCTGAGCCTCGCTCTTCCCATCTGCAAAATGGGTTGATGGAACCTTACAGGGCTGTTGTGAGGACACAATTGCATGGTATTTGCTAAGGACCTAACATGAAGTAGGTTTCCGTAACCATGGCTGCTCTGGTGAGCGTGAGGGCATGATTGCTGTGAGGACGGGATGGACCCAGGAAGGGGTCTTGTGGGTTACATGAATATTCCCAGGGTGAGCAGCCAACTTCAAATCCAGTCTTGATTCGCGTTAGGTCTGGTTGTCATTAAAGCTGAATCACTGTGAGGAGCCCACCAAAACTTTCCAGTCCAGTTTGCCAGCAAACCTGCAGCCCACGCCCTTGACCAGTGGCCCCTGCTGCTTCCTGGGGGGCCTGGGGAGAATAGCATCTTAGAACCATTGGCCGTGTCCTACGATCGCTCTCTCCACTGTATTCTTATTCCACCGTCAGTGTTGGGGTTCTAAGGCAGACACATCATGAGTAGGTGTCACCATGCTGATGGAATGTTTGCGGTGTTGATGGGCCCCAGGTCATGGAAGAGAAAAAAAGCCATTCCTCAGCCAGGAAATCACCAGCCAACATTTTCCATGAGCACACCCTTCCTGCCCCTCTCCCTTCTCGTGACTCCTCCATCCAGTTTCTCCAGCAGACAAGGGTGTGGATGCCTTTGAGGAGAGAGTAATTCATTTCAGTAGAAAAGAAGTGGTTTTGGAATAGGGCAGTTGGAAAATAATGCCAAGCAGCTGTGCCACTGTGGACATGAGCTTTGGGTCAGTGAGCATCCCACCGGCTCATGTGTCCCTGGGCAGATGCCTGGACCCACCACCCTTGCCTCTTTGTTCAGAAGCAGAAACGTAACGGCTCCACAGTTACGTCCCTTCGCTGCCTTTACTCTCCAGCTGATGCTGGGCTTCTGTGAAACCAGCATAGCCAGATGGGCCTTGGGTAGCCAGATGGGCCTTGGGGATGTTTCTGAAGAGGTTTGTTCCCATTTTGCATATTCCTTGAAGCTCTTCTGATTTCTAGCCTGTGTCCCCCTTGCCGTAATCACAATTCTTACCTTGTGATCCAGTCTTTATCCTTGCTCTTTGGAGATGCTTTGGGCATCTTTTGTGTATCAGATGTGTGGTCATCAAGGGGGACAGAGCAGGCCACCAGACATGCCTGGTCTCCAGAATGTCACAGTCTTGGGTGGGGGCAGAATCTAACTAGCAGTTCTATACCTAGAGTGCCAAGTGCAAGATGGGTCTGAGCATAGGATGCAGCATGGGGTCCTAAGGAAGCTTTCTGAGGCGGTCTCAGAGATGGGGGTCTGGGAGGTTTCCCTAGGCCAAAAGACGGTGATGTCCAAACTGAGGTCCCAAAAGTAGGTGGGAGGAAAATGTGGCAGGAGAGCCAGGAAATGGATGGAGAGTAGGTTCCTGGGGGAGGAGAGCATGTGCAGAGTCCTAAGAGTGATCAGCAGTGGGAAACTTGAGGGGAGAAGGGGATAGAGTGGGTCATGGGAGATGAAACTGGAAAGGAAAGTAAGAACTTCAGATAAATTAAGTACTTTCCACCATAATTCAATGAATTTTCCCCCTAGAATGTAATCAAGGCTGAAAATGCATATGGAAGGTAAATTTTATTTTGAATAGTTCTCATGTGTTGAATTCTGAAGGATAAACACATTGTGACCATTTTGGTCCGAGACTCTGGTCTTAGTGCGCACCTGTTCATTTGAGGTTGGCATTTCATGTAACGGTTCGGATGCTAATGAATTCTCTACTTTGTTGTTCCAGCACTTCAGGGAGCATCTGGACAAACTTTTTGCCAAAGGAATTGGAATGCTGGATATAGCTCTGAATGAGGCCTTCAACATTCTCAGTGACGTAAGCCCCTCTTTAAATTCCCTTTCTTATGTCCAAGAGAAGAGATGAAATTTTATTTTTTTATTTTTAAATTTTTTATTTATTATTTTTTTTAGTTGTGGACCAGAATTTCTGTCAGTTCTGGCTGTCATTGAGTCGTATCTATAGACCCCAGATGGGAGGGTGAGGCTAGCCATTTGAGTCGTCTGGAGAACCAGGTCTAGCCAGTGAGGCCAAACCAATCCCCGCTGGACGGAGCCCATCACGCCCTCTGATCGGGGCTCTTGCCTGCCATGCTTGTGGGCTCTGGACCCACCCACCCTTGAACACCTTCCAATGCAGATCTCATCTCAGAAACTTTCAATTTCTTCATAGTGTAGACTCATTTCTCATTGTGTTTCACACTGAACCCCTGCCCGTGGCGATGTTCAGCAGAAGGGCTTTCTCTGTGCGGTAGGCTTAGGGAGTGCCCTACCCGTCCTTCTCTCTCTTCCAGCCCCTTGCAGGTTCACAATATGCAGTAGCACAATCAAGTTTCCAGGAAGCACCCTAGGAAGGAATGCTGTTCAACCACCTGTTCCTTACACTTCTTGGAACAAGAATCCGTTTTTCAAGCAGCACCTGTTAACATTCCATGAAAACCTTTGGGGGGGTCCCGGGCTGGTGATTCTGCCCTTTGGATCCAAATGTGTTAAACTAGAAGAAAAGTGCATGTGACTTTTGTGTTCTGAAAGAGCAGTAGGAAAGTAATCACTATCTTTATTAATGCAGGTCCTCTATCATTTATGTAACTGGTATAGGCTGGGTGCTTTTAATGCCAGACACTGGGAACACATCAGAGAACAGACTAGGCAAAGTGTTTGCTTTAATGGACCTCATGTTCCAGTGCAAAGGTTGGGAAATTATGGCCCATGAGCCGAATCCCGCCTGCATCCTGTATTTGTAAAGCTTGTGTTACTGGAGTGCCTTCATGCCCACCTGATCACGTACCCTCTGTGGCTGCTCTTCCGTTACAAGGGCAGAGTTGATTAGTTCCAATAGAGACCGACCATATGGTCTGTAAAACCTAAAACAGTTACCGTGTGGCCCTTTACAGAAGAAGTTTGCTGACCCCAGATCTAATGGGAAAAGGCGGATGAAGTGCGTAGTCCTATGGAGAACAACAGCCCCATTGTTCCAGCTTGATAAGGACTTGCTTCTTCATACAGCACGGTCTGGAGAGATCTCTCTCATAGCTGCCCCTGGTTGGAGTAGAGACCTTAAGGAAGTGAGGGAACAGGGAAACTGAAGAAGTTTCCAGCTAGAAAAACCAGTACAAAGGCCCTGAGGCCGAGCTGTTTGGCATATTTACCATATAGTGAGGAAAGCAGTGTGAGGAGCAGAGTGGGGGAGAGAGGGCTAGGGAATGAGATCAGGGAGGGAGCAGAGGCTGGACCACATGACTCCTGTGGGGACTTAGGTTCTTGCTCTGTGTGGGATGGAAGGTCACTGGAGTCTGAGCAGAGAATGACATGACCGACTTGAGTTTTAGCAGGAATTCTCTGGCTGCTGTACTGAGAAGCAAAGACAATAGCAGGGAGGCCATGACATTATCTGGGTGACACGTACCGGTGGCTTGGATGGGAGAGGTAGGTTAGGATGTTAAGAAGCAAAAAAATAGAAATCACTCTAGATGTGTCAAACAGCAGGGGTTTACGTCAGGGTTTTAGCTGCATAAGGGGTGGAAGAGCTCAGAAACCAAACAGAGAATGAAACAGTCCTGGGGTTAGCACCAGCAGGAGGCAGCTCCTCTCTAGGGTAGGAGGGACAACAGGAGGGAGGGACACCATAGGAGCCTCCTGTCTGTGGCCATCTGGATGGGAATCGAACCATGGAGGGCTGCCCAATGAGGGCTGAGGTCATGATGGGGTGGGGGAGGGGAGGCCTGCCCTGTGGGAGCTGGTACCAGCCATTGCCAGAAAGCGCCCATGACCCCAGATCAGAAAAAGGGAGACATCACTGAGAAAAGCCTTGGCTTCTCCCTTGCATCCTGTAGTAGTCTCCTTTGGATGAACCCGGTCCAAACTCCTGGGGAGCCTAGAAACTGTGGAACGCAGGGAAAGGCGCGGGGTGGTACTGAGCGCAAACAGGCGCTAAACGGAGCAACAGCTCTGTTGAGGTGTTGCAGCAGCTGGGAGAGCTGCTAGCGGCTCAGTCTTGAGGCAGCTGTGTGGGGCCCAGGCTGTTAGTTTGCAGGAGAGCACCCACCCACCCACCCCCACCGTCACAAGGCTCGTCCTGGGGGTCAGTTGTGCCCAACTCCAAAACTCAAGCTTTTCATACTCAGCGACACTGCCCTCTCAAGCCGAGGGTGGGCCCTAATTCTGGACTCCCTTTTACCAAAAATACCTATTGGCACACAGAAGGCCATTTAGGTTTCGGTCCTGAGCCAGCGTCAAGACGGTAGGGGAGGGAGAAATCAGGAGGTAAGGTGCCACATCAGCACCTTGAATTGAACGCAGATTAAACCCACGGCTATTCCTTCCTGTTTTGCCGCCCGGGGCTGTTGGCTACAGAGAATTCACATTTAGGTGAGGCTCAGTGTTTGGGGCAGCCCATCCCTGTTAATAGCTCATGAATAATTTATGAACATAGCTGACCAGAGCAAAAGGCCAAGCTGCACCTTGAAATTCTGAATTGAGCCCTGGAGAGGGCTTGGAACCTTCTCAGGGCTTGGAGATGCCAAGCAGGCTCTTTCTAGAGGGTCTTATTGGATGGACTTCCACAAGGATAAAATTGATTCTCTTTTTTATCTCAAAAGCCTCGTGTCTACAGCAGGGGGAGGCTACTCTGAGCTGGTGAGTCCCTTATTTGGAAAGGGCCCTGCAGCGAATTTCTGTTCCCTGGCTCTTTGGCAGAAGTGGTGAAGGAGTGAGAGTTGGGGGATGCTTGTCATGTGAAGTCTGTGGTCTTTAGAGTCAGGCACGTTGGGCTGAGAAGCCTGACTTGGTCAGAGCGTGCCGTGTGAGCTTGGGAAAACTCTGCTTATCCTCACCTTTATTTTCCTGATCTGTAAAATGGGGATAGGCATAGACCTAGCAGTGGCCACGTCATTGGGGAAGCCCAGTGCAAAATGAAAATGTACGTTTCTTGTTCAGAAGTCATTAAGAATCTTAGAAGAAAGGCAGCAGAGTGTTAAGCGGAGCGAGGGGAACCTGGCCTGGTAGACCTGGGTTGAGGATTCAGCAGCACGGCTGGGGTGGGCGGGAAGTGCCATCTCTGCCACCACAGGGACACTAGGCAGCCTCAACTCTGGCCAGGTTGCCTGTGGCTTCTAGAAGCAGCTCGAGCTCTTGATGCTTTGGTCTTACTTCCTGTCCCAGTCCTCAGGAATGTCTGCTTTCCTTCATTGTCCTCTCTCTCCTTTTCCTTGCCCTGTGACATTCTCTGTCCCCGTCCTGTCCACTTACCAGTTTTGTTGCCAGAGCCTTCCAGGCCAGAGTTTCCCACTGCACACCCAGCTGACGCTGGTCTGCTGAGATACTCCAGTATAGGTGCTGTTGAGGTGGCAAGATACCATCCTCCTGTCCCCGAGACTCACAGAGCACCTGTGCGTATTCAAGGCCTCCGAAGTCCTGCAGGGAACAGACCTTTTCAAAATGTATTTATGCTAGTACTCAAACTTATTGACTCAGGAACTCTTTATCTCCTATCAGAACCTCCGGGTTAGAATCTTGTAGAAGTCACAGCTCACCAAGCACACCTTCAGGCATAATATGTTTGTAGCGCCTACAGCGTATATTAACCTCCCGGCACCTCTCAGATCCAGAGAAATCACCAACGCGTGGTAGATTTCCTTCCTCAAATTCTGGTGATAGAGGTATTTTTGAACCAGGGAAACCTTCCACACACCCCTCTGCTCTGCCTTCACCTGTAAAGTCCCTCTGGGGTCTGGCCAGGCAGAAAACCCAATGGGTCCAGTTTAATTCCAGAGAGCAAGAAATGGAAGGAACACAAATGTTACAAAATATCATCGTTTGAGATTGGTTGATGGGCGGGACCATATTTTGAGTGCACATTTATCTCATCGAGAGAAACATTTCCATCCCTCTCTTACCACTGGGCTTTTAAATAGCCAAACATTTTGAAAAGCACAGAGATGGTTAATCTCCCATGAAAATGAAGCTTTAGCTATTTTCCACTTCATCAATATGACCTCTAAGTGATATAATTCCCTTCTGTGTATTACGACTGCCCTTGCAAGCCAATATGAATAAATCGTTATTTCTCGATCACACAAATACACATTCTCCCCGTGTGTGTGTGGCTGTCTCTTTCTCTCTCTCTGTCTCTCTCTCTCTCGCACACACGTACACACACAATTGAAAGTGTGATTGTGGCCGGGGCTCAGAACGGTTCAGAGGTTACTGTAACTAAGTGAAGTAAATTCTGTTTTGCAACTACCTGCCTTTCAGTGTTAGTATTTGCTCAGATGACTTAAAGGCTCGCAGTTCTTGTACAAACGGCTTTGAAAGGAGCATCCGAATAAACTTCTAAGCCCCTTGCAGCTATTGATCTCTGCTGCATTCATTGGTTTCTGTAAGAGCACAGAGCTAGTTTGCTGCAGTAGTTAGCGTCGAACCTGTCATGTGACAACCGCAATTATCTTTTTTGGCGGTGAATATGATCTTTGCAGTGATTACCTTTTAAAAATTTTTCTTAGCCAATTAAATAAAATTCGGTGACATTTCAAAGACTGTTAATCACAACCAAATGCTCTAAATGTCAGGATGCATTGAAATTTTCGCTGCTAACTGATGAATCACTGAGCTAATTGTAGTTCATCATCAGGCCCTTGTCATTGTTATTATTATGGAAAACACTTTCATCACTCCCGCTATTCAAAAAAAAAAAAGTTCTAGACAAATATGAAGAGAAGAGATATTACTCATCAAAGCATTTGAATTTAATTGCATTCTTCAAAATTCTCCAACTGCAGATTGCTGCAGAGAATACCAGGGACTCAGCCAGAGAGGAAAGTGATGTTTTTAAATAAACAGCTCAGGGCAGCCCCTTCTTCCAGTCTGCATTATTCAGATATCTTCATTTCCCTCTCTTCCTTGCCTTTCATTTGGGAGAATGTTGCCAGGATGCTTTTCCAACAAATTGCATGTCCCAAGGTGTCTTGATTTTCCCCCTGTCTTCGGCCTCTGTGAACTGAAACAGACATCACCTTTATTCAGTGGCCCACTGGTGGGTTTATTCAATGGTCTGAAGACCATGTTGAATGCAGACTCCCCCCAAACATTGCCAGAACAACCTGTTGATAGGACAGGACTACAGGGATGTTTCTTCTGACCGCAGCAAGGAAGAAAATGCACTATGACGATAGAGTCTTAGCAGTGTCTCAGAGTGGAAGGGACAAGGCCATTTACTGAGACTATGAAGGCTGGTTGAAGGTGGGTCTTTCATAGTGGAGGAGAAGGAAGAAGCTTGGTTAAGACTGGGTGAGAATCCTAACTTTCTAGTTTAGGATTAGTAGATGCAGCAGAGGAAGGATTTTGAGGTCAGGGGTTTAGAGAGTCTTAGGTTATAAATTGTCCCATGATAGTTTCTGTTGAAGAGTTGATGGGCCCTTCAGGATGTTCCTCGAATAAGCAATAAAGTTGTTTGCAATTTTTGTCTTCCTGGGCAAGAGTTTTCTGGAATAGTCTGTTAAATTGATCAAGACAGTAGAACTGTAGTTGTGTGTGATGGCTTTAGTTCTCAAGTATTTGTACATACCTGAGAATTTCTATGATATTACAGCAGGGGTCCCATCTGCTCATTAATTCAAGGACTACAGCCTCCAGTCGAGTCTGAGTTGCAGGAGTGGCTGCCGGGGCCAGGACTGTAGTGAGGCAAGTGCCTAATGCACAGAATTTGAGGAGCACTCACTCACTCTCAGTGGAGGAGCTGATGACTCCATGTGACCCTAGAACTCTGGAAAGGATGGAGGGAGGACGAAGCAGGTGAAGGAAGTGAGCATTTATGGAGCCCTTCCATGCACCTCCATCAGCTCAAGGACCTTCATCTCATTATTGGGAGGCCATAGAGTGTACTGGATCTGGGAATAGATTCTGGAGCTGGACTGCCTGGGTTTAAATCCTGGCCATTCCAGGTGGGAGCTGTGTGACCTTGGACAAGTTAACTAATCTCTCCCTGCCTCAAATTCGCCACCTGTAAAACGCCGATAATGATAGTATGTACCTCAGAGGCTAGTCTAAAGTAAGTTAATACTTGTCTCCCAGCATATAATGAACGTTTAACCTGCCTTCTGACAATCATGTTAGCATGATATTCTCATTTTATACATGCGGAAGAGGACACTCTGAAATGAGAACTTATTGCAATTTGTGGTGCTAGGATGGGATGAAGTGCTTTTCACTATAGTATGGCAGTCCTTGCATGTTTTTAAGTGGCTTTGCTCAGCCCCAGTACAGCCCTGAGCAATTCCTTCCTTCCTTCCTTCCTTCCTTCCTTCCTTCCTTCCTTCCTTCCTTCCTTCCTTCCTTCTCTCCCTCCCCCTCCCCCCTCCCTTGTTCCTTCGTTTCCTCCATCCCTCTATGCACCCATTCATCCAGTTAGTTATAGTCTTCTCTCTCGAGTTGCAACTTCAGAATTCTAAGTGCACAGAGACTAGGAATTAAATCTCAACTTGAAAGCTTTATTAGCTCTCTGCTTCAGCAGGAACCAGCAGTAAACCCAAGAACAGTCTCCATCCTTCCGCAGCGCCTTGGTCAACAGCTGGAACACGTGCCCACTCCATGCGTTTGCGTGTGCTCTTGGCCCTCTCTGGGACACCCCTCCCCCACATACTCACCTTCTGCAGGTGTCACTCATGGCTCACCTTCTCGGTGAGGTCTTCTCTGACTGTTTTTTCTAAAGTTGCCCCCCCATTTCTTATCCCCCTGCTCTGCTTTCTTTTTTCTTTTTTCATCCCTTAGCACCACTGTTACCACACATACCATTAAATTGATTTATTTACTTGGTTTTTATATGTCTCCCCACACAGAATTATAAACTCCAGGAGGGAAGGGATTTTTGCATGTTTCATCCCCAGCTCCGTGTGGCACTTAGTAAATAATTTTAGAATTAACGAATAAACTTCACCAATTACGATGGTGGGAGTTTTCGCTACTGAAAGTTAAAGACTTTTTGTATGTTTTCATGCCTCAGCGCTGTCATGTTAATTGTAGGGATTTTTATTTTGATTATTTATTTTTTTAAGATTTTATTTATTTATTTGAAAAAAAGAGAGAGTGAGAGAGAGAGCATGAGTGGGGGGTGGAACAGAGGGACAGGGAGAAGCAGACTCCCCACTGAGCAGGGAGCCCAACACAGGGCTCGATCCCAGGAACTGGAGCTGAAGGTAGAGTCACCCAGGTGCTCCAATTGTAGGGTTTTTAAAGGACATGGTGTTGCTTTGAATTGCAGCATTAATAGCATTCATTAAGGAAATTCTTCACCCCTGATTCAAAGGAAGGACACTGAGTTCTGGTGGCCAATCCACCCCAGTCTACCACTCACAAAGGCTGGGAACTTCTACAGTGCCACATGAAACTGAAAGTTGAAGAAAGTTTGGGTCTTGCACACCAGTGGGCACAATCTTGGAATTCCAGTCTGCCATACATAGTGAGGTATATAAACTATTATATAATGTTATATGCTAACAAATGTATATTTGAAACAAACCCTACAAAAACAGTGCTTAGGCTTCTAGTCTGAATTGGTATGTTCCTGACTTTATTCTCCATGTGTCCAAAACCTCATTGATTGCATTATATAATGCATCAAACCAGACTCCTTTAGATTCTGAAAGAGACATTGCCAGCCGCTATTCTGCGGCTCATGTGTTCCTGAAGGGTGACTTTGCCAATGTCTTAGGGGCTTGTATTCTGAGACACTACCTGCTTGAAGGTAAGACAGGTTATTTGTCCTAGAATCTCACTTCCCACCTTGTGTGTGTTTTCAGAAATCCCCTCTGAGGTCAGTACTTAGTTCCAATTTGTCAAAGCAAATAGGGTGAATGCACGGGGAAAAGCATATTGTGTCAGTTCTGTCTTGTCGAACGAGCTCTTGTTTCGAGAGGCTTCCCAAGCCCTCCTGCCTCCAGAGTCTCATGGATGCACAGAACTCTCTGGTGTGGTTTTTAGCGTGAACTTATTTCTTCCCGCAGTTCAACCACACAGGACAAGGAAGCATCTGCAGCCAGGCCATCATGCTAATCACCGATGGGGCGGTGGACACCTATGATACTATCTTCGCGAAGTACAATTGGCCAGAGCGCAAGGTAAGTTGCTGATGCCGGCCGGGCAGTGCAGTTGACGGAGAATCTGTGTTGTGCTGTCACCCCCAGGTTGTCCAGGGTTAGGTGCCCCGTCTGAACTTAATCTCATAACGACTTATGGTTTCTCAGTCTTGTGTCTTCTGGTTGACCAAACCAAATATGATGGCTTTTCTTGTTTTGAAAATGAAACTTTTTGGGAGGAAAGAAGAAACCTGTAAAGACATGGTCGATGTGTTCAGTGAAAAGATTAATTGTGTTCCTCGTCCATATTGGGCAGCACTTCTGTTTTCCATGGAGCCAGAGCTGCGTGGTGAGTCCAGCATCTGTAGATGGTGAAGTCAGCCATGGTGGCCACACGGCCATCTCCTGGATGTTTCCGTGTTTCTATGGTTCCTCCTTCTCCAGCCTCATTACCACCCCGAAGCTTCTCTCCATCCCCGAGGGATGTTCCCCCACCCTTGCCAAAGCTTGCTCTCTATTCTAATTCCTTCTTTGCTTTCCAGGTTGACATTTATCTATTTGATGAACCATATGTTAGGATATCAATGATGAATATTAACATTTTTGGTGCCTCTGAGTGCCTAAACCCAGACGTTCTTCAGGCTGTTAGCTAGTCTGAATTCTCTGGGGAGAATTAAGTTATGGACACTTGTACTCTATCCCATACCTACAGAATCAAAATGTCTACCGATGTGGGGTAGTAATCCTTTTTCACAGGAAAAAGGTCAGTCAGAGTGGGTGCTATCCCAGGGGTAGCACAAAGGCTCTCTCCTGTCCCACGAGCCAGGAGCATTACTCTGAGTCTATAAGTACGTGAGACAATTCAAACCAAGTCTGTCCTACTTTTCCTGCATTGTGTGTTTAATTTCTTGGAACTGAGCCAACCATACACGCTTGGCAAAAAGAAAGAGAAGACAAATGACAGCTGTGTCCTCAGCTGCGTCCACAGAGTATGTACCCTTGAGGGAGCATGAGATGTCATTCTGTGTTCCCTTAGTCATTCTTGGTCCCCACATTTCTCTGCTAACACTGACATCTCACCTCATCAAGTGTGTGTCTGCTTATTAAAGACACATCCATTTTGTACAACATGGTCCTTAAATGGATGCCGAATCCTTTCTCTGGTGCTCAACCTTAGGAACTGCCATCACCGCTGAGGCTGGAGGGAGAGTTAGTCATGCCGGGCTTCCTAAGAGAATGTGGGACTCTGATGTGGCCCCTGCCCAAGGCCTTAGGAACATCCAGGAATAAATTTGGCTGATTGCAGCTCCCACAATAAGTGCTGCCGTTAGAACCCAACCCTCGAATAAGTTGGGGATTCACTGTTGGACAACGTATTTTAGATGTAGGATTTCAGGTGATAATTTCCGGGGACAGATAGAGGCCAGATTTAATTCTTGGATAGACGTATGTCATGTGAAGGGAGGAATGTGCTGGATACGTGTGGACCCCCTGGAGCATACAGCACAGTGCTGGACACGTGGCCAGTATCTACTGCACAACCCTAAGGTGTGGCTGAGTGATGGAGGGGCCCGGTGGGGTGGGAGGCCACAGCACTAGTAAACATGGGTAGGGCCATGGACATTTTGTAGTCATATAGAATGTTTGCAGATGCCATGACATTGTGTAGCATGTTGAAGGATATTTTGAATTCTTTAGGACCATCTTACATGAAAGAAGAAAGTGAAGGGGACTTTTCATAAGCAGCTCCATTAAGACCAAATAAATTATGAGTTGAGTCTCACATGCTGAATCCTATGAATCCCTCCCACATGGTGATACTTGATGGATAGAAGTTGCCCAGTAATATTGGTATTTAAACATCCAGTCCTTTCTTGCAGGGAGAGGCATAGGACGAAGTCACAATTCTTCAGATAAAACACAAATTTAAATGTATCTTGCCGAAGGTACCATGCTGATTTTTCGGCCAGGTGCTTTCTTGGATTGATTGGAACCAGCATCTTAGAAATTTCAACATTACATCAAGGAGCTTCATCTACTTATGAAAGTTATTATCAAGTCGAAGCAGATTTGCCTTTGTAGCAAGAAAAGTCTTCTACGCTAAGAAATTAATAGCAGGATCCCGTCCCTCCTGTTCCATTCTGGAGAGTTCTGTGGATTCATATACATACACATACACATTCTTCTTCATGACTTCTCTGTAGAGGTGCAGGTGATGAGTCTGCATGGATCCCCAGGGTGATTTAACCCTGTATTAAAGGGAGATGAAGAGCAATGTCTAAGCAGTCCTCTTCTCTGTTATTCTGAACATTAGATAGTTAGTAGAGGGTTCTGTCTGTCATGCTGTAGTTGGCAATCTTCAAGATTATAGAAACAGGAAGCAGATTCAGAAGAAAGGAAAATGATCTTAAGGCTGGAATGTGATTCCCATAAGGCTGTGCTTCTCAAGCTTGAGCGAACATCAGAATCATCTGGAGGACTTTCTCCAACACCAACCACTTGCCCCATGTGGGGAGTTTCTGATCCAGTAGGGCTGGCTGGGGCCTGAGAATGTGCATTTCTCACAAGTTACCCGGTGATGTGGATGCTGCACACTTGGGGAACGACTTCCGGAAGTAAGAAACAGCCCAAGGAACAGCGTTTGGTTCCTCCGTGGGCTCGGCTACTTTTGTTCCTTCTGTTTACTTTACAAGAACCGGTTCCTTTAGTCAGATCCAGCGCACAGTATGTGTTTCTTGGCTCAGGCTTTGCTTAAAAAATCGCCAATTATTGATCGTCATTTAAAAATCTGGAGAGAGTATATAAAATTTTCAAGTTTTCATTTCTCTCATAAATGGGTACACTTGGCACTTGGGAGACAACATTCCTATATGGCAAAAAAATAAAAAATAAGAAATTCCTGGAGCTGAGACATGGCTGCCCTCTGAGATGGCAGGTGCATGCTTTTGACCATGACTTCATCATTCTGTCTTCTCCCAGCCTGCTTCACTCCTGTGCCTGACATGCCCACAGGTAGGGGGTCCTGGGTTAAAGGGTACTTGCTGTTTCCCAGGCAGGGCTTGTATTCCCCAGCTTCTGGGGCCTTCATTCTTTTGTCTAGGGTCTGCCTGAAGCTTTCCCTCTTCCCTTCTGGTCAGAGGCCATCTTGTCTATCTGAGCCCTAAACTTCAGGCTCCCTCAGGGTTGTCAGAGGGGAGGTATAGCTTCCTGTCCAGCACTGTAATTACTTCTAGGCCTATCTTTCATCTTCATTGGTTTGGTGAGTCCTTGGGGATAGATTCTGTATCTCTGAACAGTACCACCACCACGCACCATAACGCAGCACTGCTGAGAAGTGTGGCATAGAGACCCTAGGGTGGCCTCATGATTCCCATTCCCAGGTGTTTACCTCCTGTATAATCTCCTCACCTTGAGTATGAGTGGGCCTTGTGACTTGATTCTAACCAGTAGAATATAATAAGGTGAGGGGATTTTGTAGATATAATCAAGGTCTCAAGTTAGTTGGTTTGAGCTAATCAAAAAGGATATCCTGGGTGAGCCTTACTTAGAAGATCTTTAAAAGAGGGCCTGGACACTCCCTGAGGGCAGAGAGGTTCTCCTTGCCAGTTTGATGAAGTAAGCAGCTTTTGGAGAAGCCCACTGGCAAGGAGATGGGGGCAACCTCTAGGACCTGAGGACATCCTCCAGCTAACAGCCAGCAAAAAGCTGGGCCCTCAGTCTTGTAGCCAAAAGGAAATGAATCCTGCCAACAATTTGAATGAGCTTGGAGGCAGATTCTTCCCTAGTTGAGCCTCCAGATGAAAGCACAGCCCAGTCAGTACTTTGATTCAGCCTTGTGAGATCACAGACAGAAGACGCAGCTAAGCTGTGCCCAGACTCCTGACCCAAAGAAACGTGGCATTGCAAATATGTGTTTATTTAAACTAGTACATTTGTGGTACCATGTGATTCAGCAGTAGAAAACTAATAGAAGAAGCAAGGAGAAGGGGAAAAGGAGAGGAAATCATTTATCCTAGCAATACAATAAAACATCCCCAAACCTAATGGCTTAAGAGAACAATTTATTATTTCTTGCAATTCTGCGGGTTAACTGGATGGTAGTTCTTGCAGCACTCGGCGTCAGGTAGAGTCACTGATGAAGCTGCATGAGGTTGGGAGCTTGGCTGGGCTGTCTCGGTTCTCCTCCCAAAGACCTGCCTCTCCACCTGGGCTCTAATGCTCCAGGGCCACGCTGTGAGGCCTCTCCCCTCAGTGCAGTAGCCTAGACTTGCCTACTGTATGGCAGTTGGGTTCCCAGCAGGGGAAAACAGAGGGAAGCGGGGGGCGGACCAGGAGGGCACCTGTCGGTGTCATTTTTTAAAGCTCTCTATCACCTAACCAGGGCCTTGCTCAAGGCAACTGCTTAATCAAACATTTTAGAATGAGTTAGAAGAAGGAATACGTTATTGGTGATTTAACTGTGAGTCTGAAGACAGCATCATGATTGCCATGCAGTGTGTCCCTTGCCAGCATTTTACTTCCGAGGGCAGAAACGAGGAGCTATTTATTCGTTTACTGGATGCCATTTACTTTTGCCTGATATCCATTGGTTAGCAGCTTAACAGCAGCTCTTACATACTTGGAATAAAATATGAACTTCTCAACATGGAAGGGACTCATTCCAGGATCTGCTCAAGAAATAAAGCTGCCTGCATTTAATTTAGAAAAATGGTCATATCTGCCACCTATATAGTTGCTCTTCCAAGTGAAATAAAATAAAAAAAAAATGGAAGAAGAAGAAGAAGGTCATGGAATGATTTATCATTACCGTCCCTGCTGCATAAGACAGAATGGAGCGTGGATAGGTAAGAAAATGGTAGGAAAGCGATTTAAAGACTCTAGCCCTATGGGGAGGTCTGTCAACCCCTGATTTAAAGGAATCAATCAGTGTGCTGTTAAAAGTCATTGAGATGCCCTTGGAAACCCGTGCATTGGCTGAATTCAATGGAGGATCGTCTCCACTATGCTTTTCCACTTGAATGAACTATACTAGCCACTTAGTCAAGGGCGGAGGGGTGGGAGCCTTGATGGCAAATACCTCTCTCTGTGACTTGGGGTCTCTCCCATGTTTGGAGCAGTGTTTTCTGCTCTCCTCGCCTGAGCATTGCTGTTTTTCCCCTTTTCTGTCAGTGCCGCCAGCAGGGCCTGGATACAGGACACGATGCTAGGGCCATTCAGAAGGGGATGTGCTGCGGGTACCCAGCCCAGGGCTGGACTCAGTGTCTAGCACGTAGGGTCTCCATAAGTGTCAACCTTGACTGCCCCTTGAATCCTGTTTTGGTGGTGACAGGGGCACGTGGCAGTGTCACAACTTTCATGTCACTTGAGTAACAAAGGGAACACCCTGGAGAGAATCACATTCCCTCTTTGCAGAGACCCAGGAAGCCAGAGACTCCCTGAATCCAAGGATAGTGGGATCCCCGGGATCCCTGTCAGAATCCACCTGCTCAGGGCTGACCACTCTCTTTGCTGCGCGTGATATCCCGGGGAGGGAGACGTGGCTGCAGCCACCATGTAACCCACCACGTCTCCACTCACCTCTGCTGTGGGTGCAGTGGTGGAACCTTGCCTGGGCGCGCAGCATGAGCAGCGACCCTTCTGTGCCTGTTAGACGTCCCTGCACAATCTATTCTTCACGTGGGTCTGTCATGAGGAGCGCAGGCAGCATCAGGATGCTCCCAACACTTCCCTGAGCCTGAATCTCCCTCAACGAGAGAATGCCTTCAACTGCTTTCTTGTGCCAAAATGTATATACAAAACCGATGAGAGCTAATTCTTATCAAGGGGCAGGCGCCGTTCTAAAGGCTGTACATACATTTAATTTGCACAGAAACCCAAGAGGCGAGTACTCCTCTATCCCCTTTATACAAAAGAGGAAACTGAGGCTGCGTAACTGAGTCAGCATTCCACGACTAGCATTTGGAGCTGAACTGACAAGCCAGCATCGAACACAGAGGCTGTCCCCTGAGCCAGGATACAGACGTGTCGAAGGGAAAAGCAAAACAAAACAGCCTTAGGTCCCAGAAGAGCTGTCCATCCATACCACACACGTCGTCACCCAGAAAATGAGTTCTTTTCCTTGGCCTTCCCATCCCCAAGTGTGGGGGAGGTCTGCAAAATGTCAAAGATTTGGAACCCATCGGGGCTGCAGGCAGAGAGTAATGGGATGGCAAATGGGTGGCCTCAGGTCGAGGCTGTCTGGGTGTAATTAAATGGTTTTCCTCTTTTAGAAAGAACCTCAAAGGTGCATGTTATTTCGGTTATGTGTGCTGTGTGTCCTATTATCAGTTATGTCCAGAACAAAAGCAAGGACAGTAGCCGTGGTAAGGTCCTTGGAGAGACAAGCAGGGCTCAGGGGCCCTGGAGGATCCTTTGTGAGCTGGCGGGGATGGCACAGAGGGGTGGGGCCAGAATGACTCCTGGTCTGGTGTCCAGGGGAAGCCCTTGATCACTGAGTGGTTTGGGGGTCTGGCTTTGGAGCATTCTTGGAAACGCTGTTGGAAGTCACTGTCCTTCGACCTGGTGTCACAGAGATCTCCAAGAAGGAGCTCTTTTGGGGGTTTTGCCCCAGGCCTCCCTCCCTTGGCATCATTTCGAAGCTGAAGCCTCAAGCCAGCCCCATGTCTTCGTGGCCTTGAGGAGGTGCTGGAAGGCTGAGCTCTGTCTTAGTGCCCCTGGGGTGGTTTGGGAAAGCTCCCTCCTCATCTTTCCACTGGACATGCGCCACTCTGGGGAGCAGAGTTTCTGAGCTGAGTCAGCAGTCATCCTTTTAAGAACCCAGCCCTTAAATAGTCTCAAGCAATCTAGAAGGGATTTTTTGATCTTTTCTTTTTTTTTCCCCCTAAACTGCATTGCTTCCTTTTCTGACTTTCCAGTGATTTTACAAAGCTCTTTCTTTGCCTTCCCTTGAGCTGCTCAGGAGGAGAAGGGATTTACCCAACATATAGCAACTGGGGAAGGAGTTTAGGTCATACGGCTTGTAGGCGAGGGGGCTACCCCCGCCCCACCTGTACTCTGGCTCTCTCCCTCATGCCATAGAGCCAGATGAGTGTGGGGGCTTGAGGGTGGCAGAGGACGTTGGCAAGGGAAGTAGAGGGAAGTAGAGGGAAGGGAATAGCCATATGCTGTGTGGGGGTGTGAGTCATTCATTCAACAGATTTGTACTGAGAACCCGCCGTGTCCCAGGCCATTGCACCAGAGCCCAGGAGCATGGGGCTGACGTGACAGCTCCAAGCAGACCCCAGACAGCAGGTACCAGATCACAGATAACAAGCAAGTGAAAAGACCGGTTGGTTAGAATCCATGATGAATCTTCCGAAGGAGACAAACAACAGCCCAAGACAGCACGGGGTGGCCCAGGGAAGTCTCCCTGCAGAGAGCACGTGTGAGTCAAAGAGCTGGGCGGGGAAGGGCAGAGGGAACAGGCTTCCCAAAGCCCCCGTGGAGGAGCA
Source organism: Ursus americanus (assembly GCF_024610735.1). Taxonomy (NCBI): domain Eukaryota; kingdom Metazoa; phylum Chordata; class Mammalia; order Carnivora; family Ursidae; genus Ursus; species Ursus americanus. Next base: position 34,908,677 of record NC_142140.1, on the reverse strand, counting down.
TCTGCGTGTGTGTGAGGAGCTGGATGAAGAGCAGGTGGCTGGAGCCTGGCGGGCAGGGGGGCAGGGTCATGGGGGAGGCTGGCGGAACAGGCAGGCGTTAGCTCCTCCACACTTCAGAGGGCACAGCATGGAGCTTTGATTGTGATCCAAGGGTAGTGGGGAGCCGTGGGAGTCTCTTGAACAGGGGAGAGACGTGAGCTGACTTTTCTGCAGCGCTGTCTGACTGCTGTATGGGGAACCAGTCTACGGGGCATGAACCCGGCTGGCTATGCAGTTTTGTATTGACTCATCATAATTGATTTCAGTGGGGGGGAGGCAGTAGGTAATAGGTAGGTAGTGGACTTTTCTTTTCTTTTCTTTTTCTTTTTTTTAGCTTCCTTTGAATGCTCCAAGATGCCCCCCTGTCCCTCAGCTGTCTGATTTCAGGGCTCAGTTGGGTGGTTACACTTCTCTGTCTTCTCTCTCTCTGCTTCCCTCCCTCCATTTCTCGCTCCTTCCCTGACAGAAGTCACATTTTGGTCTGAAAGTTTTGAGTCAATTTGTGTCGTTGCTGTATTTTTTCAAGGGTGATAAATCCTAAAGCTGTCTTAGGAAAATAGCAGGAACATTCATTTCTCATGGTCAGTCAACGGTATGACAGGAAAAGGCGTTTTCAGTCACTGTGGGGAGAGCTCACGCAGGCCCTCCTTGCCGCCAAAGGGAGGGTTGAAATGGTTCGCTGTCTCCCCGTTTATTTTTAATTACTTCTGCCGGTATTAGACATCTTGTGACTCCAGCAAGAAGAACATGACGAGACAAGTCAGGAACGAGGCCCACTGATGCATGGCTGATGGCAGCCATTGAAAATCCCTTCATGTCAGGGGCTCAGACCTTCCCTGCTGCAGCGAGTGCTGCTTCTCTTCGCGGGCTCGGCTTTGGGGCCTTGGCCTCCACCCAGACGCCACTGTCCTCAGGAAGCAGGTAGGGGACAGTGTGCATTTCTCCCTGTCCCCCACCCCCGTCTCCATGCTAGGCCCAGAATCAAGTGCTTTCTCTGCTCGTTTCATTTGTAGCTCTGCCTTGTGCATAGACTCTCCGAGGGCCATTCTTCCCTTACAAGTGAGGGAACTCAAGCTCAGAGAGATCGAGTTACTTGCCCCGAGCACACAGCTGTGAAACTGGGGGTCTTTGATCCTGACTCGCATCAGACTGTCTCCACATCTGTGTGCCAAATGAAGGGGCACTTGCAAAAAAATGTTTCCTGGGTCCTACTCTCTGCAGGTGCAGGCCTGGGACTGACATTTTGATAGGTGGCTCTTAGTGCCCCCTCCATGGCCTGGTGGGTGAAGACCATCCACGCTGGCACATGCTGAGAAATGCCACATGGCACGGTTGTGTCCCTAGTAGATTAGGCAGGGTCCACTCAGGGGCAGAAACCCTAAAGTTATTTTAACAGAATTAAATGTTAAGAATTATTGACCAGAAAGGGCAAAGGAGAGGTATAGGGTGCCATGGAAGTAGCAGATTTAGGCAATAGCTGCTACCCCATGGCTGGTGGGGGCAAGCAGGTGAGGGGGAGCGAGGAGGAGCGGTCATTAGTCAAACTTAGAAGCTGGAAGGAGAGGACTTGGGGGCTGGGACCCAGACCTCTGAGAAGGGCACACTGGTTGGAAAGTCAGGCAGGCTTTTGAGAAGGGGGTGCTGGGGTCTCTAGAGGGGATGGACCTGCTTCTGTGAGTGTTGGGAAAACTATAAACTAGCTTCACTTGGTGCTATGAGGATGAACTGTTCCTGGCTGGGACAAGGAGCCTTGCTGGAGTGATGGCACTGGGAACCAGAAGCCCACAGCAACCAAACAGGAGGGAACAAGTCCCATCTCCTTCTTCCATCCTTGCAGCCTCCCCGTGTTGACCCTTCTAGCAGAGCCTCTCCAGAAGCTGCTGGCAAAGCAGAAACATGGTTTGCAGAGCCCCAAGCCAGCCTCATAAAGCCCCGTGGATTTTGTGCTGAGGCAACTCTAGCTTGTTAACCGGCACACCCAGGAAGAACTGGAAGCTTGTTGAATGAGTTCGGCCTTGTTTGCAACTAATGACATGTCAAGGTCTTATTTCTTCTTGGTCTCTTGAGTAAGGCTCTTGGTGAGTGGACCAGGGTAGGGAAGCAGCCCTGTCTAACAGAAAGAGGGTGCTGTCTGGATGCTGACAAATCCGTCCCCACATCTGTCTATCGGGCTCTATTATACACACCTTGCAGTGTTGTTCAGAATGAAATGAGCTGATGTGCTAGCAAGATCCGTGCTGGGCACAGAGTAGGCGGGGCACGGGATGCTATATCCTCATTGTTGTCACCGTGACTGACAAGCACTCGTATTGTTAAAATCTTCTGTTATAGTTAGAATGCAGTGGTACTGGGTGAATTCAAGATGATGTAGCAATAGTTTTTCAGATGTGGAAAATAGAAAGTACATTTTTATCCCTGGATATGGATTAATCTTATGCAGTGTCTTGGTTGACTTATAAGAAGATTAAAGTATTCAGAGGCATTTTAAAAACATGTTTAAGCCTTTCCTTTTACCTGTTTCATGAATAAACATATACAGAGAAGTAAACTTCCGGCACCCAGGAAAATACACAGAGATCTATTTGGTCATTCACTATCATTAATTAATTAGTCTACATAACAGCTAACGTTCCTCAATTCAGAAAAGCAGCCTGTCTGTATTAGTGAAAAGTAAAAAGGAGATTTGCCAAGTAGTGTTGATTTATAGGAGTTCTCTCTTTTCTAGAGTGGTGGTTAAGGCTCCAGGCTTCACTGTGTCTGAGTGGGGTGACTTTGGGCAAGCGATTGACTCTCCTGTGCTTAGTATCCTCATCTAGAAAACAGGACGGGAAACTGGAAATGTTGCCCTGGCAGGGCTGTTGCAGGGGCAAGTGCATGGGTCCCAGGGGGCCGAGGGGCATGGTGAACATCAGTGATGGAGAAGAGACTGTGGTCTACAGGATTCCGGGCCGGGCTTCGCAGGTGCGTCAGAGCCAACGTCCTCAGGCAGCCGGCACTACTGGGAAGCAGAAGAGGATGCGGCCTTGGCTCGGCAGGTTTGGGAATGCGTGTGGCTGGTGCAGGGGTTTGCAAGGGCTTTGTTCTCATAAGCAGCCTTGGATCATTCCCTTACCTCGTTGGCTCCCTTCGTAAAACTCCTCCCCCGCCCCTGTAGATGGTTTGGCGAAAAGCCTCACATGCACCTGCTTGGGGGGGACCTTGGGTTGCGAACTAGTCAGGCCAAGTCAACAGAGGAGCCCCCAGCAGAGGCTCCGTGCCTCTGCGAGCAGAAGCCTCGCTCAGACTCAGCCCGTCTTGTAGGTTTACCGCCTCAACAGGGGAGCTCTTGGACACTTTGCTGCATCTCCTTCCTCGGATGGGCCGGAGGGGTTGCTCAGCAGGACTGAGAGGAGGGCAGAGCACAGACCCACTGTCTGGAGAAGTGCCCTGGTGTGCCGGGGATCAGGGGCCTCCAGGCCTAGAAACCAGCTGTGCTTCTCCAGCCTCTGTTGCTCTCACCCCTGCACACACACTTCGATCAAATCACATTTCATCCCACGCTTCGGATAGATTGACTTCATCAGAAGGCCCTGCACAGCCTGCTCTCCGCACAGCAGCCAGAAACTTTGAAAACCAGCGGCCGATTGTGCCGGCGAACCCCCCAAACCTGACTGGCTCCCTGTGCTGTGCCGAAGTCTCAAGAGAGGCCCACAGGGTTCTGGCCCAATGGGTGCCTGTTCATCCCACCCTGCTCTCCACTGCTGTCCCCTCATGCCCTCTGCACAGCCCATGGCTCTCGGCCTCGCTGGGCACACGGTCACCTTAGGACATGAGCACTTGCTGTTCTCTCTGCCCGGGGCACTTTGCCCCCAGATTTCCAGTTGGCTCACCCCTCACTTCCTTCATGTCCTTGTCCAGACACCACCTTTTCAATGGGACCTACCCTGACTGATTTCAAGTTATCCCCGGCCCTGACTACCAGTCATCTGAGTTACTGCTTCCCTTTTAAGGGCAGCATTTTGGGTCTGGTCTGGAACATACTAGATACCCATCACAAGGAAGTAAATTGTGCCCGGTGTCCCATTTGTTAGAAACATGACCATATGAGAGCAGGGTGCGGTGCCTCTTTTGGCCATCTGTGTGCCCCCAGCGACCAGAGGCTGAGCGCTTTCTAAGTGTCATCTCATTTGATCCTGGCAGCACTTTTATGGTAGACATATTTATAGTATGTCCCTTTTATAGGTGAGGAAACTGACTTGACAGCAGGTTAAGTAACTCAGCTCCAAAGCCCTAGCTTTAACCTGCTCGCCAGCACCCCCTTCTGGTCTGAGGCCCTAGGGTGGACCCCGCATAGAAGCCTCCTGAGGACTTCCCAAGGAGCTTCTCCGGGACCTGGTGGAAGGCTTCCAGGTAATGGAATTTCCAGCACCTTGAATGTCTGGGCAGCTCTAAATGCAGTGCTGATTGATGATTGATGCCATTATCTCTGCAATGATGATCTTTCCAGGAGACACCAGATTGGCTCCTGTTTCATTCTCCCCTGAAGCTTAGTCCTTTTTGCTGTGCTGGATGCGTACTAAGTAGGTGTTAAGTGAACAGTTGTTGAGGGGAGGGAAGGACAACTAGATTTAGGTCAAGACGTGATTTCTGCATCCGCCATTGTGAATCCTCACCTGCTTTGAGTTTTGAATGTCATGTGCACAGACATTCGAACTTGATCCCAACAGCCCAGCAGAAAGGGTCCCCAGCTCCAACCTGACCCTGAGCCCTGCACCCCTTGGTATCCCTTGATTGTTTTCATGTTGCTGGGTCTTCATCATAGCAGAGCCCTTTGCTTTTTAGCTAACTTTATGGGAGATCACCGAAATCACCTTTATTCCTCACACTTGAAATTCCTTTTTTTCCAGTAGATTTCAGGAAATCCAATATTCTCCATAGGCTGACCCTTATGTGCTCTCTTCAAACATCTAGGGATAAAACCTGAGGCTCCCAGTGCCAAACAGTTCCGGCCGTCGACCTGGTGTCCTCCTGGCTACCCTTACCTTAATCATTCCCATAAAAAATACGAAGGGAGGACATTGATAGAGCTTACTGACCTTGTTCCATGACTGCAGCCTGCACTGTGGGCCCTGCTGTCAGCTCAGAGCCTCCCAAGGGGCCTCACCCCTCCCTCTCCGCATCCCAGCAAAGTTGACTTTGCTTCATCTAATAATAGATTCTGTGTGATACTCTTCACTCTTCAGGGATTCCTGCCTAGGTGAAAACAGCTGATGGTGGTGACCAGTGGGGCCTCTCTGGGGTGGACTGGTATGAGCTGCATGCTAACTGCCCAGTGGGAAGCCTGCTGCCTCATGGGCCTAGTGTCAAGCATGAGGCCCACCAAATGAGCGAGGATTAGCTAACCAGCCGCGCAGCCCCCTGGGGCCACCTCAGGCCCTGGAACAGATCTCCACAGTGCCCTCTGATCTGGAGAGGGTGAATCTAGCTGGGGGCAAGAGTCTGGTGCCTTTTGGGTCCGAAGCCTGAATTTTTGGCACTCCCCGATCCTTGGTTCCATGAGTCTGATCCTTAGAACTCATAGAGATTTTAAGACTCTTACTATTTGGATCACTTTAATTTTTGCTTTCACCTGATTTGTTTCTGTGCCTCCCTGGGACAGAAAAATGATGGTTTTAGAATTTCAAAGAAGAGTGTTTAGACACCAAATGGAAGGATCTCTGTAGGAGCCAAAGAAAGATACTGAAATATATTTTCTCCCCACAGCATAATTACCTCAACCCTCCTAAAGATCCTGATCCTTTCTCTTCCTCTGGACTGAGGAAATGGACTGTTGTGATCTCTTCTCATTAAAGACAATTGGGGCCTCCTTTAAGAGACAATATCCAGTGGAGGGTTGTATTAAGTTAGGGATGGACAGTTGGTCCCCCAACATCAGGAGAAAGGGGTGGAACTCTCTGAGCTTCTATTTTGTAAAATGGCCTTGCTAATAGTAGTAGCTCCTTTCCAGTTTTCTCACAAACACCATGAGAAAAAGCACCTGGCAGTGGCTTCTGGTCCACAGACCCAGGGAGAGACATGGGACAAAAGTCTTGAAGAAGGGGAACAAAGTGAATGAGACAGGATCCTTGGGGAGACCTAGGTGGAACCTGAGGTCTTGAGAATGCAAAAACACTTAAGAGGAGCCCTCTAGACCCTTTGGAAGGATCGCTCTCTGCCCTTGCTGTGGCCCCTGTTTTCACTGACTTATTTCTAGACTTTGAGGCTGTGACTGATCGCTGTCTGCTCTGTTACCTCTATGACCTTGCCTAGTTCATTGCGGGCACGGGGCTCTGCGGTCCTCAGTGTCTATGAGCTCAAGAGGGGGTTGGCTTGTGTTTAGGGACAGTGTGGGACCCCCTGTCATCCTTAGCCCCATCTGGGTCCAAGGGGCAGGTGTAGGCTAGGGTGTCATATGAAGCCCGGGCTTCTAAGCTATCCGTGCAGTGACTCGGTCTTTAGGACGCACAGACTTTGATCAACCTGTGGCAGGAGGGTTGTGTGAAACCTTTCCTGGTTTTCTTTTCTTTCTTTCTTTTTTTTTAAACACAAATGGGATCTGGAATTGATCCCAGATAATACATCTGCCTCTTCATTTCACTTCAGAGGGGCAGGATAACAGGAAAGGCAATGAAGACAACTAAATGCATTTATGATTTATGCCCCTGTGATAAATCAATGGGTGATTTCTCCCCAAAATGTGGTCACTGCCCGGCTAACTCATACCAGCTGCCACATCTGTGAGATGCAAAAGGGGATGGGGGCTGAGCCCACTCCGTGCCATGTGCACACCAGGCCTGCAGCCCGCACCCCACGGGTGGGATTGGGACGTGGGAGCGGGGCCGTCTCTGTGCAGTTAGGAAGATGGCTGCCCGGCTGCCACCTTCGCACCCCCCTCCAGTCGGTGCGCGCCTTCCTTGTATAGGCCTGCCGGTGCAGTTCCGTGCAGCCTGGCCTTGGTTCATCTCCAGCATTCCTTTCTGTGCTTGCCTTCGTGTGTGGGGAGTTAGATTTTTCCATTCCCTAAAGGTGATTCGATCAGGCCAGTTCTCACCAGAGTCCCTCAAAGCAAGCGGGGAGAGTGGAAAATCACATTAACTCTTTCATTAACTCCAGCTGTTTTGCGCCGAGTGGGAGATGGCAAAGAAGTTCCGTCTGGAGGGCCGGCTCTGGGCCCGGGGAGGGGCTCCCTGGAGCGCTAACTTGGGAAGGGGCGCAGGGACCCGTCTGGCTGGGAGGGGACAGCGGTGTCTGCGTGCGCAAGAAGGCCGGCGGTGGCCCTGGGGCCCCGCGCCTGCCGTCCCTCTCCTCCGTGGTCTCGCTGCATCCTGAAGGCCCGGCCTTGCCTTTCTGAACCTGGGAAGCTAGGTCTACATGTTCCAAAAAATTCTGTCATTAGAAATTTCGGCTGCTTGGCAGGCACCTAGCAGCTGGATTGCTTACTTCCCCACCATTTTTTTTTTTTTTTTAAAGCATCATCTGAAGCTAATTTATCCAGGAGTAACTTGGACTTGGGGGGGAAAAAGTCACATTCATTTTATAAGTTACCTACAAATGAAACTGCCTGGTTTTGCCTCTCATTTTCCTCTTCTTGGAGAATGGCTTTGTTACTCCGTTTTTGCCTTTTATTACACACACTTGAGAAACTCTCGGGAATGCAGTTTAAAGAGTTCTGCAACATTATTTTCCTCACCTTTCTTTCTGGGGGGGAAAAAAAGTGCCAAAGTCATTTCCTGGGCCTAGACTGGGAGGTGAGATCCCCCGGGGATGGGAAAAGGCGAAGCAGGAGGGTCCACAGGCCAGCGAGATGGCTGATGCTCCTTGTCACTGCGGATGGCTGGAGACGGAGACGCGGGCTGTGGGCGGGGACCTGGGGCTTCAGCTGGAACCTCTGCCTCTGGGCCAGGTCGCCCTGCTCCATACAGACTAAGTACAGAGAGGAGAACTGAGCCAACTAGTAGAGGTTATTCATTTGATGTCTCTGCTGATACTTCACATTACCATTGTCCCAGCCAGAAATAATATACCTGCAGCTGTGTTTCTGTAGGACAACGGGGACATCTAATAATACATCGGGCTGATCTAAGCTGCCTTTTCTCCACCGATGACCCAAGGGGAAGATAGATACTCTACCTTTATGTTATCCGGTGGTACTAATCAGAAACCATTGCTGTGGAAACGCCTTGTCCTGTTTGGTTCCCTTCTAATAGGAAATCATAAATTAGAACAGAGTTTGATAGATTCTGCTTAATGCCAAAATGAAATCCTCACATATTTTGTTGGCTATTACATAATTAGTTGACTTCTCAAAGGAGTTCTAATTATGCCTATGGAATCAGCTCAAGATAATGAAATGCATTCATCTCTCTGGCAAGCCGTCTGTTGCTTAGCACTGAGCTCCGAGTCCGTCCTCTGGGGTTCGCCTTCTAGCTCCACGAGCAAAGCTTTATTTACAGCCACAGAACGTGGAAATGAAATGCAAAGGTATTTTGTTATGTTCTTCTTTCTTTATTCCTTCTAAGAAAGTCAGTTTTCCTTAGCCTCATAGACTGCATAAATGGCCATGTGTAAAGTCGCTGTACTAATCCCCAAACGTAAAAACTCCTCCCCCACCCCCAAACGCATCGCTAAAATTCATAATACCAGAAAAACTGCCAGAGATAGGAAGAGAATAATGACAAGTCCAAAGGGAATGACTTCTTTGACTCTGAATTGCATTCTCTGTAACCTTAGTACTTGGGAAGAGAGTTAAATACATGGGTGGTTGGGTGGGTGGAGAAGCAAGTGGATGGTGAAATGGGAGGGCAGATGTGTATTTGAACAGATGAATGAATATTTAATCAGGAAGGGGTATAGATGAAACAGAGCTAGTGCACAAACATCTTCCTTTGCATATATTATTCCAAACTTGATTGTTAGAGACAATTAGGAAGAAAAAGAGGGCATTTTTTCCCCTAATAATTTCTTATTGGTAAAAGGAGAGCTCAAAATTCTTGTAATTGCTCAGTACACAGCTCTGAAAGGTAACAGCAAAGATGTAGGCTAAGTTGGCTTGGGAGGAAAATAGAAGAAATGTTTCTGAGACAAACCAGGTAAGAGAGAGTATTACATTCCAATAGCAGAAAATATCAGATAAAAATTTATTCTCTATAAATAAGTCATTCATAGCCAAAATTAGAACAAAGCTCTGCTTAAATTTCACTGGAAAATAAACTGTTCCAAATCACATTAGTGAATGAAACCCAAGCCAAGAAGGAGCCATTCAGAGTGACATTTATGGAGTGTTTCTGCCTCAATTTTTACATTTAAAAATGAAGATGCCCTGTCCAATCCCACTGTTGACACAGCCATAGAGAAAATGCAGGGATGCCCACTGGTTTTCCTCCCCCAGTTTAAGCCGTCATGAATCTCTTCTGATAAGCACAGGCACCAAAGGCTTTTTAGCTGTTTGCTATGAAGTCACCTCCTTTCCAAATATCCCTCGAAATACATATAGAAAGAAAGGCCTCAAAGATGTTAGACCAAGTTTTCCTAAGACAAAAGATGTCTTGTTTTATGACATTCGATGCAGGGTGACTGGGGGATTGCCTGGCAGTGTGAGGGTAACCTAGGCTTGTGTTATCCCCGGCACACTTGGAAGTACTTTGTGCCATCAGGCGCCTTCCGTCCAGCCTAGCATCTGGCGCAGAGGACTCCTTACAAGAACCTGTCCGTGTGGTTGGTGGCTGAATTCCAGGGGAGCACCTGTGGGCAGTTCTTCGGCTGTCGGGTTGGATTCTCATCGCATCCAAGGAGCCATTCATGAACTCTCTGCTGCCCAAAGGATTCGTTCTTTCATGTTTTTAGCAGAAGCAACACACCCTGGCGTACGTTCCCAAAGATCGGGTCCCCTTGTGTTACTCACTCATCTCTATTCCCATGATGCACAACATCATGGCTCTGTGAACATTGTTTTTAAAACCCCTTGCATGGGGTCCCTTCATGAGGCAGTCACACGAAAGGACCTTCCTTCGAACTATTCTTTCAAATACAACGTTGGGATCCTGGAACCTCAGGAACCCTAAAACGTCGCTTGATGTAGTGGAAAGATAGGAATTGGTCTTTAAGACACCTGCAGTTTTGTTTTGTGCTGATTGGATATATAATCAGTAACCATGATGAATCATCACCACCAAGGCAGAGGCTGAAAGAAGCGGTAATAGGTCAGGTGGCGTTTGCCGTGAATGTGCGGGTACGCATTGATTACAGGAACAGGTTTCTGTTTTATCTCTGTTCCTTCAGAGACAGCAGCCTCACTTTCAGTCAAGCCAGGGTGTTGAACCCTGATAATTGATGCACTGCCTATTACCAACAGACCACTTCGTGCTGAGTTATAGGGAGAGACACAGTCCGGGTTTTTGAAAAATTGTGCTAAGTATTTGGACCATGCATTAAGAGTCAAAATGGACATTTTTAAATTTGACTTTTGTAACCCACTTGAGATGGCAAAGAAGAAAAGCAGATTTGGCATGAAGAAAGAATTTATTATTCAAACATTCAAAGGACTGTTGATTTTTTTTTTTAAGATTTTATTTATTTATTCGACAGAGATAGAGACAGCCAGCGAGAGAGGGAACACAAGCAGGGGGAGTGGGAGAGGAAGAAGCAGGCTCATAGCGGAGGAGCCTGATGTGGGGCTCGATCCCATAACGCCGGGATCACGCCCTGAGCCGAAGGCAGACGCTTAACCGCTGTGCCACCCAGGCGCCCCCAAGGACTGTTGATTTCTTATAACTATCTCTTACGCAGTGTTTAAGGACAGCCTTTATTTTAAGAACAAATATCATCAGTAGGCCTCAAAAAAAGCAAAACGCCTGTGTGTGTGGGAGAGGATGCTTTATATATTAGTAATAAATTAGGTCTCATAAAAAAAAGTGGGTCAAAAAAAGATAGGTGCCTTGAGTTCCTACTCTTTTTCCATGCTGAGTCATTACGGTGGGCTGAGAGGCAGAAGACCCTAGCCTTTGTTCTCCCTTCTCATAATAACAATTAATCAAGTGTGAACAGCCCGGCAGAGACCAGGAGGCCAGGATCTGCCAACAGGGTGCTTTTGGGACAAGGGGCCCGACACCCTGGGGATGGAAAATGATGAAGTTAATGTGTGTGTAGGACTCTGCCATCGTTCAAGGAGGCGTCCTTGGCCTTTTGCGGTGTTGGATAACAGTGACAAAATCTCAGTCACTGTTTACACGAGCTTATTCCTCTGGTGTAGAAAGGCACTCTGAGCTCACTCTTGGCATTTGCTCTGCAACAAGGGGAGATTTTCATCTTTTTTTTTTTTTAAGATTTTATTTATTTTAGAGAGAGAAAGGGTGCAGGGGGAGGAGCACAGGGAGAGGGGCAAGCTGACTCCACTCGAAGCACGGTGCCCGACATGGGGCTCGATCTCACCACCCTGAGATTATGACCTGAGCCGAACTCAAGAATGGGATGCTTGAGCGCCTGGGTGGCTCAGTCAGTTAAATATCTGCCTTGGGCTCAGACTCAGATCCCAGAGTCTTGGCATCAAGCCCCACATCAGGCTCCCTCCTCAGTGGAGAATCTGCTTGTCCCTCTGCCCCTCCCCCTTGCTTGTGCTCTCTCATTCTTTCTTTCTCAAATAATTAAATAAAATCTTAAAAAAAAAAAAGAGTCAGATGCTCAACTGACTGAGCCACCCAGGCGCCCCTGCTCTTCCTCTTAAATCAAAAACAAAATCATTCTGTTCCTTCTGGGGTTATAAAAGTAAATATCATCACCAGGCCTGCCCAGATTGCTCCAGGGTAAATCAGTTTGTCACTCCAGTCCCTTGATGCAGGGACAGGACCCTGGAAGCAGGCCCATGCGAATGATGGAGAACCAGTCGGCTGTGGGCTCCCCGCCAGGGTGCCTTCGAGACCAGCCTGCAGGGCCCTGCGGAGGTCTGGCATTACTCCTCCTCAGGCTTCACCTCAAACCTGGGCTTTTTCTGCACCAAGGCACCACACCCTCCCGCAGAGGGCGTTTGCATATGCTGCTCCATCCCTTGCCATGCTCCCGGTCCCGTTTATGACTCAATAGCACGGACACCTTTCAAATTTCCACTCAGGCCTGCCTGCCTCTCCTATCCCCCGAGCCCCAGCCTGGGCCACATTCTGTTGTCATGCCTTCGCATGGGACATAGCGTTCCGTTCCCTCTAGCGTTAGTGTCTGCCTCTGCCGTCCTCCTTGGGGGATTGTCTTCCCGTGTACCTCCTTCATTAAGCTCTGTTCTCTGCACGGGGGAGTCAGCGCCGCCTTCCTGGGATCGCTACCGCACCGTCGCTCAGGGCTCCCCGTTGAGAGGGGCGCTGGGCTCGTCCTGATGCTCTGCTCTTGCTGTCTCGAAATCCTTCACGCTTTTTGAACCAGGGACCCGCAATTTCATTTTGCACAAGACCCCACAAATCATATAGTCGGTCCTGGGTTGGGCCGCGTCTGTTTCTCTCGGATCTCCAACACATGGTGTACGTTGAAGAAGTATTTTGTAAATGAATGTTTCATTGACAAAAGATGATCTCCTTTCATTAGTGCATGAAGTATATACAATGGCTAATACCTAATTTCAAATCAGGATGTTATATATTTTCCTGGCAGCTCACTACCTACTCTTATGCTTTTCATACAGTTTGGCACATGCAACCAAAATTGAATTAAAGAGACATGCGTATTATGATCTAAGAACAAAAATTGGTTGCAAACCATAGGAAGTATAAAAATGGGCTGGTCTGTTGTTCATTTTTGTTCTAAATTTAGAAAGGAGAGGGTGATGTTCTGAGAGCAAAAATGCTAATTGTCTTGCAAAGGGTGCTGTTGTAAGCTGGGGCCAACACCACGTTGGAGGCAGCATCCTTCACCTGATAGAGGAAGTTGAGACAGTGGCTGGGGAGTCCCTGAAGTCAATATGAACACTTTCCCCTGTGTTCCTGCAGGGCCAAGGGACACTGAAATCACAAGATGTCTAGTTTGACCTTGCTCTCTCGAATGGGAAGCCTTGCTCTCTCGAATGGCAAGCTTGGCCCAATGTCTGCAGAGGAGTCGTGGAGAAAATGCAAGCCTTCCCCATTTTATGCAGCGTGCCCACACGTTCTCTGTCAATTGTCTGAGCTGGGCACATTTTCCCATTCCCCCTTGCCCACCCCAAAGGTGACTACCACAGATTGTGAACTTGGCAGGATTTTCCAGGCAGTGCCAGCACACGCTGTTAATAAATTAGGTGCACAGAAGTGTGATGGCAAGGCGTTTCCTCCTGGAGTTCATAGGCCTTCCAGAACATTTATGTCTCATTACAGCCCGTACAGCAGTTTATGCCCTAATAAATCAGAGACGCTTTGCAGAGATGGGCTGGACCATAATGAATCTTTCTGTTGGCATTTTCCCTTTACAGGCGCAAATAATGGAGCAAAACTGCCCCATCTGGCCGCTCTGTGAGAGAGAACTCACAGTGGGAGCTGTTTTCCCAAGCATGACAAAGGTCACTGCAGGTAGTAGGAGCAGCGGGGGAAGCCAGGGCTGGGAGTGACAGGGTGGACTGAAGCCATTTACAAGCCTTTATCACTGTGATTATAGGTATTAGCCGGACTGTCAGGGTCCTGTTCTTCCTTCCTGTGATGGGCCTTGGGTCTTCCCTGATTTTTCACGTTTAATTTCCAGAACCGTTTGCTGTCTTGCAAGCAGTGCAAGAGAACACACACCCTCAGCATGGCATGTGGACCAATTCACTTTGATTTACGTTCCATTATCTTAATAAGGTGTGCTCTCAGCTAACTGGGGATAGCTGCCAAGCAGAGAGAGGGGTGTGGGATCGCATTCTCTCCCTGCCTTCCCTCATCAGTGCGAAGAGCTATGTGAGGAGAGCCAAATAAACATGGAAATTATTATTAATTACGTGGTGATGGACAGAAATGCATTATCCTGGCTAGGAACTCAACTTGTCTCTGGTGGAGGTTTACCAGATGTAATATAAATGAATGAATGAATGAATGAATGAATGAATGAATCAATCAATCAATCAATCATATTAAAAACAGCCCCTAGAAATAAGGGAGAAATTTGTTTTTGATGCTTAGGCATTTTCACAAAGGAACCCATCACCCATTTGAGAAGTAAACAAATACTGATCATTTCCTTTGAACCTAGTAGCTGGGGTCTCATTCACTGGAGAAAAAATTTACATCTCGTTACATCAGAGCAGCTATTTTGTTTTTCCTGCATTTTTGCCCTAGCAGGTCCGTGCTCCTGCCCTTCGCAGGGCTGTGGAGGAGCTTCGGCGGTGCCTGGGCTGCTTGTTTGTGTTTATAGAGTGGCTTGTGGGGGCCCCCGGAGAGTGGAGTGTATGCAGCTGTGCACCTATCTGGTCCATAAAGGCTCGCCTGGTGCTTCTGGGAAGGCAGGGGAGAAGCAAGTGAGGGAGTGCACGATTTATCAAAAGTGACAAGGAGAACAGAGCTCCTCCATCAGCCTCAGCTACCCTCATATTTACATAACACCTTCCTTCCAGTGCTTTCCCCAGCAGATGGCCAGGTAAGGTTCACGGACTCTGCACAGAGATACAGCTGCTCCAGAGGGGAAATATCCAGGGGCTATTTCGAGCTCGCTCTCAGCAGAATTATGCAATGGTCCATGGAGGGAGGGAGGAGACAAAGTCACTCCCTAGCTGAAGAGGCCCTGGAGATAGAGACTCAAAGCCAATTGGGAGGTGGCCAAGGCCCGGCCCCCCAGGACTCAGCGAAAAAGTCAAATCCTGGAGGAGTTAGCAGTTGACCACAAGTGGGTCTGCCCCTCTGCCCTGCTGTAATGGGAAAGTTAGTAAGACTTGATGGGTCACAGAGGGACGGTAACGTATTGGCTGAGATGACCGTGCTCTGCCCACGGGGAAGCGGTCGGCCCTCCACAGGGATTCTCCAGGGAAAATGCGCGCGCCCTCACCATCCTGCTTCATCACGATCCCAGCACCACGTGAGGGACTTCGTCCGGGCCGCCACTCTAAGACTGAGCCTGTGTCAGGAGACCTCATCTGCTGCAGGATGTGGAACCCACACAGCTGCTTTTATTTAAGGTTTCCATTTGAAACTGGCTGAGCCACAGCAGGTAATGAGCACCTTTGCTGTCGCAGCAAGCGGGACTAATATTGGTTGGGGTTTCCTAATCAAGGTGACTGCTTTGCAATTCTTGGTAAGAGAGTCGAGAGAGAAAGAGAGAGAGAGAGAGAGAGAACAATTGCCAGAGTGGGCCGGGGATGCTCTGTGTCCCAAGGGATGAAGCCAAGCTGAGAAAATAGCCAAAGGGTCTTGATTCAGCCCCGTGCCCCCAGTGCCGTGTTCTAACCCCACTTAGGCCTTTTCCTTCCTCTGCGATCTGGGCAGACCCCAGAACTTGTTCATATATCACATTTTTCTTCTCTAAAATCTGCTGATGAAGACTCTGGCCTCTTTTTATTTTTATTTTTTTTTATTTTTTTAGATTTTTTTTTATTTATTTATTCAACAGAGATAGAGACAGCCAGCGAGAGAGGGAACACAAGCAGGGGGAGTGGGAGAGGAAGAAGCAGGCTCATAGCAGAGGAGCCTGATGTGGGACTCGATCCCGTAACGCCGGGATCACGCCCTGAGCCGAAGGCAGACGCTTAACCGCTGTGCCACCCAGGCGCCCCTCTGGCCTCTTTTTAGATGGTTGTTTCCAGAATAAAAATTGAAGAGACAAAGTATTTGTTGGGACTAGTCTGCTGTCCCAGGCCTGAATATATTGGTTGTTCGAGTCAGTATCACACGTATGGCTTGCTCTGGACTGAGGACGTATCCTGGGGGTGACAAGCCTGGTGTAGTTAAGATGCCAGCTAAGCCATTTCCGAACTGGGTGACCTTGTGCAAGATGTGTACGACGCTCTTTCAAGGTTGTTGTGAGGCTTGAAGCAGATAGACACGTAAAGCCATAGCAGTGTGCTAGGACAAAGTAAATATTCCATCGGAGACAGTTGTGATGACGAGGATGGAGCAACAACAAGGATGGTGACATTGTTACCTCGGACACCCACCGCCCGAAGACCTGGTGGCTAATTTACAGCCGAGCATTCCACATGCCAGTGTCTACTGACGGGATGACTGTGTTGGGCAAGATGCTGAGCCTGCATCGGAGCTCAGTGAGAGATCAGTTAGGGACATTTGCCCTTAGAGGTAGAACCAAGGGTGAGGACGCATGCTGTGAATTTGCCATCTCTTTAATGTCTCATTACAGCCCTCGGTAGCTGTGTGATCTGGGGTGGATCCACTTCTCTTGGAATCTGTTTTTTTAACCCATACATAGAATGGGGAGGCTGGGCCAGATCGGTTTCGTTGGACGTGTTCAGCTGGATGTTAGGAGATGGTGGGAACAGGCATAGAAAATGTTCTGCAGGTAGGTTTTGGAAATGCTGTGTATAATTTAACAAGTCAAGGCAGGTCTCCTTATTGCAGGACTTCTCAGAACCTTTAATGTGCTGAAAATTCCAAGAGGGGACATGCTTCCCAGACTTACCTGATTGTGAACACATTTGTTTTCATGACGGTAGCAAGTGGTGAGGCTTGTGATGCATACACGAGCGGAATGAGATAATCCCTGAGGTCCACTCTTGCTCTCCAAAGTCTGGGAAGCTGTTAAGTCTCAAAAACTCAGATAATTTATTGACTGTCTCTCCTCATCATGAGCTTTTCATATCTTATCAAAAATACAACTTTCTTAAAAGCCACATTTTAATGATGATTTTCCGCTGGCTTGGAACACCTCTGAAAAATCCCAGTGGTGATACTTAGGAAAACATTAACCCTTTACATTTACAAAGGCTTCATTCTGAATCTCCGCTTTAGGTACAAGTCATTCTGAAGGGTTTGGCTCACTCTTTGACTTCTTTCTCAGTATTTGACTTTCCTCTCTGGGCTGGTCTATATTGAGGACCTGTGGAGTGAGACACCGTACCCTCTCCTCTCTCCTTAGCCTCCTGTCACCTCATCACCCTGTCTAAGCTACTGAGAGGCAAAGGAAAGCCCCAGTCTGTCTTTTACACTTGCTCTGGTCACTTTTCCTTGGCAGGTGAGGAATAACAAGGACGTGCCCTGATGGCACCAGAAACCGAAAGATTTGTGTTGATTTCTCATTTGTCATCAATAAATAACTTTCTGTTTTGTGTGCTCTCCGAAGGTGGTTGAAATTATTTTCTTGGTATCAATAACGCTGTACAGTAACTTTGGGTAATTGGTCTCTTTTAGCAGCAAAATCTGAGGATGTGCTTAGAAGGTAGATCTGGTCCCCAGCGTTCCTTTCTTCTGCTGGGTGACACAGAGCATTATTTCCCTAAAGGGGCCCCACAGAGCACAGGCTCCTTCCATTTATTCACTCACTTATTCATGAGTGAGTGAGGCAGGCAGGAGGGTGGGGTGGGGAGTGTTGGAGGTCAAGAGTGAGAAGGGGAAGGTGGATGGAGACTGGGGAAAGGAACAGGTGCAGTGGCTGTCTCAGGAGGCTTGGACAGAAAATAGACCAGGGGTAAAATAGAAGGAGACCCTGACGTGGGAGGACCCACTGAGATTTTTAATTATCTATCTGTCATCTATCTATCTATCTATATTTAATATATATATATATATATATATATAAAGATTTTATTTATTTGACAGAGAGAGACAGCCAGCGAGAGAGGGAACACAAGCAGGGGGAGCGGGAGAGGAAGAAGCAGGCTCCCAGCGGAGGAGCCTGATGTGGGGCTCGATCCCATAACGCCGGGATCACGCCCTGAGCTGAAGGCAGACGCTTAACGACTGAGCCACCCAGGCGCCCCTATTTATATATTTTTAAAGACTGTATTTCTTTATTTTAGAGAGAGAGCTTGCGCCGTGCCTGCATGCACATGCGTGAGTGGGGGAAGGGGCAGAAAGGGAGGGAGAGGGACAAGCAGACTCCGCGCTGAGCATGGAGCTCTACGCAGGGCTTGATCTCAGGGTCCTGAGATCATGACCTGAGCTGAAACCAAGGGTCAGACGCTTCACCAACTGAGCCACCCAGGCGCCCCTTTAGTTATCAATTTAAAGTGGGATGGTCAAAACTGTGGTGTGTTTTTCTCCAGTTGTATTTAGCTGCTTTGGAGTTTAACGGAATTGAGAGTTCACTCAAAGGGGATGAAATGAACCTTAGAATCTCAGGTGGGTAAGGAAGGAGGTAAGGCTAAGAGGCAAGTGACGGACAACGGATCTACTGTGATCTATGCTGAGGTCACAGTGGAGGGAAGCGAGCTGGTGGTCTGATAACTGAGTAGAGAAAATTGAGCTTTTGGAGGTGACACAGTATTGACAGTAATAAAGTGTAGACAGTGATAATGACGTTCCATCAGCCTAGACCATCTGGGTGCCCTTTTGTTGCTCCCACGATCTCCTGACCACTCATGAATACTTCAGCAGTGGGCTCACTGCCTCTGTCCCCACCATCGTCCTGTTGTCATTCTTGGTGACATTAACATCCACACAGATGGGTCATCCGACATCCTGGCTGCTGAATTCCTTAACACCATCCCTTCCAAAGGTGGTGTCCTCTACCCATTTCAACCACCTGCTTCCATGGTTATCTCCTAGATTTTGGATCAGTTTTTCTTTCTTCGATAGAACCCTTGTTGATATTCTGCAGATAGCCTTCTCTGGAACATGCTTCTGGAAGCGCCGGCTTTGAATCCCAGTACAATCACAGGCTGCCCGTCACTTCCTTTCCTGAGCCTGTAGTGTCTCATCTCTGGTAACGTGGATTGTGTGCAGAGTGGTTGTGGGAATTGTGAGTGAACACATGTAAAAGCCTTGACTCAATGCTTGGCTTATAGCCCCTCCTCAGTAAATGATAATCCCCTTCCTTACTGCCCTGCCCCCTGCCCCAGCAGCTTCTGGGTGATCTTGATATTGGAACTTGAGCCACAAATTCCATCGGTTAAAGGAGTCATGCTCTTCGCACATAACAGCGCTGATTGAGGGGATGATAAATGGGGGCTTGGAATGGGTGCACTGGTTCCATCGTGCCTGAGTCTTGCTAGGACCTTGATAGATGCTGACTCTGCCCTGGGCATTGCTGGGCTGCTCGGTCCATCCTGTAGCAGGGTATGTGTTGTGGGGTGGTGAACATGGGTGTGTGCTGGGTCCTACATGCTGAGCTGTTTGCAGGACAGAGGGGTTCAGATAAATGAGCCAGATGGACAGAATCTGGGGAAGTGACCTTCTGCTTTATCTTGATATCTAGGTCGTTAGTACCGTCCTTCCCACCAGCTATCAGGAATTCCAACAAGCAGAGACCCAACCCACTTTTTCCAAGGAGTCTTCCTGATGTTCTGTTAGCTGGAGAAGGTCAGAGGAGTGTTGTCCGCTGTCTGCCAAAGAGAGGGCAGAGTGGATTAATTAAAACTAAAAATAAACCTTGACTGGAATTGCTCGTGTAGGTGGAGGGAAGATGGATTGGCCAAAGCTAAGAATTTTGAGGCTGTCTCCTTTGCATTTAACTTTGACCCCTTAAAAGGACTGAGGAAGAGGAATCGTTTCTGGCACCAGGTAGGTGACCCGCCATCCACACCGTATTAGTTCCTGCTCGGCCCACTCAGGGAGGTGCGAGGCAGTTACAGCATTTTTTTTTTTCTTTTTAAACTCAAATGTGTGGTATTTGAGAATCAGAAAGGGGCTGTTGTATTTTGGCTCTTGAACATAGCCCCCCCCAGCCACATAAATAGATATTGTCCCTGGATGAAAACTTATCCAATCTACTTTAGAAGCTTGGGTTTTCTTTTTCAGTACCCCAAAATACATAACTTTACGTACCAAACTTAAAACCATTGTAATGTTGGTTGTTCTCGAATGGGAAATAGTAGAAGTATTTGGTGCCATGGGCCTTCTAGCCAGTTGTTAGGAGGTAAATTCACCTGGCTTATTTGATACAAAGAAGCTTAATTTTGGTAGTTCTACGGGGGGGGGGGGGGGGGATGAAAAAGAAAAAGAAAAGGCAGACCTAAGTGTATGTGGTATCTTCCAAGTTTCTCTTATTTCATGGCCGAGAGCTGTAAATGGCAAGATTGATATGATATTTGAACTAAGGAAAAAATTAGCTCTCATCACCTGAGCTAACAAATGGCAATCTTTAGTAAAAAGAATTGGCCTCATTGGCCTATTTCAAAACAAATACATTTAAATTCTCTTCAAATACACATCAAGTTTTAACATACCTTCAAAAGCAAGGCATTAATTATGAACCGTATAGAGTGACTAGATGAAAATTCGATGAATAGTTTGAGACAACTTAGTGGTATTTGAAGAATTGCCTTATGTAGCCAAAGTACTTTCTCTTTTACTCTTCTGTCCCAAGGATACGTTATAAACTGAGTTTTATTATTATGAAATATTATCATTTCTATCCCAGTTGTTTCATTATTTGGGTGGGAAAAAAGTCAAATCTCTGAACCAAAGAGAATATTGGAATCATGTCGTCGTGGCCATAGGAGTAGAGTTTAGTTGTTTAAGCTAGGGGGACGCCAGGGAGAAGGAATTTTAGTCTTAAAAAATAGATCTTCATCAGAGACAGGGAGAGGGCAATAGCCCACAGTATTTAGAAGGGAAAGTTAGATTACTTTTAGAATCTTGAGTGATACATTTGTGACAAGAAAGAGATGAAGCAAGAGGTGAGAAATTCACAGAACAGGAATTCACAGAATTCTAAAAACGACTCAAGGGATAGATGGAGGTAGCTATAGATGGACCGTGTTTTTGAAGACTTCCGTAGCATATAATAGTCTGAATCTGAGGAATCTAAGAGAGGTTCAAGGGGCTTAGGTCAGATTCTGAAAGAATCCTAGGACAGTAGGCTTGCCTTCCATTTTAGATGGATCTTTCTAGCTTGGCTAGAGGTCTCCAAGAATGACGTGGTCTGGCCGTGGCAGGAGTTGAAGTCTCTTTGAGCTAAGATTTAGTGTCTGTGTGATTTCAAGTTTGCTACCCTTGTAGAATGACGAGGCAAGAAGGGAGACTTCCAGTCGAAGAATTCAAGAGAGAGAGAATTTAGTAGGAAAGAGGGACATATAAGAAATCCCAGAAACCCAATCACACGTGAGGGTAAAGAACAAATTAAAAAGTAGATCAACGAGTCCATTAACTGCAGAAACATTTCTGTGTTCAGGAAATTTTGCTTTTTTCTTAAGTTTAAAAATATAAATGATGACGTTTTCTGCAGTTGACAGAGAATTGCAGGCAAAAACACTGGCTTTATGATCAGATGGGAAAAATACGCAGTGACGGCTCAGTAAGGGGCTGTACGGGAATCCCAAGGAAACTGGTTCTTTGAAATACAAGTATTACGAATCCATTGCACGGTGGTACAAGTAATGATTAAAGACCCTTACATTTGGCTCGCCAAGTATGCAGAGTCCAGAAGATGGAGAAAAAAGGCTCAAGACTTACCTGTTGCCCATGCTCTGTAGAGACTGCGTTCAGGCTCAGAGAGGAACCAAACCCCTCTCTCTCTCTGGGTCCCCTTTTCACTAGAGTCCCATCAGTCCTTTTCCTTGGCCTTCCTAAGGCTCCCTGGGGCTCCACCCTGGAAGGGAAGGGGCTTTGGGGCCCTTTGAATCTCGAGGTTGTGACAACTACAGAATAATCCGACCTTCAAGGCTCATATTCCTGGGTATTATTTTATTCAGAGAGGCTCGGCTCTTCCTAGGTCTTCTCAAAGTACACTGTTCTTATCCTGCCTTCGACAGATGCCAAGGAAAGAGGTTGAAGGAATAGGAAGAACTTTAGTGGTTATCGAGGCAGAGACCAAGAATCCCAACCCAGAACTAGGAGCTTCTCTAGATGCATCAACCCCCAAGGGAGTTGGAGCAGCAGGGGATCCAAGCCTTGCTCAAGTGTATTGTGGTTTCCCAAAATGTGCTGTACCCCTGTATGTTTGCTCAATGCCGTACCCGTGCCTAGGACGGCCCCGTACCTGTCTGTCGCATTCCTACTCATCCTTCAAGTCCCCGCTCAGAGTCGCCCTTGTTGCTGGCCCCTGCTGACTTAAACGTGTTCAGGAGTCCACACAGACCATTCCTTCAAAATGTGCTTCATAGTGGGTTCAAGGTTAACAAAATGAGACCCAGTCAGCATCAAGAAGGTGAATTAGATTCGAAGGAGAAACCATTTCTTATTTTAAAATAAAATGGCAAATCACAGCTAAATATTTCCTCTAGTGAATAAAATTACCTTCTTGGTAATTGCCAAATTTTTAAATTTATTCAAATTTTGAAACTGCTAACATGCAGAATCAAATCTTTTATTGCCTCTCGGACCCTGAACTGCCGGTGTGATAGATCTGAGTGGAGTTTTTTGTTGCTACTAATTTAAATTCTAAAACCTATACTCTATGAACTCTGATAGCAGTAGAAAGAGATACTTTAGTTCATCTTTCATGTAAGGACAGAAGATAATTTTCTCATGCAAATCACTTTTGTAAGGGTGGGTGTGGGGCATGATTAGGGAAGGCTGGGATTGTAAAATAGCCTCCAAATTCATTTAGAGGCTAAAAAAAATTGTTTACCAGGGGGAAAAATAATCACCGACTATGCCCCAGGGTCAAATGTATAGATACTTCTAAAGATATGCCCTCACATAATTGTGGGAAAGGAGAAGCTGATAATCTTACCCAGCTCAACAACGTTTCCTTTTTATTTTAAGGTTTTGTTCTGTTGGCTGCACAGATGTTTTTAATTTTTCCGGGTGTGTTTATATGTTTGCAAGTTTCTGAGGCTGTGCTGATGAATGGAGTTTTTATTGAATTTATATGTAGCTTTCAGATAGTAAAAATGTGCTTAAGCTTCTTCGGCTTGCCCTGTACCCCCAGTTTGGGTCTTGTCTGAGGAAACTCATTCTACTCTCTTAGTATCCTCAGGGTTTCCCAGGGTTTCCCTGATCTTTGCCTCCACATGCTACTAAAATTAAAATATATGTAAAAAGGAAAAATGGTGCCCGTAAGCCTAGTGTTGGGACCACAAGATGGTGGATTTGCTCTTGGTGGGTTTCCCCTCGGATGGCAAGAACTGACCCAGCCAAGGTGGTCCTCAGCGAGTATCCCCTATGACATTGTCTACAGAGAACACTGACGTCCAGATTGCAGTCAGGACCTTTGAATGCCTGGGAAGTTTGGGAAAATTACAGCTCTTTTGTTACGTTTTTTAAGTGGAGTTATGATCAACAGGGGCTAGAGGTGAGAGGGTACTTCCTCTGAGTCTGTTAGCTCCCAAGCATGTAGTGAGCACTCACTCCCTGTGTGGCCATGGGGGGCATGGGGCAACAGCCCACAGAAGTGTAGATGCCTTGGTCCACAGGACTGGTCCGTGGAATGTTACTTCTAAGGGAGAGAGCTCTGCTGTCAAAAGAGAGCATATTTTGGTTGTTTATTAGCTAATGGCTTTTTGCCCCTCAAACGGTATAGTTGTGTCAACTTCTCATATGTGAACATTTCCCTTTCTGTTCTAGTATGTAAGACTATCTAGGGGTGAGAGGGAAAATAAAAACAGAAGCCCTGACTTCTCCTGACCCTATCTCTTAAGTCTATGACACTATGTCATCACGCATGCAGATAGAAAAGGATGGGTAAAATATGACACAGGAGCAAATACAGAAGAAGGTGGAAGATTGAATGGGCAGGAGAAGGTGAGTTAACATTTAAATGCTTGTATGATCCAAGATTTTAATTCATGAACAACTTAGAGAAAATAAGTGACTTGCCCAAGGCTGCAGAAGTAATATACGGGGACTCAGAATTTGAATGCACATTGGCACGATTGCAAAGTGTTATGTTGCTACCATGTTGTCCTGCCTCCTTGTTTTGTCTCATTTACACAAAACAACAACAAAAAAACACTATACACACATCCCCCCTAAACCGTAGTAATGTAATGATAACAAAGAAAAGTATTTCCGTAGAAAGATGAGAAGAAAATGGAGGAGCATAATTATGTGTGTGGACCAAGATCTCCTCTGTTTTATGTTGTTAGCGCGTGGAGAGTGAAATCAACAAGGAGTAGAATTAAATAATTTTAAGTTCAGAAGGCAAATGTTAACGCTCGGAGAATGGTCTTAAAATATACCCCTTTTTATAAACATGCCTGGAAACCTGAAATGCAGATTTATCTTCTCGCAAGGTCATCAATACTGATGCCAAAGTGGCCGGTGGGGAAAGCAGCCAGAGGTGTTGGGCTGGGCTGGCCTCCCACTGCCTGGGGAGACCGACTGGGGACTAACCGTGTTCTTACCACCCCAAGACGCGCTGCCTGCCTCACCGCTGGGCCAGGCCTGAAGACATCTCTGAAGCTGAGTTATTAATTTTAACTTCAGAGTTGATTAAATTGTGTGACAACGCAGTGCCGTGAAAGTATGAAAAACGAAAATTGATTCCTGGTTATCTTGTAAAGGCAACTAGATAAAGGTCCCTGTAAACAAACCAACAGAGATTGTATCCTCTCCATTTGCACTCTCTCTACAACGTTTCTCACTGACAGGAATAAAAAGGAAAGAGAGAGAAGTGCAAGTTCATTTCCGAGATGAAACGCTTCGCATCGGATTTCTACAAGAGGTTCACAGTCGCCACCTGCCTTCTCCGGCTTCATTCCTGGGAGTGAAAGCATGAAGAGGAGGCTCCCATCGCTATGAGTTCTGAGCCTTGTGTTCTGGGAATGGGCTCTTGGAGCCAGCTTCCCCGTGTGCACCTGCTTGCTAGGTCCCAAAATAAAAACACAAGGACAGACACACAAAAACCTTCCGTGTGGACATGGGCAGTAGTATGAGGGAGTGGTTTTGGAGCCCAGTGACTGGTGTTCGAATCCGGACCTTGCTATTCACTAGTCCTGAGACTGTGGCTAAGCTCTCCAGGAGTTTCTTCAAGTGTAACGTGGAAATAACCAATGCTTCTCTCAAAACTGGTGAGGTTTACAATAATGTACACAGCACACCTAACATGGTACTTGGGGTACATGGAAATCTGTCCCTGTATGTTCACTGCCATTCTCCCTCTTTTTCCCCTTTTTGGCCCCCACCATCAACATGTGTGTTTCTTAGACTGCTGTCATAGAATTCCACAGACTAGATGGTCTAAAACAACAAAATGTATTCTTTCACAGTTCTGGAGGCTACGAGGCCAAAATCAAGGTGTTGGCAGGACTCTGCTGTTTCTGGAGGCTCTAGGGAAGAATCTCTTCCCTGCCTCCCCACTAGCTTCTGCTGGTTGCCAGCCATCCTTGGTGTTAATTGGCCTGGGCCAGCATAACTCCAGTCTCCACCTGTCTTTACAAAACTGTTTTTTCTCAGGGCCCAAATTCCTCTCTTCCTAGAAGATAGCCAGTCTTTGGTTTGGGGGCCACCCGATCCAGTATGACCTCATCTTAACTTGATTACATTGCAAAGACCGTGTTTCCAACAAGGGCCACAACCACAGATACCGGGGCTTAGGACTTTGACATACCTTTTTGGGATCTAGAATTCAGCCCACAGCAAGCACCACCTTTATTTTAGACCCAAGGAAGCACTGACCTCCGCCTACATCAGGCACACCCCGTGAAGTCACCTGCTTTGACAGCTGCTGTATCTTCTGTTCGCCCATGAGTGGGCCTTGCTGATGGCACTGACATTTGTTTGGCGATTGCTTCATGGGGCTTGTTCTGTCTTGTTTCCCCTGATGCATTTTGTGGTCGGGGTAGGTATTGTAGATGTTTGATAAAACAGCAGGAGATACTCTTACCTTCCTCATTTCCTGTGAGGCCCAGGAGACAGCATACAAAATTGAAAACCATTATTAAATGTTTGTCATGTTCAAAAAAAAAAAAAATCTCTGCATTGAGAAGCTCTTAGCTGATCACAGAACCGTGTCAGCAGCCCAGTGGGTCCTGTCTGATAAGGGCGGGTCCTGGCGGAATGGTAGGAAACTCAGCCAGTTAAGAGAAGGGTCTGCAAAGTTGCCTCACCCTCCAAGCCCTTCTGTTCGCCTGACGCATGCATCCCACCTGCTTGGAGTATAGGACTCAGCAGAGACATCTGTTTACCTTCAAATTTAGCAAGACTGGAAAGCCCTGACTTTGATTAAATGTCACCTTACCATCTATCAACTTCTGCATGTGCTTCTTGGCAGCCAGGCCAAATGTGGAAAATGACAGCATTCCCGGAGAACAGAGGCCTGTGAAGTGGATCTCAGAGGAAGGCTCAGCAGCTGGAAGTGCAGAGGGACAGACCCCGGGAGGCTGAGAGCTTATGGACTGGCTCTGAATATGCGAAAGAAGAAAAACAGCTAGAGCAAACAAGCAAGCAAGCAAACAAAACAAAACAAGCAAGCAAACAAATAGAAACCTTGAACTGAGTGAATGAATCAGGGGTCGTCAACGTTTTTATGCAAAGTACCAGAAACTAAATGTTTTAGGCTTCACAGGCCATGACAGTTTCTGTTGTGCCTACTCTCCTGTACGACTGCAGCCTGAGAGCAGCCACAGACGATATGTAAATAAAGGGACATGGCAGTGTTCCAATAAAACTTTATTTGCAAAAACAAGTAGGGGGCCAGATTTGGCTCATAGGCCCTAGTTTGCCAAACCCTGGAATGAATCAGTCAATCTGATTGTTTTGCTGCTGATTTCTAGAAGCTATTTCCTATATTCTATATTGTAGGAGCTCACTTCGTTCCTTTTTCTAGAAGCTATTGTAGTGCAGCGATGAAGAGTCAGAGTCTAGAGAAACAACACCTGGGTTCATATCAATAGGCTGTTGCCATTGACTTGCAATGTAACCATTACCTTATGTTTTTTCCTCTGGGAAAATGATATAATACATATAAAATGCTTAGTATGGTAGCTGACCCATAATAACTACTTAATAATTGTTGATGTTTAGCTATTACTACAACAAGTGTAGAAAGACTTCTTGTGGGGCGCCTGCGTGGCTCAGTCATTACGCGGCTGCCTTCGGCTCAGGTCATGATCTCAGAGTTCCGGGATCGAGCCCCACATCAGGCTCCTCCGCTGGGAGCCTGATTCTTCCTCTCCCACTCCCCCTGCTTGTGTTCCCTCTCTTGCTGGCTGTCTCTGTCAAATAAATAAATAAAATCTTTTAAAAAAAATTTTTAAAAAAAGACTTCTTGTTCATAAAGGCCACCCCTGGATGGGTCATTTTGTGTTTTGTGAGTTTGTTTGCTTTTTTTTTTTTTTCCCCAGTTGCTGTCCCCTGATTCCTTCCTTTACCTCAGCAGGTCAAAATCATCACACTCTTGTGTGCTTTTAAGCTACAATTATTAATTTACACTTGTGCATGCTTGTAGTCTGTGGGATAAGAGAGGGCAAGGAGGGCCCTCACGTCTCTGTACCCCACTGCAGTACCTGCCCCAATTACTGATCAGCAAATGCTTGTGGAGTTACCTGGCTGTTACAGAAACATTTCTTATTATGACGTTTTGAATTGTCCTATTTCTCATATAGCACCGCTGTCTTTTTTTTTTTTTTAATTTTTTTTTAATTTATTCATTCGACAGAGATAGAGACAGCCAGCGAGAGAGAGGGAACACAAGCAGGGGGAGTGGGAGAGGAAGAAGCAGGCTCACAGCGGAGGAGCCCGATGTGGGGCTCGATCCCGTAACGCCGGGATCACGCCCTGAGCCGAAGGCAGACGCTTAACCGCTGTGCCACCCAGGCGCCCCAGCACCGCTGTCTTAATTCAGATTAGGAAGTAGAGCAATCTCCCAATCTAGCCTAGACCAGGGTTTGCCCAAATACAACCGATGGGCCAAATCTGGCCTGTCTCCTGTTCTTGTAAGTAAAGTTCTACTGGAACACAGTGATGCTCATTCATTTACCTATTGTCTATGGCAGCTTTTTCACTATGCAACTGAGTTGAGTCATTGCAACAGAGACCATGTGACCCGCAGGCCTAAAATACTTACAAAAGAAGTTTGTTGGCTCTGGGCTCACTCGTCATTAGTACCCTAGCACTTGTCTTTACGCTGCAGGTGGTTCAGATCTAGAACTTCAGGCAGTGTGCACAGAGGCACAGTGTCGTTTGCCTATTTCAAGACTCATGGTCAAGGGTTAAAGTAGTATTAAGATTGAATCTATGAACCAACAGAAGGAAGTTTCGATTACCGGATTTAAGTTTAGATGTCCTCCCAATTTACATTGTATTGGGTTTCAGACATGCTAAAATTTAAGCATAGTCCATGGCTGCGGTTACCCAAATTGTTGCCAAGCCACCCCAGGGCATGGCAGCAAAATCCCAGGAGCCCTGCAGGATACTGTAAATTTCCAGGGGAAGCACAGTAACCTTCACCCCGGACGTGTTGCATGAACTGCTAGCTTCGGTGGGTCACGCAACTTCCTCTCAGTGACATCACATCTTTGTGAGGATGGGGTTTGGCAGTTGCTGCGATTAAAAAGCAAGTACCGTGTGAAAATCAGTGTGGAACAGGAAACGAGTGTGTTACTATCCAGTGTGATGGCTTCAAGGCTGGAGAGTGTGTGCCTGGCCCATCAGGTATAAATATCCTTGTTTAGGAAGGATATAAAATACTCTTTTTTCAAATGCCTGTTGAGTCGTTAGGACACAGCTACTTAATAAACAAGACTGTTAAAAATTTTGGCCAGGAGTTATTGTAAATCAAGAAAGTTTTGGGGGCATCTGGGTGGCACAGCGGTTAAGCGTCTGCCTTCGGCTCAGGGCGTGATCCCGGCGTTATGGGATCGAGCCCCACATCAGGCTCCTCCGCTATGAGCCTGCTTCTTCCTCTCCCACTCCCCCTGCTTGTGTTCCCTCTCTCGCTGGCTGCCTCTATCTCTGTCAAATAAATAAATAAAATCTTAAAAAAAAAAAAAAAAGGAAAGTTTTGGCACTCTGATCTGTGGTCTTTACAAGTAGCATACCTGCGTGTCAAGGAGAAAGCACTCAATATATTTTGGTATTCAAGTGGGACTTTTCTTTTTCTTGGGAAAACAGAGGATATAAAACATGCTGGGAGAAGGGAAAACAGGAAATCGATCATCTTAAAACTTGCTGGTTAATATATCCCAAAGTGTAACGTATCCCAAAGTATCTAAACCAAAAGGAATCAGCTTGGATTCAGCTTCTTAAATAAATAATAATGTAATGCTTATTTTATGTTGGAGACATGACACTGAGCAGACAGGCATGTGCTTGCAGGAGTCATTGTAGGAATCATTTTGACAAAGCAATTTGGCTTTCTAAACATTCTGAGTCGGGCTGCGTTTGATTTTCAGAGGGGATATTGAGTGCAGTGCTTTTGCAAGAGAAATCACACTGGTGTTAGGCACACACAGTCACTAGAAAAACTTTATTACTGACAATGATTCTTCTATAAACAGACCCCCACGGATACCCTTTGTCTCAGCACCTTGTCCAACAGATATTTTTTAACCCATGAGAAACACTGTGGATTTTTTGTTTTGCACAGCCATTTACCAGAACATTCTCCCTCAGTGTTATACATTGAGTTCCCTCTCAATTTTACTATCTTTTATGCCATATAGGCAACTTCTTATGTTTCATATTTTCTTATTGCTTATAAGAAACACACTGGCCTTTAAAAACAGAAGAAAAGGATTAGCAGATAAATCTTTAATTAATGGCAAACACGGGTCTTTGTCCCCAAGAGCATGGAGCTCTTATTCCTTACTTTCTATTAATTGGTCAGATATTCATTATAAATATCCCGTGTCTTCCAAATTACCTGCTGTTGTTAGCCCAAATAGAAGCCATTTGTATCCATAAAGAGCCCTTCATTTATTTCCTTTCCTCCCTCTTCTCCGTACTCATTTTTTACTTGCTACCTTTTCCACTTTTCCTTTCCTTCTTTCCTCCTGTCTCCTTTCCTGTGAAGGGCAGGGGGGAGGGGGAGGACGGAGTCGTCAGCTAAGAGCACCGATGGTGGATTCCACGAGGTTTGCACTGACACCTCTCTCCCCCTTGGCTGCGCACAAGTTACTTCTCCAGACCTCAGTTTTCGGCCTGTGTCATGGTGACAGTAAGGTGGGCTCTGTGGATGGTTGTAAGGGCTGAAGGAGGTACTATCCATAAAGCACTTGACCTCACCGCGACAAGGAGAAGGCACTGGGCAGTCATAGCTGCTCTTAAGCATGTTATTAATTCTAGTGATCCCTGCTAAATCTTGCAGTAAAGCCTTTCCCTTGCTTCCTTAGTGGCAGTATTTGGCACAGTTGATCTCACCTCCTTGGATGTTTTCTTTACTTGGCTGCCAGGGAGCTCAGGTGTCTTGGTCTCCCCACCTCTCACCGGCCTCTCCTTCTTGATGTCCTTTCTGGTTCCATCTCACCCCGCTGACCTTGAATGTCCCAGGTGCATGCTTGGTGCTGCTTTCTCCTCTGTCCGCACGCACTCCCTTGGGTGGGGGTCTCCCCCCGGTGTGTTTTGTCCAATTCCGCATACATGTTGACAGCTCCCAAGCCTGTATGTCCAGGGTGTGCACCTCTTCTGAGGCTGAGACCTGTTCATCCAGCCGCTGCCCCACCTCCCCACCTGGGTGTCTCCTGGGCATCTTGGATCTCTCCTGCTCACAGCTCAGCTCCTCACCTTCCTGCCAGCCTGCTGCCCTCTCAGGCACCGCCCTGCTGTCAGAGGGCAACTCTGTCCTTCTGGTGGCACAGACCAGAAGCTTGGAGTCACCACCGATGCCTCCTTTTCTCTCACACCTTTCATCCAGTCAATCCATAAATCCTGTTGGCTCTGCTTCAGTTATACCAGACTCCGACACACACATCCCACCTCCATGACTGCCTCCCAGGTCCAGCGACCTGGCCTACTACAGCAGCCACCTACCCGGCCTCCCTGCCTCCTCGGCACCATCATCTGTTCTCAACACAGCAGCCAGAGTGAGTCTTTGAAAATATATGTTAGCTCACGTTTCTTCTCCACTCACAATCCTCTGGTGGTTCCCATTCTCTAGGAGGGAAAGCCAGTTCCTTATAAAGAACTCCATCTCTACTTGCCCTGCTCACCTGGTAGCTCTCTGACTTCTCCCATTCTCTTCCTGTCTGTGCTTCCAGCCCAGCGGGCCTCCTTACTACTCTGAGACAAGGCAGATACTCTCTCCTGCCTCAGGACCTTGACACTGGCTGCTCTCTCTGTGGGGATGCTTCTCCTTCAGATTTGTGCACAGCGAACTATCTCACCTCCCTTAAGTCTTGCCCAGATGTCCCTGTCTCCATAAAGCCCATTTAAAATTACATCTCCCCACTGACTCTGCTTCAATAACTCCTAAGACCTCTTAATTTGCTTTAGGTACTTTTCCCCCATAGCATTCGACATACTACCTTCTCACATGCTATTCCATCTACTTACTTATATGTAGGGCTTATTATTTATTCCTGTCCCATAGAATGTTAGCATCATAGGAATGGAGGTCTTTCTAGCTCAGTCACTGATGAATCCACGTGCTCTAACCAGGGCCCAGCACATAGTAAACATTCAGTACATACTTGTTGGATCAATCTTCATCACTACCATCCCTCTTATCATTGCATTTGGGCCAACAGCTCGTTTGGGGCACACATTCCATGGAGCGGGTCCCCTGGCTAGTGGTATTAGTACTGAATAGTCATTGTTTTATGGACAGCTAGTTAGACCAAGTATACTTTTCCTTCAGGCAGCTTGTGATTTGATAGCAGAATTAGATCTGATTGAGGAACAAATGTCAATGATAAGAAATCATATGGCAAATTAGGAAAACATGACTTCATAGGTATAATTTATTAGGGTGCAATGAATAGATTTTGTATTGTTTGTTTGATTTCTTTGTCTTGCTTTTTCATTTCCATTGTGTCTAGAATAAGGGGGAAAACATAAACTGGCTCTGGAAGGATTTAGGCTAGTCTCCTGGAGAAGGTGACCTTTTACTGGTAATGCAGCAAAGCCCCACTCAGTTGAGAGGTTGCCCTTCCTGCTCACTGATGACTGACTATATTTTATGGTATTGTGTGGCCTCAAATGCCAAGAAAGTATAAAGTTTGTCAATTAAGCTTTTCTCCATTTTGTTTGTTTGGTGTGCTTAAAGAAGACTCTATACGTATCAGAGCCCTCGATTCTACTGGGCTGGGCCCTGTCACTTCTTGGAGAGGAGAGACGTGGGTCCCAACCGTCCAAAGCCCTCTCCAGTCCTGTGTGGCCGACCCCTAAAGGAAAGAGAATGAAGCTGCATCCTGACCGAGTTGTACCTGTCTTTGAAATATCCATTGCAGGCCACAGAAATAGCTTTCCTGTCAGCTAAAAGTGGGGTCCCACTCTGGACTGACTCTCCTGCCCCCTCCCCGGGGTGTAGCCTGTCCAGATTTCCACAGCAGCTGGTCACCTTGCTGCCAGGTGACTGCCCATTGGCTCCAGGATGCCATATGAATAGCCCAGTGTGTATAACCAGCAAAGGGCCATATTGTGGAGGGTTCACTTGATTAGCTTCCAGTCACACATGGTGGCAGCGTTCAGTTCAGCGGGAAGGGGGGCAGGGGCTGCGGGATGGAGGCCTGGCCATATTAGCTCACCTTGCCGGGAAGAGGTTATCAGAACGCCAGGAGAAGGTGCTGAAAGTGTATTCCCAGCAGACAGCTTAGAAAGAAAAGTAATTATAGTAATCTCTAGCTCAAAGTCCTTAGTTTATTAACATGAAAATGAGCAAATGCTGAATTCCTTCAGACTTCAGTGGCATGGAGAAGGGCCAGCTCTGGAGTCTGTGTGAGTGGGGGTGCGGCTGCCTTTGCCTGAAGGACATAATTTTAATTTATTTACAATGTGCTTAGTAAGGTGTTCACGTTGGCAGTGGTTTTTTGTGGGGGTTTTTTTCTTTGTTTTATTTTGTTTTTTAAGCTTCAGGAGCTGACTTTTAAGTAAGAATGCAGTGGAGGCCTCCAGCAATTTCTCTGTATCTTTTAATTTTGACTCTCTGAACATCCCACCAGTTACCATGATGCCATTCTTCACGAACTGCTGGTAGCTAGTTAAGTTAGTAATATTAATTTCTATGGATGCTGTGCACAGACTTGTTCTCCCCTCTCCCCGCTACCCCCACTAACGTCTGCCTTCAGCTCAGGTCATGATCCCGGGTCCTGGGATCGAGCCTCATGTCAGGTGTCAGGCTCCATGCTCAACGGGCCGTCTTTTTCTCCTTTTGCCTCCTTCTCCCCCTGCTCATGCTCACTCTCTCTGTCTCAAAAAATAAATAGAATCTTAACAACAACAACAAAAAAGTAAGCTTCCATCTTCACAATGGAACCTCCCAAAATTTCTTAGAAACTGCTAGCCCGCAGCTCTCTGAGTACAACCCATCGACAAGCAAGATGGACTCCAGCCCGGTTACCTGTTTCAACTTGTCAACGGCCAGGATGGGCTGCAGCCCAGTTACCAGTTCCTTTCGTTCTACAGGCAGATTTGCGTGTCTCTAGCAGCTTTTTTGGAAAGAGTTCCTCTTATTTTACAGATGTCTCTGCCCAGCCAAACCGTGACACTCTGACGCGGTTATCTCTCATCCTCTGCTCAGAACGTATTCAGCAAGGGCCTAAAGAAAAAAGCCATTCGGGTTTTGTTCCCGCAAATGAAATTGCCGATTCTTTTTAATTAGGGCTTATAAGTTGGGGAGTTGGCTGCCAGATAGCTGGATTTCATGGACCAATAAAATGTCAGAAGAAAAAAAATATTCAGTAGCATGAGGTTGGCACATTGTTATTGTGTTTGGTCAGGATGTTAAGAAAAACAAAACGGAGCAACCATTATCTATTGTCTATCATCTCATAGGAGAATGGACATTTAATTTTTTTTTTGAAGATTTTATTTGAGAGAGAGCAAAAGCAGGGGAAGCGGCAGAGGGAGAAGAAGAAGCAGGGTCCCCACTGAGCAAGGGGTCCAATGCGGGGCTCGATCCCAGGACCTCGGGATCATGACCTGAGCCAAAGGCAGTTGCCTAACTGACTGAGCCACGCAGGCGCCCCAAGCATGGACATTTTAATACTAAAGTATAGACAGGACATTATCTCAGACTAAAGGATAGTCCCCTGAACAGAATCCATTTAACTCTACGGAAAACTGTGCACTCTTAGTATTTTGCCCATTTCCCTTGGACTGGTGGTGACGGGTTGTCAGAGACTGGCTGTGCTACCTGTTTGCGTTTGCTGACTACAGGACTGGTTAATGGTAGGATTCAGTGGGTCCACCACTCAGGTCCTGTGACAAGACAGCTAGGGGATGCTTTGTGGTCCACACACTTAAAATGCCAGAATTCACAGACTCAAGCAGCTACTCTGAGAAAGAATCCAAGACTCTACTAACTGAGTTGGGGTCCCTTCCCTTTGAGAGGATCCATTCTGCCCACCCCCTCTTCTGCCGCGGCGTGCCAATTCCCTTCTCTTTCTTGGTGTAGTTTATATCTTTGCCAAATTATTTTTGTTCTAAGAAATGACAGAAAAATATAAGAGAAAAGCATGTTTTCCCTCTAAATGTACCTCCTAGAGAACTCATGGCCGAATCCCTGATGCAGTTTTCCTAGCCGTGTTCCCACGCATGTTTGTCACAAAATGCAGATCCTACCATCCTTTCGATCATTTTGCATTTTGACCACTCTTTCCTTTCTGTTGCGTCATTACTACTTTGTCATATGATGCAATAGTTTATAAAAACATAATTCCAGGGGCGCCTGGGTGGCACAGCGGTTAAGCATCTGCCTTCGGCTCAGGGCGTGATCCCAGCGTTCTGGGATCGAGCCCCACATCAGGTTCCTCCGCTATGAGCCTGCTTCTTCCTCTCCCACTCCCCCTGCTTGTGTTCCCTCTCTCGCTGGCTGTCTCTATCTCTGTCGAATAAATAAAATCTTAAAATAATAATAATAATTTCAATGGTAGAGTAGTATTCAAGTTCTGAGTTTTCCTTTCTCTCTTTGCTTTAAACAACAAAAATAGTGTCATCTTGGTGCAAACCACACGTTGTTTTTCGGGTACATCGAAGTGCAGCAAGTGGATCTAAAGGTAAGATCACTTCAAAGCTTCAGCTCGCTGCTTCCAGGTGGCCCTCAAAGAAGGCCCAGCAGGGCACGTGTCCACTTGCCGTGTGCTGGCATCGCCTTCCCACCACCTGCCAGCCGTGGCTAGAGATGAGCTTTGAAAAACCCTCAGCTGTTAGACTTGTCTACTACCATGATGACGGTGACAGTATCTTGGGTGTTTGCAAATGTCCAAACTCACCAAATTGTACGTATGAACTATAGGCAGTCCTTTGAATATCCACTATACCTCAGGAAAGCTGTTAAAAATAGAATACCCCAGGGCGCCTGGGTGGCTCAGTGGGTTAAGCGTCTGCCTCCGGCTCAGGTCATGATCCCAGGTCCTGGGATCGAGTTCCGCGTCGGGCTCCCTGCTCAGCAGGGAGGCTGCTTCTCCCTCTGCTTCTCCCCCAACCCACCCTGGCTTGTGAGCTCGCTCTTTCTCTCTCATAGAAATAAATAAAATCTTTAAAAAAAAAAAACCTTAACCGATCAATTGGAGAATAAGTGGAATTGCCTCTTATTTTGCAATTCTTTTGTTACTAATAAGATTTCATATAGTCATTTGCATTTCCTTCTCTGAATGACTTACCGGGGCCTGTGCTTTCTTTTGCTTCGAATCAAGGAATTCATCGTTTTCCTTATTGGTTTGTAAGAGGTCTTTTTCTATAAGGTTATTCATTTTTGCCATCATCCGCAAATATTCTTCTCCCTTCTCTATTTGCCTTCTGATCTTCATGGTGGCTTTTGCTCTGTCAGCATTGAAAACTTGTGTTAAGTCAGGTGGTCAGTTAATTTCCTTTATGGCTTCTGCTTTGGCTAATGGTCCTGAAAAGGACAACTTTGCTTTCCTATCTCCTCTTATCTCTGCCTCCCTTTCACTTTTCCCTCTTCACTTGTGTCCCTGCGTGGTCCAAGGGGCTGGGGAGAGAGGCGGGAGGCATGGCCAAGGTCTAGCAGTGGGGAGTTCCTGCTTGTTATTTTTCTCTTGGGTTTGACTCCTCTACTGCTTTGGGATTTGCTTCTTCTCCAGTCTCTGTGCTCTGGCTTCTAGTAACTGCATCATTATAATCAGATAAAATCTTCTCAGGAGCTTCAATGACAGCTGCAGACAGCTGGAACTTAGTAAGTAATGACTGGTGTTATCTGTGCTTTGGGCCAGTCCCTCCCCAACTCAACAGGTGGGGGACTACTGCCACCTTCGTTTGGTCCCGAGGTGGTTGGTGAGAGGGTCCCATCCCGGGAGCCGTGACGTTCTGCGTGGCCAGGGAAGAGTCCACGTTGGCTGCACTGACATGAAAGAACTCTTTTCAAAGCCTATGAGGCTCGATGCTATCAGCAAAGCATAGAAACGCATTTGTCCTCCTTCATCAGCTGATTCTGTAATTTGCGTTGTTTGTTTTTCCTTGTCATAGGTTGTTTCCTTGGGAGAAGGGTTTTGTTTCTGTGGTGGGATTCATCCAGCCTATGGCACGGCATGCACTTATTGCCACCAGGTCACTGGGCAGACCACGTCTTCCTGTTCTTCCACCTCACGGGAGATCCCAGTTCTCTGCCCACGACTAAACTCCTGATGACATTTTTTTTTTTTTAAGATTTTATTTGTCAGAGAGAGAGAGCACAAGCAGGGGGAGCAGCAGGCAGAGGGAGAAGCAGACTCCCCACTGAGCAGGGAGACCAATGCGGGACTCGATCCCAGAACCCTGGGATCATGACCTGAGCCTAAGGCAGGCGCTTAACCAACTGAGCCAGCCAGGTGTCCCTCCAGATGACATTTTAAGGGATGCTAGAATGACTGTGGTCTCTTAAATAAGTTGGCAATATTACACTAAAAGTCATCCTTTGTTACCTTTCTGTTGTCTCTCGGCCTGTTTCCTACAGGTCTAAGGGTGTTCACGGAGTTCTGCTCGGGCAACCTGCTGATGAGAAGCAGCGTTCCTGAACGTGTGACTCGAGGCCTCCCGGCTTTGGGGTCTCCCGGAGTCTCTTTACAGCAGTCAGATATTCCGGGCCCCATCCCCTAAACTCCTGCGTCTGGGGTCAGTCCCAGCTCTCTGCACTTTAGCAGGCACACATGATGGTAATTATCCACAATGAAGTGTGAGACCCTCTGCTTCAGATAAACCCCTTCAAATCCGGTCTGTGTCCCTGTGGAGCTTGCATGGGGTGTGACTGCCGCCTTCTCAACACAGCCCTCTTGGGGAAGGCAGGCAGCTGACGAGGACTTGTGGAGGCCTCGAGCACACTCTGGGAGGGCAGTTGGGTGGCATGGCACTTCTCAGGTCATGTGGCTCTTCTCATGCTTCCTTTCTGCATTGACTTGTGTGTGGAACCCTAAAAGAATGTGGGGGACCACCGCTTGGGCATGGTGACTAAGTGGTTAAGCTGTATTGGCCAGTGCAGTCCCTTTCTCGCACACTCCCCAGGACGGGGCTTAAGCCATGGGGTTCGGGGAGCAGACAGCCCCACAGGAGAGGGAGGCTCTGATTCTGGAGGACAGAGGGGCCTCCCACGAGAGCCCGATCCCATGGCATCCTCCGTGAATCCCCCCCCCCCCCCCCGCCCCAGACTCAGAAGAGGGATAAGAATCTGTGTGCTTCCAGGAGGTTCTTAAGCTCTGCTGCATTTCCTCAAAGCAGGCCTGCAAACAGCCTTGCATTCCAAGGTGGGCTCTTGGAGCAGCAGCAATTCCTAATCTCTCCAGTTTCCAGGGACGAGGAAGGAGTCCGAATGTATGGGGAAAAGTCCCTCTCCGATCATTTGCATGGAAACCCAGCTCGCAGTCATGCATGTTTGCTACCCTTGCTCGGCCTCTCCTCTTTCCTGCTCCTTCCCTCCCCAGCTGCAAGGTGCCCCCCAGCTCCTATGGCCTGGAAGGGAGTGGAGTGGTGCACACACTTAACTTATTTTTCATGCATTCCAGAGAGAGGGAGTCAGAGCAAGAGTGCTGTAGGCAAGATACTTCTGGTCCTTTCCTAACTACCTTCCGTGAATTCAAATCACCCGTTTTAAGGGATGCCAAAGCCACTGCTGAGAAGGGAGTGGGGGAGGGGAGAGGGAAAGGTGTTTGCTAAATATCTTTAAGATGGAGCAGCTAATTCCTTTTTCCCTTAGCCAGATGCAGTTTTTTCCTTCCAGAGTCTCATTTCACTGATGGGCACGGTGATCGGCATTGTTGGCGTGTTGTCCATTCTTATTTTCTAAATTACGCCCAATACGTTATCTTAGCAACACTTTGCACAAACAAAAAATAATGTGCATGGCTCCTTTTTAACTCTGCCGTCGCTGCTGCTGCTCGCTCCTTACCTTCATTTAAAACAACCAACTGCAGACAATCCAAATAACACTATTTTCAAGCTATTGTGAGAGCATAGCGACAATTGATTCCTTGCGGTGCTTCCCAGGAAACTGCCCCGGATGTAGAATTAAATGGCAACAATAGCGGTTTTGTAACCAAGAAGCAGGCTCAGGAATGCAGTGGCAAATGGGGGTGGGGGTTGGGCATCAGGAGCTGGGGGAAAGGTTACCTTATTGACACACAGGGATGATGTTGTTTGTTTAGAAGATGAATCACGATCCTGTTTTCCTTTGAACTCCTTCAAAAGAACTGGCCTCCAGACAAAGGGAAATAGAATACAGCGAGCACTGTCTGTTTTCATAAACTTTCAGCTTGCTTTGTGGCCCGTCCCGTGCTTAAAAGTTGCCGTAGAAAAACATGAAGACATGTTTAATATTCTGCTCCGAACGATCTGATACTCATTTTGGTATGTTTTCGGTCCCCCTTGATTTTGAAACTGTTGAACACAAATACTTAACATTCGGGAGGGCAAGCGAAGGATTAAAACAGAAACTCTGCCTCCTACTTGCCTTTGTCTTTGAAGAGATGAAAATGTTCAAGTGAGCAGAATTCCTCCAGTCAGAATAAAACATGATTAGAACATTTGGGGAGGGAGATGCGACGTGACTGGGGAAAATGTTAACAGCAGAGAGATCATAAATACATTTGCCTAAGAATTTTCATCTCTTATGATGCATTTTATACATTGATACATGGGCAGTGGCCTGCATGTATATTCTTCTCCCACCCTGTGGTTTTTCCCCCACATAGAACCGTTTAGGCGAGTACAAGGATGTATGGGGTGGGGGTGGGGGGAGAGTGAGAGCCCGCACTGATCACTAACAATCACGTAAATGCAGGCAGCTCAGCAAGGGTTGTAGACAGATATCGAAGATTACTGAAACCATAGGAAGCATTTGGGGAAGAAGGCTGCACTGACTGTTATCGTTTAACAATTACTGCATACTGACCGCGTGCTTTGCAGAGACAACAGAAGACCCTGAACGTCCCCCAAAAACTTGAGATAAAAGTAAGACAAAGACATCAAGGAAGCATAAAACCCAAGGGTGTGGAAGAGTAACTGGAACAACTCATAAGTAGCTGGTGGTCTCTGGTTTCCAGTTTTGAAATGTTTGTTCCCTCCTACGGCCCCCCTACCAGCCAGTCTCTGAGAGCGCTAGACAGTGATGGGGTGCTGGAGAGAAGCAGCAGGCAGGAGAGGACCAGAAGGGGAGGGAGAGACGGGTTAGGATGCTGGAGGAGTGAGGGGGAAAGGAGCTGAAGCATGAAGGTCCATGAGTGCTTCCTCTGATGGGGCAGAGAGTGTCCCACTCTCATCATGATGAACCAAAGCCTTTCCCTCCTCTGGAAAATGAGTTGCTTACTCACTTAGCCACCCGCTCCACATCCAAATTGCCCAGAAGCCAACATTTCCTCGTGGCCTCTTCTCTTCTCCCTATGACGACATACATACTACTTCTGACCTTGTCTTGGGTCTAACTTACTTCCCCTATTAGGCAAGTAGCATTCGGTTACAAGTCATACTACATTTACTGGTGTAGTCCTTCTTCAGAATGGAGACTTCATCCAGCTGGATATGAGTGCCTGCCCTACTGTGTGCCTTTACGTGAGCTTTCTAACCAACCGTTCTGTGCCTCAGTTTATAGTCTATGTGAAATGCAAACTACAATACTGCTTTCCTCCTGGGTGGCCAGGAGATTAAAAGGAGAAGATGTATGAGAAGTACTTAACAGGTGCTAAGCCATACTAATTTAGCTATTCCTCTATCCCTGTAAGTCCCACCCCACAGCAAGGGTGCTCTGTGAGACACGTGAGGCCCTAGTTGAATGAATGACCAAAAATATTGATGACCAAACCATCACATTAGCCATGATGTTAAATTGTGTGTTTATGGGGATGCTTGTGTGTTTGTCACCTGCGTGCGACACAGGTACGCCCCTTAAGGCACAGAACCCATTCCTGGTCTTTATCATCTCCCTGTACCAACTGATAACAGCCAGGGGCAGCCAAGGCTCAGGGAAGCTCACAGATTGGCCCTGACTCACGAAGTCTGTAAGTGCTGGATCCAGTGTTTGGACTCACCCTCAGCTGCCTAACCCCATGTGACCCCTCAAATGTTTGCCGGGTGAGTGCTAAGTAATCATTCTCGTCCAAACGTGGCTTTTCCCACTGATGCTTATTTCTTTTGTTGATTTGTGATCTTCAGCCTGTTTTCTCCTACTCCCGGGCTGACTGTGCTATCCAGTTGGGTGGCTGTGAGCCGTATATGGCTACTTAAATTCACACTTAAGTTAATGAAAATTAAATAAAATTCAAAATTTGGTTCCTCAATCACAGTGGCCACATTTCAGGTGTTCAACAGTTACATTTAGTTCATGGCAATCATATTATCCCAGATATATAATATTTTCCTCACTACAGAAAGTTCTATTGGACAGCACTACTCCACAGAACGCTTCAAGGAAATAGCAGTCAAGATGCGGGGCTTTATTTATTCTTTTTCTGAGACACGTGGTTATACCCTTAGTGTTTTATAATTTATGAGACATTGGCTAACCAGTCAGTTATACGAAAAATGGCAAATACTTATAAGAAGATTAAATTTTGATTTAATGGACTTTATAGTGGGTGTTGGGTTTTATGAAAAGTGCTTTCTGTGAGTGGTCTCGTGTAATTCTTGTAGCTGTCCAGTGAGGTAGGCACTACCACCAGCCCCTTTAAATACGGCTGGAAAGTCGCTGGTCTGAGGTCTCAGAACTGGTCCCTGGAAGAACGTGAGCCTAACACCAAGCCAGCGGACTCCAGAGCGCTAGCCCTTAGCTGCTGCCCTGCCTTCCACAAAGTCACCGCAAGTTCTCAAAAGTATGAGCTGTTGATTCTAAAGGTAGAGGCAGCAGGATTCTCTGTTCTGAGTTTAAATGGAACTGGGCCATGGTGGGGGAAAGAAGTCAGAATCTTTTCATAGTGCCTTTTTGGCAATTGAACTGAAGTTTTTCTGTAGGCCTTAAAAATCATCTCTGGTCGTACGCATTGTCCTTATTTCTACCAACAAAAATATGCACAGTCCATCAAAAAAAGATCATCTGATATTCAAAAGTGGATCAGAGATAAAGAGGATTAAGAGATACAAACCTCTGTTATAAATAAGTCACGGAGATGAAAAGGACAACATGGGGAATATAGTCAATAATATTTTGATAATGTTGTATGGTGATTATCACAGTGATCACTGAGTCATGTGCAGAATTGTCGCATCAATACGTTGTACACCTGAAACTAATATAACACTGCATGTCAATTATGCTTCAATAGTAATTTTTTTAAAAAGTTAAAAAATGCAAAAGCAGTGCAACAATGTTAAAAGCTAAAAAAAAAAAAGAATAAGGTATTCAGTGTATAGATGGGCAGAAGGACAAATTGATGAAGAACACATTCTGAGAATCAGTCTTTAAATATTGACTGCACCACCTTGCTACCTCTATGACTTTGGGCAAATTAACTGCTCTATCCTCCATCTGTAAAATGGGAATAACTATAATATGTACCTTAGAGATTATTGTGAGTATTTAATAAAATAATTCATACCAATCACACATAAGAATATTCTGTAAATGTTAGCTACTGCTAAAAACAATGGGTCAGAAACAAATTATGTGAGAAACTGGTTATGTCATCATGGTTTTAAATACTAGTGATCTTAATGAAAAGAAAATGAGCTCTACTGACTGCAAGAAGCCGAGAGTTGTTTGCAAGAAATTGTGGGGCTTCTGCTGGGCTTCGTTCCCCATTCTCTCTGTACCCAGCACAACTAGCTCCTGTTCAGAGCATGTGCTTAAACGATGTGAATACATGTTGCAGAAGTTCATTCCCTATAAAAGGTCATTTAAAAGTCTTAGGTTGCACAAGGTACCACGAAGCTTGCCTTATTCAAAGCCACCTACACAAGATTCATTTTAGCCATTAGGGGCTAGAATTTACCTTTAAGAATCATATTGGATGCCTTCCTGGAAACCTATAAACTAGCAAGTCTGAAACAGGAAGAAATTGATTATTTAAACAGACTGATTAATTATGAAGAGATTGAAGCAGTGATCAAAAACCTCTCCAAAAACAAGAGTCCAGGGCCCGACGGATTCCCCAGGGAATTCTACCAAACATTCAAAGAAGAAATAATACGTATTCTCCTGAAGCTGTTTCAAAAAATAGAAACAGAAGGAAAACTACCAAACTCATTCTATGAGGCCAGTATTACCTTGATCCCCAAGCCAGGCAAAGACCCCATCAAAAAGGAGAATTACAGACCGATATCCCTGATGAATATGGACACCAAAATTCTCAACAAGATCCTAGCTAATAGGATCCAACAGTACATTAAAAGGATTATCCATCATGACTAAGTGGGATTCATCCCTGAGATGCAAGGTGGTTCAACATTTGCAAATCGATCAGTGTGATAGATCACATTAAGAAAAGAGACAAGAGCCATATGATCCTTTAAATTGATACAGAAAAAGCATTTGACAAAATACAGCATCCTTTCCTGATTAAAACCCTTCAGAGTGTAGGGATAGAGGGCACATTCCTCAATTTCATAAAAACCATCTATGAAAAGCCTACAGCAATATCATTCTCAATGGGGAAAAGCTGAAAGCCTTTCCCTTAAGATCAGGAACACGACAAGTATGCCCACTCTCACCATTATTGTTCAACACAGTACTAGAAGTCCTTGCAACAGCAATCAGACAACAAAAAGGAATAAAAGGTATTCAAATCGGCAAAGAAGAAGTCAAACTGTCTCCTCAGATGACATGATACTCTATATGGAAAACCCAAAATACTCCACCCCCAAATTACTAGAACTCATAGAACAATTCAGTAATGTGGCAGGATACAAAATCAATGCTCAGAAATCAGTTGCATTTCTATACACGAACAATGAGACTGAAGAAAGA
Source organism: Ursus americanus (assembly GCF_024610735.1). Classification (NCBI taxonomy): domain Eukaryota; kingdom Metazoa; phylum Chordata; class Mammalia; order Carnivora; family Ursidae; genus Ursus; species Ursus americanus. Next base: position 34,865,237 of record NC_142140.1, on the reverse strand, counting down.
GAAATTAGGGAATTGATTCCAGTTATAATAGCACTGATATCTCGGAATTAACCAGAGAGGTAAAGGAACTATATTCTAGAAACTACAGAACACTGTTGAAAGACATTGAAGAAGACACAAAAAGTTGGAAAAACATTCCATGTTCATGGATCGGAAGAATAAACATAGTTAAAATGTCTGTGCTCCCCAGAGCAATCTACACTTTCAGTGCCATCCTGATCAAAATACCAATGACATTTTTCAAAGAGCTGGAACAAACAAGCCTAAAATTTGTGTGGAATCAGAAAAGACCCCGAATCGCCAAGGAAATGTTGAAAAGGAAAAACAAAGCTGGGCACATCACGTTGCCTGATTTCAAGCTATACTACAAAGCTGTGATCACCAAGACAGCATGGTACTGGCACAAAAACAGGCACATAGACCAGTGGAACAGAATAGAGACTCCAGAAATGGACCCTCGGCTCTATGTCAAAGATTAGTTAATCTTTGACAAAGCAGGAAAAAACATCCAGTGGAAAAAAGACAGTCTCTTCAATAACTGGTGGTGGGAAAATTGGACAGCTATGTGCAAAAGAATGAAACTTGACCACTCTCTTACACCATACACAAAGATAAACTCCAAATGGATGAAAGACCTCAATGTGAGACAGGAATCCATCAAAATCATAGAGGAGAATATAGGCTGTAACCTGTTTGATATCAGCCACAGCAACTTCTTTCATGACACATCACCAAAGGCAAGAGAAACAAAAGAAAAAATGAAGTTGTGGGACTTCATCAAGATAAAAAGTTTCTGAACAGCAAAGGAAACAGGCATCAAAACAAAGAGGCAGCCCATGGAATGGGAGAAGATATTTGCAAATGAAACTACAGATAAAAGGCTGGTATCCAAGATCTGTAGTTTCCTTTGCAAAGATCTATAAAGAACTTCTCAAACTCAATACGGGAGAAACACATAATCAAATCAAAAAATGGGCAGAAGATATGAACAGACACTTTTCCAATGAAGACATACAAATGGCTAACAGACACATGAAAAAATGTTCAAAATCATTAGCCATCAGGGAAATTCAAATCAAAACCACATTGAGATACCACCTTATGCCAGTTAGAATGGCAAAAATTGACAAGGCAAGATACAACAAATGTTGGAGAGGATGTGGAGAAAGGGGAACCTTTCTTAGACTGTTGGTGGGAATGCAAGTTGGTACAGCCACTTTGGAAAACAGTTTGGTGGTCCCTCAAAGCAATTGCACTACTGGGTATTTACCCCAAAGGTACAGATGTAGTGAAGAGAAGGGCCATATGCACCCCAATGTTCATAGCAGCATTGTCCACTATAGCTAAACTGTGGAAGAAGCCGAGATGCCCTTCGACAGACGAATGGATAAAGAATATGTGGTCCAAAAATACAATGGAATCAGAAAGAACGATTACCCAACATTTGCTGCAACATGGACGGGACTGGAGGGGATTATGCTAAGTGAAATAAGTCAAGCAGAGAAAGACAATTATCATATGGTTTATGGAGCATAAGAAATAGCAGGGAGATCGGTAGGAGAAGGAAGGTAAGAATGAAGGGGGGGAAACAGAAGGGGGAATGAACCATGAGAGACTATGGACTCTGGGAAACAAACTGAGGGCTTCAGAGGGGAGGGGGGTGGGGGGATGGACTAGCCCGGTGATGGGTAGTAAGGAGGGCACGTATTACATGGAGCACTGGGTGTTATACGCAAACAATGAATCATGGAACACTACATCAAAACTAAGGATGTACTGTATGGTGACTAACATAACATAATAAAAAATTTTAAAAAAAGAATCTTATAGGACGAACTCTATTCCAGCAAAATACATGTACAAGTAGTTTCCAGACTCTTGGGTAGTATTACATTTTCTTCAAAATCCCTAGTGTCCCCTCAATTGGAAGGGTGGCCTGTTATTTAGATTTTAAAAAAAAATGGGATAAAACGGAATCCCTGCACAATGTTCCCATTGCTGCAAGGATCTTTTTTCCCGTTGATATTTAGGAAGGACATGTCACATAAAAAGTGGTAGAGTTCACACGGAGTACATAGTTCCCACCGAAGTTTCACTGTGAGCGTCCTTCATTCTCTAGGTTGGGAAACGTTCCAGTCGGAGACTCACAGTAGAGCACAAAGGGAAGTGATGGTTAGCGATAAAGAAACATGGGCCTTGGGGTGTAGACAGAGTTATTAACCAAGAGCCACGTTTGTTTGCAGCACTTTTAACTACTCCAGGAATCTTGAAGGAACTTAATTCGTTGTCCAAATCCCTACCTCAGCCCCCAGGTAATCACTAGAGTAATGAAAAATACTACATTCTCTCTTTCTTTTCCTAAGCTCGCTTTAATCTTGATCTTTGAAAAGTAAATGGTTTTTCTTGTGCAAACAGCTTCATAGAAATGTCAAATCTGGCACCCACCGTCTATGCTGAAGGGGGGAGACTGGGTACAAAAGGCTCAGTGCTCAGGGCCTGGGCTTTGAAATGACTCCAGCTGTATTGCCAATGCAAATGCAGGAGGGGAAAAAATTACTGGAACAAATTGAAAGGTTATTCAGACTGGAATTTAGAATCTCAATAAAAAAGGCTTTTTATAAGCCAAAGCCCTCGGAGTAACCGGATCATTTAAAAATACATCTTTTCTGCATTAAATGTAGTGTGACAGCCGCATTAGAAATACCGCAGTCCGAGTACGTTCCTTAAACATTTTTAACTGACTTGTAAGGACAGCGAAAATCTTCTGGGGGGGCGGGTGCGGAGATGCTGGATCCCCTGTCTGTAAATAGTTTCCATTTCTTTATTTTTGCCGAATTTTTGATACCTGGCAAATGGGTTTTCGCCTCTCCCTCCTGTTGCTTCCTGCAGGCTCGGTGATCTCTGTGGGCTGTGTGTCTTGATAAAAATTTGTTGAGCTAGTCATTTCCTTTTTTGACTTAGTAGAAACAGTCTTTCTGATCGCGCAGAAATAGCACATAGTTGTACTGGGGTGGAACCCTTTTAACAAGAGGCATTTAGGCCAAGACACACAAACATAACTCACCTGATGTAAGGCAGGGACCCAAATGTGGGACTCCCTCCCCATTGTTTAAAACCTGGAAAGAGATGACCTACTTGTTGTTGAAGTGCCTGGCAGTCCTCCCCAACAACCCCACCCCAGAAACTTTTGTTTCTTTGAACCATGTGGAAGACTACTTCCAGGGGAAAGATCTCTGTGGAGAGTGGAGAGTAAGTGGGAGTCAAAGCAATGGACATTCCTCGTGGGGCCCCACTGCGTCCCGCCCCCTGCTAGGCTCAGGGCTCCCATGCACCCTCTGAGTGTCGCTGGCACAGCTCCTGACCTGCTACCCCTCACAGGGCCTTCTTCCTATTTCTAAAAGTGGCTCAGTCACCAAAAGATTGAGCTCGTGGTTTTAACTGAATTCAGTATTTCAAATGTACTGAATACTCACTGTCTGAAAGTAGCAAATGTTCACACTTGACCATTTTTTATTTCAACTCTTTGGCTTTATTTTAAGTCCTTCCTTTGTCCTTCTCTAGGAGTCAAGTCATTTCCTTTCCCCAGGCAGGGTTAGCTCCTAGCGCAGCCAAATGTTACTGTCTGATCGGTGTCTTAGGAATTCTGCTGTTGATTTAGATTTACAAGGTAGCTTCTCTGTAGCCCCCGCTAGATTTTGCATTCCCCAAGCACAATCACTTCATCCTTTTCCGCTTCTGATGACATAGTTGGCGCTGCTGGGAGTTCTCACAAGATTTTTGTTGCCATTGTTTCTTTGTGTGTGTGTTTTGAGGGAGTGGACAATTGCATAGTTAAAAAAAATAATAATGAACTCAAGAGTTTCGGAGAGCACACAGACAGCCTCTCTTCTCACGGATGACCCGTATCTATACTGGGGGTTTTAACACAGGATCGTTCTTTCATTCAACAGTTTGAGCCTCCCTCCCAAAATGTTTCTGTAACTAAAACCTTTGCATTAACCCTGTTTGGATTATCTGATATAATTTGTAAAATAATAAGGCAGCTTCCTGATTAGAAGAAGGTAAGTTGCTCCAAAAGCGTGCTGGCCCTAGTTTAATGAGTTTGTGATCTGGTGTGAAGATGTGTGCCTGAAGACCATAGCTTTGTTCAAACCTGAAAATGGACATTGTCCTAACGAGCTCTTCAGTGATGCTGAAGTTCATCCTCGATGATGACCCATGGCCTCTTTTCCCGTTATGCAGTCCTCGCGCAAGGATAGACTGAGCTGCTCTGGATTCTCTACCTCTTTCGAGAGCACCACTAGCTCACGCGTATGAGCAAGGCAGCCTCCTGTTCCCATACTATAAAGCCAAATGAGCTAGATCCTCAGTCCTCCATTTAAGTCCAGTTCTTTCATGATCCAGCATCTCCTTGACCAGCAGTATGCCCGGAAAGATCCAGCAAGGCCTTATTTCATTGTACCCAATAAAGCTAACTTTTGACCCAAGGAGATAGCATCCTCCATTTTCTTCAGCTAAACGAGTTTGAGTAAAGCCACGTACTGGTTCTGTTCCTGAGACTGAGATCTCAACAGATGGTTGGCATAGGGTGCCTCACCCCCTCAAGTGCCATTTTCTTCTCAAAGTATTGGAAGAGCTCAACAACCTTGTTCATCATGAAATAAGGGCTGCATGATGTTTCCGTGTTTGACATGTACCAACACCTGACTGGCGTGATGCATCCCCTCTTTCCCTCCCATTCAGGAACATCCTTTAGAATGCAAGTGAGTGCAAGGACGTTAGTAGTAGTAGGATTAGAATCTGTATTTATTTAAAATATTATCTATTCTCAGACTTAGGTTCTTGGACTTTCATTACCTACGAATCCCCCTTGACCCACAGCAGGTTGCCATCGAGACCAACTGCCCTTGAGTGGCAGTGCCTCTGGAGACTATACCTTTACCTGAACCGCTGTGCAATTGCTTGCCTGTAAAAATGATCTTGTAACTGTTTGTTGGGGGCACTGTGAGGACTGAAGCTCTCCAGCTTTAGACCTTCATTCCCAGGGTGAAGAGCAGTGGGAGGCTTTGATAACTTTTACAGCACACAGAGGGAAACATTTTTGCGCGGACTGTGCCAGAATCCCATGCTCAATGGGCAACATAATGGATTTCATTCAGAACCCTGCACAGGCCAACTGTCATGATATGGTTGGGAAGCTTTCCATCAGCTACTGTGAGCTCCATCACTCTGTTCCCTACCTCCGTTTTTGGCTTCTCCATTCTTGGTCACATTTTACGAAGCAGCCAACCATCCAGATTGGGATTTCATGCTCTGCTGCACTGTTGCCTGAGTTATTTCTCTTACAAAGACCTCCTTTACAAAGTCCTTAATCTAAGTAATGCATAGAAGGTGTATTAAGGGGTAACAAGTGAAAGAAGGCAAGAACCAGCAACTTCCTGAAAATTGTTACCGTTAGAGCATTTCCATGAAGGCCCAACGATTCATTAGCGTGAGCCCAGACAAAAGCTCCACCCCCAAAAACATATGTGGTGAATTCAGACCTAATTGGCCATGGTTCAGTCCAGTTCTAAGGGGGACATTCTTGGCATTTTGGAGGTCAGAAGAGAGATTTGATTTGAAGCTTGTCATGTGTGTTTCCCATACGTTATATTTAAGTTTGCTTGTTACATTCATGGGATGTGCCCATTGCCTTTTCATTTCTGGACAAAGTTAATATAATTGGTCAACCCTGGCTTTTTATGCCATCGGTCTAATTCCTCAATGCAAAAGTTATCTATACCTTTGTGCCAATATATGAAAAGGCTTCAGAGAGCAACCTGGAGTTTAGGAAAGAGATCCTATGTTATGGTTTAAGATTGACATTGGGTTTGTTGGCTGGAAAAGAACCTGACTCTGTCTTTCATCTGTGGAATTTTCTTTGCAGTCCCAATACTAGGTATGGCTAATGTTTCCAAAGCTTACCTGGAAGCTGTATTATGAAAAAGCCTGTGCGTGAGGGCAGCTTTCCATAGGATTCTTGCTAACCTATTGAATTTCCTTGGCCAGCTTAACCAAGAATTTCACTGTGTGGGGTAGGTAGAATGTGGGGGGAAATTCTGGGGCATACTGCGGCCCGAGTTTTTGTTTGCTTGTCTGACTTTAGCAGGGAGGTGAGGTGAGAACAGTGAGTAGTATGTCCTATTTGTCTAGCAGAGGAAACATTGATCTGATGGAAAGGCACCTTCAAATCCTGTTTTCATTCCCTTTTTTCAATTGGAATCAGATCCCAGCTATAATAATCAAAGCTTGGATGTGTGACTTCGGGTCCACCTGTATCCACACAGAAGCTTTGGATATGCATTGTTTAAAACTTTGAATTACTACCCACGTTGAACAGTGGATAAGGGTTAAGGTCCAAAAAGGTAATTATTTATATGAAGCCAAAAGTCAGGGATGTGGGAAACAATTTAAGGAGCCCAGGGGCCTTATATTCTTTGTCTTGATTCTGTTGAAACACATATAAAACCATCGAGTGAAACTTCTCTGGGTTTGCAACTAGTAATTTGTTTCAACTCACTGATCTATTATCTCTGAGAATGAGAAGTTGCTGGATAGTATCATATTATATATACAAAGGTATTATCTAATTTGATAGCAGGCTACCACTGTTCAGCCTGCATATTCTAATAAAAAATAGAAATTTCAATTCAATGAGACAAGCTTTAAGGTTTAGGTTATTAGCTATTTGGCTTACTCTATAGAGCTACCAAAGACAAAGTGACAGAAAAATAACCCAAATAAACACTTCTTCGAAAGGATGGAAGTGAATAAGATCCTTTTGATTGGAGACCTTGGGATTACTGCCAAACTGAACTTTGGTTGTTTATAACAGGTATATGTTGATTGAGCAGAGACTCATGAAATCTGGGATCCTAACATGAATACCCATACCCTTGGCCCAAGTGTGCCGGAGGCAGAGAGCAGGGACTATTTGGAAAAGAGACAGGTAGCTAACTCTTTTAAAGAATGCTTTTAAATGCAAATATGTAATTCAAACTATAATTTAAGTGCCCACATCCCAAGATACCCAACAATTTCCTCCAACACCTCAGTTCTTGGTGGAGGAGTGAGATCCTAACAAGCTTACCTTGGCTTTCAGTTACAGACTTTCTTTCTCCCAGCCCAATTTGGTTTTGACTAAAATCTTGGATCTTAAGATTTCTTCTTTTGCTGTAACTTCATCAATTGAAAAGACATGGTTTTATTTTCTCACTAATTCTAGTATGATGAGATTAGACCAATCTTCACTATTGTTTACATCTGTTCATCAACCCTAAAATCTCATTCTGTCCCTCTCCTCATTTTTAAGCTCCAGTTGCAGACTGCTGAAGATTTTATCTTAAAAAAAAAAGAAAGTCTAATGCTTAGCACCTGGTAGAGGCGCTGTCTTCCAAAAAGAAAATATGCCTTTGGTTTTCACCCAGAAAAAGGGCAGAAATGTATGAGACAAAAAACGTAGAGTAGATTTATTCATTTGCTAAGCCCACATTTATTCGTGCACTGAACAAGTACTTGTTGAGCACCTACTGTGTATCAGACACTGAGTTACCACCTGGCCAATTATAACACAGGTAAGCAGTGGTTACTGAGGAGTTAGGAAATAAGCAAACTCCAAGTGATATATTTCATAACAAATGTGGTAAGCATGAAGAAGGAAAAGCAAATGTCTTGATGGGAGATTTGCGTTAATAAAGTTAGGCTGGACTGTGTTGCAATAACCATGCGTAATACATTCAAATGGCTTAACAAAAACAGTTTTATTTCTTCCCACATCCCAACATGATAAGATTGGTTAGTTCTTTTGGGAGGTGTCTATCCATCCTTCCATCATTGGTACCACTGACTTCGACATGCGGTTTCCATAATTGTGTCAAGAGAGAAAGATTGAGGAGTATTAAACAGGCATGATTTTGGCCAGCTAGGATGTGGGTATATCATTTCTGCTTATATTACATTGGCCAGAACCTAACCACATGGACCCAACCTACCTTTGAGTGAGACTGGGAAACACAGTCCTCCTGAGAGCCTAGAAAGAAGAAATGGGAATGGTGAGCATCTTTATTCAAATGGAAGGCTTTGTTTAGACCAGAGGCTCCAGAAGATCTCTATATAAAAAATTTTTCACCAGTAATTAGAATATTAAATATAGCCACATTAGGAGAACATACATTCTTCTGAAGTACACATGGAACATTCTCCAGGATAAATCACATGACAGGTCACAGAATAAGTCTTAACAAATTCAAGAAGATTGAAATCATAACAAGGATCTTTTCTAACCACAATGGAATGAAAGTAGAAATCAATAGCTGAAGGAAAACTAGAAAATTCACAAATGCATGGAAACTAAACACACTTTGAACAACCAGTGGGTCAAAGAAGAAATCAAAAAGGAAATTAGAAAATATTTTGAGACAAATGAAAATGAAAATACAATACACCAAAGCCTGTGGGATGTAGCAAAAGCAGTATTAAAAGGGAATTTTATAGTGATAGATATTTTACATCAAAAAAGAAGAAAGATTTCAAATTACCTAACTTGACACCTCAAGGAACTAGAGAAAAAAACAAAACAAAGCAACTAAGCTCAAAGTTAGCGAAAGGGAGGAAATAATAAAGATTAAAGCAGAAATGAAAGAAACCATTAATGGAAAAAAATCAATGAGAACTAAGAGTTGATTTTTGGAAAAGAGAAACAAAATTAACATAACTAGACTAAGGAAAAAGAGAGAACTTAAATTAAGATCAGAAATGAAAGAGGAGACATTACAATTGAAGCCACAAGGCAGGGGGGAGGATCTTAAGACATTACTATGACCAGTTATCCTTTATCAAAGTGGATAGCTGAGAAGAAATTAATGAATTTGAGAAGCATACAACATAACAAGAGTGAATCATGACTAAACATCTGAACAAACCAATAATCGGTAAGGAGATTGAATCAGTCATCCAAAACTTCCCAACAAAGAAACACCCAAGATCAGAGGGCTTCACTAGCAAATTCTACCAAACATTTAAAGAAGAATTAATGTCAATTTTTCAGGAATTAGGAACAAAGAAAGGATGTGCATTCTCAGCAGTTCTATTCAGCCTAGTACTAGAAGTCCTAGTCAGAGAAATCAGGCACGAAAAAGAAATAAAAGGCATTCAAATCAGAATGGAGGAAGTAAAATTATCTGTGTATAGATGACATGACCTTATGCAGAAAACCCTAAAGACTCTCTACCCCCCCCCAAAAGAAATCCTGTTAGAACTATTAAGTGAGCTCAACAAGGTTTTAGGATACAGAATTAATATATACAAATGAGTTGTGTTTTTATACATTGGAGACAAACTCTCTGAAAGAGAAATAAAGAAAACAATCCCATTTATAATGACGTAAAAAAGAATAAAGTACTTAGGAATAAACTTAACTAAGGCGATGAAGGACTTGAATGCTGAAAACTGGATAAAGATTGTTGCTTTCTCCCTCCTTCCACACTATAAATATTAAACTCGTCAAACAAAACCTCTGTCTTAATGAAAGGAATAATAAGGATGATTTTGATAGTAGGAAGAGTGGCTTTGGCAGGAAGGTAAAATGTAATAAAAGTGTGGGCTCTCATCAGCATGGTTAAAATTCTGATTCTATTACTTTCCAGTTGGATGACTATAGGCAAGACTCTAAAATGCCCAGTGCCTCAGTTTCCTCATCTGTAACATAGAGATTATCATCATAATAATACCTACCTGTATTAGTTTTTTATTTCTCTCGTAACAGGTCGCCACAAATGTAGTGGCTTAACTCAAATTTCTGTAGGTCAGAAATCTGACATGGGTCTCATTGGGCTAAATACAAAGGATCAGCAAGGCTGTATTCCTTTCTGGAGACTCTAAAAGATAATTTGTTCTCTTGTCTTTTCCAGTTTCTAGACCTTGCTCCTCTTTCTCGACTCATGGCCTTCTTCCATCTGCAAAGCCAGAGTGGCCAGTTCAGTCTTCCTCATATCATAGTACTGACTTTGATGCCCTCTTCCACTTCAAAGGACTGTTGGGGTTCCATTGGTCCAGCAGGATAATTCAGAATGATTTCTCTATTTTAAGACCATCAGTTAACAATGTTAATTCCATTCACCACTTTAATTCCCCTTTGTCCTGTAACATAAGACAATCATAAATTCCAGGGTTTAGGATATAGATATCTTATTAGGGATGGTGGAAGGGGGCAGCATTACTCTGCCTATCACAGTATCATATAGGAGCGTTGTGACAGTTAAATAAGGTGGCTTCTGTAATGGCTTAGAACAGAGCCAGTCACATAAGCAGATGCTCAATAAGTGTCAGACATGACCCCATTATGTGGTACCGTTCCATGAAGTTGTTTTGCAGAGGGACAAACTGCTGGCACTTGGGTCTTGAGGAAGCATCCCACGCTTCCTCCCTCTTATTGGTAGAAGGGATGATAAAAGAATATAGGTAAGAATAAGAGCCTACTCCTCCTCAAGGCCTGCACCCTGCTTTCCAAAGCCAGAGCTTAAAGCCTGAAATCCCTTTGGAATTGTGTGATTCTCCAAAGAAAATGTGCGGTTTGGGCAAAGGGAATTTTATGAATAACAAGAATGAAACAAATGAGGTAAGATCCAAGCAGATAGCATTATCCTCACAGAAAAATAGCCAGTAGAAAGGTAAGGAGCCACCCACTCCGGGATTTTATTAGCCCATGTGAGAGCCGGAGTCCAGGGTGTGCTTAAGATAATGGACTCTTGAGTTGGAATCCCTTCTCTTCTCACTAGTTGGGTGACCTCAAGCCTTAGTTTCCCCCATTTGTTTTATGTGAATAAAAATAATGCCTACCTTAACATGAGATGAAGACTAGATGAGCCAACACACCCAAAGTACTTGGCACAGGGAGGGCCCTGGCAGTAAATGCTAGATCAGGGATAGATCTGGGATGTTTTGTAGGTACTCAGGACATCGTTGAAAATAATTAGAGTTGAAAGAGCCATTCTCCGGCTACTCAGGGCCAAGCTAGCAGGATTCTGAGCATTATTTTTAAAATCCCATTCTCATATAGTTAAAACTCAGAGTGAATGTTTATTCCATTAAACAGTCCTCCCCAGATTGCATCATATGTAATTATGAGATGAAAATGTTGTCTGCAGAATGAAAGTAGCCATTGTTCAAGTTTCACATAGGTGATGATAGTTTTTGAATCTTCTCTGTGGGGAAGGAGGATGGATTTGTTGGTTAAGGTGGATTATGACAATTGGGCCAAGGGACAGAGAGTAGAGAGCTCCCATTTCTTGGTTGGAAAGAAATATGCTGTAGGACCTGGACTCAGCAGGAATAACATCTTGGGCTGTTTTCATCCCACGGCAGGAATAACTGAAGATAAAGACAAAGACAATGGAAGACAAGATGATATTTTAATGTCACCAGGCCAGGAAATAAGAGTGCTGTCGTTTGCAGACAGCCTTTGTTCAGCCGTGAGAGATTAGCAGTGGCATTAATTTATTCAAGATTGTAGTTCAGAAGGAAAGTCATCAAAGCTGGAGCTCTTTCATTTAAGGAGCACATTGTACTGGCTCTGGGGTGGAGGGGGAGTGGTGCTGTGCTTTGTGACCAAGGATCCTTTCGAGTGAGCTGTTGTTACAGGATGGCTTACCCAGAGGACAAAACTTAGAAGCCACCTTTGCCTGCTTGATGGACCCCAAGATTCTTTAGATTTTGAGTGGTGAGAGCAATGGCCATGCTTGGACAGTGGAAACCAGTAGGGTCAGTGAGTCTCACCTAGAACTACTGTGATTCAGCCCCACTTGTCCAGGTTCCAGCTACGTCCACACTTTTGGCAAAAATACTGCAACCATAGATTCTTTCCTCACCAGGACAGCTTCTGAACTCTGGAGCACTTAAACTTATTGTCGGGAGGGTGATGGCAGTGCTGCATTATCACAAAGACAGTTAACCTAAAAAACAAAAACAAAAACCCACCAAAATCTGAATTTTGGAAAAATTTTAGACTCCTAATAAGTGCAAAATAGTTCCACGTGTTCCCATGCACCCTTCCCCTAACTGCCTCCAGTGATACAGTCTTAGATAAGCACAGTCAATTAACTTTTGAATGACCTTCTCTACTGAAAGTTTCAAAAATACATGTGATAAGATACAAAAAGCTTAAGTGTACAACTCTATGATTTATTTATTTATTTTTACCGATTGACCACTCTCTTGTAAACATCACAGACGTCGAGATAACCTACCAGCACCTCCAAAGCTTCCCTCATCACACGTCCTTGCAGTCATGATGTCCCCCAGACATGATAACTTTTCTGAATTCTCTCATCCTGGATGTTTTGCCTATTATGGATGTATACTGGTGTAAATATACTCTTCTGTATTTGGCTTCTTCTGATCAATATTTTGCTGTGAGATTCATCCAGGTTGACATGGGTGCCAATGGTCTATTCTTACCATCGCCATTTTGTACCCTGTGATGTGGATATGCTATTAGTTATTTATCTCTTCTCCTGTAGATGGATACACAGATTATTTCCAATTTTGGCTATTTCAGATGATGCTGCTATAAAAGTTATTCCACACACCTTTTATGGTGCACTTGGGCACACGTTTCTGTTGGGGATACATCCCTGGGAGTAGAATGGCTGGCCCATCAGGTATGCATATGCTAGGTGTTAGTAGATCCTGCCAGAGAGTTTCCCGAAGTGATTGCGATAATGGGAGTTCTCGTTCTTCTCTGCCAACACCTAATATCCCCAGTGTTTTTCATTTTAGCCATTCTGGTGTGTCTGTGTTTTAGTATCTAAGTGACATTTTATTTTGCTTTTCTGTGATGACTCATATTTATTGGCTTTGCATGTGTTCATTAGCTATTTGGAAGCCTTTGTGAAGTTTCTGTTCAAGTTTCTTGCCCATTTAAAAAGTTATTATCTTACTTTTTGTTGATTTATAGTGGTTTCTTTATATACTGTAGATATCGGCTGTTCATTAGATAAGCATACTGCAGATATCTTTTCTCACTCAGTGGCTTCTTCTGTCTCTCTCAGAATGCTATCTATTGATAAATAAAGTTCTTAATTTTGATAAAGTTCAATATATCAATCTTTCTCTTTATAGATACCTATGGAAATGAACTTTTTTATGTGTAATTTAAGATATTTCCCCACTCCAAAAGTGGATGATTATCTCCATATTGTCTTCTAGAAGCTTTATTATTAAGCTTATTATTAAATTTTGTTATTAAGATCCATCTAGAATTAATTAAGGTTTATTTTTCTCCACATGACTAAGATGCATTTCTATACAAATTTGGAATCAAGATGTTGATTTCTACAAAATATCCTACTGGGACTTTGAGATTGAGTTGATTGTGAAAATCAATTTAAAAACGGACACAGGAGCGCCTGGGTGGCACAGCGGTTAAGCGTCTGCCTTCGGCTCAGGGCGTGATCCCGGCGTTATGGGATCGAGCCCCACATCAGGCTCCTCCGCTATGAGCCTGCTTCTTCCTCTCCCGCTCCCCCTGCTTGTGTTCCCCCTCTCGCTGGCTGTCTCTATCTCTGTCAGATAAATAAATAAAATCTTAAAAAATAAAATAAAAATAAAAACGGACGCAATTTTACAGTATTGAGTCCTCTAACCTGTGAACTGGGTTCATCCTTTTACTTATTTTCTTACTGTGATATTTTGTAGTTTTTTGTGTTAGAAATCTTGCGTATCTTTTCTTTTTCTTTTTTTTTAGATTTATTGCCAGATATTTGAGGGATTTTGCTATAACTATAAATGGTATAGTTTTTAATTTTTGTGCGCTAATATATGAAAACACTATAGATATTGTATATTGACCTTGTATCCTGTGACTTTGTTTAATTCATTCACTAACTCTAATTGTTACAATCTATATATCCGTTTTGATTTTCTGTGTACCGAGCCATTTGATGTTTGAATAATGGCTGTTTTATTTCCTCCTTTTCAATCAGTATACCTTTATTTCTTTGCCTTACCTTGTTGCCTGGCTAGGACAACTAGCACAGTGCTGCAAGGACAGGGATTAGCAAATGAACGGGGTGAACATTAATGGTAATGTTTTCATCATTAAGTATTATGCTGCTGTTTATGTTTGTACATCTTCTTTTTGAGGTTGGGTAGTGCTATTCTACTCCTAGCTTGGTAAGAATTTAGTTGTATGGCTGTTGAATTTTATCTAGTACTCCTTTGGCATCTATTGACATTATATTATTTTTTCTTCTTAATCTTTTAATGCCCTGGATTACATTTTTGATTTTCAAATGTTAAACTAACCTTGCATTTGTGGCATAAAACCAACTTAGTCATATTAAGCTTTTATCTTTCACTGACTTTGACTTGCTGTGATTTTAAGAACTTTGTATCTATGTTCAGGAAAGATACTGGTCTGAAAATTTTCTTCTTTATAAAGCTTTCTTCAGATTTTTGATTAGAATATGCTAGCCTCAAATTGAGTTGGACGGTGTTTCTTCTTTTTCTGTTCTCTGGAAGGATTTGCGTAAGATTGTTCTTTCTTCCTTAATTGTATGGAAGAATTCAACGTTGAGACCACAAGGGGCTGTAGTTTACTTTGAGGGAAGATTTTTCATTATAGATTCAATCACTTTAATAGATGTAGGGCTATTCCAGTTTTTAAATTTCTTCTTTAATCGGTTTGGTAAGTTGTACTTTTGAAGGAATGTGTCCATTTTGCTCAAATCTCGTATTTATTGGCCTAAAGTTGTTTATAAAGTCCCCTCATTTTTTTTAAAAAAATATAAGAGATCTATAGGGCTTTCCTTTTTCCATTCTTAATGTGGTTAACTTGTGTTTTCACTCATTTTTTTTTTAACCTATCTTTTTAAGGATCCATCAATTATTGGATTTTCCAGAAGCAACTTTTGGTATGGTACATCTGTTTTCTGTATCATTGACTCTATTCTTATTTTCTGTTTCCTTCCTTCCACTTTCTTTGGCTTATATTTGACATTTGTTGAAATGAAATGTTAGATCATTGATTTTGAACCTTCCGTCTGTAGATCTATCAGTTTTCCCTTAGCGATATCATATTCCCATTATCTTTGAATTAAAACTATTTTCTGATTTTGATTTTGAACTTTTTTATTTTGTCCTATGGGCTATTTAAAGCATGTTACTTAATTTTGAAGCAATCTGGATTCCAAATTTTCTAGTTAATATTTTATGATTTTTAGCTTATTCCCCTGAAATATTGAATAACTTCTGTATGATTTTCATCCTTACACATACATTTAGACTTGCTTTATAGACAACCTTGTGATGTGCTTTGGTTAATGATCTTGAGAACTTGTCAACAAAATGCATTCCGCAGTTGTTGAATATACTGTTACACATATGTCGATTTAGGTCCAATTGGCTAATTGTGATAGTCACATCTTCTGTGTCTGTACTGATTGCTTTGGTTGCTTATTCTGTCAGTCACAGAGAGGTGTTTTAAAGTCCCCCATTTTGATGTATTTCTCTATTTCTCCCTTCCGTTCAGTTTTAGTTTAATACATTGCTATGTCTCTGTTATTCCCAGTATATAAATGTAGGATTGGCGTTCCTGTTGAATCAATCCTTTATTATTATATTAAAATATAGTTATTGTTATTTATAATTACATTGGATTACAAGGCTTGAAAGTAAAAACATGACACATGATATACTAAAAAATAGTCAGTATTCAACGTCATTATTGATATATTTGAGCTTGACTACTATCGTACATATTTGTTCCATCTATGCTTTCTTTTTTTCCTCTTTAGTTGATTAATCTGAAAGAAGGCAAAAAATGTTTTATTTTTCTGCTTTCTTCTCTATTAGCTTGCTAGTAATGCATTATTGTATATTTATTTTGGTGTTATCCTAGACATTGTAACACTGACCCTTAATTTATTAGAATCTACCTTAAATTATTACTTCTACCGTTTTCCAGATAATGTACATAACTAAGAGCAGTTTAACTCTATTTTACCCCTCCTGCCCCTTATGCTATTTAACTGCAAAACCATGATTATTATCATTTTAAACTGATGTTAATTACTTAGGTTTACTCATATAGTTTTTTTTCCCCTTTCTGTGTTATTAATTGCTTCCTACATTACTATGCTAACTACTGGGATCATTTTTCTTCCTGCCTGAAGTATTTGAATTCTGCTGATAACAAAGTTGTCGGACAATGTTTGAATTTTTGCTTTCATTTTAAATGATACCGACTATAAAATTCTAGTTTGAGACTTAGACTCTTTTAGTCCTTTAAATATGTGTTCTGTTCTCTCTGCCCTTCACTTTTTCTATTGAGAAGACAGTTTTCAGTCTTATTATTGCTCTGTAGAGAGGTCTGTCTTCTTTAGGTTGGAGATTTTTATGTTTAGTTTTTAGAATTTTCATTATGCTATGTGTAAGTATGTTTTTATTTTGTATTCATTTTCCTTGGAGTGTGTATACCTTCTTGAACCTATAGCTGTATGTTTATCATCAGTTCTATAAAGTTTTTGGCTCTTTTTCTTCAAATATTTATTTTGCCCCCTTCTTTCTCTTACTTCCTTTAGAACTGCAATTGCATATCAGAACTTTTGTTTTTTTTAAGATTTTATTTATTTATTTGACAGAGAGAGAGACAGCTAGCGAGAGAGGGAACACAAGCAGGGGGAGTGGGAGAGGAAGAAGCAGGCTTCCCAGCGGAGCAGGGAGCCCAATGCAGGGCTCGATCCCGGGACCCTGGGATCACTCCCTGAGCTGAAGGCAGATGCTTAATGACTGAGTTACACAGGTGCCCCGCATATCAACTTTTAACCAGATCACATACTTGCTTTTTTGCTGTTTTTTTTTTAAATATTTTATTTATTTATTTGACAGAGATAGACACAGCCAGCGAGAGAGGGAACACAAGCAAGGGGAGTGGGAGAGGAAGAAGCAGGCCCATAGCGGAGGAGCCTGACGTGGGGCTCGATCCCACAATGCCGGGATCATGCCCTGAGCCGAAGGCAGACGCTCAACTGCTGTGCCACCCAGGCGCCCCTTTGCTCTTTCTTTATCTTCCATTATTTTTTCCTCTCTGCCAGTCAATCTGGATATTTTCTACTGACTTATTCTTCAGTTCACTAATTTTCTCTTGCACAGTGTCTAATCTTCTGTTAAGCCCATATGTGGAATTCTTAATTTCAGTCACTCTTTTCAGTTCTAGAAATTCCATTTTTGTTCTTTTTTATACTTCTGTTCATCTGTTTTCTTTAATATTTTAATCATAGGTATTTTAGAGTCCATGCCTGATTAATACCTGTATTGCCTCTAAGTCTTTTCTCTCTCTCTCTCTTTCTCTTGATTTTTAGTTATTTGACTGTTTCTTGGCATGCTTGGCAGTTGTTGAGACTTTGGATATCCTTACCTTCCTCTTACAAGGAATAAATTCTATATTAGGCAGATAGAATACAGGCAGAGTATCTTGATGCAATTATGACTAGTTTATTTATGATTTGTCCTTACTTCTAAGACATAACCCTTTTAGGGGTTTCACAGGAAAGCCTGTGTTTTCTACCTGTGCCTCTCTTTCTTGGTGAACACTTAACTTCAATTTTTCCCAGCATTTGGCAACTGCCAAATTGTCTGCTTAGCATTTCAATCTCTAACCAGCTGCTCTTTGCTTGGTTTCATGAAGACTTATCTCACATATGCCCAACTTAGGGGTCAGCAAATGCCCTAAGGAGAAGTTGCCTGCATTGTATGGAATTGCTTCTGTAGGGTTCTGTTGTATTTGGGATCTTTTCCCTGATGTTATGGCTTTCTCTGTAGCACTGAACCCAATTTTGTCTCCTTATCCTAGGGAGGCTTCCACTAACTCTAGTTTACTGTTTTCTGTTTGGCTTCCCTGTCCTGCTCCAGGAATTGGTAAATACCACAATGAGGGAAAGGACAGTAAAGGTAGGGCTTTGCTCCATTAATTCTCTTCCCTCTAGGATCTAGTACCTTCCAGTTCTGGTTGCCACGGTTGTTCTCTGGTGCCTCCATGCAGCTGTTTGTGTTTATAGTTTATCCAGTCTTACTGGATGTTCTTGGTGTTAGGATTCATCTGACAATATCTAATCTATTATAGCTATTAGTAGATTTTCTCTAGTTAACGCTTTTTAATTTGGTTATAAAAGCTATTCTTTCAGGAAGCTGGTTGCAATCCGTTGCTGCTAGTTGATTGTGTACAGAGTCACCAAGTAGTGCTGGGCATCAGAAGTAGCTTTGCTGGTGAAATGCTTAGCAAAGAAATGCTAACTTCTTCCATTCAGGAGTTATTGATAGGAGAATGGCCTTTACTTCAGTATGGTCAAGAGGTAGTTCTTTCTAGCATACAGAAGCCTATGAATGCCAATTCTTTTTTTTTTTAATGATTTTTTATTATATTATGTTAGTCACCATACAGTACATCTCTGGTTTCTGATGTAAAGTTCGATGATTCATTAGTTGCGTATAACACCCAGTGCACCATGCAATATGTGCCCTCCTTACTACCCATCACCGGTCTATCCCAGTCCCCCACCCCCCTCCCCTCTGAGGCCCTCAGTTTGTTTCTCATAGTCCATAGTCTCTCATGCTTCATTCCCCCTTCTGATTACCCCCCCTTTCTTTATCCCTTTCTTCCCCTACCGATCATCCTAGTTCTTATATTCCATAGATGAGAGAAATCATATAATTGTCTTTCTCTGCTTGACTTATTTCACTTAGCATTATCTCCTCCAGTGCCGTCCATGTTGCAGCAAATGTTGAGAATTCATTTTTTCTGATAGCTGAGTAATATTCCATTGTATATATGGACCACATCTTCTTAATCCAGTCATCTGTTGAAGGGCATCTGGGTTCCTTCCACGATTTAGCTATTGTGGATAATGCTGCTATGAACATTGGGGTGCATATGGCCCTTCTCTTCACTACGTCTGTATCTTTGGGGTAAACACCCAGTAGTGCAATGGCTGGATCATAGGGTAGCTCAATTTTTAACTTTTTAAGGGACCTCCCCACTGTTTTCCAGAGTGGCTGTACCAACTTGCATTCCCAGCAACAATGTAGGAGGGATCCCCTTTCTCCACATCCTCTCCAACAATTGTTGTTTCTTGCCTTGTCTATTTTTGCCATTCTAACTGGCTATGAATGCCAATTCTTAAAGATGTTCTTCACTTTAAAAATTAATGTTCATAGAGGCTTTTTAAAATTTTTTGCTGACTCTGTGTGGGCGGATTAGGGAAGCTTAGAAAGACCTTCTTCTTACTTGAAAAAATATACACTCCATAGTATTAGCATATTAAAGGCATAGACCAGCATTTTCCATGCTAATGCTTTCAGTTTTGCTGTTCTAAATGTTGAGAGTATAGTAATGAACAAGACAGAAAAACATCCTTGGAGGGGACTGAAGTTTCCTGTGTAATCCCTTGGGGGCATCAGGACCACGTGCGGAAGACATACTTGTGAGACACCGAGTTGGATTAGTGTCTCTGGACGACGGCTGGGCCTTATTTCTGCTGCCAGTGGTCACCGACTCTGTGTTTAAAAGGCGCTAGCTAGAGCATGCAGATATGAAGGAGTGTCCAATGGAAATGGTCATTTTGGAGTGTTTTACTTCCTCTGAGGAATATATCAGATTGAAACAGCATATTTAGCTTACCGCAGTGAGTCTGACTCTTGGCTATGCATTGTCACACTTTTCAACCACCATTGCTGCATTACTGAAACAGAATTAATTTAAATTCTCTTTAAACCCATCTTCTGGTTTGATTTTCTAAATTGAAACTGTCAAGAGATCAAATACTGGTGTCATTGCATTGAAAGATAGGGAACTATGCTTTAAAAACTATCAGCCCATTTGATCTACCATACAGAACTTTGTTGGCAATTATCCTAAAAGAGTCAACTTGGCAAGAAATAAAAGAATCTAAAGAGTCAGTCAGTGGTTGCATGTAAATCATCTATCTTGTGATTTTAGGTAGTTATGTATTGAAATGACTGCATACACAGACGTATACATACACCTGTGTTTGGATATTTTTTTCATATTCCTAGACTGATATTCCTCTTAGATAATTAGGAAGGGTATATCTTCATGCAAAGTCATACCGCCTGCTGAAATGAACTCTTAGAGTCTATGCCATTTTATACTACCCATGGCACTGTTTCTATCACCAGCATTGATAACTGACACTTGATTTTGTCTTTCTCATGTAATGGGTTCACTTGATGTCATTCATCAGAGCTATTTTTTGAGACTCTGTGTAAACCCAAAAGTTGTTGAGGACCACTTTCGTGTTTGTACTGTAATGTGGTAAAAGCAAGATGACATGTAGATATGTTTTCTCAGGTCATGGTCTACTCTTTCTTCAAGGTCACACTGTGTGTGCTGATTTTGCCTTTGATACAGCACATGTCCAGGGCTCATAGTGGCCCTAGCAGAGTCAGAAGTGTCCATAATAGGAAAGGATTTTGGAGAATTCTGTATTTAGGGGGAGGAGTATGCCACTCATCCTAGGAAAATAACTGCAAAGCCCATGTCTCTAAAATTTTTTGATTTTCAGCAGGACCTAGGACTCTGTGACTAGGAGTTAAAATGTTTGAGTCCTCAGACTCTAAATGAGGCAGGACTGTTTAAAGGCAGGTAATGTCTTCTTTGGAGACACTCGGATATTCAGGCAAACAATTCAGTACAAGCAAAAGTATGTATGGCAATGGCATGGATCAAAAGCATCACCATGTAATTGAAACTGACTTTGTATTGGGTTCCTTCAGTGTCAAGGACCTTTTTTTTCTTTCCGAGAGCAACATTTTCCCTCTTATCTTCATTTATGTCTGTGTTTCCTTAATCATCTTCAAATGTTTGTGAGTTGATGTTCACATATCCCCATTCTGTTTTAAATCTCATTTGTTGCCATTTCCCTTTTACAGAGAGAGGAAGCATTCTGTTTAGGCTATGTGTTTAAGGGCGAAAAGTGTTTACAGAATCTTCATCTGTTTCCCCTGAGCCTGATCTATCTGATGACATCACTCTATAATTTTACATGATTTGGACAATGCAAAGTGCACAGGGTAGAATATTCAGGACAGCACACAGGACATGTTTTTATAATTAGCCAGAGAAACCAGGCTATAGCTTGTGATTCTTTAAAAAAAAAAAAATCCAACTACAAATCTAATGGGAAAAGATGGTCCTCACCG
The DNA here is from genome assembly GCF_024610735.1 of Ursus americanus. Lineage (NCBI taxonomy): Eukaryota > Metazoa > Chordata > Mammalia > Carnivora > Ursidae > Ursus > Ursus americanus. Next base: position 34,843,985 of record NC_142140.1, on the reverse strand, counting down.
ATCCATCCTTTGGTGGCCTAAGACTGACTTTGACGGATTGCCTAAATGCTTGTGTGGTTGAGACATGGGTCTGGATTCAGGTTCAGCCTTTGAACTCTAGGTTAAATTTTTTGATCTGGATTAGGTCATTGATAATATCAATGATCAAGGATTTTGAAGGCAATTGAATTAAATCCCTTAGCATCAGGGAAGTTTGAGGCAGTAAGGGAAGAAGTCCCATACTGTCTCACTCTTTTTGTCTGAATTGGTTATTCAGGGGTCTCTTTAAAAACTCCCACCGAATGGCTGAGAACTTCCATTTGAGATACAGTTCATTGACTGCTGACTCTTGGGACATCATTTCCTAGGACCTTCATGTCTTAGGCATCTGAAGTTTATTGGACCTTTTAAACAATTAAGAGGTCAGCACAGAAGAGAGAGCCTTGCTGAAGATTTACAAAATGTCGACATTTAACAAATGTAAGATCTACATTTAATTTTAGTAGGAATAAAAGCTTTGACTGGCTTGTACCAAGACACCAAAAGAAGTAAAACTGATTAGAACTTTCCAAACTGGGGACTCACTAAGGATCCCCTCCCTGGTTCTCCCCGTGTAATACATAGGGATCTGTCCTGGGGGGAAGAATCATTTGGTAAAAACTTTGTGATTCTTCCCCACTATGTGAGGACACTTGCATCTTGAGGGTCCTGGACAAATAAAAGGGTTAACCCAAGTATTGAACGCTGTTTAGCTGTCTTGGGACATTTGTTCTGTGTTCATGGATTTAGTAAATTTAATGTAAATAGGCACCCCAGCAGCTGGGTCCCCTTAAGCATATTTTATTTAGCAGCTGAGTTATCCACATCACTTGGCAGCCATAGATTTTCAATTTTTTTCTTGTGCCAAGAGGGCAGCTGGAATAATTTGAGTACTCATTAATTTGGGAGAAATATGAGCTGTGTATGGCAGACAGCACGAGTCTTCTGTATGGTGTTGTACCAGGATAAGCAGATCAGAATAGAAGCAATTTGCCCTATCCCAAAGGGGCCCTAGGATTTTAATAAGCTGGTTATGAAAATTCTATTTCTTTGCAATTTGAAGCATCTAATTAGAGCCTGTAATTTCTCTCCTAGAACGAGAGTGGATGAAGGTTAACGGTAGGCCTCCCGGGCCCTTTCACATTCATTTACAGAGAGAAATCAGGTAACAGTTGTAGCTAATTAGTACAGGGTATTAAATATTTAGTCCATCTTGATTTAACTTGGAGAACACATGCATGTTGTTGGAGTATGGAAAATGATAAAGGGAAGTTAAATTAATTTTTAATCAAAGATAAACTTAAAGGCAGTATAATAATTTTAGTACTGACTATCCTACCCTGACAGCCAGAGCAGCCATTGCCTCCAGTCGTCTGAACTGTCAAGATAAAGGAAGATGATGTCGATTTAATTTCATCACTGAACACATTTCCCAAGTTCAAACAGCTGGGATTTATGCAATCTGCATCGAGTACAAAGAACTCCATGATTTTTATCACAGCAGTGACATAAAAAAACCCTACCTTCTTGATGTTTCCGAATTTGGATTTGGAGTTTGGATAGTTTGGGGGAACTCTCCTAAGGAGACGTATCATTCACCGGTGTTTCTTTGAAGAGAGGACTCAGGTCTAACAAAACTGCTCTCTGAAAGGAGATCCTCCGAGAGGCAGGGCCCACTTGGTAATGGGTAGCACTGTGCTGAATCAAGTCTGACTTTGCCATAGACTGATACCCAAACTCCTGCGGGCGGAGGACAGGAAGTTATTCTTCTCTTGTCATAACCCAACCCAAATTACCTTCCTAACGTGAGATTCCGTTAAGTCGGAGCTTGCAGAGCGGAAAGAAACCCCTCAGGATCGAGGCCATGACTGGTCTGCCCTCCGGGGCCCGACACAGGGTGGAACATCTTCAGATGTTCCTGTGAGGAGAGCTCTCAGGACTTCCTTAGCTTGCCCGGAAGAAGAACAGCAGAATATTACAAAAGGTCAAAGATGAGGGGATTACAAAATAGATTTCAAAGAGTCACTTTAAAGCCTGGTGAGGGGTTTTTTCTTGGCCCAGGAGACCTATCACGCGTGTCATTCGGGGGTTGCTTGAAGCATCTTCGCAGATTCGCACAGAATTGACAGCGACTCCCAAAGACCATCTTACTTTTTGCTACATTGGCTTCCAGTTGCCAGTTATTATAAAATAGTTTCTGACGGCAATAATCCTTTGAAAATCGCCTGTTATTGGGGATAATAGCTGGTTGTCAAAGCATTAGCCCCCCTCGACTTCACTTTGGGCTATTACATAACAAAAGAATGAACCGGTGGTGAGTCTGCCAGGTGTATTAAATTATATCGCGCATTATAGAAGTTCTGTGACGGGGATTAGCATGCAGAAAAGACTATCAGAGATTGCCAAACTCATTATCTGCTGAGGCAGGAGGCTGGCCTCAGGCCTGGAGATGCAAGACTCTCGTGTGTAACTATTAAACCACTAGCTCCAGTCCCTCCTTGCCCTTGCATGGAGACGGACAAGTATCGGACCGGCATTTCCGCTCTGTTCTCCCACCTCTAAAGAAAATCAAATTATGCTGCATTAATTATAGTGAGCTGAAGCACTGCATTGACATGGATTTATTCGTTTTCTGATTTGTTTTTTTTATTTATTTAATGATTTTTTATTATATTATGTTAGTCACCATACAGTACATCCCCGGTTTCCGATGTAAAGTTCGATGATTCATTAGTTGCGTGTAACACCCAGTGCACCATGCAATACGTGCCCTCCTTACTACCCATCACCGGTCTATCCCATTCCCCCACCCCCTCCCCTCTGAGGCCCTCAGTTTGTTTCTCAGAGTCCATAGTCTCTCATGTTTCATTCCCTCTTCTGATTACCCCCCCTTTCTTTATCCCTTTCTTCCCCTACCGATCATCCTAGTTCTTATGTTCCATAGATGAGAGAAATCATATGATAATTGTCTTTCTCTGCTTGACTTATTTCACTTAGCATTATCTCCTCCAGTGCCGTTCATGTTGCAGCAGATGTTGAGAATTCGTTCTGATTTCTTAATGACAGACCTACCTCTTTGGGCAGGCGGCTATCGTCATGGGATTTGGTGGATCCTCCCACCACTTTTTGGAAGTTGAGATTTTGTTCTCTAGTTCCCTTTATGTTATTTTTTTACATTTTTAATCTTTTTTAATTTTTATTTTTTTATAATAATATTTTTTTATTATATTATGTTAGTCACCATACAGTACATTCCTAGTTTTTGATGTAAAGTTCCATGATTCATTACTTGCGTATAACACCCAGTGCACCATGCAATACGTGCCCTCCTTACTACCCATCACCAGCCTATCCCCTTCCCCCACACCCCTCCCCTCTGAAGCCCTCAGTTTGTTTCCCAGCGTCCATAATCTCCCATGGTTCATTCCCCCTTCTGTTTCCTCCCTTCCTTCTTCCCTTTCTTCTACCGATTTTCCTACTGCTTATGTTCCATAAATGAGTGAAACCATCTAATTGTCTTTCTCTGCTTGACTTATTTCACTTAGCATTATCTCCTCCAGTCCCGTCCATGTTGCAGCAAATGTTGAGAAATCATTCTTTTTGATGGCTGAGTAATATTCCATTGTATATATGAACCACATCTTCTTAATCCAGTCATCTGTTGAAGGGCATCTCAGCTCCTTCCACAATTTAGCTATTGTGGAAAATGCTGCTATGATCATTGGGGTGCATATGGCCCTTCTCTTCACTACGTCTGTATCTTTGGGGTAAATACCCAGTAGTGCAATTGCTGGATCATGGGGTAGCTCAATTTTTAACTTTTTAAGGGACCTCCACACTGTTTTCCAGAGTGGCTGTACCAACTTGCATTCCCAGCAACAATGTAGGAGGGATCCCCTTTCTCCACATCCTCTCCAACAATAGTTGTTTCCTGCCTTGTCACTTTTTGCCATTCTAACTGGCATAAGGTGGTATCTTAGTGTGGTTTTGATTTGAATTTCCTGATGGCTAACGATGTTGAACATTTTTTCATGTGTCTTTTAGCCATTTGTATGTCTTCATTGGAAAAGTGTCTGTTCAAATCTTCTGCCCATTTTATGATTTGTTTATTTGTTTCTTGTGTATTGAGTTTGAGAAGTTCTTTGTAGATCTTGGATACCAGTCTTTTATCTGTAGTGTCATTTGCAAATATCTTCTCCCATTCCGTGGGCTGCCTCTTAGTTTTTTTGACTGTTACCTTGGCTGTGCAGAAGCTTTTTATCTTGATGAAGTCCCACAAGTTCATTTTTTTCTCTTGTTTCTTTTGCCTTTGGAGATATGTCATGAAAAAAGTTGCTGTGGCTGATGTCAAAGAGGTTCCTGCCTATGTTCTCCTCTAGGATTTTGATGGATTGCTGTCTCACATCGAGGTCTTTCATCCATTTGGAGTTTATCTTTGTGTATGGTGTGAGAGAGTGGTCAAGTTTCATTCTTTTGCATGTAGCTGTCCAATTTTCCCAGCACCATTTATTGAAGAGACTGTCTTTTTTCCACCGGATGGTTTTTCCTGCTTTGTCAAAGATTAGTTGCCCAAAGAGCTGAGGGTCCATTTCTGGGTTCTCTATTCTGTTCCATTGGTCTATGTGTCTATTTTTGTGCCAGTACCATGCTGTCTTTGTGATCACAGCTTTGTAGTACAGCTTGAAATCTGGCAATGTGATGCCCCCAGCTTTGTTTTTCCTTTTCAACAATTCCTTGGTGATTCGGGGCCTTTTCTGGTTCCACACAAATTTTAGGCTTGTTTGTTCCAGCTCTTTGAAAAATGTCATTGGTATTTTGATCGGGATGGCATTGAAAGTGTAGATTGCTCTGGGTAGCATGGACATTTTAACTATGTTAATTCTTCCGATCCATGAACATGGAATATTTTTCCATCTTTTTGTGTCTTCTTCAATGTCTTTCAAGAGGGATTTGTAGTTTCTAGAATATAGATCCTTTACGTCTCTGGTTAAGTTAATTCCGAGATAACGTATGATTTTTGTTGCTATTGTAAATGGAATGGATTCCCTGATTTCTCTTTCTTCAGTCTCATTGTTCGTGTATAGAAATGCAACTGATTTCTGAGCGTTGATTTTGTGTCCTGCCACATTACTGAATTGCTCTATAACTTCTAATAGTTTGGGGATGGATTCTTTTGGGTTTTCCATATAGAGTATCATGTCATCTGTGAAGAGAGACAGTTTAACTTCTTCTTTGCCGATTTGGATACCTTTTATCCCTTTTTGTTGTTTGATTGCTGTTGCAAGGACTTCTAGTACTGTGTTGAATAATAATGGTGAAAGTGGGCATCCTTGTCATGTTCCTGATCTTAAGGGAAAGGCTTTCAGCTTTTCCCCATTGAGAATGATATTGCTGTAGGCTTTTCATAGATGGTTTTTATGAAATTGAGGAATGTACCCTCTATCCCTACACTCTGAAGGGTTTTAATCAGGAAAGGATGCTGTATTTTGTCAGATGCTTTTTCTGCATCTATCGAGAGGATCATATGATTCTTGACCCTTTTCTTGTTGATATGATGTATCACACTGATCAATTTGCGAATGTTGAACCACCTTGCATCCCAGGTATGAATCCCACTTGGTCATGATGAATAATCCTTTTAATGTACTGTTGGATCCTATTAGCTGTTATCTTGTTGAGAATTTTGGTGTCCATATTCATCAGGGAAATCGGTCTGTAATTCTCCTTTTTGATGGGGTCTTTGCCTGGTTTGGGGATCAAAGTAATACTGTCCTCATAGAGCGAGTTTGGTAGTTTTCCTTCTGTTTCTATTTTTTGAAACAGCTTCAGGAGAATAGGTATTATTTCTTCTTAGAATGTTTAGTAGAATTCCCCGGGGAATCCATCAGGCCCTGGACTCTTGTTTTTGGGGAGGTTTTTGATCACTGCTTTAGTCTCTTCATAATTAATTGGTCTGTTTAAAAAATCAATTTCTTCCTGTTTCAGTCTTGGTAGTTTATAGGTTTCCAGGAAGGTATCCACTTTTTACAGGTTGTGTAATTTATTGGCATAAAGCTGTTGATAAAAGTTTCTAATAATCCTTCCTATTTCATTGGTGTTGGTTGTGACCTCTCCCTTTTCATTCATAATTTTATTAATTTGGGTCCTTTCTCTATTCTTTTGGATAAGTCTTGCCAGTGGCTTATCCTTCTTATTTATTCTTTCAAAGAACCACCTTCTAGTTCTGTCTAGTTCTGTTGATCTGCTCTACTGTGCTCCTGGTTTCTAATTCATTGATCTGTGCTCTAATCTTGATCAACTGCTTTCTCATGTGTGGGTTAGGCCTGTTCTTCTGTTCCTGTTCCAGCTTCTTGAGGTGAGAATATAAAAACTGCATTTTAGATTTTTCTATTCTTTTGAGTGAGGCTTGGATGGCTATGTATTTTCCCCTTAGGACTGCCTTTGCAGTATCCCATAGGTTTTGAACCGTTGTGTTTTCATTCTCGTTGGTCTCCATAAATTGTTTAAATTGATTTTTGATTTCCTGGTTTATTGAATCATTCTTGAGCAGGATGGTTCTTAGTTTCCAAGTGTTTGAGTTTCTTCCGAATTTTTCCTTGTGATTGAGTTCCAATTTCAAAGCATTATGGTCTGAGAATATGCAGGGAATAGTTTCAGTCTTTTGGTATCAGTTGAGACCTGTTTTGTGACCCGGAATATGATCTATTCTGGAGAACGTTCCATGTGCATTCGAAAAGAATGAGTATTCTGTTGTTCTGGGGTGTAGTGTTCTATATATATCTATGAGGTCCATCTGGTCTAGGATGGCATTCAAAGTTCTTGTTTCTTTGTTGATTTTCTGCTTAGGTGATCTGTCTATTGCTGATAGTGGAGTGTTGAGGTCCCCTATTATTAATGTATTTTTATTTATATGTCTCTTTATTCTGGTTAAGAGTTGTCTTGTGTATCTAGCTGCTCCCCTGTTGGGGGCATAGATATTTATAATTGTCATATCCACTTGTTGGATACATCCTTTAAAAATAATATAGTGTCCTTCTGTATCTCTCACTCTACAGTGTTTAGTTTAAAATCTAATCTGTCTGATATGAGAATTGCTACCCCAGCTTTCTTTTGAGGTCCATTGGCATGAAAAAATGGTATTCCATCCCTTCACTTTCAGTCTGGATGTATCTTTAGGTTCAGAATGAGTCTCTTGTAGACAGCAAATGGATAGGTCATGTCTTTTTATCCAATCTGCAACCCCGTGGTGTTTTATGGGACCACTTAGGCCATTCACATTGAGAGTGATTATTGAGAGATATGATTTTAATGATGTCAGGTTGCCTGTAAAGTCTTTGTTTCTATAGATTGTAACTAGTTCCCTTTGACAATAAATGTGTTTGGTGGGCCTTCAGAGGGCATGGCCCTCTCCTGTAGGCAACCACATTCACGCTTAGTGTTATGCCACTTTGGGCTCGAGACATCGGATGTTCTCCAAAGGGGAGAAGCATGACATGAAATGATGATTTAATACCCACAGAAATAAGATCTCAGCTACAAACATACAGGCAAAACATGGCTTGCTTGATCTCAACAGGTCTGGATGATCCTTCACATAGCTCTTGGCCTAGTCTATTCTTCATGACCTGGAGAATAGGGCCTGCTTCTAATTTTCAGTGGAACATCCTTATGAGACTTGTTTAGTCATTTCCATAATCCTGAAGCTCTAACCTGCATGTTTCTACCCAGAAATCTTTTCTGCATGGTGTTGGGTACTGGAGCAATATTGCACCCCTCCTGCCTTGCACAGACCCTGACATGTAGTAGGTGCTCTGTAAATATCGGCTGAATGGAATTGAATGCAAATTTCTTATGGTCTCTTTCTGAAAAATATTTTCTTTTAACGAAAGTGTTTCATGTTCATTGTAGAAAATTTTTTAAAAAAGCAGATAACAAGAAAGAAAGAAATACCATCTGCTAGCCAACCACCAGACATTATGGCATTAGGTACTTTTTGCATATATCTTTCCATTATTTTTCTGTGTGTGTGTGTGTATGTGTGTGTGTGTGTGTGTGTATAAAATAGATTGGATAAGACTATACACGGCATTTTGGAGCCTATTTTGTTCTTTTAGTGATGTCTTTCCAGGTCATTAAGCGATCAACTTTACCATTATTTGTAATGGCTTCATGAAAGTTAATTGAACGAATGCACTATAATTTAATCCCCTTTCTGTGGGTACATTTAGGTGGTTGTAATTTTTCTCTAATACGATCAGCACTACAACATATATCCTTTATGTTAAATTGTTGCACTGTATGATGGTTTCCTTGGGCAACATGGACAGTGAAACAAAGAAAACATCCATCAAGACTTCTGAAAAGACAAATTACTTTGGTGGGTAGAAAGAAAGGCAGAATATCAGACATCTGAACTTGCTCTGAACAATGAAGGACAACAGCATCCATCAATGGATAAATGTTTAGAAACTGTAGAATGTGAACTATTATATTAATTTGATTTGTACATTTTAGCAAAATGAAGAATTTCAACTTGCTGGTTAAAAAAAAAAAAAGTATTTGGAGGTGATTTCCTAGAAGTGGATTGCTGTGTCAAAGGTTATGTGCGTTTTAAGTATTTGAAAGATATGGCCAAGTAATTGTCAGAAAGCTTATGCCAATTTATATTCCCACCAGTAGAAAGGCCATTTCCCAGTAGTCTCATTGTCATTAACAAACCATTTTCGATTCCCTAGCAAGAGAACAAAAATACACCCAAACTCCTAATTTGTATTTGTATTTGTCCTTTAAAGTGAGGTTGAACATTCCATTCTTTGGGGGTTTCTGTTTGTTTGTGTTGCCATGAGCATTTCTTCTTCTTCTGTGATCCAGCAGTTCATGTCCTTTGACCCATTATTTTACTCTCATGTCAAAGTGTTGCAATTAAGAAAATGAGCTTTGGAATCGCATAGGCCTTAAAAGGGTTTGACAGCCATCACTTACCAGCTGTGTGACCTAGGACAGATTCCTACCTTTTCCAAACCTCAGTTTGCTCATCTGTTAAATGACAATAATGCTAATGCCTGTCTCGTTGCAATCCTACCATGTATGATACGTGGCAATGGACCAGTGCTCAACATAGTTTTAATGCCATACTACTCCCCGGTTTCTCTTAGCATCTTCCCACTGCATCCATTATGATGGATTATCCCTACTTAGCCTGTACTTGTACCTTATAATTGCTTGCAATAACTGCGTTTATTCATTGATTTGACAGATATTTGGGGGCAACTGCTATGGGTCAGGTTCTGGATTAGGAAGTAGACAATAGTAAACGCAACTGATCTCCATCATGAAGATTATACTTGTGTGTGTGTGTGTGTGTGTGTGTGTGTGTGTGAGAGAGAGAGAGAGAGAGAGAGAGAGAGAAATAGAACATCACCAAGTGACAGACAAATAAGCTAACTGTAAATTGCACTGACTACAAGCAGAAAAGCAATAGGGGCTGAGACCAACCATAAAAGGGAGACATATTTTAGACAACAGGATGGGGGAGGGACTTTGGGAGGTGGAAAGTTTTTTGATAAGACCAAAAGGATGGGAAGGAGACGGCAATGCTAAAACATTTCAGTGTTGTGACAGCAGCATGTGCAAAGGCACTGTGGCAGATAAAAACCTTCAGGTGTTGGGTGAATTGGAAAAAGGTCATCCTGGGAGGAAGTGGGTAGGTGGGAGTTTGGCAATGGTGAGGGTCAACCTGGGGTGGGATTGTGGAACAAGGCAGGGGCCAGAGCATGGGTCGGGCATGGCTTTTGATTCTTATTCTAGTTGAAAGCAATGCCCCTGAAGAACTTCTACCAAAGGAGGGGCACTCTCTGATTCTTATTGCAAGAGGCTTTCTCTGGGATCGGATAGCAAAGGAAAAGCTCAGATAAGAGGCCTGGCTGGTTATCCAGTTGAGAGGTGTTTGTGGCTTGGACTAAGTGTTAGCAGAGGGGATGAAAATCATAAGAACTACATTTAGCAAGAAACTTCCAAAGAAATTATTTATTTTGCCATCCCATGCCATGAATTCGGATCTTTTAACACTGAAGTCCTTAGAAGTCACCTAGTGTTCTAGAAGAGTAGGTTTCCAAGCTACAGCAGACACTCTGGCCCTTTCCTCATGCAGCCTCATGTGCTCAAACTGTTTGCTCCTCCAAGAAAAGCCCTAATCTCCCAGAAGGTGACATTCAAGATGGGAAACTATAGAATTTCCTTGCTGACATTACAGTCAGCAGCTTTGACCAATCTTGAGACTTCCAAGTGGGAGAAACATATTTTGGGAAAACAAACAATTCAGTTCCAGGAAACAGGATCTATCTTTCTCTTCCCTTGACCCCCCATGAAAAATCCTGATGCAAGAAAAATAACAAACCAACAAATAATTAAAACCATGATGGTGAAGAAACAAAATAGGTTCTAGTTCTCAGGACTACCAACATCATGTGAGTTTATATATTTTGTTCTATTAAAACCCCTTGTTCTTCCTGGTTTACATTTCAGATTTGTCTGATGCCTCCCAGGCCATCTTCTCCCACCATCCCTGTGCATTCCATGGTGATTTTTCTGGGTTTATGGCTTCTCTCCACTGCAGGAAAGCTCCTGCTGGACATAGGTGGTCTTTTAGCCCACATGACCCCCCCCCTCAGTGCTTCTTGGTCACAATGCCTTTTACACCAACTTATTTGCATGACTGATACTAACGTTCAGTTGTTTTTCTCTAACACGTAAAACTTGGGAGGAAGAAAAGAAAAAAAAATGTGGGAAATGCCTAAGGGTTCATTTCCAGGAGCAAAGAGTTGAAAGGGGGGGGGGATCGGGAAGGGTTCTTTTGGCTTCAAATGTCCCTCCAATGAGTGCACAAAGCCAAGTGAAGGAAAAGAAGGACTTTAGAGTTACAAGCATTTGACAAAATGTAACCCCCTTTCATGATAAGAGCACTGAAAAAAATTATGACCTAATCATAGTAGAGCCAATAATAATAAAAGGAGAGCCAAAAAAACACTTCCTCTCTGTTGGAGGTGTTTGAGCCCTCAGCTCGAGGGCAGCCAAGGCCAAGGGGAAACCCCGGATAGCTGTAAGGCTTACAGTCTGTAAGATTAAAACATAACAATTCTTAGGATAAATACAACCCCTACTGATTGAAGAAAAGACATAAATTTTCTTCTGGGGTTTCTCAGAAAGAAGATATGTGCCCCCAGTTGCCCCCTGGAACGTTAACTTGCTTTCCTGCCCCAAAACAGTGGCTCTTAATAGTACGGTCTTCAGCTGGGGGCATGCTCCCAGAGTGAGCATTTGGGGTCTCGGGAGCACTGCAATCGCTGGAGGAGGCAGAGGTCGGGGTACAGGTAATGAGCATGTATTGGTTGCCAAAACCCCACAGGTGATTCTGATACACCCCCCCCCACACACACACATACACGCTCCCCCACCCCCAGAGTCATGTCCCTACCTGTCTGCCTCTTGGAGAATCGCAGGTAAAATGGAAAGAACACTGTCCTCAACAATATCCTTGCGGGTGTCTGATGAGCCCTTGACTTCTCTTACTGACAGTAAGCCCCAGAAGGTGGCAGGTGATTTGACAGCAGAAACTGCTATTTTAGGCTAATTCTTAGTGACAGGGAGGATTGGTTGGGAACATAGAAATGACAAGAACTGTACTAGCTTGGAATTCACAACAGCTGTTGGTTTTAATGAGTTCGAGAATGATTTAGGCAGAATTCCAAACTCCTAAATCCTCGACCTATGACCTGCATGGTGCCGATTCACTAGGGTGCTCTGTGGAGGGAGTGTTCTAGCCAAACGCATGCTGCTTCTGACTGTGGGGCTTTGGCCCACGTCCCACATGAGGACCACATTTGTGCCAAGGCCAAGTGAGTCTCGCTTCTGTACCCTGATCTGGGTGGCAAACACAAACTTGGGGGGGGCAGGGAACATTAAGGAATAAGGAGCTTTTCTCTAACGTCCAGACTGGCAGGTCAAGTCATGCCTTCAAGCCTCGTACCTCTGGGCCTTTTCCTGCACATTTCTCTTTAGGGTCCAAGCAAGATGCCCCACTAGAGATCTCCTCTTAGAAAGGACCCCCCACATATACACTCTTTCGTAGCACAAACCTTGCCCCAACCTCTACCATTTTGGTTCCATTTAACAGCAATCTTGCCATATGGGTACGATTATGTTAACCATAGTGCCTTGCAGATAAGGAAAACGAGGCTCAGAAAGATCAAGGAACCCACCCCAGGTTGCTTAGTTCATGTGGGGAAGGCCCAGATTCTAAAACTGGCTGTGTCCCGTTCTCAGCCTTGCCTTACAACTACTGCATTCTGCTCACCTGTCCACCCAGCCATTCTTGTTTTTCATGAAAGTTTGCCATCCGTTCAAACTGTCCCAAGGTGTGAGGGGAAGGAGACACTTCACTGAAAATTGTTTGGAATAGCAAGCATCCCATTACCATTGTGAGTGTTGTCTTTTCTCTGCTAGGTAATCCCTGAACCGAGCAGTTATTTAAAATACAATTGACTTCAGGCTTTGCATGCCTTCCATCTGGAATCAAGGGGCTGCACCTCGGAAAAAAACATACTATAAAACTGATGATCCACCCAGGCGAGACCTCAACTAAGACACCATTTTCTGGCTCCTGAAGATGAGATGGTAATAACAAAGACCAGAGCTTTCCACGCCCCCCTCCATTTCTTTCTATTTATTACTGAGCTTCAGTATAAAAAATTTCATAGGGGAAAGTGAAATTTCAGCTGGTTGATAGATCCGTCTGGAAAAATAGGAAGGCATTTAAAATGAATTTGGTAATGAAGGAAAGAGCTCTAACCCTGATAAATTCACGAGTATCTCAGGCTGACTTATTTTGACTTATTAAATTTGTGAAAACAAATGGAGAGAAAGTGGGTGACTGATACTCTCTGAGAATCTACTGCATCCTGGGTGCTGAGTTGGGTACAGTTGCCTCATTCTACCCCCACGACATCTGCATTTCTGTTGGGAGGGAGAAATAAATATAATTCAAGAAAATAAACATGTCATTAAGATAACCACAAAATGTACCAAGTATCATGAAGGAGACAAATGGGATGAGAGGGAGTTAGCTATAGAAAGCGAGAGAGTGAGGAACATTCCAGGCAGTGGGACAGGTGGATGCAAAGACCCTAGAGCCAGAATGAGTTTGTCATGCGTCCAGGTCTTCTGGGCATCTTAGCTGTGATCGGGGGTTGGGGATATATTCCAAGTGCAATGGGAAATGGGAAGACATCAGAGGGTTCTAAGCTAGGGAGTGACATGATACCAAGATGTTTCATGAATGTAACTATCAGCATGCCAATTTGTAGAATAATTAGTTTCCCTTTTACCTAAGCAGATCTTCTGATCTGTTCTGCTAAATGTAATGGCTTTACACACATGAGTTTGTGTTTTTATTCATGGTGTTGAATCTGAAAGCCTTCTTGGAAGAAGGGGCATGCCTGTGAACAAATCACTGTCACCACTTGATCTCTCCAGGTCTGAGAAGGCAAGGGAAGCAGGGAGGGACCTCCCAGCCCTACAGGCCTGTAGGCCCTGTAGTGGTGATCAGCAGTCTGAGCCTTGGTGATGAATTTGTTTTAAGAGCCCTTATATCCGCAGAAAAGGATTTTTATGGTATTGCCAGTCAACACGTGTTTGAGTGTTAGCTCTGTGCCAAACATTGCACTAGATTCTATGGATTCAAAAATGAATGAGGTGGGGGTCCAGTCTGTCCATTCCATCCCTGCTCCTTTAGATGTAGGTACCCAAAGGCTCCATAATGTGATGTGCCAACTCAGGGTCTATAGTGGTGCCTCTTCTGTTTCAGGGCTCCTGGTATGTCCACCTTGTTCCTACATACTGGGGTCTCATTCCCATTGTGAGGTCTGGATCTGGTCCTGGCTGGCCAATACCTAGGACTCACCAATCACTGGAGAATGGGCATATAAATGAACAAATGAACTTCTTTCTCAATTTGGCAAGCACTGAATATGAACAGCTCATTCTGATTGTCCAAAGAACACAGTTTGCTTTTGAGGAATTCTGAGTGCAGAATACAAAAAGTATATAAAACAGAGGTTCTTAACCTGGGATCCAGAGGTGCCTTGGAAATCTGGGTCTTTGGTGGAGGAAATGCCCCACATCTCATGAATCTTATCTAAATCATGAATGTACAGCCTTGGGCATTTTTTTGTAGGGGAAAGTCCACAGCCTTTGCTAAAATCTCAGTGGATCTTACAGCTCTGCCAAGGTTAATAGAAGTTGTCATCACTGTAATTCTAGTGTTAGGGACTGTCAATCCCATTATCCTTGGTAAGGGCAGATATCAGTGATGACTCCTCAAAACCCTCCCCAGGAAGAATCTTCTTCTTCACCCACAATAGTCTATTTCCTCTTTAACCAGACCCCTGGGCAGGGTGGAGGGGGTGTCTCTGGATGGGAGATTTGGCTTTCCTCAGCCCACTTTGTTGAGTTTTACTGCAGCAAATTGTCTCAAATACACTTGAATGCAACTCTCTGCCTGGAACTCACTGCTTGTGACCGGTCCTTTCATCTGTTATCGGGTTTCCTATCGATCAGGCAGGGAGTGGGTGGAAGATCCACGTGTTACCCACCCATAAGGAAAGTACAGTCTAAGCGTTTAACTAACTTGCTCAAGCTCACCGAGCCAGTAAGTGTGGCATTTGACCCACCTGGAGCCCAGGTCTCCTGATTCCCAGCTGTTTTGAGGGTACTCAGTATTTATTTGAATCAGACACGGTAAGGCGCACACACATAGAAATGCCTGATGCGAGGGAAGTGTATTATACCGGTAGTCCCCTAGAAGCAAGGGGCATGCCGTACCACGTGAAGCTGCACCAAGGGGGAGGACCAAGGCAAGGTGAGTGGGCAAAGAGAGAGAGGGAGAGGGAACTAGAACTGAAGCCTTGTTGTGGTGTCTATGGGAAGAAAGAGGCAAAGCAGGGTAAGCAGGCGTAGGCTTGAATAATATCAGTGGGCTCTGGGGCCTGGGAGCTGCCCTTCGTTGTCCGGTACCAGGCCATGGAGTGATTAGAACAGGTGGATGAAGGTCCAGAATGTGAACACCTGATGAAAAGAGGAGGTCTGCATTGGTTGATCTGCATTCAGAGATGCCCTTGCAGGCAAGTCATTTGTCGTTACCTGCAGGAATTAGCTCACCCTGGGAGGGGCGGCTCGTCCGAGGCAGCAAGGCCCCAGGTATCAGAGCATCAGAAATACAGAACACGAAAAGACATGGCGAATACCCTGGCTTTGCCTCCTGAATGAAGGCCATGGGGCTGGAGAGTCGAATGAATTGTGTCACCACCTTCGAGGAAGTTTGCCGCTTGACTCCTTACTGCTCCGTGAGACAGTGTGTCATAGCCTGTGCTCTCCAGTGCTCACTCCGTTCACAGTCTCTGGGTGACTCAGACACACCTTCTCCTGCACCATGACAAAACACAGGGCCGTCTGACTGGACTTGCATCTTCCTGCTCGGAAGATCACACGTGGCATTTTTTTCTGAATTGGGGTATTTTCAATACCACACCTGAGGTATCAGGCACTGTGCTTGAGAGGAAAGAGATTATACGGACTCTTAGAGCACCCCCCAATGACAGTCCATTTATCATAATGATCTATGATGTTCACCTGTTGAAATTTTATTACCTTTGTAAGCTAATTCAATTTGTCCCACCGTATTGCAGTTCAGGGCACTGTTCCCTTACATGCCTCTCCCCATCCTTTGGGTAAGGTTGTTTCTTCCTTTATTAGGAGCATGATGGCTTCTAGATTAAAGTGGCCTGCTCAGTATAACTGTTTCCATTGGCATCAACCTTCTCTGGGGCTACCACTCCCCTTGCGGTGCTTTCGTGAGGACGTCATTGGCAGTGATTTATGAAGCATTTGGGGAATAATCAAGTTGCAGCCCTCGTCTTCTGCAGAGAGTTTGAAGGTTTTATTCAGAGGTGCCTCTCCACACCAGAATTCATTGAAATGAGCGAATAAAAGAAGTAGGTTAGGAATCTCTTTTGTGAAGATACAGATGGAGGACGTATTCAGTCGTAGTAAATTGGCCTTTAAGACATTGCGACATCAGGAGACGTCTTTCTAAAGCCGAGGTTGCACACCATTTCTGAGAAATCCCGGAGCTGTATTAGGGAATAATTGGATTGGGCAGTGAGTCTGAAGGGGCACGAGCAGGTGGGAGGGCGTGAAGGGGGTGCATGTGCTCGTTTGCAGAGGCTGACACTTGGCTGAATGAAAATTTGGAACCCATGGATGCGGGCACTCAGAGGTACTGGACGATTCTTTTAGCAAGTGCCATTTATACGTATAATCCACATAAATTGCATGTTTTATAAGGTACAAGTACTAGATTTATAGTTAAATGTCATTTTAAAATGCAAGATTGTTTTCTTTCTTTTTTTTTTTTCTTAGTAAGTGTAAAGACTATGTATTTGGAGGCTTCTATGTGTTCGGTCCTCAGCCCTTTCCTCTGCATGTGGGAAAAAGAGTGGGGTTATTGTCATTTCAAGGAGCAGCTTTGGGTGTGAAGACTCGGCCCTAGCTACAGACATGTGGGTACAGATCTGCCCTTTCCTGGGGGGAGAAGGAAGGTGACAGATCCTGCTTGCCCAGTCTGGTTCCTGCCTTATTGGATTCACGCAAATGTTAAAAAAAAAAGAAAGAAAAAAGAAAAAATGTCTTCTTCATCTATCTTCTCTATTTTTTTTTTTTTAACCACGTACAGGATTATCAACTCCTGGAAGTTTAGCCTCAATCCTTAGCAATCTATAGAAACACATTGTTTGAAATGGCTGCAATGATTTCTTAATTCCTGGTTCCACCTGCCTTTGCTCACGTCTCATCTTCTTGGTGTTTTTTGAAATGTGTTGGCGTCCCTCTACCTATGTCAGGCCCACCATAGGTGCTTTGTAAAAATGTAGATCTGTGGCCTACTTAGTCTCAGTCTCTGGAGAGTGGGTGTGGGGGTAATGTGTGATTCAAGGTCCCTGGTGATTCTGATGACAGTTGAAGTCTAAGAACTCCCCCCTCCCTGGCCAGAGCCACTGTCATCGCTCACCTGGAACATGTCAGTGGCCTCCTATTCCAGTGTCTCTGTTTCTACCCTGGCTCCCTCTGTCTGTAGTTCTCAAACTTGGTTGCACATTGGAACCAAGGGAGATTAAAAGACCCTCTGCTCCCAAGGATCTGATTTATTTATACTTGGAGGAGATCTGGGCATTCGGCATTGTAAGAACATCACAGGAAAATCAAATGGGCAGCCAAGCTGAGCATGACTTGTTCTCCACATTGTAGGCAGATTTACCCTTTTACGAGATCATGTGTCGCTCATGTCAGGCTTCTATGCAGTCTCTTCTGTAGTTCTGGTCTCTAACAGTGGTTGCCAGGGCCCTCGTGTCTGTCCACATTCATTATCCATGACTTGTCCTGGTTGAATCCACTCTATTTCCACTGGTTTCTTCAGTGTCCCCTGAGCATGCCTATCTCAGGGATTTCATACCTCCTGTTCCCTTCACCTGGAACATACTTCCTCAATAGCCATGTGTCTTGTTCCCCCTCCCTCACTCCTGTGTTGTCCAGGTCCTTGGTCACATGTCACCTTAGCAGGGAGGGCTTCCCTTCCCCTCTTCCTAAAATAGCAGCTTTCATCACTCTCCATTGCCTTACCCTGCTTTATTTTCTTCATAAGCATTAAATCCAACAAATAAATATTAGATATGAATTTGTCATTATCTGTTTCACTCTCATGAAAATGTAAACTCCCTAAAGACAGAGAGTTTGTTTTGTTTACCCATTTTATCCCCACCACCAAGAACAGTCCCTGGTTCATAGTAGGTGCTCAGAAGCTACTTGTGACGGACAGATGATGCCCTGCTACTTTTGGACTACCTCAAAAGCATGGTCATTGGTGATATCCCATTCATTACCAAAGGGACGTGGGGGGGGCAGCCTGTTTTCTGGCTGTGCAATGTGTCCTGATAGCTCTACCCAGGCATTCTTCTTTCTCTATTTTAATGGCTACAGAAAGAAGATTTGGGTTCATTATTATAAACTCAGGCTACCTATATTCACCCAAGTTGAGAGGAATGATACCCCTCAAATTTCTGGTGGGAATTGCATCTACATCAGTGCGAGCATAACTTGTTTTTTTGGAAAAACTGGATTGAGTTCTTTTGTTTGTTTCACTTGGGAAATTTTATACTAAGCAGATTAAATTAAGTGACTTTGAACTTTGGAATGTCCACATTTTAACATTTTATTAAGCTTAATTGGGTTTATAGAACATTTAAAGACCATACCCACTTAAATGGGAGATCAAAATGAACTAATAGGTTGATGCAGACTTTTCTCCCCCTGACTTTAGGCTGCATTAATGAAAGTGGTGCCTTTGGGCCCGACTTTCTGGGAAGCTTCCGTGTGTCCTGCCCCTGCTGTGGTCTGGACTGTGCCATGGTTCTGTCCCTTGATATTCTGTGCTGTGAACTTGGCTTTCAGAACCACCTCTGATCTGAAAAGTAGTTGAGCTCAAGGCTGACTTGTGAATATTTCTTTAATGGTGCTTCTTGGGGAAGAGATCTCTAATTGTTGGAAATAAAATCTATCTGGTGACAGAATCTGCTAATGATAGAAATGAGGAGCCATTTGATTGTTACTCCTTGAGGTTTTGCACTCAGTTAATTGGGCAGTGGAGTGCGGCAGCCCGCCCAGGAAGATGCAGGGCTGGGTCGTAATGTCCACATATCGTCTCTACTGGTGTTACATTTTCACTGCTACGTTGAGTCTTCCTAGGTCCTTATAGAATGGTTGAGGAAGTTGCAGTGTGATTACTTTCTTCTCATTACAATGATCTTTAATTATTAAAGCAATATTTGTTCACTTGTAAAAACATTCAAGTGGTATAGACGTTTGTAAAGTATAAAATATAAATCCCCTTGAAGAAAAACAGGGTTCTATGCTATTCAATGTCCTGCAACTGACTTTTTGTTCCCTTACCCATTTATAATGGATACCTTTCTACCTGGGTATATGGCTACGTGGTATTCTTCTCCATGACTACACTGTAACCGTTTTAACCAGTCATCTGTCAAAAGAAACTTAAGCCCTAACAGTTTTTGACGATTACAAATCATGAAGATGAACATTCTTGTACATTTGTCATTTCTGTGTCTTTGTGCAAATGTATACAGTGAAATTATAAGGTTTTAAGAAGACATGCAACTCTACAGTTTTTCCATATGCCTACCACTTCCTGTCATCTTTGATACCCGCTTGGCCCCTGCAGGCATTTTATTTTGTATCTTGACTGTAAGATAAATGCCTAGGGGTAGAATTACAGGGCCTAAAAAAATACAAATATAAAATGCTATGGATATTGTTAAATTGCTCTCCAAAATATTTGTTTTGGAGTAAAATCCCTTCTCTTTTGTTGCCAGTTGAAAGGCATCACATGAGAAATCCAGGGCGTGAACCAAGTATCATTTGATGATGTTTATTTTATAGGCAGAGATGTGACAAGTCATTCCCCTGCCGTTTCTACTCAGATAAGGAGGCCAGTCTGCTGCGAGCCAAGGGCGCCACATAAATGGAAATATTGAACATGATTCTGATTTTCTTTCATAAGCAATAAAATAAAATACAAACCAACAAAATAAATATAATGCCTGTAATTCCCTTAGCATGCACCTGACCCGGGGATGGTGCTAACTATAGGACAGGGCAGTGGTGTAGGAGCGTGGAGGGAGTGTGGGGGCTATGATGCTGGTTTCCATTATTGCAGTGATTGTTAGCACAATTATTCTTGAGCAATCATGTCTGGCCTGAAGTTTGGCACAATCCTACTGGTTTTCCAAATGGATTGCCATCTTTTTAAGTGAGGAATTACAGATGTTTTGCCAGTGATTCACAGCACCGTTCTGGAGTTTTAACTCTGCTGCTGAGGGAGAACTCAGTTTATCCTGAGGTTCTTCGTCTGGACGGCAGAAGAGGTTTGGGACGTGTAGGTAGCTTTACCTGAAAACAGCTGGGCTGCCCTGTGCTAGATCTTTTCCTCTTTGCCCACAAAGGTAGACGCCTGGCTTCATTGCCTAATAGCTATCCCATAAGCCTTCTGTTTGTTAAGAGCCAGTGGGGATGCAAGTTTTGATCGGTTTAGTGTTTTCCCTTTAAATAGCTTAAATTTGAAAGAAAGGTGAAGATTTATGAAAAAAGCATGGGTCTGGGTCTCAAAAGACTGGATTGCAGTGCTGGTTCCTATGGGTGCAGGATGTGGGCCATGTGGCTGGTTGGGGTCTTCTAAATGGACAGAACCAGCATCTTCAAGAGATTGAGAGGAGGACCCAGTGTTATACTGAAGTATCTGAAGACCTTTCCCTTTGAATTGGGACTTGATGAAATTAAGCAAATCATTTTACTTAACCGGACCTCAGTTTCCCCCTAAATCACATATCTTCAGCTAAATGTCAACAGTGACCAGGCAGGAAGAGTGAACAGGGAAGTGACTTTTTGTAGGGGGGAGGTCAATGATAACTACCTTGGGCCATATAAGGCTGACTCTTCTCTTTCTTTCCCTAAGAAAAGCCAGAATCTCCCAATTAAAAAAAAAATAACAAATAAATAGATAACATATCCTTTCTCTCTCAGTGTGACTCCATTGGGAATAGTGTGGAAAAGAGTGTGGGGAATAAAGAGAGGCAAAGCTCTCTTTGCCTGCTCACCTACCCAGGAAGAAGCCCCCTAGGAGCTGTGATGGATGGATGGGCTGCTTTGGTGCACACGAGTGAGGACTGGCCGAGGCTACGTAATGACAATATGTATTTCAACAGGTCTCTCCAAACTAGCCTTTAAGTTATCATGCCCAGATAGGAGAATATTTATAATTAAAACAAAATCTGGGGGTGCCTGGCCGTCTCAGTCAGTAGAGCACATGACTCTTGATGTTGGGATTGTGAGTTCAAGCCCCATGTTGGGCGTGGAGCCTACTTTAAAAAATATTCATTCATTCATTCATTAAAGCAAAATCTGCATCTTAATACTCAGCTAGGAGCATTCATATGTTTTTACCCATTCATGTATTGAGTTTTAACGTTCCAAGTACTGTGCTCCATCAGGACGCAGCCAGGGAGAAAGAGACATGTCCCTTCCTTCCCTGCATCAGGTGGCAGTCTCGTGATCAGCCTTACAGATGTAACCACACAGATACTAGTTAGCGACAATGGTAATAAAGGCGCTGACGGAGCAGTAGGGGTGCTGAGCCAGTCTCGATGGACTGAGGGGACATCAGCTGGTAAAGAGCCTTTGGGGCCCCATTCCCAGCATCTTCATCTGATGGCATGTCTTCCTTTAACTTGGCCGCCAGGAGGTAGCCATAGGACTGTGCTTGGCCTGCCAGAAGAGTTTTGTTTGGACTGGGTACTGTTGACCCACACACTGTTTTAAATATGAATTCAAGGGCTGTAACCCTTTTAATCCCCTGTCTTTCTTCCATCTGACCCTCAAGTATTCCTTTGGGAGAGGGGTGGTGCTCTATTTCAAAGGATTCTGGCCTCGTGAGAGAGAGTTGAGAAGGCAATAGAAAATGAGAGAGCCAGGGTTTTACACGGGCTTTCTGTACTTTGGGAGCCAAAAGCTTAAGAAGGCTAAAAAGAGTCCCCATTGGTCTGCCTGCTACAGGCCGTGCCTCTGGTCCCAGTTAATTACCTCCTAAAATCATGCCAAACACCACAGATGGTAAGAATGTCTGCAGCCTGTCCTCACCATTGGGGGGAAACATTGAGGGTCTTTTGGTGGTGTTCGTATTCCCAAGAAGAGCACACTCTGCATTTCCTGTGTGGATGAGGAAAATGGTTGCGGATTTGGTCCAGACCGAGATGATCCTAGCCCATATGTGTGCCACACACCCAGGCCCGCAATGCTGCCCGTTTCCCACTGCAAGTTGCTCTCCTCTGTCGTGAGTTGCAAACCGAAAATCAACCACCACCAGTGCCATATGGTTGAAAAGATCAAAGGCTCCAGTTCTGAATATATTTCTAGCTGACTGTACTTCAAATGTCTTAAATATGTTCCTACAGATGGGAAGCCTGGGGCATTAA
The DNA here is from genome assembly GCF_024610735.1 of Ursus americanus. Taxonomy (NCBI): domain Eukaryota; kingdom Metazoa; phylum Chordata; class Mammalia; order Carnivora; family Ursidae; genus Ursus; species Ursus americanus. The sequence goes on along the minus strand of NC_142140.1, from coordinate 34,821,819 downwards.
AGCGGTAAAGCACGAATGCGGAAGCCAGGCATGTGGTCTGGGCAGTGCGGTGAAAGGTGCGTATCGCTGATGCCTGTGCTCCTCTTCCTCCCAGGTCCGCATCTTCACCTACCTCATTGGGCGAGAGGCTGCTTTTGCAGACAATCTCAAGTGGATGGCTTGTGCCAACAAAGGTACGTTCCCCCCACGTGCTCGACTCCCGAGTAACTTCCCCGTGGATGCGCCGAAGTTGGGAGAGCCAAGAGAAAGTAGAAAGTTCTAGGACAAGCCTGGGAATTCTAAGATAAGGTTTGGGTGTTTCTTAGTGGCGTTTGATAGACTTGGAACAACTTCTCCCGAAATACGTTTACAGATTTTGAGGACATCGTCAAGCGGAGTGGTTAAGCCTCTGCGCTCTGCTTCATAGTAGCTCGGTGAGCTTGGGAGAATGACTACGGCAGAGTGATTTACTGTGCATCAAATACCCAAGTGCTCACTCCCCATTCTCAGTGCCCTTGCAGTTAGATGGGGGCCTCAAGATGGGCTCTGGCCAGTAGGCTATGAGCAGAACCAAGCTGGGTCATTTCTGGGATAAAGCGCTTCAGAGCTCGTATGATAGTGTCCGTACTCTGTTTTCCTGCCCTTGTGAACTCCATGTTCCATATGGAATAGTCATGAAATGACGTCATCAGCCTGGTTCCCTGAGTGACCAACAGGGACTGGTGTCCTTCTGCTCGCCCTCCCCCTCTCCCCTGCCAGCCCACACTGGATATATATGTGTAATCAATAACCCTTTGTGTGAAGCCACTGAGATTTCCCATAGCATAACTTAGCCTACTTAACTGTTAAATTTGTTAACTTTAAACTGCCTGAATATTCTAATCTTCAAGATCGGGATGTTGATAATAGTTCTTCCTTTGATTCCTACTAAATATCAAGATTAATGAAATGGTGTATATTAGGTGCCTGGTTCAATGCTGGGACATGGTAAGCACTCAATAGTTGTTGCCTTTTCTATATTCTGAAGTCTGTTGATTAATAACCCCCCATTGTGTGTCAGAAACAATGCTTTGGGGAAGGCAGAGGGAGGGAAGGAACAGGGCCCTCTAGTTTATGAAGGACTTCCTTCCTTTCATGCTACATACGACCAAGAAGGCAAAGCACAGGGGGCAAATAGGTGGTAGAGTCCAGACTGCTGGAGTCTTAACCTAGACTCCTTGAGTTCAAACCCAGCCTCCGCCATCCACCACCCATGTGCAAGTTACCAAGTCTATCTGGGTCTGAGTTGTGTCACCTACAGAACAGGGGTAGTGATGACAACTGCCCCACTTATTGTAAGCCTGAAATGAGGAGTGTAGGTCAAGCTGGTAGCACAGTGCGTGGCACTTAAATGCCCCATTATTTCCTGGTGCCATTTTGATCTGTAGGCAGGTCTTCTTTCCTCTCAGAAGCTACAAGCTCTGTGAGAACAGCCTTTACCTCTGATTCCATCATGAGCACTGGAGGAGGGCCCAGCCTCCTGTCTTACTCAGAATGAGTGCTCCTTTAATGTTTGAAAAATGAGTAAATTGGCTATAAACACTTAGAAAGGAAGACATATCCTATCACATGGTAAACTGGTCTTGATAGATTTAGGTGGTCTTTTTTTAATATTATCTCCTAAGCCAACCATTATTTTAAAAAGGTCCAGTGTTTGTGCCTCAGTGGAGGAAACAGGATTCCATGAAGAGTTTGCACATCCCAGCTCTTAAGAAAAAGTTATTTTAGTTGCAAGCAAGCAAAGTTGCTCTCTGAAATTAAAAAGAGGAGTGTTTTGGAGAGGAAAAGGAGTGACTCAGAGCCCAGAGTAGGAAGGGAAGCTCATGTCTCATGAGGGACCAGGGAGCTGTGTTTCAGTTCTTTTCTTCCTTGGTTTCTTTGTACACTCCTTGGCATTCTTCCTCTCTGCAGACAGAACCCCCCCCCCCCGCCCCAGCTATGGTACAATCTAGAAATGACCACCCCATGCCGTGCACACTCGTCTGTCCACAAAACACACCGTGGGCAAGACATGATATTAGAAAGAAGACTTTATATCTTCTCCACTTGAGACCGATCAGCACTTTAAATTCTGATTTCAAGTCCCTTCCTTCGCCCAGAAAGATTATGACCCCTCAGCTTGGGCCAGGACTCCGCGCTGCTGAATTGGGTGTGGGCAGAGGTAAGCCCATGGAGAAAAATAGATGTGTTCTGGCGGGGTCTCAGCGCTGTGGTTGGGTGGGCGTGGGAAGTGAGTAGTGAAAAGGTGCATGGTCAAGCAAATGAACATTGCTCACCCTTCCCTTTGCTTGACATTGTCTTGAAATATTTGCTTCTACTTGGAACCGTCCTTTAAGCTAGTGTCAATTCCCTCATCTAAAAAGTAGAGAACGGCATGGGAGGTTTTAACATTTCCTTGAAGGGCTAACATAACACATTTTACAATTATTTTAGTTTATTGGCTGGCTTGCCTCACTAAAAGGTACCAGCAGTTCGGATCATCTCAGAATAATGCATCTGGCTTCGATTCAGGGCGAGGTACAGGGGAAGCATAGGCATAAAGATATGGGGACTGTGTGGATCCCAGATTTCCTCTGAGTGAAGAGGCCATTGTTGAAATAAGTTTTGTAACTTTGTTGACATTTGAAAACCTTAAGCGAGCTACACTTTTCCCCATTTTTTCCTTTATTTTGTGGTCTTGAAAAGAAAGAGTTCCTTTCCATTTTCAAATTTTTAAAAATGTTGCTGTTATTCCTGCCACATCAGATTGCAATCCTTCCCATCAGCTAGTACGCCTTTAGTCATGGGTTCTTGTTTTTACCACTGTCTGTGTCCAGCTGATGAAAATTACTCAAATTGAAGTCTTGTCTTAATCAACTAATATTACACCATAATTTAGTTTTAGTCATTGTTTATAAGAATCTTCGAAGCATCCTTTTGAAGACAATTCAGTCAACTCTGCGTATTCCAGGGCCTGGCTATAGAATGGAGCCCTTTAGATTTAGAAGTTCTGAATACACCAACTTGGAAAACCCAAGGAGGTAATAGTAGCTGCTTAGCTGGCTCGGCCGTTGGATTCCAGAGTGATCCTCCTTCGCTTCCTGTACAAATCCGGTCCTTGCCTTCCCTGCCAAAGCAAGTCTCTCTCAAGAGGTCTGCCCTCCTCACTCTGCTTCTTTTCTGAAGGGCCTCGGGAATAAAATGTCATTGTTTGTCACTATTCAAAGTAGCAGTTGCCATCAAAATGTTAGGTTCCAGTCATCTGTGCCCATATAAACATTGGCTTCACGTTGCGTCAGTTATGGGGTTTTAGACCACGTAACATCGGTGAGCAAGTATTCTTCTATGGTCATTAATTAAATCATTGTTTATAGTCTCAGATTGTTATAGTATGGAGGTAGCATAACATTTTTCATCTCAAGTGACATGAGGTCCAGAGGGGGCCCCCCCTTACATATTTTCTCCCTGAGTCAGCCAAGTTCTTCAGTGAAATGAAGCATTAACATTCGGGGACCAAAACAGACCCAGGGAGAGCCCAGGGGAGCCCAAGGAGAAGCCTGCTGGCTGACTGGCCAGAGTGACTCAGGAGTCATAGGGCCAGCACCGACCTCTCCTTCCGGATTGGTGGCCGAGGACCCACTGTCAGTGCCGATCTTCTTGCTGGGAAGTCTAGTAGCCATGGAGACAGTTCTCAGCCACTGCACCTCAGACACTGTACCCTGGAAATGGATTCCTGAGGACTTTCATACCCCTGACAGGAGTTCTCTGCCTTGTCCAGTCTCTTAGCAAAAACCAGAAAGGCCTGGAGCTCATCGGATTGTTTCATTTTATGCATAACTAGGTCCCATCTTGAGGGAGCCAGTCCTAATGAGGCAAAGCAGCAAACCATTTTAAATACATTAAAACAATCATTGCCACTGTAGAATGGCTTGTGGAATTTAAAGCCCTGCTTTCACACTATTGGATAAACAAGTGAACTGGGGAAGCAGAAAAGAGGGGCTGACTAGCCCCAGATATTCCATAAAGCCATGATGACCTTCTCGAATGTTCAGTGTGCCAAGATTTTAAATAAGCACTGCCTGATTCTCCTTCAAAAATCACGGTGAAGGGAGTGTTTTCCAGCTGTGCAAATAAAGAAGGGCCTCTGTGTTTGGGTTCTCAACCAATCCGTCATCGTTAGGTCGAATGGAAACGCCGCACAAGTCTCTCTTGGTTGTCTGCTCAGCTTGTCCCTTCTTGATGGGTTAATGGTCATTTTCTCCTCATTTGAAAGAGAACGGGTGGCCTGAGCCCTCCTCAGAAGTTCAGACCCACAGTCTTTTTCCATCAAAAAATTCTTAACTTCACTCTACCTTTCCAACTGTCTTGTTCCCTGACTAAATTTATGAAGCCAGAATGGTTGTAGGTAGGGTTGAGGGAAAAGTGGAAATTAAAACGTTTTGCCATTTTGGAACAGGTGGGAGAGGCCAAAATGTCCTTCAGATACATTTGTGTAATTCTTTTGTAAAAAATGTGTACCTTTTGACCAATATCTCCCTAAATCCCTTACACCCACCCCACCCCCCAGCCCCTGGTAGCCACCGTTCTACTCTCTGGTTCTACACCACATTTGGCTTTTTTTAAGACACCATAGAAATTTCACATATAAGTGATATCATGTAGTATTAGCCTTTCTTTGTCTGACTTATCTAGTGTGGTGGGGTAGTATCCATGTTGCCCCAGTGGCAGGATTTCCTCCATTCTCGTGGCTCCATCCTATCCCATGGCGTGCATCTTATGGAACATGAGGCTTGGAGTGCGGAGGATAATGCTGATGAAGCGGAAGATGGGGCTGTGTTGCCGATCACAGCTAAGTGCCACGAACTGCTGGCTCGGTGACAGGTAGAGCGCCACGTCCGTTCGTGTATCATCTCTTTGGACTTCTTAAAGCTTCAGGAGGGTCACGAGCGGGAAACAGCCCCAGAGTGACTGGCAGCTTGCCCCAGGTTAGCAGCCAGCGGGTGGCAGGGCCAGGATTCAGGCCCACCAGATCCCATGCCCGAGCGTAACCCTTCACCGGGCTGTGAGGTCGTCTCTCTCCGGGGGGAAGAAAGATCTGTTTCATGGCAGACTCTTGCATGCTTCCCATAATATGAGAGAAGCCAGAGAATGGAATTTAGAGATGGAGGCAGGATTTTAACAAGCCAGAGCTAATAAAGGCTGGACGAGGATTTATACCCAGCTTGTGTGTCCCAGAAGTGGTCCCGCCTCCGCCTGTGTAGGCGTGTGGTCTGGTTCCTGACATTTCACAAATGGGGACATTCAGGCTGTGAGAGGAAATGAGGTCGGGGGAGCTGGCTCAGCAGCAGAGCTGCGGACAAGCCAGCATTCCTAGCTCCATCGCGTGATCCTTCAAATTATTTTTTCTCATGTGCAATTTGAAATTAAAAGTGTAATCTTACTCTCAAAGGAAAAGGTTTTTCTCCTAAATCTGAGGGTCGGGGCAGATTCTGACAGCTTCGCGCTCAGGAGGGATACCCGCAGAGACGACGGGGTGCCCTGCCCTGGGGGTATCCTCTCCCAGTGGGTTCTTTCCCACTCGCTGAACATGCACCCCTCAGCTCTCAGGGCCAGCAGACCTCTTCCTGGGTCTCTGTGAAAGGACCAGGAATTGGGGAGACAGAAAGCTGCTTGTAAACTGTTCATTTTTCTACTGAAATAAGTGGTTTTTTTAGTAGTGTGTGCTGTTGACAGGGAGGGGAAGACGGAATCCTGCGAGGGTCTTCCAAGAACACTGCTGTTCCCTTAGCAAATGCAAATCCACCTCACTGCCCACCCTGTTGCCCTGGCAAGACTGAAGTCTGAGTCCGGGCTTGCCTGTTTTCAGCTTGTCTTCTTTAAGAGGGGAAAAGCCTTTGGAAAGACTCGACAAGAGCAGTGTCCATCACCCCAGAGGTGGAAAGGGGACCTTGGCGTGTGAGGTGCACAGCCAGTCTCCCACCGAAGAGAGGCCTCTCGGGGCCCTCAGCTCGGGCACCCCTGCAAAGCTGAGTATGCAATGATGTGCGAGGGGGCAGCTCATGCAGACTCATCTTTTCGACAAGGGCCCTTAAGAAATCTCGAAGCGAGGGTGGTAAAATCTCAGAAACACAATGCACCAGACTGCATGTGGTCGATCCCACTGAAGAGCGGTAACCCAGAGTTCACAGAAGGCTCTGCAAGGGAATAAGGTAAATAAATTGATGTTAGGTAGAAAAATGAGCAGACCACTCGTAATAGATGGCTAATTTCAGCATTAATTAGTCCTTGGCAATTACCAAATGATTGCTGATTCTGTTTTCTTACATGATATATGAAGTCCAGAAAGGCACATTAAAGCAGAGAATAAACATTCAAGAGCTAGAATTTAAAAGAAATTAAAGTGAGGGGGAGGGAGGAGGGAAAGTGGCCAGTCCAGAGAATGCAGAGGGAAAACAAGGGAAGCACCTACAGTTAGAGCCAAAGCGTCCAGCCCTCAGGGACTTCCTGTTATCCATCAAAAGGTACATTTGTTAATGAAAACTTATATGAAAACATGGAAAAACAAAGAAGAGCCTTTCAGAAGGGTTTTAGGTTGTAGTGGATTGGAGCTAGATGATAAATTTGTGTTAAGCTTTGCAGTGTACTGTATTAATAGTATTTTTATAACTTCAGCTTCTCTTACCTTTTATACATCTGCCACCCCGGTCTGTGTAGTGAGATGTAAGTCAGAACTTGACCTGGGTTTTCAGTAGATCTTTGATGCTAATTATTGGGCATCTCCCAGGAACTTCAGAGAACCACGCATTTCCCAACCCCATCCTC